>NC_051323.1:28934772-30308105 GCF_015220235.1 Choloepus didactylus
ATAGCTTCTGCGGCTAAAATCAAACAAAGACCAATTAAACTAATCATAACGTTCCAGTGAACACAAGGAAGCTCACCTGGTATTTCTGGACTTCTTTCGCGAATTTTCAAATCTACTCAGTTCTTAGTTTTATAATTACCTTGACCAAAATACTGTGAAATTACTGCTCTGATCTACTAATGGCTGCAAAAATCAAGTCGTTGTGGTTTCATGCCAAGGGGCCATAGCAAGGTGGTGCAATGATTTCTGACACAGAAGACAACTTCTAAAAACTCAATAGGGAAAATTAATGGGATGTGGTTTACATTGCCAAAGACTGTTCATTAATTACCAATTTAATCACTGCTGGAGGCATGGCATTACAAAAATCTGGCTGAAAGTTCTAATAGATTATGAAGACCACCTAAGAAGAGTGACCAAGAAATGTACAAAACAATTAATACTGTTTCACTGCTATCAAAGACACTCAGACTATTTTACATCAAGTGAAGCAAAGGAATTAGTAGCTTCACAGTGCCACCACTAGGAACTGTAAATACAATGGCACACAATTAGTAATGCATATGTGACATTTGGTTCAAGGCATATATCCTTGGGAAAGCCAGAACATGATAAGGAGAACAAAAGAAACATTAAAAAGTGAAATGAATAAAGATTTAAACTCTATCCTTGTGCCTGCTGAGCAATAACAGAATAGGCAATATAAAATACAGCTCTTAGTAATGGTGATATCATCCTGGGATGTTCAACACTGCACTGAAATAGCCATATGGAAAATGTCCACGGCCATTAACAGTTGCATAAAAGGAGTGTTCCTGATGCTAAGACACCTAGCCTTAGCTTCATGCATTCATGGCAACCTCAAATAAATAGGACTTTTGAGGCTAAGCATTTGTGGCCACATAATAGAAAAGATGCTTGACGTTTTTTTCTCCCCAACAATGCTGGTGTTTTGTGACTTTGAAGATATGCTAGCAAGCTAACAATATGTTTTCTAAGAAGTCTAGAAACCATTGAGAGAATAGCAGACATCAAATCAACTTAAATTTAGACATAATAGATAAACTATTATTTAAATCATAATGAATAAAAACCACTAACTTGTATAGAGGTTTTTATGTCGAACACAGAAGTATACCAGTATTATTCTATAAAATGCAAACATAAAAAGATTAGCTATACATTTAAAGTGTCTTACTGCTCTGAAATGGATTACGGACATTAAATCTTCTGGTGATTGTGCTGGTGTAAGTAAGAAATAAGGAATATATTTTCATCTCAGTGCCCTGGGAGTAGACATCCCAGCTCATATAGAGAGTAAAAATCCCTAAATAAGATACAATTCTCACTCCATATGTTATTAAAGGCTTTAGATTTATTTTTATAACAGATAACTGAACTTTCTAATGTCCTTTTTAATAAAATTACAAATGCAAAGTTAATAATCTATTCCTTCCTAATAAAGTTGATAATATTTTTAATTAGGAAAAATAAAAATTTTAGCTTGAACTCAATTTAGTATTGATTCTTAGAGGGTAGCTATTTAAATGTAACACAGCCAACATTAACAAAAATATAAGTATATGAAGATTATGCACATTTTTATGCTGATACTTAGAACACATATATATGAAAGCTACTGAAAAAGTTACTATCTATCAGGGATTACCAAAATAATGCTTAGTGTTTTTTTGTCAATTAAATGGTAACCGCTTCTTTTACTATGTGGAGAACATCTAGTGATCCTATCTAAATCTGCTACAATTATCAGCACAACAGATTAGTCCCATTTAAATCAATATTTTCCAATTAACATTAAAAGTACAAGGTTGATGTCCCACCCCTTCATAGCAACAAAATATCTGTCAAAGGTTTTATTTGCAAAAGAACAGCTTGCATTCTCTTGGTTCTTACCAAATAAACCATCTGAATTATTTTCCAAAGTCCAGTTTAAAAAACAAAAACAAATACACTGTATCTTTTTTGATTACTGGTCTTTGCAGTTAACTAAGGGCTGACCAAATTAAAATTCCTTTCACATATATACAAGAGTTTTATTTAGAGTCTTCAAATATTTCTTCAAACCTTTAAAAGACACACTGAGAACCTTCTGTGCATTGCTGCTAAGTTGCAGTTTGATCCTACTACCTGCTAAGCGAGGATAGGTTCTTATGCCAGTCAAGTGTATTGGATCACTATGTTTGCAGACTAAATGCTGGGGAAAAAACTTCAAGTCTGTTTTATCATAGCATTGTAATTCTTTTCCAATTTTTCTTAAAAAAGAACTCCCAGCTATCTAACAACTGTCTACAAACCATACTCTTACTATGCTACATAATTTACTTCCGAAATACAAACATATTTACAAATTCACTGATCATTAAGTGATTAGACTAAAGAATCATCCTGATTCTCTTTCCAGACATCATCTATGAAATGTATTTTTTCTTTCTTAAAAAAGAAATAAAAGAAATAATTACACTTACATGGCATCATTCTTCTAATGGGTTCAAAGGGTCTCATTGATATCCTAATAATAATTCCAATATTCTTATTAGAGTATATTGATCCTAAACTTTATTACATCAAATGCAAACATCTCTTTCAGATGGCTTATATAATCATATGAGGATTATCTTTTAAACTGTAAATTGAAAAACAAGATTTATTAAATGCATTTAAAAAGTTATAGTCCAATGCATAGTCTGAAATAGACTGGCTTGTTAAATTCTATTTGTACATATCTGGGAAAAAAAGTGTTGGGGGAAATGAGTAATGAAAAAAATTAAAAAGGAAATATTTCCTTCAAAAAACTATCACTTACTTTTAGAGTTCATGTTTTTATATATATATCATATAATCAAAGGGGCTCCTTTACATTATATACTGTCTAGACTGTTGAGCCTGCCAGATTGTGAGCTGTATGCTACAAAAAAACGATTTTAGGTAAGTGGAGACAACAACGAACAAAATATAAAACCTAAAAGTTACATTATTAAAACGCAAGATTTGAAAATCTTCCTAGAATAAAAGGACCAGGAAGCAAAGAAATACATATCATAGAGATCAAGGAAAAATGAATTCTCTCTTCTGTAGAAAAATAAATTTCAGGAAACACCCAGAATAGGTTAAATGAATACTAAGGGCACAGAGATACAAATGAATCATGTAAACTACTTTCCCTAAAAAAAGACCTAAAAAAAAGGCAAATATGTATTTGTAGCAAGGTTTTCATTAAAACATATAACGGTATCCCTGGCAAAATTAGTAAAATGAAAAGGCTTGTGCTACCTGTGTTTGTGAACTGCCTTTTAAGAGACATTACAGTTTAAATCCTTCCTGAGGATAACTTAAGTAGAGTCTGTACTTAAGGATCCACCAGATAAGATTACCAAGAGTTGTTTTCAGTATCTTAGAAATGGCTTCCCAGACTTCAGACTAAAGCTATACTAATTAAAAGAGGGAATATTTAGTAGAGTGCTGTGATTCAAGGCAGAATTGGGAGCTGACTCTAATCAGCGGCCGCAGAATATGGAAGAGCAAATGTGTAAAAGAATTTGATGACTATGTATCATGACAATGAAGAAAGGTCTCATAATTTATGATTAAAGATTAGGCAGAAAAGGTCACAGGGAACCTTAGTTCCCAAAGTGGCAACTGACTTGAGACAGGAAGACACTTCCTCTGCTCAATGATAATCCATTCTGCTTTAAAGACTTGGAGAGAAGGCACAAAACTTTAGTAGAAGAAACTCTTCATAGCAATCCAAATTTTTCATCTTTAACCTCATTTTTTATTAGTTGGTACTCAAAGGATATGACAATTTCTTTCATTTATTCATTTAGCAAGCATTTACTGAGCTGGGGATACAAGGTCCTTGTACTCTAAATAGCTCATAGTTGAGTGGGAGAAAGAGACATATAGTTAGATAAGTATAGTGGATAAATGATAAAGAGGAGATATGTAAAACATATTACAGGAGGACATAGGAAGGAGAATTAACTCCCTTCCGAGAAACCACAAGGGAAGGGTTCACAGAAGTGATATTTCAGCAGAAACTAATGGGGGAAGAGGACATTTCAGGGACAGAACAGCAAATATATGACACAGTAGAATTAGAGTAACACATTCTAGTAACTTAGTAGAGCTGGACTGTAAAGTGGAAAATGGAAAGTGGTGACAGATGACGCTGGATAGGGAGGGTAACAGATTTTCTGGGACCTTGTATGAAGCCATGTTGAATAGTTAGGAAGATTCCTCTTTTATGCAAGTAGGAGCTACCACAAGGATTTTGAGCTTTCATAATTTCATATTAGTACCTGAGCTATTTCCCATTTTCCTCTTCATTATATTTTTTTATTTTTACTTTTTTTATTTTTTTTATTTTTTTTATTTTTTTTTCTTCATTTTATTGAGATATATTCACATACCACACAATCATACAAAACAAATCGTACTTTCGATTGTTTACAGTACCATTACATAGTTGTACATTCATCACCTAAATCAATCCCTGACACCTTCATTAGCACACACACAAAAATAACAAGAATAATAATTAGAGTGAAAAAGAGCAATTGAAGTAAAAAAGAACACTGGGTACCTTTGTGTGTTTGTTTCCTTCCCCTATTTTTCTACTCATCCATCCATAAACTAGACAAAGGGGAGTGTGGTCCTTATGGCTTTCCCAATCCCATTGTCACCCCTCATAAGCTACATTTTTATACAACTGTCTTCAAGATTCATGGGTTCTGGGTTGTAGTTTGATAGTTTCAGGTATCCACCACCAGCTACCCCAGTTCTTTAGAACCTAAAAAGGGTTGTCTAAAGTGTGCGTAAGAGTGCCCACCAGAGTGACCTCTCGGCTCCTTTTGGACTCTCTCTGCCACTGAAGCTTATTTCATTTCCTTTCACATCCCCCTTTTGGTCAAGAAGATGTTCTCCGTCCCACGATGCCGGGTCTACATTCCTCCCCGGGAGTCGTATTCCACGTTGCCAGGGAGATTCACTCCCCTGGGTGTCTGATCCCACATAGGGGGGAGGGCAGTGATTTCACCTTTCAAGTTGGCTTAGCTAGAGAGAGAGGGCCACATCTGAGCAACAAAGAGGCATTCCCGGGAGGAGGCTCTTAGGCACAACCATAGGGAGGCCTAGCCTCTCCTTTGCAGCAACCGTCTTCCCAAAGGTAAAACCTATGGTAGAGGGCTCAACCCATCAAACCACCAGTCCCCTATGTCTGTGGTCATGTTAGCAACCATCGAGGTGGGGTAGGCCAATACCCCTGCATACTCCACAGGCTCCTCAAGGGGGTACTACATCTTTTTTTTTCCTTGTTTTTCTTTTTTTTTCTTTAACTTTCCCTTCTTTTTTAAATCAACTGTATGAAAAAAAAGTTAAAAAGAAAACAAACATACAATAAAAGAACATTTCAAAGAGACCATAACAAGGGAGTAAGAAAAAGACAACTAACCTAAGATAACTGCTTAACTTCCAACATGTTCCTACTTTACCCCAAGAAAGTTACCTAATATAGGAACATTTCTGTGAACTTGTTCCTACTATATCCATCAGAAATTAACAGACCATAGTCATTCCTGGGCATCCCCAGAACGTTAAATAGCTTATCTGTTCTTCTTGGATTATTGTTCCCCCTTCCTTAATTGCTCTCTACTGCTAGTTCCCCTACATTCTACATTATAAACCATTTGTTTTACATTTTTCAAAGTTCACATTAGTGGTAGCATATAATATTTCTCTTTTTGTGCCTGGCTTATTTCGCTCAGCATTATGTCTACAAGGTTCATCCATATTGTCATATATTTCACGAGATCGTTCCTTCTTACTGCCGCGTAGTATTCCATCATGTGTATATACCACATTTTATTTATCCACTCATCTGTTGAAGGACATTTGGGTTGTTTCCATCTCTTGGCAATTGTGAATAATGCTGCTATGAACATTGGCGTGCAGATATCTGTTCGTGTCACTGCTTTCCAATCTTCCGGGTATATACCGAGAAGTGTGATCGCTGGATCGAATGGTAATTCTGTATCTAGTTTTCTAAGGAACTGCCAGACTGATTTCCAGAGTGGCTGAACCATTATACAGTTCCACCAACAATGAATAAGAGTTCCAATTTCTCCACATCCCCTCCAGCATTTGTAGTTTCCTGTTTGTTTAATGGCAGCCATTCTAACCGGTGTTAGATGGTATCTCATTGTGGTCTTAATTTGCATCTCTCTAATAGCTAGTGAAGCTGGACATTTTTTCATGTGTTTCTTGGCCATTTGTATTTCCTCTTCAGAGAACTGTCTTTTCATATCTTTTGCCCATTTTATAATTGGGCTGTCTGTACTACTGTCATTGAGTTGTAGGATTTCTTTATATATGCAAGATATCAGTCTTTTGTCAGATACATGATTTCCAAAAATTTTTTCCCATTGAGTTGGCTGCCTCTTTACCTTTTTGAGAAATTCCTTTGAGGTGCAGAAACTTCTAAGCTTGAGGAGTTCCCATTTATCTATTTTCTCTTTTGTTGCTTGTGCTTTGGGTGTAAAGTTTAGGAAGTGGCCGCCTAATACAAGGTTTTGAAGATGTTTTCCTACATTATCTTCTAGGAGTTTTATGGTACTTTCTTTTATATTGAGATCTTTGGTCCATTTTGAGTTAATTTTTGTGTAGGGTGTGAGGTAGGGGTCCTCTTTCATTCTTTTGGATATGGATATCCAACTCTCCCAGCCCCATTTGTTGAAAAGACCATTATGGCTCAGTTCAGTGACTTTGGGGGCCTTATCAAAGATCAGTCGGCCATAGATCTGAGGGTCTATCTCTGAATTCTCAATTGGATTCCATTGATCTATATGTCTATCTTTGTGCCAGTACCATGCTGTTTTGGCAACTGTGGCTTTATAATAAGCTTCAAAGTCAGGGAGTGTAAGTCCTCCCACTTCGTTTTTCTTTTTTAGAGTGTCTTTAGCAATTCGAGGCATCTTCCCTTTCCAAATAAATTTGATAACTAGCTTTTCCAAGTCTGCAAAGTAGGTTGTTGGAATTTTGATTGGGATTGCATTGAATCTGTAGATGAGTTTGGGTAGAATTGACATCTTAATGACATTTAGCCTTCCTATCCATGAACATGGAATATTTTTCCATCTTTTAAGGTCCCCTTCTATTTATTTTAGTAGAGTTATGTAGTTTTCTTTGTATAGGTCTTTTACATCTTTGGTTAAGTTTATTCCTAGGTACTTGATTTTTTCAGTTGCTATTGAAAATGGTATCTTTTTCTTGAGTGTCTCTTCAGTTTGTTCATTTCTAGCATATAGAAACATTACTGACTTATGTGCATTAATCTTGTATCCCGCTACTTTGCTAAATTTGTTTATTAGCTCTAGTAGCTGTATCGTCGATTTCTCAGGGTTTTCTAGATATAAGATCATATCATCTGCAAACAATGACAGTTTTACTTCTTCTTTTCCAATTTGGATGCCTTTTATTTCTTTGTCTTGCCGGATTGCCCTGGCTAGCACTTCCAGCACAATGTTGAATAACAGTGGTGACAGCGGGCATCCTTGTCTTGTTCCTGATCTTAGAGGGAAGGCTTTCAGTCTCTCACCATTGAGTACTATGCTGGCTGTGGGTTTTTCATATATGCTCTTTATCATGTTGAGGAAGTTTCCTTCAATTCCTACCTTTTGAAGTGTTTTTATCAAAAACGGATGTTGGATTTTGTCAAATGCTTTTTCAGCATCTACTGAGATGATCAATTGATTTTTCCCTTTTGACTTGTTAATGTGTTGTAATACATTGACTGATTTTCTTATGTTGAACCATCCTTGCATGCCTGGAATGAACCCCACTTGGTCATGGTGTATGATTTTTTTAATGTGTCTTTGGATTCGATTTGCAAGTATTTTGTTGAGGATTTTTGCATCTATATTCATTAGGGAGATTGGCCGGTAGTTTTCCTTTTTTGTAGCATCTTTGCCTGGTTTTGGTATTAGATTGATGTTAGCTTCATAAAATGAGTTAGGTAGTGTTCCATTTTCTTCAATGTTTTGAAAGAGTCTGAGTAAGATTGGTGTCAGTTCTTTCTGGAAAGTTTGGTAGAATTCCCCTGTGAAGCCATCTGGCCCTGGGCATTTGTTTGTGGGAAGATTTTTGATGACTGATTGGATCTCTTTGCTTGTGATGGGTTGGTTGAGGTCTTCTATTTCTTCTCTGGTCAGTCTAGGTTGTTCATCTGTTTCCAGGAAATTGTCCATTTCTTCTACATTATCCAGTTTGTTGCCATACAGTTGTTCATAATATCCTCTTATAATTTTTTTAATTTCTTCAGGATCTGCAGTTATGTCACCTTTTTCATTCATTATTTTGTTTATATGGGTCTTCTCTCTTTTTGATTTTGTCAGTCTAGCTAGGGGCTTGTCAATCTTGTTGATCTTCTCAAAGAACCAACTTTTGGTGATATTTATCCTCTCTATTGTTTTTTTTGTTCTCTATGTCATTTATTTCTGCTTTAATCCTTGTTATTTCTTTTCTTCTACTTGGTTTAGGATTGGTTTGCTGTTCATTTTCTAGCTTCTTCAGTTGATCCATTAGTTCTTTGATTTTGGCTCTTTCTTCCTTTTTAATATATGCGTTTAGTGCTATAAATTTCCCCCTTAGCACTGCTTTTGCTGCATCCCATAGGTTTTGGTATGTTGTGTTCTCATTTTCATTCGTCTCTATATATTTAGCAATTTCTCTTGCCATTTCTTCTTTAACCCACTGATTGTTTAGGAGTGTGTTGTTTAACCTCCAGGTATTTGTGAATTTTCTAAGTCTCTGATGGTTATTGACTTCTAATTGTATTCCATTGTGGTCAGAGAATGTGCTTTGAATAATTTCAATCTTTTTAAATTTATTGAGGCTTGTTTTATGTCCCAGCATATGATCTATTCTGGAGAAAGTTCTGTGAGCACTAGAAAAGTATGTGTATCCTGGTGATTTGGGATGTAATGTCCTGTATATGTCTGTTAAATCTAATTCATTTATCAGATTGTTTAGGTTTTCAATTTCCTTATTGGTCTTCTGTCTGGTTGATCTATCTATAGGAGAGAGTGATGTGTTGAAGTCTCCCACAATTATTGTGGAAACATCAATTGCTTCCTTTAGTTTTTCCAGTGTTTCTCTCATGTATTTTGTGGCACCTTGATTGGGTGCATAGACATTTACGATTGTTATTTCTTCTTGCTGAATTGCCCCTTTTATTAGTACGTAGTGGCCTTCTTTGTCTCTCAAAACATCCCTGCATTTGAAGTCTATTTTATCTGAGATTAATATTGCTACACCTGCTTTCTTTTGGCTGTAGCTTGCATGAAATATTTTTTTCCATCCTTTCAGTTTCAGTTTCTTTGTGTCCCTGTGTCTAAGATGAGTCTCTTCTATGCAACATATTGATGGTTCATTTTTTTTTTTATCTATTCTGCGAATCTATATCTTTTAATTGGGGAGTTTAATCCATTTTTATTCAAGGTTATAACCGTGAAGGCATTTCTTGAATCGGCCATCTTATCCTATGGTTTATGTTTGTCATATTTTTCCCCTCTCTCTATTAATATCCTTTATTGTACCCATACCGAATCTCTTTAGTACTGAACCTTTCTCCAAGTCTCTCTGTCCTTTCTTTGTTTCTCTGTCTGTAGGGCTCCCTTTAGTATCTCCAGTAGGGCAGGTATCTTGTTAGCAAATTCTCTCAGCATTTGTTTGTCTGTGAAAAATTTAAGCTCTCCCTCAAATTTGAAGGAGAACTTTGCTGGATAAAGTATTCTTGGCTGGAAATTTTTCTCACTCAGAATTTTAAATATATCGTGCCACTGCCTTCTCGCCTCCATGGTGGCTGCTGAGTAGTCACTACTTAGTCTTATGCTGTTTCCTTTGTATGTGGTGAGCTGCTTTTCTCTTGCTGCTTTCAGAACTTGCTCCTTCTCTTCCGTGTTTGACAGTGTGATCAGTATATGTCTCGGAGTGGGTTTATTTGGATTTATTCTATTTGGAGTTCGCTGAGCATTTATGATTTGTGTATTTATGTTGTTTAGAAGATTTGGGAAGTTTTCCCCAACAATTTCTTTGAATACTCTTCCTAGACCTTTACCCTTTTCTTCCCCTTCTGGGACACCAATGAGTCTTATATTGGGACGTTTCATATTATCTATCATATCCCTGAGGTCCATTTCGATTTTTTCAATTTTTTTCCCCATTCTTTCTTTTATGCTTTCATTTTCCATTCTGTCATCTTCCAGGTCACTGATTCATTGTTCAACTTCTTCTAGTCTTGTACTATGAGTGTCCAGAATCTTTTTAATTTGGTCAACAGTTTCTTTAATTTCCATAAGATCATCCATTTTTTTATTTAGTCTTGCAATGTCTTCTTTATGCTCTTCTAGGGTCTTCTTGATTTCCTTCATATCCCGTACTATGGTCTCATTGTTCATCTTTAGTTCTTTGAGTAGCTGCTCTAGGTGCTGTGTCTCTTCTGATCTTTTGATTTGGGTGCTTGGGCTTGGGTTATCCATATCGTCTGGTTTTTTCATATGCTTTATAATTTTCTGTTGTTTTTGGCCTCGTGGCATTTGCTGAACTTGATAGGGTTCTTTGAGGATTTGTAGACCAATTGAAGTCCTCATCTCTAATTTTTCAGATCTACAGCTTCGTGGAGTACACTTTCTCTAACTAACCAGCAGGTGGCGTCCACGAGCCACCTGTTCTCCACAAGCCAGTTCTCCCCTGCTTAGCCTTTTTGGTGAGTGGGGGAGTGAGTCTTGTGGGGTCTAATTGGTGTACCAAGCTTGCGTGTGTAGTTGGTGTTGCCTCCCCTGTATATGGGGCGTGTTTCTGGGCAGTCAGGGAGGGGGGGTGGCCCTAACAATCAAATCTCCCTGGTGATCCTAGAGTTTTAAAGCTGCTGCAATAGTCTAATCCTTCAGTTCAGTCCTGCCACAGTTTGTCTCTGCCACTGACCCACAAGTCCTTGGTATTGGCGTATGGCTCCTGAGACTTGCAAGTGGGTCCCTCTTCCAGGCTGTGCACCCCGGGTCCTGTTGAGGGATGACTGTGCTATGTCACAGGTGAGTGCCGTCCCCCCAGGGCAGTTCTGGGCTGCTGGGCTGTGTAGGGAGGCGCCCAGTCTGCTGAAATGATGGCTGAATGGGGCTTTGTTAATTCACACTGCTCCACATTCCCAACTCTGGGACAATCAGCTGAGGTTGCACACCCAGTTTTGTGGTGTGTGCCTGTTATTTGAAGCACTTCCGTCACACTGGGTTGTCTGGGGCAGCTCTGGGCTATGGGGCTGGCGATGGGCAGGAGTGTTTCCTGTCCACCAGGATGATGGCTGTGAGCGGACACCCCCCTTTTCTTGGGAAGTTGTGGTGTTTAGTGAATTTTCTCAGCCACTGGATTATTGCCTTTTGTCTCAGAGCTCTCTTAGTTCTGCTCTTGACTTGACCTTCCCAAATTGCAAGTCTTTGAAGCTTTCTGTATTGGGCTTCTTAGAGTAATTGTTTTAGAAAAAGAAAAAAGGATTAAAAAAAAAAAAAAAGGGCCCTCCTCAGAGATCTAATGGGTTATTGAAATGCTAAGACACAAAGCAACCAGGGCCATTAAGGAAAGGTCCACAGGGCAGAGAGATCAGCTTTTCTTCGGGATTTGCATATGCGCCTCAGGGCCTGAGCTCTGCCCTTCCCCTTTCTATGGTCACCAGAACTCCAAAAATCCTCCGCTTTTATTTTGGAGTTTTTCGTGTTGTTTTTTTTTTCTATGCCTGTCTCCTCTCTGCTGGGCTGGCTGCTCTCAGATTCTCTGGGACTGGTCTCAGTCTATCTATGGTTGGAGTTTGGATCAGTAGAATGAGTTTCCGACAAGGGCTGCCACTGCAGTTCTCCCTTCTCCTTCCCGGAGCTGACGGCCCCTCCTCCCACGGGACTGAGCCTGGCAGGGAGGGGCGCGGGTCCCCTGGCCGCAAAAACTTACAGATTTCGCTGATCTCAGCAGTTCCACGTTTTCATGAGTGTTGTATGAAGTATGCCCAAAGTCAGATTGCTCTGTGGTGTCCAGTCCACGCAGTTCCTGGCTTTCTACCTACTTTCCTGGAGGAGTAACTAAAACATACAGCTCACCAGTCCGCCATCTTGCCCTGCCCTCTTCATTATATTCTATAACCCTGTCTTTGCTCATAAGTAGAACTTTGCTTCTGATCCTTCAACTCTTGTCTTAATCCTCTGTAAGTTCTCCGTATCTCCCAGTCCAGAACTAGATACTAAAATTCCAAAAGGACCTGAACCTACACTGAGTATATGGGCACTGCCCCCAGCACTTTATAAGCTTCTATTTAAGTATCCTAATATCAGTTATTAAAATAGCACTACTCATTCTTCTTGGTATCTACCAGAAGGTTCTAGGGGGGAAATTAGTTGTATAGAAACAAGTATAGAAGGATAAAACATAGAAATTGCTGAAAAACTTTTAAATCAGTGGATCCTTAAGAGTTAATAACACTAAACTGCAGTAAACTCTTGAAGATGTAAGGATCAATCTGCCATTTCTTCAAGAGTTAAAGTCAACCCTGGGTACCAACTTTCTTTTTTTTAACTTATGGGACTTTTGTTAAACTAAGAACACAATGAGCAGTGGACAACAGCAGATATATCTTTCCCAGCTCAGCAACCTGACTCTCGGTACCATAGCATATATTACAAAGATCTAGATAGATTATAATGAATTAAAAAAATAAGAGTACTGTAAACTAAACCACAAATTAAAGCATATGAACAAAGAGAAAACTGTAGCAATCAGTTCAGAAACTTAGATCCCAGCCTTTTTTTGAATTAGATTTGTTTCTATTTACTGGAAATCCTTTGATCATTCCAGAGTAAATGGATGCTGACACTGAAGTGGCGATATTTATTAATCATGCTTCTGCCACCCCCTTCACCATGCACACCTACTAATTTGAGTGTCAAACAGGAGAAAAAAAAATTTTTTTTTTTGCTTCAGTTTACAAATGGAAAAACAGAGAGATTAAGGCATTTTCAGGTTTTTTTTTTTTTAATGATGCAGGAAATGAGCCATTCAAAACCATCTTATCTTAGAGAACTGCTTTTCTTTTTAAAATTTTTATAAAATATATTTGTGAAATATCAAAGGGTAGTATCCTTAATATATAAAGTGTTCTTATAAATCAATAAGGAACAGGTAAGAAATATTTTGACATTAACCACAATGATTAAGACAGTATTTTCTGATTTTCAAAAAATGCATAGAAGAATCAGTGAAACAGAAACAAGTTTTATGTAGTTTCTTTTTTTTAAAGCAGTTTTACTGAGATATATTCACACACCCTACAATCCATCCAAAGTGTATAATCCATGGCTTGCAGTATATTCACAGAGTTGTGTGTTCATCACCACAATAAATTTTAGAACATTTTCATTACTCCAAAGAGAAAAACCCATATCCCTAACTCCCTCTTATTACTGACACTTAGCATTGGTGTGGTACCTTTGTTACAAATGATGAAAGAACATTAAAATATTATGTTAATTATAGTCCATAGTTTGCATTAGGTATATATCTTCCCATATACCACCCTATTGGTAACACTTTGTAATAGTGATGTACATTTGTTCTAGTTCATGTACATTTGTTCTAGTTCAGTTCTTATATTGGTACTGTTAACCACGGTCATCAGCTGCAACAAGGTTCACTATGTTATACACTCTGATGTTTTACCTTCTAGTTTTTCTTCTAGTGACATACACAACCCTAAACTTCCCACTTCAACCATATTCACATGCATAATTCAGCATTATTACTCTCACAAGAATGTGCTAACATCCCCTCTATCCATCTCCAAACATTTACTATGAACCTAATTTAAAATTCTGCACAAACTAAGCATTAGTTCCCCATCCTCTAACTTCATTCTATATCTTGATAACCTATATTATAGATTTTTAACTCCATGAGTTTGTTTATTATAATTAGATCATATTAGTGAAATCATACAATATTTGTCCTTTTGTGTCTGGATTATTTCACTCAACCTAATGTTTTCCAGGTCTATCTATGTTGTCACATGCATCAGGACTTGATTCCTTCTTAAAGCTGAATAATATTCTATTGTATGTATATACCATATTTTGTTTATCCATGCATAGGTTGATGGACACTTGGGTTGCTTCCATCTTTTGGCAACTGTGCTATGAACATCAATGTGCAAATGTCTGTTTGTTTTCTTGCTTTCAGTTCTTCTGGATATAAACCTAGTAGTGGGATTGCTGGATCATATGGAAATTTTATACTTAACTTCTTGAGGAACTGCCAAACTGTCTTCCACAGCAGCTGCACCATTTTACATTCCCACCAGCAGTGAATGAATGCTCCTACTTCTCCATATCCTCTCCAACACTTGCAGTTTTCAGTTTTTTTAATAGTGGCCATTCTAGTAGGTATGAAATGATATCTCACTCTAGTTTCAATTTGCATTTCCCTAATCGCTAATGATGTTGAGCATCTTTACATGTGTTTTTTAGCCATTTTTATTTCCTCTTTGGAAAAATGGAGAACTGTTTTTTGTTCATTCAAAAAAGCAGTTTTTATTTTTCTTTCTTTTCTTTTTTTTCCCCAGACATGTCCCTTCCCTCTCCCCCCTTTCTTCCTTGGTAATCTCTAATCTGCTTTCTATTTCTGCAAATTTGCTATTTATTGTCATCTCTTACAAGTGATATCATACAATTGTCCTCGTGTATCTTGCTTATTTCATGAAGACAATGTTTTCCAGATTCTTCCAAGTTGCAGCATGTCTCATAGCTTCATTTTTTCTTATGGCCAAATAATATTCCATTATGTTTATGAACCACATTTTTATTCATTCATTTGTTGATGGACATTTGCATTATTTCCAGCTTTTGACTACTGAGGATAATGCTGCAATAAGCAATGATGTACAGGTATTTGTCTGTGACCCCATTTTCATTCTCTTTAACTATATACCTAGAAGTGGGATTGCTGTTATTTCCAGTTTTAATATCACCACACACTTCAATTGCTCCAGAAATGAAACCAACATTTTCCTTTTTTATCATACAAGTTGGCCATACTACCTGTGGTGGTTAATTTCATTTGTCAACTTAGCTAGGTTGTGCTGTCCTGTGGTTTGGTCAAGCAAGCACTGGCCTGATTGTTACTATAAGAGTATTATATAGATGAATTTGCATCTGTCATCAGTTGATTGCATCTACAGCTGATTGCATCTACAACCACCAAAGGATACTGCCCTCAGCAATATGGGAGTCTCCTCATCTAGTCAGTTCGAGGTCTCAAAAGTCAGAACTGAGTATTTCAGAACTCGGAGAGAAGAATTTCTGCCTCTACTTCAGCCTGTCAGGTTCACATAGGGAGTACAACTTCACCTTCTCAGAGTTTCCAGCTTGTGGCTTGCCCTATGGAGTCTGGACATGCCAGATTTCACAATCACCTTTGCTGAAGTTTCTGACTTGTGGCCTACTGTATGGAATTTGGACTTGTAAATCCCCACAGTTGCATGAGAAATTCCTAAAATAAATCTCATTTATTTATTTGTCAGTACTGTTTCTTTGGAGAATGTTGCCTAGTATACTACCTTTCCAAAAAATGGCTAGAACTGCCTAAATATTTCCAATCTGTATGTACAAGAGCTATCCAGAATGATAATCTAAAGAAAATGACTAAATTAAGAAAACTACTAAGTCCTTGGAAAAGATAGCAACCTGATATCAAGCTGCATACTAAACTGAAAATCTGAAAAACCATGGCAAGGCCTAACTTCCTCTGAATTGGTGAAACCTAGATTTGATTTATCTGACATTTTACATCCTCTTTCTGAAATCATTTCTATATTAGCTATAAGATCTACAGAGTATCAAGTGTCAAAATAAGAATAATAGTCCTAGAATACTATTCAATTAATGAAACTGATACTCTTCACAACTCTTACATACATGGTCATATTTATCTGAAATTTGAGCAATATCTACTGCAGAATGCAGAAGCAGGACTTTTTCAATTGAGCTTAAACTACAACTGAGAATGAGGTTCAACAATATCTCCCATGCCACATACTCTTTTTATAAATGTGACTTTCACACTCCTTCCATTGAGTGGTGGGGTCTACGACTCCTCCACTTGGACTTGGGTAGAGCTTGGTGACTGCTTAGGTCAACAGAGAATGGCAGAAGTGATGCTATCTGTATTTTAAAGCTGTATCATAAGAATGTGAAGAACCCATTCACATTCTTGGAACCCAGCCACTAGGCTCTGACGAAGCCCAATTGGTGAGACCATATGGAGAGGCCATGTGTAGGTGTTCTGAATGACAGCCAGTGGAAGTCCTAGCCAAAAGCCAGCTCCAGAAACTGTGGAACAGAGACAGACCATTCCCACTGTATCCTATTTGAATCCCTAACCTACAGAATCATGAGAATAATAAAACTTTAAAATTTTTTAAACATTATAAGTATTTTTAAAATTTAATAGTTGTTTTATGCCAATAAGTTTTGCAGTGGCTTGTTACACAGCAGTAGATAACTTGAAACAGGAAGGGTAAGACCAGTATCTTTGAGACTGTCCATAGGATGGCCTCATAAAGAATAGGGTACAATTTTCAGTAAGTGAGGAACAAGTGTAACAAAATGACCAGCCTGGTGAGGAGCTGCTCTTTCTGAAAAAATAGAAAAGCACACCCCCCACCCCCCCGCCCACAAACCTATACATGAATATAAGATAGCCAACCCTAGTCATATCAGTAGTAGTCAAAGGAACAAGTAGGTATTTTGTAAGATACCATGGTTATTATTCACCAATCTCAAACAATGGTCACTGAAGAGTATCACATGTTCTCTCAATGTGAGCAGGACTGCTATTATTGAATCAGCTATTTACTCCATAAGTACGCACAAATATCACCAACTCTAAATACAAAGAGTTCATTCCCCGTGTCTCCTTAAAACACATGCATAAAAGGAGAGGCTAAACCTGCTTATAATTGTGCCTAAGAGTCTCCCCCTGACTACCTCTTTATTGGTCAGATGTGGCCTTCTCTCTCTCTAGCTAAGCCTCCTCAGCAGGTGA
The DNA here is from genome assembly GCF_015220235.1 of Choloepus didactylus. Taxonomy (NCBI): domain Eukaryota; kingdom Metazoa; phylum Chordata; class Mammalia; order Pilosa; family Megalonychidae; genus Choloepus; species Choloepus didactylus. Next base: position 28,951,918 of record NC_051323.1, read on the forward strand.
TCTCACTGCCCTCCCCACTACGTGGGATCTGACACCCAGGGGTGTAAATCTCTCTGGCAATGCAGGATATGACTCCCAGGGATGAATCTGGATGCAGCATCGTGGGATTGAGAACATCTTCTTGACCAAAAGGGGGATGCGAAATGAAACAAAATTAAGTTTCAGTGGCTGAGAGATTCAAATAGAGTTGAGAGATCACTGTGGGAGGCATTCTTATGCACTATATAGATAACACTTTTTAGGTTTTAATGTATTAGAATAGCTAGAAGTAAATACCTGAAATTATCAAACTGCAACCCAGTAGTAGCCTTGACTCTTGAAGACAACTGTATAACAATGTAGCTTACAAGGAGTGACAGTGTGATTGTAAAACCCTTGTGGATCTCACTCCCTTTATCCAGGGTATGGATGGATGAGTAGAAAAATGGGGACAAAAACCAAATGGAAAATAAGGTTGGATGGGGGGGGATGATTTGGGTGTTCTTTTTTACTTTTATTTTTTATTCTTATTTTTATTCTTTCTGGTGTAAGGAAAATATTCAAAAATAGATTGGGGTGATGAATGCACAACTATATGATGGTACTGTGAACAGTTCATTGTACACCATGGATGATTGTATGGTATATGAATATATCTCAATAGAATTGAATTAAAAAAAACAGCACTATTATAAGGAGTTAATAATAAAGAGGTATATGGAGAAAAAAATGTACCTATTGTAAACTATGGACTACAGTTATCAGTGGTATCTTCTTTAATCAACAGTAACAAATGTACACACTAGTACTAGGGGTCAATAGGAGGTGGGGATAAGGAGAACGGGATGTTTTGGGGTTTTTTTTTTGAGAAATGAAAATGTTCTAAAATTGATTGTGGTGATGAATGCACAAGCATGTGATGATACTGTGAGCCAGAGAATGTACACTTTGGATGGACTGTATGGTATGTGACTGTATCTTAATAAAACTGCATTTTAAAAAAAGTTGAACACTGTCACTTTAGATGTTGTCTCTTATGACAGCAACTTGATCATTAAAAGAAGTAAAAACAAAGGTAGGCAGAAAAAAAATATTTTCTGATCATCAACGTGGTCCTTCAGCCTTTAGTAATTTTATTTAGGTTTGTCTAAAAATAAAAATACTTTTATTAAAAAAAACAACAAAAACACATGCATAGATGTACAAACAGATCTTAGAAGCTATTTAAAAATAATACAGTTTAAATGAAACTACTTTATGGTCAAGTTTGTTTGGTATGCCAAGAAAACAATCTGCCGAAAATACCTTTTTTGAATATCCCAAATCTCCCTAGTCTAAAATATTTATCTTAGCATGTCATGTTTTTAATACAGAGAGAATAAAGGGAAAAAAAACCCCTGCAATGTGTACATTACAGATTTATTGTCCTACTCCTAGGGTAAATGTTGTTAACCTTTTGATTATTTTTCCTTCCTGTCTCTTTCAATGAATATATAAAAACACAGCTTGTATTATTAGAAAATGGAGCTCACATGACAAATCCTATTTTATAACTTTCTTCTTGAAACAACACATTATGAGTATTTTCCTACGTTATTAAAATATTCCTTCAAAATATTACTGAATAGATAATCCTTGTTTTTCCCTCTTTTTTTTTTATTGAGACTGACCACATACTACACAATTATCCAAAGATCCAAAGAGTATAATCAATTGCCCCGGTAGCAGCATACAGCTGTGCATCCACCACCACAATTAAGTATTTTTTCCCAATTTTTAGAACATTTTCATTACTCCAGAAAAGAAACAAAGACAAAAAGAGGAAACTCAAATTCTCCCATACCCTTAACCACCCCCCCCTCCATTACTAATAGTATTGGTAGAGTACATTTGTTACTGTTGATGAAAGAATGTTAAAATACTACTAACTGTAGTATACAGTTTGCAAAAGGTATTATTACCTCTATTATTTTTATTATTAACTTGTAGTTATAGTGTCATACATGTGTCTGGTTCACAAAAGAGATTTCTAAAATTTGTACAGTTAATCATGGACATTGCCCACCACAAGATTCACTGTTTTATACATCCCCGTCTTTTAACCTCCAACTTTCCTTCTGGTGATATATATGACTCTGAGCTTCCCCTTTCCACCACATTCACACACCATTCAGCACTGTCAGTTATTCTCACAACATGCTACTGTCATCTCTGTCCATTTCCAAACATTTAAGTTCAACCTAGTTGAACATTCTGCTCATAATAAGTAACCGCTCCCCATTCGTTAGCATTGTTCTATATCCTGGTAACTTACATTTCAAGCCTGTGAGTTTACATATTATAATTAGTTCATATCAGCAAGATGCTGCAATGTGTTCGACTTACTTCACTCAATATAGTGCCCTCAAAGTTTCTTCATCAACCCATTTTTTTTTGATGGTTTTGTTCACATACCATACATTCCATCCTAAGTAAACAATCAATGGTTCCCTGTATAGTCATGTATTTATGTATTCACCACCATCACCACTATCTATATAAGGGCATCTCCATTTCTTCCACAAAGAAGGAGGAAGAATCAAAGAAGGTAGAGAGACAAAAGAAAAAGAAAAATGAGGATAAAAAAAAGAAACAAACAAAAAAAAAACATGACAGCTAGGAAGCAACAAAAGCAAAGATAGCATTAAACTAAAGTAGAATAAAGAGACAAACACCACCAAAGCCAAGAGTCCCATACCCCTTCTCTTATGCCCCCCTCTTATATGCATTTAGCTTTGGTATATTGCCTTTGTTATATTAAAGGAAGCATATACAATGTGTCTGTTAACTACAGTCTCTAGTTTGCATTGATTTTATTTTTCCCCCAATACCTCTCTATTTTTAACACCTTGCAAGGATGACATTCATTGGTTCTCCCTCATGAAAAATGTATTTGTACATTTTACCACAATTGCTGAGCACTCTAGGCTTGACTGAGTTATACAGTCCCAGTCTTTATCTTTCCTCTTTCTTTCTGGTGTCCCACATGCTCCTAACCTTCCTCTTTCAACCATATTCATAGTCATCTTTGTTCAGTGTACTTACATTGCTGTGCTACCATCACCCAAAATTGTGTTCCAAACCTTTCACACCTGTCTTTTCCTATCAGTCTGTAGTGCTCCCTTTAGTATTTCCTGTAGAGCAGGTATCTTGTTCACAAACTCTGTCATTGTCTGTTTGCCAGAAAATATTTTGAACTCTCCCTCATATTTGAAGGACAGTTTTGCCGTATATAGGTGGTTTTTCTCTTTCAGTATCTTAAAAATATCACCCCATTTCCTTCTTGTCTCCATGGTTTCTATTGAGAAATCTGCACATAGTCTCATGAAGCTTCCTGTGTATGTGATGGATTGCTTTTCTCTTGCTGCTATCAGGATTCTCTTTGTCTTTGACATTTGATAATCTCATTATTAAGTGTCTTGGCACAGGCCTATTCAGATCTATTCTGTTTGGGGTACACTGTGCTTCTTGGATCTGTAATTTTATGTCTTTCATTTTTTTAATTTTATGTATTTTCACAATTATTTCCTCTATTATTGCTTCTGCCCCTTTTCCCTTCTCTTCTCCTTCTTGGACACTCATGACGTGTACATTCATGTGTTTCATGTTGTCATTCAATTCCCAGAGACATTGCTCCTATTTTTCCCTTCTTTTCCCAATTTGTTTCTTTGTGTGTAGGATTTCAGGTGTCTTGTTCTCCAGTTCCTGAGTGTTTTCTTCTGACTCTTGAGATCTGCTGTTGTGTGTCTCCATTGTGTCTTTCATCTCTTGTGTTGTGCCTTTCATTTCCATAGATTCTGCCAGTTGTTTTCTCAAACTTTTGATTTCTACCTTATGTATGCCCAGTGTTTTACATAATACACTTCATTTCTTTTGCCATATCTTCCCTAAACTTTTTTAATTGATTTAGCATTAGTTGTTTCAATTCCTTTATCTTTGTTGAAGTGTACGTTTATTCCTTTGACTAGGCCATAACTTCATTTTTCTTAGTGTAGGTTGTAGTTTTCTGTTGTCTAGGCATCTGGTTTCCTTGGTTACTCCCATCAAGTTTTCCCAGAACAGAATGGGCTCAATATTGTCCCAGAACAGGGCAATATTCAGTATCAGGTTTTCCTGAGGGTGTGTCTTAGAAGATTGATACACCCTGTGAGGCCTCCAGTCAGTGTGCTTTTCCTAACCTGCCCAGCAGGTGGCACTTGTCAGCCTGTAGCTCCTGACTGGTGTAAGGAGGTGTGGTCCACTTAGTTTCTATTTTGGCTGCTTCCCTCCAGACTCTGGTGTCTAGTTCTGTTTGGAAGGCAGGTCGTAGAGCTGGGCATGACCTCCTTCCCCTTAGAGAAGATACACCCCATAGGGAGTAGTTATCTGCATTTAAATAGGATCTTTGTGTCTCTGACTCTGCTATATACACCCTTGTCTGGGTCAGAGCACTGCAAACTGAAAATGGCTGAGGCTTTCTCCACTGAGCCGCTGAGGTTGAGAGAGCCAAAAAAGGACAGAAAGCCCCTTTCAGGGCCAGGTCCACAGCCCCCAGTTTCACTCATCAGCCAGAGACAGTACTCAGTCCTCTGGGTTCCCCCTCCCAGAACAGAGAAGTCCCCTGGCTTTTCAAGGTCAGTCATTACTAAAAGCCTCTGTCTGCTTGTTGGGGATTTGTAGCTTGCATTGAGTAGTCCACATTTGCCAATTAAAACTCCAGCTGGAGCTGGACTGAGGTATATTCACTTGTTCAGAGAGTGCTGCTCTCTATCACAGTGAGGCTTTGCAGTTCGGGCTGCCACAGGGGGAGGGGGCTCCCGAGTAGGGTCTACAGTTTCTACTCACAGGAATGCAATCTCAGGCATTCCTCTCAACCAAGGTTGGTGCACGATGTGTGCACAGTCATGGTGTCCCCTAGCAGTTATTTCAGATCACTTACTACTTGTTCCTGGTTGTTTATTAGTTGCTCCAGGGGGGCTAACTAACTCCCACTCCTCTCTATGCCACCATCTTCTTCCATCTCTGAATAGATAATTCTTAATGGCTACATAACAATTATATGTATTTGTTATAATTTAATCATTCCACTATTTTTGAGCATTTAGGCCATTTCTAAAATTTTGTTATTATAAATAACATTGTAATGAAAATCATGTATTTTGATCTTTGTTAGTAGAATTACTGGGTAAAGGGAATGAGTACTTCTTGATCGTGTCTCATTGCTTTCCAGAAAGTTGTAGCAAGTTACATGCTACCAGCAGTGTAAAAGAGTATTTAACTCAATAAACCCTCACTAGCATTATGTTTCTTACAATCCAAGTTATATACCTCTTAGGTTTTAATGTATTGGAATAGCTAGCAGTAAATACCTGAAACTATCAAACTCCAACCCAGTAGTCTGGACTCCTGAAGACAACTGTATAATAATGTAGATTACAAGGGGTGACAGTGTGATTGTGAAAACCCTATGGATCACACTCCCTTTATCAAGTGTATGGATGGATGAGTACAAAAATGAGGACAAAAACTAAATGAAAATTAGGGTGGGATGGGGGGATGGTTTGGGTGTTCTTTTTTACTTTTATTTTTTATTCTTATTCTGGTTCTTTCTGATGTAAGGAAAATGTTCAGAAATAGATTGTGGTGATGAATGCATAACTATATGATTGTACTGTGAATGGCTGATTGTATACCATGGATGATTGTATGGTATGTGAATATATTTCAATAAAACTGAATTTAATTTAAAAAACAAAAGAAAAAAAAATCCAAGTTATATAATTTAGAACTACAGTAAGACATGGAATAAAAGATGTTTTAGTAATTAACTTCTGATAGTGAATTCACACTATAAAAATTTAGTTAAAAGGTATGTTTCATTTGAGAAAGAAAAAGTTTATGTAAAATTGCTGGTGCCTTGAACATAAAAGATGACTGATAAATATTAGTTGAAAGGTTGAACTAATAAATGAATGAACTGAATGAAAGACTAAACAGCTTTAAAAGTCAGGATACTTGAATTCTAAGTATAATTTGCCGTTGTCTGTGACTTTAGGTAAATTTAAAACCCTTTTTTCTAAATCATTTTCCAAATATCTACTGTGGATACAATGATAATATCTATTTCTACTTCACAAGGATGTCAGGAGAATAAATAAGAAGGAAATATAACACAAGGCTTTAATATAACGTGATCTCTAAAGTCAGATTGTCTCAATTCTTGGCTCTTTTACTTATTCACTGTGTAACTTTGGTCAATTTGTTAACTTGTTTATGTGTCAGTTTTCTCACTTGTAAAACGGAGATGATAGCACTTACCTTTTAAAGTTGTGATGATTAAATGTGAAAATCTATGTAAAAGCACTTAGAATCCTACTTGGCACTTAGTAAGTACTCAATAAACATTAGGTGATAATTATTAATATATGCAAAATTTACAAATATGTAAAATGTTCGTGATTTTTTGAAAAACCATTTGACAGACTGGTCCTTTAAATCTCAGGTATTGTGAATCTAAAATCAACATACTTGAAAAATATAAAGGTATATATTTTCAACTTTTCTTGAGAGTCTGAAAGAATTATGAAACAAAGTTTATCAAAAATACAACACAATACCAACAAGATAAGTCCCTATTAAAGACAATACTCTTTCTGTGGCTCTTCATTTGACTGGATCTTTCTCATCTATCAAGTCTTAATTCAAATGTCCCTTTCTCAGATCACTCAGTGCCCATGTATCCAAATTACCCTTTACCATAGAAAGCAGTTTTTATGTTACATAATTATCTTCCTTGTTTGTTTGTTATTGTCCGTCTTTTTCCCACCAGAATGTAAACTCCATGAGGGAATAAGCGTAATATGTCACTATGAATATACTCGGTCAGACATTCAATAAATATGTTGTAAATGATCTAATCAATCAACAAATAGATAACATAACAGATGGACAGGTACTGAAAAAGCTGACATAGAGGCTTCAAAGTTCTTGCTTTGAAAGAATGGTCCTCTGGATTAGTGTTTCTCAAACACTTTTGATAGGGACCCACAGTTAATACCACATTTTATTTCAAGATCTAGTCAGTTCTTACACACAGGCACATAAAAGAAAGAAAAGTTCCACAAAAAAATAATAAGCTTACTATTTGTGATGAACTCTGATATTTTAGATTCCATTCTATTCTGCTTCTTTTTGTTAAAAATAAAATGATTTTGAGGTCCACTAAATTTATTTTATACCTCATTGTGTCAAGGCTTGAAGTTTGAAAAAAATGTTCAAGGTTAGAGGCTAACTACCTGATATCTGCAAACCTTTAAAAAGAGTGTGAGTTTTATGTATATATGAATTTGGTGGAGGAAGGGAGTTGCCATAGTTTTCATCAGATTCATGAAGAGGTTCATGTCCCCTGAATTTCAAGGCTTCTATTATTATATGTATATTATTATCTGTGAAACCTTACACAAAAACATGTTCAAAAAAAGTGGTTTAACATAGGGGTGGTAGCAAGATGATAGGACAGATCAATGACTCTGTAGTCTGATTAAAGCTCAGGTTGATTCCTGGATTCATCATTTACTGACCCAGCAACCTTATACAAATTACCTTTTTATCTATTAGCCTCAGTTTTATTTTCTGGAAAGTAGCTTGAATCATATCTACTCATAGGGTTAAATAAAACAAAAATTATGTAAAACTTCCATTATAGTGCCTGGACTACAGAGTAGGTCTTCAATAAATGGTAGGCATCGATATTATATTCTAATCCTTCCATCAAAATTAACTTTCTTGGAGAAAACACAACCTTAACCAGAGTACAACTGAAATTAAAAAATGTAATTAATTAAAAAAACAAAGAAACAGATTCATGCATATGTGGAAATTATATTCCAGGATCTTACTTTTTTTCATAGCTAATACTATGTTTTAGGAATAATCACAATATGCTCCTTCAAATATGAATATATCAGTTCAATTAACTTGCTAAGCACCCACTGTGTACAAGGTCTGAGGAAAAATAATTATTTAGAAAAAATACAAGTAAATTATTCCCCTTGCCCCCATGACCATAATAACAATCTATAGTTTTCAATCAATGTTTTCTCACATCACTTAGCTGCCTGTTGCAGAGTGGTGTGGCTGTGCTGGTATTCTGCTTATTCCCTGCCTTTAAAGCTGCATCTCTTCTTGCTTGCTCAAGCAGAACTCTTGCTCTTTCTTTAAGTTCTTCTTGTCTGGATAACATTCGATGCTTAAAAGCAAAGACGTAGAATTAGAAGCAAAAAAAAAAAAAGTAATCTATATTTGTAAACTAATTAATGACTAGACAATCTGAAAATAACAGAAGTCAGGAATAAGATTGTAGCTTCTTAAGCTTACCTACAGAGAATATTAATGTTGACCAAAAACTGTGGAATGAATAAATAAATCTGACATAAAAGAAATAACATCTCAAATGCCTAAAACCAGAACTAATTTAATAAAACTTTTATTAGAACATATTCTCATAAGGTATAAGGTCCAAATGTATATGATGTACCTTCTTCGTATTTGCTAAACACAGTATTATATGGCAATCAAAGATGTTTTAAAAAGTTCAGTTTCATTTTTATAGTGTTATAGAATTGGTAAAATCTTCCAAGTTTTTTTATGGATAGATTTAAATATCTGTGGCAATAATTTTTAAAATTCTTGACAACTAATGTTTACAGAAAAATAAAAGCTATCATATTTTGGAAACAAATATAAAACCGGTTTCCTCCATTGCATGCTCTCCTTACAAGAAAAACAATTAACCACTATCAGAATTGGGAGAGTAGTTTAGAATATTACAATATATTTTTGGAGAAAAATAGTATTGGTCACCAACGGAAATCAGTTTTTAAATGGTGGTATTAACACAAAAGCACAAGTATCTATACTCTTTATGGTTCAAATTCCTTTTTTCTACTAAAGTAATTAACTTTTGGCTTTACGTGACTATTGCTATTAACTCTGATACTTAATTTCTTCCTTTTCATTACATAGTTTTGGTTCCAATCATAAGTAATGGCCTTAGGCTTTAAGTCAAAGAAAAGGTAATAAACAGCACACCTATTACTTTATTTGGTATAATGTGAAACTATCATTTTAAAAAAAAATTTAGTATCTCACTTTTGGTTCTCTTTCTGATCTTTATATTTTACTATAACTATTTTTTAAAAGCTTTTCTGTAAACTTACACCAGGAAGGGTTTTTCTTAAAGTGTGCAATTCAGTGATTTTTAGTATATTCACAATATTGTACAGCCATCACCACTCTATAATTCCAGAACATATTCATCACCCCAAATTTTAAGATGATTAAAAATTTCTTAAATAGATACAACTGAAATGTTTAAATGACAGTGATACATTCTTAGTTTATGCTGATAGGACGTAACGGAATTGGTTATTATAGTTGAACTGGTTAAAATATCAATGCCCCTTTCTCAAAAACGGACAAAATTAATTTAATGAACAGTAAATTTGCAGTCAAGACACCAGGCACTAATCCCTCCTCCACTAATAATAAACAATGTAACATTTAGCAGGTCACTAAAAAACTATACTGCATTCCATTACATACTGCTTAAGAATTTCATGGTCAGACAGGTGTGGGTTCAAATCCCAGTCAGATCACTTAATTGTGGGCAAGTCAATTTTTCTAAGTATCAGTTTCCTCATTTATAAAATGGGGATAAAAATGGACCAACTCTCATAAGGATATTGAAAAGATTAAGTGAAATGGGTTGAAACACTTAGTTTTGGCACATGGTAAGCACTAGATAAATGCTACCTATTATTATTCTTTAAATCCCTCACTTTCCTTGTCTTTGAAATGAGGGAACCTAGAGTAGATCATTGTTAAAATCCCCACTAGCTCTAAATTCTGTGATTCTATAGCCATTTAGTGATCCCCCAGTCAGGTACACAGATAGTGAAAAACTGTGATTTGATCTTAAGAACACATAAATGCAATTTCTTTTTCTGATTATAAATGCAATTCATATTTATAACAGAAAATGTAGGAAACAGATTAAAGTAAAAAGAAAAAAGAAAATAATCAGCAATCCTGGCATTAAGAGATAATCACTGTAAAATTTTGCTTTTTTTCCCCCACTTAGTATTTTTATTGTGATCACTTTCTCATATCTTTTAAGTATTTTTTTGAAAAATGATTTTAATTGACTACCTAGTATTCTATTATATGAATGCATCACACTTTATTTATCTTATTGGATGTTTATGATGTTTACAATTTTTCACTATCATAAATAATGCCTTTATGAACATCCTTATATGTAAACCCTTGTATACAATTCTAATTATCTCCTCAGGAAAAATTCCCAGAGGTAGGCTCTAATGCAATACACATTTTTAATGGGCTTGATGTAACATTGCCAAACTGCTTTCATTACTTCTTGCTGCAACTGTGGTAAAATATTAAAAGTTATTGTGAGCATAAAGTTTAGGGGCAAGCTTGGTTTTGTATTCTAACATTATAACACTTACTATGTGACCTGGAGCAGCTCCGTAAACCCCAGTTTTCCCATATGTAAAACAGGATTCAACCACTTACCTTATGGAGTTGTAAAGTTAAGAGAAATATATGTAAGACATATAAAGGTCATCACATGCATTAGGCACTCAAAAGGGCAACATTACGACTCTGTTAAGTCTATAAAGCCATATTAAGTTACCAAATTTCCTCTAATCAAATGTCATCAATTGTAAGACTCATCAGTATTTTATGAACTACGAAGAAAGAACAAACACTGTCAATTAAACTCTGACATACCATTATAAGTAACATTTTAATTTCAGAGAAGTTAAAGTGTAAAACAATACAGAATTGATGAAATACAGTGTACAAAGTAGAAAGTTAGATTATTATTTGTCCAAAATTTAGCTGCTATATGAATAAAAAAACCTATCAAGTACAAGCACCAATATTACAGTTTTTGGTGTCAGACATCACTTTTGCCAATCAGTTACCAAAAAAACCTTTAAATTTACCATAAGCAAAATTATGACCAATATACCAATGGCCAATGAATAAGCATATATGGAGCGTTAAATAGTGTTTCTATCATCCAGTGGATTTAATTGTCCATTACTTAAACCACCTGAATAGAATCATAGCATAATAGAGTTTTAGAGTTAAAAGGACTCTTAGAGATCATTTCACTTAACATTGGTGTATAAAAAAGACTTTAGAGACATCAAATGGCTAGTTAACATGCCACACTGCTAACTATTGGCAGAGCTAGGATAAGAATCTGGTTTACTGATTACCAGTCCAGATTATTTTAAATTTTTAAACAATCATTTTCTAGCTTTAAGCCCATTTGCCTTAAAAATTTTGGTATACAAAATTTGGTAAAAATTTGGTTTACAAAAAAGTCTGTATTGGATATTAGAATTCAGGCTCGCTAAATTCTGTAATTGTTAAGTTTATTGATTATATACCATGTTGGGGCACTAGAATGATTTTAAAGCCATCAGAAAATTTTGGGTACTTAGGACTTTTTAATTTGAGATTTTTGATAAAGAGAACAGGTGCTTGCTTTGATAGCTACTATAGTTCTTTTATTCTAAGACATGGATCTTTTTTTTCTTATTTTAACACCTCTGAAAATTTAGAATTGATGGCATCTTACAATCTCTGCCACCCAGGTGGCAGTCAAGACAAAGTTGTAGTTGCCTGCATATGCATAAACCTGGTATTCTGGCAGCATGACTGTGCAATCTCTCGATGAAATCAGCAACCATTTGAGGACTATTTGAAAAAGGAACATGACTCCAGGTTATTGTATGAAAATTTTTAACCACAAATTAATGGTAGCATTGAAAATACCAATTTCGGTACAACTAAAATATTTAAGGAAGATGCACATTTTCTGAATGATGTTCTTATTAAATGGAATCCTGGAATATCTGACATTCTTATAGTACAATATTCTGCTTTTATAGGTTAAATAATATTTTGATTTGGAAAGTCACCAAATTTTAATGCTTAAATCTTGAAATTGGGATTGATTTGTAGGTTTACAATATTATATCACAAACTTTAAATAGAGAGTACGAGTATTTGAGGTTTTTCTATAATGGGAAATTATACTTCACCTTGAATCATTTGTAGCATCTGAAAGTGTTCTATGAATACAAAAAGAGAAAAAAAACACACAGAATAACTGTTTAATAAATATATGTATTCATCATTCTAGCTCACTCACCTGGACTGTTTTTGTGGATATATGATTTAAAGTGGTTCTGTCAGCATCTGGATCAGTCTCTGTCTGCTTCAGGGAACTATGTTTTTTCTTTGCAGGGTCTGCATCTCTATTGTATGGGTATCCAAGTTTAGCAGTGGGAGATAAACTTGTTTTTTTGACAGGTGATTCAGTATCTGATCTGCATTCTAATGGTATAAAATCGTCCAATTTTTCTTGGTCCAAGTTCCTAGTAACATCTACAGTCTGAAGTTTTTGCTCATCTGTTTCCTCACAAATAAAGGGTGAAGACACATCCTTCTTCTTATCACTAACATATAAGTCACTTAATTCTAGGTTCTCAGCTTTCAATAGTCTCTGCTTGCCTAACAAAACCTGTGCTTGCGTTGCATCTGTGTTGGGACATATTCCAGGGTCATCGGATCCTGAAGTCCTTCCAGAGCCCTGCTGGGACTTTTGGGGTTCTGTGTCACTTTTAGTCCTGCGGCAGTAAGGGGAGGCTGTGCTTGGACTAAGGTGATCATCAGGAGTCTGATGCTCACTTTCTGACTCTCCAACCCCACTATCATTTACAAATACAGAGTCATCCTGAGATAAGAAGTCTACTGCTCCGCTGACAGGCTGCTGCAGTTCAGGCTCCCGCTTCAGATCACTAAGCTCTGCATAGAATTTTTCCTGATCAACAGAACTGTTTGTATCTGTTTCATAGTTTCCAACTTTATATGTGCTTTTACTGCTGTTTTCCTCTATCTGAACAACATTTAGTTCTTGGCCACTGAAATGTGCCCTTATTTGATAGAGGTAAGTCATAACAGTCAGTTTGTCAGGAATTGCTAATAAAACCATATCAGAAGGTTCCAATAACCGGGAAATTCCTATGCTGGCAAATCCATCGTATGCCTTCAAAGGAAGGAAGACAAAAGATATATTGAATAGTTGAGACAATCCACACATTTTTAAAATAGCAAAATTTTAATTTAATTTTTTCTTGTTGGAGGGTACATTATGTTACTGACATTATATCACATGAAAAGAACATAATTCCATTAAGTTAGAAATTTATAAAAGTGAGGTAGAGAAAAAATTACTTCACATTTGAAATGTTTTTTTCCAATAAAAAAAATAAGCAAAAATGAGAGTTAAATTAAAACACACAAAAATCTTAGAAAGAATTTTTAAGATAAGTAACTAAGGTATAGAGAAACATTAGACTTATCCATCTCTGGCTTAATCACTCCTGATCAACCTCTCTTTTCCATGGTAATGTAATTGTAGTGATTTGTGAAGAAAAAATACAGCTAGATAAACCCAAAAGAACTAACACCTAGATTATCTGATACAAAATACAAGGAAATACCATTTAAGTCTAGAAACATAGAAACATTTGTAAATGCCCAATTAAGATTGATTCTCAAATGAGAAGAGTGACTTCATTTTCATTTCTTCCATTTTGGAAAGAATGAAATGTTTTGAGTATTACAACCAAGTCGAGAATGTAAGGCTGCATTGTATTATTTTTGTTAGCCTTTAAATGACTGTGGCAATCAGGTTTTTCTAGTTTTGAAGAATCAAAGCTGCTTCTCAATTTACAATTAATTATTACAATCCTGAACTAACCCTTGAAAACAGCATTGTGTTGCTAGGAAGCACTAAAGTATGGGTAGAGGTTTGTATATACTCTTAGAGATAAGTAATGACTCTTTAGTTATATTCTTGCTTTGGGATATAAAATATCTATTCGTTATAATAGCCTAGATTTAAAATCATAACTCAAACTTTTTCTTAAAAGAAATGCTAGGAAATTATGAACAATTCAGAAGGAATCAGTCTTCAGCACTTATATGTCAAAGTGCACTTCTACCTTTGAATTTAATCTTTGTCCCACATTCTTCCTGTAGTTTAATAAATGCTGCGGAATAAGTAAGAAAGAAATGAAAAATAAATTGCGATATTAAAACCTCTTCAATTTTCACAGCACCATGCTTCACAATATTGGTACCTCAAAATATTTACTAGAGAGAAAGGCTCAGTTGGTGTGCATGTATAGGCCTGTTTGTTATTTTACATGTTTTAGGAAAATTAAAGTCATTTTCTCCCTTGTGTGTCTTGACAACTTGATTGACAGACATCAATTGCACGCCATCAGGAAAAGCACCACAGGCAGTATTCTAAACAATTCCCAATTATCTAAAACACTGACATATTGGTTAAGATCAGATTTCACAGGTAAATAATTTTTTTTATTCAGCACTTTAACAGACCTAGGAAAATGAGTAGCTTCCTTGTGGGGAAACTCCTGTTGGTATTTTACTTCATGTAGCGATTCATTTTATGCATACTAACTGCACTACGAAGCATTTAAAAACAAAGTTTCTTGTAAGCAAGGTCAAGACTTTATATAAATGAATTTTTCTATAGATTAACCTCTTGTGCTATTATCAATCACCTATTGTCTTTTTAGCTGTTTATATGTGGAGGAAAAGAGGTCTTTCAAAGAAAATTATCTTATTCCTAGATGTTATTTTCAAAGGTAAGGAGGAGTCACTGCCAGACATTTTATGCATCTGCATGGAACTGAAGACAGAGCCATTGTTTCTTGTGCTGTGTTTAGTTCAATCAAGGGCACAGGAGATTATTAGGAAGAACTGTGTGAAACCGGAAATAAATCTGCAGGTAGCAACTACGTACTGATAATCTACTCAGTGTAGGTATCAGGCAGCAGGTTCACAAAGTGATGAAAAGGAAAGACAGTACAACAATTATTTACTGAAAAATGCAATGAAAAGGATCATCTAAATTAAAATCCTTTCAAAAAGTCAGGATTATTTGCTCTGGAAGATCTAATTGAGGAAAAATTTAATAGGATATTTTTCTCTATGTAAATTTGAGGTATGATGAAGTCTTGAAAAAATAATGTAAAGGAGGGTGTCTTAAATACTAGTGAGGTGTTCCATATTCTTTAAAAATCTACAAATAGGTAAAAGCAACAATGTTTCCTTTTCAAAATTTTGAACAGTAAGTTGAAAGCCCCACTTTATAAAAATTATGATGGTTTGTTCCAATAATGCTTACATCTGCATTTAAATTAACTTAGTATTTTATTCAAATGCAATAAAATATAGGTAAAGAACTGTCAAATTTAAAGATATAATTTAATCTAATTGATGAAAAAGAAGGCATTTCACTTTGATAGACACAGGCTCCAAAATCATAAGTGAAATTATTTATGAGAATGATTTACTTTGTAACATGCCCACCTATAAGAAAATTATTCTGATTTGTTAAGATTATCTCTTTTTTTGGTGGTATATTTCAATAAAAAATTGGCAGTCTTTAGCTTTAGGGTCAGCATGAATTTGCAAAGAAAACAAGAATTTTTAGATGAAAATGCAAATTTTTGGTTTTAGAGAATAATAAAAGTAAAAATTGTTTTAATTTAAATCCTGTCTGTTATTTGCACTTCTAACACTTCCTTTTATACACTTTTTATTACTGGTGTTTTTAATAATGCAACTTAAACTAGATTAAAAACATTAGCCTAGGCCAGAGGTTATTAACCTTTTGTCCCACGAACCCTCTGGTCCTCTGTTGAAACCTATGGACCCTTTCTCAGAAGAATGTTTCAAGTGTATAAAACATACAGGATTATAAAATAATCTGATTATATTGAAAAATACAGCTATCAAAATATTAGTAAAATCAAATTTATGAAACAATAATATATGTGCTTTTTACAAATGCATTAATGTAATTTTGAAGAAGTGATGAGCTTAAAAATATCTAGCTATTCACAACTGTAAAACATGAAAATAACTGTTTTTTTCTAAAGGTGACAGACTCAGACATGGCCAGTACTACAGTGGTTTGCCACCTATATTCATCATTAGAAAGAAATGCTAAATTTCAGAGAAAGAACTGTGAAAATAAAAATGTATTTTTTCCCTAGCCATGTTCAAGGACCATCTGAGTTCAATCTACAGATCCCAGGTGTTCTAAGACAACAACAAATGTCATTAATTTTTCTGTTGAAGAATTCATTCAATGGAAAAAAAAAATTTGAGTAACTACAGTGTGCTAAATTAGGTGCTCCCCTCCTTTTACAAGTGAGGTGCACACAGAAAATTATAATATTGTACTGTGCGCGGAGGTAAATAGATAAGTCAGCCTGCAGTTTATCTGAGCCCAGCTGAGCCCTACCCTGAAGATTGAAAGGATCAATATCCCCTCACCCCAAAATACCAGTTGGGAAGCGCTGATCTCAGTGTATTAATTATGCAGAAAAAAATGCATAGTTCACCAGAAAATGAAAGAACCTATGTTCATAATCTTTTTTCCTTCTAGGAATCTAAAACTCATGCATTCTGTTTTGGATGACCATTAAGCTTCTCTTTCTCTCAATCCCACCCCCCACCAACAGACTTTTTTAAAGTCAGATAATAGTTTGGGGAGCACTTTTTTTAAAAAAAGCTAAATTTTGGAATAAAAGAAATTTGCTTTAACAAATATTTAACAGTTGATGAAGGTCATACTTATCAATCTGATGCCAGGTTGGCATTTGTGGGCTTTAAAGTCCATGACAAAGTAGAGTAAAATATGCATCCTATTTGAACTGCAGAAGGTCTTCTGTGAGCTGCAGTTACGACCTCACAGAACAAATGCATTTTCCCCAAATTAATAAAAACCTGCAGAGAAACCAAAATTGAAACTATGTATTTTTTCCCTTGGCAATTCTTACCTTTTTGTTGTTCTCTTTAATATCTTGAGGATTCAGAGACTTGTAGTCACTGAGGGAGAAAATGTCACAGTGGGTACATACCGTATTTCATAAAAACAAGCTGTTCTTAAAAGAAACTGAATCTAAAAATTTGACATTCAATAATACTGAAGACTAACTAGCAATTTCACAGCAATTCAATCAACAAAACTAACAGTGTGGAAAATTAAGGAAATAAATAAATAAATAAAAACAGTGATTACATGTTTCATTGCCTGAAGCTTTCCATCTAAAAGAGTGGTTAAGGCAGGGGACCAGAGACTACCTTTGACAACCAAATTTGCCATGAGGTAATCCCTTGTTGTCAATGTACAAAGAGCTACAGGCTTATTTGTCTCACCTCGTTTTAACAGTGACAACACAATTTTCATAATAATTTGAAGTCAGCTCTTTGTATGAGATTAAGGAGAAAAATCACTTTTGAAAAGCGAGGAAAGATTGTTTTTAGGTATCAAGAAGGAAGAACTTTTCTTTTTGACATACATTTCTTCTCTCAAAAAGTAGGAGTTGTTAGTAATGAAAAAGAAATATTAAGCCAAGTATTTCAGGATGTGTGCTAATAATTTATTATTTTAAAAAATTCTATGATTCATGAAATATTTGTAGGGACTATAGAGTATTTTCACTTACATTAAATCTGGTCTAAAATGGTGTAATATTGCACAAAAAGATAAACCATTTCTCCATGATGTAGTAAAATTGGTGATTTTCACTCCACGGTAGTTTTTTGTAACTTCTTTGCACCATACAAGCAATGACTGACTAGCATTTGGCTTTCTCCCCAAAACAGGACTTGGTATAGGACTTGGCTAGAAAAAAAGGAAAAGAGGAAAACATTAAAAGAATTTAATGGAAAATGAAAATTAACATTAATTGCCCATCTAGATCATCTAAACCCTTTGATGTCAGTTTAGGTCCTTCAAAACTGTCAATTCACAAGTGTCAAGTGCAAGAGGGAGATGTGAATCTTAAGTTATCTTCAGTTTTAGCCTATGGCATTTGCCTGATAAGGATGCAAGATTTTAAACTTATACAGAGGAACAGGCCAAGAGCTATGCTGATAGAAACATCATGTTAAAGTATTTAATTACTAAAGGCTGAATTATCTGTGTAACTCTCACACTCTAAAAAATTTTCCCTCAATGCAATCATATACAATATAGTTCTTTTTCATCTAGATTAAAAATAATGCATTTTGAAATCTGTTCCCCAAATAGTAATGGAGAGATCAAAATCATAGTAAGGTTTTAAATACTGTACTCTTATATGTATGTTAAATAAATAGCACAATGATAATCTTGCTCAAACATCCTTCTTATATACATTTAATGATGACAAAACAATTTTAGTTATTAGCAACAGTCAGTCATTGACAGCAGCAGCACACAATATCTAATTTGGATTTGCTCAAAACACCTTCTAGTTATCAAGAGCTACTTTTGAATATTAAAATTTGTGTGTGTGCTAAATCCAATCCTATACCTGTTTTTTATCTTGTTCATATACTTAAAAAACAATGGCAATTAAAACTTAGACCATATATAATAGGATTTTTATACTAAACTTTTATTAATCTTAAAACCATGTCATTTTCTTTTACTGAATAGAACCCCATTTTGCAATGGTAACTTCTAGGTTGATACAACTGAAGGCTATAAAGAAAAGTACTAAATGTCTTTGGACTTTAAATCTTGCTAACAATTAAAAGTGCTGACTATGGTAATAAAACTTAGACACAGAACAGTGGCTCTCTAAAATAAGGTAAAGGAGAACAATTATTTATCCCTAATATTTAAGTTTAACAAAGCAGACCATTCTTACCACACCATTCACTTGAGAAAGACCAATGATGCCCCCACTTGACAAAAGCATCTTAGTCCCAAACAATTAAAATAATCAAAAGCATATCATTATGATTTATGCATTCACTGCTTGTGCAGGATGACTACTAAGAAACACTAAGCATGTAATTTCTCATTTATATTAATAGTTAGTTTAAAAATTTTTTTATGTAAACAACCATGAATCTAGCAAAGTGCTGTTCTTTAAATGATCACCTGTAGAGGTCAATGCTGAAAAATCCACAGATAATAAAACTCAACTAACTTGCATAAATTCTATTTAAATATGAAGAAGTAGATGGAAATGAAATCCCCAATATAGTATGACTGTCTTAGAATAAATAATAATTGTTTTTTCCCCATAGTTGAGTCAAGTTATTTATTATTTGAAAGAATAAGTAATACAATCTTGATCCACCACAAGGTTTATTATAAGGGATGGAAGGGACATCACCAACAAAATGATTCTCTAACAACAATAGGGGAAGTGAGACCTATTTCCATTTTTAAAGAGATGACAATCAGAGAAGAATAATACAGTTAGGCATGTATACTCTAAAGGGAGAAAGTTGAGATGGAATAGGTGATGAGTCAGAGATGGTATGATTACAACAGAGAGCCTGAAGCCATGGGTTCTGGACATAACTGGATTTTATCCGGATGATCCTGGAAAATTTCACCTTCTCTATTTCTAATTTTCCATAACCTTAACAATTAGGACTCTCCAGCTATTTCTTTACTCCTTGTACCCCAAAACAAGCATTTTAGCTTTATTTTGCTTTTCTTAAACTATCTATGGGAAAACAGTAGTGAGAGAACAAAAATAATAAACATGGGGAAATCATAAAGCTAACTAGAAATACTGTAATATATTAGCACTAGTCCTTGCTCAAATATTTCTGACTCCCTTGGAAAACGTAAATGAAAAAGAAGTAAAGAACACAAGAGTTAGAGGTAAGCAGTTTAAATATTAAAACAGCCACATATTAGCCACGTGACATTAGTCACATCAATCCATTAATCTAAAATACCTTTCTGCTTAAAATGAGGAAAAAATTTCATTAAGAAAAAAATGAAATAAATGCTAGTTTGGATGATACATAAATATGGCCATAAGGGGTAACAGTCACATGCAAATAACTGAAATTTGGCAAACATTGGCTTAGTCACTTTAGAAGAGTGAACCTAGGTTTTAATATCAACCAGGTAACATTAAATAATAGTTCTTGTAACAACCAATTTAACATATGCAAAAACAAACTATCAGGTATCTTTTCACCTAGTTGTCCGTTGTGACTTTCATATCCATCTAGTCACAACCTAGAAGTGGAGAAGAGAGTGGTCTGTGGATGAGTTCACGGGATCAATGAACTGGGCACAAACACTTTGTTTTCTTATATTTTCTATTGATTAAAGGATTGTCTTTGTTAAAATGGTTTTCTATATTAAATCATATTACCAAGGCATTGATTCATTCCAACCATGGGGTAGCATGTTCATGGACCAGATAACCTACAACCATCATTACAATGATTCATTCCAATCATTTGTAGCATGTACATGGGTTAGGTAATGTGCAAACATCATTACCACCATGTAATGGTCTAGAATAGCTTCCTTTAAATAAAAAATAAACATACCATTTCACTATGATTATGAATGCATCTTTGTTTTCAAGAAGGTTCAATGTGAAAAGACTAGAAGAACAAAACCCAAATTTGGATTTGCTCTAACACAAAAGCCTTGTATTAAAATATCTCACAGAGATGTTTACTGCACTTCCAAGAAAAAGAAGTCACATATAATTGGAAAAAAAACTGCTGAAGTTACAAGCCCTATAAATGATCATGTGGGTGTGTAGAGAAAGAACATTGAAATAGAGCACTGGCAAATGAATCATCCACTCCAGAACTGCTGACCTTTCATCTAAAATACAGCAGAGGAGCAGGAAGGAATTAGTAATTATATTATTTTAAAACTTTCAGCATGTAACTAGATGAAATCATTTAATGTCTTTGTAATTTTTGCTCTTCAAAGAAAGGAAGACACCAAAATCTGGCCATAAAGGGTAGAATCAAACTTTCAAATTATAGAACAACTTTTTAAAAGTTCTTTCTTGTACCTTTCCAATAACCAAATGTATGAAAAAGCATCCCTATTTAATATGTTGGGAAAGTAAAGCACAGATATTATGATTATCTTTTTTTTCCTTTTTTTCCATTTTTTTATTGTGAACTTTAACATATATACATAACAGTGATAACTTTCAATATACGATTTCACAAGTAGTTAGAGAGCAAATCTCAAAGAATGTCATGGGTCACAGTTCCACTTCAGCCATTTCCATTATTGTAAAATATAACATACATACAGAAAGGTGTCATCTCTCAATGTATAGCTCAACAAGCAGTCATATAGGTAATTGCAAACATTGTTATGGGCTACAGTTCCACAGTTTCAGTTTATTCCTTATTATGCAATACAATGTATGTACAGAAAGGTGAAGACCTTCAAGGCACAATTCAATGAGCAGCTATAGAGTAAATCCCAAGGATGCTATAGGCTGCATTTCCACCATGTCATTTACCTCCTTCCAGCCATTCCAACACCCCAGCATTCAAAAATATATATATAAATAAAGTTTCAGTATTCATAGACCTTTGTTCAATCTTATCTTGTTTGTTGCTACTCCTTCCTCTCACTTAATCTCTTTCTCCATCTTCAGTGGTGTCTAGGCAGTGAGCAGCCTAACTTGTTCATCATGTTAAATGGGGGTGTCGATAGTATGGGGAAGGGGGCTGCACCTCATAGTTGATCTTAAAGAGGCTGTTGCCGCTGGGTTTTAGGAGTTGTCCGGTATAGAAACACTCTAGTGGATTTAAGTTTCTGAAAGATAAAACTTAGTGAGTGCATCTTTTATAGAATATCAGGTAGGGACCCAAGTATTTGGGACTACTTGGTAAGAGCATGGCATGCTGTGGCTACTTTGGATGTCCTGCTGGAGCTTGCATAAGAGAAACCTCCAGGATAGCCTCTCAACTCTATTTGGGATCTCTCAGCAACTGTGACCTCAGCTTGTTACCTTTCTTTTTCCCCCCTTTTGGTCAAGTAAGCCTTTTCAATCCCTAACTGCCAGGGCCAGGCTCATTCCTGGGAATCATGTCCCACCTTGCCAGGGAGATTCATTCCCCTGGGAGTCAGGTCCCTCGTTGGTGGGAGGCTAATGACTTTATTTGCCAAGTTGGGCTTAGAGAGAGAAAAGCAACATCTGAGCAACAAAGAGGTTGCCTGGAAGTGCCTCTTAAGCATAATTATAGCATGGCTCAGCCTCCTATTTAAACCCCTAAATTTCATAAGAGCAAGTCTCAAGTCGAGGGCTTGATTTACTAAGTAGTGGGTTCCTAAAATATATATTCTATCCCAAGCAAAATGATCAGTTTCTTACATTATCATCACTTAGTTGTACAATCATCATCACTCTCAACTTTAAACAATTATTATAACATAATACATCCCAGAGCTCTTATCAGCTGCTAATTATTCATTCCTAGTATTAGTGTAGAGTTGGTAAGATATTCCTACTAAATACAGTCATTAATAAGTAATGGGTAGTTTTTCCATACTACTCTGTTATTAAACCTCTGCCGCAGTGTCATACCTTATACCATGCTAACATTTATTTAGGTTTGTGGTGCTACTCTGTGGGTTACATGCCTTTAAATAACCATTTATGAATATGTTTGCCTTCAATGCATCACTGATACTTATAATCCCATTAACGAAACATAGTCACTCCTGACCATTCTCATACCATTAAAATCACTCTCATATCTGTACATAGATTATCGCTCCCCCTTCACTAGCTTCTGACTATCTCTAGGTCTCCTATACTCTACATTTTAAGGCACTTACTTTACATTTTTCACAGAGTTCACATTAGTGGTAACATACAATATTTCTTCTTTTGTGTCTGGCTTATTTCACTCATGTCTTCAAGGTTCATCTATGTTGTCGTAAGTTTCATGATCTTGTTTCTTACAGCCTCATAGTATTCCACCGTTTGTGTATACCACATTTTGTATATCAGCTCATCTGTTGAAGGACATTTGGATTGTTTCCATCTCTTTGCAATTGTGAACAATGCTGCTATGAACATTGGTGTGCAAATATGTGTCATTGCTTTCAGATCTTCTGGATATACACCGAGAAGTAAAATTGCTGGATCGAAGGGTAACATGGTATCTTGTTTTCTGAGGAACCGTCCTCCAGAGTGGCTGTACCATTATACAGTTCCCCCAGCAATGAGTAAGAGTTCCAATTTCTCCACATCCTCTCCAGCATTTGTAGTTTCCTATTTGTTTAATGGCTATGATTATCTTTTTTATGTACTGAGAGGAAATTTTTAAAAGCCATTCTAATTACAATTTTATGATCAGAATGATTAGTATCTGTTCAATTAAGTGATTCCCACATTTCTCTCTCAATCAAGTCACTGTGTGGACAGAACTATACTGATCAGCTTAACAGAACTACAGTTAGAAGTCACTCATTAACAATCAATTGTTCACAGTACCATTATATAGTTGTACAGTCATCACCACAATCAATTTTTGAACATTTTCAATACCACACACAAAAAAGAATAAAAATAAAAGTTAAAGTAAAAAAGAATACTCAAAACATCCCATACTCCCCATCTCTCCCTATTATTCCTTTACTTTTTGTTCTCATTTTTCTATTTTTCTGTCCATACACTATATAAAGGGAGTGGGAGCCACAAAGTTTTCACAATCACATGGTCATACAGTGTAAGCTATTTGGTTATAAAATAGTCTTCAAGAATCAAGGCTACTGGGTTGCAGTTTAACACTTTCAGATATTTCCTTCTAGGTATTCCAACAGACTAAAAACTAAAAAGGGATATCTATATAATACATAAAAATAACCTCCAGAATGACCTCTTGACTATTTGAGATCTCTCAGCCACTGAAACTTAACTTTGTTTCCTTTCTCTTCCTCCTTTTGGTCCAAGAAGGCTTTCTCAATCCCACGATGCCAGGGACAAGTCATATATATCCCATGTTGCCAGGGAGATTTATATCCCTGAGAGTCATGTCCCATGTAGGGGGTGAGGGCAATGAATTTACCTGCAGAGTTGGCTTACAGAGAGGCCACATCTGAGCAACAAAAGAGGTTCTCTGGGGGTGATTCTTAGGCACAATTTTAAGTAGGCTTAGACTCTCCTTTGCGGTAACAGACTTCATAAGGGCAAGCCCCAAGATCAAGGTCTTGGCCTTCTAAATTGGTATCTCCCAATGCTTGAGAGAGTATCATTAATTCTCCAGGTGGGGAAATTTAACAGTTCCACATTTTCCCCCAGCCCCTCAAGGGTACTTTGCAAATACATCTTTATTCTCTCCCCAAATTACTCTGGGATGTATTGTGGCTTCAAACTAACCTACAAAATCCAACCAGATTTCACTCCCTATTCAATGTTCCAAGTAATTATGCTGTTTGAGTAAACTGACGATACAAGTTAAATTATATAGTGTGTTACAAAGAATATACATTTTGCACTTAATAAACATCTCTTCCTTTGGTCTCACACAGAAGTTGAAGTTTTAAAAACACCATCAATATCGTCCTTTGCCCTTTAGTCTAACTTACCTTAGCCCTAACCAAGTCCATTTCATTCATCTCTCTAATTGAAGTCTGATCTCTTTTTTTCAGACCCTTTAACACTTGCTGTACAGGATAATGCTGACATTCTTACCTGCTGGACTCTCGCTCTGAATCTCAGGTGTCACACAGATACCCAAAGTCCTAGGGACCCACCAGATTATACACAAAGAACTTAGCATCTCACAGTTTAGAAATAACCATTATGACTCAGATATAGATGTAACTGCTATAAGAGCTTACAATCTAGGAACATTTACAATAAGCCTTCCCCTGATAACCTATGCTCTCAGACTCAATTCTCACAGCTTGCACATTTTAGTTAGTCCATATTAGTGAGGCATTATAATGTTTTTCTTTCCATTACTGGTTTATTTCACTCAATATACTGTCCTCAATGTCCATTCACCTCACAACTTCACTCCTTCTTCTAGCAGCTCAATAGTCCATTGTATGTATACACCATAGTTTACCATTCTGTTCATCAGTCAGTGTACCCTTAGGCCGCCTCCATCCACTGCAAATCACGAATACTGACACCATAAACCCCATTGTACAAATGTCCATTCATGTCCCTCTTTTCAGTTCTTCCAAGTATATACCCCAAAACCAAGTTGCAGGACCTTATGTCAACCCCACACACACAGCTTCCTGTGGATCCACCACACTGCCCTATAGATGAGTTGCACCATTCTAATTCCCCATCAATGGTAATTAGGTACACCCTTTTCTCCACATTTTCTCCAGCACTAGTATCACTCTGTTTATTTTTTAGATGATTTTATTCACACACCACACATTCCACCCTAAGTAAATAATCAATGATTCCCTATGTAATCACATGGTTATTAATTCACCAACACTATCTATATAAGGACATTTCCATTTCTTCCACAAAGAAAGATGAAGAGGCAAAAAAAAGTAAAAAGGGAAAAGAAAAAGAAAGAAAAAAAATGACAACTAAAAAGGAACGAAAGAAAAAATAAAATTAAAATAAAATACAATAAAAAAGTCAGACAATAACACCAACTCCAAGAATTCCATACCCCTCTCTCATATTCCCCTTGTTCCAGGTTACTAATGCTGTCATTTTGCAAAATACCAGAAACAGATTGAATTTTATAACAAGGGTTTATTCGGTTACAAATTTACAGTCTTGAAGGCCATGAAAAGGTCCAAATTAAGGCATCAACACAAGTATACCTTCATCGAAGGAAAGCCAATGGTGTCCAGAAAACCTCTGTTAGCTGGGAAGGCACGTGGCTTCCATCTGCAGATCCCAGGTTGCGTTCCAGCTCCCTCTCAGCTCCTGTGCATTCTTCAAAATGTTGCTCTTGGGGTGTTTAGTCCTCTCTTAGCTTCTTCCAGGGTAAAGTGCCAGCAAAAAGTCTGCTTTCAATGGCCATCTCCAAAACGTATCTTTTGGCTATAGCACCAAGCTCCTTCTGTTTGAGCTCTTATAGGGCTCCTATGATTTACTTATGACCCATGCTGAATGGGAGGGGCCACACCTCCATGGAAATAATCCAATCAGAGTTATCACCTACAACTGGGTGGGTCACATCTCCATGGAAGCAACCCAAGCCAAAGGTTCCAACCTAATCAAGACTAAATACATCTGCCTCCATAAGATTGCATTAAAGAATATGGTGTTTCGGGGGACATAATACACCTAAACCGGCACATTTCTCTTATAGACATTTAGCTTTGGTATATTGACTTTGTTACAATTAATGGAAGCATATTACAATGTAACTGTTAACTATAGATTCTAGTTTGCACTGATAGTATTTTTTCCCATAATTCCACCCCATTTTTAACACCTTGCAAAGTTGACATTCATTTGTTCTCTTTCATGTAAAAACACATTTGTACATTTAATCACAATCATTGACCACTCTAAGTTTCAAAGTTATACAGTCCCAGAGTTTATCTTCTTTCTTTCCTTCTGGTGTCCTACATGCCCTTAGCCTTCCTCTTTCAACTGTACTCACAGTCTTCTTTGTTCAGTGTACTTATATTATTGTGCTACCATCACCCAATATTGGGCTCCAAACCTCTCTCTTCCGTCTTTTCCTATCTGCCTGTAGTGCTCCCTTCAGTATTTCCTGTAGAGCGGGTATCTTGTTCACAAACTCTATCAGTGTCTTTTTGTCGGAGAATATTTTAAATTCTCTCTCATTTTTTTTTTCCTTAAACTCACAATATACATTTATTTCAAGGTTAAATAGAAGCCCATTTTCTTCAAAAGTAATTTTCTACTACTTTTTCATAAAAATATAAAAGACTTAGCATTCATAGTTTTTACAATATTGAACCCAAACCAAGATTTTTCTACAAATGATACTACTTTCCAAAAAGTTTAAAAGACATCTCAGAATAACGTGATGTTAAAGCAAATTGTCTCATCACCACAAAGAATTTTACTTTTAAGATATATTGTGCAGTATATTTCCTTTTAAACCTCACTTTTTTGTGAGATTTTAATTGTGTATATGCTATGTAACCACACAAGATTTAATCCAAGTCATTCATATTTATGCAGTAGACTGTCATATGTGACCAGTTACCATATACACTGTCATACAGTAATTGCAGAAATGGCAAAAGGCAATCTTTATGAAAGACAAAAAAAAAAATCTTTTTAATAAAAGACAACCAATACTGCCATAATCTTCTGCAAAAATTACCTCTTCCTCCTACCTTTTTTCTTCTTCAAATGGTACCTTTTATAGCATGCCATTACTCAAAGATACTTACATCACTTTTACTTAAGATGGCTTTATACATGGTTGCTTTCTTTTCTGTTATGGTAAATTTATCAAAAGGCACCAAGATTAGACTCCTAAGTAGCTTCCAATTTTTTGCCCCTTTTGAGGTTCCTCTAGAATGATTTTCCTCAGACAAGTCTGACTCTGAGAACATAAGGAACCACAAGATAATGAATGATGAAACGAGCAATGTAAAACTTGTACCATTCCAAAGGTGTAAATATTTAATAAGTTCCTTGAACTTTTCATTTAGGACAAGAAGTCAGAAAAACTTTCTGAATGTAAACATAAAAATAGAGCACATTTATTAACAGTAGGAAAACTCATAACCTTACAATAGCAAAGTATTAAACATTATAGAATAACACATAGCCAAAAGTATTAGAAATTCATTGTCTGAGATTCTGATGCATTATTCTGAAAACATGTCTGATAGATACATACCATTAACATATAACAAAATATGGTATTTACTTCACAGGGAAAAAAAAGGTAAGTTTCACCACAAAAGCAGATTTACTGGATTTCAGTTTTGATTTTAGAGATATATTTTAAAGATAAAAAAGCAAAACAAATTTCCCCTTAAAATAAAAGTCTTTATATACGTAATCCATTATTTATACTTTCTATGCTCTTGCAATGTAAAACATTTAGAAACTTTTGAACTCTAGAAAGTTTGACCAGTTAACCTTCTTGGCCTTAACATATTTTAAATCCCCTTTAGCGAATCACTTTAATGTTTTCAGTCCATAAGTCCAATAAGGATGGAGTAGTTCTATTTCTTTTTCTTCTTCTTTGGTGGTTCATCCTCAGAGCTGCTATCTGTGCTGGTGCTACTGCTACTGGAGGAGCTGGAATCTGAGTCTGAATCAGAGGAGGAGGAAGAGCTTGTGGAGGAAGCTGAAGATGATGGACTAGAAGAGCTTTCATCAGTGTCACTATCCTCTAAGGAGGATGAGGTAGATGTTTCTTCACTTTCTGATGAAGAATCACTGGCTGAACTGTTACTGCTATTGGTACCAGAATTGGTTACACTCTTAGACCTTTTTTTCTTGTTCTTTTTTTCTACATTAGTTTCTCCAATGCTTTGCTGTAATAATAATCCATTTTCTTTTTCTTTTAAAGCTTTCTTTAGTTCTGCTGTTCTTGAAGGCCTGTGTAGGTATTTTCTTTTTCCTGTGCATTCGTAAGTCCAGTGTCCAAATTCTAAGCATTTCTGACATCTTACATGTTGCTTATTTGCTTCCCTCACTGGCCCAAGCTCCTTGGGGCAGGCACTGTGTTAGAGCAATGGCTACACTATGCCGCTCCCCACTGGGGATCCAAGTCTGGCCTCACATTCTAGCGTCCGCTCACCCGCCGGTTGATGCGCGTCTCCCCACTCCCAGCCCACCCCGTCACCCAACTTGGGCCCTCACTTACGCCTGTCTCTGCACTATAAGACGGTGCATGGGAGTTGCCATCTTAGCACCTCTCTCATTTTTGAAGGATAGTTTTGCCAGATATAGAATTCTTGGTTGGCAGTTTTTCTCCTTTAGTACCTTAAATATATCATATCACTGCCTTCTTGCCTTCATGGTTTGTACTGAGAAATCCACACATATTCTTATTGAGCTTCCCTTGTATGTGATGGATTGCTTTTCTCTTGCTGCTTTCAGAATTTTGTCTTTGACATTTGATAATCTGATTATTAAATGTCTTGACATAGGTCTATTCAGATCTGTTCTGTTTGGGGTAGGCTGTACTTCTTGGATCTGTAATTTTATGTCTTTCATAAGAGATGGGAAATCTTCAGTGATTATTTCCTCCATTATTGTTTCTGCTTCTTTTCTCTTCTCTTCTTCGGGGACACCTATGATACATATATTCAAGTGTTTCATGGTATCATTCAGTTCCCTGAGATGCTGCTCATATTTTTCCATTTTTTTCTCTACCTGTTCTTATGTGTCTAGGATTTCAGATGTCCTGTCCTCCAGTTCATGCATCTTTTCTTCTGCCTCTTCGAATCTGCTGTTGTATGTCTCCATTGTGTTTTTCATCTCTTGTATTGTGCCTTTCATTCCTATAAGTTCTGCCAATTGTTTTTTCAGACTTTCAAGTTCTTCCTTATGTTCACCCAATGTCTTCTTTATATCCTTCATCTCTTTTGCCATATCTTCCCTCACCTTGTTGATTTGAATTTTGGATTGATTTAGGAGATTCATTTGATTAATAATTAGTTGTTTCAATTCCTGTATCTCAATTGAAGTGCAAGTCTTTTCCTTTGACTGGGCCATATCTTCATTTTTCCGAATGTTACTCGTAATTTTTTGTTGTCTAGGTATCTGGTTTCCTTGATTATCCCAATCAGATTTTCCCAGAGCAGACTGGCCTAGATCTAAGGAGGAAGGAGTAATCAGTATCAAGTTTCCCTGAGGAGCAGGCTGTCAGACTGTCCTGTAAGGCCTCTATACTCAGGGCTTTACCAATCCTGTCTAACAGGTGGCACTTGTCAGTCTCCAGTTCCCCACTGGTGTAAAGAGGTGCGGTCCCTTTAATTCTCAGTGAAGCCTGTGCTGGCCGGGGGCCAAGGGTGTGAGAAGCCAAGCTTAAGTTGTTTCTGGCTCCCCACCTCCACCCCAGGCCCTGGAGTCTGAATTCTCTGAGGGAGGGCAGCCACTTGAGCTGGGCCCCACCCCCCCTTTGTAGGAAAGATACAACCTATAGGGAGTTATCTTCTACACTTGAATTCCTCCTTTGTCTCTCTGACTCTCTTAACTCCACCCTTGCCTGGGTGAGTGCTGAGGCTTTCTCTAATGAGCTGTTTGGAATGAGAGAGAAAAAAAGGAAAAAGAGCAAAAGCCGCTTTTCAGAGCCAGTCCCCAGCCCACAGGTTTCGTCACCGGTCAACTGTTATTGGTACCTGGTTCTGGTTCTCTGTGCCCCTCTTCTTGGGACACAGCTGTTTTCCAGTATTGTGAGCTAAGCCATTTCCAAAAGCCTCTGTTTTTATTTATGGGTTTTTTTTTATTTTTTGTTTTGTTTTGTTGTCAGCCCTGCCTCCTCTCTGCTGGGAGGGACCTCGGATTCCTTTCTTGTTTGCTCTGGGTTTATCTATGCTTGTAGCTTGTATTCAGTAGTCCAAATTTGTTAATTAAAACTGAAATTGGAGCTTGGTTGAGTTACTTTCCCTTCACTCCAAGTAACCAGCTTCTTTTTTCCAGAGGGACGTATTTCAGCTCAGCCTGCCATGCCAGTGGGGGACAAGCACTGGCTCCGCAATTTGGGGAGCTTTATTTACAGTTGTATGCTGAGATCTCAGCCATTCCACTCATTCCAGGCTGGTGTATGATGTATGTCAAGTAATGGATGTCCCCCAACAGTTGTTCCAGACTATATACTAGTTTTCCTGGCTATGTACTAGTTGCTCTAGAAGACTACGTAAATTCCACACCCCTCTATGCCACCATCTTGCCTTGCCTCTAATATAGTTTTAATGTATCATTTCTGTTAATATAGCAGATCACATATTAAAGACATAACAAGACCTTCTTTTATTCTTGCTAACAATGGCAACAGCATCTCCTTCAGAAAACCTAGTCAAATAACTTGTTGCAAAATATACTGAATTTTAAAAATAGTGAGAAACTTCAGTTGTGATTTTCTGCTCTAACCCTCTTTGTCTTTTTTTCTCTCACTCATCCCTTGATATAGGCACATCTTCTTCTAGGTATTGCTCAAAATACTTTTCTCTCCCCACACTTTATGAACTGATTCAGTCCCAAGATTCTAACTATCACTTCCATGCAGATGATTCCCAAATACACATTTATAGTTCAAACATTCTCAAGTTGACATTTCCAGCTGGCTGTCCTGCCATGAAAAATTCAAACTCATTCAAACTCAATATGTTCAAAACCATAATTATAATCTTTCCTTAAAACCTGCTTCATTTTCATTGTGTTTGTAAATGACCCTACTATTGTCCCATTGTTTAGACTTTTAATCTCAGAATCACCCTTGAATTCTTCCCTTACCTATCATATCTTACTAGTTAATTCATGGCAGTTTTGATCCTATTGCTGTAATGTTTTCGCAGTCTATCTCCTTTTGCCTAGGCTACTGCAACTTCCTAAAAGGTCTTCTTCCTTTCAAATTTTCCCATTATTGACCCACTGTCACAGCTGAAAATCTCCAAAGGCTCCCAAGAACGTACAAAATGATATCAAAATACTTCTAAGTGTTGAATCCCAAAGTTTTTTCAATGCACCTTCAGGATGACTCACCATTTTCTAAAATTATTATGTTTCCCTGCCCAAACCCCAGCTCTCCCACCCTCAGCCTTTGGTTATACAGATTGTCACCTCCACTTGGAATATCTTCTTTCCTAAGTACAACTGCTATATTTCTACTCTACTTTTAAGATTTGGTACAATTGTCATTTCCTATATGAAATCTCCTCCCAAATACCAGGCAGTGGGGAGCTTTTTTCAATGTTCTTTTGACTCTTTGTATCTCCCTAATAGAACTTATTAGATTTTTCTTTTACTTTAATGTGTTCAGTTTTCTCTATGAAAAGACATTCATTTTTCATTAATCCATAAAATAGACACTGAGCACCTACTACATCCTACATACAATTTTAAGAACTTGGCATAGCTCACTTAATCCTACTAGCTCTTTTGAGACAGGGATTGTTATTACCAATTTATAGTTGAGGAACCTGAGGTTACACAGTGAGGAAGTAAAGGAGTGAGAATTTATACAAAGGTGGTCCCAGTCCAGAGCATATGCTTTTAAACAACACGAAAGGCATTTGACATTTGAAGATTATGCAGCTTTAGGACCTCAGCAGAAACTGTAAGTTTCTTAACACTGGGGATTGCCTCAGTCAACTTCTAATCTTCTGCAGTGTTTAGATCACTGCCATATGTATGTTAAACTGATTTTTAAAAAAGGCAATTTAAATTTTAGGAGTATTCTGTTAATAAAATCCTTTTACTTGCTATCTTGGATTTTAGATCATCAGCCCTAGAACTGATTAAGTCTGGAGCAATGAGATACGCACTACCACTACTAAAGTTGTAGGATGTTTTGGTCTCCCTTCTGCTGATTCCAGGAGCCTTCCTCCAACTATCACACATCACGATTAAGGAAACTTTTAATAAATCTTAGCATTTGGTGAGCCCAAAACAGCAGTGGTAAGAACAATAAGAATAACTTATATCTGTACTGCTTTTATTCTTTTACAAATGCTTACACTTAAATCACTTTATTCTCATAGCAACATTGAATATTAAGCCTTTTTTTTCTACCGACAGTCAGTAAGATTATGCTTTAATTAAAATGATATTGGCAGGATATGGAGAATAAACTGTGCCTCCAGAATTTATAACTCATTTGAACAAAAAAAGTATATAACAATGCAATAAGTTGTGATAAGTGCCTGGAAGAAAATGACAGAATACAGTGAAAGACTAATAAGGCAGGGGCAGAGAGAAACTACTTAGGGTTGTCATGAAAGCCTTTATGCTGAGGTAACAGGATAATTAGTTTTCACATGACATGTTTTCTGAATGCCCAATACTTTTGAACATCTTCCTAACATCTGAGTAATTTCCTGTGAGGAAAATTTGCCTCCTTGACCCCCTTTGTGATACAGGTATATGACCTAGGCCCCTCCAATTGGACATAACTATGCAAAATTTCAAACTGAAAATGTGGAAGATGAAGAATGAAACACATCAAACTCTCTGGCTACATGGTACAATATGGGAGTGTGGTGGTACTACAGGTGCCCCAGTCCTTATTTTCAGAGAAGTGACCACCAGTGTTTATGGAAGTTGCAGTTTTGGTGTCAAATGGTGGTGGCAGCAATGGCTTTTCACTAGAGCTTCTAGTGTGTTTGGGTATTTTATCTAGCTGCACTGCATTCACATCTGGTTTCTAGCCTTCCTGGAGAGTCCAAGTGCTACACATAAAGTTGTTTAATAAATTCCCTTTCTTTCTTTAAAAAAAAAAATACTGGGAGGAACTTCTGCTTACATTAATGGAGGACTTCCCTCCCTCCAAACACAATTTTTAAAAAGCTCAACAAAATACTAAAAGACCTTCTAAAAAATGTCAAACATCTCTTTCAAGACCAAGATTTGGAGAGACTAGAAAACCACAGAGGTGAGTGAAGCTCTCAGGATGGCTTTCAAAATGGTTGATCTGGAACAGTGAGTTGAGAGGCAGAGCTGTACTTTTGGTGGTCTCCCAAATAGCAAAAAGGCTCTACCCTCCCCCTCCCCCACAGAAGTAGAAAAAAATGAAATAATAAAGTTGAGGGGAAAAATAATGAAATAGGAAATAAGTATATTACAAAGAGAGTCAATAAAGTCAAACACCGGCTATCTGAAAAGACAAAATCAAATAAGCCCCCAGTGTGACTGTACAAGGGAAAAGGGGGAAGCAAATACCGTAACAGATGATGCAAGAAGAAATAGAAAACTGGAATAGGTCTATAACTCTTAAATAAATTGAATCTGTAATTAAAAACCTTCTAACAAAAAAACTTCCAGTTGGCTTTACTGATAAGTTCCATGAAACATTCCCATACTACACAGATTCTTTCAGAGAACAGGAAAAACGGATATATTCCCCAACCCATTTTATGGGCCTAGCATGACCTTGACACTAAAACCAACAAGAAAAGAGAAAATTACAGAAAAACCTGTCATGAATATTGAGGCTAAAATCTAAAAGAAAATAATAGAAAATCAAATCTAACAATTTATAAAAAAGGATAATATATGTTGAACACGTTGGATTTATCCCAGGAATGCACATTTGGCCTAACATTAGAGAAACTATTGAGATAATTTGCCAAATCAACATATCACAGGGAAATACATAATCATCGAAAAAGATGCAGAAAAATAATAAAATTAATCATCCATTTACAGTCTAATAGAAGCTTGCTTAACTTGCAAAAAGCCTATAGTGAATATCACAGTGGTGAAACATTTAAAGTTTTCCCTTTGAGATTGGGAACGAAACAATGATGAAATCTATCATCACTTTTATTTAACATTTTAGACAGTATATATGTTTCTAAATAAAAATTTCAAAAATTTATAGGACTGTACAACACAATAAGCCCTATTGTAAACTATGGATTATAGTTAATAGTACAATTATAAAAATACTCTTTAATGAAATATAACAAAGGTACAACACTAACGCAAGGTGCTAATAACAGGGTGGCATATGGGAACTCTGTTTTTTTATATATATTATGCATGATATTTCTATCAACCTACAACTTCTCTCACTCAAAAAATGTTTTAATAAAACAAAAAAAAGGGCTAAAGGAAAATATGAACAAAGAATTAAAAGAAATCAATAAAAACTGATGAAAGCAAAGATCAGTAGAGAAATGGAAATTATGTAAAGAACCAAACAGAACTGAAGACCAAAGTAACAGAAACTTAAAATTCCCTAGAAGGATTCACCATTCATTACCAAACTTAAATCAACAACAATAGAAACTGTACAATTTAAGCATTAATTCCCCATTCGCTAGCCCAACCCAGCCCCTAGTAAACTATATTCTAGATTCTGACCTTAGTTTTCTTATTCTAATTATTTCATATCAGTGAAATCATATAGTATTTGCCCTTTTGTGCCTGGCTTATTTCATGTTCCTTTAGCTCTTTTTTTCTCTCCATTATTAGAGAAGTTGTGGGTTTACAGAACAATCATGCATAAAATACAGGATTACTGTAACACCCAACCACCAACACCTTGCATTGGTGAGGATCATTTGTTATAATTGATGATAACACATTTTCATAATTGTACTATTAATTGAAGTCCATGGTTTAACTTAGGGTACAGTGTGTAGTGTACCTCCATGGATTTTTTTTTTAAATTCTGTTCTGTTACCATATATACAATCTAACATTTCCCCTTTAAATCATATTCAAATATACATTTTAGTGCTGTTAACTTCAGTCATAATGCTGTGATACCATCACTGCCATTCATCACCAAAACATTTCATTCACTCCAAATAGGAACCCTATACATTTTGAGCCTTAACTTCCCATTCCCTACCATCCCTCAACTCCCATCCCATGGTAGATTCTGACTCTATGAGATGATTATTCAATTATTCTAATTACTTCAAATCAATGTGATCATACAATATTTGTCTTTTTCTGTTTGGCTTATTTTACTCAATGTGATGTCTTCAAAGTTCATCCATGTTGTCACATGTATCAGGACTTCATTCCTTTGTACAGCTGAATAATATTCCATTGTGTGTATGTACCACATTTTAACTTGTAAAAGTAGTTCTTCAATGGATTTTCTGGTTTCAGAATTAGATGACTGTAACATTACATGATCTCACAGTGACTACTGTGAAAAATCTTTTCTGTCAGTGAATTTCTAAAAGAGTATGTGAAGATTTTTAGAACTGCTAAAACAAGAAATCAAACATTTCAAACTATTAAGTTAAAATATAGGACAATGATACTGTTAAAAAACAACAGCAAAAACAGGTGGACAAATCAGGAATGTGAGACTACAGAGCAAAGAAAGAACTGAAAGTTAGAAACTTGAGAGAAAGAATTTTAAGAAATCGTATGCATACATACATATAAATACTCATCTATCTGTTTCACCTGAAAGCTCCAAATCACTCTTTTACATCAACATTCAACCCATTTATAGGAGGAATAATTCAGAAAGGCCAATCCTAGCTTACAAAGAAAACTATCCACTTCTATTTTAGTTACTTTGTTCTGCTATACAATCTTGCCTGAAAGGATATTCTTCTGGTTTTTCAATGATACTACCTGTATTTTATATAATTTAACAGATATTGATCCAGGGTACAGGGAAGAGAAACTATAGGTAGAAGCATTTTTTAGGGGATATTAATTTGAAATCACATTTTACCCATGTTATTTCTTTTTATGATAGATGTTTTTGTTATGGACAAAAGAAAATAAATTCAATTCTCCTGTAAGTTTAGTATAACTACATTGTATGTCAACTGCCATGAGGGAGAAGTTATGTTTACAAGAAAAAGACACAGTATAACACAGGGGTTAAGAGCATGCATGGACTTTGGTGTTAGCCATATCTGGGTTTGAAATCTAGCTTTGCCACTTATTGTGTGACCTTGGTAAACTTAAGTTCATATTTTCATACTTGTAAAACGGGAATGTTAATATGGTTGTGTGAGGCTTTAATGAGATGCTGTGTCGCTCTATGCTTGCCATAATCATCTATAAATGTAAGCTTTAAAAAAAAGAATAGCAATGGAGAAAATCTGAGGCATTTTAAGGGAATGGCTGGCCTGGATGATTCCCAAAATTGTATGAGATAACAATGAATCAGTAGGTAGGAGTAAGATTATAGATTGCTTAGAATGTTTGCTAAGGAGTTTATATTTTATTCTGGAGGTACTGTTTAGCCATTGGGGGTTTCTGAGCAAAACTGTGAGTAGTAGAATAGAGGAAGATTAACTGGTAGCAGGGTATAAGATGGCACTTTACCAAAATTAATTCATTTCTTCTATGGTCTCTTCATGTTCTTTCATTATTCATTTATTGTGGGAATCTTAATGTTCTTCTTTACCTGTCATTTTTCAACTTTAATCATTTTAGTTTTCAATTTTTTACAGTCAAACACAGTTATCTATTCTTTGTGGTATCTTTTGCTTCTTTTGTTTTAGAAATTTATTTTCCCACCAGAGATCCAGTAAATTATATTAAATTATGTTTTATTTTTCTTAAGTAATCTCATGTTTTTATTCGATGCCTTAATCTACCTAGAACACATTTTGGTGAATGGTGTGAATTAAGGTTCTAAATTGTTATTCCAAAATCATTTCTTAAATAGTATTTTATTGCTCTAGAATGCTACTTTTAAAGTATATTAAATTATTACATGCATGCATGCCTATGTGTATGTGAATGAGATCATTTTTATTTCTGGGCTAGACATTCTGCTTCAGTGAGATACCTACTGTTTTTGCCAATACACTGCCATTTTATAATCAGCTTTAATTTCTTATAGGACTAACCCAAACTCATTAACCATCATCATTTTTTTAACACTTAAAAAAAAATCCTTAAATATTTTAAAATACATTTTGAATCATTTTGAAACTATCCTAAGAAAAATCCTCTTTGCATTTTGACTATGGTTTCATAAAATCTACAAAATATCTAGGGAAGATGGATACCTCATAACATTTAGTGCTATCATCTAAGTAAAATGATATAGGTGAACTGTCAAGAAGGGCTCAGCTAGTGTGCTGATTCAGTATATCCTATTTGTTTTATAACTATCAGAATACATAAAAAAATAAAAGAGAAAACCAAAATGCATGTAAAAATGGCATGCATGCTCTTTAACATTCAGAGCAAGTCTATTTTTCCTATAACTCTATTATTTTATGTATTTTAACTTGTGTTAGACATGCTACCAATTTATACATTAGTAAAATTACATTTTATATCTTCCCTTATATGAAATACTTTAATTACTGGATTATTCTTCTCTTGGTACATATTTAAAATATAATCTAGATTTCAAAAATTCATTTTGAAAGAATCTGATCACAATTTGAATATAAAGTGAGGTATCGTTATAGCTAAAAAGATCTTATAAAAGAAACCCTTTTTATGGTAATACCAATGTGAATTTTAAAAACTCATAGATGGCCATATAGAAATATAAATAAGGGATAAATGCTGATCTATGAACCCAAATCATTGGGGCAATGTATTTTTAAGTATTTTCAAAGAAAATAATCAATTTAGATATTAAGTACTCAACAGAATATAATGACTCATATATTAACATAACATCTAAGGGCAATACTGAGACCATTTTATCCAGCTTTTCTGCAGATTCTGACATTTATAGGACAAGGCTAAAGCAAATTCCAATTCTGGATAAAATTGTTGGCTAAATTAGCAGTATATTATAGATTTGATTATATTGGGATGAAAACTTGGGCTCTGATTCTCAATTGTTTTTTAAGATTTTTAAAAGTCAGATTTGTTGAAGCATAACTTACATACAAGAAAATTCTTAAAGTGTACAGTTCAATGAACTTTACATATACATAGTCATTTAACCAACTTAATATTTTTAATTACCTTACTCAGGTTCCTTAATTTGAACCAGTAATTAGCAGCTTATTCCCACCCTTTCCCTGACCCGATTTTTGCCCTTTTGCTCACTGAATATATAGATTATAACAACAATTAACAATGTTTTGCCTAATGCATTTCCCAACATTAATCATTTGGAGAGAATATACAGTTTAAAATAAAGCGTAAATTGATATAGTACAAGTTGATTCAGTATAGCATTGGTTTTATCTTTACAGATCACATCCATATGTTTTTACAGAAAAAGCTAAAAAGATTAAAAAACTTAAGAAAAGGCTTCACAAAATTCTTGTTTATTCCTAAGAATCCTTATATATATATATTGGTGGTTTCATAATCAAAATCCACATCCATAAAATAGAAGAAAATGTCTAGAGATTTCCAGAGACTTTTGCATTCTTTAAAAAATTGGTTTTTGAGTGTCTTGAGTATGACTCTTTTATTGTCTTACCCTTGGATACACCGAAAGGGATTAAACTTTTTCTACTATCATTTGGCGCTATAATTTCAGGAATAATGGTTTACCTAATAGCTAGCTGTAAGTTTAACACAGAGATTTAGAAATGTTTAAGCTATACTCCTCAATCTCAACAGAGAGCCTGTCTTGTTTTAAAAGGTTCAACACTACTTTCTCGGAACTATATTGCTCAAATTACCTTATTATTAGGAGTTCTGTTGTCATAAAAAGATAAAAATATATGACAAAAATCTATTCCATCTCCCTTTTTTAGTACTGTAATCATCATGAGCAATTTGTTTTATTTGCCGTTGAATTCTTTTACCTAGGAAAATCACACAATGTTCAGGCTACAAATTAAGCTCTGGGTGGTTATGCTTTACTACACAACAAGTGAAAGCTTGTGATGAAGAGCACAGGCATAAAAGCATGGCAAGCTTCACTTACACTGCAGTGTTTTTAACGAAACACATTTCCCCACCTTGGGTAAAATGCAAAAGTAGCTCATAGCTGCAAAACTTTGTATTAATGCTTACTGTGGCATACTACTTAATTGAAAGATTCTTAATTAAACATGTCCCACCAAACAAACCTCACCAAATTGCATTCGCCACCAAATGACTAACAAGTACACAACAGTTGGAAACTGTCAAAATATTTTACAGCTCAATTGTAATTACTAACCAAGTCTAAGCACGCTCTGAGTGGGCGTTAGCTTCATACTGGGGGATGCAAAACATTAACCAACAGACACTTTCTTTTGGTCTCCAATTTACACATTTAAAACTACTGAATAACTCCCCCAATTTTTATTGTCTTTGGTGATAGCAAAACAATACAAAATACAATAATTGATCATTTTCATAGATTTATAGCCGGAAGGGCCTTTAAAAGATCATCTTGGTAAGCATCTACCATTATAATTGAATATATTGATTACTCAGTTATTTGTCTTTGAAAATAAATGAAGCATTCTTAAGACAAAGTATTTTCTGTCATCCTTATTATAACAGATGTAGCCAAAAACAAATGGGAAACTGTGATTGGGGAAAAGTATCAATGTGGAAGTACAGCTGGTGAGTTTCCAGAGGGGAGAATGCAGACACCGTTTGCCATTTGAAGTAGGACAGCATCCAGACACTCTTCCCTCCTCACTAGACAGTGTACCAAGGAATAGAGTACAGCTTGTGATCATTCACACTTGGTATCTCTTAATGAGAGAAAAGAAGTGGACTAATTACTACTGACCATAAGCATAGGTGGAATACTACTTCCACCAGGTATCATCTTACTA
This sequence comes from Choloepus didactylus, assembly GCF_015220235.1. Taxonomy (NCBI): domain Eukaryota; kingdom Metazoa; phylum Chordata; class Mammalia; order Pilosa; family Megalonychidae; genus Choloepus; species Choloepus didactylus. The sequence continues at coordinate 28,992,140 of NC_051323.1, forward strand.
TCAACTGAAGAAAGAAACAGGAAGCAGAAAATACCATGGAATGTATGAGCTTGGTTTTTCTGAGTTCCCTAACTATTTTTCCTGAGAGAGATTAATTAGTGTACAATGGAATTATATATTTAATTTTAAATACACTTCAACATGTAAGTATAGATAGAAAGGTTTCAACCATATTCCTTTATTTTAAGCTGGGAGATGGGCACATAGGTGTTAATTGAAAATAACCCTTTACCTTTTCATACATCTGAAGAATCCCATTAAAAATCACAGGGAAAAAAATCACAAAATAATAACTATACAGGCAATTAACTCTTTATTTCAGTTATTTAATAAATGGACACTAACTGGATCATAGTCTTGGTTCAAATTAGTATATATGCCTGTGAGCTAATGAAAAAAAGCACTAACAAAATTAATAAATTTGAGGTTCTATACCACTAACATTCTTATTAGAACCATAATCATTAAACCATTATGATCACAACTAGATGGAATGTTCAAAACAGAACTGGAAATGCTGATTACTGCTATATAAACAGAGTACTTGAATTAGTTAGCTGTTGATAGTGAGAAAAGTTTCACTGTTTTGTTTAAACAATTTTCTATATTGAATATTTGGATACTAAGTTTGTGGAAGAAATAAATGCACATTCCAGTAATATTATCTAAGTTAGTGGGCTCCAACTTTTTATTACATACAAGTATCAGTAAAAAAAAAAAAAAGTAGAAATACCTTCTTATATATTCATTTATTATATATGTGCTATTATATATTATGTATATTATAAAACATATGCCACAAATAGAAATTTTAAAAGATGATATAAAGATGAAATAAGCAATTGAAATATTTTATTTTACTTATTAATGGCACAAAAACTTATTTTGCTCCCAGTGATGGTTAAGTTCACCTGTCAACTCGGGTAAATTTTGGTGTCCAGTTGTTTGGTCAAGCAAGCACTGGTCTGATTTATTACTGGAAGGGTATTTTGTAGATGAATTTGCACTTACAATCAGCTGATTTCATCTATGACTGATTGTACCCACAGTCAACAAAGGATACTGCCCTAAGCAATGTGGAGTGCCTCCTAATCCAATCAGTTGGAGCCAGAACTGAGGATTTCAGAAGTCAGAAAGAAGTATTTCTGTCTTTACAATAGCCAGCCAGCTTCTCCTTGGGAATTCAATTCCACCTTCATTAGAGTTTCTACTTGCACCCTCCCTGTCCTACGGAGTTCAGATGAGTCAGATTCAGAATCACTTTCATTGGAGTTTCCAGCTTATGGGTTTGCCAGTCTCCATGGTTACATGAGCCAATTCTACAGGCATACCTTGGAGATACTGCAGGTTCAGTTCCAAACTACTACAATAAAGTGAATATCACAATAAAGCGAGTCACATGAATATTTTGGTTTCCCAGTACATAAAAAAGTTACGTTTACACTTACGGTAGTCTATTTTTTTAAATTCAATTTTATTGAGATATATTCACAAACTATACAATCATCCACAGTGTACAATCAGTTGTTCACAGTACCATTATACAGTTGTGCATTCATCACCACAATCAATTTTTGAACATTTTCATTACCATACACAAAAAAGAATAAAAATAAAAGTTAAGGTAAAAAAGAACACCCAAAACATCCCATACCCCCCATTCCTCCCTATTGTTCATTTATGTTTCATCCTCATTTTTATACAAATCTGTCTGTGTCAGTTTGAAAGTCCCCCAAAATGCCATGTCCTTTGATGGAATCTTGTAGGGGCAAACATATTAGTGTTGATTAGGTTGGAATCCTTTGATTGTTTCCATGGAGATGTGACTCAATCAACTGTGAGTGAAACATTTGACTGAATAATTTCCATGGAGACATGGACCTGTCTATTCAGGGTGGGTCTTAATTAAATAACTGGAGTCCTATATAAGAAGCTCAGACAGAAGGAGCTCGCTGCTGCAGCCAAGAGGGACACTTTGAAGAATGCACAAGAGCTGAGAGAGAAGCTGGAACACAACCTGGGCTCAGCAGACATCAGCCATGTGCCTTCCCAGTTAACAGAGGTTTTCCAGGCACCATTGGCCTTCCTTTGATGAAGGTATACTTGTTGACACCATATCTTGGACACTTCTATGGCCTTAAGACCGTAACTTTGTAACCAAATAAACCCCCTTTATAAAAGCCAATCCATTTCTAGAATTTTGCATAAAAGGCAGCATTAGCAAACTGGAACACTGTCCATACACTGGATAAAGGGAATGGGAGGCACAAAGTTTTCACAATCACATGGTCACATAGTGTAAACTGTATAGTTATACAATTGTCTTCAAGAAGCAAGGCTACTGGGTTGCAGTTAAACAGTTTCAGGTATTTCCTTCTAGCTATTCCAAATACTCTTGAAATCTACAAACGGATACCTACATAATGCATAAGAATAACCTCCAGAAAGACCTCTCTATTTTAAATCTCTCAGCCACTGAAACTTTATTTTGTTTCATTTCTCTTCCCCTTTTTGGTCCAAGAAGTCTCTCTCAATTCCATGATGCCAGGGCCAAGCTCATCCCCACGAGTCAGGTATCACATTGCCAGCGAGATTTATACAGCTGGGAGTCATGTCCCACATAGCAGGAAGGGCAATGAGTTTACCTGCAGAGTTGGCTTAGATAAAGAGGCCACATCTGAGCAACAAAAGAGGTTCTCTGGGGTGACTCTTTGACACAATTTTAAATAGAACTAGCCTCTCCTCTGCAGTAACAAACTTCATAAGGCAAGGGCCAAGATTGAGGGCTCTGCCTTCTAAATTGGTAGTCCAATGCTTGTAACAATATCAGTAATTCCCCAGGTGGGGAAGTTTAATATTTCCACATTTTCCCCAAGTCCCTCAAGGGGGCTTTGCAAATACATTTTTATTCTCTGCCCAAATTACTCTGGGATGTATTGGGGCTTCACCCTAACCTGTACAAACCAAACAGGTTTCACTCCCTATTCAAAGTTCCACGTAATTATGGTGTTTGAATAATCTAGCCATACAAGTTAAATTAATGGTGTGTTACAAAAAAATATAGATTTTGCACCTAATAAATACCTCTTCCTTTGGTCTCACAAAGAAATTGAAGTTTTAAAACACTGTCAATATCCTCTTTACCCTTTAGTCTGATTTACCTTAGTCCTAACCAAGTCCATTTTGTTCATATCTCTAATTGAAGTCTGATCTCTTTTTCAGACTCTTTAGCATTTACTGTATGGGATAATGCTGACATTCATAGCTGCCAGACTCTGGCTCTGAATCTCAGATATCACAAGATACCCAAAGTTCCAGGGACCCACCAGGTTATACACAAAGAGCTCAGCATCTCAGAATTTAGAAACAGCCGTTACAATGGAGGAATAGATGTAACTGCTGTAAGAGCTTACAATCTATGAACTTTTACAATAAGCCTTATCCTGATAACCTATGCTCTCAGATTCAATGCTCACTGTTTGCACATTATAGTTAGTCCATATGAACTAGGCATTATAATGTTTTTCTTTTCATTTCTGGTTTATTTCACTCAACATACTGTCCTCAATGTCCATTCACCCTACAACTTCATTCCTTCTTCTAGCAGCTCAATATTCCATTGTATGTATACCCCACAGTTTGCCATTCCATTCATCAGTCGATGTACCCTTCGGCCACCTCCAACCACTGCAAATTGTAAATACTGCCACCATAAACCCTACTGTGCAATTGTCCATCCGTGTCCCTCTTTTCAGTTCTTCCAAGTATCTACCAACAACAGGGTTGCAGGATCATATGGCAACCCCATGCTTAGATTCCTGTGGAACTATCACACTGCCCTCCAGATGGGCTGCACCACTGTAATTCCCCACTGTGCTGGTTTGAATGTATTATGTCCCCCAGAAAAAGCCATATTCTTTGATGAAATCTTGTACGGTCAGATGTATTAGTGTTGATTAGATTGGAACCTATTGGTTCAGTGTTTCCATGGAGATGTGACTGAATAAACTGTGGGCGAGACCTTTCATTGGATTATTTCCATGGAGGTGCTGTCCCACCCATTCAGGGTGGGCCTTAACTGGATCACTGGAGTACTTTAAAAAGAGCCACACAGGCTCAGATGCCTGCTGCAGATGAGAGATGGTTTGAAGATGTCATTGAAAGCAGATCTTTGCTCCAGTGAAGCTAAGGGAGGATAAATGCCCCAAGAGCAACTGAGAGTGACATTTTGAAGAGCAGCTGCAGTGAAGAGAGGACAAAACACCCCAAGAGCAACACTCTGGAAAATGCCATTTTGAACCATAACCTGGGAGTAAGCAGACCCTAGCCATGTGCCTTCCCAGCTAACAGAGATTTTCCAGATGCCTTAGGCCTTTCTCCAGTAAAGGTACCCTTTGGTGATGACTTATCTTGGATACTTTATAGCCTTGAGGCTGTAAAACTTTGTAACCAAATAAACCCCCTTTATAAAAGCCAATCCATTTCTAGTATTTTGCAAAAGGACAGCATTAGCAAACTGGAACACCCCATTTTTAATACCTTGCAAAGTTGACATTCATTTGTTCTCCCCTATGTAAATACATTCTTATATTTGTACATTTAATCACAATCATTGACCTCTCTAGGTTTCACTAAGTTATACTGTCCCAGTCTTTATCTTCTATCCTGCCTTCTGATATACTACATGCCCCTAACCTTCCTCTTTCAACCATACTCACAGTCATCTTTGTTCAGCGTACTTACAATATCGTGCTACTGTCACCCAGTATTGTGCTATCCATTTTTGGATCTATACAATCAATCCTGTTAAACATTCTGTACTCCTTCAGCATCAAATGCCCAATCTTTACCCTCTTTTTATCTCCTGGTATCTTCATTTTACACTCTTTTCCAAAGCTCTCTCTTCTGTCTTTTCCTATCTTTCTCTAGCACTCCCTTCAGTATTGTAGAGGAGGTCTCCTGTTCATGAACCCTCTCAATGTCTGTTTATATGTAAATATTTTAAACTCTCCCTCATTTTTGAAGGACAGTTTTGCCAGATATAGGATTCTTGGTTGGCAGTTTTTCTCTTTCAGTATCTTGAATATTTCATACCACTGCCTTCTCGTCTCCATGGTTTCTGCTGAGAAATCTGCACTTAGTCTTATTGAGCTTCCCTTGTATGAGACGGATTGCTTTTTCTCTTGCTGTTTTCAGAATTCTCTCTTTGTCTTTGACATTTGACAATCTGATTAGTGTCTTGGAGTAGGTCTATTTGGATCAATTCTGTTTGGGGTATGCTGCGCTTTTTTGGATCTGTAATTTATTTCTTTCATAAGAGTTAGGAAATTTTCATTGATTACTTCCTCTATTAGTTTTTCTGCTCCTTTTCCCTTCCCTTCTCCTTCTGGGACCCCTATAACACATATATTCATGTGCTTCACGTTGTCATTCAGTTCCCTGAGTCCCTGCTCATATTTTTCCATCTTTTCCCTATCTGTTCTTTTGTGTGCAGATTTCAGATGATCTGTCCTCTAGTTTGGTAATCCTTTCTTCTGCCTCTCCAAGTCTGCTGTTCTACTTTCCACTGTGATTTTTATCTCTTTTATTTTGTCTTTCATTCCCATAAGTTCTGCCATTTGCCTTCTCAAGCTTACAAATTCTTCCTTATGGTTACCCAATGTCTTCTTCATAGCCTTCATCTCTTTTGTCACATTTTCTTTCAACTTGTTGATCTGATTTAGAAGATTTGTTTGAAAATCTTTAATTAGTTGTTTCAACTCTTGAATCTCAGTTGAGGTGTTAGTTTATTTCTTTGACTGGGACATATCTTCATGTTTCCTGATGTGACCTGTGATTTCTTGTTGACTAGGCATCTGATTTTTTTGATTAGTTTATTCTGGAGGTTGTTTTCTCTCTTTTGCTTTGGGTTTTATTGTTCATTCTGTTTTTTTATCTCTGTATGTCTTTGTTTCTCTTGTTGGCCAGTTGTCAGTATTTCCTTGACCTTTCTGGACTGTCCAGCAGACGGTGCTGTTCAGTAACTTAATAGCTCTCAGAGACTGCTTTGCCTCTGAGCACAGGCTGTGTCTGCACAGGTGAGTTGAAATTGAGGGATTCCTATGCCCTCACTTTGCCGACCAAAATCTGGCTTGATGTGGGGCTACACCTGTGGCAGAGGACTCTGCCTGCTGACCTAGTACTCCAGCCGTCCCCAAGGCAAGGAAATGGCCACTGGCTGCTGCTTCCGTCAAGGGTGGGGGAAAGGTTTTCAGACCCCGGGCTGGAAATGCAGTCTCTGTCCACATTTTCTCAGTCTCTTTGTCCCTCACTGATCTGGGCTCCTCCTCTGTCCCCCAGGTCTTCAAACAGTGGGGGTATATCTCACTGCTGAGAGATTTTTAAATCTGTGTCCCTGGTGGGAGGGTTCCCGTCTGCTGTTTCTGTGCCTTTCCTGCATTGAGGCTGAGTGAGGGGAAGGGGAGAGGATCAGCTGGTCTGGGACAGATTCCTACCTGACAGTCTTCTCTTTCTTCAATTTGGTATCTGCAGAGGACTTCTCCAGTATTAAAACACACATTTAAAGCATGCCAAGAATATGCCAATTGTTTAACAAAGAAATAATAGCCATTTTTTATATGAAAACTTCCATGGGTTAACAATGCTGCATATTTATACACTGTGCTTCATTATAATGAATTTGATATGCAGCAATCTCAGAAAAATCTATTGTAAGTTCTGTTGTAATACTTTTCTTTAGTCAATAAAATAGTTCCTTGACACAGATCCTAATGATAGTGCCAAATTTGGGTCTAAGCATTTTCAGTAAGTCATCAACAAATATAACACATTGCATTCCTCTTATAAAAGATGCCAGGGATGTACAGGTGGGTAAGAAATTGTCTAGATATTGAAGAATGCGTAGCTAAGCAGGGAGTTATAAACAACAATTGGCAAAGCAGTGTGATGAGGGTGATAGAAAAGGTCCGTACAAAGTGCTATGGGATCAGAGAGTAGAACATGATGTCAACAGATGCCACAAGTGTCATTTGGGCTAGACCTTTGAAGAATGGGCTGACCTTCACCAAGGCCCTGCATAAAAACAGTAAAACCTAAATTGTCTAGTGTCTACCAAAATGAATCTCTGGCTTAATCTGAATTATCTCTAGGGAAAAACAAGAAACAAAGTTAGGTCTGAAGCTTCTAACAGTCTCAGGTCTGGGACTACAAATCAGAGGGTAATAATAGAAACAGATGGCATAGAGAAGCAGTTTTCAAACTTTTTGGTCTCCAGACACCTTTACACTCTTAAAAAGTATTGATGACTCCAAAGAGCTTTTATGTGAGTTACACCTATTGATATTTACCAAATAAGAAATTAAAACTGAGAAAATTTTAAAATATTAATGCACTTAAAAACAATAATTAACCTTACATGGTAACATAAACAACACATCTCTATGAAAACACTATATATTCCACAAGAGAAGCAGTAAAAAGAGTGACATGATTTTACATTTTTGCAAGTCTCTTTAATGTCTGGCTATTGGAAGACAGCTGGATTCCCATATTAGTTCCTATTTTCAGTTGTCATATGTAGTTTTGGTTGAGGAAATAAAGAAAATCCAGCACACAAATATATAGTGGGAAAGGAAAAGAGTTTTAAAAGCCTTTTCAAAAAAATGTAGATATTCTTCGATACTACACCAAAACTCACAAGTGCTGGCTTCTTAAGGATTAGTTGCAATGTGGAATCTGAAATCACACTGATGAAATTTCAAACTGTTACATTAAACTCCATTGGTCTATCTTGCACTATGAAGGATTTTTTTTAACTGTGCATGATTTTGAAATATCATCCATTAGTCATTGGGAAAACAGAGGTTTCCTGAATTATGCAGATCTTGCAAGCATACATTTTATTATATAAGGCACACTTCTTAATATCATCACCAATCTCTTTAGAAAAATCTTTAAGTATTGAGGAAGCTCTCAAGCTCAATGTGACAGAAACAAGTTTTTAAAAATTCTAGTGTTTGCTTGAAAGCTTGAATTTTATCATGGGCAACAAATGATAAAATTGGCAAATACTGTTGCTTCCCCTGGACTAACAGGCTCATTTCATTCCTTTTCAAAAAATATCCACCAAATAATCAAATCTGAATAACCACAGATTTGTCAGGCATTCTTTCAAGTAAAATGGGTATTCCCTGATATAGGTACCCAGCTGAGCTCACTGTTACACTTTAGTGTGCAGCAGAAGTGCTTTATGGAGACTTCCTATTTTGACATACCAAATATTAAAATTAATAATTTTAATCCTTTATAAAGACATTCTTTAGTGAAACTGGCTTTTTTAAAATTTAAGAGTGCATGACCATGAAGAATACCATGACTACTAGCAACAGTTTGGTGCCACTGCCTTGATTCATATTTTGGTGCCAGTAGATTTTACCCATCGTTGCTTTTGAACCATCTGTGCAAATGTCAACACAGTGAAAAGGTAAATAACGTATTAGTAGTATTATGAAAATAGCCTTTACTTTACAAACCCCTAAAACTCTCTTGGGTACCTCCAAGAATACACTTTGAGAAGAGCTGGCAAAGAGGATCAGCATCAGGGCAAATGTTTATTATTTTATTCCACAAGTATTTACTTTTTTAAGGGTGCTAAGCGCTGGGCTAGGCACCAGGTTAATCTTGGTGACAGAAATAGTCCCTACCCTCCAAAAGAGGTGGCTATAGGACTGAAACTAAATGGAAATCAATGTGAGAATTTCTTGCAATACATATTTTTTACATATCCAAATTAGGAATCTTGAAAGTTGTGGTTTTACACCATTACATAATAAATACCACCAGAAATCAAGGGCAAGTGATTATATTTTACCAGCTTATTTACTGTAAAGACTTCAAGACTTCAATTTTGGTATTAAAATTAAAGCTTAAAAGCTTGCAAGGAACTGGATGGTGATACAGCATAGCAATTAAATAACGTGCACCCGATAAACAGCTGTTGAATTGAATAGTACTGAAAAATGATTTGCATTTCTGGCTCCCTTCCTACTTATTGTTTACAAACTAGCAAGTAAGCAGGTTTAGGAGTACTACGGAAGCTGTGCGTTTAGCCTGCAGTGGGGAAGAGGCTTCCATTTCAACACCCTTCCTTCAGGAACACTAATGGATAAATACTGGAGAGAATGAAGATTCCCTTTAATCATTAATTATTTCATTTATGCATAATTTGTAGCCAGGCTTCCTCCGCAATAAATAACTGCTGTACTCAGATATGAAGAAAAAATAAAAAAGGATTTAAGGAGACCCTCTGAAGATTAATTATCTGTAACTTTTAGTCTAACACCATATAACTCAAAAGGTAGAGACAGTTTCTTTGTACTCTCTGTTAACTCCTTTAACATACATAGCAAACACAGAAATTGCCAATCATTTGCAGCTTACTTCTCATCAAGAACATTAAAGAATCCAGGTGCCATGTAGAAAATTTTAAAAATCCTCATACCTTTTCCAGAAAGTACATTTGTATGTTTCACTTATAACATTTTAAGAAAGTAAAAATGGAAGAAGGAAGGAAAGAAGAGAGGGAGGGAGGGAGTCTCATTGAAGAAGTCTTCAAAGGTTTTAGGAGAATGCTACCTCTCTTCCCCAATACATAGACTTATTAGATACGTCAGTTTAAGAGTACCCTGGAAACAAAAACAAATCTATCAGTGGCAAGAATCATGAGTTTTTCTTCCTTTTCAATTCTCACTAACCCTTCCTTTTCCCATGATAAATCAAAGGATTTGAAAGTTGCTAAGGAAGGGAGGAGAGGTTTTTGTGTGTTTTTTTGCAGATTTTATTGAGATACATTCACATACCATATATTCCATCCAAAGTATACAGTGTCTCATAGTATCATCATTTAGTTGTGCAATCATCATCAAACTCAATTTTAGACCATTTTCATTGCTCCAAAGAGAAAGATAACAGACACACAAAAAGAAAATCCAAAACACCCCGTATCTCTTATCTCCCACCCTTATTATTGACCCCTAGTATTGGTGTGGTATACTTGTTACTGTTGATGAAAGAATAATAAGGTATTATTGTTAACTATATTCCGTAGCTTGCAATAGGTAATTTCCCCCCATATACCACTCTGTTAATAACTCTTTGTACAAGTGTTGTAACTTTATGGTAATTCATGCAAGAACTTATTTATATTTGTAGTGTTAACTGGTGACTTACATGACTTTAAAAAACCCCTTTCAACCACATTCAGCTGCAATACAGCACTTATAATCCCAATAACAAACTACCATCACCTCTATCCATTCCCAAACATTAAGGTTCAACCTTGTTAAAAATTCTGTGCACATTAGGTAAGTATTCTCTGTATTCTAGCTTCTGTCTATCTCTAGGTACCCTATATTATATGTTTTAAGATGCTGGGTTTACATATTCTAGTTAATTCATATTAGTGAAATCACTGTTTCTGACTTATTTCACTCAGCATTATGTCCTCAAGGTTCAACCAAGTTATCGCATGCTTCAGGACCTCATTCCTTCTTACTGCTGCATAATAGTCTATCGTATTTATGTACCACATTTTGCTTATCCACTCGTTTGTTGAAGGACATTTGGAACGTTTCCATCACTTGGTGACTGTGAACAATGCCACAATGAACACAGGTGTGCAAATGTCTGTTCGTGTCCTTGCTTTCAGATCTTCTGGGTATATAACGAGTAGTGGTTTGCCAGGTCTTAGAGCAACTCAATATTTAGTTTTCACAGGAACCGCCAAACTGTCTTCCACAGTGGCTGTACCATTTTACATTCCCACCAGCAGTGGATAGATGTTCCTATTTCTCCACATCCTCTTCAACATTTGTCGTTTCCTATTTGTTTAATAGAGGCCATTCTTACAGGTGCAAGATGATATCTCATTGTGGTTTTGATTTGCATTTCCCTAATAGCTAATGAACATGAACATTTCTTCATGTGCTTTTTAGCCATCTGTATTTCCTCTTTGGAAAAATGTCTATTTATATCTTTTGTCCATTTTATAATTGGGCTGTTCATCCTTTTATTGTTGAGTTGTAGGACTTCTTTATATATACTGGATTTCAACCCTTATCAGATATATGTTTACCAAATATTCTCTCCCATTGAGTTGGCTGCCTCTTCACCTTTTTCGAAGTTCTTTGAAGCACAGAAGTATTCAGTCTTGAGGAGTTCCCATTTATCTATTTTTTCTTTTGTTGCTTGTGCTTTGGGTGTAAGGTCTAAGAAGCTACCTCCTATCACTAGGTCTTGAAGATGTTTCTCTATATTTTCTTCTAGGAGTTTTATGGTACTGGCTCTTATATTTAGGTCTTCGATCCACTTTGAATTAAGTTTTGTATAGGGCATAAGATAGGGCTCCTCTTTCATTCCTTTGGATATGGATATTCAGTTCTCTTAGCTCCATTTATTGAAGAGACTACTCTGTTCCAGTTCAGTGGATTTGGGGGTCTTGTCAAAAAAAATTGACCTTCATAGATCTGAGGGTCTATTTCTGAACTCTCAATTTGATTCCATTGATCAATATGTGTATCGTTGTGCCAATAACATGCTGTTTTGACCACTGCAGCTTTATAATAAGCTTACACAGGAAGTGTAAGTCCCTCCACTTCGTTCTTTTTTAGGATGTTTTTGGCTACTCGAGGTCCCTTTAGAAGACAAATTTTTAAAAGAAAAAAAAAAAACCATTCCCAAGAAAATATTCTAATGTGTGTGTGTGTGTGTATGTGTCTTGTCAGATACTAGGACACATGCATAAATAACAACAATGGCAGTAATAGCAGTAGCAGCTAGCACTCACACAACTTACTATGTACAAGGCAACACTCTGAGTACTTATAGTAGATATATTGACATGTTTAATCCTCACAATAGCCAAATGAGATAGGCACTACTATTATCCCTATTTCATAGATGAGTATATCGATGTATAGAGAGGTTAAATAAGTTGCTCTAGCTATTAAAAGGTAATCTGTGGTTGTGGCAGTGTGATTCTATGCAGAAGACACAACTGACTTTGTGGCATGATCTTAGGATGTCAAAGATCCAAAAGCAAGACTCAGTATCCCCCAAAATCATTCTCTCTGTAGCTGGCTCAAAACTGAAAATTTTACATGGAAAGAATACTGTACTCAGCTTGGGACCTGAATTCTTGCTCTGGCCTTGAATTTTAAAGAGCTGTGTGACATTATCCTAGTAATACAACCTCTTTGGGTCTTTATTTTATCATGTTTAAAACCAATAAAAAAGAAGTTGGATGAAACTGGATTTAATGTATTCAATAAAAATGTATTGAGCACCTATCGAGTACAAGGCATTTGCATAGCACCTTGTAGGATGCAATGAGACACAGACTTTATAGATAGGGTCTATTAGGCAATACCGGGATGAATGTATAAATATAATATACAAAGTATATATATAGAAAGTAGTGAATATAATATGAAACTTAAAGATATAGTTCCCTTATAAGGCAAAATTTGTTAAGTCTAAATTTAGTCTTATGCAGAACTGGAGACATAGTGGTTTTCTTTTTTGTTTGTTTTGTTTTGTTTTTGGTATCTAAGTGGGGAATAGAAAGCACTAATAATAATTAAAGTACTCCATATAGCTTTAAAGTCTATATAAAAAGGGTTTTTCTTCTCTTCTCATCTCTTGTCTCTCTCTTTAAGTTGGGTAGAGAAGACTGGGCAGTGATAACTTCCTTATTGGGAGAGGAGTCATATGCATATTAGAGAAGTTGTGGGTTTACAGAACAATCACACATAAAATACAGGATTCCCATACACACCCTGGTATTAACACTTTGCATTGGAGAGGTACATTTGGTACAACTGATGAAAGCACATTTTAATAATTGTATTATTAACTACAGTCCATTGTTTAACTTAGGATTCACTGTTTGTATTGTACGTTCCATGGATTTTTTAAAACAAATTTTTATTCTAGTAACATATATACAATCTAAAATTTCCCCTTTTAACCACATTCAAATATATATTTCAGTGCTTTATTTACATTCACAATGTTGTGCTACCATCCCCACCATTTATTACCAAAACTTTTCCATTGTCCCAAATAGAAACTGTACATTTGAAGCCTAAACACCCCCCATTCTGACTCTATCAGTTTGATATTCTAATTATTTCATATCAGTGAGGGCATAAAACATTTGTCCTTTTGTATTTGGCTTATTTCACTCATCATTTTATATCTTCAAGGTTCATCCATGTTGTCCCATGTATCAGACCTTTCCTTTTTACTGCTAAATAATATTCCATTGTTACGTATTTACTACATTTTGTTTATCCATTCATCCACTGATGGACACTTGAGTTGCTTCCATCTTCTGGCAATGGTGAATAATGCCACTATGGGCATTGGTGTGCAAATATCTGTTTGAGTCCCTGCTTTCAATTCTTTTGGGTATATACCTAGAAGTGGGATTACCAGGTCATATAGTAAGTCTATATTTAACTTTCCAAGGAACTGCCAAACTGTATTCCACAGCAGCTGCACTATTTTACCCTCCCACCAGCAATGATTGAGTGTTCCTATTTCTCCACATCCTCACCAACATTTGTAATTTTCTGTTTTTTATACAGTAGCCATTCTAGTGGGTGTGAAATAGTATCTCATTGTGGGTCTGATTTGTATTTCCCTAATGGCTAATGATGTTGAGCATCTTTTCATGTGCTTTTTAGTCTTTGGAGAAATGCCTATTCAAGTCTTGCCCATTTTTAAATTGGGTTGTTTTTGTTGTTGAAAGATTTCTTTATATTGGATATTAAACCCTTACTGGATATTGACCTCCAAATATTTTCTACCATTGTGTAGGTTGTTTTTCACTTTCATGAGAAAGTCCTTTGAGGCACAAAAGTTTTCTATTTTGATGGGGTCCAATTATCTATTTTTTCTTTTGTTGCTTATATTTTGGGTGTAATGTCTAAGAAACCATTGCCTAACACAAGGTCCTGAAAATGCTCCCCTACATTTTCTTCTAGGAGTTTCGTAGTTCTGGCTTTTATGTTTAGGTCTTTGATCCATTTTGAGTTAATTTTTCCATACATCTGGTAAGAGGTAGGGGTCTATTTTCATTCTTTTGCAAATGGAGATCCAGTTTTTCCAGCACCATTTGTTGAAAAGACTATTCTTCCCAACTGAGTAGTGTTTGCCCTTTTGTCAAAAATCAGTTGGTCATAAGAGGAAGCTTACATTTGAAAATTAATGGTCACTATTCAATTCCTGAACTTCTTGATTTTATATTTGAATTATCTTCTGGATTATATTTTATCCTTGAAATATTCTTGATATCTTGGCTCACTAAATTTTTTTCACTTACAAAGCAGAGAGCTTACCTTGCCCATGATATTTCCTCTAATAAAAACATTGTCTTTGGCCATTCTCAATTTAACATGCAACTTTCATTACTCTTTTGCCATCTTGGCAAGTTAACCTTTTTAAGCTTCAGTTCCTTCCCATGTAAAACATAAGTAATAGTGGTTCTCTCCTCTCACAAGGTTGTTAGGAGAATTAAACGAAATAATATATGAAGCATTTAGTACAGGGTCCGGCATATAGTAAGTGAGTAGATGTTAGCTATTATTATTACACAATATAAATGTACTTTTGCTTTGTGCACAATGTGCAAAGCAACTAAATACCTGCATTCAATTTATATATACATTTCATATCTACTTAATTGGATCCATACTACTCACAAGTAGATCATAAATGCTGTTAATTTCCATTTTCTATAAAGTACAGTCTATTGAATCATTCATATAACATCATAAAATTTCTATAAGAAATCCTTTAAATGTTTTTGGCAACATGTTAATGCTGTACTTTATCAACTCCAACATGCCACCAATTCATATCATAATTTCAGTAAAGTGTAAAAACAGCATAAGTCTTAGAATTGATGAAAACATGTAATAAATAATTTCAATGCTGCCCACGGACATTTATAACACTAAGACGAAAACATAGAAAAGCTTACATAAAACTTTTGGAATTGCAGAAAATTGTATCTTATACACCTGAACTACATGCAATTATAGCCCAAGAAATTTTAAAGTTAAAACACCTTATGTACAATAAAGTAACAGGAGATATTGTTAACATCACCAAATACAAATCAGTAGAAAGACTGAATTTTAAAAGTATTTGTTCAAGAACTTAAAAAAAAACTGACATATTTTGTAATAAACAGTTGATTATAATTAAAATGCCATTAGTGAGTACACAAATTGTATTCTGTGTATTTTTAAATAAGTACTAAACAATATGAAAAGAATAAAGGCTTCATATTTTTAAGAAAATCAGAACACTAAGGCAGTATTTGTTTTTTCTATGCCATTTTATCACTTTGCTGTGTAGCACTCTGGTTGTAACCACTAAGAGTTTACCAGCATGTAAAAATATTAGAAAACATCAGGAAAAAAATGCCTAATTCAATGGAAAAAAATTTTATTATCATACTCTGAAATCTGAAATAATCAATATATACAAAAGAAAGTTATTCTAAGTTAATCATTTCTGTATTAGGTATTACTTAGAATAAAAATTTTAAAGAAGGTTTTGAAGGTTCACTTCAAAACTACACTTGAGAAATTCAAATGAACAATGAAAGCAATTTTAATGCATTTCAAAAATAAAGGAGTTTTTATTTATTTCCTTCTTGGAAATTTGATTCAGATGAAACATAAATGCTCCACCTTCTGTTCAAAGTGCCAAATAAACCTAAATAAAGCAGGCTTAGTATATGAAAGGGAAAAAAAACTGGGGGATTCTGTAGCAAGGTACACTCTTAGAGTATGTCATGCCATGATTAGACAACTAAACAAGAATGTGTTTTAACTCATCTGAAGTCTATTTTCCCAGTAAATATCTTACAAGAGAACCCTGCAGCTATTTCAGCTCATACATTAAAATCTGGCATGCTTTTTAAGGATGGAAGAGATGAAACTGAGCCAAAGAAGTTTAATGTCTTTCCCAACAAGGAAATATAAAGTAAAACTAGGCAAATCTCCTTAGCCATTCTGTCCATTTTAACCAAAGATGTAGGAAGCAACAATATAGCTCATTTACTCATTCAACAAAATTCACCAAACATCATTACTTGTTAAGATTACAATATAATGGTGGGCAAAACAAGTCCCCATCCTTACAGAGTTTACAATGTAACTTGCCATAAAACAACTTAATACATGGTTAAAGATTTTTTATCTAATGAAATCATTAATAAAGTATGGCATTATAGTTTGTCACAAAAACACCTTTAAAATCTATTTTTTTCCTAGGCAGATTTCTGTAGAAGCTTTATCCAACAACTTTCCAAAGCTACTTTTTTGAGAGATGATTTTTTAAAACAAACCCAATATATTAAAGTTTAAATATATTAATTATTTTTACTATAGTATGGCACAAACTATGTAAACTAAGTTACAGGTACAAAAATAACATAATTCATTAACTTGGCATATGTTTAAAGTATTAAATCAGTTTCTTCAACCACCTACAATTTCATTCCACTTCAAATCAACAAGTAACCATCCTATACATTAGTACCTTCCAAATATGTCAGCCATCAGAATAACCTGGGATAGGAGCAGAATTGGGTGGCACTTGGTTAAAATACAGATTCCACAGTCCCAGTCCACATCTGGTAGGTTAAGGGCCAGCCCCAGGTGATTCTGATGCAGATGGGTAACTAGGTTACAGTTCATTCTTGCCAGTTTACATTTCTACCATCTGGTCCCAAACACATTTTCCTTTTAGTATTCTGAGAAGCAATTCTTTTTAGTACACATCTTAGGACTTTTCCTTCAGTTTTTAGTCCTAAACAAGTCTTTCAGCAAATTCTGTCCTACTTTGTGTCCCATAAGACTCTGCTGACAAGAATTTACGTAGACACATTTCTTCTGATCTGAGCCTAGAGTATTGGGAACAACTCTTAAGATAAATATCTATTCTCACATATATAGCTATGCATTCAATAAAACATATAGTAAAACACTACAATGTACCAGGTACTGTTCAAGATAATTGGGATATATCTGGTAAACAAAACAAACAAACTCCTGCCTGGATAAAATACAGGATTTTTGCAGTGTATATTGAATATTCATCAAGACTGATCATATTCTGGGTCTCAATAAATATAAAATAATTTAAATCATATAGAGTATGTTCTCTAATCACATTGGAATTAAATTAGAAATAAAAAGGGTTAAAAATATTCAGAAAAATTCCAAGTATATTGAACTAAACACTATGCTTCTAAATAACACACATCTCAAAAAAAAATCTAAGAAAAACTAGAAAGTACTTTGAACAGAACAAAAATGTAAACAGAACACGTCAAAATTTGTGAGAAGCAGCTAAATCAATGCTCACATGGAAATATGTAACACTCAATACCTATATTAGAAAAGAATAAAGGTCTCAAATCAATTACCTCAACCTCCACCATAAGAAACTAACATATTTTGAATTTACAATGTTCCTTTAAAATTTGGCACATGATTTTAATAAATGAAATAGAAATAATTATTTCATTATTTACATTTTTCCTCATAAACTTTCCCATTAAGTCCTCTAAACTTATTATTAACAGTTGAAGCATAAAATTATTCCTTTGTTTTAAATTCTTCTTTATGCATTTTTGTTCTTTATACAGCTTAAAGATTACTCATTACTGCAAAGTACAACAGTTCACGTAGGGACTAATAACAACAGGCAGAGTACTCTGATGCCAAATCAGCCAGTTCTAGGATTTATGTGCAATAACTGTTTAAAAATGTTTCACCTGTACCCAGAAATGTATTCCGGTTTCACCACATATATGATTATTTTGGAATCTTAGCCTTTTGTTACTTTATGTTCAGAATCTAATACAATAATTTGCATGCAACATTCACTGTTTTACCCTTTGCAGCACAAATGGAACAAATAAGATGGTAGAAAGAAGGAGCCTTCAGAAGTTATCATTGAGTAGTAATTCTGATTTCCCTAACCATATTCATTTAGCCATCCATATTTTTGAAAGCATATGTATATATTTTTAAAAACTACAACTTTATAATACAAAAGGGGAAAGTTTAGTTCTAAAGAAACAGTTTATTTACAGAAGAACTATTTTAAAATTGCAGGATAATTTCATCACAATTATGAAAGACCTATAGAGGTATTTTGGACACATTTTACTTCTCCTCTTCTACGCTTTTGCTATTTGGGAAACCTATTTTTTCCTCCCCTTTCCTTTCCTTTTTATTTCTACTATTGACAGTCCCTTTGGGCAACAGTACATCAACAATCCTTCCACGTTCAAAGTCGGTTACATCTGTTGCTCTTTTCCATTGTTGAAAATTCCTGCCTTAATCCTATTTGACTTTATTCACACAAAGGTCAACATGAATTCAACAAATGGAAGAGCAGTGGCAAGGCACAGTGTTGAACATAGCTTAAAAAAAAAAAATGATTTATCATGTGGGCCTCCAATCTTGAAACGGTGCATTACATGTATTATTACCATACATGCTAAGCACCATGATAATTACAATAATGATCCTGATACTTGGTAATAGATTGTTTTTTTCTATAAGCCAAGTGTTTGAACGTTCATATTACAAACCATGCCTGCCTTCACAACAAGCATAAATTAATCTATCACTATCATTACCATTATTTTTTGACAAATGAAGCTTTTGCTGTTGTTGTTTCATAGAATGGCACCTCCAATCCCTTTAATTCTCTAAACCTGACAAATGAAACTAAATTACTATATACAACTTAAAAAAATAAAGTTTCTAATTCCAGTAAGCAGCAAAGATGTGTTTGGTTGTGCCTCAAAACTCTTTTTAACAGACACTTATTATGGACTACAGCTATGATACATTTTGTTACTGGTCTTTCTCTTTACACTAAATATAGCTCAAATCTGTAATTCATTGCCATGAACATACATCTTACCAAAAGCAGGAAACATTAACGGGAAGTTTAAAGGAAGAACTAAAAACTAAAATTAACTTAAAGAAAGATTTATGAGGTAAAGATAATTATTTTTAATATGCTCATAACTCATCATCACTAAAATATGAACACTTACTCAATCATGTTTATGTCCAAGTTAAAAAAGATACCTGCAAACTTAAGATGAACAAAGCCCAGCTAATTTCAAGCAATCAAGGGAAAGAACATTCCTATTCCTACGGCTTAATAAGGAAAAGAAATCTTTTCTACAAAACACTGTGCTGTTGGCCTTAAATGAGCTTTTCAGTATAAGGCAAAACTGAAAAAAAGACTTTAAAAAAATTACTTATCTACTTACCATATAAACTTGAACGGCTGCTTAGGAAACCTTGCCACTGTTTCATAACTAATATAAAATAATCTGATAAGATATTTTAATGCATATTTTTCTGTTGACAGAAAAATGTACAACTATGAATATAAACTGACAACATTTGTCCTCAAGCTCATCAATACATTCAATAATAATTTCTTAAATCCTGGTAGACAAAATTCTAGATAAAATTAAGAGAAATAATCTAAAAATAAAAGAAAAATCTCTCCCTTTTAAGTAGGATAATCCATTTTCTAAAAACTATGTATAAATTAGTTTTGTTTATTGAATTATATTTTTCAACAAAACAACTTTAGAACAAATATTTAGCCTTTATTTTTTATTTTCATATACTGGCAGTAGCTTATCAAACCATGATTTATTTCTCTGTTGCTCAAGCAGTAGTTAAATGTACTAGAAAAGTTTACATGATAAAGGAGGCTCTTCGAATCTTCATTTTGTAAATATTTGATCTGGCAATTACTCAATAAAACTGTTTTAAAATTTGTATTTGCCTGAAATGTTGCACACTTACACTAGAAAGTATGTGATATAATGAATGATCTATACTTTGCCTCAGTTTCTTTATATGTAAAACGGGGAAAACAGCACCACTCTACCTAGATCATGGTTGTGTATAGAGAAAAAAATAAGTCATGCATATGTAAGTGTTTTGGTGACTAAAGTACTTTCTTAAAAAAATTTAGTTTTATTGAAGATTGTTCACATGCCATACAATCATCCAAAGCGCACAATCAATTGCCCAAGGTACCATCACACAGCTGTGCCTCCATCACCACAATTAATTTTTTTTCAAAATTTTAGAACATTTTCATTACTCCAGAAAAGAAATAAAAACAAAAAAGAAAACTCAAATCCTCCCATACCCCTAACCTCCCCCTCCATTATTGATTCATAGTATTGGTATAGTACATGTGTTACTGTTGATGAAAGAATGTTAAAATTCTACTAACTGTAGTACATAGTTTGCAATAAGTATATTTTTTCCCTATATACCCCTCTATTATTAACTTTTAGGTATAGTGTCATACATTTGTTCTAGCTCATGAAAGAGATTTCTAATATTTGTACAGTTAATCAAGGACATCGTCCACCACAAGATTCACTGTTTTATACATTCCCATATTTTAACCTCCAAATTTCCTTCTGGTGACGTACGTGACTCTATGCTTCCCCTTTCTACCACATTCATACACCATTCAGTACTGTTAGTTATTCTTAAAATAATGTGCTACCTTCACCTCTGTCCATTTCCAAACAATTAAGTTCAACCTAGTTAAACTTTCTGCTCATAATAAGCAACTGCTCCCCACTCTTTAGACTTGTTCTATATCCTGGTAACTTATATTTCATATCTATGAGTTTACATATTATAATTAGTTCATACAAGTGAGACCATACAATATTTGTCCTTTTGTGTCAGACTTATTTCACTCAATATAGTACCCTCAAGGTTTCTTTGGCAACTTGTTTTTTTTTAAGACAGTTTTGTTCACACATCATACATTCTGTCCCAAGTAAACAATCGATGTTTCCCTGTATAATCATGTATTTCTGCATTCACCACCATCACCACTATCTATATAAGGACATTTCCATTTCTTCTACAAAGAAAGAGGAAGAGTCAAAGGCAGAGAGACAAAACAGAAAGAAAAAGAAAGAAAAAAAAACAGCTAAAAAGCAAAAAAAAAGGAAAGACAAATTAAGACAAAGTACAGTAAAAACGAGTCAGACAACATCAACAATGCCAAGAGTTGCATACCCCTCCCTTATGTCCCCCTCTTATAAGCATTTAGTTTTGGTATATTGAATTTGTTACATTAAAGGGAGTATAAAACTATGTTTGTGTTACCTATAGTCTCTAGTTTGCACTGATTATATTTTTCCCCCAATACCACCCATTTTTAACAACTTGCAAGGTTGACATTCCTTTGTTCTAAGTCATGTAAAAACACATTTGTACATTTTATCACAACTGTTGAGCACCCTAGGTTTCATAAGTTATACAGTCCCAATCTTTAGTTTTCTTCTTTCCTTCTGGTGTCCCACGTACCCTTAACCTTCCTCTTTCAACCACACTCACAGTCATCTTCGTTCAGTGTACTTACATTGTTGTGTTACCATCACCCAAAATTGTGTTCCAAATCTCTCACTCCTGTCTTTTCCTTTCTGTCTGTAGTGCTCCCTTTAGTGTTTCCTGTAGAGCAAGTATCTTGTTCACAAACTCTGTCATTGTGTTTGTCAGAGAATAATTTAAACTCTCCCTCATATTTGAAGGACAGTTTTGCCGGATATAGGATTCTTGGTTGGGAGTTTTTTCTCTTTCAGTATTTTAGATATATCACACCACTTCCTTCTTGCCTCCATGGTTTCTACGGAGGAATCTGCACATATTCTTATCAACCTTCCTTTGTATGTGATGGATTGCTTTTCTCTTGCTGCTTTCAGGATTCTCTCTTTGTCTTTGATGTTTGATAATCTGATTATTAAGTGTCCTGGTGTAGGTGTATTCAGATCTATTCTGTTTGGGGTATGCTGTGCTTCTTGGATCTGTAATTTTATGTCTTTCATAAGAGATGGGAAATTTTCATTGATTATTTCCTCTATTATTGCTTCTGCCCCTTTTCTCTTCTCTTCTCCTTCTGGGACACCCATGACATGTACATTCACATGCTTCATGTTGTCATTCAATTCCCTGAAATGTTGCTCATATTTTTCCATTCTCTTCCCTATCTGTTCTTTTGTGTGTAGGATTCCAGATTTCTTGTTCTCCAGTTCCTGAATGCTTCCTTCTGCCTCTGGAAATCTGCTGTTGTATGTCTCCATTGTGTCTTTCATCTCTTGGGTTGTGCCTTTCACTTCCATAGATTCTGCCAGTTGTTTTTTCAAACTTTTGATTTTTACCTTATGTTCACCCAAAGTTTTCTTTATATCCTTCACCTCTTTTGCCATATCTTCCCTAAACTTGTTGAATCTAGTATTAGTTGTCTCAATTCCTGTATCTCTGTTGAAGTGTAAGTTTGTTCCTTTGACTGGGCCATATCTTTGTTTTTCCTAGTGTGATTTGTGGTTTTCTGCTGTCTTAGCATCTGCTTTCCTTGATTACCCCAATCAGCTTTTCCCAGACCAGAATGGACCGTCTCAGAAGAGGGCAATACTCAGTATCAGGTTGCCTTCAGGGTATGTCTTGGAAGATTGACAGACTTTCCTGTGAGGGCTCTAGCTGCTGTGCTTTTCCTAACCTGCCCAGCAGGTGGTGCCTGACAGCCTGTTGCTCCCCACTGGTGTAGAGGTGTGACCTCTTTAATTTTCAGGTTAAGTTGTTTCTGGATTGATTGTTTCCCCCCAGGCCCTAGGGTCTGAGTTCTGAAGATAGGGCGAGCACCTGGGCTGTGCCCCACCTCCCTCCTCTTAGGGAAGATACTCCCCCTAGGGAGTTATCATTTGCATTTGAATTACTCCTTTGTCTCTCTGACTCTGTTAACTCCACCCCTGTCTGGGTCATAGTGCTGCGAACTGAAAATGGCTGAGGCTCTCTCCACTGAGCCACTCAGGTTGAGAGAGAGAGAAAAAGGGAAAGAAAGCCACTTTTCAGAGCCAGCCCACAGCCCCCCAGTTTCACCTGTCAGCCAGAGAGAGCATCTGTTCTTCTGGGCTCCCTTTCCTGGGGGACAGGTGCCTTTTGACACTCTGTGGTCAGTCTCTAAAAGTCTCTGTATTTTTTTTCTTTTTAATTAATTTTTTCTCTCGATCAGCTCCAACTCCTCTCCACTGGGAGTGACCTCAGGGTACTCTGCTGCTTGCTAGGGGTTTGTATGTGCTTGTACCTTATTTTCAGCAGTCCACATTTGTTAATTAAAACCCTAGCTGGAGCTAGATGGAGCTATATTCGCTCACTCTGGAAATGCTGCTTTCTCCTACAGTGAGGTCTTGTAGCTCAGCCTGCCATGGGGGGAGGGAGCTCCTGGTGCAGTTCCACAGTTTTTGCTTACAGATTCTATGTTGCAGTCTCAGCTATTCCACCCAATCTAGGTTGGTATACAATGTGTAGATGGTCATGGTTGTCCCCCAGCAGTTGTTCCGATTATTTACTAGTTGTTCCTGGTTGTTTATTATTTGCTCCAGGGGACCAGCTAAACTCCACACCTCTCTATGCCACCATCTTGCCCCTTCCATCTAAAGTGCTTCTAAAATGTAAGGAACTGTTATCATGCAAAGGGAAGTTTTGCCAACTGGTCAGTAGTTATACTTCTTTGAAGCAATGATCTGTTCACATGGAAACAGACCCAAAGAAACCAAAGTAAAATTTTCTATGTCATAAGATTCTCAAACTTTTTCATTCTATTGGTTTTTTTAAAAAGCTTTCCTGATCCTAACAATTGAAGATCTCTATCAGCTACGATAGTCTTCTGCATGGTCTTGGCGTGGAACTCCAATATGGACAACTTTAACAAATTAGCGACAGAACAAATGCCAAGTGTTCTTTCTTCAAGCCTGATATTATTTGCTCTGATATGGTTCAGATCCAGAGTCTCCAAGTCCAGGCACCAAAATCCTAGCAAGGATGTGTGCATTTATATCCTGCCCAAGTGAGAGACTACACACAGGGTGAATCTTAATGATTAAGATTCCTTAGTCTTAATAAAGGGACAAGTGGTGAGGAGATCCTGAACTCATGGAGTTCAAACAGTAGTGTAAACAAAAAGATAATAAATAAAATATGTAAGTGATATGAGAAAAATAAGGCAGGGTAGAAAATAGTAATTGGGAAAAGATGGATGTTTATACAGGGGTGTCAGGGAAGGCCTCTTTAAGGAGGTGACACTTGGGACGAAATCTGAATGCAATGAGGGAATGAGCCATGAGAAAATGTGGAGAATAATGGTCCAGATGAGTGAAAAACAAATATAAAGGTCCTGAGGCTAAAACAAGCTGGGCAGGTCATCACGGCTCTAATGGAATAAAAGATGCTGTGGGTGGGAGGATATAAGGTTGGAGAGAAAGGCAAGGACCAGATCATATAGGGCCTTGTAGACCACAGTAGTTATATTTTGTGGGTTATGGGAAGCCATTGGTGAGTTGTGAATAGGGTAGCAACATAATCTGATTAATGATTCTAGAAGGTCATTCCACTGACATTTCCAGTTCCAGAAGATACTCTAGAGGTCTTCCCACTACATACAAACAAATCCTGCATAAAATATAGATTTTACTGAATTGCTGGCAAAGAAAAAATAATTTTATAAAGGAAAAAGCTGTGAACTAAAACCTGACAGGAAAGCAGTGAGCTCTTATAAAGGATAATAGTTATCCAAAGGTAGCAAAATATTTCTGTTTTGTGCACATTTCTCTGTATGTGTTGTCTTTCCCGGAAAAAAAAAAAAAAGGCATACCCAGAAATTCCATTACTAGGTATATTTCCTAGCACAGTGGCTCTCAGTCCTGGCTACACCCTAAAATCATCTGGATAATTAAAAGAAACCTGATGTCCAACTTCACTCCCAGAGATTGATTCACTCATCTGTGGCAGGGCCCAATCACTGATATTTTTAAAAAGTTTCCCAGTTGGGCTGAGAATCATTACTCCAAGAAAGCTCTTATACACATGTATTAAGAGATACTTTAAGAATATTCACAGCAGCATTATTTCTAATAAAAATTTGAGGGCTGAGAGAAGGAATCCATATCTCTATCACCAAGAGAACAGACAAACTGTTGTAAACTCTATGCAATGGTATATAAAAGGCAGTGAAAATGAATAAACTACACATACAACAATGTGGAGAAATCTTAGAAACATAATACAGAGTAAATAAAGAGAAGTCTACCTATAGGATAATGGCATTTGTGGAAAGCTTAAAGGCAAGAAACAGTGAGGAATATATTGTTTATTTATATAGGATAATGACATTTTTGTAAAGCTTGGAAAAAAACCATATTATTCAGGAGTATATACATATAAAGAAATGAATACTGGCTATGAGGAGTGGGGTGGGCAAGTTGCAGGTAAGAGGGGACTATGCAGAAGTTTTATGGGTAGATCTGACATTATTGGTAAATTTTAGTTAAGCTCCTAAAATTGGGTGGTGCTCATTTTGTTGTTATGATCCATAACCTATATATATATTTCATACATTCATTTGCACTTATCAAATATAAAATAACTAATAACGGGTTTTCTAAAAGATTCTAGCTACCATGTAGAGAATAGACTTTGGATGGAGCACATAAGTAGAAACAAGGAGTTAAGTTAGGAAGCTGGTGAAGTTGACCAGGAGAGAGATGATTTTGGCGTACACCACAGTGGAGTAAGGGAGATGATAATACATGGTCAGATTTAGAAGACATTTTCAAGGGAGAGCTTCTAGGACTTACTGATTGATTGAATAGTATGCATTATTCAATATAGTATCTACTAGTCACAGTAGCTATTTAAATTTAAATTAGATTAACTAACAAATTCAGTTCCTCATCACAACTAGCCACATTTTAAGTGCTCTATAGCCACATGTGGCTAATGGATGGTGTATTAGGGCAGATGTAAAACATGTCTGTCATCACAGAAATTTCTTTTAAATTGTACGGGGATACATAGTTGGGGGGGCAGGTAAAAGAGAAAAGATGGCTCCTAAGTTTTCTGTATGAGCGACTGGGTAAACGGTTAGTGCCATTTTCTGAGAGATGGGAAAACTGGGGGAACAGCAAGTTTGGAAGGAAAATGAAGAGTTCTATTATGTGCAGAAGAGATAATGTGTAGGTAGAGCTCAGAAGTTGGGGATGAAGATACACATTTGAGATATATTACTGTATAGAGAGTATTTAAAAGCACAAAATTATATTTGATTACAAAATGGTACAACCCTTTTGGAGGGTCTTTTGACAATATCAAAATTTCAAAGGCATTTACCCTTTGACTCACTTTAGGAAATTTATCTAAAGATACATCTACGCAAAGATGAAATGATCTCTGTATAAGGTTATCCTTTGCAGCACTGCTTGTTATAACAAGAGACTGGAAACAAAACCATCAGTGGGTAACTAATTAAATTACAGTACACCACACAATGGAATACTATAGAGACGTAAAACAGAATAAGGTAGCTCTCCATATTCTAAAATGGCAAGATTTCCAGGATATACTAGTAGGCGAAAAAAGCATAATTAATGGGCAGAACAATGTTTATACGATGTTACATTTGAGGTAAAAAAGGGAGAAATAAAAATAAATATTTGGATTTGTACCTCCAGTGGGAGAATGCACAAGAAGTTAATAACAATGATTACCCCTAGGAAGCTGGGGTGGAGAGGGTAACAAGTACTGGATGAGTACAGGGGTGACAGCAAGACTTTCCAATGTGTATCTTTTTCACTTTGATTTTTGAACCAATTTAATATATTACTTAGCTAAAACAATTCTACTAAAATGTTTTAAAAGGAAGAAGTAATCAGCTGCATAAAATACTGCTAAGGGATCAATAAGATAAGGGCTAAAACTGGATTTGGCAAGATAGTGGTGCCCTTAATCAAAAGAGTTTCAAAAGACAGAGGTAGAAAGAAAAGTCTGTTTGGAGTAGACTGAAGGAACCAGAAATGATGAATATAGACAACTCTTTCAGTAGGAGGTAAAGAAATGGGGAAGTAACTGAAGGGGTATGTGGGGTCTACAAAGTTTTGTTCGATTATTTTTAAGATGGATGATATCAGTATATATTTGAAGCTAATGGAAGTGGTCAGGTAGAGGGTAAAAAACTGATGCAGGAGGCAGAGGGGTAAAATCAGGATCAAAACTGTTGAGTAGACCAGAGAGATGGATCTAACATACAAGTTGATGGGTGGGTCCTTGGATTAAAGCAGGGACAGCTCATTCATGAAAACAAAACCTTAGGCAGAATATGAAGTTACAAATCACATTGCCCTTCCCCCAAAACATATATACATGGCACACACTCCAACTTCAATGGCTTTCTATTGCACCTGGGTTTAATTCCAAAATCCTAGGTCCGTAAGATCCTTCATGACCTGGGCAATGCCTACCTCCCCAAACTTGTATAACACCATTCTCCCCTTGTTCACTACATTCCAGTTACATGAGCCTTCTTTCATTTCTTCAAATATGACAGGTTATTTTTTGCTTTAGGGCCTTCATACATACAGCCTGGAATTCTTCTCCCCTTGCTTTTCCTTTTGTTGTTTCTTTATTATCTCTTTATAGGTCTACTGTCATTCTTCTCACAGTATCCTATTCTTTTCCTCCAAAATATTCACCATGATTTTTATGTATATATTTGTCAGTTCACTTTGTAGTATTATCCAGGAAAACAGAAATCATGTCTGCTATACCCAGTGTCTTACATAGCATCTGGCACATTATGGGTACTCATTAAATAGTTTTTGAATGAATGAAATGACCAATCTATCCAGTTGCCCAAACTAGAAACTTCTGAATCAATCTTGATTCTTATTCTTCCCTTTCTCCCTCAAATCCCATTCTTTAGTTATGCCTTTTCTAACTACAAAGTTCCTTTTTATTCCTCCTTTCATTCAGTCTTCACTGCATTGCTCAATGACAGATCTTTACGATTTTTGGCCTGGACTATTATAAAAGTTTCCCATGTACTTCCCTGACTTCAGTTTCTTTACTTTCTATATTTCACACACTGTCTTCAAAATTTTCATTCTGGTTGTTCCTGTTTGCTAATGCTGCCGTTATGCAAAATACCAAAAATGGACTGGCTTTTATAAAGGGGGTTTATTTGTTTACAACTTTACAGTTCTAAGGCCATAAAAGTGTCTAGACTAAGGCATCAACAAGAGAATATCTTCACTGAAGAAAGGCCGATGGTGTCCGCAACACCTATGTCAGCTGGAAAGGCACATGGCTGGCATCTGCTGGTCCTTTGCTCCCGGGTTCTGGTTTCAAAATGGCTTTCTCCAAAATGTCTCTGGGCTTCTGCATCTCTTAGCCTCTGTGCATCCTTGCTTGTTCTCCCAGGGCATTTCTCTCTAAGTGTCTGGGGGTCCTCTCTTGGCTTCTCTGGGCTTCGTCTCTTAGCATCTCCATACATCCTTCTGTCTGTATCTCCCAGGGTCTCCAAGCCTCTGGGTCTGTGTGGGCTTCTCAGGCCTCTTAAGGACTCCAGTGAACTAATCACTGGATGGGCAGGGTCACACCTCCACCCCCGATACATATGAGGTTAATTAACTCTTGAGAAGTTTTCAGACTATTTTTACAACAAGGTAACATCTTACATCCTTTCAAAAATATGAGTGTAGACATATGAGAGTATTTCTTATAATGAAAATACCCAGGTTAGTAATGATGTCTTATATGCTAAAGAGAGAATTTACTTACGGTACTGAAAGAAAATTTTATTTTGAATTACACAAAATGTATACTCAATTTAAAAACAAGCATTTTGGCAAACTATATATTGTTTGTTTATTGTTTCCTTTTTGAGGTGTTAGGAAACTAGGAATTAGGATAAGACTACATTTGATGTTTCCTTCAGAGTACAGTTTGACTTCAGATTCAGATAAAAATGACACTTACATTGAAACCTTTCTTTTAGAAATGTCCACGAATGTCTTTTTATTGCTTATGTTTATTAAACTTATGTTCATGGAAATGATAAAGTAAATGTATGTCTCAGTAATATTTTCAAACTTAAGAAAGACACTAATATCTAAATATCTAAAGCCTCTTCACTGAAATATTATTAATATAGAATTAGTAATGGTTTGGATATGGTATATTAATTTGTATTAAATAAATATTTGAAGTAATTTCTTCCTTGCCAAAAAAATTAGAAGTACCCTATTGGAAATACACCTCTTTTTTTGGGAAAAAAGGTAAAATGATTTTTATATTAAAAATACTATGTTTTAATGTTTATTCTAAAGTTGTGTGAAGAGAGTATGGGAAGAAATGAGGACAACATCAATTTTGTAAGGTAAAGTTTTGCTCTGTAAATTAAAAATATTAAGAAGTTTTTAAGAAACATATATAAGGAGAACAATGTATAATGGAATAAATTTTTCACATAGCATGAAATCATTACTTACATACTTAACTCAAAATTAAAGTCAGGCCAAATAAGGACCTCTACTGAATAATTCAAGTTGAGGGTATATGAAAGAATAAATAGCTTTTCTAATAAAATTAAAACTAAAACAATTATGCTAATCACTCATTTACATTAGTCTTATCTGTTTTGCTTCCTTTTGAGGTTTTACTATAAGAAATTAAATGTCTTTGTAAAAAAGAAGTCTAGCTATGAATTACATGGAAACATTAAGTCTTCCAAAGGTGATTTAAAAAAGTTAAATAGATAAATACAATAAGAGTTTTCGTTGCAAGAGTATCTGGTGATGATTGTGGAGAAATAGCTTTATTATTTTTATCCAAATTGTTACAGCATTCTAATCTCTAAGATTAGACAAATCATAAAGTATTGCAGATAAACAATCTCTTGAATTTCACAAGGAATTGAGGTATGAGAATGATGCCAAATTGTGGAATTTAACACTAAAACATAAAGTTTACTGTAAAACAATGCTATAAACATAATTATTAAACAGCAACTCTGTGGTAAGTTTGCATTTTCAAAAAATTATTAATTTAATCATGATGTATTTTCAATTATTGGCTTTGTTTCTCAATGAGATCATTATTACAGATGGTTATCTAGTTCTTAAAGTCTTCTTCCTGTAGCACTATAGTGAATGCTGACTATCAGAAGTTTGTTAAAAAGGACAAAAAAGTTCTTGGGTAACCAACTTCAGACCTAATGAAACATTCTACACACATGCAGGTTTGCAAAGAAAATGCTCACACCCTTAATTATAATGACACTAATAGAGCCAATATACAGCATATATATTAATCCTTACATTACAACTCTTAATCCAGTAGTGTGGCCTGCTGCACAAAAGAAGGTTAGAGAATACCTGTTACCAGTGAAAATATGTCCCAACCTCTTGCTTACTTCCTTACAGAAAGTAAAAGGAATATTAAGCTATTTTATGATATCCAGTTGTTCCATTAACTCAACTGTACTGATTGTTTTTGAGACTCTTCTCAAGTTTAAACATGTCAGGCTCACTCTTTAAGCCTTTCAAGTTGGGACTTATATTTAAAAACAAAAGCCTAGCAAAAAGTTTAAGTAACACATAAAACCATCCTAGAAATGATTATGGGAGCTCAAGTTGATTATAAGTCTCTTTGTCACTGACACATTAGGTAGTAAAACTGAAAGTTTTTGTTGCATTTATAGTTTATTTTGTTATAATTTCTTCTTTGACCTATGGGTTATTTCAAACCATGTTTATTAAATTCCAAATATATGGGTTTTTCTAGTTATTTTTGTTATTTGATTTCCAAATTAATTGCACTATGGGCAGAGAACATAATTTCAATCATCTGGAATTTGCTGAAAAACTTACGTTAAGGCCTATGTACAGTCATTTTTTGATAAGAAATGAATTCTGCAGTTGCTTAGTGCAGTATTTTATGAAGTCAATGTTAATTAAGCCTTTCAATCTTACTGATTTTTTAATTTGCCTATGCCACATATTATAGCATACTATACATACTATAACATGGTTTATCTGCTTCTCCTTGTAGTTTTTCAAATTTTGGTTTGTATATTTTGAGAATGTGTTACTACGAAGATGAAAATTAAAAAGTTATCATCATCCTGGTGAATTGAACCTTTTATCAAGATGAAATGATTAGCTTTATCTCTAGTAATGCATTTAGCCTTAAGGTTATTATATTTGATATTAATATAGCTACATTGGTTTTCTTCTGATTTGCGTTTTCATGGTAAATCTTTTTTCAGTCTTAATTTCAACTATTCATGTACTTATGTTTTAGATATGTATAGTGAGAATTTATTTTAAAATCTAGATTGACTATCTTTTCCTTTTAACTGCATCATTTAGCCCATTTAAGTTTAATGTAATTACTGACAATTTGAGTTTAAATCTACTATACCATTTCATGTTTTCTATTTGTTGCAGCCACACTGGGTTTACTTTTTGTTCCCTTTTTTGCCCCTTTATTGGATCATTATTTTTCAATAGTTTGGAAGTTATACATTATGTTTCTTTTCTTTTCGCAATCACCCTAAAATTTACAACATGCTTACTTAACTAATCAATGTCTGAAGACTAATCAATCTTCATCTACTTTCTCAACAATAGAAGTACATTACAGTACTTATCCCCTCTCCCAGCTTATGTTATAGTTGGCATATGTTCTAATTATATTTTTATTTGATCCCAACATGAGATATTAGTAGTTTGATCTGAATAAAAATTTATTAATATTGTTTTATATTGTCAATGTTTGCTTAGATATAACCATATATTTTCTCTCCTCTGATCTTCTTTCTTTATTGAATTCCTGACTTTGTAAGAAATATTTTCCTTCTGTCTAAATTACATGCTTTAGAATTCCCTTTAGTGAGGGTTTGCTGGTTACAAATTTGGTTTTTAAAAACATGTTTTTGTCCTCATTTTGACAGATATTTTTTTCTTTCACCATATGGAAGATATAACTGAATTGTTCTCTAACTTCCATTGTTGCTGCTGAGAAGTCAGCAGTATTCCCATAATGGTTTTTGGGCATTATCCTCCCCCCTCTGGTGTAATGAAACATTTTTTCTTTCTTTCTATCTATCTATCTATCTATCTATCTGTCTATCTATCTGTCTGAGTTTCACAATGAGGTATCTGAGTTTGGATTTCTTTCATTCTGATTGGGATTTGCTAGGCTTCCTGAATCAGCAGACAGGTATCTTTCATCAGTTTTGAAAGGTTCTTAGCCATAATCTCTTCAAATTTAATCTCTGCTCTATTCTCTCTCTCTCGTCTCCTTTTCAAAATCTAATTGGAAATATGCTGTATCTTACTCTATCCTTCAGACTTAAAAAAAAATTATAACAAGAATTTTCAACGATAGAACAGATATTATAATTAACCCCCCACGTAGAAAACACCCAGGTTCAAAGGTTAACAATAATTTTTCCAGTATTTTTTCATAACTCTACAAATAGCACCCCCTAGTATTTTTCTTCCACAGTATTTTAAAGCAAATCCCCAAATCCTATCATTTCAACAGAAATAATTCATTTTGACCTCTAAAAGATAAGTACATTTAAAATCTATAATTTCTCCTTCCCCCACCCCTACTTTTTAAACACTTTTAGAGCAGTCGTAGGTTTACAGAAAAATTATACAGCAAGTACAGCATTCCCATATCCCCCCCCCCCCCCAATACACACACAGCTTTCCTATTAACATTTTGCACTGTGGTACCTTTGTTATAATCGATGGACCAATATTATTATAATTATATTACTAACTACAGTCCATAGTTTACACTAAGGTTCACTCTCCATGCTGTACATTTCTATGGTGTATTTAAAATTTCCCATTTTAACCACTTTCAAGAGTACAATTTAGTGATGTTAATTACATACACAATGTTGTGCCACCATCACACTACCATTACCAAAACTTTTCATCACCCCAAACAGAAACTGCATTAACTCTCCAATTCCTCTGTCCCCTAGCCCCTGGTAACCTCTGATCTACTTTGTCTCTATGATTTTACGTATTCTAGTTATTGAATATAAATAATACCATACAATATTTGTCCTTCTAGGTTGGGCTTTTTCAGTCAAAATAACATCTTCAACATTCATCCATGTTGTAGCATGCATCAGAATGTCATTACTTTTTATAGCTGAGTACTATTCCATTGTGCGCATATAACACATTTTGTTTATCCATTCAGCCATCGATGAACATTTCGGTTTCTTCCACCTTTGGCTACTGTGAATAATGCTGCTATGAACATTGGTGTCCCCTCCCCTGCTTTTGCCAAGTTATTCATTTGTTGAACGAATCCAGTCATTTATCCTGTAGTATTTTCCACATTCTGTTTTGACTGATTGCCTTTTCATGGTGTCATTTAATATATACCTCTATCTCCCAGTATTTCTTGTAGATAACTAGTTATTGTAACTAGTGGCTTGATTAGATCCCAGTTTAATTCTTTGGCAAGAATACTTGATACATGGTTCTATGTACTTGCTATTGTAATACATCAGAATACACAATATGGCTGGTTATCCAACTCTTAATGATAGAATGAATAGGACTTACCAGTATGGTTGAGAATTATCAGCCTGATCCATTCAGTTATTATAAAACTTTCCCCATAATTATTTTAGTAACCATGATATATGCTGCTAGACCTATTACTTAATTAGGGACTAAAAAATGGTCAGTTTTCTACTGATATCATTTCTTCTGCATTTCATAGTTGGAATTCTTCAATGAAAAAGAACTTTTCCTCATCAACTGTTTAGTTATATCAAAATACAGTTCATAAAAGAAAGTTGGGATAAATACCTGATTCTTTCCCTTTACTTATAAATTTATAGAATAATGATTTGGTTTTCTAGCAATCTCCAAAGGAAATATTTTTTGGTATTATCATTATGAATTTGTAAATTTTTATATATTTTATGTTTCAATTTTTTGCATATATATTTTTAATTCTGTAAAGATTCTCCACTGTCTCTAGCATTTAATGTTACAAAAGCATCTGATGTGAAAATCTTTTCTTTGTAGGTAATATGCTTTTGAAATTCAAAAGTATTATCAAAATTTGTCTCTTTTCATTTCTATAACCCTATTATAGTGACTCTCATGACTCTATCCTTTTTTAAAATTTTCCTCCCATAATTTTAATTCCTTCTTTCCACCTTGAATTCTTAAGAGAATTTTTAGTTTGTCTTCTAATCCATTAATCTGATGTTCTGCCATAAAGGATTAACTGTTTATAATTTAAAAATCTGAAAACTATGTTTTCCATATCCAGGAACTCTTTCTTACTCTCAAATCATCACTTTTTGCCATTTTTTTAAACTTTGAAAAATTTCAAACCAACAGAAGTACAAGTACAACAAAACCCATATATTCTTTACTTAGATTCATCTATGATTAACATTTTGCTTCAGATCATAATTTCTGCTGACTAGTTGCTCTTCTTCCATTAATTAATGAATGTCCTGTTGACTCACACTAAGAATACTAAGAATATCAATTAGATTTTTAAAGAAGTTTTCCTTTGCTTTTGTGGTAAGTCAGTTTTACAGGTCATTGGCTATGATGGCTAAGATTGTTCTCTTTTTTGGACTAATATTTTTGTGTAAGATTTAAGGAGACACAAACTCTCAGTTTCATGCAAGTGCCAAGATTGCACTTGGCACAGTGTAAGCACCTCCTTAAATTTTGTACCCTAGTTGCCTCTCTTGCCTCATCATAGTTCTGCTCCTACACACTATTGTGGGTCTTTTCAATTTTTAATCTTTTCTTAGTTGTACAGAGTGAAGTTCATCCAGTACTGGGAGTTGAGAAGGGTTTTGTCATAGTTTGTGTGAGCTAATCAGTGCTTTGTTTACATTTATCATTAACTGTACTCCCCAAAGTGATCCTGCCAAAATGTAGCAACAACAGTTTTTCTCTTTGTTGCTGACTGCTCAGCCTTTATTGAACATTTTCCAAATAAGCCAACTTTGTGAGCCATTCTTTATCAATAAACTACACAAATAATTTATCTTATTCAGGCTCTTCTATGTGGGGACATGTTTATTTCCATAAGGAAAAATGGCAAATTAATCCTCAATTGGAAAACTGTGACAGGCAACTTAACTTAGTTACTCAAGAATACTGATATAAAGAGCAACCTTTCAAAATCATACTTAATCAACAACTTTGTCTTAAAAGGCAAGCATTCTAATCTTTAAAAAAAAACAAATAAAATTAAGCCTTTTTACTCTTCCCACCCATGAATACAGTGAGAAAAATCAAGAGGCAAACGCTTAGAGATGTTCTTCATGATACTGTTGCAGAGGCCTTTAAGTGGGTAACTGCTATCGTACATTTGTCTGACAGATTTGCCCCATCTGCGCACCAAGGCCTGGACTAGGGTGAGGCAATTAGGTGTCTAGAGCCCAAGACTTAAGGAAGCATTAACTCGTATGGTCATTTTTCTCCCCCAATATTTATGACCTTTATTGTATTCCAGAATCTTCTATAACTTTTTCTGTTCAAAATGAAAAAGCCTTATTTTTTTTTATTTTAAAAGTTTAATACTCTAAAAAAAATTCAAGCAATATAGAAAAATAGAGTAAAAGTCATCTAAAATTCTACCAACCCAAATAAGTACTACATTTAGTTTTTTTGTTGTTGTTGTTTGTTTGTTTTTGGCTTTTATAAAGGGGTTTGTTTGGTTACAAATTCACAGTCTGAAGGCCATGAAAATGGCCAAATTAAGATATCAACATGAGTATACCTCTGTTAGCTGGGAAGGCAGCTACATTTAGTTTTAATTAATATCTGTACATTCAGTTTGTGTTTTTGTTTTTTTGGGTACACTGTTGTTCTCATCTACTTTTTAAATTCAACACTATCATGGCAAACTTCACATGAGAATGAAAAATATATATACCATCAATATTCTGATACCTTTTATTTATACTGTATTATACTATAATTCAGTCAGTATGGTCATTTAAATGCAGGGTCCACCCATGCACAGACCCAAGAGTAAGTGTCTCTTTAAATTTTGTGCCAAAGGAGGCTTTCTTTCCTTACCTTCGTCTGGAGCCTGCAGAGCATAAACATTTTTGTAGAATTAACATCATGTATGTCAAAAAAAAAAAAAAAAAAAAAAAAAGACTGCATCCCAATTTCCTTACTAGTAACTCAATGCTCTGAAAATTAGCATATCTCTTCAGACATCATTATATAAATGATATACTGAGTGAACTGATCTTAAAAGAAATACTATTCTGACGGAAGAAGATGGAGGCATGGAGAGGAGTGGAAGTTAGTTAGTCTCCCTGGAGCAACTAATAAGCAACCAGGAACAACTAGTAAATGATCTGGAATAACTGCTGGGGGACAACTGTGACTGTCCACACATCACGCACCAAACTGGATTGGAAGGGATGCCTGAAATCGCAGCATGGAATCTGTGAGTAGAAACTGCAGACCCGAGCTGGGAGCCCCAACCCCTATGGCAGCCCAAACTGCAAAGCCTCGCTGTGATAGAGAGCAGCACTCCCTGATCAAGCGAATTTAGCTGAGTCCATATGCAGCTTAGGTTTTAATTAACAAATGTAGACTGCTCAATGCAAGCTGCAAATCCCCAACAAGCAGACAGAGGCTTTTAGAGATGACTGACCTTAAAGAGCCAGGGGACTTCTCTTTCCCGGGAGGGGAAGCCCAGAGGACTAGGTGCAACCTTTCAAAATCACATTTACTTACTCAACAACTTTGTCTTAAAAGGCAAGCATTCTAATCTTTAAAAAAAAAAATTTAGCAGGTGAAATTGGGGGCTGTGGACTGATCCTGAAAGAGGGCTTTCTGTCCTTTTTCTCTCTCTCAACCTGAGCGGCTCAGTGGAGAAAGCCTCAGCCATTTTCAGTTTGCAGCACTCAGACCCAGACAAGGGTAGAGATAGCAGAATCAGAGAGACAAAGAACCTATTTAAATGCAGATGAAAACTCCCTACGGGGTGTATCTTCCCTAAGACGAAAGAGGTGGTGCCCAGCTCTACTATAAGCCTTCCATTTAGAACCAAACCCCAGGGCCTGGGAGAAAACCATTAAACCAGAAACAACTTAAGCTGAGAATTAAAGGGACCACAACTCCCTAAACAATTGGGAGAGACAGGCTGACAGGCACCACCTGCTGGGCAGGTTAGGAAAACCACAGCAACTTAAGGCCTCACAGGGTGAGTCAATCTTCTAAGACACACCCTCAGTGAAACCTGGTGCTGAATATTTCCTCCTTCTGGGACCTGAGCAGTTCTGGTCTGGGAAAACCTGATTAAGGTAATCAAGGAAACCAGATGCCTAGACAACAGAAAACTACAACCTACACTAAGAAAAATGAAGGTATGGCCCAATCAAAGGAACAAACTTACACTTCAACTGAAATACAGGAATTGAAACAACAAATGCTAGATCAATTCAAAAAGTTAAGGGAAGATATGGCAAAAGAGATGAAGTGTATAATGAAAAACTGGGTGTTTGTGGTGACGGATGCACACACAGCTGTATGATGGTACTGGGGGCAACTGACTGTACGCTTTGGATGCTTGGATAATTGTATGGTATGTGAACAATCTCAATTAAAAAAAAAAAGGAAATAGTATTCAACTTTTGATGGTTTGGGTTTAGTTGTTTGTATTTTTTGCATTCTACTGCACTCTTCCTAGATTTCCTTATGCTCCAATGCAAAATATTCTGATGATTTTTCTTTAAATTTTAAAATTTGCATAATTTTTTTTTCTCCCATTGGTCCTTTGCTTTTACCCTTCCTTTTTTCATTAGAGAAGTTGTGGGTTTACAGAAAAATCATGCATAAAATAACAGGATTCCCATATACTAACTGACCACCAACAGCTTGCATTGGCATGGAACATTTGTTACAATTGATGATAGCATATGTTTATAATTGTATTATTAAAAAAAGTCCATGGTTTAATTCAAGATTCACAGTTTGTATAGTATAGTTCCATGGATTGTTTTTAAAATTTTTACTGTTATCAGATATACAATCTAATATTTCCCCTTTTAATCATATTCAGATATATATTTCAGTGCTGTTAATTGTGTTCACAACGTTGTACTACCATCACCACAATCCATTACCAAAACATTTTCATCATTCTAAATAGTAATCCTGAACATTTTAAGCCTTAATTTCCCATTCCGTAACCCCAACCATGCCCTGGTAACCTATATTCTAGATTCTGAGTTTGCTTATTCTAATCATTTCAAAACAGTGAGATTATATAACATTCGTCTTTTTGAGTCTGAATTATTTCACTCCACGATTCTTCAAGGTTTATCCATTATTCACACGTATCAGCCTTTTTATGGCTAACATATATTCCATTGTACTTATACACAACATTTTGTTTATCCATTCATCCATTGATGGACAACTGGACTGTGTCTATCTTTTGGCAATTGTGAATAATGCAGCTACGAACATCAGTGCGCAAGTATCTGTTCAAGTCCCTGCTTTCGATTCTTCTGTGTATATACCTAGTGTGGGATTGCTGGGTCATATAGTAATTCTATACTTAGCTTTCTGAGGAACTGCCAAACTGTCTTTCACAGCAGCTGCACCATTTTACATTGCCAGCAGCAAGGAATGAGAGTTACTAGTTCTCCACATCCACTGCAATATTTGTTATTTTCTGTTTTTTTTAATAGCAGCCATTCTAATAGGTATGAAATGGTATCTTGTGTTTTTGATTTGCATTTCTCTAATGACAAATGATGTTGAGCATCTTTTCATGTGCTTTCTGGCCATATGTGTATCTTTTTTTGAGAGATGTCTGTTCAAGTCTTTTGCCCTTTTTCTAATAGTACAAATAAATCCTTTATTATCTTCACCCACATTCCCCAAATGCTAGCATCTTACATAAACACAGAATAATGATCAAGATCTGGGAACTACCATTGATACAACTCCATTATCTAGACATAGATCTTACTCAAATTTAACCAATTATCCCACTAATATCTTTTTTTCTGGTGCAAAATCTAATCCAGGATCAAGTGTTGTGTTTAGTTGTCATATCGTCTGAGTTTCTTTTACTTTGGAAGAGTTCTTTGGTCTTGCTTTGCATCTCATGACCTTGGCACTTTTGAAGAGTAATGGCCAGGTATGTTGCAGAATGTCACTCACTTTGGATTTGCTTCATGTTTTCCTTATGATTAAAAGGCGTTTCCTCATTTTGGTCAGAATACCACAGAAGTGATGTTGTGTTCTTTTCAGTGCAGCATATAAGGAGGCAAGAGATGTTGGTTTGTCCCATCTCTGGTTATGTTAGCTTTGATTACTTGGTTAAAATGGTGTCTACAGCATTTCTCCGGTGCAAAGTTACTATTTTCCCTTAAAATTAGTACGTATCTTATAAGCAGATACTTTGGGCCTTTGTAAATATCCTGTTGCTCATAATAATTTGTCCACTAAATAGTAATATCCACTGGTATTTCTAGCCTGAAACCATTAATACTGTGGTGTTTGTGAAACAGTGATTTTTCTTTTTATTTCCATCATTCATTTTAAATTTATTAGTAGGAATTCCACCATTTATAAATATAATACAATCCCAATGAAAACAGGTTTTCTTTCTTGTGGAGCTAGGCAAATTTAATATAAAATTTGTGTGGAAGAACAAAGAAGAATGAGTGGAAAGGAAAACTTTGAAAACACAAAGAGGAAGAAGTGGGGGATGGGATTAAGGTCCATCATATTTTTCATCATCATACAAAGCCCATATGATTAGTACTGGCAAATGATAATTCAGACAAACCAAAGGAAAAGAATAGAATATTTGGAGGGAGACCCAATTAGACATGCAAACTGAGTAAATTGCAAAGAAGTCACCTAAAATCAGTCAAAAAAAAAAAAAAAAAAAAAAAAGATAAACTTTTCACTAGACAATCTGTGAAAAAAGATAAAATTGGATCTATTTTGTATGCAAGGAATCACTAAAAATGCCAAATGGATTCAAGATTAAATGGAACAAATGATACCATACAAATAGAAGAAAAATAAATGAATGCTTTATAACCTGACATGAGGAAAACTTTCCTAATCATTATTCTAAATCCAGAAATCAATAAGTAAAAACACAGATAAATTAGACTTCAACAAAATTTAAAAAAGATTTTTTTGCATAGAAAAATTTTATATAAGCAGAATAAAAAGAAAATTAGGTATGGAAAAATATTTCAATTTATAACAAAGTCAATGTTTCATACTGCTAACATATAAAGACTTTCTAATAAAAAGCAAATGAATGATAACCCCAATGCAAATGGCTCTTAGCCACATAAGAAAGTGATCACCTTTGCACAAAATAAGAGAAATGAAAGGTAAAATAAAAGGGAAATAACATTTTTCACATATTAAATGGGCAAACTGAAGGTATTCCAGGAAGTGAAAGAGATGTACTGAGGCTGATTCCTATGTTCCTGAGACCCAGCTGTCCCTCTGCCTAGGTTCTGCAAAATACCTTGTGTCCTTACAACAGGTTACCCTTTTTGCTTAAGCAAAAAATTTCAACCAAATGGCTTGTTTTTATTACTCATAATCAAGAGTACTAACATACAGAGCAGGTGATACATACAGTAGCACCTCATTTATCCAGCATTATTGAGGACAGCATATTCCAGTGAGTAAAATTTACAGATAATTTAAGCTTATTGTGCCAGTTTGGATGTATTATGTCCCCAAAAACGCGATGTTCTTTGATGCAATCTTGTGGGGGCAGATGTATTATTAAATGTTGATTAGGTTGGAACCTATTGGTTCAGTGTTTCCATGGAGATGTGACTCAATCAACTATGGGCAAGACCTTTCACTGGATTATTTCCATGGAGGTGCTGTCTCACCCATTCTGGGTGGGTCTTTATTAGATCACTGGAGTACTTTAAAAAGAGCCACACAGGCTCAGATGCAGGGCAGCTGTGAGTGACATTTTGGAGAGCAACTGACAGTGACATTTTGAAGAAGAGCTGCAGCTAAGGGAGGACAAAATGTCCTGAGAGCAACAGTTTGGGGAAGGCCATTTTGAAACACAATCTGGGAGCAAGCGGACGCCAGCCACACACCTTCCGAGCTAACAGAGGTTTTCCAGATGCCATTGGCCATCCTCCAGTGAAGGTACCCAACTGTTGATGCCTTACCTTGGACACTTAATGGCCTTAAGACCGTAACTGTGTAACCAAATAAACCCCCTTTATAAAAGCCAATCCATCTCAGGTGTTTTGCATAATGGGCAGCATTAGCAAACTGGAACACTTATCTTTTTTAAAAGCATCAGAACTCTTTAATAATTTTAATATAATTTTTTCAGGCATAACACACTTTCCTGCTTTCCTAAAACAGAACATTAAATATTAAGCATAATGTGACTCTTTTATGTTGATTCATGGCCACCAAAATGATCAATTATTTTACTAAGCTGAAAAACGCAAAGTCTTCAGGAACTGCTGAGATATACAGGTATCCTCCTCTGATGAGTAAGTCCCATATTGCTGTGTTTTCATAATTTATTGTTTCCATTTTCTTTTTCTATTGCCATTTATCATTTGTCATTATTGTCAGTTGGCCATTGATTCTAATCTGCCTTATCTTATACATAATTGTGTAGTTAAGTGAGTTCCAATTTTTTGGAGAGGGGAGGGTTTGGCAATACTCCACTTTTTTCCAAATGAAGTTGTACAAGAATTCCAAGATACAAAATAAATGAATGTGGATTTGTGTTGTAGACATGGAAGTGGGTCCAGAGGCCTGCTGCTAAGCTTCCACACTTGGTCTCCAGGGCAGAACACTGAGGCACCTGAAGGAACTCCAGCCACTGGTCTAGCCTCAGAGTGACTTCCTCTCTTCTGAGGGATAATTTTTTTTTTTAAGAAACGTCATCTTCCATATATAATATTCAGAAGACAACAAAAAAAAACAGATTCATGATAGCATTACCCAATGATGAGCTATTAAAATAACAAACAAAAACAAAAGTAAAACATGTGTAAGGTCTGGAAATTCAAACAATATGAAAAGGTAAAAAATGAAAGAAAATGCCTTCCTCAATGTTCTGCAGACTTTTCGTCTCTTCTCCTCAAAGGTAACCACTATTATTAACTTACTCGTGATTCCTTCCACAATGTATAAGAATATGTTTGTCTATATATGTATATGTATGTATATGTGTGTGTGTGTGTGTGTGTGTGTGTGCGTATGTGTATGAAGTTTTTAAAATAAAACTTTATATATACAAATGGATCATACCACAATGTTAGGCAATTTGAGTTTTTCATTTAATAATATATCAGCAGAGGTTTTTTTTGAAATGAATTTTTTTTTCCACAGTTGAGTTTCCAAACCACTTTCCAGATCAGCAAGAAGGTTATTATGGATGTGCACAATACAACTTTTTGATTGTCTGTGTCTGAGCACAAACAAGACATTTTCGAAGAGAAGCATGGTGGTAAAATGCTCAGCCTTTTCCATAAATATCATTTGTTCTACAATCTATCTGCAATAGAACATTACCCTCAAAATCTCAAAATAATGTAAAAAATAGTTATGTTATGCTTTCCCACAACAGAAATTAATCACATTTTTAACAACGTTTACTGGAAAAATACAGGAGAGTTCCTACTTGAAACCAGAAATTTCTCAAGAGGTAGCACGGCATTGCAGGAACAGGATGGACTTTACAGTCAAAAGACTTGAATAATAATCCTGGCAATGTCACTACTACTTTTATCATTTTGAGCAAGTTAATTAAGGCTCAGTTTCCCACATGTATAAAGAAGATAATGGTATCTTTCTTTCAGATTGTTCAGTGGATTAAATGAGGCAATACAATATCATCTGGTACACAACAGACACTGTTAACTTCTGTTCAGTTTGCCTACAGTGGGATTAGGAATTTTCCTAATTTGCAGGCTTCCAGGAGTGATGGCAGAAGTGGCCAGGGCAATGCTTTGCAATGTAAAGAAGTTTCACATTGCTGTTTTCCCTCCAAGAATTAGCTAAGCAAGTTGGATGGGTCATTCAAAGGTGGGGGTCCAGTAAGCAGTGTTCTACACAACAGGGATAACTTCTTCATGATGGATTCCAATTTTTAAACCGATCTGTAATTCCTGAATTCTTGGAAAATATTCTCTGGAATTATTATACTACTTAGAAGAAATAGAAAACTAAAAATAAACTGATCTGTATAGTAGGTGGGGGTTAAGATGAAGTTGGGGTACATGGAGGGTCTGGGATGGCTAAAAAAGTTCTATTTCTTAACCTGGGTGGTAGTTTTGCAAAGCATTTGCACACATTTGTGTGTGGTTTCCTTTATCTGTTTTACAATATCTGTTTTATGATAAAAAGGCAAACTGATCTGCAGAAAAAAAACTTCAGGCCAGAAAAAAAAAAATCAACTGCTGATGACAATATGTATAAAAGGGAGAGAACAGGGACTAAGACTCATCGAGGGAACCAGTTACGTGTTCTTGGTGGTCAGAATGGATAAGGGACCTAAAAAGCTTCTTTGCTTTCATAGATCCAGAAACGGAAAATCGCCTTTGCTTATATTGCCACTATCTGTGGATTTCATTTAGGGTTTTGTTTTGTTTTTTCTTCTTTCCCTAGCCAATTGCAAGACAGAATAAGTCCCACTTTCTTCCCCTTAAGTCACAGGATTAAAACAAAACAAAACAAAAAAACCCTGATATAAAAACAAACTACTAGAGATTGACTTCTAGAATGGCTAAATGAGGACCTTAGTGAGCTGCTCTCCCTTTAAAACAATGGAAATATTGCAAAACAAGAAAACAACCATTTGAGAATTCTGGCAATTAGCAAAAGGCACAGAATAAACTGAAAAATCATCTGTCTAAGAGAAACTACTAAATCTTGATGCCTTGGAGAGAAACAGCATCCTAGACATTTGAGGGAGAATGCAGTCCAGGGATTACATAATGAACGAAAATGTTGGTTTTCCATTCTGTCTCTATTGGTTGGGGGGACCTAAAACGTGTTACTTTATCCCTCTGAGTACAAATTTTCTTATTTTTTTTTACCATAATTACCTGTGAAAATTAGATAATCTGAGTATAATAATAATGATGATGAAAAATACCTAAGAATACAACAGTTATGTACCTAAAAAAGCTTGTTAATGACAACATTTCTACCTTATGCATGGAAGATACCATATCATATGCAATCAACCATTTAACAGACTTTGCTCCAACACTATGATTTACCATTCCATGTAGTTATTAGATACTAAAATTTATAAAATTTTAAAATTTCACACCACATATAAAAATTAACTCAAAGTACAACAATGGCTTAAATGTAAGAGTTAAAATCGTAAAACGTACATATGGGCTTTGATCTAACAAGAAACATGTGCAACAAAAGATAAAATATAGAGAAATTGGATTTCATCAATTAAAAACTTTTGTGCATCAAAGGATTCTATAAAGAGAATAAAAACACAAACCATAGAATGGGAGAAAATATTTGCAAATAATATATCTGATGCAGGTTTAATATTCAGATTATAAAAAGAACTGCTAAAACTCAACAAAAAGAAGGTAAACAACCGAATTTAAAAACGAGCAAAGGACTTGAGTAGACATTTCTCCAAAGAAGATACACAAGTGGCTGATAAGCCCATGAAAAGATGCCTAACATCATTAATCATTAGGGAACTGCAAATCAAAACCACAATGAGATACCATGTCATACTCACTCAGATGGCTATTACCAAAAAAAAAAAAAAAAGTAAACTGACTGTTGGTGAGGGTGTGGAGAAAATGCAAACCTCATGCATTTCTGGTGGGAATGTAAAACGGTGCAGCATCTGTGAAAAACAGTTTGATAGTTTCTAAAAACATAGAGTTACCATATGACCCGGCAATTCTTCCCTAGATAAATATCCAAAAGAATTGAAAACAGTGACTCAA
This sequence comes from Choloepus didactylus, assembly GCF_015220235.1. NCBI lineage: Eukaryota > Metazoa > Chordata > Mammalia > Pilosa > Megalonychidae > Choloepus > Choloepus didactylus. Next base: position 29,037,134 of record NC_051323.1, read on the forward strand.
ACAGACACTTGGTCACTAATGTCTATACAGTATTATTCACCATATCCAAAAGGTGGAAACAACCCAAGTGTCCTTCAATGGATGAATGGATATACAAAATATGGTATATACATACAAAGGAATATTTTTCAGCCACAAAAAGGAATGAAGTTCTGATGTATGCCACAGCATGGATGAAACCCAAAAATATTATGTTAAGTCAAATATTGTATGATTCCACTTATATGAAATATCTAGAATAGGCATATTCATAGAGACAGAAAGTAGAGCTATGCTACCAGGGTTTAGAGGAAGGGGAGGAATGTGGAGTTACTACTTAATGGGCACAGAGTTTCTATTTCGGGTGATGAAAAAGTTTTGGAAGTAGATTTAGTTACATCGTATATGTTAATGTAACTGAATTGCATGCCCAAAAATGATTTCTAAAATGGCCTATTTTTTATTCTCTATATTTTACCACAGTAAAATTTTAATAAGATAAGAGAGAAAAAAGAGAGAGAGACACAAGAGTGACGGTAATGTAAAAATTATAACTTGGCATAAATCAATACTAAAGTATTATGAGAATACTAAAATTCTTCAACTAAGAATTTCTCTGCAATGAGCCTTAATCCTTCCAGTACTGTTCTCAAAGGACAATTTCTACCCCTTCCTCTATATTATTGTAAGCTGCCCCTCACACCTTGCTGCTTTAGAGTTTGCTTTCTTTAAAGGGCCAATCCTACAATTAAAATGCCTTTCTTCTTCTGATTTCAAAACAGCAGTTTAGAAACTAATCTTAGTTCACACTATCCATCCATATAGTACTATAAACATAAGCACTTCCAAACATATATACAATGTTACAGTATAACAGATTTACTTGGATTTTACTTTTGAATCATCAAAAATAGCTAAAGATGACTTTAGTTAATTTGAATTAAATTGCATGGTCAGAAAAAGAGCAAATATTAACACAAGTTTTGTTAAGAAAAAAAATCCTACCTTAGGAGAAGTCGCAAGATCTCTTCCTGCAGAAACAACTGTGTTTTCACTTACTCTTCCTGTCTTTGGTGAGATAACTGGTGGGGATGGAGCCTTTCTTTTCATTTTCTTTTCAGTTTCCAGTTCTTCAACCAGATTTACCAAATTATTTGGAGGAGGACTTGGCTTAGGTTCATAAAAAGGATTTGATCTAAATGAAAGAAGAGTTATAGTTAAATGTCTATCTAAAACAAGTTTTACTTACTTCAGACTAAAACAAAAAAAAAAAGTTCACTTTAAAAACTAGAAAACACTGAAAATAATAAAGAAAAATAAAACTCAAATAAGTGATAACCTGCAACTCAAAAACAATCACTGTTAATCTGCTGGTCCATTTTTGTCCAGATTAAAATAAAATTTTTCCCTTTTAAAAGGTAACTTTTATTTTTTTAAACAGCAGATCAAGTTCAGTTCTACTGTATATAGAGTCTTAGAACTATGTTTATTATAATAGTTAATCTTATAGATTCTCCACACCAAAGAAAAAGAAAATGAGATGTGGAAATGCCAATTTGTTTTTTCATAGCCTGCCCCCGCTGAACAGTTTTTCTTGCATTTCATTCCTTCATGTGGATTAAATTCCCTTCTCATTATGGAAAAACTTTTAGTTTAGTCGTTTATTCAGCGAGGTTCTATCTAATAGTAAGTTCTTCTAGGATTTGAAAATGTCTATTTCAGCTTCTCCCTTACATGAGTTTATCTGGATGGAAAATTCTAGTTGCCAATTATTCTATCTTAGCATTCTGAAGTCACTGTCTTCTGCCTTCTAGTGTTGGTGTTTAGATATTGTCTGACAACCTAATATCACTCCTTAATAGATCATCTTTTATCTCAGGTTGCTCTTAAGATCTCTTCATTTCTGGTGTTGAATAATTTTACTATGATGCATCTAGGTATCTAAGTGGGTTTCTTTTAATTTATCCTGTTTGAAACTCCTTATATTTCCTGAGTCTGAGTATTCTTGTGTTTGTCAATTCTGAAAAGTTACCAGCCATTATCTCTTTGATAGCCTATTTTTAATTCTCTTCTTTAGAAAATCTTATAAGATACATGTTGATCATTCTACCTGTTATGTTTCCTAACATTTTCTTTATCTCTTTACCAATGTTTATTCCTCCTGTGCTACATTCTATACAATCTACTCCCATCCATGATGCAGTTCAACTTCTCTGTTTTCATTTGTATCTAACGTTCAATCTCTATATATTGTTAGTTTCAATAAATGTATTTCTTTGTATGTCTCTGTGTGTAAACAGAGATTTGAGTCATTAATCATTTAAACAAATTTGCTTCATAGTCTCTATTTGATAAATCTATTATTTGAAGTACTTGCACATATAATCCTGCTGTTTCTTTTCTCTGCTGACTTCTTTCTCTTGGTAAATTGTTTTCCTGTGGATTTTGTAATTCTAAATTGTGAGTTCAGGGCTTTTTCTGAGGAAATTCTATGTAGTCTCAGTTGGTAGTGCTTCTCTTCAGCTTGTTTTATGCTTGCATTGTGTGTTGCTTTCCTGGCTTGGAGGTTCCCAGACCATCCTGCCAATACAACCTCAAATCCACATGAGGGTGAAGGGGATTTTGGGAAAATGGCAGAATAGGAAGCTCCAGGAACCAGTCCTTCTATCAAAACAACTACGAACTGGCAAGAACTGTCGGAATCAACTATTTTAAAACTCTGAATTCTAGTGGAAACCTGTGCAGCATCCAGGAAAGAGCTGGAAGAAGAGGCAGGTAAATTGAGTAAATTTCGCACTCCACAGCAGCTGCAATCTCCCAACTGCGTGGCAGGCAGCAATGGGGACTGCAGCCCAGACTCCTGGAGCAGACTGCTGGTGCCAGGGTGGGCTATAGGACCTAGTTCTCCAAAATCCGGGTGGGAGTAGAAACTTTGTATACCATCGAAACAAGATTTTTACTCATTGAACAAGGTTGCTATTAGTTTAAGATGTTAATTTTAATTACAGAGGCAACCACTAATAAAATAATGAAAAAATACATAGAGAAAAGGAAAGAAGGGAATTGAGATGATACACTAAAAAAATAGGCAACTAAATGTAAAAAAAGGAAGCAACAGAGCAATCGAGGAACAAAAAAATATACAACACATAAAGAAAACAAATAGCTAAATGGCAGAAGTAAATCCTTCCTTTTCAGTTACTGCCTTAAATGTCAATGGAGTAAACTTCCCTATTAAAAGGCAGAGATTGACAGACCAGATTAAAAAGCATGATCCATCTATATGCTATATACAAGAGACACATTGAAGGTACCTAGACACAAAAAGGTTGAAAGTAAAAGGGTGGAAAAAGATATTCCATGCAAATGGTAATCAAAAGAGAGGCAGAGTGGCTACATCATTGTGAGACAAAAAAGATTACAGAGACAAAGAAGGATATTTTCTGTTGACAAAAGGTTCAATGCAGCAAGAAGATATAATGATTATAAACGTGTATGTACCTCATAACAGAGCCCCAAGACATACAAAGCAAAAATTGACAGAAATGAAGGCAGAAACAGATAGTACTATAATAATAGTTGGGAACATCAATACACCATTTTCAACAATTGATAGAACATCTAAAGAAAAGACCAATAAGGAAATAGAAGACTTGAACAACACTATTAATCAATTAGACCCAATGGACATATATAGAACACTCCATCCAACAAGAGCAGAACACAAATTCTTCTCTAGTGCCCATGGATCATTCTCCATGATATACCATATGTTCAGCCATGAAACAAATCTTAAGAAATTTTAAAATATTGAAATCAGACAAAGCATCTTCTCTGACCACATGGAATGATGCTAGAAATCAATAGTAGAAGGAAACTTACAAATATGTGGACACTATTTAACAACCAGTGGGTCAAAGAAGAAATCACAAGGGAAATTAGGAAATATTCTGAGATGAATGAAAACAAAAACACAACCTACCAAAACTTAGAGACTGCATTGAAGGCAGTGCTCAGAGGAAAATTAACAGTTCTAAATGCCTACATTAAAAAAGAAGAAAGATCACCAATCAATAACATAACACACCTAAAAAAACTACAATAAGAAGAGCAAATTGAACATAAAGTTAGTAGAAGGAAGGTAATAGTAAAGATTAGAGCACAGATAAATGAAATAGAGAGACTAGAATAATAGAATCAACAAAACCAAAAGTTGAAAAGTTCAATAAAATTGACAAATCTTCAGCCAGACTGACAAAAGACAAAGACACAAATAACTAAAATTAGGAATGAAAGTATTCCTAATAAAAGGGTACTATGAACAATTATAGACAACAAATTAGAAAACCTATATGAAATGGACAAATTTCTAGAAACATACAAATTACTTAATCTGATACATGAAATAAAAATCTCAACAGACCTATAACAAAAAGTGAATGAATCCATGATTTAAAATCTCCTAACGAAGACAAGTCCAGAACTGATGGTTTCACTGCTGAATTCTAGGCAAACATTTAAAGATTTAACACCAATCCTTCTCAAATTCTTCCAAAAAATAGAAGAGGAGAGATTAGTACTGAACTCATTCTATTAGGCCAGCATTACCCTGATACTAAAGCCAGATACAGATATAACAAGAAAAGAAAATTACAGACCAATATTCCTTATGAATATAGATGCAAAAATGCTCAACAAAATACTCACACACCAAATCTTAAAGGATTATACACTGTAATCAAGTGAGATTTATTATAGAAATGCAAGGGTGCTCAACATAAAAAAATCAATTAATACACCATATTAATAGAATGAAGGGAAAAAACCACACTATCTCTCAGTTGAAAAGGCATTTGACAAAATTCAACAGCCTTTCATGATAAATATACTCAGAAAAATAGGAATAGAAGAGAACTTTTTAAACATGATAAAGAGAATTTATGAAAAGCAAATATCATATTCAATGGTGAAAGACTGAAATCTTTCCCCCTAAGATCAGGGACAAGACAAGTTCTAGCCAAAACAATCAGGCAAGAGAAAGAATTAAAGTCATCTAAATTGGAAAGGAAGAAGTCAAACTATCCCTATTTGCAGGTGTCATGATCAATATATATATAGAAAATCCCAAAGACTCCAGAAGGAAGCTACTAAACCCAATAAAAGAATTCAGCAAAATTTCTGGTTACAAGATAAACACCCAGAAGTCTGTTTGATTTCTACACACCAGTAAAGAATAATCTGAAAAGGAAATCAAGAAAACAATTCTATTTATAATAGCAGCTCAAAGAATAAAAAGCCTAGGAATAAAATTAACCAAGGAGGTACATGACTTGTACACTGAAAACTATAAAACATTGCATTAAAGAAGGCCTAAATAAATGGAAAGACATCCCATGTTCATGGATTGGAAGACTTAGCATTGTTAAAATGTCAATACTACTCAAAGCAATACAAATTCAATCAGTCCTTAACAAAATTCCATAAGCCTTCTTTTAAGAAATGGAAAAGTTGATCCTCAATTCATATGGAATTGCAAGAGGTGACAAATAGCCAAAACAATCTTGAAAAAGAAGAATAAAGTTGGAGTACTCTCACTTCATGATTTCAAAATCTATTACAAAGGAACAATAATTAAAACAGTGTGGGATTGGTATGGGGACAGGTATATAGACCGATGGAATAGAATTGAGAGTCCAGAGATAAACCTACACATGTACGGCCAGCTGGTTTTCAACAAGGGTGTCAAGTCCATTAAATGGGGAAAGAATAGTCTCTTCAACAAATGATGCATGGACAAATGGAAATCCACAAGCAAAAACAGAAATTTGGACCCCTCTCTCTCATACAAAAACTAATGCAAAATGGATCTATGATCTAAATATAAGAACTAATACTATAAAATAAAACTCTTACAAGAAAACATAGGGAAATGTCTTCAGGACTTTGTAGTAGGCAATGGATTTTTAGATTTTATACCAAAAACATAAGCAAAAAGAGACAAAAATACATTAAATGGACTTCATCAAAATTTAAAACTTTTGTCATCAAAGGGCACTATCACGAGAATAAAAAGAAAACCCACAGGATGGGAGAAAATATTTGGAAATCACATAACTGAGAAGAATTTAGTATTCAGAATATATTAAAAACTCCTACAACTCAACAACAAAAAGACCAAAAAAAAAAAAAAAACAATTAAAATATGGGCCAAGGATTTGACAGACATTTCTCCAAAGAAGATACTCAAATGGCTAATAAATACAGTGGTACCTCAGTACTCATTGTCAATTGGTTCTGGGAGGCATGACAAGTACCAAAAACAATGAGTACCAAACAAATTCTTCCCATAAAGAATAGTGAAAATAAATTTAATGCGTTCCCAAACCAAAGACAATGCACATTTTTAAGGCAATATGTAAAAAGATATGGCTGTATATCAATACTTCACGTGAGAAATAAAGCTAAAAATTAATAAATACTTAAGACAAAATAAAATAAAAACTTCGCTTTACCTGTAATGAGAAGAGTCCATGGCCTAATGGGATGGTGGGAGGAAAGCCATGAGGAGGAAGGAGAAGCCCCCTCCAATAGAACATTGGGAACTTGCACTTAAGGTATTCTTTTTCTTTTCTGCTTTTTTCAACTTGCACCACAGGCTCTGACACACTTTGTCGCCTTCACTGAAAACTTATCCAATGAGGACTGTTTCTGTCTTCTTTTCAGAATTCCTCAAAAATGTGAAATTGTTTGGTCATTCAATAAATTCACATTTTTGCTTGTCACAGCTTTGTCCGGGTGGTACTTCTCCACAAAGTTTTGAACTTCTGCCCATTTTGCACACATTTCTTTTACCAAGGAACTGGGGACATCCTCCCTTATCTCCTCCTCACTTGTAGAAATCTCTTTGGCCACCTCTTGTTGCTGGTCCTTCTGTAGTTCCTGTAGCTCCTCCGTGCTGAGCTCTTCAGGAGGTTCCTCCACTATCTCCTCAATATCAGCAGCATCAACCTCCAGACCCACGGATTGGCCCAAAGACACAATGTCCTGCACAACTGTACCCTCTGTACCTGCAGGCTTAGGGTCAGCCTCAAACCCTTTCAAGTCTCTCTGAGTCACAGCTTCTGCCCACAAATTCTTCCATGCCGAATTCATTGTCCTGTAACAGACTTCGTTCCAGGCCTTATCAATAAGGTTAAGGCAGTGCAGGATATTAAAATGCTCCTTCCAGAATTCTGTGAAGGGTCAACTGGGTGTCAGAGGTAATCTCAAAGCACCTCTGGAAAAGCACCTTGGTGTACAACTTTTTGAAGTTTGAAATGACCTGGTTCATGGGCTGGATGAGAGTAGTAGTGTTGGGGGGCGGGAAACTTACAGTGATGATGCTGAACTCCTCCAGTAAGTCATCCTCCAAGCCTAGAGGGTGGGCAGGCACATTGCCCAAAAGTAGGAGAGCTTTCAAAGGCAGATATTTCTCCAGCAAATATTTTTTTCACTGTGGGACCAAACACTTTATTTATCCACTTGGTGAAAAACTGCCTTGTGACCCAAGCTTTGCTGTTTATCCTCCGCATCACATGGAGTTTGCTTTTTATGACATTATGCTTCAGGAAAACTCACGGGTTTTCACTATGATAGACTGGCAGAGGTTTGAGTTTTAAGTCTCCACTAGCATTCACACACAATACATTAAGCCTGTCCTTCACTGGTTTGTGGCCTAGCAATGCCTTCTCTTTTGCCATGTAAGTTCTACTTGGCATTTTTTCCCAAAAACGTCTGGTGTCATCAGTTAAAAACTTGGTGGGGAGTAAAACCCTCAGCCTCTACAAAGTCTTGAAATTCAATGACGAATTCATCAGCAGCCTTTTTATTAGCACTCGCTGCCTTGCCATGCCTCATGACACTATGGATGCCGGTCCTCTTTTTAAAATTACCAAACCAGCTGTGGCTGGCCTTAAAAACTTCAACAGTCTCATCACTTGGTCCTGGTTTGTTTTTCAAAGGAGTGGCATGCAACACTTTTTGCTTTTTCACGTATCATGGCTTCTGATACACTGTTGCCTGCTTCTCATTTACCCAAATTAAGACCAGCTTTTAACTTCCTCAAGTGTTTGGGAATGCTGCTTTGTTACAGCTTTAATTCCTTTTACAACATCAGTCTTTCTAAAAAAATTTATCACTTCTTTATTCTTAATGCTGGTGAAGACAGTTGTTCTAGGCATACTGTATTCCCTAGCAAGTTCAGTAATGTGAATACAACACCCATATTTGTTTATTATATATCTTTTTTTTTTTCCTGCTCAATGGTGGTGTGAAGCAATTTTCTTTTCCACTCAGTGCTATCACTGCTCATTTTCTTAGGACCCACGATGAGAAAAAAGTGCAAAAATACACAAAATGACCACAGAAGCCAAGACCATGAGGGGATGTACACAGAGCAAGAGCTACTGGGTGACTAATGCATGACCCTTTGTTTCAGCTGGAAAGGGTAGCGAGTCATGACACAACTGACACTAACAAGTTCTAGCTTGTGCATCAAGTACCAAACAAATAACAAGGACAGGGACAAAATTTTTGCATCAAAATGTGTCAGTACCAATACGACGAGTTTCAAAGCAGTCAAGCACGAAGGTATGACTGTGTATGAAAACAATTGTTAACAAAGATGCCAAATCAATGCAAAGTGTTAATAATAGGGTGGTATATGGGAATCTTGTATTCTATGCATGATTGTTTGGTAAGCCTACAACTTCTCTAATAAAAACAAAAAAGATCAATCACATTCAGTGCTGTGAAACTGATACGTGCAGGATAATACAGATGAACTCTGAAGCAGAAGGGGGGATTGAAAAAGACATAGAGAGGTCTAAGCTGAACTGAGAATGGGAAGCAGTTATCCAGGGAACTGCATTAAATCTCTAATGTCAAAGTTGTGACACCACTTCAGTGGTCTCAATCCTAGTTGCATGAAGAAACTCTTGGGGAGCTTCAAAAACCAAAACAGGCAATTTCTTGTGGAGCTTAAAAAGAAAACAATTACTGCATGACCCCCTAACCCAAGAGATTCTGGTTGCTCTTGAAGGGGTGGGGCTCATATATTGGAGATTTTTCAACATTCTGCAGATGATTTGCACCTAGAGTTGAGAATCTCTGCCAACCAGATCAAAGTAGAAGAAAATGTCTTCTCCTTTTTACATTTCTTTTGACTTAACCAGGGTCAGTAACGTACAATAACTAGAGTATTTTCAGATTCTGAAGCCTTGTCTATGTTGGTTGTAAGAAATTATTTTCTCATCAAAATTATTTAGGTGTGTAATTTTTCTCTGCATTTTCTTGTCAAGCTGAATTTATGTAGGGATTTACAACTGATTTTATGTCAGCCTGTAAGAATAATGCTTGAGTATGAATCAAAGATATAATTCTATTTAGGAAAATGGTACTAGTACAATTGTTTTTGTTCCTTCAATTGTAAGTTATCCAGAAGACCTAGCTAAGATAACAGATGAAGGTGGCTGCATTAAAGCCTTCTATTGGAAGATGATGCCATCTAGGACTTTCATACCTGGGAAAGGAGAAGTCAATGCCTGGCTTCAAATCCTCAAAGGATAGGCTGACTGTCTTGTTAGGGCCAGTGCAGCTGCTCACTTACCATTCTGAAAGTCCTAGGGCCTTTAAGAACTATGCTAAATCTCCTCTGCATGTTCTCTATAAATGGAACAAGAATCTGGATAACAGCACATCTTTTTACAGCATGGTTTACTGAGTATTTTAAGCCCACTCTTGAGACCTACTGCTCAGAAAAAAAGATTCCTTTCAAATTTATACTGCTCATTGACAATGTACTGGTTACCCAAGAGCTCTGATGGAAATGTACAATGAGATTCATCGTTTTCATGCCTACTGTTCTAGTTTGCTAATGCTGCTGGAATGCAAAACACCAGAGATGGACTGGCTTTTATAAAAGGGGGGTTTATTTGGTTACACAGTTACAGTCTTAAGGCCATAAAGTGTCCAAGGTAACACATCAACAATTGGGTACCTTCACTGGAGGATGGCCAATGGTGTCCAGAAAACCTCTGTTAGCTGGGAAGGCACGTGGCTGGCGTCTGCTCCATAGTTCTGGTTTCAAAATGGCTTTCTCCCAGGATGTTCCTCTCTAGGCTGCAGCTCCTCCTCAGAATGTCACTCTTAATTGCTCTTGGGGTGTTTGTCCTCTCTTAGCTTCTCCAGAGCAAGAGTCTGCTTTCAACAGCCACCTTCCAACTGCCTCTCATCTGCAGCTACTCTCTCAGCTTCTGTGCATTCTTCAAAGTATCCCTCTGGGCTGTAGTAACTCACTCCTTCTGTCTAAGCTTATATAGTGCTCCAGTAAACTAAACAAGGCCCAGGCTGAATGGGCAGGGCCACACCTCCATGGAAAGTACCCAGAGTCACACCCACAGTTGGGTGGGGTGCATCTCCACAGAAAGACTCAAAGAATTACAATCTAATCAACACTGATACATTGGCCCACACAAGATTACATCAAAGATAAGGCGTTTTGGGGGACATAACACATTCAAACCAGCATACCTACTAACACAACATCCATTCTGTAATCCATGGATCAAGGATTCATTTCAATTTTCATGTCTTATTACTTGATACATTTCATAAGGCTATAGCTGCCATAGATAGTAATTCCTCTGATGGATCTGGGCAATGTAAATTGAAAACCTGAAAAGATTCATTAATATTCTAGATGCCTTCAAGAATACCCGTGATTCATAGGAGGAGGTCAAATATCAATACCAATAAGATTTTGGAAGAAGTTGATTCCAACCCTCATGGATGACTTCGAGGCCTTCAAGGCTTCAGTGAAGGAAGAAGCTGCAGATGTGGTGGAAACAGGAAGAGAACTAAAATTAGAAATGGAGCCTGAAGATGTGACTGAATTGCTGCAATCTCATGGTAAATCTTGAACAGGTGAGAACTGCTTCTTATGGATGAGCAAAGAAAATGGTTTCTTGAGACGGAATCTACTTCTGGTGAAGATGCTGTGAACATTGTGGAAACGACAACAAAGAGCTTAAAATATTACATAAACTTAGTTGATAAAGTGGAGGCAGGATTTGAGAGGGGATTGATTCCAATTTTGAAAGAAGTTCTGTGGGTAAAATGCTATCAAACAGCATCACATGCTACAGAGAAATCTTTCATGAAAGGAAAAGTCAGTTGATGCTGCAAACTTCATTGTTGTCTTATTTAAAGAAATTGCCACAGCCATCCAACCTTCAGCAACCACCACCCTGATCAGTCAAGTCAGGAGCCATGAGGACTGAGATAAGACCCTCCACCAGAACAAAGATTACGACTTGCTGAAGGCTCAGATGATGGTTAGCATTCACTTAATAGACTACATAATACATAATAGACTACAGCACAGTGTAAACATAACTTCTATATGTACTGGGAAATGAAAAGATTTATGTGACTCGCTTTATTGTGGTGGTCTGCAACCAAACTTGCAGTATATCTGAGGTATGCCTGTAAATTTACAAAACTCAGTTTGCAGACTAATTTTATAAAACTTACTATGGATAGAAAGATATCTAGCAACTGTCCTTCTTCTTCATGCCCCATTCCTCTTTGCTTCTAACTACTTATGCCTCCCTTTAATCATCTGAATATTGTTATTTTTGTATAGAGAAGGTAAAAGTTAGTAGCTAAGAAACTCAGATCAACTGATTTCTGAAGTTGGTTCCTGAGGCTTATATTAATAGAAACATAATCAAAACAGACATTTTCTTGAACTAACTACAACCAATCTGTTTTATACTATGGCACGTATTGAAAATGATATTTATATTACATGCTAGGGTAAACAAAGGAAGCTGCTTGAAACTGGAGGTGCCAGGGGTCCCAAATACCCTGAACCAGGCCTGACTGCCAGGAGGACTATGGGAACCAGTATCTCCACACATCTGAAATCCATTTGTAAGACAACAGTGTGCTGCGCACCCTCGCTGGTGAGACACAAAATCAGAATAAGCATAAGCAGCCTTCACTGCTAAGAGCCTTGAATGAAACTTCTCCCTGCTAAGGGCCTTGAATGAACCCTCTCCCTTGTGGATCAGATCAGAGATCTGTTCTTCAAGAGTAAACAAGATATGATTCCATTTATATAAAATGTCCAGAATAGTCAAATCCATTCAGACAGAATATAGATTAGTGGTTGCCAGATGATGGGGCAGGGGGGAATTGGAACTAACTACTAACAGGTATAGCATTTCTTTTTGGGGTGACGGAAATGTTCTGCAATTAGATAATAGTGATAGTTACATAACATAGTGAATATACTAAAAACCACTTAAGTGTACACTTTAACAGTGAATTCTATGTTATGTGAAGTATAGCTCTGTTTAAAAAAACGCTATGATAAAAAAAAAAAAAAAAGACTGAACAGGATAATGGAGAAGTACCTGTCATATATCTATGAATTATGTGTGAATGCTTATCTCTTTGTTACAATGACTTCAGTTATGTAGTTGCTGAATAATGCATTTAAAAATACTTAAACAGTGCTATCAAACAGCATCACATGCTACAGAGAAATCTTTTGTGAAAGGAAGAGTCAATTGACACAGCAAACATCATTGTTTTAAGTATGGAATATATCATTTAAGAAATTATCCCAATTTCCACATTCAGTCTATCATCTATGGTTTGAATAACCTATTTCAGCACTTTCCACATCTTTTATCCTTTGACTGTGTACCTAATAGATTAGTTACATCATTAATTTATTGTGAGTTGGAAATGATCAATAATATTAAGGAAGTAGAAAACTGGGAGGTATAATTTGAAATAGCATTATTCGTTGTTTAGAAAATAAATTATCCAGGAAATAGAATTACAGAAAGAAAAAACAAAGTTGATTAGGAACAGCATTAACTAAAATATACTGAAAAAAAATACAATATGAAAATATCAGATCTGTAGCCTTTTCCTCTTACTTTTAAAATCTATGTTTCTTTGGGAAAACAAACCAAATTTATCAAAATCAGTGTGTAGGGCTCATTTTAAATTTAATGACAGGTTTCCTTGAGCAACTAATCTGACACACAACCCATACCAGAAATTATTTCTTGCTGGGCCTCATATGTCACTTCACATACGTTCTGAAAAAATTCTATTGCTTTACCAGTTTTTATTTTTTGCTATATAAGCTCAAATGAATGAATTAACCCCCAAACATAAGAAAAATGAGAAACTCATGCAGTTGTTAAGCATGAAGCACATGTACAAAAAGCACTGGAGGACATATACTTTCTCTTGGTGCTAATGGATACACTGAGGCGCTGAAGGTTGTTTCTAACATTGAAGGACTCAGCACTCTTTATGAGTTTTATGTTGGAGGATATAGGAAGAGTTTGGTAATGGAAGATCAGTCATATAGGCTTTAAACTTGATGAAAGGTCATACATTTATTCTGAAGTAAGAACACTTTTGAAAGATTTTTGCTACTGAAGCTGTACTTACAAATTTGGGGACAGAAAAGACGAAAAATACCAAACAAGTAATTAATACAGAGTACTTCCATGACTCACATATTAACTGATGTGCAATCTTCAGAGTTTGAGTGTATACTCTGCCAGAAAAAAAAAAAAAAAAAAAGCTGGAATGTTTACAGGCTGCCTTTGGTAACTCTAGATGATTGAGCAATTTAGAATGCTCTTTACTCATGGGAAACTTGTAAAGACTATGACTTTCATGTAGAAAAAACAATGGTCAAAAGGAAACACCCAGTGATTCCAATTTTAGTTTTTATTAAGGCATTTTGAAAGTTTAAGAAAACATTTGATGTCTCTTTAATTTGTTAATAGGAGAAAGCAGGGTGTGTGTGTGTGTATTATGTAATACTCATGCATCTTGGAATGATTTGTTTGTACTTAGAGTTTGCATTTACATTCAAATACTCTAGGTGTGTGGCTATTACTCAGCACCTATACCACCCATGAGAAATTTCATTTTAATCACACATTAGCCATTTCAAAGAAAATAAATATAATAACTTCAGTAAGAGTTGAGTCAATTTTTCAACCCCTGTATAGTTATCAGTTAGTATTGAAATCTCAACATGGGTTTGGAATCAGATGATTATTGTGATATAATTGTAAGTACTCATAGGATGTTAAAACTTTTCACGTTTTATTAAAATCCAGGCATGCCCATAGAAGCATGTAGCACATCGGACAGTCATTAGATATGTGTTGTAAAATGGGAAAAGATTGAGAAGTGCAGTTCCAGAGCAAAAGAAAACAAGTCAACTCCCTCATTTTTTCAAATAAAAGTCTTTCAAATACATGAAGTTGATCATTATAGTTCTCTTAAATTATCTCTTTCCTAAGTCAAACAGTCCCTGTGTCTTCAATCATTGCTCATTTGATGAGGTTTCTGGTTAGTTTAATGACTCTGTTGCTCTCCTCTATTAACACTCTGAAATCATCAATGCCCCTTGGAAAGTACAGCATCTAGAAGTAAGCAGTGCTCAAAGTAGGAGATGGCCAAGGCACAGTACAGAGATTACATTTCTCCCTTCAACCATAGTAATTGCTCCCAACTTTCATGCATCAAAGGAGCCTTCTCAACCCACATAACCCCATGTTTTGAAAGATTTTATAACTAAACTGCATTTTTGAAGGAATATTTTCCCAAGGTATAAATAATGTCAGTATACCAAAGTTCATTTATTTCCAAGGAAAACAAAAACTCATATAGCCTCACTGTAAGTAAACATATGACTATTCTTTAGTTTCTTGAAAATTGTAAATTAAATACTTTATAACTACCCCCCATTCCACACTAATTATTTTCATCAAAGAGATTTAGAAGCCCAAGAATTCCAGGCTGGGAATCACTCATGTGACACCGTATTTCTGTTTATAAAGCTAAAGACTGCTGTGTGCTTTTTTTTTTTAAAACAGCTTTAAGTATAATTGATATATACTTAAAGTGCATAATTTGATGAGTTTTTACATTTGTATACAAGCGTGAAACCATCATCACAATAAAGATTAGCAAGTATTTCCACTCCCCCCAAGTTTCCTGGCGCCCTTTTTTAATCCATCTCTACCTTCATATTCAATCTTAGATAACCACTGATCCTGCTTTCTGTTACTACAGATCAGTTTGCATTTTCTAGAGTTTTAAATATATGGTATCATACACAGTATATACTCTTTTTATTGTTGTTGTTCTGGCTTCTTTCACTCAACATTAAGATTTTCAGATTCAACTGTGTAGCTGCATATATCAGTAGTTTGTTCCTTTTTATTTTTGAGTAGCATTATTTCATTATATGGATAAACCACAATTTGCTTATCAATTTGCCTGCTGAAGGATATTTGGGTTGTTTTCATTTTTTGGCTATTATAAACAAAGCTTTTAGACATTCATTTACAAGTCTTTTTGTGGAAAAATGTTTACATTTCTCTTGGGTGAATACATAGGACCGGAAAGGCTGGGTTGAATAGTAGGTGTATGTTTAACTTTTTAAGAAGCTGTCAAACTGTTTTCTAAAGTAGTTGTACCACTTAGAAGTCAGAATTCTATGAGAGTTCCAGTGGCTGTACATTCTTGGCAAGACTTTGGTACAGTCAGTCTTTTAAAATTTAGTTATTCAAGTGAGTGTGTAGTGGTATCTTATTGAGGTTTTAATTTGCATTTCCTGATGATTAATGTCGAACCTATTTTTCATGTGCTTATTGGCCAATCTTGTATCTTCTTTTGTGAAATCTGTTCAAATCTTTTTCCTCTTTTTAAAAAATTAGTTTGTTTACCCTACTGAGTTAAAGTTATTTATATATTCTAGATAGAAGTCTTTTGTCAGATGCATTTTGCAAATGATGTCTACAAAACTATGTCTTGTCTTTTCATTTTCATAACCAGTGTTTCTTGAAGAGAAAAAGGTTTTAATTTTGATGGAGTCTAAAATACCTAATTTTTTCTTTGATCAGTTATTAATTTCTACAAAAAAGCATGCTGGAATTTTGATTGGCATAGCACTGCATCTATAGATAAATTTGAGAAGAACTGATATGTTCCAATCCATAGCCATCATATATCTCTCCACTGATGTAGGCTTTACTATCTCTCAGCAATGATGTATTGTTTTGAGTGTATAGGTATTGGAGGTCTTTGTTCAAATTTATTCCTATTTTTTTTTGGATGCTATTGTAAATGATAGTTTTACAACTTCCATTTCTGATTGTTCACTGCCAGTATACAGAAGTAAAATTGAATTTGTACATTGATCTTGTATTCTGCAAATGTGAATTCACTTTTTAGTTCCAGTAGCCTTATGGAAATTATCATTTTCTATATAAACAATTGTGACTTCTGTGAAGAAAGGGTCTATCTTCAAGTAACATATGCATAAGAAACTTAAAACAATATACTTCAATTTTTCTACTCTCAGTCTTTCTGCTTCTGTTGTCATACATTTTACTTCCACATGTTATAAAACCCAAAATATTTATTTTAGCTTTAAAAAGTCAATTTTCTTTTAAAGAGATTTTTAAAATAAGAAAAAAAGTATTTTTATGTTTACTAATATATATGCCATTTCCCATGCTCTTCATTCCTTTGTGTACATGCAAATTTCTATATGGTTTCATTTTCTTCCTGCCTAACAGACTTTTAAACCCCCTTTTTTTTTTAATAGAGGAAGTCTTTTGGATGGCTTAAAGAGTTCATTATTTTGCAAAAAATTTGTTATTGTTGGTAATAGACATCTGTGTTAACATTGTTTTTTTCTTTCAGTTCTTTAAGAATGTCACCCAACTGTCTTCTGGCTTGAATTGTTTTTGTTGAGAAGATTTGCCATGGTCTTTTCCTCATGTTTCTGGTGCTTGAGGCTCATTCAGCTTTTTGGATTTGTGCGTTATAGCTCCAAATTCGTAAAATTTTTGGCCATTACTTCTTCAAACATTTTTTTCTGTCCCCCTCAATCTCTCTCCTTTTTTATTATGACTACAATTTCACATCTGTAACGCCACCTGAAGTTGTCCCAAGGTTCACTGATCCTCTATTCATTTTCTTCAGTCTCTTTCTATGCTTCAGTTTGGATAGTTCCCATTGCTATGTCTTTAGGTTTACTAATATTTCCTTCTGCAATCTCTAAGGTGGTATTAATCCCATTCAGTGCATTTTCATCTCAAATTTGGAATTTTTCTCTATAAATTCAATGTGGATCTTTTTAAAAAATATCTTCCATGCTCATGCTTTCCTCCACCTTTTTGAACACTGGAGTATATTTGCAATAGCTGTTTTACCATTCTTCGGTAGTAATTCTATATTCTGTGCCACTTCTACATCCATATCTAATGATTAAGTGTTTTCCTCATTATGGGTTGGATTTTCCTGCTTCTTTTCGTGCCTGATACATTTTGATTGGCTCTCAGACATTGTGAATTTCATGCTTTGGGTGCTGGATTTTTATAGTATTCCCTTAAATATTTTTGGGCTTTGTATAGGATGTAGTTAAGCTACTTGTAATCAGTTTAATTTTTTTGAAGCTTTATTAGGCAGGTCCAGAATAGGCTTTAGTCTGGGGCAAATTTGGCCCTGCTATTGAGACAATACACTACTGAGGACTCTCTGTATGTCCCTCCCATGTGTTAGGAAGTTTTTCTTCTCTGGCTAACAGGAAAATGAACTATTCTTGGTCTTGGGTGAACTCCAGGGATTGTTCAGTCTGTTCTTTCAGGCTTAGTAATTTCCTTGCATGTATGCACTGATCAATACTCAGCCAAAGACTCAAGGGAACCTTCTACAGACCTCTGGAGCTCTCTCTCTGAGCTCCCTTCTCTGGTAGCTAGTCTGCAAATTCTAGACACCTTGGTACCCCCAAACTCCAAACTCCGTTTCTTCAACTCAGGGAGATTGCTAAGCTCTGTTTGGGTTCTCTCTCCCTGCACTGCAGCTGGAAGCTCGCTCCAATAAGCAAGGCTTGGGCAATTATAGGACTTATTTTGTTTTTTTCTCTTCTCTTAGGGATCACTGTCCTCTACTGTCTGTGTTCAATGTCTGAAAACCATTGTTTTACGTATTTTATTCAGTTTTTTAATTGTAAATCAGGTTCTTGTTATTCCATCACGAGTAGAAGTGGAAGTTGTGTTGTTACTTTTTACAGACACTCAGGGCCACAGTGTATACTCACAGCTTGTGCATCGTACAATCCCAGATTATAATGTGAATATAACTCCTTCCTATCCCTACCTAAATTTAAGCAAAGTGGCAGCCCTGATCACACTGACTATTCATACTGAGCTGGTGCTCAATAAACCTCCATATTTGGGTAAGAATAACAACGCAAATACAGATAATCTCTTTATGAATATGATGATCTGGTTGTTTGTCACTGAACAAGTTCTTTTCATTAAATAAATATCACAAATGATTAGATTCCCACAGCAGATCAATAATATTATTGAAGTGTAATGCCTATAGTAATCAATTTAAAATATCTAAACACTTTTTATAACACAGTTTCTATGGGAAGATGGAATTGGAATTCTAACCAGAGATGGCAGGAACATATCCCCACCATTTATTACTTTAGGGTGCATGCACACAGAGTGAAGACTGGCAGGGTAGGGTGGGGGTGGGGGTGTTTGGTATATAAGGGTCAAGACTATAAAAGTTCAGATGGGGGTCAGGTAGATACTTGTGAACTGCATATTAATATAGGGACAGACTTCTTTATTCATCTAAAGGTATATTACAAAAAAGATCTCTTTAGTTAATATACAGACTGACCTGTGATTATAGCAAAATGAAATGTACTTACTCATCCAACTCTTCTTCTTCAGTTTTAGAACTATCAGCATAAAGGTACTTGGACATGTCCACAGGCCTTATATTTTTTCTTTTTGTACACTGGGGAGGAGAGTCCTTTACAGTTACAAAGGTTTCTGGCTCATCAAATGGGTTCAAATATTGTGGAGTCTGTATCTCTTTAAAGGGATTATAGCTGTTATTATAAAAAGATTCTTCTGGTTTTTTAGAAGACGCTTTCTCAGTGATTGGTTCTATAAAACAATAGCAAAAGATGAATTAAATCAAAATAATGTTATAGGATAGTTTAAATTATTTTTAGTGATTTAAAACATACACAGTCGAGTTAACAAAATTATAAGGGGCTGACACTTCAAAGTGATACTGAAACGGGAATATAATTTAAAGGGGCTAAAGAATCCTGATGTTCAAAAGACGTGACATCTAAGATGTTTGGCTACTTTTCATGGAACGGTGCTCCCCCAAAATGGCACCTTTGGATGGTTAATATTTCAGGAGAGCCCTTGGAGTCTCTAACAATGTTGGTATTATGGTATGCCAATTTTGGAAATTTTAGTCTTCCTAGAGGTACAATATTCTACTATTGCTTATTTGACTTCACTATGCTAACTTGTCATCCAAAACTGATACATAAACTTTTGTTTTTAAAAATATATAAAATGGATTTCATTTTGAAATGATCTTTTGGTAGTTACACAGAGACAATTTGGGGATCTAAAAATTCATTCTGGAGTGTATATAAAATATACCCACACATAACTGAATTTGTATTCTCAATGTCTTCAAAGAGCAGGTTTCTGTATGCTACAAGTCCTCAAATCTTTAGAGCTTTTAATGAGATATCTGATTTTTCCAATATAGCTTAGATCCAATCAATATTTTATTTACTCAGTATATGTTGAGGTACTACATTAAAATCACACTGATAAGTTGATAAGCATGCCATTCTAAATTCTTCTAAATTTGATTATTTCATACTGAATTTTTTTTTAGAAAAAACTACTCTTAAAAACAAAACTCTGACCCCAAACACAAAAAGCAACAGGATGCTTTCCAACAATACTTATGAAATGCTTAATACCAGCTTTTTTTCTGCTTATTCTTTTATGTTTATTAATATTTTTAAACAAAACTAGAATTTTTAATAAAACTGTCCATGGATTTTGCTGATAAAAATAAATATCTTCCCAAATTGGACAAAAGTTGCAGACAGACAAAAATCATGGCATATTTAAAGTAATTTTAATTGTACCACGCATCTCTAACAAAAATAAGTTAGGAAAGGAAGGCAGAAAATTGGTTGCTGAAATTCTCAAAAAATAACTGTTTCATAAGTGACATTTCAAACAACTTAATCCAATTATTAAAAATATCTCATGGTCAACATATTAATTACTTTCATATTTTAAAATAAAATTACTTTTTCTTATACTTTAGATACTAGCCCAGAAAACTTATTTTACCTTTATATTAAAACAAAGAAAAACAAAAAATTTCTGGATTGAAATTCTGTATACCATGATGAAACAAATAGAGTATAAAAGAATCCATAAAATCATAATAAATCAAAACTGTAATGTAGTTTTAAGTAGCCTATATCAGAGATAACACTCAATAACTGTGTATCTTTTGCAACATCAGTGTAATATTCAAACTTAATAGCAGTAAGCTTTATATAATAATAAGTTAAGCATTTTCTTTCCTCCATAGGGAAAGAAGGAGTGCAAAATTTGTCCCGTTCAATTTTTTCTTTAGCAAACATCAAGTCTCAAATGCTCAAGAAATTGAGAAAATGGTCAATGGAAATAAAATTTTTATTTTTCCTTTCTTGAAGAGCATTGCAAAAATTGATCCAAGCAAATAGACCAGTTATAAAACCAAAAGGAAGAAAATATACAAACTATAACATAAGATATGAAGATGATAGAACAGGTAACAAAGGATGGTTTAAGCTTATTTCATACAAAACAGAACAACCACATTTAATAAATAAATAAGCACGTTTAATAAAACGGTCACTGAAATACACAGTCATGAATTTAGAGAACTGAAACTGTAAAGGCAAAAAAAAAAAAAGTCATTTAAACAACTTCAGGACATTTTTCTACTCCACTTTTGTTGCTTTAAGATGCAAGTTTTTAATCAATAAAATAACTGATAGAAAAATAAGTATTCTTCTAATAGAAAATTCTTATTCCAATAGGCATATATTTAGTTCTTACTCCAATATTGGTTGCCACATTTTTTCTTAGATCTATAAACATGATGAAAGACTCTGAATCAGGTTTGCTAACCTTTCCTTAATACAAACACAATGTATAATCTGAACATTTTTTATGTATCTACTACTCTCTTCTACACCTCAGTAAATAAACCCAAATATATTTAGAAAAATTACTTATTTGATTTTGAAATGGAAAGCTCAAGCAATGATATCTCAAAATACTTTGAAAATATTTTTTTAAGTCAATATACTCAGATGTATGTAGTAAGCAGTCAAAGAGCTGTGTGGTCAAAAGACAACATCTGATTAGAAATGTTAGCTCCATCTCTGTTTAACTAAAGTTCTTTATTCAGATCACTTAACTTCTCTGGGCCTCAGTGAAAAGAAGGTAGTTCTTTTCATAGTTTCCTATCTATGAAAAGAAGCAGTTGAGCTAAGTTACCTTTAAGATTTACTGTAACCTTTAAGATTTAAAATATGTTCATAATATATAGACCACAAACAAAATAAAATCTCATTAATTTAGACTTACAAATTTGAAATCTGGTAAGAAGGGCATCTTGTGAAGGAGAGGAAGGAGAAATGGACTACAAAATGGTATGGCTCTAACAGAGAGAATCCACAAATTGAAACCTCATTTTCACCATGACAGGTAGTAAGCACAATTCTTTAAAGCTCATGAAGATTTTACAAGCAGTCAAAAAGATGCAAGCAGTTGTTACTCATTCTTGCATCTACTTTAAGCAAAGAGTTTAATTAAATAAAGGTCTCACTTCTTCAAAAGCCCTTATCCAGGCTTTAAGAGTTCATAACTTAAGAAAAATGACTTAGGAGAACAAAGTCCTGGCTTTATTCCTTACAAGTATGTTGTATATATGACGGCAGTATTCTAAATTTTCTCTCTGCTCCATGCTATTCACTTGCACAACTTGACTGTGAGAGTAACCACTGTGATTCTCGGCCAGAGACATGGATGGGCAGTGGAGGGGCTCAGTGGACTCTCTCAGGGTCAGAGTGGAAAAGCTGAATAAGCGAAGAAACCACTCCCATCATATCAATATTGTTATTATGACAACCTGACCTCACTTGCTAGGCCAAATTAATGAGACTTCAGGATGCCAATACTGTCATCTCTAACATCAGAGATTTACTATCTGTTTGACCAAACTAACAAAGAATTTAAAAATAAGCCCCAAGTAAATGTCTATGAAAGGCTTTTTTTTCCTTTAAAAATAATTAAATAGAAGCTACCCACAATTGCTGATCAGCGCCAAGTGTAGCGAAAACAATATTATTGTTATAAACAAAAATTATCTTTCACATCTTTTAAAAAATTTTATTTTTAAAAATCTTATTCCACCCCCATATAGTTCACTATATCAGGAGTTTAAAAGTAAAGAAAAGAAAAAACATACTACCTTCTGAGTCAGGATCTCCAAATGGATTTAAATCTGTTACATCTGGATCACCAAATGGGTTTGAATTCACAGTGGCCAAGTCCTTTTCTGCTTCATCCAAAAAGTTAAGTTTGTTGATAAGCTCTGAAAATAAACATACGTACTGTTTCACTATGGTTACGGATAAGAATAATTATAAGTCATTAACGAAATGGTACTGTGAACAATCGAATGTACAATTTGTTTTGTATGACTGCGTGGTATGTGAATATATCTCAATAAAATGAAGATTAAAAAAAAAATAAGTCATTAATGAAACATTTCAAATTGTAAAACTTCAACACTAAAAATACCTGCAAATAATAAGATACAGCATTTTACTATTTAGATTCAAGTATTTTGTAGCAAACCAACATTTTCAAATAAAAAAATGCATATTAATTTGGAAATTATATCACATAATGAACTATACTAAAGATACTGTCATCTGAATCTAATTTGATCCAATAATAAAGTACTAACACAGATTTAGAAAACATCCTTAAGTCTCAAACATGAATAATTCAAATGGTTTTAATATAAACAAATATTTTAAAAACAATATATTTATAATATATAAACTCACTAAATTTTGCCATGTTTTATGACCAAGTGTTATCTCAATAGATATTTTTAAATCAGTGTCTATTAAAGATCCTGATAAAAGGCTTTGCTAAAGCTGATAGGTTCTGTAATGTTACCTGTTGGTGCACTACAAATTACAAAGAAAACATACAAGGAAAAGCACAAAGACAAAACTGACAGCTAAGTATAGGCAGAAGTCAACAGGAGCAGGTCACAGTAAATACAAACAATTGGAAACAGAAAGGAGGAAAGCTCTTAGACCTTCAGAGGAACTGGCTGATTTAGCTGAAGGCATATTTGCTTGCTTTACGCAGTCATCTTGATCTTCATCTAAGCTGCTCAGAGCATTCAACTGGTTTACAATTTCTGTAAACAGAAGCCAGTCAAGACAAATGTAAGGTAAAGTCATTTGAAGAGCAGCAGAAGCATGCTGTTACTCAAAAAGACAAAGAGAGGGGAGGTTTGGTTAATCAAGAGAATACAGTTAGAGGATGTTATTTTGATAAACAATAACATATATTAAACTGAACCCATTATGCTGTACTCATATCTTAAAATAGAAAGCTTTTTATTATTAAAACTTAGATTAGCAACATAACTATGTTAATGAACACAAAACAAAAATAATAAATAACCCAAGGGGTTGACACTGACTTTCAGCAACCATTTTTGCATTTGTAAATAGAATTTTGCTTTAAAAGCATGTGTTAAAAATAGAATTAAAATATCCTCTGATACCACTGAAAATATGTACCATTTGTTTTATAATATTCTAAATTTAAACAAAAGGTTTTAAGACTATATTTAAAAGAATCACACAAATAATAAGCACTGGATCACGTACTAGAATTTTTAAAATCAGCATTAAAATCAGAACAGCAAAGCATAGCTACTATTTTTTACTCCTGTGTTCTAGGAAATCTGTTCTTTTGAGAGAACTCGGGGTATTTGCTTTAGGAAATTTTATAATTTAGCCAATAAAAGACAGAACAAAAAAGACAGGAATGGATAAAGAAGTCGTCTTAAAATACAGGTAGAATTCATTTTGTGCAAAAATAGAACCATTTTACGTGAGTCATGTATATTTTGGACTTTTTCAGAGATGTGAAATTATCATTCACTGGGTGAAAATTAGACAGATTTGGGGAAAAGTAAGAGCCTACTAGAGTATTCATGTCAATCCTAGCTGTTTTCAAAGTTACAACCCAGGAATAACTAAGATATTAGAACAAATCAAACAGGTCCAGTAAGAAAGTAAGAAAGAAAATGGTTAGAAACAGAAAAAAGTTCTAAATTTGACATTAAAAACACTGGTCTTTAACACTGTAAATCTTATTACACATTCTAAATTTAATTTAAACAAAATGATAATATGCACATTTGTAATATGGCTTAATCCACTCATTTGTTGAACAAATATTTATCTGTCACTCTGTGCCAAGCGCTAGACTAGGTGATTGGGACACAGGATAAAAAAACAGACATGGTTATAGTCCTCATAGAATTTACATTCCAGAAGGGCACAAATTAATATTGAAACAGACTTAAATTATTACTAGAATATTAAGCTCTCAGAAATTGTGTTATTCTATAGATCTTTGACCTAAATATATATAAAAAGTTGATAAATCTATTGCGTCATCTTCCATTTTACTCTGCCAATAGTTTAAAACCCCACTCTGGCTCCAGATCACTTAGCAAATTCCTCAGTAGGTAGAGTTCAGCCCTAAGTCAGATCCTTTACCTCTCATTACTTGTCACTGTCCTTTGTAAGTATCATGTATTAGAGTCATCTTGACAGTATTTAAATAAATGCCCATGTCTACCTAAAATTCTATGGAAAAAAGGAAAAATGTTAATGTTTTGAAGATGATAACCATGTGTAATTATTCTTCAGTTTTCCTAACAGTGCTCGTTATATAAGATAAACAATGATTTCTACCCTCATTGAGATTAAGTCCCAGAACATAAAATAATTAAAATGTGTTAGCGATATAAAGAAAACTACAAATGTTTGAGCATTATTTAAAAATTTTTTGAGCTAGTAATTGCATTTTAGGGAATATAGTGCAAAAATAAAGAAGTGGAGGATCAGTTAAGTGACTACCAGTCTCATGACTAAGTTTTCCCCATTCATTACTTGTGTATTTTTAAAACTTGCAAATGGCTTATTTTTAACTTTGAAAATACAAAATTTGAAAAAAAAGTAACAGCAGCTAACATTATTAAGCAGTGGGAAGAGCTTTGCATACATTATCAGTTAGCCCTCATAGACATTCTAAGTGGTATTAATACCCACGCTTTATCATGTATATTAGTATCACTTATTTGGACTATATTCCCTAAAATGCAATTACTAGCTCAAAAAAATTTTAAATAATGCTCAAACATTTGTAGTTTTCTTTATATAGCTAACACATTTTAATTATTTTATATTCTGGGACTTAATCTCAATGAGAGTAGAAATCATTGTTTATTAAATATATAACGAGCACTGTTAGGAAAACTGAAGAAATATTACACATGGTTCTTATCTTCAAAACATTAACATTCTTCCTTTTTTCCATAGAATTTTATTTAAATACTATCAAGATGATTCCAATATATGATACATACATAATATCTACATCGTAATTTTTCTGAATGTTTAGACAATTTCTTTCTCTTTATTATGTTCTTGGTAATACTGAAAAGCCCTGAAGGCCATTTCCTCGTTAACCAACCCAAAGTAATTTCTTCTTTCCATTTTCTTCATTGATGACCAATTTTCCTTCCTATCCTAGTGGTCTTCCCTATTTATCCATAGCTTAAGTAAATCCTTACTTCATTCCTAGAACCACCCCTTCTAGAACTTTTGCTCATATTAACAGAGTGAAAAGATAATTTGGATTATCTTTACCAATGCTCCTTTCATTTGGTATGCAAATAAACGTTAATCCAAATCCCAAAAAAGAAGCAGACTCCAAAGAAAGACCATTTGTCTATTTAACCAACAGTTACCAAGTATGTGTTATATGCCAGTGATAGTGCCTGCCCTCCTGGCTTTATATTTTAGTGGAAAAGAAAGGCAAATAAAGCAACATACAGTGTATGATAAATATTGTGATTGAGATATGCATCTTAGGCTGTGTGAAACTGGAAGAAAGCATATAATTCAGTCTGAGCTCAGGGCGGTGTCCCTGATATGTCTACATTTGAGATAACACAAGACAATTAGACATTGTTAAAATAAAAGAGGAAATAAAGGCATTCCAGGAGGACAAAAGGGAGACAAATGAGAACATTACATATTTGAGGACCTGCAAGTTGTTTTGGCTTAAGATGCCAAGTGTAGGGAATGGTATGAGATGAGTCTATGTCAAGAAGTTATTGTACACCAAACTAAAGAATGTGACCTTTACTCTGAGAGCTGTGGGAATCCACTGCAAGATCAAATGTATATTATAGAAACATTAGTAGCAACATGGTGGCATCATTTGGAATAAACATGATAGGAACAAAGAAGATGAATGGTTTGGCATCACCACTCCATGTCAGAAGGCATTCAATAAATATTTCTTGATAAAGATTAAACAAAGAAGAAAGATTTGATGGTTAATTTGAAATGGAAGATGGGGAAAAGAACCTAGGATAAGTGCCAGGTTTCTGTCTTGGGTGACCATATGAATGGTAGTTTTAGCACTGCGACAACGGCTATTCAGTTTGGTACACTCCAAGTTTCGGGTGCCTGTGAAACTTTCCAATGGAGATATTTAATAGGCAGTTA
Source organism: Choloepus didactylus (assembly GCF_015220235.1). Classification (NCBI taxonomy): domain Eukaryota; kingdom Metazoa; phylum Chordata; class Mammalia; order Pilosa; family Megalonychidae; genus Choloepus; species Choloepus didactylus. The sequence goes on from NC_051323.1 coordinate 29,063,961, forward strand.
CAGATGTAGGTATGGAATCTAAAATACATAATTTTGTTATGTATTTTTCCTTTTAAAAAAGGACCTTTCTGTTCCTTCTAAATTTTCTATTGTCAATCTGTTTTACTTTTATAATCAGAAGAAAAGTAAGATATTTAAAGTAAGATTTACAACAAATATTTATTCCCAGCACTTTTTAAAATGGGAAGCTTTTCCAGTAATACACTTCCTTGACCCAAAATTCCACAGCCTACTATATTTATATAATGCTTTATTATTTATTAAAGCTTCATTTCATTAAAAGTTTACATATTTGAGAAATTTTAATAATGCCACATAAATAGCACAGATTTCTACATTAATACTACTCAAATTGAGCAATAAACCTGTGGTAAAGAACATTCAGTCCTTGTAACAACGTTTTTAGCATGGACCTGTTTTACACTGGTTAGAAGAAAAGGTAAACTAAATTAGGTGTAGGTAATCGAAGCAAAGGGTCAAATAATCTGAGTGTCTACTATTAGGAAGGCAAAGAAGATAGAAATTGGCCACCAGAGATTATCACAAGAGAAAAAAAAAAGGGCGGGTGTGGGGCAAGAAGTGTAGGTGGTTTTTTCTTTTAAGAAAGTACATAGTTTGAGTTAAAAGGAAAAAAGATAAACTGCCTAGAGCTAGATCATATCTGCAAATGTTGGAGCATCCTCATTCTTCTCTCCAAAGTATAACAAGATTCAATACAGGTATATTTTAATTTATGATGGCCTAAGATAGTAACATTACAACATCCTGGTAGAAATCAAGGTAAAAAAGATTTTACTTTTCTCATAGGCTTGAATCCATAAATATTTGATCTATGGATACATCTAACAGGTTTAGTAATGTGATTTTTTTCAATCTCGTCTCAGATCATAGCAGGGAAAGAGAGGCTGCTTCAGGCGCATAAGTAGACACTGAGTATTTCCTTTCTCCTGGATCTTCAACCCCTCCCTCTCCAATGATTCCTTCCCAATGGATTATTAATATGAATAATTTGCTTCTAATCTTAAAAAGTATCTCAACTGTTATCCACTCTAGTTGTTCCAGTCTCTTAATCTTTCTAAGAAAATATTTTAACAGTAGTCTACAATTTCTCACCTATCATTTATTTTTCCATTCACTGCAATCTTTTATCCCCCTTTCTCCTCCCCATTACTAAAACTGTTCTGAGGTCACCAATATATATTCTAATTGTCAAATATACCAGACACTTTTTGGTTCTTATCATAATTATCTGTGAATAAATAAATTAACCATTCTCTTCTTGAAATTCCTGCTGCCCCTTCCAGGACATTAGTATCCTCTGATTCTCCTCTCTCTTTGATATTTCTGTCTTGGTCTCTGTTAATGATAACTATTCTTCAGTCGGCCACTTAAATATTGTTATTCCTTAGGATCCCATCATCAGTCCCATTCTATTTTCCCCCTAAATCTGTTGTTCCTGAAAGAATTCATCTACTCTCTTGGATAAAACACATGAACACAGATAAATTTCCCTAATAGGCAGTGAGTACTAGACCCAAATTTCCAACTTCCAAGTGGACATTTCCACCCTAAGGACCCTAGACATTCTCCTCACACACATAATATAAAGAGTGGAATTCAAGAGTTGTACATCTGTCATGTTCACCTTGCACCATTAATACCTAGTGCACATTTTAGCAAATAGCTGGTACATGAATGAATGAACTGAATGAGTCATAACAGTTGGCATTATGTTTATAAAGGGAGAAAGGTACATATTATACTTTATTTTTAAATTATAGAAATATTACGCTTTGTTTATTTATGCATCTAACTATTCACCCATCTAAATATATGTCTCATTTATCTATCGAAATATCTGTAGAAATGTTCACAGTCTATGCCACCACCCCAAAACTTGGTAGCTTAAAACAACAAATTATTATTATACCTCAGTTCTGTGGGCTGACTATATTCAGCTAGGTGGTTCATTGCAGTTAGATGGTGGTTGGGGCTGGAGTTATGTGAAGGCTTAACTGGGCTGGATGTCCAAGATGGCTTCTTCACTCACATATTTTGATGTCTCAAATTTGGATGGCTGGAACAAGTGGCGACTGGCCAGGCATCTTTCTTTCACCAAGAGGCCTCTCCACATAGCCAGTTTAAGGTGCCATACAGCAAAGCAATCTCAGGGTAGCTGGTCTGCTTTATGTGGCAGCTAACTTCACCCCAACCATGTATTATAAGAAATCCAGGCAGATGCTACAATGCATCTGATGACTTAGCATTAGAAGTTACATGATGTTATTTCCACTGTATTCTATTGGTTAAAAGTGATTTACAGGGCTAGCCCAGATTCATTCAAGGGAGAACACTAAAATGGAGGGATAGTTCTTTGGGGAGCAATCTTTGGGGACTAGCTACCACTTAGTATATCAATATCTTAGATCAACAAATGAGAAAGTTGGAAATAATTCATTTTCTTAGTACTCTAACATATATACTACAATTTTTACATGTTACCTTCCAGTATTCTACTTGTGGATACGCATAAAAGGCACAAATCTTAAACAGTAATGAATCTTGACAAATATACATACCCAAGTAACCTCTAATACAGAACATGTGCATCATCCCTAAAACTTCCCTCATGCTCCTTCTCAATCAATTCCCACCTCCACAAAGAACCATATTTCTATTTTTTCTCACAATAGATTAGTTTTGCCTCTTTTAGAGGAATCACATCAATGGAATCACACAGTATAATTCTTTGATGTAAAGCTTTTTCACTCAGCATAATGATTTTGAGATATAACCATGTATTTGAGCATATCAATAGTTCATTTTTATTGCTGAATAATATTCCATTCATGAATACTATAGTTTGTTTAGCCATTCTTCTATTGATATATACCTGGACTGTTTCCAGATTTTGGCTATTATGACTAAAACTGCTATAAATATTTTTTAACAAGTCTTCCTGTGATTTTTTTTTTTTTTCTTCATTTCTCTTGGATAAATAACTAAGAGTAGAATGGATAGATCAGAGAGTCAGTATATATTTAGTGCTGTAACAAACTCCCCAAGTGAATGTACCATTAAACACTTGATGAACTGGATGAAAGTTCCACTTGGTCCATATCCTTGCCAACATTTAGTATTACAAGTCTTTTTACTTTAATTTTAACCATCCTAGTGGGTGTGGAGCCATATCTCATTTTGATTTTAATTTGCATTTCCCTGATGACAAGTGATGTCGAGAACTTTTTCATGGTTTACTGGCCAGTGATTTAGTTTCCTTTGTGAAGCATCTGTTCAGATCTTTGCCCAGTTTTCAAAAATGGGGATGTTTGTCTTTTTATTATCTAGTTGTAGGACATTAAAAAAAATCTATTCTTGATACAAGACCTCTGTCAATAACATACTCGTATGATTTGTATTGATATAATGTGATTGCATATAATGCACATTTACATTACAGTATACAGATATAACTAATAGTGCCAAAATTTAAAATAATCATTCCTTTCTCCAGAAAAAAACTGTGTGAATAGTAACAATTTCAAAGCTGGCAGTAAGAATGAATATAAATTGTATACACGTTATTGCCATTTTAGCTGGTAAATAAAAATACCCACCAAACTTTATTTATACCATATTTGTAAAATTTAGGCATTTTGTTTACTCTTGAACTATTATTTTAACATCACTGTTGTTAAATTCTAATACCTTATTTAATATCCTAAAACAATTTCACCCAAACAGTTTTTAAGTGGTGAAACTCTGCTTAAAAAATATTTCTGGAAATTAATAACAGGAGTAGAATTTACATGTGCTATCATGCAACTAATAAAGTGAAACAACTGTCATAATATGTTGTGCTATTAATTTAAGTGATGTTCTCTGCAAATATAATAGAAAAATATGTTATAATGACCATGGATTTATTGATTGAGAACATGCATCAAGCCACTCACTGTCCCCACACTTCTCTACCCCCTCAACACATACATTTTACATTCATTATTTTCGGAAAACTATTCTTGAAGTATTTAAGATTTGAATTATGTGTGTCCTTCCAGAACACATTCTTCCCATAAAATGGGTCTGCCCAATCCTTCATGAGGTAGTATATGATTAGAAGTCAAAATGAATCAAACAAGATAATAAGCCAGAGTGATCAACGTGGGCTAAACTAGGAATGGGAAGTCACATTCATTTATCTATGGTCTTTCAATTAACATATATTAAATTCCCAATATGTTCCAGATAAAATGCTAGATGTGAGCAATGAAAAAATGATTAGAACATAGTCTCTACCTTGAAGGAATTTCATAAAGCAGGGGAAAAAAACATGTAAATAATAACACAATTAGTAGTATTCCGAAGAAATCTTGAGCTATCAAAAATTGCAGAAAAGCAATTTCTTCAATTAGGGCCAGAGAACTTTAGACTATCTAAAAGAAACTTCCTGCTCCTACAGGAATTTTAGGGGAAAAAAAAAGTATATGTGTATGTTTAAGCAATAAGGGTTTAGCTATAAAATCTAATTATCATAGAATTTTTCATTAAATCTACATTTTGCTACAAAAAAAGTTCTTCTTTTCTTTCAATACCAGTACACAACTTGTAATAAATTCTTATCACCTTTCTCTCATTTCTGTGATCAAAACAGCACAGCATTGCTCAATTCAGCAATGAATATGTATGGCCTTTTATTTCTACTCAGGTACTAGTGTCCAGTAAAGCCATCTATACAAAGAATAAACCATATTCTCTAACTAAAAGATCAAATTATATTCTATTGGAGTTAAAAAAAAAAAAAAAAACTCATGCTGAAGGAGAGTTCCTCTATTTGTATATGGTACAGTAGTAGCATAAATGATGAAGTGGTCAAGCTCAAGAGGGGGTGAGCATGAAAGGCTTCTTAGAGTGGGTAACATAATTTAATTTTTACAGGTAGGTAGGTCATTGGTGGTGGCAGGAGGACACCCTCTTGGCCTTCCTGAAACACTCCAGCTAGCCAAAGAATCAAAGCAAAGAACTCAAAGATGGGAAAGACATGGCACTTTAAAAGTACTGTGTAATTGTTGCTGACATCATTATGAAATACACTGCAAATGACAGAATTAATTGCTGAAAAATTAAAAATCAAAAACATTTTATTGATAGAAGAATAACTAGCAGGGGTTGAGAGGAAGGGTTAAAATAAGGGGAGGAAGAGAATCATTGAATCTCTCCTCTTACATGAAGGGAGTAAACACATAACTATTTATATTTTTAGTGTTAGTAGAGAAATATGGGTTCATTTGTTCATCTGTCTGGTATTATTTCTTTTAGAGGATACTACTTAAAATGAAAATAGGGTGAATAGCTTCCAAATCACTATATACAAAATGTTTAAATAAAGAAAATCTGAGGACAGCAAAATGTAGGGGGTGGGTAGGAAGAAAAGCCCCCAAATAAATGTATAAATAAAGTAATATGCATGAAACTAAGATGTCAGTTATGAAGAAATTTAACTACTAAAAGACAAAGATTACAAAGTTAGCTTGATCAAATGCTGTTTATAAGAGAAATACTTAAAATAACACAGATAGGTTAAAAATAAAGTTATAAAGGAATACACTAAGAGAAAAGAAATATAAAGAAAGCACAGATTACCAATATCAACATCAGGCAAAATTTTAAGGCCAAAAGCACAAAATGTGACAAATTGATACAAATTACAATCCACAATAATGTTATAAGAGAAAAAACATTTATGTACGGAATAATTTAACATTAAGGTTCTCTGTCTTTAATAGACGAAGTATAAAAAATAATAAGAATTATTATTTAGCTAGAAATAGCTAAATAATACAAATGGAAGAGTGACTCATGGAATATGACAGAGTAGGGTGCATAAAGAATCAGTCCCCCATAAAAATGACCACAGACTGACAAAACTTGACAGAATCAACCTTTTTCAAACTCTGGAATCTAATCTGAAATTTATAGCAATCAAGGGACTGCTTAATGAAGAAAAGAGCAGCTGAATTTTGGTACAAGAACATTGTGCTGTTTTTGCCCACCTCACTACCACCCCACATTCCCCAGCATGGTGGTGAGGCAACGGGGACAGTGGCTGTGGGGATGACCACCCACATTCCTGGTACTAGCAGCTAATACAAACCTTGTTCTTAAAATACTGCAGATGTGCACACTGACCTGTCTGGTGTTTCTCTGAGGAATCGGTGCAGAGTCTTACTTTTGGTTTAGACTGCCCCACCCCACCCCCCGGCTGGACTGGACTTCTGGACAGCGGCAGTTCTCTTTTGAAATATTTAAAGTCATACATACCCTATGTTCATCTGGGATAAGGGAATGCAAACTGGACAAGCATCTGACAGAACCCAAAGGCTTGGGAAGAGGAGTTTGAGGAGAAAGGTTATTGAGGAAATAAGGGCTCAGAAGGGTCATTGCATATACTGGGGAAAACAAAGTGCAACACACAAGTTCAGGATGGAACACGTGCCCAGAAAAGACCTAAGAGGTCCTTAGGCTTCCAGTATTGGTGGACCTAGGGTTTCACACAAGCAGAAGGTGAAGGCTAAGGCAGAGATGTAGGCCTTCTAGCTTAGTGCTGAAGGCATATTCCAGCTCAGAACCAAGCCACAAAGACTAGGAAGTACTGTTTTTTTTTCTTTTGGCTCCAGGTGTTTAAGGAAATCTCTGTAATTTCCTTGCCTGACCACTGAGATAATGGAACACAGACTTTAATGACCACACATGATAAGGAATTCAGCCCTTGCAAAAATAATTTGGGAAAGTTGTTAAACAAATGGACAGAAGAAGTCATCAAAAATCAACAAAAGCAGACGGAAGAAGATGGCAGCACAGAGAGGAGTGGAAGTTAGTTAACCCCCTGGAGCAACTAATAAACAACAAGGAACAACTAGCAAATGAAATGGAATAACTGCTGGGAGACAACCGTGACTGTCCACACATCATGCACCAACCTGGATTGGGAGGAATGCCTGAGATCACATTGTGGAATCTGTAAGTAGAAACTGTGGACCCAAGCCAGGAGCTCCCTCCCCCCACAGCAACCGGAAATGCAAAGCCTCGCTGTGATAGAGAGCAACATTCTCTGAACAAGTGAATATACCTCAGTCTAGCTCCAAATGGGGTTTTAATTGACCAATGTGGACTGCTCAATGCAAGCTACAAATCCCCAACAAGCAGACAGAGGCTTTTAATGATGTCTGACCTTCAAGAGTGAGGGGACTTCTCTGTCCTGGGAGGGATAGTCCAGATGACAGGGTGCTATTTCTGGCCAACGGGTAAAACTGGGGGCTGTGGACTGGCCATGAAAGGGGGCTTTTTGTCCCTTTTCCTCTCTCTCCCAACCTGAGTGGCTCAGTGGAGAAAGCCTCAGCCATTTTCAGTTTGCAGTGCTGTGACCCAGACAAGGGTGGAGATAGCACAGTCAGAGAGACAAAGAACCTATTCGAATGCAGACGATAACTCCCTAGGGGGTGTATCTTCCCTAAGAGGAAGGAGGTGGTGCCCAGCTCTATTACCCACCTTCAATTCAGAACCAGACCCCAGAGCCTGGGGGAAAACAGCCCAAACAGAAACTAAGGAGGCCACACCTCCTTAAACCACTCAGGAGCTACACTCTGACAGGTGCCACCTGTTAGGGAGGTGAGGAAAAGCACAGCAGCTTGAGGCCTCAAGGGGTGTGTCAATCTTCTAAGGCACACCCTCAGAGAAACCTGATACTGAATATTGCCCTGTTCTGGGAACTGAGCCCATTCTGGTCTAGGAAAACCTGATTGGGGTAACCAAGGAAACCAGATGCCAAGACAACAGAAAACTACAACCTACACTAAGAAAAACAAAGTTATGGCCCAAAGGAACAAACTTACACTTCAACTGAGATAAAGGAATTGAAACAACTAATGCTAAATCAATTCAAAAAGTTTAGGGAAGATATGGCAAAAGAGATGAAGTATATAATGAAAACATTGAGCGTACATAAGGTAGAAATCAAAAGTTCAAGAAAACAACTGGCAGAATCTATGGAAATGAAAGGCACAACACAAGAGATGAGAGACACAATGGATACACACAACAGCAGATCTCAAGAGACAAAAGACAACATTCAGGAACTGGAGAACAAGACACATGAAATCCCATACACAAAAGAACAGATAGGGAAAAGAATAGAAGAACATGAACGTCTCAAGGAACTGAATGACAACATGAAATACATGAATGTATGTGTCATGTATGTCCCAGAAGGAGAAGAGAAGGGAAAGGGGGCAGAAGCAATAATAGAGGAAATAATCAATGAAAATTTCCCATCTCTTATGAAATTATGGATCCAAGAAGTGCAGCGTACCCCAAACAGAATAGATCTGAATAGGCCTACACCAAGACACTCAATAATCAGATTACCAAAAGTCAAAGACAATGAGAGAATCCTGAAAGCAGCAAGAGAAAAGCAATCCATCACATACAAAGGAAGCTTAATCAGACTATGTGTGGATTTCTCAGCAGATACCATGGAGGCAAGAAGGAAATCATGTGACATATTTAAGACACTGAAAGAGAAAAACCACCAACCAAGAATCCCACATCCAGCAAAACAGTTCTTCAATATGAGAGAGAGTTTAAAATACTCTCTGATAAACAGACAATGAGAGAGTTTGTGAACAAGATACCTGTGCTAAAGGAAATACTAAAGGGAGCACTACAGACAGATAGGAAAAGACAGGAGTGAGAGGTTTAGAACACAATTTTGGGTGATGGTAGCACAGCAACATAAGTACACTGTAAAAAGAAGACTGTGAGTATGGTTGAAAGAGGAAGGTTAGGAGCATATGGGACACCAGAAAGAGAGGAAAGATAAAGACTGGGACAGTGAAACCTAGAGTGCTCACCAATTGTGATAAAAGGTACAATTTTTTTTTCAGAAGGGAGAACAAATGAACAACAATCTTGCAAGGTGTTAAAAATAGGGAGGTATTGGGGGAAAAACACAATCAATGCAACTAGAGACTATAATTAACAGAAACACTGTATTATGCTTCCTTTAATGTAACAAAGGCAATATACCAAAGCTAAACGCATATAAAAGAGGGACATAAGGGAGGGGTACGGGACTCTTGGCATTGGTGATGTTGTCTAACTCTTTATTCTACTTTAGTTTAACACTATCTTTCCTTTTGTTGCTTCCTAGCTGTCTTTTTTTTTTTTCTTGTTTGTTTGTTTTTTCCTCTTTCTTTGTCTCTCTACCTTCTTTGATTCTTCCTCCTTCTTTGTGGAAGAAATGGGGATGTTCTTATATAGATAGTGGTGACGGTGGTGAATACATAAATAAGTGACTACACAGGGAACTAACAACTGTTTACTTATGATGGAATGTATGGTGTGTGAACAAAACCATCTTAAAAAAAATAGGTTGATGAAGAAAGCTTGAGGGCACTATATTGAGTGAAATAAGTCAGACACATAAGGACAAATATTTCAGGGTCTCACTGATATGAACTAATTATAATATGTAAACTTATAGACATGAAATATAAGTTACAAGGATATAGAACAAGGTTAAAGAATAGGGAGTGGCTGCTTATTATGAGCAGAATGTTCAACTAGGATGAACTTAAATGTTTGGAAATGGACAGAGATGATCATAGCATGTTGTGAGAATAACTAACAGTGCTGAATGGTGCATGACTGTGGTGGAAAGGGGAAGCTCAGAGTCACATATGTCACCAGAAGGAGAATTGGAGGTTAAAAGATGGGAATGCATACAACAGTGAATCTTGCGGTGGGCAATGTCTGTAATAAACTGTACAAATATTAGAAATCTCTTTCATGAACCAGAACACATGTATGACACCATAACTAAAAGTTAATGATAGAGGGGTATATAGGGAAAAAAATATACCTATTGCAAACTATATACTACAGTTAGTAGTATTTTAACATTCTTTCATCAACAGTAACAAATGTCCTATACCAATACTATCAGTCAATAATAGAGAGGGGGTGGTTAGGGGTATGGGAGGATTTGAGTTTCCTTTTTTGGCCTTTATTTCTTTTCTGGAGTAATGAAAATATTTTAAAAATTGGAAAAAATATTTGTGGTGATGGATGCACAACTGTATGATGGTATCATGGGCAACTGATTGTACACTTTGGATCTCTGGATAATTGTATGGTATGTGAACAATCTCAGTAAAAATAAAAATAAAAACATCAACAAAAGCAAACACTGGGGAAGGGGGAGAATCTAATTTCCAGAGTTACTACACTGCAATATTCAAAATACCGTTTTCAATGAAACATTTACAAGGCGCATTAAAAATTCAGGATTATATAGCCCATTCACAAGTATAAAAAATTGACAGAAACCATCCTTGAGGAAGCCCAGACTAGACAAAGACTTTAAACCAACTTTTAAATATGCTCAAAGTGCTAAGGGAAACCATGTACAAAGAAGAAAAGGAAATCAGGAAAATGATGTATGAACAAGATGATGAGTAACACCAATAAAAAGATAGAAATTATAAAAGGGAATCAAACAGAAAATCTGGAGCTGACAAGTACAATAACTGAAATGAAAAATTCACTAGAGGGGTTTAATAGCAGATTTGAACATGAAGAAAAGATTCATTAAACTTGAAGATAAACCAATTGAAATTATCCAGTCTGAGAAAGAGGAGAAAAGAAAGAAAAGTAGAGAAAAAGGGATCTATGGGACACCATGAAGTCTGTCAATATTTGCCTTATGAAAGTCCTAGAAGTAGAAGAGAGAAAGGAGCAGAAGACCATTTGAATAAATAATGGTTAAAAATTTCGCAAATTTGATGAAAGACGTGAACCTATACTCAAAAAAGTTCAATGAATACCAAGTAGGATAATCTCAAAGAAACTCACACTGATACACATTATAATTTAGCTGTTAAAAGCCAAAGACAAAGGGAGAATCTTAAAAGTAGCAAGAGAGAAATGACTCATCACTTACAAGGGATCCCAGGTTTAACAGTTGATTTTTCATTAGAAAACATGGAATCTGGAAGAGAATAGGATGACATATCTAAAGTTCTGGAAAAAAAAAACAAACTCTCAATCAAGAATTCTGTATCTGGCAGAAATACCCTTCAAAAATGAAGATGAAATTAAGACATTCAAAGATAAATAAATAAAAGCATTGGAAGTTCACTACTAACAAACTTACTCTACAAGAAATGCTAAAGGGAGTCCTTCAGGATGAAAGGAAAGAACACAAAATAGTGGCTTGAATCCATACAAAAAACAAAGAACTCCAGTAAGGTTAACCACACAGGTAATATAAAAGCCATTATTATTGTATTTCTGGTTTATAACTCTTCTTTTTATTTCCTACATGACTTAAAAAAGAAAACTGCACAAAAAATTATAAGACTGTTATGGGGCACACAATGTATGACAATCTAATTTGTGACAACATCAATATAAAAGGAGTGGGCAGAGCTGTAAGGGATCAGAATATTGTATGCTACTGAATCTAAGTTGGTATGAATTCAAACTAAAGTGCTCTAAATTTAGGATGTTAATCCTAATCTCCATGGCAACCAGTAAAAAAAATCTTAAAAATATACATAAAAGGAAATGAGGAGGGAGTCAAGATAGAACATTATAAAAAATCAATGCAGTATAAAAGTAAGGCGTAATGGAGGAAATGAGGAACAAAAAGGTATAAGACATAGAGAAAAAAATAAATGAAAAGTTTGGTCTAAAAGCTATATGCTGAATCCAATAAATAGAAAACATTTATTGTATTGTAAAAAATAATTATGGAAAAGTCAAAAATAAGACTTTAAAGAAGGAAAACTCAATTTAAAAAAAAAAAATTGAACCTGAACAGGCTTCTGAATCTTATTCCAAAGAAATTAAAGTAGAAATAAACAAACTAGAAATAAACAAAGCACATGGTAAAACACACTCTTCTAAAACCATAGGATCAAAGAAGAAATCAAAACATCAATCACAAGTCATATTATTTCCTTATGACAGATTTCTGGAAGTGGAGTGAAGTGAAGATCACTGGAGTTCAGCTGAGGAAGTCAAGGAACTTTTGGGCTAAGGAGTTAAATGGATCATCCATGTGGTCAACGGAAATCCCCCAAATGATCGTCAGATTTAAGGCATAGTCAAGAGAGGGATGGCAAAGTGCCCAAGAAATTTGGGAAAGTCACCAAGAGGTGAACAGATGATAGAAGTCAAGGGATATTAATCCAGAATTTTGCAGCAATTTATCTACTGAAAGGATTAGGTAAATAGTACTTGATTTTCACTCCAATACTAACATATTTCCTTAAATGGCCAGGTTTTCAAAAAATATTCATTGACTAATTAATACAAACAGATTCTAACTACTTACCATATTATAGTTTGATTAAAACAGCTAGAAGAGATAGCTGCATGGAAACTTCTAGACAGAAGGATACAGGAGATACATACAAATTTAAAACTCAGAATGTCCATAAAATGTATGTGAATAAATGAACATGAGCTAGGAGAAGCTGGTCAATGCATCTCAATATTTCATCCTGTCATTTCTTTAGATAGATCTTGACTTACAGAGGTTTCATCCATACATTGACAAAAGAAGTATGCACATATTTAGGCGGTTTTATAATATAGTCAGTAGTCAAGGAAAGTTTTGTGTTTCTTGACTAACCTTCGACTTGATCTTAATCTGCTTAAATCTGTTTAATTATTACTACCAGTAAGACAGCTAAATGGTATATTATATTAGAAAGGTTTATGGAAGAAAAAGTAGCTTATTAGTGGCATTGGTTTTTTTTTTCCCCCTCTGAAACAAGAATAAGTTCTCAACTCTGCAAAAAAGATAGAACTTTTAGTTTTAATGCTAATAGAACCAACCTGTAATTTTTGCTGCCTTTTCCTCCTGGTTCACTCGGTTCTCATCATCTTCTTCATTATCTTCTTCAAAGTCATCCAAATTGCCAATGTCAGCCTGCTTCATACTCATCAAACTAGCCAAACTTTGCATGTCTTCATCCCTACATCAGTGATTCAGAACATAATACACAGTTCATGAAAGGACACTTGCTTGGAAAACAATCGTTTCTTAAGATGTTACTATTAATATATTCCTTCTATATGCTATAATGTTCTTTTAAATGGTTATACAAGAATATTAAAAAATTTAAATACTCATATTCACTAATTTTTAAATGACATGTTTAATATGTTAAAAGAAAACAGGATTAAAAACTAACTGGTTAGGAGTTAGTTTAATTCTATGGTACAGATCTAAGGAAGACTAAAATTTTCTTCATGGGATTAAAGTAAGGTTTCCTGATCATGAAGTCTGGAAATAATAATTTGTGTCCTAAAACAGCGGCACAGTTTGCAAATCAGATGAGATCTAGCCTTTAAAATATGCAAACTTTCAAAAGAATGAGTACAGAAATTCTTAATCTAAAACCCAGGAACTCACTTTGGGCTTGTGGGTAGGAGGGAGAGCAGGTAGTAAACCCATGAATATTTTATTTAAATTTTGTCTAAAAATGAATTTTTTTCAAAAAGGCAATAACGCCAGAAAAGTTAAAAAATCTCTGTAACAGAAAAAGCTACTTAAAAACAAAGTCTAGCCTTTTTAAGAATTACAAGATGGAAAATGACCTAGGCTGATTATGAGTTAAATGTCATATATTTGATAAAACTTAAAAAAATTATTTTGAAGCATTTAAAATATAAATTTACAAGGTTTATAGTAATACTCCAAGTCAAATTATTTAAGTTTTCTTCTTAATTTTTGTGGTAACATACATACACACAAAATTTCCCATTTTAAACCACTATTATTAAGTTTTCTTGATTTAATACTTTCCCTTAAAATTCAAATAAACTTCAGTGAATGAACCATATTTTTAACATGTTATATTCAAATTAAATTTCAATTTTATATACTTCCCCAAATTCAAATTTAAACGGTTTCTTTTGTAATGTAATGTCTGTCAATATTCATCTATCTTCTAAATACAGTATGAATTTGCATGGTAGTTGTTAAAATTCTTTGAATTTTATCTTATTTAAGCTACAGAGTTACAAAATCATTTTCCCTTTTTAAATAAATTTGGTAATACAAAGTCTACATAAACAACAAAAAAAGTTGTATTACCTTATATGAATGCTTTACAAATTGCTCACCTACCAATAACTGGAAGAACATAACATCTTTCTTTAAATGTTAATTTGCTTAATTTTTACTCCTTTAATTTCCTCATATTTTAACCCTATTATTAATATTATTCTTTCAGGATGGCAGGAAGGCAAGAAAGGGAGAGGTAGAGAGCAAGTTCACGCATGTCCTGAGAAAATTCTGCACACAAATTGAGACATGCAATTTGCCTGAATTTCCTTTCACCCAAATTCCTGTGAATGGTACTGATTCACTTACTGCCTCTGTCTTGTGGAAGGGAGTCCACATACAAAGAATCTTTTCTTAATTTGTTGTCTTCTTCCTGTATTTTCTTTCCTTTGATTCTGGCTTGAATTTCAGGGTAAGGTCTTTATTTTTAATTTCTTAGTATTTAGGTCTACAATTTAAGGTCATAAGACAAGGAATAATTGATTCCATTCCACAGTCTCCCTATCACACTCACTTAGAAGCCAACTTCCCAGAAAGGAGGTTTTCTGTTATCTACACCAAGTCATTTGCTTCCACAAAGCTGAGTGCCAAACATCTAATTTGGAATGACACACAGAATCCAGTCTAATCAGCCAAGTAGATGTGGTCAGTTTTAGTAACCATATCTCATTAAGTCAAACACATTCAGAACTGTGATTCAGATTGTATTTAAATGTTCATAGTTACCTTCTTCCCCTCACCTCCTCACCTTTTAATTTCAGGCATAGAATTTCCATTTTCTTCTTTTCTTGACCTTCCATTCCAAGTACCGTACTTACCCTTTCACTACACCCACAACATGTACTTACCTTGATTTGACTGTATTCTATAACCAGGGTGTGGTTTGGGTTTTTTTTTGTTTGTTTGTTTTTGCCTGCTCTAGTTATATTTACCTCTTGCAGTATCTAATTAGAATTTCACTCCTTTAGGAGACTAGAATTGGATCTAGGAGTTATCTTTGTGCAATACCTATTAGTGCTTAAGTGATTTTTGAAAAGAATAACGGTTTGAGAAAATTGTTTAGCTAACTGTACCTTTTCATAAATTTTTGGAAGACTGAGATAAAGAATATGAATTGGCAAAAGTTCTTTCATTCCTCTTATTCTAAACTTTCTATTTTGGGTTCTTCTCTTGTCTGTCTCAGCTATATCAAACAGCTCTACAAATTGAACTGCCTGTACTTTACAAACTACTTAAAGACTAATATAAAACAAACACTTTTGAAACCCTATAATATACAACTTAAAATTTGAAACCAACTATAGTCACTCATATTATTTTTCATTCTTTGGGGTAAAAAAGAAAAGACTATAACAAAGAGTTCATTTAATTCAGCCTCTGAAACAAAAAATGGCAAAAATGATTGGTATGTTGCAGGATGTTCTCAACTGCTACTAGTCTACTAAATGAAAAGCTATTTACCTAGGTGTTTTGAAACACAACCTGAAGACTATTTGACAGAAGAAACTCACGTGGCTTTTCCCTCCCGAAGGAAAATGCAAGATAAAGAAAACTGGAGAGTGGAAGATACAACTTTTTTAGACAATGGCTTGAATTTTAACTTGACATCAGTCTGAGTCGGCATAGGGCTTGCATACTGTTTCATGTTGATGCTGCTAGTAGCAAGAGCTTTTCTTCGACCAGAAGGAGATTCCTGAAAGGTAAATAATAATTACATATTTTGGACTTCTTTGCTTTATAACCAAATATTTTTAAATACTATTTTTTTTATTAATTTTTATTGGGATTGTTCAGATAGCATACAATTATCCAAAGATCCAAAGTGTACAATCAGTTGCCCCTGGTACCCTCATGCAGCCATGCATCCACAGCCACACTTAATTTTTGTTCAATTTTTAGAAGCTTTCCATTACTCCAGACAAGAAATAAAGTAAAAGATGAAAAAAGAAAAAAAGAAAAGGAAACTCGACTCCTCCCATATCCCTAACCAACACCCTCAATTGTTGACTCGTAGTATTGGTATAGTACATTTGTTACTGTTTAAGAAAAACTGTTGAAATACTACTAACTGTAGTATATAGTTTGCAATAGGTATATATTTCTTCCCTATATGCTCCTCTATTATTAACTTCTAATTGTATTGTCATACATTTGTTCTGGTTCATGGAAGAGATTTCTAATTTTTGTAGAGTTAATCATGGACATTGCCCACCACAGGATTCAGTTTTATACAATCCCATCTTCTGATCTCCAACTTTCCTTCTGGTGACATATATGACTCTGAGCTTCCCCTTTCCACCTCATTCACGCACAGTTTGGCACCGTTAGTTATTCTCACATCTTGCGTCCTATATCTTGGTACCTTATAATTCATGTCTGTGAGTTTACGTATTATAATTAGCTCCTATCAGTGAGACCTTGCAATATTTGTCCTTATGTGTCTGGCTTATTTTACATAGTACATTGCCCTGGAGGTTTTGTCATCAACCCATTTCTTTTAATATGGTTTTGTTCACACACCATACATTTCATCCTAAGTAAATAATCAATGGTTCTCTGTACGGTCATATATTTATGTGTTCACCACCTTCACCACTATCTATATAAGGGCATCTATATTTCTTCCACAAGGCAGGAGGGAGAGTCAAAGAAGGTAGAGAGACAAAGGAAAGAGGAAGAAAAATGGCAGCTAGGAGGCAGCAAAAGGAAAAATAACCTTAAATCAAAGCAGAGTAAAGAGTCAGACAACACCACCAATGTAATTGTCTAACACGCCTCCCCTATCCCCACCTCTTATCTGCATTTACCTTGGTATATTGCCTTTGTTACATTAAAGGACGCATAATACAATGATTCTGTTAGCTACAGTCTCTAGTTTACATTAATTGCATCCCTCCCCCAATGCCTCCCCATTTCTAACACCTTGCAAGGTTGACATTTGCTTGTTCTTCCTCGTAAAAGAACATATTTGTACATTTTATCACAACTGTTGAACACTCTAGATTTCACCAAGTTACACAGTTCCAATCTCTATCTTTCCTCCTTTCTTCTGGTGTCTCACATGCTCGCAACCTTCCTCTCTCAACCGTATTCATCGTTATCTTTGTTCAGTGTACTTACATTGCTGTGTTACCATCTCCCAAAATTGTGTTCCAAACCACGTACTCCTGTCCTCTCCTATCACTCTGTAGTGCTCCCTTTAGTACTTCCTGTAGGGCAGGTGTCTTGTTCACAAAGCCTCTCATTGTCTGTTTGTCAGAAAATATTTTGAGCTCTCCCTCATATCTGAAGGTCAGCTTTGCTGCATATAGGATTCTTGGTTGGTGGTTTTCCACTTTCAGTATCTTAAATATATCACACCACTTCCTTCCTGCCTCCATGGTTTCTGCTGAGAGATCCACACATAGTCTTCTTAAGCTTCCTTTGCATGTGATGGATTGCTTTTCTCTTGGTGCTTTCAGGATTCTCTCTTTGTCTTTGACATTTGATAATCTGATTATTAAGTGTCTTGGCGTAGGCCTATTCAGATCTATTCTGTTTGGAGTACGCTGCGCTTCTTGGATCTGTAATTTTATGTCTTTCATAAGAGATGGGAAATTTTCATTAATTATTTCCTCTATTATTGCTTCTGCCCCTTTTTCCTTCTCTTCTCCTTCTGGGACACCAATGATACGTACATTCTTGTACTTTGTTTCATCTTTAAGTTCCCGGAGACGTTGCTCATATTTTTTCATTCTTTTCTCCATCTGCTCCTTTGCGTGTAGGCTTTCAGGTGCTTTGTTCTTCAGTTCCTGAGAGTTTTCTTCTGCCTCTTGAGATCTGCTTTTGTATGTTTCCATTGTGTCTTTCATCTCTTGTGTTGTGCCTTTCATTTCCATAGATTCTACTAGTTGTTTTTTTGAACTTTTGATTTCTGCCTTATGTATACCCAGTGTTTTCTTTACAGCCTCTGTCTCTTTTGCGATATCTTCTCTAAACTTTTTGAATTGATTTAGCATTAGTTGTTTAAATTCCTGTATTTCAGTTGAAGTGTACTTTTGTTCCTTTGACTGGGCCATAACTTTGTTTTTCTTAGTGTAGGTTGTAATCTTCTGTTGTGTAGGCATGGTTTCCTTGGTTACCCCAATCAGGTTTTCCCAGACCAGAACAGGCTCAAGTCCCAGAGGGAAGAAATATTCAGTATCTGGTTTACCTGAGGGTGTCCCTTAGAAAATTGGTTCCTGTGATGCCTCAGGTCACTGTGCTTTTCTGCCCAGCAGGTGGCGCCTGTTAGCCTATAATTCTTGACTGGTGTGAGGAGGTGTGGCCGTGTTCCCTCAGGGTCTGGGGTCTGGTTCTGAATGGAAAGGGCCCCACCCCTTTCCTCCTAGAGAAGACAGACCCCTCAGGTGGAGGTCATTAGCATTTCAATAGTCTCTCTTTCTGCTTGTGCTATCTCCACCCTTCTTTGAGTCACAGCACTGGAAACTGTAATGGCTGGCGCTTTCTCCACTGAGCCGAAAAAGAAACAGATAGTCCCCTTCAGACCTAGTCTAAGGTGACCCTCCGGCTCTCCAAGGTCAGTTGTCACCCAAAGCCTCTGTCTGTTTTTTGGGGATTCGTACCTGTAGTGAGCAGTTCACACTCGCTACTTAAAACCCCAGTTGGAGCTCAGCTGAGCTATATTCGCTTGCTGGGAGAGAGCTTCTCTCCGACACCACGAGGCTTTGCAGCTCGGGCTATTGGGGAGGGGTTCTCATGACTTGGATCCGCAGGTTTTACTTACAGATTTTATGCTGTGTTCTCGGGCATTCCTCCCAATTCAGGTTGGTGTATGATGAGTGTACAGTCTCGTTTGTCCCCTCGCAGTTATTCTGGATTATTTACTAGTTGTTTCTGGCTTTTTTCAGTTGTTCCAGGGGGACTACTTAGCTTCCACTCCTCTATGCCGCCATCTTCCCGGTCTCCTTTAAATACTATTTTAATACAATTGAATAAAAACTGACAACTTTCCTCACTAATGAAATCCTATAACATAATAATTAAATAAAATTGCATTGAAGTTATGTCCTAAGTATTACATCTACAAGTAAGGCATATATGACATTGGAGAGAGCTGGCCTAGGCAGAAATAAGGGAAGAGACAACTCCTAAACATATCAGTATGGTAGTTTGGAACTGCTGTGTACCCTAGAAAAGACCATGCTCGTTGGGCAAAATTGAGTCCTGATGTCGAATAAAAGGTAGAATTTGAAAGAGACAAGTTAGAATATTTAATCAGAGAGATTTCCAAATTAAATGTGGTAAGTGAGGCCTGGCTTCTCCTTGCAGCTTATAGTAAAATGCGAGAGGAAAGGGATAAACTGAGAACTGAACTCTTGGGTACAAAGAAACCAGAAAGTGACAGAAAGGTAGTCCCCGGAGAATAGAGCCCCATGTGAGGATTTAACCAGTCAGCTATCTCAGTACAAATCACGACTGGAGACGGAGTTATCCAGAAAGGATTTTTGGAAAGTCCTATTGTTTAAAGTTTGGGACCCCTGTGCGCTACATACAAAACCTACAGGTTTGTTGCGGGATCTATATAAAAGGAACCACCACGAGCCTTGACCAAAAGGGACAGACTGAAGGAAATATGACTTCAAAGGCAGAACCATGGAAGCCAAGGTCTTGAGCTAAGACACCTCAGGCCAGAAGAGCAGACCCACCCATGCACTTGGAAAGAGTGAGTTTGGCCCAGAGTTTGCAGAGGGTGGGCCTTCAAACCTATTGTTCAGGAAGAGTGTTACCACCCCAAAAGGCTCTCAGATGTCTGGGGGATTGAGGCGAACTTGGCCGCCCCATTGTTCAGGAAGTGTGCTCCTGCCCCAGGCCTCAGATAGGGTGGAGCACATTCCCCAGGGATTGGGAGAGTCTGGTCACCATCCCACTGTTCTAAGGGGGTTGAGTGTGTGCCCCAGAAATGGCAAAGAGTCTGGGTGCCACCTCAATGCTTGAAGAGGGTGGAGCCAAGAATGCGGTGGTCTCCCTAAAAGCTTGGAGATGTTGGAACCCTCATCCCAATGTTTGGAGAGAGCAGGGCTACTGTGGTAAGACCTTGGCGAGAGCAGGAATCCTCCTCTTTCAAGCCTCAAGGAAAAACATCATTCTATATGACTCTCAGACCTTGAAATCTAATGAAGTTTTCCCCGCAGGTTTCTGGAACTGTTTGGGACCTTTGACCCCTGTTTTCCTTTCAATTTCCCCCTATGGGAAATGGGAACATTTATCCTATGACTGTCCCACCTTTGTATACTGGAAGCAGATAACTTGTTCTATGTGTCACAATTCCAAAGGAGGAAGAGAATTTTGCCTTAGGATAGACCACGCCTGTGCTGGTTTGGATGTATTATGTCCCCCCAAACGCCATTATCTTTGATCTAATCTTGTGTGGGCAGGAAACATATTGGTGTTGATTGGGTTGCAGACTTTTGATTGGATGTTTCCATGGAGATGTGATCACTGAACTGTGGGTGAGATCCTTCATTGGATAATTTCCATGGAGGTGTGGTCCCACCCATTCAGCATGGGCCTTGATTAGTTTACTGGAGCACTATGTAAGCTCAGACAGGAGTGAGCTTTGCCACAGCCAAAAGGGACACTTTGAAGAATGCACAGAATCTGAGAGAGTAGCTGCAGATGAGAGACAGTTTGAAGATGGCCACTGAAAGCAGACTCTTGCTCCAGAGAAGTTAAGAGAGGACAAACACCCCAAGAGCAACTAAAAGTGACATTTTTGAGGAACTGCAGCCTAGAGAGGAACGTCCTAAAAGAAAGCCATTTTGAAACCAGAACTTTGGAGCAGACACCAGCCACATGCCTTCCCAGCTAACAGAGGTTTTCCGGATGCCACTGGCCATCTTCCAGTGAAGGTAGCCAATGGCTGATGTGTTACCTTGGAAACTTATGGCCTTAAGACTGTAACTGTGTAACCAAATAAACCCCCTTTATAAAAGCTGATCCATTTCTGGTGCTTTGCGAAAAGGCAGGATTAGCAAACTAGAACAATGCCTATAACTGATTTTAATGCCTTTGTACATATTTATTGTTACTGAGATGATTTAAGGCTTTTGTGATATTGTGATGGAATGAATGTATTTTGCATATGGAAAGAACAAGTCTTTCTGGGGTCCAGAGGGTGGAATGTGGTAGTTTGGCGCTGTTATGTACCCCAGAAAAGGCCATGTTTGGTTAATCCATTCTTGTGGGTGCAGACCTATGTGGGTGGGACCTTTTGGTTAGGTTGTCTCAATTGAGATGTTTCAATCCTTTACTAGAGCCCTTTAAGAGAGGATAAAAGGCAGAAACACTGAGAGAGAGATTGAGATTGATTGAGATTAGAGAGAGAAATGCCCCAGAGGTGCTAAGAGAGACACTCAGAGAGAAAGACACTCAAATCAGAAGCTGAAAGTGACAAAACCCAGGAGTGAAGGACCGGCAGATGCTGACCATGTGCCTTGCTATCTGACAGAGGAACCCCAGATGCCAGCAGCCTTTCTTGAGAGAAGGTATCCTCTTGTTTATGCCTTAATTTGGGACATTTTCATAGCTTTAGAATTGTAACTTGCAACTTAATAAATCCCTATTGTTAAAAGCCAACCCATTTCTGGGATATTGCGTTTTGGCAGCTTTAGCAACCCAAAACAATCAGGAAAGCAAAAGTAAGGGGTAAGACAGAAAGTTTCCAGGTTTACTATGAGAGGAGAATCTAGCACAAGGCTAGGCATCAGGATACTCAACAATTATTTTCCTTCCACTGATTGTATTTAATGTAACCTAATGATATTTCTCCTTTCTGATCACCTACAATTTTTTATAGAACTCCCAGCCTAAGTGGCATTCTACCTCCTTTTTGCCTATGGTATCTGAATTCTACCTATCTTATAATTTGGGCCTCATTTCTTCTCAGGGCTTTGATCACTTTAGTCCATAGTTCTCTCTCCCTTCCCTAAGATCACACATAACAAAGAAGACAAACAGTTGGTTTCTCAGATCCTATCTCCCATGGCAGACGTTGCTAACTGACCCCAGCAGACCTCAAAATTCTTCCCAACAGAGCTATTGCCAAGATATCAGAACTAGAACACAAAATGAAACCTATTTTCTCAAAGGTATGCAACATTACATTAATAAGCCATCTTGTTTCATAATTATCCTTTACAGAATGATAGCCTAGGAGAAACAATGAAAACAGGAGAGTAAAATAAGGAATGGGCATTAGCTACGTTTATGGCACTGGGTAAATTTTGGAGAGATATGATGATGAATAACACATAATCCCTGACTTTGTGTTCTAATGGCAAGGGGAAATTTTTCCATGTAGGATAATTGATAAATAATGTAAATCAGAGGTTATATACTACCTTTCCTTATAGTTTATTGGTCTGGGATTTGAGATCTAAATTTATGGCCTAATTTCAGAGCTGTATGACCTTAAGCAAGCCAGTAAACTTGAGTCTTGATAATCTTCCCTATGAAATAAACAGGCTGAACAGAAATTCATTCAAGCTTTACAATTATTTTTTATAAAATTATCCAATTTTTCTACCAAGGCAGGAAAAACTATCATTAATACTTTTGCATTGTTATTTAATAAATCTTTGTTTTTCCTATGGTTGACAAACATCTAAAATAAGGATACATTAACTTATTCATTATATTAAAGCAGCCTTTTCCAAATAACTGATATTTCTGCCCAGCAGAATAAGTCAAAATGTAATGTAGCATCCCTAAAGAATACCTTGTTTTAAAATGTGGTCTTATCTGTCAGATTATGCACAGCAATGCTACACAGAACTATTAGTGCATGTAGATACCTTATAAATGAATTTCAAAAATGCATCAAGCACTTGAGAAGGATTTAAGCCCTCTCCGAAGAAATACTTAAGAATATGCAAATGCCTTCAACCGAATCAAGTTGAACAGATGTAACTATCCCAAACAATACAAGTGTTCTTTCCCTGGTTGCTACTGTCAATCAAAGAGTAAGATTAAGGTCCAAGGTTCTGACAATGTGCAAAATGAAAAAGTATGATCAGGGAGTATCAATTTAATATATTGATATGAACAATAATCTCTTATTGTACCTTTAGAATAGCTAACAACTTCTACATACAATATAGGATTTAAAACCTCTGTTTTGAAAGCATGACATACACACTGCCACATATTATTTTCAGTTTTTGTTAAGCAAATAGGTTTCACAAATGTGACACTGTCCCTTAACAGTATTTATTTAATTTTATAACCAAATAAACTAGGAAAATTGAGATAACTTGTAAATGAGCATAATTGTGAAAACTCAGTTGAAGGATAGATCCTGCAGATGTAGAGTTTTGATGATTCACATTCCATCAATTTCATTTTTAGAGTAAAAATAAGGTAGAAAAGTTTTTCTGCTGAACTCAGTTTTATGGCAAAAAGTATTTTATGTATTTGGTAAATCATTGTCTGAGACAATAACATAAAAACTACTGATTTCTAAACACAATTAGTGTACCATTTAATTAAACATTTGCTCAGCAACAATAAAAACAGTTCTTTGTGAAGTCCAGGCAGGTAAGCAGAATAGAGCTCTTTTAAGAGTCTACAATACCCATTCCTAACATTAACACAAGAGCTCACCAGAGTCTTTGTCTTTAAAATGGAGTCTGAATGGTGTTTCTAGTAATTCTCTACCATCTCAAACACTATTAAAATGTCTTCTTGAAATTAGTGGAGTGAGCCATCAAGATTGCAATGTAACACATCCCTGGGAACGTTTTCCCCTGGATACAGCTAAATAAAAGGGCAGGTTCAATTCGCCTGGAACTCTGGAGGACTACAGAGACTGGAGAAAGACTCCACAAACACTGAATAGAAGAAAAGAAAAATCCCACCTGAAAAGAAGAGGTGGGATTGCTGTGGGGACTTGGCAGCCTTCACCCCTCCCTCACACTCGGTTCTATGTGGTTTAAGAGACACAGTGAGGCAGCACTTCAGCCCAGGCACCTACTGCCATGGTCACTGACCATAGGGCCACCCAGGGCAGTGATGCAGTGTCATGCACACTCAAGCATGGGGACCAAAGTTCACACAGACAGAAGGTGGGGCTCTAGCATTTGGCATGCATGCACATACAAAGTGGTCCCACAGGAACAAGAACAACCTGAAGAACTATTGGCAAGCTATGTATACTCCTTATTGCTAGTGCACCTAAACAATAAAATTAGGTGTCTTTCAAAACCAACCCCATCTGGCACCATGGTTGGGATCCCTAATGTGAAAGTTACTGAAGGCAGAAACGCTGCATGAAAAGGGAAAATTCAACTGCTATAAGGCAGGGCAGAACCACAGCTGAAAGCTGAAATGAAAAGGTGGCCCACAGTTCAGGAGGGGAGCTAAGCAAATCAGAACTGCTGGGAAGAAAAATTTGTACAAAAACAAAGAGAACAAACCAGGACCCCTAGAGGAAGAATAGAGGAAAGGAAATCCTCTCCTGAGGAAGAAAGAGTTGCACATAATAGGGTAATCTGAAGTTACTGCGCATGCCCAGGGTAAGAGGCAGGTGCAAAAAGACCTGAGAAAATCCTTAATGTTAAATATGGGTTGCTTTACAAGTTCAGATTAAGTGGAGAAAGCATTGAAGAAGAGCTTTAACATTCAGACAGTCTATGCTAAAACCCGAGGTGACAGGGAGAAACTGACTTCCAAAATTAGCTTACCAAAACAATCAAATGCCCAGACATCAACAAAAGATATCAAGCCATTCTAAGAAACAGGAAGAGATGGCTCACTCAAGGGAACAAATTAAAACTGCAGAGAAAACACAGACAGTGAGACAACCAAGTTATTCAGCCAAATCTCCTAAATCAAGTCAAGGATTGAAAGGAAAATATGGATAGAAATAAACCAAATATGGATATAAAGAAGACACTACGTGAACAAAAAGAAGAATTAGGAAATTTAAAAAAGGAATATAATAGAACTTACGGGAATGAAAAACTTGATAATGGAGATTAAAAATACACTAGAGGCATTCAACAGATTTGGCAGACAAAAAAAGAATTCAGAGAACTACAAGACAAGGCAATCAAAACCATGCAATCAGAAAAAAGGAAACAGAGAAAAGAATGGAAAAAAAAAAATTGAACAGAGCCTAAGAGACCTGTAAGAACATGAAGCATACCATCATGAGCACTATGGGAGTCACAGAGGAAGAGAAGGAA
This sequence comes from Choloepus didactylus, assembly GCF_015220235.1. Lineage (NCBI taxonomy): Eukaryota > Metazoa > Chordata > Mammalia > Pilosa > Megalonychidae > Choloepus > Choloepus didactylus. The sequence continues at coordinate 29,089,323 of NC_051323.1, forward strand.
AAAGGGGCAGAAAGAATACCTGAGGAAATACTGGCCAAAAAATATCCCAAATCTCATGAAAGACATAAATATACATGTCCAAGAAGCACAGCAAACTCCAAACAAGATAAACCATAACAGACCTCCTCCAAGACATATACTAATCAAAATGTCCAATACAAAGAAAAAGAAAGGTTTCTGAAAGCAGCAAGCGAAAAGTGATTCATCATATACAAGGAAAAACTCAATAAGATTAAGTGCCAATTTCTCATCAGAATCCATGGAGGCAAGAAGGCAGTGGTATGACATATTTAAGGTACTGAAAGAGAAAAATTGCCAGCTCAAAAATCTTTATCCAGCAAAACTGTCCTTCAAAAATGAAGATATTCACAGATAAACAAAAACTGAGAGAGTTCACCGCCAAGAGACTTACCCAACAAGAAATGGTAAAGGGAGTTCTGCAGGTTGAAAGTAAAGGACAGGAGAAAGTAGTCTGGGGAGGTATGAAGAAGTGAAGATCCCCAGTAAAGGTAATTACATGGGTAAATGTGAATCCAACAGTAAAGTATCCTCAGTATGTAACTCATATTCTGTATTTCCTGTTAAGATTTAGAATTCAACTGAATAAGAAATAATCATATTTCCATTTGTGGACATGCAAAATATAAAGAGGTAATGTGTGATAAAAACAACATAAAGAGGAGAAACAGAGGGGTATAGCAGCAGGGACTCTATGCTATTAAAATTAAATTGGTATCTTTTTGAACTAGTAATTCATAGACTTACATTATTTGATACAAACCCCAGAGTAACCAGGAAGAAAGTATTTAAAATATTTATAGAAATGGATATGTAAAAGGGATAAATCAATTAAATCACAAAAGACCAACCACAGCCAAAAGAAGTCTGTAATAAAGGAAAGGAGGGTCAAATAAGATAGAAGATGAATAAGAAACACGGGACAAAATGGCTGAAGTCCTGTCTTATAGTAATTACACTGAATATAAATGGATTAAACACCCCAATTAAAATACACAGATAAACAGAATGGATTAAACAAAAAAAAAGCATAATCCAACTATATGTTGTTTACAAGAGATTCAACTTAGATCCAAAGACACAAACAGCTTGAAAATATTCCATGCAAATAATAACCAAAAGATAGTTGGGAAGCTATACTAATCTTGGACAAAGTAGTCTTTAAGTAAAAAACTGTGCAAGAGACAAAGAAGGACACTAGATATTAATAAAAGAGTCAATCCAACGAGAAAAAATAATAATCGTAAACACTGGTGCTCCTAACCACAGTGCTCCAAGATACACAAGGCAAACATTGACAAACTGTGTGGATATGTTGGAGCACTCACCCCAGCGTTTGGAGAGAAAAGGGCTGCTGCGTAGGCCCTTGGAAAGGGTTGAACTCCCACTCTCTGAAGCCCCAAGGATAAAATGCCATTCTCTAAACAACTCAGATTTTGAACAATGGAGTTTGTTCTGCGTGTTTTAGGAACTGTTTTGGTTCCTTAAACCCTGTTTTCCATTAAGTTTCTCCTCATGACAATGGGAATATTTATCCTATGACTGTCTCTCCTTTGTATATTGGAAACAGATAACTTGTTCTAAGTTTCACAGGTCCACAACTAGAAGGGAATTTTGCATTAGGACAGACGATGCCTGTAACTGATTTTGATTAGATCTTGTACTTACCTATTGTTACTGAAATGATTTAAGCCTTTTTGATATTGTGTGGGGATGAATGTATTTTGTGTATGGAAAGATCATGTCATTTGGGGTCCAGGGGGTGGAATGTGCCAGTTTGGATGTATTATGTCCCCCAAAATGCCATGTTCTTTGATGCAATCTTATGGGGGCAGACATACTAGTCTTGATTAGGTTGGAATCCTGTGATCGCGTGTTTCCATGGAGATGTGACTCAATCAACTGTGAAGGAAACGTCTAATTGGATAATTTCCATGGAGGTATTATCCCGCCCATTCAGAGTTGGCGTCAATTGGATCACTGGCGTTGTATAAAGGAGTTCACAGACAGAAGGACTTCAAAGCAACTGAGAGAGTGACATTTTGGAGAAGAGCTGCAGCTGAGAGACACATTTTGAAGATGGCCATTGAAAGGGACACTTTGAAGAATGCACAGGAACTGAGAGAGGAGCTGGAACACAACCTGGGATTAGCAGACACCAGCCACGTGCCTTCCCAGCTAACAGACGTTTTCCAGATGCCATTGGCCTTCCTTTGGTGAAGGTATACTTGTTGATGCCATAGCTTGGACACTTTTATGGCCTTAAGACTGTAACTTTGTAACCAAATAAACCCACTTTATAAAAGCCATTCCATTTTTGATATTTTGCATAACGGCAGCATTAGCAAACCAGAAGAGCTTCTTTTCCTATTCTGTGAAAGACTCAAGGAAGGTTGGAATGATCTGTTCCTTAAAAGTTTGGTAGAAGGCACCTATAAATTTATCTGGGGCTGGTGATTTTTTTGTGAGAAGGTTTTCAATTGATATAATTTCTTTAATGACTATAAAACTACGCAGGTGTATGTCTTCCCAAATCAGTTTAAATATTTTTCCCTCCTTAGGAATTTATCCTTTTAATCTATGATTTCAAATCGACTGATATAAACACTATTCAAAGTACTTTTAATTAGGTATAATCTCTGAGGAATCTATAGTTTTGTACATTTTTTTCACTCCCAATTCTATTTATTTGTGCCTTCTCTCTCTTGTTCCTAAATAATTATTGCTATAGGTTGTCTGTTTCATTAGGTTTTACAAATCAACAACTTTTGATTTTGTTGATCCTTTCTAGCGGATGTTTGTTTGCTGTTTCAGTGGTTTCTACTGTATCATTTCCTTTCTCCTATTTTTCTTAAGTATATTCTAACTCCTGATTTTTAAGCATTTCTTCTTTCCTGGTGTAAGCACTTAAAGCTAGATATCTCACATGTATTGGTATGAAGTGATTTTGTTATTCTTATGTTAAATAGGTTCTTATTTTCATTACAAATCCTTTGGGTCACAAGATGCTTAGAAACTTTAAAAGAGCAACATGGAGTTTTCTATACTTTTTGTAACTGATTAGTAATTTAATTGTATTGGGGTCACAGAATGTGGTCAAAATTTATTGATTCAAGCCTATGGTCTAACCCATGATCAATTTTCATAAATGTCCATGGGTCCCTGAAAAGCATTTAACTGGTGCCCAAACACTGCTGTCTACTTTTATAACAGGATAATTTATGTGCAAAATCACCTACAGCATCAAATCATTTTATTTCCTATATGGTAAGGAAAAGTAGAGCAATCGAAATTTCAAATGCAAGGTCATGTAACATTTTCCAAAGTACATAAATTAAGGGATAAATAAGCGAGAGAGATGAGAAGCTGCTTACAATATGGGCAAAATTCCATGTAAACCTTGTGATAAACCCCTTTTCCCAATTTACCAGCCCTTGCCCCATACATACACATTCAATTTTTGAGCACTTTCTATTACTTGGTATTTGTGGATACACTACCCTCATCTCTTACAACTGGATTACTGAAATAGCCTTCAAAGTGATCTTACTGCTGCTTGCTGCCTTTACCCTGCAATCTGTTCTCAACACAAGAACTACAACGATCCTGTTAAAGTCAGATCATCTCTCTCCTCTACTCAAAAGCCTCTAGCAGCCCCACAGTAAAAGCCAAAGTCCCCTTCCTACAACCAAGAAGGCCATGTATGATCAGGCCTCTCCGACTTTGCTCTTTGACCCTATCTCCTACACTATTTTTCCCTCTCTTTTGCTGTGCTCCACTATACTAGTTTCCTTGCTATTCTCCAACATACCAGGTGACAGCTGACTTAGGGCCTTTGCACTTGCTATTTTCTCTACCAGGAATGTTCTTCCCATAGACATTATAATCTAGCACTCTCACTCCCTACGAGTCTTTTCTCAAAACTCACCCTCTCAGAAGCCTTCCCTGATCATTTTACCTAAAATTTCAACTACTCCCCCAATACACACACTTCATATTCCCCTTCCTTACTTTTTTCCCCTTAGAAAATACTATCAAATATACAAATACTTTATTGTCTATGTCCCTTATTATAATGAAAATTCAATAAAGGGAGAAATGTTTACCTATTTTGTTCACCACTGTATTCCAGCTAAAGAACCATTCCTGGCATGTAGTCAATAATAAATACTTGTCAAGTGAATGAATGAATGAATTTGTAATTCCATGATCTATATACAAAGCACTTACATATTATCTTTATAGCATTAGTTTCTCCAAGATTTTTTCACATTCCTCTCAAGTACTTCTCAAAAATAAGAAAAATGGAGATGCAAGATTTCCTAAATATGGAGTAACATGTAATTCAGTAACAAGAACTGTACAGTTTATTTCCATTTATACAGCTGGGCAGAGGCAACTTCAAGCCAGATACGGCACTAGCTGGTAGATGCAACCTTGGATGTAAGGGAAAAATGGGACCAAATAAGAATTCCCTCATTTAATTTATGTGGAGAGTGAAGGGGAGAATAGCATCAGTATTTTTTTGACACCACCATTCCAAAAGCACTATGTGGGAGGTCCAGCTACCAGAAGACAATACAGAATTAGGAAAGTTAAGTGAGAAGAGAGCTCTGTCTGTAACTAGGAAAATCCATAACTAAAGTTTGTATTCAAAGTACCCCCAATCAGTTGCCCCAGACTTTTTCCAGGCTCCTCCTTCTAACCTATTGACTAACCTCTTACTTTCTTATATTTCAGGACTTTGTCTTAAAACAGCACATAGCCAGAATTTTTTTAACCAGTCTGTTAATCTCTGTCTTTTACCTGGAGAGTTTAGACCAGCAGTTCCATGCATTTTCATCTGAAGACCCTTTTACACTTTTGTTTATTCGGGTTATATTTATCAGTATTTACTTTATTAAAAATTAAAATTTAGAAATTTATAAAATATTTAATGCATTTAAAAATAACAATTATAAACCCATGTTAACATAAATAACGCATTTTATAAAGGAAAAATATATTTTCCGCATCAAAATATTTAGTGAGAAGGAATGTCACTGTTTTACATTTTTGCAATCTCTTTAACATCTTTAATGGCTCTCTAAAATTTCTTTAATGTCTGGCTTAACAGACAAATGGATTCTCATATCTGTGTGATACACTATTTTGAAGTATGTGAAGAAAATCCAGCCTCACACAGATATGTAGTTGAAAACAGGGGTAGTGTATTAATAACCTGTTCAGATAAATTCAGATCTTCTTCAACTCAAGAAGAGGGAGTTTCTTAAGTATTAATGGTAATACAGAATCTGAAGCCATGTCAAAGTCTGTTACATTAAAATCCATTGCTACCATGCATGCTGAAAGAATCTTTTATCTATGCATGATTTTGTAACATCATATTTTAGTCATTTGGAAAATACTGCTTACTTAAATTACGAAGAGCTTCCAAATATTGACACATCTCATTATCAATACCAAAATATCATGATCTAGTCCATCAGGAAATTCTTTAAGCACTGGGAAACTGCTAAGCTCAAGATGACAGGTACAAATTTTACAAAATTCTAATTTTCACTTGAGAGCTCAAATTTTACCACTGGCAACAAGTGATTTCAAGTGCTTACCTATTGGGTTGAATTGTGTTCCCCAAAAGACATGTTCTAGTTTACTCCCCAGTCCTGTGAATGTGACCTTATTTAGAAATAGAATCTTTGAACATGTGATTAATTGAGATGAAGTCAAACTGGATTAGGGTGATCTTCAATCCAATATGATTGGAGTCCTTATAATAAAGGAAGAGGAAGAACAATGACACAGGAAAGAATGCCATGTGAAGATGAAGACAAGAGAGGCCATGTGGCGACAAAACAGAGATCATCTACAAGCCAAGAAACACCAACAATTCCTGGCACACTTCAGAAGTTAGAAGAGGCAAAAAAGGAATCTCCCCTTCAGGCTTCAGAAAAGGCATGGCCTTTCTGACACTTTGATTTTGGACTTCCACTCTCCAGAATAGTGAGACAATAAATTTCTGTTGCTTTAAGCCATATACTTTGTGGTACTTTGTTACAACAGCCCTGCAAACAAAGACTCTTACCTTGAACTGCTCAGTTTCAAGAAAATGTCTGCCAAATATGCAAGTCTTAATGACCAGTTTGTTAGTTATTTTTTCAAGTAAAAATGGTGTTCTTGGAAAACAGTAGCTAGCTTAATTTACAACACAGATAACTGCAGAAAAGCTTTCTTCTTGAACAACTTTGTACTTTGATATGCAGCAATGCTTTCTGTATACTCTTTGTAACTGTATATTAAAAAGATTGATACTCAAGATCAAAATTTAATAAAATCAATAATTTTTAGTATACTATCAGGTACATTCTTAAGTTGACCCCATATGAAGGCTAGCTCATGGTTAAAATTTTCCAGATATTGCCCCCAACTATTAAGGCCAAGGAGAGAAGAGGAAATTTTTCTCATTTTCTTCTGTGTAGTGAGTTTATTTCTTTTTCATCCTTTGCTGACAGTAGCACTCTGGAGCCTCAGCATTATGCAACAAGGGGATCTTATTAGACCTTCCACCTTAGAGGAGGGGGAAGTGCCAGATTCTTTTCTGCACCTCCACATATCTGTAAAAGCAGAAAATCCAGAGTTCAATAGAAAACCTCAGTGGGAAAGGTTTGGTGATTGCTTTTCTTCCACGTTATTTCAATTTAATTTTTTTTAAAAAAAACTTTGGATTATTTCCATCTGTGCCATTTCAGTAGAGCATTTAAAAAGATCTCTTTTCTTTTTTTTTCTTTTTTCCATATTTTACCCAAGTTTTAGCTGTTTTCCAAGAGGGGAGTTATTCATGCTGTCTAGTCTGTCACATTAACAGAAACAGAATTCTTCATTTGAATTTTATAAGAACAGAATTGAGCATTTTGATAAAGAAACAACCATTACAACAAAGCTCACCTGTCTAACACTTATCTAAGCTCTTCAATTTAGTAATTCCTCTTGACTTATCAGGATTGTTTGTGAATTTATTTTATTGGTATTCTCTAGGTGTGGCTCATCAACACAACCACATATGCTCTTGTTCTATTTTAGATGCTATGCCTCAACATCACCACAAGCAGGTGGTATCCGAATGATAAATCACTGCTTGCAGCACATATCTAGAGTCTTACAGTCTAATGCCTGATTCTGTTCCTGTCCTTGTCCATCAGAACTCTAAATTCATTTCTGAGTACTACTGACTCTAGGCACCAAGACATGAAATGACAGGCAGCGAAAATTCTGAACAGTGCTTTAAGGACATGTGAACAGACTAATGCTGGCCTTAATAAAGTTCTCAGTTATTTAGATCTTGTCTTCTGTCTCATCACTATGTAAATCAATTTAGTGTAAGGAGTTAACATAATAATTTGTGTAAGTATCCATTCTCTCTACTGTTTCAAGAACCAAAATTTTCAAATGAAATAATGTGGAGTTATAAGGGACCTTAGAGGCCTCTTAATCCAATCTGTCTCCCCAGTGCAAGAACACCTTTCATCATCCCTAACAGAGAGCTATCAACTTAGTTTTTTGGTACCTTTAACTCAAATTCAACCGAAAACTCCCAAAACCTCATTCTTTCTACAACAAAGTAATGTGGTGTGTTACAATAGCAAGGCCAATGATTTTGTTTTCATTTATTCTACAGATACTTACTAGGGCCTATTATGTGCCTGGCATTCTTTCATTTAACTAGGTGACAACACTTTAAACTTTATTTTCAAATCTGGAAGTTAAACAGTTCTAACTTTTTCAATATTCAATATTATGATGTGGTCCTTTGAGCTTTCACAGTACCTCATTTCTCGGGCCATGCCGAAAAGATCTTTGCTTCATCAGCAGACCAAAATGGAATACTACAGAATTTAATTTGGAGTCTATGGAGCAATTAAATACTAAAGCAGACATGTCACAGGGAACTCTCTCAACCACAAAGACTTAATTAGAAACCACATCAGCTAAAATAACCAACTTAGATGGTCGGATGGAAGAGGGTTTGACAGCACAAATGCAAATCAAAAAGAATCAACCTAAAAATCTGTTTTAAATATGTACTCAAAACATATATAAAAACTATTATATTGATTTTAGAATAAAATCTAACCTACTTCTAAAAAATTCCCAATTAAAAACTTCAACCTTCTCAAAGAGGGAAACTATAGATAGATATACATTAAAATGTAAATTAAAGTATTCAAATGATGTTTAAAAGCCTTGAAGGCTCTTCAAATTAAAAAGTTTTTAAAGTGACCCTGAAGTCAAGTCTACTATTAAGTTACTCAAAGGCGATTTGTATCAATCCCTTCTCACGTAACACTAAAGAAAGCAACAGAAAGTTTACTCATAATATTGGAAGGTATTCAGTTTTTTTAAATCATAAACAGAAAACAGCAGATTTTAAAATTAGTTTCCATTAAGTGTTCTAAGAAAAATATAATCATCTGTTAGTGTAAATAAGACTTGGTACCCAAGGATTATGTCATCAGTGGCCAGACTTGAAGGCATCTGCCGATAATGACCCTCATATCTTTATAACTAGACACACCCACCACTGAGCTCTATTGAGCTCTAGACTCAAACACTCAAGTGCCCACTGTTCATTTTCTCTGGCATCACAAACTCAGTATGGCTAAACTGAACTCGTTTCCACCTCTCCAGCAGTTTCTCCCTTAAGTTCTCATCTCAATGAATTGTACACTGCTATACACCAAGCAATCCAATCCCAGAACCACCAAACCAAGTTGGCTCTAGTTGTGAAATCCCTCCAGTATCTGCACCCTTCTTTTCATTCCCAATACCACTTCTTCCAAAATTCAAGCCCTGTGTATGTGAGTAGACCATAGCAATAGCCTCTGTACTTGTCTTTTCTGTAATCTAATCTAATATTTTTCACCCCAATTATATGAGAAAATTTACTATAAAAAATTAAAAGTACTTTACAGAATCACTCCAAAACTTTACTACCAAACTAAAACCACTGTTAATATTTTGATATATTTTCTCTAGTCTTTTTAAAATAGTTTAGATGATACCATTAGTAAAATTTTATAATTTGTTTTGTAAACTTAACATTAGAACTTTGTAAACCTAAATTTAGAAGTTGTGTATCATTCTGTAATATGGTTACCCCACAAATTTACATAACTATTCCCTATTAATAAACATTTTGGACATTTCTAATTTTTGATTCTCAGATAAGATGCTGCAATGAATACATTTATGCTCAAAGTATTTTTAGTATTTCTGACTGTTTCTTAGGGCAGATTCTTAGAAGAGTAATTTTTGAGTAAGGTACTTGAACATTTTTAAGATTTTATACATATTGCTACATTGCTTTCCAGAAAATTACTGCAAGTTATAGTCTACAGTGCACAACAGTGCCAGTCTCACTCACCACACCCACAACAGCATTATCTATATATATAAATCTTTGCTAAGCTGTTAGGAGAAAACTTGTATCTCACTGATTTAATTTACATTTCTTTGATAACTCATGACCTTAAATATACTTTCATGTTTATTATCCATCTGTACTTTCTCTTTTGTGAAACTGGTCATGCCCTTTATTCATTTTATTTGGATCTTAGTCTTTTTTAAACAAATGATTTCTAGAGCTTTGATTATTGAAAATATTAGCCTTTTGTCTGCCATTTTTGTTACTAATATAGTTAATATTTTCTTGTTTTCTTTTTTATGAATTTACAACCATTTTTTTCTTACTCCTCAAGTAACGCAAGTTCATTATTAAAAAAAAAATTAGTAAGTACAGAGGAGAGTATGAAAATTATATGTCATCCCACAACAGAGAAGCATTTTATATTTTATTGTGTATTTCTCTAGTTTATTTATATTCATTTTTAAGAAAACTTGAATCATACAATGTACATATTCTTTTTAAATTGTCTTTTTCTCTAACTGAATATGCATCTATATTAATAAATATTTTACTGTTATGTCATTTTTAATGGCTAAAAATATTCCATTTTATGGGCATAATTTAACTAATCCCAAATTTTTGGAGATTTAAGTTGTTCATAACTTTTCATATTATAAGAGCAATGAAGTGAAAATCCTTTTAGTTTTCTTTACACTCATACTTATTTCATTAGGATAAATTTCAATCATTTCACCAGAAATCCAGTAATGTGTATGCATGGGCAATTATGTAATTTCATGAAAAAGTGCCTAGAAGAGTTGGGGTGGGGGGGCATTTCATATTTTACACTCTATATTTCTTTATTGTTGGACCTTTACAATGATCATCTATTCTTATTTAATACCTGTATAATTTGCTAAAAACTATGTGTGTATGGCGGGAGGGGGAGAAGAGCAACAGATTAAGGAGAGAGGAAGAAAATAATTAAGCTAGGGCTTCTCAACTGGTACTACTGGCATTTGGGACTGAATAATTCTCTGTTGTGGGAGCTGTTCTCTTGATTGTGGGATATTAATCAGCATCCCTGGTCTCTACCCACTAGATGCCAGTAGCACACCCCTCCAAGTTGTGACAAAGAAAGATGTCATTTTACACTGCCGAATGTTCCCTGGATGGAAAATCACCCCCAGTTGAAAACCACTGAGTTAAGGTAACAAATCTCTAGAAAGTCTTCCCTGTTCCTCAGCCAGAGTTAGAATTCCTGCACCTGATCCTGTATGATATCAATTATTAGTTCTATTTCCTTGTTTGTTTCCACCAGACTGTGTCTTCTAGGCAGGTGTTCCAGTCTGGTGAATTAGTTACTTCTTGGACTGTGTTCCTCACAGTGTAAACCAGGATCACTTGCATCAGGAGAACCTGGGATATATGCAAAAATGCAAAGTCCTGGATCTCACTTTAGAGTTAATGAGTTCTCAAGATGATTCTAATGTATATTAAAGTTTGAGAATTATGTCAGAGTTTAGTGTAATTCCCAGCCCACAGCAGGTACTTAATAAGTGTAAAATGAATGCATGAGTTTTATTCTCTAAAGACCATGAATGAAATCGGTTATGAAATAAAAAACTAACCAATCTACTTGTGAAATTTAAATATATAAACTCTGTGAGGATGAACTGTGGGAAGACGGCAAAGTAGGGAGTTCCAGGACTCAGTCCTCCCACTAAAACAATGGTTAAACAGGCAGAAATTGTCTAAAACAATTATTTTGAAACTCCAGAGGCCAGATAACACTGTACAGCATCCAGGGAAGACACTGATAAATTACGATAAAGAACAGTAAATTGCTCTCTCTGTGCCACAGCTAACAGTACCCATCTCCCACTCTAGCAGCAGGCCAGTATGGGGTCCAGTCCATGGCTACTTTGCTGGTGACAGAAAGGACATAAAAATCCTCTTCCCCAAGACCCCGGGTGGGCATGGCCGATCGCTGATCACGGCTTATACTTAGCGAATTTGGATTGCTGGGGACCCAGTTTTGAAGGCAACCATGGTTTAAACCTGCCCAGGACAAAAGCAGTGGTAGCCATTGTTTTAACTCCCCGAGCAGGGATGGCGATGGTAGAGTCTTAAGCGCACTGCACTTCATCAGGGACAGGCCAGGAAAGCTCACCTTGTTGGAGAAGCTTTTGGCACTCTTCCAAATCCCCTCACCAGGGCATTTTGGAGCCAGTCTGTGCCTCCACTGTGGGTTCCTGGTCCTGCTTTGGCTGGGAAAGACTGACATGGGGAAGTCCATCCCTATGTGCCCCTCCTCCCAGAATTTGCCCTTCAAGCAAATGCAGCTTGAGACAAAGGCGTGTAAGAAACCATAGAGGCAGGCAGTCTGGCGTAAATGCCAGCAGGTTTCAAACATCCTGGACAAGGAGGTCTGTCTCCTAGGAAACGGAGGGGACAGCCAAACTCCTGTAAACAGGGGAACTCCAAAACAACAAACCACTAAAAGCCCAGGACAAGGCACAGGCCTAGAAAGATGGAAAACCCTGTGCACGGCATTCACTTTCAGCAGCCCTTCCTGATAGAAGGGCTGAAACTCAAGAAAATCTGTCTTATAACTAGATGGTTAGAAAATCAAGAAACAGACATCTCAGGGAATGAATCCCAGAGTTAACATTTTAAAATGTTAAAATGTACAGTGTGCAACAAGAGTACAAGACAAAGAAACAGGAAATGATGGCCCATCCAAAGGAAGAGGATAAAAATCCAGAGAACACTAGTGAAGAAGACCATAACATGGACATACTGAACAAAGACTTTAAAAACAATGATCTGAAAAATGCTCAAGGAGGTGAAGGAAAGTACAGAGAAAGAACTAAAGGATATCAGGCAAACAATGAATCAGCAATATGAGAGTCTAAGTAAAGAGAAGTGTTTCAAAAAGGAACCAAACAGAACACCTGGAGTTGAAGACCACAATAACTGAAATGAAGAATACCCAGGAGAGTTTCAAGAGCAGACTGGAGCTGGCAGAAGAAAGAATCAGTGAACGTGAAGACAAGATACTTGAAATGAGTCAGGCTGAGAAGCAGAAAAATAAAAGAATTTTAAAAGCTAAAATACCCTAAAATACCTCTGAGACACCATCAAGCACATCAAGCATTATGGAAATCCCTGAATGGGAAGAAACAGAAAAAGGCAGAAGGAATATTCAAAGAAATAATGACAGAGAACTTCCCAAACTTAGCAAAAAAAAAAATGAATATGCATATCCAGGAAGCCCAGAGAACACGAAACAGGATAAATATGAAGAAAAATACATCCCACCATATATTGATTACAGAGGACAAGGAGAGAGTTCTGAAAGTTGTAAGAGAAAAGCAACATGTTATGTACAAGGGAGTCCCAAAGAGATTGAGTACTGATTTCTCATCAGAAACTATGGAGGCAAGAAGGCAGTGGGTTGAAATACTTAAAGTGCTGAAAGGAAACAACCAATAATTCTATATCCAGTCAATAATTTTATATCTGGTGAGACTTTCTTTCAAAAATAAGGGAGAGATTAAGATAGTCTCAGGTAAACAAAACCTTTGGGAGTTCATCACCCCTAGACCTGCCCTACAAGCAATACTAAAGAGAGTTCTCCAGACTGAAATAAGAGGACACTAGACAATGGTTCAAACCAGAATTTAAAAAAAAAAAAAAAAAAAGACCCGTGATAGAGGTAACCATCTGGATAAATATAAATGCCAGTTACTGTAGTGTATTGTTGGGTATGTAACTCCACTTCTTACTTCCTATGGGTGCTAAAATGCAAATGCATAAAAAGTAATGATAAATGGCTTCAAATATACAATGTACAAAGCTATAAGTGGTAACAAGTACCTCTCCTAAACCCCTACCCCCCAAAAAAGGTGGGGGTTCAAAGCGGTATAGGAAAAGTACATGTGTATGCTATGGATGTTAAGTTGGTATCAAACCAAATGTGACTGTTAGATATTTAGGATGTTAAATTTTAACACCATGGTAACTACAAGGAAAACAGATGAAAAATATATCCAGATTGAAATGGGAAGACACTCAATATGGTACAACAGACACACACACACACACACACACAAATAAATATAAAAGTAGGCATTAACAGCATTGAAAAATAAAAAAAAGAATAAGACTTACAAAAGCCTACATCGCCAAAAGACAGAAGAAAGCTGGGTATCATCAGTAGTGCATTTAAATGTAAACGGATTAAACTCTCCAGTCAAAAGGCAGAGACTGGCTAAATGGCTAAAAAAGCATGACCCAACTATGTGCTTTCAACAACATTCTCACCTTAAATTCAAAGATTCAAGTAGTGTGAAAGTGAAATGATGGCAAAAATAAATCCCATGCAAGTAGTAAACAAAAGAGAGCTGGGTATTACTGCAAAGGAGAGGCTAAACCTGCTTATAACTGTGCCTAAGAGTCTCCCCTGAGTACCACTTTGTTGCTCAGATGTGGCCCTCTCTCTCTAGCTAGGCCAGCTCGGCAGGTGAACTTGCTGCCCTCCTCCCTATGTGGGACCTGACTCCCAGGGGTATAAATCTCCCTGGCACAGGATGACTCCTGGGGATAATCTGGACCTGGCATTGTAGGACTAAGAACATCTTCTTGACCAAAAGGGGGATGAGAAATGAAACAAAATAAAGTTTCAGTGGCTGAGAGGTTCCAAATGGAGTCGAGAGGTCACTCTGGTGGGCACTCTTACACACTATATAGATAACCCTTTTTAGGTTTTAATGTACCGGAATAGCTAGAAGTAAATACCTGAAACTATCAAACTGCAATCCAGTAGCCTTGACTCTTGAAGATGACTGTATAGCAATGTAGCTTACAAGGAGTGACAGTGTGATTGTGAAAGTCTTGTGGATCACACTCCCTTTATCCAGGTATGGATGAATGAGTAGAAAAATGGGGACAAAAACTAAATGAAAAATATGGGGGGGTGGGGGGATGATTTGGGTGTTCTTTTTTACTTTTATTTTTTATTCTTATTTTTACTTTTTCTGGTACAAGGAAAATGTTCAAAAACTAGATTGGGGTGATGAATGCATAACTACATGAAGGTACTGTAAACAGTTGACTGTACACATGGATGATTGTAAGGTACATGAATATATCTCAATAAAAGTGAATTTAATAAAAAAGAGAGAGAGTTGGGGCGGCTATAATAATATCTGATAAAGTAGATTTTAAGTAAAAATGGTTACAAGGGACAAAGACAGTCATTATATAATGAAAGACAACAATTCAACAAAAAGATGTAATAATTATAAATATATATGAATATAACAGCAGAGTGCCAAAATATATAAAGCAAATACTGACAGATTTGAAGGGAGACACTGATGGTTCCTCATTAATAGGACAAATTAAGACACCACTCTCAACATTGGATAGAAGATTAATAAGGAGGTACAGGGCATGAATGATACACTAAACCAACTAGAACTAACAGAAATGTATAGAACACTGCACCCAACAAAAACAGAGTACATGTAATTCTCAATTGCACAAGGAATATTCTCTAGGATAGGCCATATGTTGGGTCACAAACAAGTCTCAATAAATTCTAAAAAACTGAAATTAAACAATGCATATTCTCCAACCACAATGTAACAAAGCTAGAAATCAATAACAGAAGAAGAAATGGAAAACTCACAAATAAGTGGAAATTAAACAACATACTCTTAAACATCACCGGGTAAAAGAGGAAATCACAAGCGAAATTAGGAAATATTTTGAAGCCAATGAAAATCAAAATAAACATACCAAAACATGGGATGCAGTAAAGGCAGTGCCAAGAAGGAAATTTATAGCTCTAAATGCTTACATTAAAAAAAAAAGAAAAAAGAATTAAAATCAGACCCTAACCTCAAAATGGGAAGAACTAGAATAAGATTAGCAAACTAACCCCAAAGTAGGAAACAACAAAGGAAGTGAAACAACAAAGATCAGAACAGAGATAAATGAAATCGAAAACAACAACAAAAAAATAGTAGAGAGAATCAACACAACCAAATGTTGGGTCTTTGAAAGGATCAATAAAATCCACAAACTTTTAGCTACACTGACAAAAAAACAGGACACAAATAACGAAAATCAGAAATGAAAAGGGGGACATTACTACTAATCACACTGAAATAAAATGGACTATAAAAGGGTACTTGAACAACTGTACACAAATAATCAGACAACCTAGATGAAATGAACAAATCCTTAGAAACACACAAACTACCTACACTGAATCAAGAAGAAATAGAAGATCTCAACAAACCAATTACTAGTAAAGAGATTGAATCTGTAACCAAAAGCCTCTCAACAAGGAAAAGAGGCTTCACAGAGGAATTCTACGAAACATTCAATCCTGCTGAAACTCATTCAATTCTGCTCAAACTCTTCCAAAAAAATAGAAGAAGAGGGAACACTCCCTTACTTTAAGGTCAACATCACCCTCATATCAAAGTCAGATAAAGATACCAGAAGATAAAAAAAAAAAAAAAAAAACTACAAACCAAGATCTCTTATTAATACAGATGCAAAAATCCTCAACAATATACTAGGAAACCAAATCCAACAGCATATTAAAAAAATTATAATGATCAAGAGGGATTTATCCCTGGTACATAAGACTGGTTAAACATAAGAAAATCAATTAATGTAATATATCAACTGATGCAGAAATGGCATTTGACAAAATCCAGCACCCCTTCTAGATAAAAACACTTAGAACAGCAGGAATAGAATTAAACATCCTAAACATGATAAAAGGCATATATGAAAAGCCCAATGCTAACATCCTACTTAATGGTGAAGATTAGGAAAAAAGACAAGGATGCTCATTGTCAGCCTTGTTATTTTCTAGTCAGAGCAATTGGGCAAGAAATAGAAATTAAAGGCATCCAATGGAAAGGAAGAAGTAAGACTTTCCCTATTTGCCGATGATATGAAGCTATATATAGAAACTTCTCAAAAATTCACAACAGACTCCTACAGCTAATAAAGGAATTCACCAAAGTGGCAGGGTATAAGATCAACACCCTAAAATAAGTAGTGTTTCTATTCACAAGCAATGAGGAATCAGAAGAAATCAAGAAAAAAATTCCATTCACAATAGCAACTAAAAGAATCAAATGTCTATGAATAAATCTAACCAAGTACATAAAGGACGTGTACACAGAAAACTACAAATCACTGCTAAAAGAAATTCAAGAAGACCTAAATAAATGGAAGGATATTCCATGTTCATGGATTTGAAGACTAAATATCATTAAAATATCAATACTACCCAAAGCAATTTATAGATTCAATGTAATCCCAATCAATATTCCAACATCCTTCTTTGTAGAAATGGAAAAGCCAATCACCAAATTTATAGGAAAGGGTGCATGGCTCCAAATAGCTAACGCCATCTTGAAAAAGAAGAATGAAGTTGGAGGACTCACACTTCCTGATATGAAAACTTATTATAAAGCTTTAGTCACAGAAACAGCATGGTGCTGGCACAGGACAGATATATATAGACCATAGAGTAAATTGGGAAGTCAGCAATTAACCCTCACACTTATTGCCAACTGATTTTTGACAAATGGGCAAGACCAGTCAATTGGGAAAGAACATCTCTTCAATAAATGATGCAGGAAAAACTGAATCTATATTTGGAAAAACAAACAAACAAACAAACAAACAAACCAATCAAAACAAAAACGGGATGATCCATACCTTACATCTTATACAAAAATCAACTCAAAATGGACAAAAGATCTAATACATAAGCTAGAACTATCAAGCACATAGAAAAATAACATAGGGAAGCATCTTCAAAATCTTGTGTTAGACTTTATACCTAAAGCACAAGCAACTAAAGAAAAAAGAGACAAAATGGGGCCTCATCAAAATTAAAAATGTTTGTTCCTCAAAGGATTTTATCATGAAAGTAAAGACAATCTACAGAATTAGAGAAAAATTTCTGAAACCACAAATGTGATAAAGTTTTTATATCCAGAATATATAAATAAATCTTTCAACTTAATAACAAAAAGACACACAACCCAATTAAAAAATGGTAAACAACTTGAATAGACATTTCTCTAAAGAAAACACACAAATGGCCAGAAAGCACATGAAAAGATGCTCAACATCATTAGACATCAAGGAAGTATAAATCAAAACCACAATGAGAATACATTTCTACCATTAGAGCGGCTGCTATTAAAAAAAGAACAGAAAATAACACGTGGAAAGAGAGGATGCAGAGAAATAAGAATACTCATTCATTACTGATGTTTTAGTAACAGTAAAATGATGCAGTGGAAGACAGTTTGGTGGTTCCTCAGAAAGCTAAGTATAAAACTACCATATGACCTGGCAATTCCACTACTCCCTATATAAAAAGAATTGAAAGCAGGGACTTGAACAGATATTTTCGCACTCATGTCCATAGTGGCATTATGTAAAATTGCCAAAAGATATAAGCCACTGAACTGTCCTTCAACTGATAAATGGAGAAATAAAATATGGTCTATACATACAATGAAATATTATTCAGCCGTAAAAAGGAATGAAGCCCTGATATATGCAACAACATGGATGAACCTTGAAGACATCATATTGAGTGAAATAAGCCAGACACAGAAGGGCAAATAGTGTATGATCTCAATAATATGATCTACTTATAATAAGCAAACTCACAGAGTCAGAATCTAGAATACAGATTACCAGGGGACGGGGTAGGGATAGGGAATGGGAAGTTACGACTTGATATATACAGAGTTCCTATTTGGAATGATGGAAATGTTTTGGTAATGGATGGTAGTGAAGGTAACACAACACTGTGAAAGTAATTAGCAGCACTGAAATAGATATAAGAATGTGATTAAAAAGGGAGATGTTAGATTTTATACATAGTAACAGAATAAACTTTTTAAAAAATCCATGGAACTGCACTACATAAAGTGAACCCTAGTTTAAACCATGGACTTTAATTAATATTACAATTATAAAAATGTGCTACTATCAATTGTAAGAAATGTTCCACAAAACGCAAAGTGTTAACAATAGGGTAGTATATGACAATCCTGTATTTCATGCATGTTTTTTTGTAAATGCACAACTTCTGTAATAAAGAAAAACATAAACATAAAATAAACTCTATGAGATAGGAAGGGCTTTAAATGATAAAATTTAAGTAAATTATGCTACTTAGTAACAGAAATATAAATATGATTTTAAGTATTAGTAATAAATATACTAAGAGTTCTATGGCAAAGTTAAAAGTCAAGTCTAGCCCCTCAAATGTCTGATGAAGAGCAATAGTGAGTAAGTGAGTTGATCACATGTATTCTGGAAAAAATTTAACAACATAACCACCTGAAAAACAGCAAGTGTTGTAATAACATTTCCACCATTTCAAATATTTAACAACACTCCTATTAGGATGCACATAACATAATTATAACACTTCTGTATAGACAGTGAAGGTGTCAGCTAGTTAAAGTTCAACTCCAGCGGCAGTCAGTAGTCCTAATTCAGAAGCCACATGCAGGGAGCACTGTATCAGAGACAGCCACACCCCAGAGGTAACAATCATAAGCACTTCTTTTATCCACAACTTGATCATATTTTGAGATACTGCTAATTAGCATAGTGAATATCAGAAATGTTATTTATAGGTAAAATGTATAGCCTCTTGATTAACACGATAATGTTAAAATGGGCTTTTATTTTTAAAATTAAAACATGGAGAAACTGTGACTTAGATAAAAATACCTTACAGTGTTCTCTATCCTTGCTTAAACAGGGTATAAAAACCCAGCTAGGTCTACAGCATCTCTTAGAAATGCTACCTGCGGTTGACCCCTTAACAGCCCTAAATCTAAGCTTTCATGGTTTGGGTGCATTTCTGGTTGCCAGATGCTGAACAAAGGACAAATTAATACTGTCTTGTGAATGCTGCACATCTAGACTCTATTGAACCCTTCATGTAAGGTGATGGTTGGAATTCCTAAAATGAAAGAGAGATGGAAGCTTCCCTCATGGATCTTACAGAACAACTGTTAAGAAATTGCTTTGTGCCTGCATGCTAATAAATGTTTGACTAAAAAGTATCTCTATGTGGCAGAATGTAGTCATTGCATTATAAGCTGCTAGTAAGGGTGGAGAAATACCTTCAAAGTTTTCAGTGGCCACCATTATCTACCCTCTTAAAAAATGCCCAAGATTTGTACATGATCAGCCTAATTTAGGTCACTTCACAACAACTACAATCAGATTTTTTTTCATTGATACAGTTTAGACAGTCTCCAGACAACTGTCAACTACAAAACATAATTCTATGGTTTTCAAAATTTCTTAACCAGCAAATCTTGGGATACAGCTCCAAATTTTTATAGCCTATATAGCTAAAAACCTGTACCCTCACATAATAAAGAAACACTTCCTGATACTAACATTCTTTAAAGGGTCATTATAGAGCCCGTGTTACAAATAACATTTAAGAAAAAAAGAAAAGTTGGGTTATTCTCTGCCAGAGACATACTGAACAACTTTAAATCATGTGGTACATGAGACTTTTCAGGGACATCAGAATTTATGAGGACAATCTAGGTTAAAGTATCACATGTACAGCTTCAAAGTGTAAGCAGCACAAGTGCTATCACTACAAGGGACATTTAGTTTGTGCAAAGAAGCAGAGAATAGGTGAAAGACCCAATTATGGGCTGCAGATGACTGGTATAAGAACTACTGAATACTTGAATTTGTCCAAGCTACAGATAGCACATTTTCTTCTTCATGTTTAAACAGCACTCTGCATTTTACCACATGAGTACTGCTAATATGGTGAATAGAATGTCTGAATTCGAATGAGGTGGTTTCTAAAGGAGACATGGTGGACACACAGAGCTCTTCATCTCCTCCTCCAGGTGGCTATATTAGCAACTTCTATGGCCACCTCCAAACTTACCTGAAGGGCTATGTATAAAATACTATTGTTAGAACACTCACTTCTTTCTTGTACTTTCAGATTCTGGTAACACAGAATGCAGTAAATTAAGTGTTTTTTAAAAAGTTATTTTCTCTCTACAGGTAACTAAAAGAGTATGAAAATTGAGGTAAAGGAACTTTCCAGGTCCTCAAACTGATGCCCCAACATCATAGCTTCCAGTATAATTAAATACTTAAATAAATATTTTGTAGTGTTGAGCTTGCTTCAGGGTAAGGTATAGGATCTTCCTTCTTTAGATTAAAAAAATTATATAGATAATTACCATAGCTTTCTATGATGTTTTAGGTACAGCCCTGCCTAGGAGCAGAAGGCTAAGCAGGTGATTTCTTAAAGTACTTTTCAGCTCCAGGGTGATAAAAATCTTAAACTTTCTGAAGTTGAAAAACCATAACTAATTATTAAAATTTAAAACTGAACAATCATATTCAGTTAAGGTATAAATCTCTAAAATACAGTACAAAAATAAAAAGAGGTAAGATAAAGATTAACATTTTCAGCTAAAAATCAGCAAATATTGTTAAAATGATCAACACTTCAAATTACTCCCATTTCAAATAAAGAATTTAGCTGATTACAGGGAACTTTTTCAATAAGAAATCATGGATAACACATGGTTTGTGTGGTAAATCTACTATACAGCTCTCTGTAAGAACTGTATAATCTCATCAACCCTAATCACATGCAGAATTATTTTCTCTAGAGCATTTAATACGAAACCTTGAAGAGGTCACCAGAGAGATCATGTGACAACATACCTTGTGGGACCTTTTCCTGTAGTGGAAATGGCTAAACATTTCCTACATCATCGATTTCTATAACACCAGTTCCTGCTTAAGTCAGATAAATAACACAACTAACAATAATGATGATTTACATGTGTCAGACACTGTTTTAAGCATGTGTTAACTCACAACACTCTTATCAAATAGGCCCTGTTATTATCCCCATTTTATAGCTAAGTAAATTGAGGTACAGAAAAGTTCATTGCCTTTCCCTGGATCACACAGCTAGGAAGTGTTCAGAGCCCTCACTCTTCACCACCCCCACTGCCTCTGAAGAGAAAAAGACAACTGACCGTACCTGGAAGTTCGCAGAGAAAAAAGAGCTGAGATTTTCACAATATGTTGTTCAATAAGGCAAAAATTAACTTTCAATTCCACTTATGTCTCCTGCTCTATTTCCACATATTCCAGACACCCCTTGTAGAAAAACTGATCTATATTTGATCCAACACAACTTAGAATGTTTATGAGTATTGTTATCACCTGTTTAGTGAACTACTTTGAGATAATTATTTATTTGATCTTTATTAATGTCTGTTAAATAGGTGAGGCTGATGTTGTTATCTCTGTTTAAGATAAGAAAGGAAACTTAGGCCCAGAAAGTTAACAAGTTGCTTTAAGTTTATCAGACACATCTATAAGAGTTTGACATGGTACCTACTTCCTATCACCTTTTCTGCTACTGTTTTCATCTGGCATTTGCAGTTTTTTGTTTTGTTTTGTTTTGTTTTTGAGGTAGATGTAAGCCAAAGAGTTCATGGCTGGGTATCTTCCATCCACTATTAGGTAAAAGGGGTTTGCCTCTCAAGCAAAAGTAAGTGAAATGAACATGTGCCTTCATGAAATGAACATGCGCCTTTACACACTACAGCAGCCCGCCTGGTAAACATATTTTTGTTTATTCATTAACATAGTAGCAAAGGAAAGTACCCTAAAAGGTAGCATCTTTGAAAACTAAGACCTCAAAGAGATTTTTATTTGGAGTACATTATCTACAAAGGGTTATTTCAGGTTAACTATTGATAAAAATTCCAATCTACTTCCTTTGCTTTTATGCAATTATTACCATGCTATGGAAACAGCTTTCTGTCAATAAAATGGTGCCCAGGGAGCTGGGATGTATCTAGTATGGCAACCAATACGCTGTTGGTGCTCAAATTACAATACAGGCAACAAAACTACTACCAGGTTACTGCATGCAAAGTGACCTGATATAAAGCCATGCATAACTAAGAACAGAAGAACTGTAAGCAGTATTTCAGTCCTTTTAAAAACACAGAAATTTGTATATAATGTCCACATTTTTATATTTTGGCAGTCAGAAAATGTTCATTGCATAGGACAAAAAAAAAAAAGAAAACTATTTACTCATGTGTTCTTAAATGCTTGTCTACTTTTAAGGAGAGAATAAGATCCTTTCACGGGGCTCAAAAGCTTCATGGGAACTAGGGGTGATAAAACCAGTGCACCTCTCTTCATAATGTTTAAAAAAGCGTATGTGTATATATGTGTGCGTTTCTAGAAAAGAGGTGCAGGGAATGGGGGGAACTTAGAAGACAAAGGAAAAGATCTGCCTCTGCTTATTTTTAGAAATTAGGAAAAAGTCAGAAGCCATGGAAAGAGGTGTTCAACAAAGATAAAAATTTGAACTTAACTAAACCCATAACAAACATCACACAATCCATGGGCTTTATCTACAGGGTTTTGAGAGGATGCAGTAACATGAAATATGTGAAAGTGCTTTGTAAATGGTTTATGCTATACAATTCAAAGTGTCAAATGGCACTGAAACTTTACATAAACCATGATTCAAAAAATATTTTAAGTATTATTTTGGAAAAAAGACAACCAAAATTTTTACATTCTATTTCATTTATACTTAAAAACTATCAGTGTGTATGGGTAAAGGAAGAAAAGCTAAGCACAAAACATTATGCTGCTCTTATTGTGTATTAAAAGTTGGCATGTGTGTTTCTGTAGATGTACATAAGAAACCTAACAGTAAGTTCTCTGGGGAAAAGAAAATTACTTTTCACTCTTTTGTACAAAGTTGAAAAATAAACCTTTGGCCATCTATTAGTTTTTCAATTAAAAATTAATGTTAAAACCTAACAAGGAAATGAAAAAAATGTGGAAATCATTCACTTTCCTGTTTTACTATTGAAAGCTTAGTAAAATTCAAGGCATAATTTCAAGAAAAAATTCAAGAAAATTTTTTGAAAAGACAATGCTATGTTATATCAGGCTACACACACACACACACACACACACACACACACACATAAATATCATTATTAGGGAAGTTGTGGGTCTACAGAACGATCATGTATAAAATACAGGATTCCCACATACCACCCTACTGTTAATACTTTGCATTGGTGTGGAGCATTTGCTACAACTGATGAAAGTACATTTTTATAATTGTACTATTAACTATAGTCCATGCTACAAAAGAGTTCTCTGTTTGTGTAATGCAGTTTCATAGATTTTTTTTTTAATTTTAATTCTGTTACCATATATACAACCTGACATTTCTCCTTTTAACCACATTCATATTAAAAGTTCAGTGCTGTTAATTATGTTCACAATATTATTCTACCATCACCACCATCCATTACCAAAACACTTATTTCCATATTTCCAAATAGGAACCCTGTACATTTTAAGCCTTAATTTCCCATTCCCTATCCCCACCAACCTTAGTAACCTATATTCCAGATTCTGACTCCATGGGTTTGCTTATTATGATTTCATATAAAAATACGTAATGTGTCATGAATTTGTGTGTTATCCATGCATGGGGGCCATGCTAATCTTCTCTGCAATGTTCCAATTTTAGTACATGTGCTGCTGAAGGAAGCACATAATACATACATTTTTTTTAATTTTTCATATATATTTAATGAAAAAGAAATTTAACATTTATTTATTTTTCAGTTCCCCCAAATTCCACAGTCCCTACATAGAACTGGATGCAGCTTTTCAGTTCATAGTAATGGCATGCGTAGCTTCAGTGTGAGAATTCAAATTTCATGTTCGTTTGCAGGACTATTACTGCCTTATGCATTTTTAAAAAAACTTCATATTTCTGAGACATTAAGTAAGTCTATGCTTTAAAATTTCTTGAGATAATACTTATTTGACTGTTTTAGAAGTAGTTCACTTGCCTTATTTTCAAAGGAAATTCCCTATACATGAAAAATGTGGGGAAAGGAAAGGTTCTATGGTCATGACATTTCAATAACAAAAACTCTGTATTTTAAGATAGGTTTGATCAGTTCCTTATTGTTTAAAATGTTAATAGTATAATGATAGCCTAAAGACATGGAAGCATAGGAAATAAATTTATCATTTAAAATCAAGAATTATAGTTATTCCTTCAGAAAATAACACAATGCTATGAAAAATGTACTTTAAAAAAGTCTTTCTATTGTAGTAACATATATATAACTCCAAATTTCCCATATTAATCTCTTTTCAATATACAATTCACTGGTATTAATTATAATATTAGTTGATAAAGAAAAACTAAAAAAAAGTTACCAATATGTTGTATTATATATTCTGCAAAGGGAAAAAAACTCAACTAGTATAGGAACTAAATCAGGAAATAAAACAGAAACATCTTTATTTTTGACTCGTGATTAGGCAGAATAACAGTAAATCCTACTACTATACTAAGAAAGGATAAGTCAGATCCTCAGAGTACAGTTAGGCTACCTAAAAAGGCAAAGCATTTTTGGGTCCTGGAATGCCTTTCCATCTGTAGCTTTAATGACAACTAAAAAATCCAATTCAATGATAACTTAGTAGACTTGATCCACAGCCTAATATCCCTACTTGAAGGTAGGATTTCTGACTTAACTATTGAGTAGAGATTTCGTAGAATTAACAGAAAGTAACAAAGATAATTCAAATAATGCTGGAAAGGGAGATTTATGCAGGGTCACACAGTTTCATGCATATTTCTAGGCAGAGTCCCAAACAAGCTGTTTAAAATGAACTAAAATCAGTACAGGAATCTCTAGAAGGAATTGATGTATTCTAGTAAAAGTAAAGTCCTAAAATTAAATACTGAGCTCCATTTTTATCATGATTACCATTTTAAATTGGAATTATCTCCTAGGAAAAATGTAGGGGAGGGCTGAATTATGTTGAAGTGGTTTGTCGGTTAAAAAAACAGTAGAAAGGACCAGCTGAGAAGCATTAAGGGGCAGATGGGCAGTAAAGACTGATATTACAGAATTTATTATTTCTCTTTACTTAAGAGTCCTTTGAGAAGAATGTTAAAATCACAGGGCATAAAATCAAGTAAAATTTATACCAAGTCTGCTCTTTCAGTTTTTTAAGACCAAAATCTTTATGCCAGGCTACTACCATATATTAGGGAAGGGTAAGGAAGCTAGGTTTTATCAAGGCCCATTGACCTACAGTGGAAAAATCAAAGGAAAAGAAAAAAAAAGTATTACTTAGGTTTATACAGACATTTTTGAAATGAATTCTGTGCAGGTTAAAAAGGAAAAATATAGAATTTCCCTAATCTGAATCTATGGTTTATTCAAACTTTAATAACAAAAAAAGAGGCAAAGAATAGATTTTAACAAGAACAAAAAAGCAAAACAGAAATCAGAGAGCAGGTGTAGAGGGTGAGGATGGGCTTGAAGGTGAGGCCGGTTTTGGAGGTGGTGGGAACAATGGCAAGCACAACAACAGAATTGTCCTGATCCCTTGAGGAACTTTATCACAAAGGAGGTGGCCTGAGGGATTTAGCAGAGAATATCTATTTGAACTTCTGAACTGCTGTCAGCCAGGCATGTGCAATCTGAATTGGAGATTCAATGTGTTATCTAAACTTGATAAATCATGAAACAGA
Organism: Choloepus didactylus; assembly: GCF_015220235.1. Lineage (NCBI taxonomy): Eukaryota > Metazoa > Chordata > Mammalia > Pilosa > Megalonychidae > Choloepus > Choloepus didactylus. The sequence continues at coordinate 29,115,440 of NC_051323.1, forward strand.
GTACAAGCATATTATATAGAACCAGAACCATCACAGGAAGTACCAGAAGAATGAGAATCTGAAGCAGTTAAAAGAGGCTGCCTCAGCTGCTATGGAAGACAGTTTGGCAGCTCCTCAGAAAGTTAAGTATAGAATTACCATATGACCTGGCAATCCCACTTCTAGGTATATACTCAAAAGAACTGAAAGCAGGGGCTTGAACAGATATTTGCACACCAATGTTCAAAGCAGCATTACTCACAATTGCCTAAAGATGGAAGAAACCCAAGTGTCAACCGACAGACAAAAGGATAAACAAATTGTGGTATAAACACCATAGAGTATTATTCAGCCATAAAAAGGCATGAAGTTCTGATATATGCGACAACATGGATGCAACTTGAAGACATCACGTTGAGTGAAATAAGCCAGATACAAAAGGATAAATACTTTATTCTCTCATTGGTATTAAATAATTAAAATAACCAAATTCAGCGTCAGAAGCCAGAGTACAGGTAGCCAGGTGCCAGGGTGGGGGTAAGAAATGAAGTTAATGCTTAATTGGTACTGAATTTCTGTTTGGGGTGATGGAAAACTTTTGGTTATGGATGGTGCTGATGGTAGCACAACATTGTGAAAGTAATTAACACCATTGAATTATATATTCATCAAATGTGGTTAAAACGGGAATTTTTAGGTTGTATATGTTACTAGAATAAAAGTTACAAAAAAAATCCCATAGGGATGTATAACACAAACAGTGAGCCCTAATGTGAACTATGGACTACAGTTAACAGTATAATTATAGTAATCTTCATCAATTGTAACAAAAATACCACACTAATGAAAAGTGCTACTAATGCGGGGGTATATGGGAATTCTATATTTTCTGCATGATTTTTCTAAAAACCTACAACTTCTCAAATAAAAAAATTATTTAAAAAAGCATGTATATATCTCTTGTCTCTCTCCCTAGCTCAGCCTCTTTTTGTTCCTGTTTTTATCCTAGGGTATAAGTGTCTATCTTCATCTCTCCCCTGTTTTTTCACATGACTATCTTCATTTCCATCCACTTCTCTTCCTTCTCTCCCTTAGGGACTATAATATGGAACTAAAGTCCTCAATTTTATAGTCCTTGATTGGAACATTTTCTATTTTTTCCTTAAAGATGCCTTGGCTTTTTCAATGTGCTTCAGTATTGTTTAAAACTTTAAGATTTCACAATCAATAAAATTGTCTCAGAATCTTTAAAATAAAAGTATGTATATAAAAAGGCTGCCTCAAGGAGAGGGGTAGAGGTGGGAAAGGAAGCGGCAGAAGAATGCTGATTTCCATTAAAAGTTCTCTCATAATGTTTGATTTGTCATCATGTGCCTGCATTGATAAAAATAAAAACATAACTTTTAAACTCATAAATTACAAGGGCCTGATCTGTGCTGAACTTCCTTTTCCTTCTTTCCTTCCCTCCCTCTCTCCCTTCCTCCTCCCTCTTTCCTTCCTACCTCCCTTCCTTCCTTCCTTCTAATAATTCCATCAAAAGGTTCTGGAAAAAGCAGATTTGATTTTTTTTTCTGTGTATACATACACACTGGTTATGGATGATTAGCAAAGCATTCATTCTTTTTGCTTTGGCTGAGAATTTACTTGTGTTAGTATTAAAGAAAGATTTCACTTTATATAGAGGAGATATCAAGAGTTGCTTATTTAAATATATATATGGTAAAAGAAAGGGTTTATACATGTTTTAGGCTAACAAAAAATAAAAGTGTTTAAGTAGGTTCTACTTAAACCGCAGTTTATCCAATTTAGAAATTAGGAAAAATGCTATGTGCCTTTTCTCTCTATCCAAAAACAGGCTTTGCAAACTTATCTATTTAGTATTTTCATTTCCGTTGTGTGGTAAAAAGTGTTTTTAAAGAAGATTTGACACTAAATATGGCAGAATCGATCATGATTATTTTATTTAATTTTTAAATATGCAGAGATAACCATTTAAAAATATATGTTTATTTAAACACAGAGTTAAAAAGAGCTATATTGCAAAAACACAGTTCCCCAAGTTCAGGGTATCTGGAAATAAGTACACAAATTTAGCCTAGCATACAGTCACTAAAAGCATCTTTTTTTTCAGATGTACAATGTTTAAAAGACAATATTCAATTGAAAGAAAGGTTTAATTAAAAGGTAACACACATGAAGAATCAGTGAAAAATGCAAAATGCTATCTATCCTGTCTTTTAATAATTTTTATAAAATCAATTTTCTAAATAAAACTGCTTTATCCAGCTAATGAGAAACACTAGTCACTGCAATTTAATTCCTTGCAACACCTGTTTAATTTAAAAGACAAAGCAGTCAAAACCAGTAATATGCTTTAAACCATACTGTGACTGACTTTTGAGTGGATTTTCAAGAATCAGTTCCATCAATAAAGGGCAGGGCTTGGGGTGAAGTAAAATAAAGGAAGGTAGGAAAAAAAACAATGCTATGAATTATTTAGAAAGCAGCCATTAAGGAACAGAGAAGGCTAGAACTGAAGTCAAGTTCTCAGATTTCCATTGTATTCCAGGTAATAATGATAGTAACTTATAAAGAAAGAACAGAATAGACAGAGGGAAATTGGATGTGAGGCAAGGTTAAGAAATACCAGTGGCATATGACACAGGTCTTTCTAGGACCACTTGATTTATAGTAAACAAGACTTTAAATCCAGGGCTTAACCTCACAGACAGATCCTCTGACATAAACATAGATTCCTTTTCCTCTATTTTCCCTCTTTCCTAACACGTAAGATAACTACTATCTCTTCCAAGTGGAGCTCATTTTTCTTTTACACTGGAGAATAAAGAAAACAGTCTTTTCTATCTCTCCCTTCTTTCTTTAGTAGATCATATACAGCACAGAGCCATTATTTACAAATAAGTATTGCTACCAGTTTAGACTTTTCATTTTCAGTCTCCTGAAAGGTAATAAGACCTTTCTACCAAATTAAATTGAGCCATCTCAGGTGGCTCCCTTCAATTTTATTTCATTTTTACCACACACACACTCTACTCATCACTTTCATTTTATACGTTCTACTTGTTGACATGTATCTTTTGAAATCTACTTCTAAAATCAACTCTGAACCTAGTCACAAAAACTGTCCTTGAATCAACAAGGTCATCCCAAAAGCCTAAGCGACTGATGGGTTTTGTACAATGATCTGAAGCCCTATAGATTTTCACTGGGTCAAACTCACTGGGGTAAATTCCAAAGCGAGAGTCACTGCAGCGAGAACAGAAAGTCCCCTCATTGCTCACACCTGGAAGCAGTTCTGTGCGTGGCTGAAAAGAACTCAATCATTTGAAAACGTTTAGTTAATAAACACACTGCTTTTACATACTTATACAAAAGCATCAATTCTAACAGCACTTCTATAAAAGTCTGAAAATAACACAGGGATAATGCACATTTTAAAATAAATATACTAATGCTAATTATGAACTTAATCGACTCTAAATGCAAAGAGCAGCAACCTAAAAATATAACATGCGTATGTTTAAAACAAGAAAAGAATGATGGTAAACTAAAATCGATGTATTAATATGATGGGGTTATAAATAACTTTTCCTTTTGAATATTTAATTTTAATTTAATTTATTATTTCCAAATTTCCATTATGTTGGTTGTATAATAAGATTTTTTTAAGATCCATTAAGTTCTAATAAAAGTCTAAAAAACACAAAAGTTGTACATATCAATTTTATTTGCACATTATACCCAGCACATCTGATTTACAGAATCTATGACAACACATAGCCTCTTCAGATATGAAACTAAGAACACTGTGGGCAACAGGTCTTAAATGTCTCACTCCAAATTTACTGAGAATGAAGTCAATTGGGCACCCACTTACCCATTTATTGGGAATTTATAAGTGCACAGCACCTTGCTGGGTACTATGAGTTTACAAAAATATATATATAACTCTTCCTACCTTACACTGTAAGCTTAAAATTAACAGGAAGGACAAAACTATCAACTGAAAAATGAAATAACAGCCTAAGATTAAACTGAAAGAAAAGCCACAGGTTTTGTATATGAGTAAATGACAAGTTCATTTTTCAAACACTCACCGAGGGTCTATTATTTGCAAAGCATTACTTTAAGTGTGGGAATCAGTTATGCATACTTAGATTTCTGACTCCAAAAATAAGCAAAAATATGGGATGTTTTAGAAGGAGAAAGGATATGAACTACTAATATATCAGGACTGCAGGATATTATGGTTTACAGAGGCAGATTTCATGTTAAAGTACAATCACTCTGTAGCTCACATAACTGGAAATTCATGCCCTATTCTTTAAGTTGGCTTACTCTGCAACATATGTAGCACTTTAATTAACTGCAGCAATTGACATACTTTAAAAGTAGATGCAGAGATCTGAAATAATGCTCTGTAAATAGTTCTTGTAAAACAGTATTAATCCAAGTTTAACCTATATATAACAATGGGTGCAGTGTTGTATCTGGATTACAAAGAGAAGGCTGGGTATAACACAACTGTATTCAGAAACTTTGAAACAAAAATGCTTTATTAGCAAAGTAGTAATAAGGATGCAATAAGCAGCGAATACGCATTGCTGTGGCTGTTTAGAAACTTACTCATTAGCATTAAACACACACAAGCACTTATTCTAAAGAGATCTCAAGTTTAGATCTCTAAACTACCATTATAAATATTCTTAAAGAACATTTGGTCAATATGGTCAAGAATATTTCCACACTTCCCTATTTTAATAATTTGTAAATACAAAATTAAATATGTATTTTAATCATTCTAAAAATAAAACTTAAAATGGCCATTTCTTTTATATGTATTGAAAATATCATTAAAAATTCATCTCTCAGAAAGTTGAATTAAAACTAACTATAACTTTGTTACCTAACAAACTTATATCATAACACATTTAAAATTTTTTACACTTAGGCATTTTCCACATAATTATAAATTTTTTTTTCTAATGACCATCTTTTAAAATAAAACTAAAGCATTTCCTAGTTTGTTATGGTCATGTTTTCTTTTGTTTAAGAATCTACCTCTGTAAAATTAATCTTTACCTAAAAAACCTTTGATCATAAAATGTCTTTTCTTACAATAAATCAAATTCCATTTTTCTAACACAGCTGAATTATGTTCTATTTGGAGAGATACAAAAAGCAAACATTTAAATCATACTATCACATACATGCGAATACTTAAAGCTGGTAGATAAAACCTCAGTCCAGGAGTGAAGAAAATGAATGGACGTGAGTAGTCTACCATTAATTACAAATATGACCTTAGACTAGTTACTAGATTATGACATCTTAGTTTCTTTATATGCAAAATGACACGATTTCTAAGCCCCCTTCCAGCTCTAAATTTCTATGATTTGATTATTTTAATTAAAAAACCCACATCTAAATTAAAAAACTAGGCTCTAAAGTTATAGAATAATATTACAGTAGGTTACAGCTTAATGAAAACAAAAACACTACAACACTAATTAGAAGTATATTAACTGTAAGAAAGCAATGCTTTCAAGATAAATAACGCAGTAACAACAACTGCATATGGTTTGTATTCAATCAATGATGGAATGAACACTGAAATCTACAAACCAGGTTATTTCGTTTATGTGTACTACTTGCAGAAATACTTAAATAATCTGTAAAGACAAAACCTGTAGACAAGTAACAAGAACTTACTGAAAGGTTTTAGACTTTACTTTTGAAATGGGTTCTGCTATACTCTGTTTAACTTACATGTAGAAACTAAAAGTATTTAAAATGCATGATCACTAAAACCACAACTTAATATAAGTGTGTACAGGAATAATGCCTTATTTCTTTTAATAACACATTACTAACTACATAATACTTACATGAATTAACACTATTTTCTGTAAAATTGTGAAATTCTCTAAAGAGTTAATGTTCAAGCATTTCATCAACAAGCATCTGACTAATAAAATACAACTTTAAATAAAGACAAACAATGTATTTCCTGTTATTAACCTGATTCAGGTATTACTGGAATTCAATTTTCTCACAAAAGTGTGTATTTTCAAAGAACATGCAACCACCCGCACATTATTTAAAACAAACAAAACAAAAACCTTTGTGCTAGAAATTGTCCCAGGACTATATTTTGACATTTTAGCAACCTAACAAACCACTCTGTTTGCTTTCTTCTGCCAATACAAATTAAGTCAAGGAGCAGTTTCTTCATTTATTTCTTTCAATGTCACAAGAGTACACTATGTCGGGGCAAAAGTCAATCACCAAGAATGCATGCAGTTGCTACAGTTGAAATATAAATGTTCACCTGAGCCCTGTTTCAAACACCAGCCCACTGAAACTTATTTAACAGGACCTATAAAACTAGAAGGATGTAGGAAGACCAGGTAAACTTTGTTCACTGACATCACAGAGCAAATTAGAGAGGGTACACAGAAAACAAATAAGCTTTAGGTAGATGACATCTTAAAGGGTTTTATTTTCCCTAGTAGCTTTAATATTTTCATGTTTTCTAAATTTGCAGGAGTGCTACCCCACAGGCATCCATGACAGCATCACGAGGTTTTGGATTTAGTGACAGTGGTTGGATAAAGTTGGACATTGACCAGTTTTGTGTATGCTGAAAGGCACCAGGCTGGAATGCTGTATTTGGCAACCGGTTATGAGAGCGCCAATGCAGTGAGTTGGATGATGTATGCGTTGGCACTCCATGTGGAACCAGCACACTTCTGTAAAAGGTTACTGCAGTCTTGACTTTGGCAGCTGTCTTCTTTAGGTGATCAAGGAGAGTTATGAGTTAGATCCAGAATCACATCTATGAAAACCAGAAGTTGTGCATGTTTGAGGCACTGCCCAACCTCCAGTCCTCAGAAATAGAAAGCACAGAGTACTCCATTGGGAGATTACATAGTAGAGAAAGTGTCATTTTAAATCACTCAGCTAATTTAACTCTATCAGCGTTCAGGGTGGCATCTAAGTCAAAAAGTCAGCAGGTGTAATTGCATAAATGGATGAAAAAACTTTGTAATATTTAGGTATGAATATCATCAAGTTCAAAGTCCCATGCTCTTTACTAAATGTGCCTGTGTCTTTCCAACGGATACTCTGAACCCCTTGCCTCCAAAAGCAATTTGTGATGACAATTCAGTTTCACAGAGCACTCACTGTTGGGAGCAGCGAAAGGACTACCACATGCTTTCTGTTCTTGACTGACTGTTATAAAGGACTACCAAGCCTCAAGTATGCACAGCTTGTGGTCTTCGTAAGTGTGACACTAGATCTCGCTCTTAACTCTTCATGATCACTTAAAATGACAGCTACCAAAGTCCAGCCAATTCCAACAGGACATATGCTTTCCACCACAAATAAATCAAATATTTTTCTCATTACGGCTAAAATATGGCAAGACAGAATTATCCATGCACAGGTGAGCAGTGTTTCAAAGATATGTGCTATAGAATCTAATAGAGTGTCACAACACACCTTCAACATTTGCAACCAGTAACAAAGGTATTGAAATAGTATGATCTATTGGGTATAGTTTAAATATAGGGTTTTGTTAGAGATTAAACCTGTAATTTCTACCTTCAGAAATAGGTACAAAGAATCTAAATACAAAGCTATTAAGTAAAATAATTTCTCAGTAATGAAATTGAAAATAATAGTTTTTCTTCAAGGAAGGCAAAAAAAAAAAGCCTCTCACAAATAAGCATAATAAAATTGAAAAGAAATGCATATAGTTAAACAGGAATTTCAAGCTTCCAGATCTTAGAACAAGGTTCTTTTGAGCTTTCTGGTTTTTATTAAAAATAAAAGTTGTTTTTTTAACATAAGAAAACATCATAACATGATTGCTACTAAATATTAAATGACACATGTAATATTTCCCCCCATCTACACTACTCAAATTTAGTTTTCTAAACTTAATCAATTTGGTTTCAAAGAAGAAAACATCACAAATACATATGAATTATCACTACTTTCCCTAATGAGTAGAAGTTGGAAAGTTTAAATAAGAGGAACTCTACAAATATTTGATATAATATTGAGAGAGAAAAGAAAGTCCATACAAACTCTAAAAGTATACTATTTCATTAGCTAGAATATTTTTAAGCAATGTCAGAAGAATACTATAGAACTACTCTATAATTATAAAAATATCCTTTGCATGTGAAAGAAAAAAAAAAAAACAATTCTCAACCACTAAATTTAACAAGAGGCATTCTTCAAAAATCCTTTTTCTCTGGCACTAAAACTAAGCTGTCACTAAAGAGAAGCAGAGAAGATTCCCTAAAAGCCCTCAATCTAAAATACGATTAGTTTTTGATGTAAAGAAACCACCCCATCTCAACCCCCAGAATCACAACCTGAAAGAGTTGCTACTTAAATATTAGCCAGTGCTCTGTGAACCATTTTATATTAAAATTGGATAGTCTAAACATCACACATATAAAAAGTATTGTTGGACACAGTGCCATTTTGATGATAAATTGCAATCTATAGCTCAAATAATTCTACCCAGGGATTAACATTTCAGAGGCTGAACCAGAGATTATGTGTGTGGATCTTGAATTTCATCATATCCCTTTGGCACAATAGCTTATTCTTCCTTTTTCATCTCTTCTCTCATGAAGAGTCAGGAAAGCTTAGCCTCGCTGTTGCATTCATTTCATCTCTACATTAACCAGATACCTTACAGTCTTTAGTTCTTATGTGTTATTCCTTTACAAATACTATACGGCACTATGCTATGGCTAATGAAGTTTGTACCAAATCAAAGGGTGCCATCAAGTGGTTATAATACTTTAAACAGCATTACACCAAATTACTAGGTCAGATAGACTTTAATATAGACAAATTCTGCCACCCTCTATGAAAGAACACAATTAATGGGGGGGGCATCCATATTCATTTTTGCTCTTTATTTTCTAACCTCTAGGGATTGCTTTTCTGCATTTTAAATTTATAAAGTTCAATTTTAGAGCCACAGTTAGCATTAATATTTATGTCAGTAAGTTATCAAATGATATTTATTAGGCACAGTTCAAGCATGGCAGCAGTACTGGGAACAAATTTATGATAAACAAATGTATCATTCAAAATTCATTACTAGATTGATAGGTGCTTATTTCTGAAATAAGCAATACTTAATGCACACACTTAAATAAAGACAGTGTCTTGTCAGAACTATTTCCTATCACTAATGAAAAATTGCAAGGCTATGAAAAAGAGCCAATAATATTTGATCTATTCCATATAGCCATGCCTAAAGTTCTAACAAGGAACTTAGCAGTTGATGTGAGAATGTATTTTCAGATATTCAGAAAAATTTTCAGTCTATTCAACACAATACAAGGATCATTTAGAGTTGTGAAGGTAGGAATCTAGAACTGCTCTTAGAAAATATATACAAAATAGTAATTCAAAATGACCACACTCTCTACAGCTGGCTAAATACTTGATCTTGTGAACCATCCTGTACCATGGAAACTCACAGGTTTAAGGTATCTTCAAAACTGTATACTTAATTCTGTTGTATAGAATGCAAATTATCCAAGTTCTAAGATTAACCAACATATAGAAAATTAAGTCAGAAAAGCTAACTTGATCTTTTAAAGATTCGAGGAAAAATCCTAATATGGCAACCAACTTCATCAAAACTAACAATCTATATGACGGCATTCATTACTTTTCTACATAGCTATTGCAAACTCTATACAAAAATACTTTTTATCCCATATGTTCTTTTTAGAACTTTATCACTCTCCCATCAAGGGGTGGAGTCTGCTTCTCCTCCCCTTAAATCTGGATAGGTTTGTGACTGGTTTGTAGCTAAGAGATATAGCAAAAGTAACACAGTGACCTCCAAGGCCAGATCAGAAAATCCAACTTCCACTTTGAGAACTGGAAGTCTTTTAAATCTTTAGCTGCCATGTAACTTGTTTGATTGCTCTGAAGCCACCACACTGTGAGAAATCCAAACCAACTCCCCCAAAGAGAATGAAAAGGAGAAGCCTCAAGACTACAGGAAGTTAAAAGAGATGCCTGGCCAGCAACCCATCCTCTGCTCCGGCCCTTTCCCCACCTCTGAAATGTTCTAGCCACAACCACTTTTAACTACAACTACATGAGAGACCCAAGCCAGAAACATTCATTCAGCCAAGCCCTTCCCAAATTCCTGACCCACAGAAACTGAATGATAACTTGGACAGTAACTACAATCTCATTTTTTAAGCTGTTTGGCAGAAGATGAAGATAGTCAGCAGACTTCAAACCTGTATTGCTACATTGCATATAACACATAGTTGGTTACAAATGGGAGTGAATTGGTACTATTAATGTCCACGAAGCAATGGAATACAGAATGATAAATACAAGCAGAGGGAGCAGAAAAATAAGACTGCCAACTCTGACAGATGAGGAAAGGATGATATGGTTTCGAAAGAAAGAAAAGAGTTAAATTCTTATGTTTTATTTTGTGGGTAGGAGTCAGATGTCCTGGAATTCGTGTTACAGGACCTTATAGCATAGAGAGAAAGTTTTAAATATTTGAAGGCAATCCACATAAAAATACTAGAAACCAATGTAAAAGACAGTAGATTGTTCCTTTTAAGAAAGGACAAAGCCTTAAGATATGTACATTAATAAGAGAAAAAAGAAAAAACAGAGGTGGGGCAAGATGGCAGACTGGTGAGCTGTATGTTTTAGTTACTCCTCCAGGAAAGTAGGTAGAAAGCCAGGAACTGCGTGGACTGGACACCACAGAGCAATCTGACTTTGGGCATACTTCATACAATACTCATGAAATCGTGGAACTGCTGAGATCAACGAAATCTGTAAGTTTTTGTGGCCAGGGGACCCGCACCCCTCCCTGCCAGGCTCAGTCCCATGGGAAGAGGGGCTGTCAGCTCCGGGAAGGAGAAGGGAGAACTGCAGTGGCAGCCCTTATCGGAAACTCATTCTACTGATCCAAACTCCAACCATAGATAGACTGAGACCAGACACCAGAGAATCTGAGAGCAGCCAGCCCAGCAGAGAGGAGACAGGCATAGAAAAAAACAACACGAAAAACTCCAAAATAAAAGCGGAGGATTTTTGGACTTCTGGTGAACATAGAAAGGGGAAGGGCAGAGCTCAGGCCCTGAGGCTCATATGCAAATCCCGAAGAAAAGCTGATCTCTCTGCCCTGTGGACCTTTCCTTAATGGCCCTAATTGCTTTGTCTCTTAGCATTTCAATAACCCATTAGATCTCTGAGGAGGGCCCTTTTTTTTAATCCTTTTTTCTTTTTCTAAAACAATTACTCTAAGAAGCCCAATACAGAAAGCTTCAAAGACTTGCAATTTGGGCAGGTCAAGACAGGAGCAGAACTAAGAGAGCTCTGGGACAAAAGGCAATAATCCAGTGGCTGAGAAAATTCACTAAACACCACAACTTCCCAAGAAAAGGGGGGGTGTCCGCTCACAGCCATCATCCTGGTGGACAGGAAACACTCCTGCCCATCACCAGCCCCATAGCCCAGAGCTGCCCCAGACAACCCAGTGTCACGGAAGCGCTTCAAATAACAGGCACACATCACAAAACTGGGCATGGACATTAGCCTTCCCTGCAACCTCAGCTGATTGTCCCAGAGTTGGGAACGTGGAGCAGTGTGAATTAACAAAGCCCCATTCAGCCATCATTTCAGCAGACTGGGAGCCTCCCTACACAGCCCAGCAGCCCAGAACTGCCCTGGGGGGACGGCACTCACCTGTGACATAGCACAGTCATCCATCAACAAAGGACCCGGGGTGCACAGCCTGGAAGACGGGCCCACTTGCAAGTCTCAGGAGCCATACGCCAATACCAAGGACTTGTGGGTCAGTGGCAGAGACAAACTGTGGCAGGACTGAACTGAAGGATTACACTATTGCAGCAGCTTTAAAACTCTTTGATTGTTAGAGCCACCCCCCCTCCCTGACTGCCCAGAAACACGCCCCATATACAGGGCGGGCAACACCAACTACACAAGCAAGCTTGGTACACCAATTGGACCCCACAAGACTCACTCCCCCACTCACAAAAAAGGCTAAGCAGGGGAGAACTGGCTTGTGGAGAACAGGTGGCTCGTGGACGCCACCTGCTGGGTAGTTAGAGAAAGTGTACTCCACGAAGCTGTAGATCTGATAAATTAGAGATAAGGACTTCAATTGGTCTACACATCCTAAAAGAACCCTATCAAGTTCAGCAAATGCCAAGAGGCCAAAAACAACAGAAAATTATAAAGCATATGAAAAAAACAGAAGATATGGATAACCCAAGCCCAAGCACCCAAATCAAAAGATCAGAAGAGACACAGCACCTAGAGCAACTACTCAAAGAACTAAAGATGAACAATGAGACCATACTACGGGATACAAAGGATATCGAGAAGACCCTAGAAGAACATAAAGAAGACATTGCAAGACTAAATAAAAAAATGGATGATCTTATGGAAATTAAAGAAACTGTTGACCAAATTAAAAAGATTCTGGACCCTCACAGTACAAGACTAGAGGAAGTTGAACAATGAATCAGTGACCTGGAAGATGACAGAATGGAAAATGAAAGCATAAAAGAAAGAATGGGGAAAAAAATTGAAAAAATCGAAATGGACCTCAGGGATATGATAGATCATATGAAACGTCCGAATATAAGACTCATTGGTGTTCCAGAAGGGGAAGAAAAGGGTAAAGGTCTAAGAAGAGTATTCAAAGAAATTGTTGGGGAAAACTTCCCAAATCTTCTAAACAACATAAATACACAAATCATAAATGCCTAGCGAACTCCAAATAGAATAAATCCAAATAAACACACTCCGAGACATATTCTGATCACACTGTCAAACACGGAAGAGAAGGAGCAAGTTCTGAAAGCAGCAAGAGAAAAGCAATTCACCACATACAAAGGAAACAGCATAAGACTAAGTAGTGACTACTCAGCAGCCACCATGGACGCGAGAAGGCAGTGGCATGATATATTTAAAATTCTGAGTGAGAAAAATTTCCAGCCAAGAATACTTTATCCAGCAAAGCTCTCCTTCAAATTTGAGGGAGAGCTTAAATTTTTCACAGACAAACAAATGCTGAGAGAATTTGCTAACAAGATACCTGCCCTACTGGAGATACTCAAGGGAGCCCTACAGACAGAGAAACAAAGAAAGGACAGAGAGACTTGGAGAAAGGTTCAGTACTAAAGAGATTCGGTATGGGTACAATAAAGGATATTAATAGAGAGAGGGGAAAAACATGACAAACTTAAACCAAAGGATAAGATGGCTGATTCAAGAAATGCCTTCACGGTTATAACGTTGAATGTAAATGGATTAAACTCCCCAATTAAAAGATATAGATTCGCAGAATGGATCAAAAAAAACGAACCATCAATATGTTGCATACAAGAGACTCACCTTAGACACAGGGACACAAAGAAACTGAATCTGAAAGGATGGAAAAAAATATTTCATGCAAGCTACAGCCAAAAGAAAGCAGGTGCAGCAATATTATTCTCAGATAAAACAGACTTTAAATGCAGGGATGTTTTGAGAGACAAAGAAGGCCACTACATACTAATAAAAGGGGCAATTCAACAATAAGAAATAACAATCATAAATGTCTATGCACCCAATCAAGGTGCCACAAAATACATGAGAGAAACACTGGAAAAACTAAAGGAAGCAATTGACGTTTCCGCAATAATTGTGGGAGACTTCAACACATCACTCTCTCCTATAGATAGATCAACCAGACAGAGGACCAATAAGGAAATTGAAAACCTAAACAATCTGATAAATGAATTAGATTTAACAGACATATACAGGACATTACATCCCAAATCACCAGGATACACGTACTTTTCTAGTGCTCATGGAACTTTCTCCAGAATAGATCATATGCTGCGACATAAAACAAGCCTCAATAAATTTAAAAAGATTGAAATTATTCAAAGCACATTCTCTGACCACAATGGAATACAATTACAAGTCAATAACCATCAGAGACTTAGAAAATTCACAAATACCTGGAGGTTAAACAACACACTCCTAAACAATCAGTGGGTTAACGAAGAAATAGCAAGAGAAATTGCTAAATATATAGAGACGAATGAAAATGAGAACACAACATACCAAAACCTATGGGATGCAGCAAAAGCAGTGCTGAGGGGGAAATTTATACCACTAAACGCATAAATTAAAAAGGAAGAAAGAGCCAAAATCAAAGAACTAATGGATCAACTGAAGAAGCTAGAAAATGAACAGCAAACCAATCCTAAACCAAGTAGAAGAAAAGAAATAACAAGGATTAAAGCAGAAATAAATGACATAGAGAACAAAAAAACAATAGAGAGGATAAATATCACCAAAAGTTGGTTCTTTGAGAAGATCAACAAGATTGACAAGCCCCTAGCTACACTGACAAAACCAAAAAGAGAGAAGACACCTATAAACAAAATAATGAATGAAAAAGGTGACATAACTGCAGATCCTGAAGAAATTAAAAAAATTATATGAGGATATTATGAACAACTGTATGGCAACAAACTGGATAATGTAGAAGAAATGGACAATTTCCTGGAAACATATGAACAACCTAGACTGACCAGAAAAGAAACAGAAGACCTCAACCAACCCATCACAAGCAAAGAGATCCAATCAGTCATCAAAAATCTTCCCACAAACAAATGCCCAGGGCCAGATGGCTTCACAGGGGAATTCTACCAAACTTTCCAGAAAGAACTCACACCAATCTTACTCAAACTCTTTCAAAACATTGAAGAAAATGGAACACTACCTAACTCATTTTATGAAGCTAACATCAATCTAATACCAAAACCAGGCAAAGATGCTACAAAAAAGGAAAACTACCGGCCAATCTCCCTAATGAATATAGATGCAAAAATCCTCAACAAAATACTTGCAAATCGAATCCAAAGACACATTAAAAAAATCATACACCATGACCAAGTGGGGTTCATTCCAGGCATGCAAGGATGGTTCAACATAAGAAAATCAATCAATGTATTACAACACATTAACAAGTCAAAAGGGAAAAATCAATTGATCATCTCAATAGATGCTGAAAAAGCATTTGACAAAATCCAACATCCCTTTTTGATAAAAACACTTCAAAAGGTAGGAATTGAAGGAAACTTCCTCAACATGATAAAGAGCATATATGAAAAACCCACAGCCAGCAGAGTATTCAATGGTGAGAGACTGAAAGCCTTCCCTCTAAGATCAGGAACGAGACAAGGATGCCCGCTGTCACCACTGTTATTCAACATTGTGCTGGAAGTGCTAGCCAGGGCAATCCGGCAAGACAAAGAAATAAAAGGCATCCAAATTGGAAAAGAAGAAGTAAAACTGTCCTTGTTTGCAGATGATATGATCTTATATCTAGAAAACCCTGAGAAATCGACGATACAGCTACTAGAGCTAATAAACAAATTTAGCAAAGTAGCAGGATGCAAGATTAATGCACATAAGTCAGTAATGTTTCTATATGCTAGAAATGAACAAACTGAAGAGACACTCAAGAAAAAGATACCATTTTCAATAGCAACTAAAAAAGTCAAGTACCTACGAATCAACTTAACCAAAGATGTAAAAGACGTATACAAAGAAAACTACATAACTCTACTAAAAGAAATAGAAGGGGACCTTAAAAGATGGAAAAATATTCCATGTTCATGGATAGGAAGGCTAAATGTCATTAAGATGTCAATTCTACCCAAACTCATCTACAGATTCAATGCAATCCCAATCAAAATTCCAACAACCTACTTTGCAGACTTGGAAAAGCTAGTTATCAAATTTATTTGGAAAGGGAAGATGCCTCGAATTGCTAAAGACACTCTAAAAAAGAAAAATGAAGTGGGAGGACTTACACTCCCTGACTTTGAAGCTTATTATAAAGCCACAGTTGCCAAAACAGCATGGTACTGGCACAAAGATAGACATATAGATCAATGGAATCGAATTGAGAATTCAGAGATAGACCCTCAGATCTATGGCCGACTGATCTTTGATAAGGCCCCCAAAGTCACTGAACTGAGCCATAATGGTCTTTTCAACAAATGGGGCTGGGAGAGTTGGATATCCATATCCAAAAGAATGAAAGAGGACCCCTACCTCACCCCCTACACAAAAATTAACTCAAAATGGACCAAAGATCTCAATATAAAAGAAAGTACCATAAAACTCCTAGAAGATAATGTAGGAAAACATCTTCAAGACCTTGTATTAGGCGGCCACTTCCTAGACTTTACACCCAAAGCACAAGCAACAAAAGAAAAAATAGATAAATGGGAACTCCTCAAGCTTATAAGTTTCTGCACCTCAAAGGAATTTCTCAAAAAGATAAAGAGGCAGCCAACTCAATGGGAAAAAATTTTTGGAAACCATGTATCTGACAAAAGACTGATATCTTGCATATATAAAGAAATCCTACAACTCAATGACAATAGTACAGGCGGCCCAATTATAAAATGGGCAAAGGATATGAAAAGACAGTTCTCTGAAGAGGAAATACAAATGGCCAAGAAACACATGAAAAAATGTTCCGCTTCATTAGCTATTAGAGAGATGCAAATTAAGACCACAATGAGATACCATCTAACACTGCTTAGAATGGCTGCCATTAAACAAACAGGAAACTACAAATGCTGGAGGGGATGTGGAGAAATTGGAACTCTTATTCATTGTTGGTGGGACTGTATAATGGTTCAGCCACTCTGGAAGTTAGTCTGGCAGTTCCTTAGAAAACTAGAAATAGAGTTACCATTCGATCCAGCGATCGCACTTCTCGGTATATACCCGGAAGATCGGAAAGCAGTGACACGAACAGATATCTGCACGCCAATGTTCAGAGCAGCATTATTCACAATTGCCAAGAGATGGAAACAACCCAAATGTCCTTCAACAGATGAGTGGATAAATAAAATGTGGTATATACACACGATGGAATACTACGCGGCAGTAAGAAGGAACGATCTCGTGAAACGTATGACAACATGGATGAACCTTGAAGACATAATGCTGAGCGAAATAAGCCAGGCACAAAAAGAGAAATATTATATGCTACCACTAATGTGAACTTTGAAAAATGTAAAACAAATGGTTTATAATGTAGAATGTAGGGGAACTAGCAATAGAGAGCAATTAAGGAAGGGGGAACCATAATCCAAGAAGAACAGATAAGCTATTTAACGTTCTGGAGATGCCCAGGAATGACTATGGTCTGTTAATTTCTGATGGATATAGTAGGAACAAGTTCACAGAAATGTTGCTATATTAGGTAACTTTCTTGGGGTAAAGTAGGAACAGGTTGGAAGTTAAGCAGTTATCTTAGGTTAGTTGTCTTTTTCTTATTCCCTTGTTATGGTCTCTTTGAAATGTTCTTTTATTGTATGTTTGTTTTCTTTTTAACTTTTTTTTCATACAGTTGATTTAAAAAAGAAGGGAAAGTTAAAAAGAAAAAAGAAAAACAAGGAAAAAAAGATGTAGTGCCCCCTTGAGGAGCCTGTAGAGAATGCAGGGGTATTTGCCTACCCCATCTTGATGGTTGCTAACATGACCACAGACATAGGGGACTGGTGGTTTGATGGGTCGAGCCCTCTACCATAGGTTTTACCCTTGGGAAGACGGTTGCTGCAAAGGAGAGGCTAGGCCTCCCTATGGCTGTGCCTAAGAGCCTCCTCCCGAATGCCTCTTTGTTGCTCAGATGTGGCCCTCTCTCTCTGGCTAAGCCAACTTGAAAGGTGAAATCACTGCCCTCCCCCCTACGTGGGATCAGACACCCAGGGGAGTGAATCTCCCTGGCAACGTGGAATATGACTCCCAGGGAGGAATGTAGACCTGGCATCGTGGGACGGAGAACATCTTCTTGACCAAAAGGGGGATGTGAAAGGAAATGAAATAAGCTTCAGTGGCAGAGAGATTCCAAAAGGAGCTGAGAGGTCACTCTGGTGGGCACTCTTACGCACACTTTAGACAACCCTTTTTAGGTTCTAAAGAATTGGGGTAGCTGGTGGTGGATACCTGAAACTATCAAACTACAACCCAGAACCCATGAATCTCAAAGAGAGTTGTATAAAAATGTAGCTTATGAGGGGTGACAATGGGATTGGGAAAGCCATAAGGACCACACTCCACTTTGTCTAGTTTATGGATGGATGAGTAGAAAAATAGGGGAAGGAAACAAACAGACAAAGGTACCCAGTGTTCTTTTTTTACTTCAATTGCTCTTTTTCACTCTAATTATTATTCTTGTTATTTTTGTGTGTGTGCTAATGAAGGTGTCAGGGATTGATTTAGGTGATGAACGTACAACTATGTAATGGTACTGTGAACAATCGAAAGTACGATTTGTTTTGTATGACTGTGTGGTATGTGAATATATCTCAATAAAATGAAGATTTAAAAAAAAAAAAAAGAAAAAAAGAAAAAACATTTACTTAAAGGAATCTGACTTGTAAAAGGATCATTTCTATATCCAACTGCCTTCCGGATATCTCTTTTCTCCCCACAACCTGCCTCCCCCACCCCGAAGTCTTCCCCTTGTTGTTTTCTATCTGCTTTAAAGTACAAGTATGCAAACATTCAACTAGAAATCTAGAATTCATCTTAGATTCCCTGACCTTCCTCAATACTCATAACCAATTGGTCAGAAGAACTGATTCCACCATCTTCTAAATACCTCCTGAATCTCTTTCCCCTCTTCTCTGTCTATACCTCCTATTGCCACTGTCCTAGTTCATGCCCTCATCATTTATTACCTGGATAAATGAATTAACTGCCCATCTGATCTCCAAGCCGCCCTTCAGTTTTGCATATCTCAATTCATTCTCTAAAGTTGTGGTTTTTCAAACTATAGGCTATGCCCCATTAATAGATCATGGAATCAATTTAATGTGTTGCAAAATCAACTAGGTAGCTTGCAGCCAGTATTCTAAAACATCAAGATAAAACAGGAAATACCAGAGCATTCCACAATACTAGTAAGAATAAGATGTGTTTTGTGAATCTTTTATTACTTACATATAGGTACATATATTTGCGTGCCGAATGATAATGTAAAATTATTTCTTACTGAGAGTCACAGCCTAAAAAGTTTAAAAGCTAAAAACTGATCTTTCAAAATACAAATCTTTGATAATATTACCTCTCTGCTTACAAATTTTCCATGGCTCCTTATAACTTACTAGAATCATGAATCAGAATAATGCAGGGAGCTTTACTAAGAATATAATTCCTCTCCTCCACCCCCTGGCCAAATTTGTATGTTTTAACAGACTCATAGGTGATTTCTGATGGACAGCAGGTTTGGGATACACAGGTCTCAGGGATAAATTCCTTGGTATGGCATACAAGGTCAACTACAGCCTGGCTCTTGCTCATCTCACTAGCTTCAACTCCTGCGCTTTCCCTACCTTGAGTATGAAGCTGCAGCAATTTTCTCTCTCTGTGCCCTTGTCAAGGCTATTCCCTCTGTCCTTACCCCCAGACTCCATTCTCCTTAAATACCTATCCTTATCCTTTATATATTCTGGATATTAACTTTTGCAACTTCCTTTTTTTAACTTTATTTACACTCTCACCATATCCACCAAACACACGTTCCTCCTCTGGTAATCTCTAATCTACTGTCCGCAGATTAGCTATTTAGATATCTATTATAAGTTACATCGTGCATTTGTCTTTATGTGTCTTATTTCACTGAGTATAATGTTTTCAAGGTTCTACCATTTTGCAGCAAATCTCAGAACCTCATTCTTTCTTATGGCCAAATAATATCCATTGTGTGTACGTACTGTATTTTGTTTATTCACTCTTTTGATGATGAACACTTGTGGGTTGTTTCCACCTTTTGACTACTGTGCTATAAACACTGGTGTACAAGTATCTGAGACCCTGTTTTCACTTTTTTTCTGGTATATATTTAGAAGTGGAATCACTGGGTTATATGGTAATTCTATACTTAACTTTCTGAGGAACTTCCATAATGATTTCCACTGCGGCTGCACCCCTTTACATTCCCACTAAAAATGCACTGGAGTCCTAATTTCTCTACATCCTCTCCAACATTGTTATTTTCTGTTTTTTAATAATAGCCATCTTGTGATTGCGAAGTGGTATGTCATTGTAATTTTGATTTCCATTTTCCTAATGACTAATGATGAGCATCTTTTCATATGTATATTTTCTGTGGAAAAGTGTCTACTGAAGACCTTTGCACATTTTAAAAGTTGATTGTCTTTTCATTGTTGCACTGTAAAAATTCTTTATATATTCTGGATATTAAACCATTATTCAGTATATGGTATGAAACTATTTTCTCCCATTCTGTTGTTTGCCCTTTTTACTATTAATAATGTTCTTTGATGTGCAAAAGTTTAAAATTTTGATGAAGTTCAATTTATCTGTTGTTTCTTTTGTTGCTCGTGTTTTGCTGTCAGATGTAAGAATCCATTACTGAATCCCAAGTCATGAAGATATGCCCCTACCTTACCTTCTAACAGTTTGATAGTTTTAACTGTTGTATCTTGGTCCTTATTCCATTTTGAGTTCATTTTTATATATGGTATGAAGGAGGGGTCTAATTTCTTTCTCTTGCATGTAGATATTCAGTTTTCCCAGTACCACTTATTGAAGAGACTCTTCTTTCCCCACCACATGTACCTAAGTACATCCTTATGTTGGCCATAGACATATGAGTCTATTTTTTGGACTTTCAATTCTGTTCCATTGGTCATCTTTACACCAGTACTATTCATTTAAATTACTATAGCTTTGTAGAATAATTTGAAATCAGAAGTGTTAGTCCTCCAACTGTGTCCTTCTTTTTCAAAATTCTTTTGGCCTATTTGGGGCCACCTGCAGGTCATATGAATTTGAGAATCAGCTTTTCCATATCTGCAAAAAGTCTGGGGGAATTTTGATAGGGATTGCATTGAATTTGTATATTACTTTAGATAGTAATGATATCTTAACAATATTTAGGTTTCTAATCCATAACCACAGGATGTCTTGCCATTAATTTAGGTCTTCACTAATTTCTTTAAGTAGTGTTTTGTAGTTTTCAGTGTGTAAGTCCTTTATATCTTTGGTTAAATTTATTCCTAGGTATTTTATTTTTTTAGATGCTTTTCTAAATGGAATTGTTTTTTAATTTCCCTTTGGACCATTCCAAAGTGTAAAGAAACACAATTGATTTTTGTGTGTGTGTACATCTTGTGTTCTACCACTTGCTGTTTATTAGCTCTAACAGTTTTCTCAAGGCTTTCTTTGGATTTTCTATATATAAGATCATGTAATCTTCAAATAGAGATAGTTTACTTTTTGCTTTCCAATTTGGATACCTTTTATTTCTTTTTTTGCCTAACAGCTCTGGTTAGAACTTCTAGTAAATTATTTATTTTTTATGTCTCAGAACTTCAAAATTTTACTTTTGTCTCATCCATCAAGGGCACAGGATACCTTCATCAACTCCAATTTTTGCTTCCTTTTCTCCTTATGGACTATTCTATCACCATTACCCAGCAATATCCTGCATAGGCAGCTTCCTAAGAAGAACCAAAAAATACTTTGGCCTTCTGGGTTAAATATGCTCAAGTAAAGTGTGAAAATGTGAGTTGCATTTTAGCAGCAGATTCCAAGCTGAGCAATAAAATAAAATCCAAAAGCCTTCTACATCAGGCTGCCAACTAAGGAAAGTTCAACATTGTCACCCAGTTGGGTTATCACAGGTAGTAAAACTCAACAAGTTAACTCAATAGCTAATAGCTTCTGTCTGCTTGTGTACCTAGAAACTACTAGACACTCAAGAGCACAGCCCCATATCTAGGATTTCATTCTCATTCAGAAGTGCAATCTGAGGAAATTGTCAGAATTATTAGGTGTGCTGGTTCTAACCCTGGTTACAATGACTTCAGAAAACCACTTCATTATATTTTATTGAATCCCACCTTTGATACCTTGTATAAGGCTCATTAAGTTACCAGGATTCCAAAGCCTTTTGACTTTAAAACCCTACAGCATGCCTCTTAATAAGCCCTTTAATGTGAAACTAATGCAAATTTTGATTTAAATTAAAAAAAAAAAAAAACAACTATTTTAATAGAGAAGTATTTCTTTATACAGCTACTAGCTTCAACATACAGAATGCTCTATCTGATGGCTGGCGGGCTGTGCCCATGCCTTGCTGACATTAACATACATCAACACAATTACATTAACATCACTAGTGGCCATTGTTGGCCAAGAAAACTGGTTTTAAACTGTAAAAGTGGCTTAGACCAATAATGAGTTCTATACCCATGGGTTTGTGTTAAAATAAGTTGCTGTATGAAGATTTCTATAAACCTGCTTCAAAAGCAGGGTCATGGGACAGATCCCACATCTGAGCCCTAGAATTTTAAAGGAATAGTTTCCCTTTGATACATGTTATATCATACTTTCAATGTGATAAAAGTATTTTTTTTTAATTCCTTGACAACATGGGGGAAAACCCTATTAGCACTTTTTATCCTAACTAAGCCCACAATGCAAATACGGCAATCACAGCATTTTTATGGAGTAAGGTGCTGTTTGATGAGATTAATTTACATGCATTCTACAAGTATCTTTGCAAATAAGAGAAAGACTCTTTGTATATCAAGCAAAAGCTGAAATAATCTAACCTCAAACTTTAGGATACAAAGAACCCGGGTAATGGATTTATTAAAGGTTTGTACATTCAAATTATGTTTTTGACATAGTGGATAAACAAGTTCATTTATAGATTTAACCAACATACATAATTGACCTAAAAACTTCAATAGAAGGATAAATTTCAAAACCATTTGAAAGAGAACCTAAGATGGCGCCTAGGAGAGACAGGTCAAAAATCACCTCCATGAAAAATACTAGATAAAAGCCAGAAAGTAGCCCAGAACACCAGTTCCAGCAATGCACCAGCTGGACAAGGTCTGCTAAATCCACAGGGACTGTGCACTTGGTGAAACCGGGAGTCTGCATTCTGAAACAAGTGAGTAAGCCACTGAATGTCTGGCAGCCATGCTGCTGTATGGGGAAACCATGGGTTGGCGTTTGGAGGCGGACTAGGTCTTTTTTTTAAAAAAAAACAAAAGCGGCTGCAGATACGGCAGCGAGAACCAGTGAAGCACGGCAGGAAAGGGCTGTGCAAACACCTCAATATCTGGCGTGTAAGACAGCCTTTCACACACCCACTGCTAGTTGTCTCGGAGCGAGGGCAGAGGTGAGCCAAAAGGGGAAAAAACCATGCCCCTTGTAGCCATCTTCCCAGCAGGCTGGGAACGCTCCTGCCCAGCACCTGAGCCACAGACCAGAGCCGTGCCAAGGGACCCAGTGTGACGGGAAGTGTTTCCGGCAACACCGCGCACATGCCACGATATCGGGCGTGGACAATAGCCTTTTGAGCACCCACAGGTAATTGTCCCGGAGCTGGGAAGGCAGAGCTGTGCGAAAAGGGGGAAACTAACATGCCCCATTCAGCCATCTTTACAGCAGGCTTGGAACGCCCCTGCACAGCCCGGCAGCCCAGGGCTTCTCTTGAGGGACGGTGCACACTTGTGATGTAGCACAGCCTTCCCTCAGCAGAGGCCCTAGAAGGGCACAGCTTGGAAGAGGAACCCACCCGGAAATCCCAGGGACCCTACACCAATACCAAGGACTTGTGGGTCAGCAGCAGTGACAATCCGTGGTGAGACTGAAATGAAGGTTTAGACTCTTGCAACAGCCTTAAATCTCCAGGAACACCTGGAAGTTTGATTAGTAAAGCTGACCTGCGTCCCTAACTGCTCAGACACACACCCCACATTCAGGGCGGACAGCACCAACAACACACCCAAACTTGGTGCATCAATTGGACCCCACAAGAACCAGACTCCCACACACCACAAAGACAAAGTTGGGGAGAAATGACTTGAGGGGAATAGGGGACTCACAGATGCCATCTGCTGGTTAGTTAGAGAAAGTGTACGCCACCAACCTGTAAATCTGACAAATTAGAGACTGGTGTCTGAATAATCCTTCATATCCTAAAAGAACCCTATCAAGTAAAGCAAATGCCAAGAGGCCAAAAACAACAGAAAATTTTAAAGCATATGAAAAAAACAGACAATATGGATAACCCAAACCCAAGCACCCAAATCAAAAGATCAGAGGAGACACAGTACTTGGAGCAATTAATCAAAGAACTAAAGACAAACAACAAGAGCATGGCACAGGATATAAAGGACATAAAGAAGACCCTAGAAGAGCATAAAGAAGAAATTGCAAGAGTAAATAAAAAAATAGATGATCTTATGGAAATAAAAGAAACTGTAGACCAAATTAAAAAGATTCTGGATACTCAGAGTACAAGATTAGAGGAAGCTGAACAACGACTCAGCAACTTCGAGAACCACAGAATGGAATATGAAAGCTCAAAAGAAAGTATAGGGAAAAAAAATCAAAAAAATCGAAATGGATCTCAGGGATATGACAGATAAAATAAAATGTCCAAATATAAGACTCATTGGTGTCCCAGAAGGGGAAGAGAAGGATAAAGGTCTAGAAAGAGTATTCAAAGAAATTATTGGGGAAAACTTCCCTAACCTTCTACACAATATAAATACACAAAGCATAAATACCCAGCGAACTCCAAATAGAATAAATCCAAATAAACCCACTCCAAGACATATTCTGATCAGACTGTCAAACACTGAAGAGGAGCAAGTTCTGAAAGCAGCAAGAGAAAAGCAATTCACCACATACAAAGGAAAAAACATAAGACTAAGTAGTGACTATTCAGCAGCCACCATGGAGGTGAGAAGGCAGTGGCATGACATATTTAAAATTCTGAGAGAGAAAAATTTCCAACCAAGAATATTTTATCCAGCAAAACTCTCCTTCAAATTTGAGGGAGAGCTTAAATTTTTCACAGACAAACAAATGCTGAGAGATTTTGCTAATAAAAGACCTGCCCTACTTCAGATACTAAAGGAAGCCCTACCAACAGAGAAACAAAGAAAGGAGAGAAATAGAGAAAATTAACAGACACATATAGAACATTATATCCCAACTCACCAGGACACACATTCTTCTCTAGTGATCAAGGAACTTTCTCCAGAATAATCCATAGGCTGGGACATAAAACAAGCCTCAATAAATTTAAAAAAATTGAAATTATCCAAAGCATATTCTCTGGCCACAATGGAATATAAATAGAAGTCAATAACCATCAGAGACTTAGAAAATTCACAAAAACACCTGGAGGTAAAAAATGAGGGGGAGATGAAAACATTCCCGGATAATCAAAAGCTGAGGGACTTCATCACCAGTAGATCAGTCCTATAAGAAATGCTAAAGGGAATTGGGCAGCCTGAAAGGAAGGGACACTAAAAAATTGACTGAAACCACGTGAAGAAATAAAGGTTTACAGTAAAGATCACATGGTAAATATAGATACCAATACTACCGTATTTTTGATTTGTAACTCCACTATTTACTTCCTACAGGATCTAAAATACATTAAAGTGTAATGATAAATCAGTGGTTTTGGATGCAATGTAAAATATGTAATTTTTGACAAGAACTACATAAAGGTGGGGGAATGGAGGAGTATCAGAACATAGTTTATATGACCTATTGAAGTTAAGTTGGTATCAAAGAAAACAAGATTGTTATAGACTTAAGATGTTAAATTTAAGCCCCACGGTTAACACAAAGAGAGTATCAGAGAACATGATCATAGAGATGAAAAGTAGAGTATGGCTTATGAGAAGTGGGGGAAGGGGCAATGGGAGTTAGTAAGAAATGAGTGTAGGGTTTTTGTTTGGGGTGAAGGGAAATGTCTAGTAATGGATGGTGGGAAGGTGATGGCACTGCAACATTGTGAATGTGATCAATCCCACTAAATGTAATGCTAGGGAGGGGTTGGAATGGGAAGATTTATGCTGTATGTATGTTTCCACAATGGAAAAAAAAGACAGTCTAAATAGATAATGACAATTAAATGCCATAGATGATCCTGGATGAGATTTAAGAATAAAGGAGAAAAGGCTCAAAAGGACACAATTGGGACATAAGAAAAAAATGAAATAAAGAATGTAAGCTTTACATCAATGTTAAATTTCTTGAACTTCTTAACTACACTTAATATGACTAAATAAGTGAATATTCTTGTTCATAGGAAATGTATACGTGAATTATATTATTTGTTCAAAGATGTGTGCAACCTGCTCTCATATATTCAGAAGACAGAGCAATAGATGATGGATGATAGACAGGGAGGGAGGGAAAGAAAGAAATGGTAAAGTGACAAAATATTAAAGTTGGTAGATCAGGGTATCGGTGGAGGGGGGGTTGGGGTATGCTGGAGATCTGTGTACGGGGTTTGTATTATTTTTGCAACTGCTACTGTAAGTTTGAATTTATTTCAAAATAAAAATAAAAATAAATAAATAAATAAAAAATAAAAAACCATTTGAAGACCATCTCTAGAACAGTGAATTTCCCAGGAGTGTATACCAGATATAACCTAACCTGACATCATCTTAATTGGCAGAGGTTCAATATGCTAGAGCAGTGTGCGTTTCTCCCACATCAAGTGTACTCTTAGGGTTATTATAATACAAACTCTACAAGGAAAAGAACTTCAGTATTGTCTTCTCTTAGTAAAGAATAAAAACTCAGCTTAGTTATGAGACCAGTCACAACACAATGAAAAGCTGTATTAACTAGTTCAGATTATTATTAGTAACAGATGATGCTGGTGTGAATAACTGTATGTTCTAGAACCCTTATAAATAAAATCCCCATTTAGTGTCTATATTACCAGCTATAAGATTAGTTAACTTGTGGTAGAATGAGGACTCATGTAAGGCATAATGAAGCATAGCATTTTACTACTATGAAAACAAGTGCAGTCTAGTTAGGAGAAAACCTTAATGACAAGACTCCCTACCACATGTGAATGTTAAACATTTAATATAAAAATGTTGAGACTGCAATGTACAAAATAGCTATTATAACTGCACATATATATTCTCTAACTTCCAAGTTTACTTTTCTTTCCATTCCCTTTTTTTTTTTTTTTTAAGGAAACTGTAAATTATACTGTGGTTAAGTATCTTCAACCTTGAAAAAGCCCACACTTGGACCAAGACATAACCAGTTTTGTATAATTTCAATCTTTTTAAATGTATTAAGACCTGTTTTATTACTTATTTATTAATTAAGACCCCAGCTTAGAGTCTAGCCTAGAGAATGTCTCATGAGCACTTAAGAAGAATGTGTGTATCCTGCTGTTTTGGGGTGCAATGTTCTATATATGTTTATTAGGTCTAGTTCATTCATCATATCATTTAGATTCTCTGTTTCTTTACTGATTCTCTGTTTAGATATTCTATTGACTGAAGACAGTGGTGTGTGGAAATCTCCCACTATTATGGAAGAGTCGTCAAATTACTCCCTTCAGTTTTGACAGTTTGCCTCATATACTTCGGCGCTCCCTGATTAAGAGCATAGATATTCATGATTTTTATTTCTTGAAGGCCCCTTTTATTAATATAGCATGTTCTTCTTTACCTCTTACAACATTTTTGCATTTAAAGTGTCTAGTTTGTCTGATATTAGTATAACTCTCCTAGCTTTTTTTTTTTTTTGGTTACTACTTTCATGGAAAAATATCTTTTTCCACCCTTTCATTTCCAACCTATTTGTATCTTTGGGTCTAAAATGAGTCTCGTGTTAACAGCATATAGATGGATATTTTTAATATTCAGTTTTATTGATATATTCACATACCATATGCTCCAGTTTGCTAATGCTGCCATTTTGCAAAACACCTGAAATGGATTGGCTTTTATAAAGGGGGTTTATTTGGTTACAAAGTCTTAAGGCCATGAAGTGTCCAAGGTAAGGCACCAACAATAGGGTACCTGCACTGGAGAAAGGCCACTGGCATCTGGAAAACCTCTGTTAGCTGGGAAGGCACGTGGCTGGCGTCTGCTTGCTCCTAGGCTGCATTTCAAAATGGTGTTCTCCAAAATGTCAGTGCCAGCTTTCAATGACCATCTTCAAAATGTTTCTCTAAGCTGCAGTAGCTCCTTCTGTCTGTGAACACTTTTACAGGACTCCAGTGCTTCAATTAAGACCCACCCTGAATGGGTGGGGTAACACTTCCATGGAAATTATCCAATCAAAGGTCTTGCCCACAGTTGACTGAGTCATATCTCCATGGAAACACTCAACCAAAGGATTCCAACCTAATCAACACTAATACATCTGCCCACCCAAGATTGCATCAAAGATTATGGCATTTTGGGGGACATAATACATCCAAACTGGCACACTATACAATCATCCAAAGTGTACAATCAATTGTTCACAGTACCATCATATAGTTGTGTATTCATCACCAGAATTTTTGAACATTTTCATTACTCCAAAAAAAATAAAAAATAAAAATTAAGAATAAAAGTAAAAAGGAACACCCAAACCATCCCATTCTCCCCATTCCCCCTCATTACTCATTTACTTTTTGTCCCCATTTTTCTACTCATCTGTCCATACACTGGATAAAGGGAGTGTCAGCCACAAGGTTTTCACAATCACATAGTCACATCATGTAAGCTATACAGTTATACAATCATCTTCAAGAATCAAGGCTGTACTGTGAACATTTCATTATACACCATGGATGATTGCATGGTATGTGAATATATTTCGATAAAATTGAAAAGAAAAAAAGAATCAAGGCTACTGGGTTACAGTTCAACAGTTTCAGGTATTTCTTTCTAGCTATTCCAATATGCTAAAAACTAAAAAGGGATATCTATATAATCATAAGAGTAACCTCTGGAATGACCTCTCAACTCCATTTGAAATCTCTGAGCCACTGAAACTTAATTTTGTTTCATTTCTCTTCCCCTTTTGGTCAAGAAGGCTTTCTCAATCCCACAATGCCAGGTCTAGGCTTATCCCCAGGACTTGGATCATATTTTCAAATCCATTCTACCAATCTGCATCTTTTGATTGTGGAGTTGAATCCGTTAACATTCAACAGTATTATTGTAAAGGCAGATCATAATTCAACTACCTTATCATTTGGTTTTTATTTGTCAGATCTATTTTTTCTCTCTCTTTTTACCCTTTACGTTACCCTTACAAATACTCTTAATTTCTGTACCCTCCTCCAGATCTCTCTCTTCTGTCTTTTCTTTTCAGCTGGCAGTACGCCCTTTAGTAGTTCTAATAGGGTAGTCTCTGAGTAACAAACTCTCAACTTCTATTTTCCTGTGAATATTTTAAACTTTCCCTCAGTTCTGAAGGACAGCTTTGGTGGACAGAAAATTCTTGGCTAGTGTGCCAGTTTGAATGTATTATGTCCCCCAAAATGCCATAATCTTTGATGCAATCTTGGGTGGGCAGATGTATTAGTGTTGATTAGACTGTAATTCTTTCAGTGTTTTCGTGGAGATGCAACCCACCCAACTGTAGGTCATAATGCTAATTAGATAATTTCCATGGAGGTGTGGACCCACCCATTCAGCATGGGCCTTGATTAGTTTACAAGAAGACTATATAAGCTCAGACAGAAGGAGCGAGCTTGCTATAGCCAAGAGGGACACTTTGAAGAATGCACAAGAGCTAAGAGAGGAGCTGCAGCTTACAGAGACATTTTGGAGATGGCCTTTGAAAGCAGATTTTTGCTCTGGAGAAGTTAAGAGAGGCTAAATGCCCCAAGAGCAACTGACAGTGACATTTTGAAGAGGAGCTGCAGCCTACAGAGGAATGTCCTAGGAGAAAGCCATTTTGAAACCAGAACACTGGAGCAGATGCCAGCCACATGCCTTCCCAGCTAACAGAGGTTTTCCAGATGCCATTGGCCAACCTCCAGTGAAGGTACCCGATTGTTGATGCCTTGTCTTGGACACTTTATGGTCTTAAGACTGTAATTTTGTATCCAAATAAACCCCCTTTATAAAAGCCAATCCATTTCTGGTGCTTTGCAAAAAGGCAGCATTAGCAAACTGGAACAGCTAGCAATTTTTCTCTTTCAGTATCTTACATATATCATACCACTACCTTCTCACCTCCATGATGTCTGATGAGAAATCAGCACTCAGTCTTATTTAGCTTCCCTTGTATGTGGTGAATCACATTTCTCTTGCTGCTTTCAGTATTTTCTCCTTCTCTTCAGCACTTGACAATCTGATTACGTGTGTCTTGGAGTAGGTCTATTCAGATCTATTCTGTTTGGAGTATGCTGGGCTTCTTGGATTTGGATGTTCATGTCATTTATAAGGGTTGGTCGATTTTCAGCCATTATTTCTTTGAATATTCTTCCTGGCCCTTGCCCTTCTCCTTCTGGAACACCCATGGTGTATATGTTTGTGCGCTTTGTGTTGTCATTCAATTCCCTGAGCCCTTGCTCAAATTTTTCCATTTTTTTCTCCATTTGTTCTTTTGTCTGTTCAAATTCGCTTGATATGTCTTCTAGCTTGCTGATTCTTTCTTCTGCCTCTTCCAATCTGCTGTTGTGTGTCTCTAGCATAGTTTTAATTTCATCTACAATGTCTTTTATTTCCATAATGTCTGTTATTTTTCTATGAATTCTTTCAAATTCTTGTTTATGCTCTTCTAGTGTCTTCTTTTTTTTATTCTTATACTCTGCAGTTTATCTTGAAAACAATCTTTGATATATCCAAATGAATTTGAATTTAGTTATCTCAAAGGACACAGAAATTACCTGTATTCTCCTATAAATGAAACACTGATAAAAGAACAGTTAACATATTTTTTAAAGACTAAAAAATAGGATTTTTTCCAAGTATTTTTCCCATCTAAGCCAATATATATTTGACATTTGGACTAAATGTGCATTTGTCAAAGTGAGCAAAAGATAAAACAGCATATAGTGTTCTCTCTGCTTATAATTAAAATTTCAGCAGCAAAGTGTCCAAATGGGAGCAAATAACTGACTACCTTATGAAACAAACTAAACAAAAATTAAGAATAATCAAAGGTGCTAAATATTAATTCCATAAATCATTGTCCCTCTTTCCTATCCTTTTAATATACAAGTGTGCACTATGGTTGTGTGTGAGTTCAAGACTGTGAACTCCCATGTCTAGGGGTATGTAATTCAATAAAAGCCCTTGGGATAAAAAGGTAGTATAGGTGAATAGAGGACATTCATCCATCAAGTTATCCCTATCAACTTAGTAAAGGGGTAGATTATTTAAAAGTCTCAGTGGGCTCAGATACTGGCTTGGGCCTTAAAGTGATGTTTTATTTCATTTATTAATATCATAATTAAACACTTAGAATGCTAGCTGTCACTGGATTAGTATTTTAATAATATTGGAAAGAAATGATTGTGTTACAAATTACACACAAAACATTATATTCTGTGATTCTACTACGTTGTTTGTTCTGCTTTTTTTGTAATTGGGGCAAGATAAGAGATCCAGTTTGTTTAAGAACATTTAACATACCCCCAAAACTGTCTGAATTAAAGATTTTTATTAATTCTCCTGCCAAACACAACACTAATTTCCATCTACAATTATTTTTTAAGATAAAACAGTAAGTCAATCGGAAAAACAGCTGTGGCCTTGAACTATGAAACACTTCAACATACTGATTAAGTAAAAAACCTAGAACATCACTGTAAACATGTTAACATTGTTGGCATTCAGCAGTGAATGGATGCAGGTTTTGTGACTTCTCCAAAAGTGCTTTGCAGCACCTAACACGCTGCTGGTACATAGTCTCAAAGGCGGAGTCAGTTCCATCATAGGAATTTAGGAGTAGAAGGACCCCTTGGCCATGTTCCATCTTCATTTTTCTGTTCTATCACTAACACCTGTCCTTGGTATAAACCAGCATCCTGAATGGTGCTGTCTGGTTTACTCAGTGGTTCAAACGTATTACTCATGTATTTGTTCCACAATCTGGTTTCTTTTTCATCTGGAATACTGAAGATTTTCTTATTTCCTCTTCAGTTGTATCTATTGTGTCAGCTTTGCTAAATCTTCAAGTTACAACATTGTTCGTATTTCCATTTTCACAGAGCTTCAATTCTGTGAGATATACTTCCACTTTGCTGTGCTTTACAAACATACCCTGTTCAACCACCTTTCAGGTTATTGGCTCCTGACTGTCCATCAATGTGTTCCAGCCGACAAGTTTATTCCAGCCCTCAGTTGGCAATAGTATGTAATCCAATTTATCAATAAGATGTTCCTTAAGTGACTGGACATCACCATCTATGAGAAGTCCAGAGTTATCAATGGGTCCAAGATATACATTTTGATCTCCCATCTGGTATTTGTCCCAACTGTCAAAGCCAACATATTGTTTCCACTGTTTGGACTATTGACTAGATACCAGTTGTCCCCTTTCCAGAGCGAGGTTTTGAGCAGTGTCACAATGTCAGACTGCTAGGTGTCCAGATCTGCCGCTCTGCCTTCCACTATCTTCTTCCTAGTGTCTTTTTAATAACCTTTATCTCCTTATGCACATTTTCCTTCATTTATTTGAATTGATTCAGATTTGTTTGAACATCTTTGATTAGTTGTTCCAGAGTCTGTGTATCCTCTGACTTTTTGATTTGCTCTTCTGACTGGGACATTTCTTCTTGAATTTTAGTATGCCTTGTGATTTTTTGCTGAAGTTTGGTCATCTGATTATCTTGATGGGTCTATTCTGAAGATCAGTTTTTCTCTCTTGTCTAGGATTTAGTTGATGCCTGGATTTGTATTAGGGCACCGCTTTGACAGTTGGGTCGTTAGTATTTCTCAGCCAAAACAGGGCCAGGTACCCATGCAGGGGGTGTGTAGACTAGCTCTGATGGGCCTGGGATAGGGTCTAGAGAGGCTCTGCAAAGCTCTGTGAATTTCTCTTGCACTTTCCAGCCTGCCCAGCAGATGGCGCTCTTCAGTGACTTAATCATTCTCAGAAGCTGTTTACCTCCTGGAGCGCCACAGCATCTGATAGGGTGGGGCTGAAACTGTGGGGTTCCTGTGCTCTCACTTTACTGGCCAGTTTCTGGCTTAGTGTGGGACTCTGTCCTCCCTGTACTTGTGGTGGAGGCCTCCCCCAGCTGCCATAGTCCGCAGCCTTCCCCCAAGCAAGGGTCAGGCTGCCCACTGCTTTTTCCTTCACAGGTGGGGGATGGGCATCAGATGTTACAGTCTCTGTCCATGTATTCTCAGACTCTGGGTCCCTCACTGACCTGGGCCTTGAAATGTTCTCCCTTGTTCCCTGGGTCCCCAAACAATTGATTTGGGCAGTTTCTGCCTGACTAATTGCTGCTTTGGGGAAAGATTCTACCTTTCCCTCCCTATTCCTCTATTTTGGAAACCCCTCCTTTTTGTCCTTTTATATTCCGCCCTCCCCAGTAGTTTAAGTCCTGCTGTAGGTCCTGTAGGCTTGGGTCTGTGTCTGAATATAGGTGGGGATCTGTCTCACTGATGTGAAAGATACTGTAGTCTCTGTTCCCAGTGGGAGATGGGAGGGATCCTGGCTGTTGCCACTGGGCACTTCCTGAGCTGCATGGGACTGAATGAGGGAGAGGGGTGAAGACCAGCCAGTCCAGGAAGGAAGTTTCCTACCTGGTATTTTTCTCTTTCTTCAATTTGGCATTTGTGGGATTGTTCTCCAGCCTTTACATTCCTCCAGAGTTCTGAACAAGTGAGAACTGTCTGTTTTTTTTTTTTCTGCTGAATTTCTGGGGAGAGGTTTTCAGTAGCTGTTTACATTGCCATGTTGATGATGTCCCCTGCTCTCTTTTGATTACTATTTGCATGGAATTTTTTTTCCATCCTTTCACTTTTGACCCATTTTTATCTTTAGATCTAAGTTCAGTCTCTATAAACAGTATATAGTTAGGTCATGCTTCTTTATCCATTCTGCCAATCTCTGCCTTTTGATCTCTGCCATTTACATTTAAGACAACTACTGATAAGGCAAGATTTACTTCCTCCATTTTATAGCTTTTTTTTTTGTCCCTCCTTTTTTCCATTACTGCCTTTTTTGCTTAGATGATTTTTATAATAAGCCATTTTGAATCACTTATTTACTTCTGTATAAATTTTTTTGAAATTTTCTTTATGGTTACTATGGGGATTACATTTAACATACTAAATCTATTACAATTTCATTTATATTATACCAACTTAAATTCAATACTCTACATATACTCTGTTCCTACATCCCCCCATCCCTCCCTTTATTTTGTTCATTTCATAAATTATATTTTTATACATTGTGTGCCCAGTAAGAAGAGTTTGTGCTTATTCTCATGCAGTTTAATTTTAAGCCTTATAAGAACTGCATTACATATGAAAAATGCAATAACACTGCCATTTAGTTACCTATACCAGAGGTCTTTATTTCTTCATATGGCTTTGAGTTACTGTCTAGTGTCCTTTCCTTTCAACATGCAGTAGTCTCTTTAGCATTTCTTGGAAGGTAGGTCTAGTAATAATGAACTCCTTCAGCTTTTGTTTATCTGGAAATGTCTTAATTCATTCCTCATTTTTGAATGACAATGAAAAATTCATTGCTCATTATTCTTGGATATAATTTTTTTTTCTTTCAGCTTTAAATATGTTTCCTACTCCCATCTGCCCTCCACGGTTTCTAATAAGAAATTGAATGTTAGTCTCCTTGAAGATCCCTTCTATGTGATGTATTGCCTCTTTCATGTTGTTTTCAAGATTCTGTCTGTTCTTAGTATTTGACAGTTTGATTATTATGTTATTTGGTGTTCATCCTGTGTGGCATTCATTGAGCTTCTTGGATTTGTGTATTTGTATCTTTCATCAGATTTGGGAAGTTTTCAGACATAATTTCTTTGAATATTTTTTCTGCCCCTTTATCTTTCTCTTCTCCTTCAGGGACTCCTATGATGTGTATATTAGTATGCTTGCTGGTGTCCATAGGTTTGTTTCTTTGTTTTTTCCATTCATTTTTCTGCTTGTCAGACTGGACAATTTCAATTATCTTATCTACAAGTTTGCTGATCCTTTTTTCTGCCTCCTCCAATTTGCTGTTTAACTCATTTATTGAATTTTTCATTTCAGTTAATATACTTTCCAGTTCCAGAATTTTCATTTGGTTCTTCTTTGTAATTTCTATCTCATTACTGCCATTTTCATTTTGTTCTTATATTGCAACTCTTTTGAGTCATAGTTCATATGCTAACTCCCTGTGAAGGCTCCCCATCTCTCTGATAAGCCTGACCACTCCCTGACATCCTCAATGGACCTCCCTCCTGCCTCTTTTCTAGCATCATCACTGTATTTACACAATTTGTCTACAGATTTGCCTTGCTGACTAAACTAAGAAGTATTTGAGGACCAAAGTGTCTTATTTTTATCCTCATTGTTTAGGAAGACAACAAATATGTGTTAGAAGCTGTTCTGGTTTGCTAATGCTACCATTATGCAAAATACCAGAAATGGATTGGCTTTTATAAAGGGGGTTTATTTGGTTACAAATTCACAGTCTGAAGGTCATGAAAATGTCCAAATTAAGGCATCAACACAGTATACCTTCACCAAAGGAAGGACAATGGCATCCAGAAAACCTCTGTTAGCTGGGAAGGCATGTGGCTGGCGTCTGCTGATCCCAGGTTATGTTCCAGCTCTCTCTCAGCTCCTGTGCGTTCTTCAAAATGTTGCTCTTGGGGCCTTTTCTCCTTTCTTAGCTTCTCCGGAGCAAACTCTGGGCTAGCGTAAGTCTGCCTTCAATGGCTGTCACCAAAATGTTTCTCTCAGTTGCTCTCCAATGTCACTCACAGCTGCTTTGAGGTCCTTCTGTTTGTGAGCTCTTTAATAGGGCTCTAGTGATTAAATAAAGACCCATGCTGAATGGGCGGGGCCACACCTCCACGGAAAATAATCTAATCAAAAGGTATTACCCACAGTTGGGTGGGTCACATCTCCAGGGAAACATCCAATCAAGAGGTCACACCCTAATCAAAAAAATTAATTAATCTGCCCCCACAAGATTGCATCAAAGAATATGGCTTTTTCTGGGGGACAAATATATACAAACCGGCATGGATGCATAATTAATTTCAGTATAATGAAATCCAAAAAATGATAAATTTGTGACCCAATTAACAACAACAATGGCCCTTTTTACTCTTCTATGGTTTGAAAAGAAAAAAAGAGTCAGTAGAAAAAATTGTAATTTGGGGAAAAAATCCAGAGTAAAGAAGGCAGGAATGCACATATTGTTGATTACGTTGACTTGAAAAGGTGTGATGTGTACAAAAATGAAGTAAATAAATCCTATGATTTCTAGTGATCTAATTAAGAGTTTTATACCCTTTCAGGCTATTTGACCACTTTTATCTAGGTTTAAGGAGAAAGGGGAAAGTCTTCAAATTTATTTAACTAATTCATTTGTTTCCAAATTGACCCTACTTTCAAAAGAATGCAATTATTCAAGAATATGGATATTATAAAATCCAAGCCATTAATCCAGGAGAAAAATAGGAAAGGCAAGGAAAAGCAAGGAGAAAGGTATATCAGAAACTTCTGACTAAAAAAAAGTTACAGAAGAGTCTTCCCCTACCTTTACCCCCTCCCTGAAATAAAAGAGAGAGAGAGAGAGAGAGAGAGAGAGAGAGAGAGAGAAGAGGAGAGGAGAGAAGAGAGAAAAAAACATTTAACACATTCAGTACATACTTTTCAATTCAGTACATTTTCAAATTCTCACCAGTTTTATTTATCCTAATGATTTGGTTGGAATAATTAACAAATGCCACAAGTCAATGGAGATTGCCAGAATCTGAAAGATGAATAATTCCATGAAAAGTTCTTCAGGGAAATAAGGAGAAACTACTCCTCCCTGCCATGGCCACTAGCTACAAATTATCTAAGGATATACTGTGGCCAGTTCTTTTGATTAAAGTGCACCAGAAGCAAGCTGGAGAGAGAATAAAATACAAATGTCTTCATTATTTTTGTCTGTGTTCCTCTTGATCACAATATAGGCCTCCTAAGATTTAGAAGACATGTGTTCTGGTTTTGGTTCTGTTACTACTTTTTGACTTAAGAACTATCTTCTCCTTACCTCAATTTCCTGGTAATGAAAACACCAACTATTGTCAGCCAGATTTCAAAGGCAAGATAGGAAGAGGAGTTATAATGTATCTATGAATTGCTAGATTTCCTCCAAAATAATTTTTATTTTAAAGTAAGACTAGAGTATCATATTTATTAAAACTATATTTTATCATGCTAGTGAACAAAAGATTGTTATTACAAGACATTGTATAGTCACCAGTTTTTAGTTTGCACAGCCGATAAAAGTCAACTATTATATCCAATTTACAAAAGACCAGAGACATAAACAGGCAAAAATACCCTGTTAAAGTAATGAGGTAAAATAGACCTTAATGACTACATTATGAAGAAAAAAAAGAATTCCAAAAGAAAGTTTTAGAGATCAGGTACTAAAATAGAAAAAAAAATGTAAATTAAATATAGACTGTGGATTATTCACAGAATGTTGTAAAAATTTTACTCATTTTATCTGGAGATCATAAAGGTGCTAAAGTATTATGATAATTTTGTATCATCAAGATGATAAATTTCTAGAAAGCATCTTAAATGCACACGTAAACATGGTTTCTCTAATCAGTCACATTCTTATAATGCCAGCAATTCCATTTTAATAGGATATGATCATGAAAAAATCCATTTGCTTGTGTGTCAATACCAAATGCATCTATGTCCAGTTACATGATGAGAAGTTCCAATTCTGTACAAAGTACTAAATAATTTAACTATGATTTTTAAGTGTTTTTTGTTTGTGTTAATTTACTTCATGATTGTCTTTAAGCAAGTAATTAGGTAGGAGCTGTCAGTATATTAACTGGTCTTCTAAGGTAGCTGGTGTGGCAAAAAATCAGAGCGCCAAAAATCCATTCCATTATAAGACTAGGGAACTTTTATTTATATATTGCTGAGAGAATACAGAACAAAGACAACTGAAAGTAGCAAATTGAAAAATCTTAAGTACTTTTCTATTAAAAGTCTGGAGTGTCATTAGACTCCTACTATAAAACAATTAACAAATTTGTTCTAATGTTTTTTGTCTGGGAAAAAAGACTTCATGCAGATTCATAACCTCTTATATGCATTACTGCTGATTTTCTAGGAATAAACATGTAAACCATGCTTAGATTCACTGCTGGATTTAAACAAACCGAATGTAGTATTAGAGGCTTGTTTCCATAGCTGAGAGACTTGTTTATCAGCTCCCAACTTCCAGCTGGCAAAAAATTGAATTGAAACCAACTTTGGTTGTCCTTCTCATTCATCTATATAAAAGACATTTGAAAGTAGATAGCAGGAAGTAAGAAGAATAAACTAAATGGTTCTAGCAATTTAGAAGGACTGCACTATAATATTGTAAATCAATAATTACACAAATCATGTGCCATCAAATCCATTTCAGTAAAAATTCTAACACTTAGACTATTTATTTATTTATTTTAGTTTTAAAAAGCAGAATGCACAAGGCTGTGGATCTTCTTAACTCCCAGAAGCCTCCTTTTAGTTATCCTACTATTCATATTCAAGGACATGCAATAGTTGGAGACATGATAATAATCAACTAAAGTCCTGTCTATTTTATTATCAACTTTAAGTAGAAATGTTTATTATAATGAAAAAAAAATTATGATACTGCTTTACTTTCTTTAGTTCTATGGTCTTTTTGATGAGATATATACATTAACTTAAACCTCTAACAAATTTAAGCTTTTAAATATTACTCAATAAAGTTACTTGGGACTATATGTCAGAGCCTTCCCTTCGCTGTCTACCAAAAAACAACATAGATTAAAGAAAGTAAAATAAAAGGCAGACTATGACCTAAAGTCATAAAGTAACAAAATGGATTATCCATAAGAGAAGTGATTTTCCTGCTTCTATTATGTTACTCATCTATTATTTTAAAAATAACCAGTGGTCCTTAAAGTGTTTGGGAGGAAATTTCATTGAGAATCTGATTTTTCTTTTAACGCAGGATGGGGGAGGGAGGGGCTAGTCTTCACACACAAACTTTTACCTACATTTTTAAGAGATTTCAATCCTCGCAAATCCATCCAGACATGAACCCCTAAGGGTCCCAAGATTCAAGATTAAGAGACCTTGCTTGGCTGTGACAGCAAGCTGTTATGGTATTGTCACTACTACAGGCTATTACAGCCTATTTGAGGGAAAGGTGATTTCACAGATCTGAATGGCTGGGTGCATGACTCATACTCCAATATGTATCCTTCCTGAAGCCTTATAAAGAACTGTTCTCTGATCGGGACTATTCAATTCCAAATCTTGTATTGAAGAATATCCATGACCTGGCCCTTTTCTACTTTATCAATTAAATAATTTTCTTATTACCTCCTCAAGCTTTCCTTCTAAGTATATGATTTTTCCCTCAATTGTAACGTCTATCTACCATTTATTATCAGCATATATTGAATTCTTACTGTATGCCAAGCACTATGATGCTTTTTATGCCTTTAATAACTCTAATTTTGAATACCATCTTACAAAGTATTCCCATTTTATAGCTGAGAAAGCAGAGGTCCTGAGAGGATAAGTGTAAAGTTCAAGTTTACAGGGATAGTGTCACTCAATCCTGATCCCAAAGTCGTGCTTTTCCCACTCTATGATGCCTCTCAAACTTCCTCTCAATTACCCTTAAGAGGACAGAAGTAGGATGCATACCTCTCAGGATATGGGAGGATAACAAGAAGCAGCTCAGTAAAAACATGAAATTTCTTTGAACTCATGTTTCATTTTAAAAGTTCCTACTACTTTTGCCTCTTACTCTGAAATGATTCTGTAGAGATTTTACTATAAAAATGTCTTAAATTACATATTAGAAAAGATTTATAATACAGAATGATAGAAACTGCCACATATCTCTAGGGCTAAACACAGCCATATTTGAGAAGCTGTAGCTAAAATTTCTTGATTATTTCAGGCCATATTAACTCTTCTACCACTAATTTCTACTGTACTTTCCAGCAGTCATTATACACATTTAGCCTAGTACCTATCACTTTATTCTTGTTTCATATGTGTGTCACTTAACACAGATTTTAATATCTAAATAGTGATGTTCCCTTGTATCCCTCATAGTAATTAGAGCAGTACTAGGCTGTAAACCCAGTGCCTAGGACAACAAATGTTTGATAAATGAGTGAAGGAGTGAGTGAATGAGAGGGTAAGTTAGTGAATAAATGGTGTAATGTGTGGGCTTCAGAGTCAGAAGACTTAAGTTTGAGATCAGGCTATGTTGCTTTCTGTGTGTTCTTAGGCTACTTACTAAAACTCATTGAGTCAAAGAAATTATAATGTCCACTTCAGAGGGTTTCATAAGAATTAAATAAGGTATTTTATTTGAAAACACCTTGTATTCTTTAACAAAACTTACTGAATATTAGTTATGATTTATGAAGTTATTAATTGATCAGTTGATAAAGTTTAGGAAAACCCTCAAGTTATTTTATTTTAGGAAGCAGGTGAAGCAACATTTTAATGTTAATATATCACACTGGGCTAGCTAATTTTAAACAGAAAATGTAAGCTGTATTAAATTCCAGTGAAGAATATTATCTGCTTAACTGATCTAAATATGAATGTCCACAATTATTTTCACAATGGAATTAAGCACTGCTTTATACACTCATTCCCCCACCCCAACCCACACACACATTTTCCAAATCTTTAATTTACTAAAAGCAATACACAGCAGGTAACCCCAGTGTTCTCAAAACCATTTTTCTTCTGAATCACAATTCTGATTCAGAAGGTCTGGGTTGAGGTCCAGGCATCTCTATTGTTAAAAAGTGATACGGATGTTTTCAGGGGCAGCGAATACTGACTTAAAATCAACAACAAATAGTTCTTTCCTTTAATTTTTACCCATTGTGTACCATGTAAATTTACAGATTTATAGCAAGTATATATAGAATTTTTTTAATTTCTTAGTTATCATACAACTCAATTAAATGGTCCTAAATTACCACAGCCCTGGAAGAATCAATCACTCTTTTTAAACATGAAATAGTCAAGAAAGTAATCTACTAAACTATACGCTCACAAAGGAGCCATTAAGATCTCTTGCCTCTGTACCTTTGCTAGAACTAATTCAGCCACATGAAGTACTCTCCAAATTCCCTACTAATAATCAAAAGTACTTAATCTCTTATCTGGATAAATGCCTATACCATACATTAAAGAACATTCCCAGAGAGATCAGAGGCAGCACCCAATGATTAAGCATATTCATATTAATACAGCCAAATGAACAAACATTCACACTAAGCAGAATAAATACCATGAATAGCTTCACTTCAGTTTAGGTCAGGTTTTGCCACCAAATGAGTTTGAACTAAATTTCTAAAACAAAATAACAATTTCAAAAAATCTTTAGGTAGGAGAGATTTTTGGATTTTGAAGTTACAGATAAAGGATTGTGAAAACTTTATCTTTTAGGTCCCAACTTACATATCACTTTCAAGACCGGGTTAAGTACTCTTTAAATGTGCACATATAACATCCTATGCTTACTCCTATCTTAGTGGTTGCCTGTTAATCTTGCCCCAGACTGTAAGATAGCCAGGAAGCTGCAATCAAGGCTGTGATGGTTGGGTTCATGTGTCAACTTGGCTAGGTGGCCTAGCTGTCTGGTCAAGCGGGCACTGGCCTGACGATTCCTGTGAGGCTATTTGAGGCTGGTTGGTTTGTCAGATCATCAGTCAATTGACTGCAGCTGACTGACGACTCATCAAGCGGCGTGCTTCCACAGTGAGAGAATGCAATTGGCTGGATTTGGTCCGGGTGATCAGTTGGAGGCTTATAAGCCGGACGGTTAGAGAACCTTCACTTCTTCTTCAGCTGCTCAGTGAAGCTTTTCCTGCGGAGCTCGTCGAAGTTGCCAGTTCGTTTCCTGAGGAGTTCGTCAAAGTTGTCGGTTCATTTCCTGAGGAGTTCTTCAGTTGCCGGTTCGTTTCCTGAGGAGTTCCTCAAAGTTGTCGGTTCGTTTCCCGAGGAGTTCGTCGGACGTCTTCCTTGGAGTTGACAGCTTGTTGACCGCTCTGCAGAATTTGGACTCGTGCGCTCCCGCAGTTGCGTGAGTCACTTTTACAATTTGATAATAAGAGACATCTCTCATTGATTCTGTTTCCAAGGAGAACCCTAACTAATACAAAGGCCCACATCTTTTCCACTATTTTACTCCCCATACCTATAAAGTATCTACCAGAGGATATCCATTTAATAAATACTTACTGAATCAATGAACAATTTTGAGTACTAAGATTTTAATCTAGTAAATTTTTACATTATCACACTATCTGCTTGATCTGTAAGGTATGACGAACTTAATCAAGATAACATTGAACTTCCACATAGTGAACTAGGACTAAAATCAGAAATCCAACCAAAAAGACTACCCAATAGCATGTACACTGTAACAGCACATTGAAAATAGTGCTTTGTTGTTGCAAAATAAAACTTCTCCTTAAATTTGTTAATGAGGACATTTTACAAATTGAACTACTATATGAGATAAATTATCTGACATGCAGTAATTTATTTACTGTTTTAAAACAGGGTTTCTTTTACATTATACAAATATAAACATGATACAATTGACTTTAGATGTTAATCCATGTGAGGTTCTTTCCTGTGGGGAATTTTAGAATGTGGGATATGAAAATAGAACTTGCCTTCTCTAATTAATATACTCTATTAAAATTGACAAATAATTTTAAATGACAGATAAACAAGATCAAAATGGAAAACTAAATAAATATTTATAAAGATAGGTAGGGTTACACAAGAACCTTAGGATTTTAGGATTCTGACAGGCTCAACGCACATATGATCATTCTTAGCCATACCTTTATTTTTAAGTACAATAAAGATTTCT
The DNA here is from genome assembly GCF_015220235.1 of Choloepus didactylus. Lineage (NCBI taxonomy): Eukaryota > Metazoa > Chordata > Mammalia > Pilosa > Megalonychidae > Choloepus > Choloepus didactylus. The sequence goes on from NC_051323.1 coordinate 29,158,460, forward strand.
CCTTTACTTTCTTAAAGCCAAAGGGTTATTTGAGAATAAGGAGATAGAGCTTTCCTCTAGAAGCACAAAACTTCCAAATTAGTACAGCTCACTAAATAGTTAATATAAGTAAAACTAAAAAGGGAAAAAAAGTATATACACATCCATATGTATATATATTTTTTCTCTGAAATTTAAACAAAAAGAGAGTGAACTGGCTGACAAAGCTTCATTTAACTCTTAGATATATCTAGAATATCCTACCTAATTTGCACAGCCAGCCAGTCACTATTCACATAATCATATACAAGAGAACGTTGACAGGGTAATAAAAGACCAGGAAAAGCTGTCTGAACTATGAACTAACTATTCTAAAAGCAGGAGTTTAATCCTGGTTGAAGGTGGGGGGGGGGGGGAGCTTTGTTGCTTCCAATATTAAGTTAAATGTCTTCTATGTAGAAAACAAGAACAAATAATATCACTTTTCAGGAATCAAAATAGTTAATTTTGAACCTTAGGCCTAACAGGTCAGAAAGGTCACTTAAAAGGAAGTTAAGCTTCCAAAATTAAAAAAAAAAAAAAAACCATCTGTAAGTGGATCACCTTTTCTGACATGCCAGTATCTTTTAAAAGGTTCCTAAGCTGATGGTGTTCAAAGGTGGTCTTGATTATTTACAAAAGAAATTGTAAGATATCTGAGATTTACTTTAAATTATCTGATCAAACAAACAAAATGGAGGATTGTAGAAATAAGTTTGGCAAAGTATTAAAGATTGTTGAACCTGGGAGATGGGTACACAGGGGGTTATTATATTATTCCCTCTAATTTTGTATATGTTTGGAAATAAGCAAAAATATTTTTTTAAGATGAGGTTTTAAAAAACATGAGTCTTCAGTAATCCTGTGATACTCAGTATATACCCAGATGATCTGAAAGCAGGGATGCTGTTCTAGTTTGCTAATGCTGCTGGAACGCAAAACAGCAGAGATGGATTGGCTTTTACAAAAGGGGGTTCATTTGGTCACACAGTTACAGTCTTAAGGCCATAAAGCGTCCAAGGTAACACATCAGTAATCAGGTACCTTCACTGGAGGATGACCAATGGCGTCCGGAAAACCTCTGTTAGCTGGGAAGGCACGTGGCTGGCATCTGCTCCAAAGTTCCGGTTTCAAAATGGCTTTCTCCCAGGAGTTCCTCTCTAGCAAGCTTGCTCCTCTTCAAAACATCACTCACAGCTGCACTGAGTTCCTTCTCTTTGAGTCAGCTCATTTATATGGCTCCACTGATCAAGTCCCACCCTGAATGGGTGGGGTCATGCCTCCATGGGAGTATCTCATCAGAGTCATCACCCACAGCTGGGTGGGGCACATTCCAAAGAGATACTCAAAGAAATCTAATCAAAACTGATAACGTCTGCCCACACAAGATTACATCAAAGATAATGGCGTTTGGGGGACACAATACATTCAAACTGGCACAGATGCGAACAGATATTTGCACACTAATTTCCATAGCAGCATTATTCACAATTGCCAAAAGACAGCAACAACACAAGTGTCCATCAACAGATGAATGGATAAACAAAATGTGGTATATATAATGGAATATCATTCAGCAGCAAGAAGGAATGAAGTCCTAAAGCACACAACAACATGGATGAACCTTAAATATGTTAAGTGAAATAAGTCAAGACACAAAAGAACAAATACTGTATTATATCACTGTTATAATGACTATGTGAAAGTGAAATAAGTCAAGACACAAAAGAACAAATACTGTATTATATCACTGATATGAACTAATTATAATATGTAAACTCATCACATAAAGAATATAGGTTGCCAGGAGATAGAATGAGGCTAAAGAATGGGATGCGTTTGATTAATATGTGCAGAATGTTTAACTAGGTTGCACTTAAACATTTGGAAACTGACAGATGTGACAGAAGCACATTATTGTGAGAGTAATTAACAGAGCTGAATGGTGTGTGAATGTGGTGGAAAAGGGAAGTTTAGAGTCATGTATGTCACCAGAAGGAAAGTTGGAGGTCAAGATATGGAAACGTATAATACAGTGAATCTTGTGGTGGACAATGTACACGATTAACTGTACAAATATAAAAAAGTTCTTTCATAAACTACAGCAAATGTACAACATTATTACAAGGAGTTAATAATAGAGGGGTATATGGGAAAAAGTACCTATTGCAAACTATTTTAATATAGTTTAATACTCTTTCATCAATAGTAACAAATGTACCACAAAAATACTATAGGTCAATAATAAGGAGTGAAAAGCAGTAAGAGGGGATTTGGGTTTTCTTTTTTATTTTTATTTCTTTTCTGGAGTAATGAAAATGTTCTAAAATTTATCATGAGGATCAACTCATGTTAGCATATGCACAACTATGATGTTACAGTAAGCCAGTGATTGTATTACTTCAGATGGGTTGTACAGTGTGTGAATATATCTCAATAAAATTGCATTTAAAAACAAAACAAAACATGGGTCTTGGTCAGATTTAGCTATACTGCTAAGTTTGCATGAAAAAAAAATGATCCAAAGTCCACTATTGCTTTAAAATTTTAAAATTTTTGAAACATTTAGAAATACAAAACATTTAGAAATACAAAAGGGTACTGGACTTTAGGACTAGAAACAATTGAGGAGTTTAGATCAAAAGAATGGCTTGAAAGAGACCTAACAATACATAGATCTTCAACTTATCACTCTTCATCAAATGTACACTGGTCAATGCTGCGTAGGACCGTAGTCCACCCTCTAAGCAAGTAGCCATTATGGCTAAGCACATGAATTGTCTTGTCAGCGGCAGGGAGTAGAGTGGAGAAATGAAGAGTCTCTTAAATACAAAATTGAATGAACTACAAGAAAAAAAGAATTTTAAATACACATATACTGTACAACACTAACAAATGCATTATTGGCATACAATACAAACAAATACATATGGGAATTATTGGCTAACCTGTTTTTTGTGTGTTAGCCTGAAAACCTAACCTCTCTTTGGTCACTGAGTTAATAGAAGACAAAACATGGAGAATGTTGCCTAAAGGAAGTTTATTCCTCTTCACCCACTCAGTGGCACTCTCACACAGAAGGAATGTCAACAGAGATTGATTAGGTTCAAGAAAGTTCACTGGGCTACATTTCTAGGGGGGAACATTAATAAGAAGGATAATAATTAGGACTATATTAGGGCAAATATTGTCCTGCCCTTAAAAAGGCTGGGCCATCTCTGGTCTTTTTTAACTTTTTTATTTTGAAATAATTTCAAACTTATTGGACAGTTGCAAAAAAAAAAAAAAAGATAGAAAACCCATACAGAGAACTCGACATAGCCCCATACAAAATGATTATTTTTTCTTTAATGGGATCTTCCTTGGCTTAGTGACCTTGCCTCATCATTGATAAAGATTGACTAGTGCTAAGATAAAGCCAAATGCTATTTGCCTTTTTCTCTACCTCTGGTTTTTCTATTTATCCCTTTGCCTCAGATAACACAAAATCTCTGCTACTATGACTGGTGTTCTAGTTTGCTAATGCTGCTGGAATGCAAAACACCAGAGATGGACTGGCTTTTATAAAAGGAGGTTTATTTGGTTACACAGTTACAGTCTTAAGGCCATAAAGAGTCCAAGGTAAGTCATCAACAATCAGGTACCTTCACTGGAGGATGGCCAATGGTGTCCAGAAAACCTCTGTTAGCTGGGAAGGCACGCGGCTGACGTCTGCTCCAAAGTTCTGGTTTCAAAATGGCTTTCTTCCAGGCCGTTCCTCTCTAGGCTGCAGTTCCTCAAAAATGTCACTCTTAGTTGCACCTGGCATATTTGTCCTCTCAGCTTCTCTGGAGCAAGAGTCTGCTTTCAACAGCCATCTTCAAACTCTCTCTCATCTGCAGCTCCTGTGCTTTCTTCAAAGTGTCCCTCTTGGCTGTTAGCTCCTCTTCAAAATGTCACTCACAGCTGCACTGAGTTCCCTCTGCCCCTCAGCTCATTTATATAGCTCCACTGATCAAGGCCCACCCTAAATGGGTGGGGCCACACCTCCATGGAAATATCCAATCAGGGTCATCACCCACAGCTGGGTGGGGCACATCTCCAAAGAAACACTCAAAGAAATCTAATCAAAACTGATAACGTCTGCCCACACAAGATTACATCAAAGATAATGGTGTTTGGGGGACACAATACATTCAAACTGGCACAACTGGTAACAGCAAAGTTAGACGCAGATTGTAATATTTATTGAATTGGAGGAATATAGCCTTTCCTTGAGAAATGTCCATATAATCGTATTGATACTTTTATTGTAAATTGTATTATTGGTTACATGGAGAGGAAAGCTTCTGATTTTTGTGATTTGAGGTTGTGATTTTCCTATATGTGCTAGTCACCCTTTGGACCTTTAGAGAATAGTATTCCTGAGAGGCTTGGGGCTGAAAAGACAATTCAAGTTTGGAACTACTGGAAGACAGTACAAGCTACAATTTCTGAAAAAAGATATTCAGTCTTTACCCAACCACCTAAGTGAGATCCCTTGGCTGAGATGACACAGAAGAAAAATAATTAGAAGAGAGAAGATGCATTTGTACACATATTTTTTCTGTGAAGGAAAGAGAAGAAATGATTTATCAAAATGTATCTTAGAATGCAATTTAGTGAGATCAAGAGAATGACTTCATTTTAGAAGAGGATTCAAGCTTAAATTTAAAAAGGGCAGAAACTCTAATTTTTTATTGTTTACATTGTATTATTTGAGCCATTATGTCATCTCTATTCTTGGTATAATTTTGTCAGGTGAGTTTGGCTGGGCAATGCTGTTCAATATAATCCAACAAATGAAACAAAACAAAGGAGGATTTCTTTTACAAGACCTTCCTGGGATTATAATATCCCATCCCACCCATTTAAAAGGCTTCTGGAGGTAACATTAAATAAACATCAATAAAAGGCACTGAGTAACTCAATTGCTCATCTCTCAGGTCACAGGTAGAAATAGTGGAAAAAACTGGATAGATGGCCCCAAGAAATCACACTTTGATATCCCACTGATGTCCTTCAAGGAGGGTACAGTGCGCCTCAAGTTAATTACATACCTATTATTAAGCTCATTAGGTAAACAGTTACAAAATTAAAAACTAGAGGTCTGTTGATCTTTAGTGTGGAGAGCTGATGTTTTGTTTTGTTTGTTTGTTTGCTCTTCCTCTCCCTAAAATGGGTCAGGTTTGAGGGCAAGGACCACTTACTGGACCACAGTTCTAGGGGTGGAGCTTTTTAATACTGAGTAATGATATTAAAGCTATGATTTCCCATGAATGGTTGCCTTGGTCCCCCTGGCTCCTTAATGCTTGTCTTGATTTTCTTTGCTTTAGCATAGCTCTACCATGAATCCAGAGATTTAAGGTAAAGCACATACTTAAGACAGGAAAAGCTATACTTAACATATCCAGCATGACAGCTTTAGAGAGAAATCCTCTTGTTTATTTCAGATACCTTCTCCAATATCCAGGGAATAGCAACATATTCTAACATGGCATACTCCATCACAGCTCCATCAGTTCTATCAGCAGCCCCCAAACAATGTATCAGTTTCTTCCTCCAGTAAGACTTCTGTAATAATATTTCTAAGTGAGGTTGATCTGTGGCTTTCTTTATGGGTGTTATGTTTAGCAGACTTTGCTTTTTAGGTTATACAAATTCATAGAACAAAGTGGAAAATTGTTCCATTCGTGTCCAATCCCACCTCCTCTCTATTGCCTCAATCTTAGAAAAGGCAGAAGCAGCCTAGCAAATGGAGAAGCCAGACAGAAATATTAGGTAAAATAAAGACACTCCCTATTCTCTTTGCTCCTCAGCTATAGACTTCAGGACAGAAACAGTCCTACATTGTAGGTAGGGGAAGATTTCAACAAACTTGAAAAGTTCAGAATTTTAACTAACACATAGCACTGGATTTTATTTTATTTATTGAGAATTGACCAGAGTAACCTTTTTTATCTGAGAGTGAAAATGGTTAAAACTAACACCTATAGATATAACTTATAGATATGATCATCGAGTCTACGGGTTATCAATTTAGTTGGGGAATCTAAAACTCCAGAAAGGAAAATAATTTTGTTTTCTAAATATAACTGCTATGGCTTCACATGACAAAACAAACAAAGACCCAACAAAATTAATTTCCTAGGTGAACAGACATAATACTATGGTAGGTACAAAATAGAAAGATATTGTTTTGTAATACCATTTTTGACTACCTATACCAATTAAATAATCCAAAGTAAAGGATAAACTCATTTATATTTGTTTTTGAAGTATATTTGCATATTCATATTGTGAATACATAAACATAAAAATAGACTGTCAGGCCTAGAGGTAGATATTAATAACTTATCAACATTTGTTTAATTAAAAAAAAACTGGTTCATAATCTTGGAGTAATTCATAGGGTAAGACAAAAAATCAAAAGCTGAAAACTTTAGAAAGATGAAAATATTTTTTTAATCAAAATGAGATGATTACAAGTTGCCTTGTCATTCCTCTGTAGTAATGGTGAAAGTCCAGAAATTACTGAGAAGCATAAGTGGTAAAAATGAGTGGAAAAACTAAAACCCTGCAACAGTAAATTTGGAAATCTGTCTTGCATTCATTTATATTCTTCTATGTCCTCTGGAAAGCAACGTTATAAAAATAGTGACCCCTCACTGTGCTAAATGCTTTATATTATATATATTATTTCTAATTTTTAATAACCTATGGAGTAAATATTAATGCCATCATTTTATACCTGAGTACACTGAGGCTGTAAAAGATTAAATAACACGTCTAAGGTCACAAAGCTAGCAAGTGGCAGAACCACCTCTAAAGTTTAGCTTTAAATATAAGTAGCTTTCTGATGCAAAGAAGAAAGTTTAGACAAAATTCAGGAAATCTCTGTGACCAGAAACAAATGAACCAATAAAAAGAAGACAGCATTATTTCAATTTACATAAAAAGGTAGGAAGGTTACCTTGAGAAAAAAACATTCAAAATTCCAGTGACTGACAAATTCTGAATTCCGGAATTCCATTATATAATGTCTACCAGCAATCAAGTAATTAATCCCAATAACTTCTAGACTGAATATAAATAATATTAAAGACTACCCTTACTATTCTAATATATAGATTTCTCATAGGTTTACAACTAATCTCTATGATTCTGCAGTTTCAAATTATTTCCTTTCACCTTTGACCCTAAGGGAGGTGGTACTGCAAAGGCCATGTAGAAAGGACAGATAAAATCCTTACTTAGCTATATACCCTTGAACAAGTTACTTTAACTCTCTAAGCCTCCCTTTCTTTATCTGTAAAATAGGGTTATTAAAATCTGGCTTACAAAGTTATTGTAATCAGTAAATGAGACATTACATATAAAAAATTCCACACAATATTTGGTACACAGGAAGTACCCAAAAAATTTGTTAGAGTTATATTTTGAAGACTTTTCTGTTTTATTGGGATAGTCACTCTTTTACTAATTTACTATTAGTAAAATAAAATTTAAAATCTCAAAGCTTCTTTACTGACTGTAGGATTAAAATACAGAAGTACAAAGAAAACAAAGGTATTAAAATTCCATTCAAAGTGCATGCCTTTTCTGTGTCAGAACAACTTACTAGGAGACTTTCAAACAATACCCAGATTTAACAAGAGAAAAAGAGACACCGAAAGATCTTTAGTCATTTGAAATAAGAACGTGATGTGGAAACACATTTAAAATGGAAGGTAGAGCACAACACTAATGTAACATGTTATTCCCACATGACGGTCTGCAGGAAGAGAACTGCTTCTCCTGGTGAGAGTCAATTCCCTCATTCACCACAGAGGGGAGCTATAACCTAGGAAAAGGTTTATATAGAGTTGCAAGGATATTTTTAAACTTTCCCATCCTCACAATATTCATTTCCTCAATGTCTCATTAAAATATCTTTTAAGTTAACTTAATGAGTATACCCTAATTCTATTTTGGAGACTTTAGAGAGAATAAGAAGGCTCCATAGGTCCATGCCGCCGTGAGAACAGGGTCCCCACCTCCTCCCTGCTTTATTTTCCTCACAGCACCTCTCTAACACATATATATATCATATATTTAACATACATTATATATTTTTATTAGAAAACAGTGTATCTTTCAAATGCTAATTTTTATTACTGTCATTTACACACACACACACACACACACTGAGAAATGTAAGCTCCATAATGGAAGACATTTCCACCTATTTTATATGCCACTGTATTTCTACTGCCTACAACAGTGCCCAGCACAAAATACATGCTCAATGAATCAATACTAGCTCATTTAATTGAAAGGTTAAAAACATATCATTAGATTATTGCAAGTAAAGCAAACTGCTACTACATGGAAAATGTAATGTCTACTTATTTTGAATTTTGGTTTTAAAAAAAAATGTCTAAGACCAGTTCTTTAATTCCACCAGATGGGCATACAGACAGATTTCATGAGATTGACTTGTTTAAAACACATATATGGTAGAATTCCTCTTAAATTACCTGACTGGGACAGAAAGTTGGTCAATTAAAGGGGAGATTTATGAATATTAATATTAATACCCAAATATTTCAATTTGTTCAACAGGTATTAGTATGTTTCATTTACCAGTGTTTATGGCCTTTTCTTTGAGAATAACAGTTAATCGATTTTCTTCAATAATCCACACCCAAAATGCATCATTTGTGATTTCCAATTTCAGTTTCTTTTAAATTAAATACTTAAGGGCAATAGAAATAATCTGAATGCAAAACCCTTCTAGATTTGTATAATTTTAGTCTTTTACAAAAGCTGTAGTAGCCACACTAGACTTTACAGCAGTTTTTGTTAACTCACCTTAATCAACTCTTTCAAACACATTCAATAGTTTTAATGAAATAATCCTTCAAGCTGTTATTTCAACGGTCTATAAAACAGCAAGTCAACAAGCATTAGAAGGTCTGGAGTCAAACCCAACTTACAGCTCACTTGTGAGAGCAAAAGTGTGTCGGAGTGTGTCAGAGAGTGGCCCTGGCTATGCGGACACATGGTTTAAAATCAAGATGTTTTATAGACAGAATGGAAAGCATGTGGTAATCTAAGTAAGTTAGGTAGAAGTTTATTAGAAAAGCGTTTGCTGTAATGGCATATAGATCCTTCACATGCTACCTCCCTGTCACTACTATCTACTTTTTACATTTTTCTTTAATATAGATGATGAATGCTAATATAATCCTTCTCTTAAAAAGAGTAGCACTGCCTTTCCAGCAGTGACAACCTCCCCAAGACAACATGCCTCTCGCAAAGGATTTCCCTTTATTCCTCTCCAGAAGAGAAGAGGAAACATAAGAAGAAGCACCTGGTGCAGAGCACCAATTCCTACTTCATGGAAATGAAATGTCCAAGATGCTACAAAATCACCACAGTCATTAGCCATGCACAGACAGTAGCTTTGTGTGTTGGCCGCTCCCCCGTCCTCAGCCACGTAACAGGGGAAAAGCAAGGCTTACAGAAGGATACTCCTTCAGATGAAAGCAGACTAAAAGCACCCTGAAACAAGAGGAATGAGATATCATCCCAATAAATATTTTGGATACCAAGAAGAAAAAAAAAAGGAGAATGAGGAGAGGAGGACATCACTTACAGAATTTCTAATAGTTTCCTAAGTTTAACTAAAATCACTCATTTACTCACTCTTCAACAAATATGTATTGAATACCTACTACATAAAAGGTACTACATAAAAAAACTGTGGTGGATACAGAGATTAATGGATAGAACTTTTCCTGTTAAATTTATTTAACGAAGCAGAGGTCCCATTATCTCAAAACTGATTTAGATTTTCCAGAGCTGGTCAGAAGAGTTAACAAGCCTGGATAGGTAAAGAAAAAAACTATTCTCAAAATCCATTTATTCCTCTAATAATACAGGATAATAATTTAGGTCATCTTGAAAACTACAGAGGGAGACCTGTCCAATTCTAGTCTATTTTTCAGGTAAGACTGAAGTACTTTCTTTTTTGTTTTGTTTTGTTTTGTTTTATAGGTCTATACAAACTCATCTTTTGATATTAAGATAGTTCACACTTTATAATAACTTACCTTAATTTAAGTCATGAAAATTAGTATGTTCTCTTTTGAGTTAATATATTTTAAATGCTTTCATCACAACATGTACATTTACGCTTTTTCCCAAGCATGAAGACCATAGAAATACCAAATACTTCTGAAGTCTGGTAATTTTATGTAATCCAGTAAATCTGATACTGGAAGCAGTTAATATTTATCTTTTTCTCTTCAACTTTTTTTAAATAAACATTATGCTGATAAAATAGGCCAAATCCGATAACTGTCTCTTCAAAAATAAAACCTACTGTAAAATCAGGTATAAGCCAACAATATTTAATAAAGTTATAAAAATTATGTAATAAAAATTTTATCTTTTTGCATGGTATTCCTGGCAAGCTTTATTATTATTTTGTTGTCATCATTATTAATACTGAGGAATTGCCTGCCCCTTCCAAATTCTGACTAATTTTATTTTTCTTTGCATCAATTCATCAATACTTCAATTCACTGCTTTTGACCATCTCTTAAAAGATGGGTATTATTTACATTGATACTCATGGCTGAGAAATTAGGTTTCTATTACAAAGGCCAATGTCTCCCTTTACACGAAAAGCTATTTTATACCACAATTTAGTTTTCTTTCTTCCTTCCACCTCTAGAACCTGGTATAGGAAATAACTATTATAGAAATAGGAGTAGGGGGAAAACATTTGTACTGAAAAACTCAGAATAAGAAATTTGCAACAATATTTATAATTCATTCCAGAAATAAAAGTATATAGAAAAAACATACGCTGATAGATTTTTTAAAGCATGTTATACACTGGGAGAATTATTAAGTAATTCTAAAATACTACATAGATACTTCCTTTAAATATCGCATTCTCTATGGATTTGAAAATCAAAAATTTGATCCACAAATAATAATTTTCAAGAAGTTTATAAAACATGTCTATTGACTAAAACAAAATCATGGACCTAGAAAAGCCCTCTGAGATCACCCAGTTGTAACCCTTCATTTTTACAGCTGAAGAAACTGAGTTCTAGAAAACAATCTAGCTTTGAAGACACAATGCCAGAATTAATACTCAATATAAACCCACCCAATATTTGTTTTCTATAAACTATGAGATGGGAGAAAGAAAAATGCATTTTTCCAAATAAGAATGTGAGGAAACAGAGAGACAAGGAAGCAGAATACCTTTCAGCTATTAAAGAGCATAATGACAGCTGAGAATCTCGATAAATGCAGTGTTCTCCACCATCATATCACTTAGAGTAAGGTCTTCAGAATCATCATATTACATAGTAAAATCAAATTTCTAGTAATATTTCAATAAAATATTGGTTTTATAAAGTAAACCATATGAATAATAGTTAAAAGCCATCTATATCATTTTTATTGGATTTCTGTAAATCTAATTTATTAATAGGCATTTGGGGAAAAGATGCCAACATATTTTATTTGCCTTTTTCCTCCTAGGGCCTGCCCATATCTGATAGTCAGAAAGAACTTTCTGAGCTTGAATGAATACATTTTTCATGAAAAGACTATAAAGATACTCTAACTCAAGAAACACATATCCCAATCATATAATCCATGTAAATTTCACCATTTTTATTTTAAATTTTAATACTTCTCAATTTACCTTTAAAAATCTTTTATAAAATGTATAATACAGAATTTAAGAAAACAATTTTCTCCAAATCTTATACTTCATTCACTTTTCAGAAGGTTAGTTAGTTGACAATCTGCTTTTCAAAAATTTGTCTCTGGTGTGTCTCTATCCTAGGATTAATCATGTAAAGTTAATTTTTATATATTTTTGCCACTCGTTATGACTCAAATGTAAAGGCTGATTCTTTAATCCATCAAGTTGACAAAGGGACTTCAGATGTATAAGAGAGTCATGAGTGTTGAAAAGAATGCTGTCCACTGGACAGAAGTCCTTGATAGATGAAGGAAAGATAGCTTTTCAGGCTGTAGCCAAATTAAGGAAGCTTGTTTGCTTGTTTCTTTCAAACTTTAATTGGTACTCCAAGTACAATGTTCAAATCTATTCACTTAAGAAAGGCCAAAATTTTCATTAACATGTGTGAACCTTTAACATAACAGCATTGGCTTTAAACCCAGCCATGAAAACTCCCCTTACTCTGTTCAGACATGATCTCCCTCCCAAGCTTCCCAGCTCTTAAGACCTAAAAATGGTCCAGCTACTGCTGGGAAAGTGTCAGATTCCTTTTATTACTGAGATGCATAACAGAGGACTCAGACATAGAAAGGAAAAATATGCCACAAAGCAAGCTATAAACATGTTATAGAACTGTAATGATCATGATTATGAATAATCATAATGATGACAGTAACAAAGATGATGATAAAAGCTAACAGTCATTGAGAATTATTTAATCTTCACAACAACCCTATAATTTTGATCTAGAAAGTTAAGAAACTTGCCCATGATCACAGAGCTTCTAAGTGGAAGAGCTAGGGCTTGAAATCAGGTCTATTTGATGTTAAAGCCCACACTCTTATTTTCAATGTCTATCTCCCCTAATCTTCATTAAATAAACACTAAATACCTAACATGTATCTGCTAGTCACTTGAGATTTCACAACACAGGAATTAACTTAAGATGATTTTTAAAGTGCCAATCTAGCGTCCAAACACAAACAAAAAGTTAATGCATATACTTTAATTTTAAGGATTTAAGCCCACTCATGGTTTCTTTTAATAAATGTTTAAATGAGCATCTGTTATGTGAGAAGCACCATGCCAGATGCTAAACAAATAAAAAGATGAATAAGACAAGGTCTTGGCTTCACACTCTGAACAGAATACACAGGATATACACATAATTTAGTATTGAAGATTATTTCCACTTTTACAGTTTTCATAAAAGCATTTCTTACAAATCATTCTATTATTAGCTATTATTTCAATAGAAAAATTCTGAGAACTACAAATCACTATTTAATTTTCATAAGGCAACATTTCTCCTATTACCAAAATGCTTATGTCCTTGTAATATACATAGTCACAAATGTGAAAGGTGAAGAAATTTCCATTAGCTTACATTTTCTATGACAAATGTCCACTCTTTGTCTTCAAATTCCTCTGCATGAGGATCCTATAACAAAAGCAAAATATGAAATTGAAATACACATCTTTAATCCAATCAATTTGATTTAAGAAAAAAATTCAAATAGACTTGCTTTTTACCAGTCCTTAAAAAGGGAGAGGCAGAACAGTGAACTCTTACTATACTTCCATAATTTCTCTAAATTTACATTAGTCCTTTATATTAAGAAATTCTCTATCTTTACTTACGTCAATGTATAAAATTATTTTCCATTATTGCTTCTATGACAAGACAAAAAGAAGCTTGACCTGAGACAGACAACTGAAAGAATGAAATGTTAAGAAGCTCTTTGTTAAGATATTAAATGCTTATACAAAGCTCTGCCCTTGTTTTTATACCTGTATTTTAAACCACAAATACCACTTGAAGCAAAGTTTTCTTCAGTTCAGAGGTTATGTAAACATCAGGAATATCAAAGCACTGAAAGGGATTTCAAAATCTAAATAACGGCAAATCAGCATGGGCTGCTGATGCCCTACCTCTCCTCCCTGCCCCAAATTAAATCTGGAAATGCCAGAGAGACCTGAGAAAGGATGATGGATCAACAATTAAATGCAACTTTCTTTTTAAATGAGGCACACTTTGCAGGTTAAAATTCTATCTGACAAATATTTATTGTGAACTTATTTAAAGGATTGTGAATGCATTATATGAATTCAAACATGGTTGTCTTTGCCTTGAAAGGCAAATACAATTAACTCTAATCTAAATGAATATATGATGATTCAAATAAACGGTTTTATCAGAGATTAGAAAATTCTTACTGGAATGAACAGAAAAAGCTTCAAGAGAGAAAAAAGCTTCTGGGCTAGGTGGGGTTGTGTAGCATTTCCACAGACATTAGAACAAGAAAAGGCAAAAGACAGTAGAATATATAAGATATAAGAAGAAAGTAGTTGGGTCGCAGCAAATGTTTTAGAAGTGGAGTAGGGGTGGAGGGATTGACAGTGCGAGAATATTTTAATAGAGTAGGCTTTTGGCTCAACATTTCACTCCAAGAGTGAGTGTACACAGATGGTGGATGGGATCTGCTATCGCTTACTGGGGCTCAGGTCTCACATGCTTCTCATAGGGAATTATCTCATTTATGACTGATTCCAAATTAGTCTATTAGTTAATCGCCTGTTTCTATTGCCATAGCTGGGTTTGGGATTTTATCATTTTGTACCTAGGCTATTTCAAGATAAAAGTTACTGCAGCATTCTCTGTCTCTCTGCCTTGCAATCAATCTTGAACACAGATTATTTTTGCCAAAACACAGTTCAGACTATGTTAGTCCAAACTCAGATTTCTTTAATGAGCCCAATTTATGGAAAAAATTCCAAACCCCTTGTTCCTTCATTATTTCTTTTTATTTTTTACTAAAGCAGCCTGGTGCCTGGCTGAGTCTGAGCTGTATGGAGGCAACTATGTTTATGAGTAAATTTGTACAGGGGGTATTAAGTCCTGCCAAAGAGTTTCTCTGGTGTTGGTAGGGGAAGGCGGAGAGTAGGAAGGAGTAGAAAGAAAGGGAAGTATAAAACTCTACTTGATATTTGTTTATCCAGACTGGCTCTGTCCATGAACTAGGTCTATGGAGTGAGAGGATAGTAAATAAGGATTGAAGAAGCTTTTCCATGTGGGATTTAGGACACAAGAACTGCCGCTTTGGAGACCAAGTGATAAATTTATACAAGGTTGAGAAAAGGCATCCTACCACCTTTCCCACTCAACTGTCCTCCAGTTTTATTTTTAGACGAATGCAGCATAGCTCCTGCACAACATAGCTGGGCACTCAACTTTCCTGTTTGCAAATTTCAAAATTAAGAGAATTATAAATAAAAGAGAAGAAAAAATATGATTAAGTTTTTCAATCTTCCCAATGCTTTTCAAAAACCAGATCTAAAAACTACCATGAAAGAAGAAAAAAAAATTATATATGTATTTTTCTGATTTTCTATTAGAACTGGGTGGGGAGGGGCAGGAAGATAAAAGTATCCACTGGAAATATTCTTTTAAATATTGAAAAAGTTCACAAAGTTACCTCAATAGCACAAACAGGAGAAATGTTTAATACAGCGAAAGCTGGGGAAGGAAGGGTGTTTGTATTTTTTCTAAAGCCTACAGAACACTCAAAGTTGTAAAAGTTCAATGATAAGGATATTCTGAACATTCTCATCAGTACACTTACCTACTAGTACTCCAAGTATTTTAACAGCCAACCAACTTCCAACTCAGAATCACCCAGTCAGTATATATCATTTCCCTAAACACTTGGCTATCAGCTATCTATCAGGTCTATTCTAATCTCTTATTCTCTTATCACAATTTTTTTAAAGTTGTATAACTGAGTCCATTCATTTGCTTTACTAATATGAACAATAGGCTAAATTAAAATATTCTCAATAGATTATTTAGAAGTCTTCCACAAACATGTCAGAAATTTTACTGTTGTAGTCTATATTTGGAACCATTTTTTATTACTGAATAGGCAACACAACTTACACAGGAAAGAACAGGGCTAAACTCAGTGTGATTGGACAAGTTACCTTCCTCTCTAGTCTCAGTTTTCTTATCAGTAAAATGGGAAAACAGTCAAACCAAAGGGTGGCTGTGAGAATTAAATAAAATTCTGCAGGTAAAGATTTATTTGACTCCAAAATTCTTGTTTTTAATTATCAAGCTTAGAATATCCTTCCCTTAAGAGAAACATGGAGGAGAAATTCAATAACAGGCCTTTCAAAAGCCTAGCTGGGTTGTATAAAGGCATATAGTCCACAGATCAGCACTACAAATATAGATAGGTGCTTGCATGATGTGCTTCTAAGGTATGACACTGGTACAGAGACTTGACAACAGAGGGATATATTAGAAAAATCTACCTATTGCATACTACGGACTATAATTAATCAGAATACTTTACCAGTACATCACACAAATACTAGGGACAAATAATTAAGGGCTGAAAAGAGCTATGGGGTGTTCTGGGTTATGAAAATTGTTTAAAATGGAGAGTGATGAGGATTGTACAACTCAGTGATGACAAGGTGAGATATGGATGGATTACCATGGACAGAACATATGCTATGTGAAATTAGGAACCCTCTCCTTTATAAGTCAAGCCCTCAATCTTAAGTCTTGCTCTTGTGAAACTTATGGTCATAAAGAGGAGGCTAAGCCCACCTATAATTATGCCTAGGAGTCTCCTCCAGGAAACCTCTTTGGTTGCTCAAATGTGGATTTTCTCTCTCTAAGCCCAACTCTCCACATTTCCCTGGACAAGGGACAGGCCCTCCAGGTGTGTAAGTCTCCCTGGAGATGGGGGACACAGATTCTGGAAATGAGTCTGACTCTAGCATTGAGGGATTGAGAATGCCTTTTAGACCAAAAGGGGAAAAAGAAAGGCAAAAAATAAGGTTTCTGTGGCTAAGAGATTTCAAATACAGTCAAGAGACTGTCCTGGAGTTTACTCCTATGCCCGCTTCAGCTAGATATCCCAAATGGTCACAGTATAATAAACCCAAGTTAATAGTAGTCCCAAAAACCCTAAAGAATACCTGGGTTCCTATCTCAGATTCTATAAAAGTTTCACTCACTAAATTTATTCTTCAGAAACTTAAATCCTCCAGAGAGCTCCTATGCCAGCTAAGTCCCAAAACCCAGAGGCAACAGCCTCTTCAAGAACATCAACCAGTTGCATCCCTTTTTCCTGTAACGTCAACACCCCCTTACAACATGAACAAGTTAGGGTGGTCACTGCCAAGACATCCCCGAAGATCGGGAAAGTGATTAAACTAAGAGGAAGGGGTAGCAATAGACAAGAAAGAATTTAACAAAGGATTATGAATACCAAATTTCTATAAAATTTTCTTTTTCTTATTTGCTAAGGATTAGAATAGCCAGAAGGAAAGAACTGAAATGGTGGAACTGTAACACATAACATTCTTTGAAATTTGTTCTATAGCTACTTGTTAAATTGTAATTTGAAAGTTATCTTTTTGTATATATCATATAATTCACAATAAGGAAATAACTGAAACTATGGTACTGTAACCCATAATATTGTTGGAAATTTCCTATGTAACTACTTGTTAATCATACTTTAAAACTTATCACCTTTTTGCATATGTTATATTTCACAATAAGGAAGTAACTGAAAGTGTGGAACTGTAACCCAAAACATTCTTTGAAATTTGCTCTCTACTTGTTAAATTGCACTTGCACTTCTATGTAAATATGTTATACTCCACAACACACACACAAAAAAGCATAGCTGGTTGAAAACCAATAGGGTGGTTCTGACCCTCCTGAAAAAAGAAAGTGCAGCCTATTATCTACCCCCTTATTTCTCCCTGCACAAATCAAGTATGGTATATAGTGAGTATAATTAAGTAATGTTATAATGCCAATAACAGTGTGCCAGTTTAGATATATTATGTCCCCCAAAACGCAATTACCTTTGATGCAATCTTGTGGGGGCCGATGTATGAGTGTTGATTGGGTTGGTACCTTTTGACTGGATGTTTCCATGGAGATAGGACCCACCCAACTGTGGGTGATGACTTTGATTGGATAATTTCCTTGGAGGTGTTGCCCCACCCATTCAGGGTGGGTCTGAAATAAATCACTGGAGCCATATAAATGAGCTGACAAACAGAAGGACCAGAGCAACTGAGAGTGACATTTTGAAGAGGAGCTGCAGCTAAGGGAGGACAAAGTGCCCCAAGAGCAACATTTTGGAGAATGCCATTTTGAAACACAACCTGGGAGCAAGCAGACGCTGGCCACATGCCTTCCCAGCTAACAGAGGTTTTCTGGATGCCAATGGCCTTTCGCCAGTGAAGGTACCCTCTCATGATGCCTTACCTTGGACACTTTATGGCCTTAAGACTTTAACTTTGTAACCAAATAAATCCCCTTTATAAAAGCCAATCCATTTCTGGTGTTTTGCAAAAGGGCAGCATTAGCAGACCAGAACAGATTTTGGTACAAGAAGTGGGGTGCTGCTGAGTTTGCAAATTCCAAACATGCTCGAACGGCTTTTTAAATGGATAAGGGGAAGATTCTGAAAGAATTGTGAGGATCTTGATGGAAAAGGCCTAGACTGCTCTGAAGAGACTCTTTGTGGAAATATGGACTCTAAAGATACTTCTGATGAGGCCTTGGGCAGAAATGATGAATTTTTCACTGCCAACTGGAAGAAAGGCAGTCTTTGTTTTAAAGTGGCAGAGAATTTGGCAAAATTGTGTCCTGCTGTCAGATGGAAGGCATAATTTGAAAACGACGAGCTGGGATACTTAGCTGAAAGATTTCTACACTAAAAATCAAAAGTGTGGCCTGGCTTCTCCTTGCAGCTTATAGTAAAATGCGGGAGGAGAGACAGAAACTTAGAACTGAACTCTTGGGTTCAAAGAAACCAGAAACTGATGGCTTGGAAAATTCTGGGCTTCCAACAACTAAGACCCCAGAAGCTACAGCCCATGTGAGGATTTAACCAAACATGGAACCTGACCGCCATTTCAGTACAAACCAGGATTGGAGATGGAGTTATCCAGAAAGGATTTGTGGAAAGTCCTACTGTCTGATGGTTTTGACCCATGTGCTTCATGCCAAGTCAACGAGATTTCTGAGAGAACTGTATAGCCGGTGCTACTGCCGGTCTGGACTGGAGGGGACAGACAAGGAAAAAATTGAAGGAAAAATTTCTTCAAAGACAGAGCCATGGAGATTGAGGTCTGAAGTCAAGAGGTCTTGGGCTGGGAGAGTGGAGCAGCCCATGCACATGGAAATGGTGAGTTTGCCCCAGAGGTTAAGGGCAGGCCTTCAGTCTTGATGCTCAGGAAGAGTCTGCCACCCCAGGCCCCAGAGAGGGTGCAGCACATTCCCTGGGAATTGGGGAGAGCCTGGCTGCCACCCCACTGTTCAGAGAAGGGAGAGCCTTTGCCCTGGAGAGGCAGAGTCCAGGTGGCACCCCAATGTTTGAGGAGGGTGGGGCCGAGAACAAGGTTGTCTCCCCAATGTGTGGATATGTTGGGGCACTCACCCCAGTGTTTGGAGAGAAAAGGGCTGTTGCAAAGGCCCTTGAGTGTGGGAAAGCCACTCTCTCAAGCCCCAAGGATGCAACGTTGTTCTGTGAATAACTCTCAGACTTTGAAATTTAATGGAGTTTGCCCTGCTGGTTTTAGAAACTGTTTGGTCCCTTAAACACTTTTCCTTACTGTTTCTCTTCATGGCAATGAGAATGTTTATCCTATGAATATCCCTCCTTTGTATATTGGAAGCAGATAAATTGTTCTAAGTTGCACAGGTCCACAGCCAGAGGGGAATTTTGCTTTAGGACAGACCATGCCTGTAACTGATTTTGATGGGATCTTGTACTTAACTATTGTTAGTGAAATGATTTAAGTTTCTGTGATATTGTGATGGTATGAACGTACTTTGTGTATGGAAAGATCATGTCATTTTGGGGTTCAGGGGGTGGTATGTGCCAGTTTAGATGTATCGTTGCCCCCAAAACACCATTATCTTTGATGCAATCTTGTGGGGGCCAATGTATTAGTGTTAATTGGGTTGAAACCTTTTGATTGGCTGTTTCCATGGAGACAGGACCCACCCAACTGTGGGTGATGACTTTGATTGGATAATTTCCTTGGAGGTGTTACCCCACCCATTTAGGGTGGGTCTCAATTAAATCACTGGAGCTATATAAATGAGCTGACAAACAAAAGGACCAGAGCAACTGAGAGTGACATTTTGAAGAGGCACTGCAGCTAAGAGAGGACAAAACGCCCCATGAGCAACATTTTGGAGAATGCCATTTTGAAACACAACCTGGGAGCAAGTAGACGCCGGCCACGTGCCTTCCCAGCTAACAGGTATTCTGGATGCCAATGGCCTTTCGCCAGTGAAGGTACTCTCTGTTGATGCCTTACCCTGGACACTTTATGGCCTTAAGACTTTAACTTTGTAACCAAATAAATCCCCTTTATAAAAGCCAATCCATTTCTGGTGTTTTGCAAAAGGGCAACATTAGCAGACCAGAACAAAGAGTAAATATCAAAACTACAAAATACATATAATGCATTAAGAATCTTTCATAAAATAGAGTATCTATGAAACACAGGGCATTTAAAAGTAGTAATCAGTTCATGGGCTGGCATACACATCATAATGTTTTATTCTATTGATCTCCATAGCACTGTTCTCCTTGAATAAATGAATTAATTTATTGGATCACAAAGTGAATATTTTTTACATAGTGATTTCACACTGTAAAACACACTTTGCTCTAATTTTATGTTCCAAAACAGTGAGTGGATTTTAACAACCTTTATCTGTTACTAAATTATGCTTAATGAGATGCCCTTCTTCCTCCTGTCCTTTTACAAAAGCAACTGTGACACAATTTGAACGATCAAAGAACTGTTTTCTAATTCCACAGCCCTCCCAAAGGCTAAAGCGCGGACATACTTGTCCCCACCATTTTTTAAGATAGTAAGGAGTTGGTTAGGAAAGTAAATATTTGACTGCTTTACTATTATAAGAATGAAAACTACTTTACAGTGTTTCAAGAAACATGAAAAAAGATTTTCAAGAAAACACGCACACATATAAAACAGGTAGGTTAAGCATACAGCTGTTTTTGGATCTATACTTTGAATTTACAACCAGATTTTCACTTTTAAGCTGTAGTATATATAAAACATCAACAGAGTGTTTATTGACATATTAATCTGAAAACATATCTTGTTAATCAAACAAGGCTGCCAAAATGAGGCTCAGAGCTAATAAGAATGCCACAAACCTTAGCTTCCCAAAGGAAGAGCACTTTAAACTTTCCTGTGGGTAGAATGTAGGATGAGGTAAAAGAAATATCCCAGCTGATCTTAACTGTAACAAGTTCAAAAGACCATCAAATTATTTGGACTTTATAGGCCATGAAATACCCTAATGCCCTTGCAGTGTTATAAAATGCCAGTGTCTGTAAGAATAATGCACAAGATACCAGACTGCACACAAATGCATAAAATAATGGCTACTTAAATATTCTGTCACTTAAACCCACAATTATATAATAAATTCTATAATTTATAAAAATGAAAACTTACCTTAAAAAGTGTCACAGTTATTTCAATGTTTTCAGGAACAGGCCACACTACAACACCACGGTATGGATTTTTTATTCCAGGTTGCCAGCTATGAACCTACCAGAATAAAAATAATGGCTTCAACAATAAAGTACAGGAAATGCAATTTCCACTCACTCTTCCAAACATAGGCATTTCTTCAACAAATTCTGTGTTAATAATTTACAAAAATATTGCTGCTATTTAACTATTCATTATATCTGTAGTTAGTCTTCTGAAACAAAAATAATTAGCCAAATAAAACTTTTCAGGCATTAAGCTTGTGCCTTGACAGTTTTATCACATGATAGCTTACAGAAAGTTATACTACTATCTGTAAACAAATCTTCACCACCCTCTACACACATACACAAAAGAAAGTGAAAAAATGAGGCATTTCATTTTCAAAAGCTACTACTTTTGATTGGAAAAAAAAAATTTATTAGAAGAAATATTGAAAAAAGTATTATTTTTATGGATGCAGGAACTTTAAGGCTAATTCATCCTTTAAAAGGAAAAATGAATTTTAAACTTTGTTTCTTTCTAAACTGCACTGTTCATTTGGGGCAAATGAAGAAGAGCTGCTTTTTCAGTTTAATATTT
This sequence comes from Choloepus didactylus, assembly GCF_015220235.1. Lineage (NCBI taxonomy): Eukaryota > Metazoa > Chordata > Mammalia > Pilosa > Megalonychidae > Choloepus > Choloepus didactylus. The sequence goes on from NC_051323.1 coordinate 29,180,412, forward strand.
CTAGTACTTAAAATTTTGAATATATTTCCCTTTGTAAATTTTGATTATCAAGGCTCCCTAAAGAACTTCCCCTAAATTGGTGGGTCATGACCATAGTTCTTCTTTCATGGTGGCATTTCTAGCCAAAGAAAATAGAAGATGGAATACCAAATACTCCAACTAAGTCCTCCCCTCCACGGGCAACAAGACTGCCCATGGCTGACATGTCACGAATGTGATAATAAAAAACTAACCCTTAGCTTTATTAACTGTTAGAAAGGGAGTACTTCCTATGTGTAAGTAAGAATTTACTTATGTTGAAATCATTTAAACTGAATAAGAACCTTAAGAGGTATCTACAGTTCATTCATTCACTCACTTACTCACTCACTCACTCAGTAACTACTACCTGCCAAGCACTACTCCAGTTAACGAAGCAATGAAAAAATAAATAAACCCTGCCTTAATGGAGTGTACAGTATGGTGGGAAGAGAAAGACAAACAAAATAATTAGGAACAATATATAGTATATTAGATAGAAGTAAATGCTATGGAGAAAAAGTAGAAAAGAAGGATGGGGGGAGTGGGCAAGAGAAGATGGCAATTTTCAATAGAGTAGTCAGGGAAGGTTTCATTGAGAAAGGGTCAATTGAAAGAGCGCCTTAAAGAGGTGAAGGAACCAGACTTGTGAATGTATAAGAAGAGCTTTCTGGAAAGAAGAACAACTTCTGGAAAGATGCTGAGGTGGTTTGAGTAATAACACAGCTAAGACGGCTGAAGCAGAGTGGTCAAGGGAAGAGTAGCAGGAGATGAGTCCAGAGAAATAACAGGGGTCCAATCATATAAGGCCCTGGTAGGCTACTGTAAAGATTTTGGCTTTCAATTTGAATGAGATGGGAAGTCACTGAAGGGTTTTGAACAAGGAACTAATATGATGTGACTTATGTTTTAACAGAATCACTCTGTGTAGAGAAGAAACCGGGAAACCAATAAAAAACTTCTGCAATATTCTAGGGAAGAGGTGATAGGAACTTGCCCTATGTCAGAATGTTGTACAAAGTCAGATTCTGGATATATTTTTAAATTTTCAAGATAGAATTAACAAGACTTACTGACTAGCTGGATGTGGAAGATGAGGGAAAGAAATCCAAGACTTATCGCAGTGTTTTTATTTATACTTGAGTAACTAGAAGAAAGAAATTGCCATTAACAGATGTTAGGCAAAGGTTTGAGAGGTAAAAATGGGGACTCTGTTCTGGATATGTTAAGTATGAGATGCCTAGTAGACATTCAAGTGTGGAGGTTCAAATGTATGTGTTATATGCTGGATAAATGTGTCTGGAGTTATAAATTTGGGAATCATCAGCATATAGGTGATATTTAAAGTTTTAGAGTAGATGTAATTCCAAGGGTGTGAGCACAGAGAGAGAAAAAGGTTCAAGAACTTAACCATGGACCACTTCAACATTAACAGGCAAAGGAAATGAGGGGGAATTAACAAAGGAGGGTCAGTTAAGAAGAAAATCAGGAGCATGTGGTGTCCTGGAAGTTCAGTAAAGAAAATGTTTCAAGGAGAAGGGAACCATTGCTTATGCCAAATGTTGATAAGAGGTCAAACAGGATGAGGCCTGCAAAATGACCACTGGATTTAATAAAGTAGAAGCCATTAATGAATTTGCAAGAGGAGTTTCAGTTGAGTGATAAGGGCAGAAGTCTGATTGGGGCGGTTTCAAAAAAAGATTAGAAGGCAAGAAATTGAAGACAGTAAGTACACTCAATTCCTCTGAGGTCTTTTGCTGAAAGGGAAAGAGAGAAATAGAGTGGTAGCTAGTAGAGGAAATGGTATTAGAAGAGATTTTATTTAAGAAGAGACAAATATTTTTATGCTGATGGGAGATACCCAGTTGAGAGGGAAAATTTAATGACAAAAGAGAGAAGGGAGAACGGCTGGAGCGATGTCCTTGAACAGTACACAAGGAGACAGGACATTCTTCCATAACAAAAGGAATCAAATTATATGAACATATGAGTAAACAACATATGTAAGTACTGATGCAGGTCAGGGAGTAGATTTAACACATGAGGGAACTGAGGCATAGACTTGCCCAAGATGACATAGTGAGTAACTGGCAGAATTGAATTTGAACCCAGGACATGGTACTGGGAAGGTATCAAGATCATGCAAACTTATGTCCATAAAAACCTTTCCACATTTTATTAGTTAAAATGCCAGCAAAAGATACAGATATGGCAATGTCCTCCCACTCCAACTCACAGATTGTCAATAATTCTTCTATTTTCTCTTCATTACCCCATTTCCCACCCCAATCACAAAGCTTCTGTTAAGGAGAGGGAAGTAGACACTTACCACAAGAGAGTACACATAGCCAAAGGTAAAGAACAGAGTTTTGTTGATTAAGAAACATCTTGTCCAGTGATTCATCTATTTACCTGCCTATCTCACGATTGTGGACAGCCCTATAACTAAAACGCCATGAAATCAACGTTAACATTGTGAAAAGGAAATTTCTGCCACCTCAGATGATCCTTAATCAAGACTCGACTCTACATACTTACTTCTGAAAATTTATGACAACTCTAATTCTCATGGGCCATGATGAAAGATCTGGCTATTTCTCTGCTCTCTTCAAACTTCCCATAAATATATGCTTATAGCCTCCTCATTCAAGAGAAACATAAGAAGAAAGTAAGTAGTAACTGAACCTTTCCCATTAGCCATGGCAGAAAAGATAAACTGAGTATTTGTGAAATTCTCCATGAAAAAAAATGACCATCTAAGAAGTTTAAACCTGATGATATCCTTAGGAGATCTAGTCAACGCCTGGATGAGGAAACTGAAGCAAGGAAAGAGAAAATGGGCTTGCCTGAGCCCACAATGGAAATCAATAAAAGAACCCAGACTAATATTTTCTAAGGCCAGAGTTCTTCACCCAGCCTATACCTGGCCAGCTCCATCCCCGATTTTTTTCGAGAAAAAAATCTTTTATCCCTAAGGATATAACATTTATAACAAGGAGATCAAAGGAGAGGGAAAAAAAGTAGGGAATGTGGAGACCTCATAACAACTGGGCAGAGTTGGTGGTTTCAGATAATTTCCTCAGGAATTCTGAATGGTTGTTCTCTAAATAATCTTTTTCAATCTCAGTTGTGGATCAGGGAATTAGTTGGCTTAACATACAAAAATGATCTGCTTTAAAAACTAAAATCATTTTTAAAAAATAAGATAAAAGGAGACATAAGATTGCTAGTTTCCAAGTAGCTAATACCATGCCACTTTATTACCATTCTATCCAATATCTCTCTCTCCAGCAAACAAAGTTCAACCAAGTTAAGAGCTCTGACTTGCTGATATTCCTCTTGGAGACTACACAATCTGGCTGAGTTAAGACACTGTAGTAATATCAATCGGTCCAATTAAGCAGCTGACAATGAACACAGTCAGTGCCAACTTAGTATCCGTGGCTAATTATTATATATTAAGTAGAAAGCAGAAGAGCAGTAAATTGTACTGGAGGGGAAACCAGGGCTGTACAAAGTGGCAAATATGAGGAAAAAAAATGATGTTCCTATTTTTGAAGAGCTTATTATAATTTCTAGCTCAAACAATAATTCAAGGATATGAAGCTAGAAAAACAATGACAAATCTAATACAGGGTAACTATAAATAGTTATGGTAATAAACAATTCATTGTATAAAGCAATGGAAACAGTAATTTAAGTTCTTAAGAGCCTGATATAGGAAAAGCACATCATATTGACACACACTGGCACCATGAGAACCCTGATCAGTTTTCATTCAGGATAAACAAAAGATTTCCCTAAAAAATAAGTAAGCACAGAAACACATGCACAGCTATTCAGCTCCGTAGTAAAGTTATGGAAGACAGGTTATTTAATAATTTGCCAGCATGCTAGTATAGATAATTGTAGAAAGGATTAGGTCACATTATCCAGATCCCCTTATATAGTTTTTTTCCTCACTTTTTTAATCACATCACAGATTCCTAGGCATCTGACAAAGGAAGATCTAGGAAAAAGGCTACATTTCTCAATTCTAGGTACTGACTTTATTAAATGTCTCATTTCCAAATTATTTCATACTTTATCCAAAAGATTTATACCTTCACTTGTACTTGAACACAGAGTAAGCACTCAAATACTTATTTCTAATTCCTACAGAATCAAATACTTCACTGAAACTTTGCAATTGTTATATACTTGGAATAATTCTCAATTTTTAAAACTGCATATACCCATTGTGATGGTTTGAAGCTGTATTACCCTAGAAAATTTTAAATTTAATCCATTCCTGTGGATGTGACCCATAATAAATAGGATCTTTCAATGAGGCTGCTTCAGTTAAGGTGTGACCCACATCTTTCAGGATGTGTCTTAATCCTATTACTGGAGTCCTTTATAACAGAATGAAATTCAGAAAGAGAGGGAGAAAGCCACAGAAGCAAGATGCTGAGATCAATGAAACCCAGAAGAAAAGGAAGAGCCCAACAGTTGCTACCATGTGCTTTGCCATGTGCCACAGGAGCCAAGGACTGCCAGTAGGCAGTCTTCAGGAAGAAAGCACTGCCTTGTTGATGTCTTGATTTGGACATTTTCATGGCCTCAAAACTGTAAGCTAATAAATTCCCATTGTTTAAGCCAACCCATTTCATGTTATTTGCTTGGAGCACTCTAGAAAACTAAAGCAGTCATACATTTAAAATGTCACATAAAAATCATCTTAGAGTTGCCAACACCACCACCATTATGCAAAGTTCTACAAATGGACCCTCTTGACATGTTGCACATTGTAAAGGCACAACCATGGAGAAGGAAGTAAAGGTGGTAATACCACTGTAGCATAATAGAAATTTGGCTGGCCTTTGTCCACAGTTCCTAGGGAGGTAACCTGTATATCCTTGGAAGTGTCCACAATAGGTGAGTTTTCTGTTATTCACTCATATAAACTTGATACCAAACAATATAAGAAAGGTATAAAAAAAAAATTATAGACCAATTTCACTTACGAACATAGGCAAAAATCCTAAGTGAAAATACAAGTAAATGATATCCTACAGAAAAAAAGGGGAGAAAGAGAGAGAGAGAGAGAGAGAGAGAGAGAGAGAATATAGACATAGAAACACACACATGCAAGTATGTTGCAACATCATAAAATATACTTGTATTATTTATTATATAGTAATGAATTTGGTCTTCAAAAAAGTGGTCTCGTCTTTGTCTGGGCTCCTGGGGAGGTAACTCATAAAACTTTGGAATTTTCCATGATCTAAGTATCTTTCATTATTTACGGTGGGCCCTCCATACTGATAGTTCATATGCTAATCAGATAACAGGGCAAGGCCAGCCATACCTGTAGTCTTAGGGTGGGCTGCTGGCCACAGCAGAAAGACCAACCTGTGATTAGGTGGTTGGAGCTTTCAGCCACCTGAATTCTGGACTTCTGGGAGGAGAGACACACTAGGAGATGGAGTTCAACCACGTGGGCATTGATTCCTTCATTCAGCCTACATAATGAAGCCCCATATAAACCTGGGACACTGGAAGCTGGAGGGAGCCTCTTTGATTTATAAAATACACCTCTGACCTGGAATGTGATCCGTTCTGTCTCTACATGGACAGGACATGAAAACTTGCATTTCAGGCCCTCTCACACCTCACCCTATGTGTCTCTTCCTTTGGCTTCTTCTTATTTGTATACTTTTACTAATTTGTTCTTTTGTGTCTGGCTTATTTCTCTTAGCATAATGTTTTCAAGATTCATCCATGTTGCAGCATGAATCAGAACTTCATTCCTTTTTATGGCTGAATAATATTCCATATACATACACACACACACACACACCACACACCACATTTCACTTATCCAATCTTCTGTCAATGGACACCTGGGTTGCTCCCATATTTTGGCTATTGTGAATAATGCCACTATGAATACTGGCGTACAAGTATCTATTTGGGTCCTGTTTTCAATTATTTGGGGTATATTCATAGGAGTAGAATTGCCAGGTCATATAGTAATTTTATGTTTAACTTTCTGAGGAATCACCAAACTTTTTTCCACATCACCAGCAATGCACGAGAATCCTGAATTCTCCACAACCTTATCAACACTTAACTTTCCAGGGTTTTTTGTTTGGTTGTTTTTTGATAATAGGTGTGCTAACAGGTATGAAGTGATATCGCATTATGGCTTTGATTTGCATGTCTGTAATGATTAATGATGTTGAGTATCTTTGTATGTGCTTACTGGCCATTTGTATATCTTTGAACAAATGTCTATTTGCTCATTTTCCAATTATGTTGTCTCTTCAGTCTATATCTTGATTGGGGTGGTGATTATACATGCATGTACTTTTATGAAAACTCATTGAATTATATAATTAATATCTACGAACTTCACTGTATAAAAATTTTAGCTCTATAAAAAATTAAAAAGATTTTTAAGTCAGTAAGTAAAATTCAGAAAAATTTAATTTCAATTAAAATTAATAAATTTTTCTCCAAATAGGACTACTTGGGGAAAAAACCAACATCCAATAAACATGCTTGTGGTTATTGTATGCTTATAAAAACATACTAATATATATTTATAGAACAGAATTTTTAAACTATCTGAGAATTGCTATTGAACATCTAAAAAATTCATCTCTACTCCCCACAAGCAAAGCTAACAGTGAAAAAAAAAAAAAAAAAAACAACAAACTTCTGAAAACCAGCTTTTCTATAACCCAGCAATTGAGTCGGAATAACTCATCCATTCTTTAAATGTACTCCTAATTTGTCCTCTTGGAATCTGTATAAATTGATCCAAGCTACAATTTTGTAAGCATTACTTATTTAATTATTACTTCATGACACCCTAACACAGAGATGTTAGATAATGATTATATTTGTCAAGGCTACCTGTGATGGTTAGGTTCATGTGTCAACTTGGCCAGGTGGTGTCCAGGTGTCTGGTCAAGCAAGCACTGGCCTAACCTTACTGCAAGGGCATTTGTGGTTGGTTAATAAACCAGCAGGCTGGTTTATTAAATCATCAGTCAATTGACTGCACCTGTGATTGATTACATCAAGGAAGGGAGTGTCTTCCACAATGAGGGAATTCAATCAGTAGATTTAATCCAATCAGCTAAAGACTTTTAAGGGAGAAAGAGAAAGGACCTTCACTTCTTCTTTGGCTAGCCAGCGTCTCCTGAGGAGTTCATCGAACACCTTCATCGGAGTTACCAGTTTGCTGCCTGTCCTAGGAATCTGGACTCGTGCATCCTGCCCTATGGAATTTGGACTCATGCATCCCCACAGTTGCACGTGACACTTTTATAAAATCTTATATTTACAGATATCTCTTGCTGGTTCTGTTTCCCTAAAGAACCCTAAATAATAAACTACCAAATCCAAGAAAAAACTCAGATATCTGGCCCCCATTTCAAGAATTGTAGTCACAAGCACCTCATCAACATGTTCTTACTAGATTAATCAGAAATAATCCAAAATAGTAATAATTTCAAATACTATACACTGAAGCCAGAGAAGCATAAAAATTCAACTAAAAGTTGAATTCAATATTTGGTTAAGAAATTTGGAAAACAAACTAACCTTAGAAGACTTCCTTCGGCTTCTTCTTGTCCAAACTACCACCAGTTTATCTGGTTGCCTGCCAAACAGGGAAAAAAATCAAATCCAATTTGTCATTTTAAAACAATGAAATTTAGTTTTAATGCCTTTAAAAGGACAAATATGTCATCTGCTTTAGATTAAATAGAGCAGTTACTCTTACAACAAAGCTCTCAAAATTATTTAAGTATAGTAAACAAATATAGATGTGATCTAATTTAAAATAACTTTCATCAACATGCTTTTCTAAAAATACTTTAGCAAGGTAATTCATTGGGACGAACCAAGTAAAATAAAATACTTAGAACTGATATTTTAAAGATATCTTCTCTATATACTTTCTCCAAAAATTAATACTATATATCTAATACATCCCTTTAATTTGGAGAAAATAACTATAAAAATGACATTTTGAAAATAATTTAAACCTAAATGGTATGGCTACACTACTTTTGCATCTCTGCAACTTACAATGTCTATAGTTTTCAAAACATTTTTATAATAAATCATATCATTTATCTTCATAAAAACACTACAGTACTGAAAAAACAGGCAAGGCACACATTTTATAAGCTTAAAAAACTGGAGTAGTTAAATGCATTCTCAAAATCCGGCAGAACAGTCTAGAATACAGGTCTTCTCCCAGACCTCTTTTCTTTTCTTTACATTCTGCTAACATAAAATGAAATAAAATAATACTTATACTTTCAGTTAATATAAATAAGTTGTCTTGTATGTTTAGGGGAAACACCAAGATTATGATTATGATTTATTTTACTTTAATTTTCATTTAAAAAAATCTGAGATAAAAGATGTTTTAACCAAGAAATGAATTCTTAACCAGTGTTACTGCTCCTTCATGGTGACCTTCACCACCTTCTATATTCCATTCTATGTAGTAAAGAATCTGTCCAAATACAAAGAGGCCTAGCTTTTACCCTAAACTACTGGAAGGCAATCTCTTTTACATTAGACTTGGGCTAATCAGACATTAACAATGTGACTTAGGGCAAAAGACTGACCACACCCATACAGTCTTGGGGTGCAGCTAGCCACATCCAAAAAACCAACAATGTGACTGATGGTGACTAGGGAGCTTTGGGTCATACAGTATCATTTGACCTAGAGATTGAGATCAATCACACGGGCAATGCCTATATAATGAAGCCCCAATAAAAATTCTGGCCTCCAAAGAGTTTCCTCCAACCAGGGTGCGCTTCCCTGGTTGACAGTACTCCATGTGTATTCTCACACATCAATTTCAGGAGAATAATGTGTCCTGACTCCACAAGGAGAGGACACTGGTAGCTCTACATTTGGAACTGTCCTGGAACCCACTTCCCTTGGCTGATTTTAATATATATCATTTCCTGGTAAAAAACGATAATCTTGAGTATGATAGCTTTCAATGGGTTCTTGTGAGTCTGAGTTCTGTGGGTCCAGTGAATTATCAAAACTGAGGTTGGTTTGGGGAACCACCTGGACTTGCAGTGTCAGAAGTGACTTTCAAACTATGCAGTTTGGCTATCTCTGGGCACCTTCATTTTACCCTGGAATCCCTCACTATGCATAGATAACCATTCCTTCTATTTCATTTTATTAAATATATACTTATATACACATATGTGTACATAAAAGGTCACCAACCTTAAACTCCCTACCAACTGATCTACCTATGAACCTATACTGAGAGAGCCATTTAATGAAAATTATTACTGAGGAACTGACCAAGAATGTAGCACAAAGTAACATTTTAAAAGAAAGAAAAAGACATAGATGATAGATTGAGATGTTCCAATATATCCTTAATAGGAATTCCAGAAGTTGAGAACAGTAGAAATGATATGGTAGAGGCAATACTGGGGAGATAAGGCTAAGAATTTTCCAGATTTAAAGAAAGGCAGGAGTCCTTAGAAAGTACACATCGAGGGAGGCGGGGCAAGATGGCAGACTGGTGAGCTGTATGTTTTAGTTACTCCTCCAGGAAAGTAGGTAGAAAGCCAGGAACTGCGTGGACTGGACACCACAGAGCAATCTGACTTTGGGCATACTTCATACAACACTCATGAAAACGTGGAACTGCTGAGATCAGCGAAATCTGTAAGTTTTTGCGGCCAGGGGACCCGCGCCCCTCCCTGCCAGGCTCAGTCCCGGGGGAGGAGGGGCTGTCAGCTCCGGGAAGGAGAAGGGAGAACTGCAGTGGCAGCCCTTATGGGAAACTCATTCTACTGATTCAAACTCCAACCATAGATAGACTGAGACCAGACACCAGAGAATCTGAAAGCAGCCAGCCCAGCAGAGAGGAGACAGGCATAGAAAAAAAACAACACGAAAAACTCCAAAATAAAAGCGGAGGATTTTTGGAGTTCTGGTGAACATAGAAAGGGGAAGGGCCCTAAGGCGCATATGCAAATCCCGAAGAAAAGCTGATCTCTCTGCCCTGTGGACCTTTCCTTAATGGCCCTGGTTGCTTTGTCTCTTAGCATTTCAATAACCCATTAGATCTCTGAGGAGGGCCCGTTTTTTTTTTTTTTATTTGTTTTGTTTTGTTTTGTTTTGTTTTAATCCTTTTTTCTTTTTCTAAAACAATTACCCTAAGAAGCCCAATACAGAAAGCTTCAAAGACTTGCTATTTGGGCAGGTCAAGTCAAGAGCAGAACTAGGAGAGCTCTGAGACAAAACGCAATAATCCAGTGGCTGAGAAAATTCACTAAACACCACAACTTCCCAAGAAAAGGGGGGTGTCCGCTCACAGCCATCATCCTGGTGGACAGGAAACACTCCTGCCCATGGCCAGCCCCATAGCCTAGAACTGCCCCAGACAACCCAGTGTGACGGAAGTGCTTCAAATAACAGGCACACACCACAAAACTGGGCGTGGACATTAGCCTTCCCTGCAACCTCAGCTGATTGTCCCAGAGTTGGGAAGGTAGAGCAGTGTGAATTAACAAAGCCCCATTCAGCCATCATTTCAGCAGACTGGGAGCCTCCCTACACAGCCCAGCAGCCCAGAACTGCCCTGGGGGGACGGCACTCACCTGTGACATAGCACAGTCATCCCTCAACAGAGGACCCGGGGTGCACGGCCTGGAAGAGGGGCCCACTTGCAAGGCTCAGGAGCCATACGCCAATACCAAGGACTTGTGGGTCAGTGGCAGAGACAAACTGTGGCAGGACTGAACTGAAGGATTAGACTATTGCAGCAGCTTTAAAACTCTAGGATCACCAGGGAGATTTGATTGTTAGAGCCACCCCCCCCCCTGACTGCCCAGAAACACGCCCCATATACAGGGCAGGCAACACCAACTACACACGCAAGCTTGGTACACCAATTGGACCCCACAAGACTCACTCCCCCACTCACAAAAAAGGCTAAGCAGGGGAGAACTGGCTTGTGGAGAACAGGTGGCTCGTGGACGCCACCTGCTGGTTAGTTAGAGAAAGTGTACTCCACGAAGCTGTAGATCTGATAAATTAGAGATAAGGACTTCAATTGGTCTACAAACCCTAAAAGAACCCTATCAAGTTCAGCAAATGCCACGAGGCCAAAAACAACAGAAAATTATAAAGCATATGAAAAAACCAGACGATATGGATAACCCAAGCCCAAGGACCCAAATCAAAAGACCAGAAGACACACAGCACCTAGAGCAGCTACTCAAAGAACTAAAGATAAACAATGAGACCATAGTACGGGAGATAAAGGAAATCAAGAAGACCCTAGAAGAGCATAAAGAAGACATTGCAAGACTAAATAAAAAAATGGATGATCTTATGGAAATTAAAGAAACTGTTGACCAAATTAAAAAGATTCTGGACACTCATAGTACAAGACTAGAGGAAGTTGAACAACGAATCAGTGACCTCGAAGATGACAGAATGGAAAATGAAAGCATAAAAGAAAGAATGGGGAAAAAAATTGAAAAAATCGAAATGGACCTCAGGGATATGATAGATAATATGAAATGTCCAAATATAAGACTCATTGGTGTCCCAGAAGGGGAAGAAAAGGGTAAAGGTCTAGGAAGAGTATTCAAAGAAAATGTTGGGGAAAACTTCCCAAATCTTCTAAACAACATAAATACACAAATCATAAATGCTCAGCAAACTCCAAATAGAATAAATCCAAATAAACCCACTCCGAGACATATACTGATCACACTGTCAAACACAGAAGAGAAGGAGCAAGTTCTGAAAGCAGCAAGAGAAAAGCAATTCACCACATACAAAGGAAACAGCATAAGACTAAGTAGTGACTACTCAGCAGCCACCATGGAGGCAAGAAGGCAGTGGCACGATATATTTAAAATTCTGAGTGAGAAAAATTTCCAGCCAAGAATACTTTATCCAGCAAAGCTCTCCTTCAAATTTGAGGGAGAGCTTAAATTTTTCACAGACAAACAAATGCTGAGAGAATTTGCTAACAAGAGACCTGCCCTACTGGAGATACTCAAGGGAGCCCTACAGACAGAGAAACAAAGAAAGGACAGAGAGACTTGGAGAAAGGTTCAGTACTAAAGAGATTCGGTATGGGTACGATAAAGGATATTAATAAACAGAGGGGAAAAATATGACAAACATAAACCAAAGGATAAGATGGCTTATTCAAGAAATGCCTTCACGGTTATAACGTTGAATGTAAATGGATTAAACTCCCCAATTAAAAGATATAGATTCGCAGAATGGATCAAAAAAATGAACCATCAATATGTTGCATACAAGAGACTCATCTTAGACACAGGGACACAAAGAAACTGAAAGTGAAAGGATGGAAAAAAATATTTCATGCAAGCTACAGCCAAAAGAAAGCAGGTGTAGCAATATTAATCTCAGATAAAATAGACTTCAAATGCAGGGATGTTTTCAGAGACAAAGAAGGCCACTACGTACTAATAAAAGGGGCAATTCAGCAAGAAGAAATAACAATCGTAAATGTCTATGCACCCAATCAAGGTGCCACAAAATACATGAGAGAAACACCGGCAAAACTAAAGGAAGCAATTGATGTTTCCACAATAATTGTGGGAGACTTCAACACATCACTCTCTCCTACAGATAGATCAACCAGACAGAAGACCGATAAGGAAATTGAAAACCTAAACAATCTGATAAATGAATTAGATTTAACAGACATATACAGGACATTACATCCCAAATCACTAGGATACACATACTTTTCTAGTGCTCACGGAACTTTCTCCAGAATAGATCATATGCTGGGACATAAAACAAGCCTCAATAAATTTAAAAAGATTGAAATTATTCAAAGCACATTCTCTGACCACAATGGAATACAATTAGAAGTCAATAACCATCAGAGACTTAGAAAATTCACAAATACCTGGAGGTTAAACAACACACTCCTAAACAATCAGTGGGTTAACGAAGAAATAGCAAGAGAAATTGCTAAATATATAGAGACGAATGAAAATGAGAACACAACATACCAAAACCTATGAGATGCACCAAAAGCAGTGCTAAGGGGGAAATTTATAGCACTAAACGCATATATTAAAAAGGAAGAAAGAGCCAAAATCAAAGAACTAATGGATCAACTCAAGAAGCTAGAAAATGAACAGCAAACCAATCCTAAACCAAGTAGAAGAAAAGAAATAACAAGGATTAAAGCAGAAATAAATGACATAGAGAACAAAAAAACAATAGAGAGGATAAATAGCACCAAAAGTTGGTTCTTTGAGAAGATCAACAAGATTGACAAGCCCCTAGCTAGACTGACAAAATCAAAAAGAGAGAAGACCCATATAAACAAAATAATGAATGAAAAAGGTGACATAACTGCAGATCCTGAAGAAATTAAAAAAATTATAAGAGGATACTATGAACAACTGTATGGCAAGAAACAGGATAATGTAGAGGAAATGGACAATTTCCTGGAAACATATGAACAACCTAGACTGACCAGAGAAGAAATAGAAGACCTCAATCAACCCATCACAAGCAAAGAGATCCAATCAGTCATCAAAAATCTTCCCACAAATAAATGCCCAGGGCCAGATGGCTTCACAGGGGAATTCTACCAAACTTTCCAGGAAGAACTCACACCAATCTTACTCAAACTCTTTCAAAACACTGAAGAAAATGGAACACCACCTAACTCATTTTATGAAGCTAACATCAATCTAATACCAAAACCAGGCAAAGATGTTACAAAAAAGGAAAACTACCGGCCAATCTCCCTAATGAATATAGATGCAAAAATCCTCAACAAAATACTTGCAAATCGAATCCAAAGACACATTAAAAAAATCATACACCATGACCAACTGGGGTTTATTCCAGGCATGCAAGGATGGTTCAACATAAGAAAATCAATTAATGTATTACAACACATTAACAAGTCAAAAGGGAAAAATCAATTGATCATCTCAATAGATGCTGAAAAAGCATTTGACAAAATCCAACATCCCTTTTTGATAAAAACACTTCAAAAAGTAGGAATTGAAGGAAACTTCCTCAACATGATAAAGAGCATATATGAAAAACCCACAGCCAGCATAGTAGTCAGTGGAGAGAGACTGAAAGCCTTCCCTCTAAGATCAGGAACAAGACAAGGATGCCCGCTGTCACCACTGTTATTCAACATTGTGCTGGAAGTGCTAGCCAGGGCAATCCGGCAAGACAAAGAAATAAAAGGCATCCAAATTGGAAAAGAAGAAGTAAAACTGTCATTGTTTGCAGATGATATGATCTTATATCTAGAAAACCCTGAGAAATCGACGATACAGCTACTAGAGCTAATAAACAAATTTAGCAAAGTAGCGGGATACAAGGTTAATGCACATAAGTCAGTAATGTTTCTATATGCTAGAAATGAACAAACTGAAGAGACACTCAAGAAAAAGATACCATTTTCAATAGCAACTAAAAAAATCAAGTACCTAGGAATAAACTTAACCAAAGATGTAAAAGACCTATACAAAGAAAACTACATAACTCTACTAAAAGAAATAGAAGGGGACCTTAAAAGATGGAAAAATATTCCATGTTCATGGATAGGAAGACTAAATGTCATTAAGATGTCAATCCTACCCAAACTCATCTACAGATTCAATGCAATCCCAATCAAAATTCCAACAACCTACTTTGCAGACTTGGAAAAGCTAGTTATCAAATTTATTTGGAAAGGGAAGATGCCTCGAATTGCTAAAGACACTCTAAAAAAGAAAAACGAAGTGGGAGGACTTACACTCCCTGACTTTGAAGCTTATTATAAAGCCACAGTTGCCAAAACAGCATGGTACTGGCACAAAGATAGACATATAGATCAATGGAATCGAATTGAGAATTCGGAGATAGACCCTCAGATCTATGGCCGACTGATCTTTGATAAGGCCCCCAAAGTCACCGAACTGAGCCATAATGGTCTTTTCAACAAATGGGGCTGGGAGAGTTGGATATCCATATCCAAAAGAATGAAAGAGGACCCCTACCTCACCCCCTACACAAAAATTAACTCAAAATGGACCAAAGATCTCAATATAAAAGAAAGTACCATAAAACTCCTAGAAGATAATGTAGGAAAACATCTTCAAGACCTTGTATTAGGCGGCCACTTCCTAGACTTTACACCCAAAGCACAAGCAACAAAAGAGAAAATAGATAAATGGGAACTCCTCAAGCTTAGAAGTTTCTGCACCTCAAAGGAATTTCTCAAAAAGGTAAAGAGGCAGCCAACTCAATGGGAAAAAATTTTTGGAAACCATGTATCTGACAAAAGACTGATATCTTGCATATATAAAGAAATCCTACAACTCAATGACAATAGTACAGTCGGCCCAATTATAAAATGGGCAAAAGATATGAAAAGACAGTTCTCTGAAGAGGAAATACAAATGGCCAAGAAACACATGAAAAAATGTTCAGCTTCACTAGCTATTAGAGAGATGCAAATTAAGACCACAATGAGATACCATCTAACACCGGTTAGAATGGCTGCCATTAAACAAACAGGAAACTACAAATGCTGGAGGGGATGTGGAGAAATTGGAACTCTTATTTACTGTTGGTGGGACTGTATAATGGTTCAGCCACTCTGGAAGTCAGTCTGGCAGTTCCTTAGAAAACTAGATATAGAGTTACCATTCGACCCAGCGATTGCACTTCTCGGTATATACCCGGAAGATCGGAAAGCAGTGACACGAACAGATATCTGCACGCCAATGTTCATAGCAGCATTATTCACAATTGCCAAAAGATGGAAACAACCCAAATGTCCTTCAACAGATGAGTGGATAAATAAAATGTGGTATATACACACGATGGAATACTACACAGCAGTAAGAAGGAACGATGTCGTGAAACATATGACAACATGGATGAACCTTGAAGACATAATGCTAAGCGAAATAAGCCAGGCACAAAAAGAGAAATATTATATGCTACCACTAATGTGAATTTTGAAAAATGTAAAACAAATGGTTTATAATGTAGAATGTAGGGGAACTAGCAATAGAGAGCAATTAAGGAAGGGGGAACAATAATCCAAGAAGAACAGATAAGCTATTTAACGTTCTGGGGATGCCCAGGAATGACTATGGTCTGTTAATTTCTGATGGATATAGTAGGAGCAAGTTCACAGAAATGTTGCTATATTAGGTAACTTTCTTGGGGTAAAGTAGGAACATGTTGGAAGTTAAGCAGTTATCTTAGGTTAGTTGTCTTTTTCTTACTCCCTTGTTATGATCTCTTTAAAATGTTCTTTTATTGTATGTTTGTTTTCTTTTTAACTTTTTTTTCATACAGTTGATTTAAAAAAGAAGGGAAAGTTAAAAAAAAAAAAAAAACAAGGAAAAAAAAAAAGATGCAGTGCCCCCTTGAGGAGCCTGTGGAGAATGCAGGGGTATTCGCCTACCCCACCTCCATGGTTGCTAACATGACCACAGACATAGGGGACTGGTGGTTTGATGGGTTGAGCCCTCTACCACAGGTTTTACCCTTGGGAAGACAGTTGCTGCAAAGGAGAGGCTAGGCCTCCCTATGGTTGTGCCTAAGAGCCTCCTCCCGAATGCCTCTTTGTTGCTCAGATGTGGCCCTGTCTCTCTAGCTAAGCCAACTTGAAAGGTGAAATCACTGCCCTCCCCTCTACGTGGGATCAGACACCCAGGGGAGTGAATCTCCCTGGCAACGTGGAATACGACTCCCGGGGAGGAATGTAGACCTGGCATCGTGGGACGGAGAACATCTTCTTGACCAAAAGGGGGATGTGAAAGGAAATGAAATAAGCTTCAGTGGCAGAGAGAATCCAAAAGGAGCCGAGAGGTCACTCTGGTGGGCACTCTTACGCACACTTTAGACAACCCTTTTTAGGTTCTAAAGAATTGGGGTAGCTGGTGGTGGATACCTGAAACTATCAAACTGCAACCCAGAACCCATGAATCTCGAAGACAGTTGTATAAAAATGTAGCTTATGAGGGGTGACAAGGGGATTGGGAAAGCCATAAGGACCACACTCCACTTTGTCTAGTTTATGGATGGATGAGTAGAAAAATAGGGGAAGGAAACAAACAGACAAAGGTACCCAGTGTTCTTTTTTACTTCAATTGCTCTTTTTCACTCTAATTATTATTCTTG
The DNA here is from genome assembly GCF_015220235.1 of Choloepus didactylus. Taxonomy (NCBI): domain Eukaryota; kingdom Metazoa; phylum Chordata; class Mammalia; order Pilosa; family Megalonychidae; genus Choloepus; species Choloepus didactylus. Next base: position 29,197,635 of record NC_051323.1, read on the forward strand.
TTATTTTTGTATGTGTGCTAATGAAGGTGTCAGGGATTGATTTGGGTGATGAATGTACAACTATGTAATGGTACTGTGAACAATCGAAAGTACGATTTGTTTTGTATGACTGCGTGGTATATATCTCAATAAAATGAAGATTAAAAAAAAAAAAAAAAGACATAATGCTGAGCAAAATAAGCCAGGCACAAAAAGAGAGATATTGTATGTTACCACTAATGTGAATTCTGTGAAAAATGTACAATGTTTTATACTGTAGAATGTAGGGGACCTAGAGATACCAATTAGTGGAGGGGGAATGATAATCTAATAAGAACAGATAAACTATGGAGGGTAATCTCAATGTTATGGGAATGCTCAGGAATGATTATAGTTTGTAAACTTTCTTGGATATAGTAAGATCATGTTGGAAGCAATAGAGTTATTTTAGGTTTTTTTTTTCTCTTATTCCTTTCTTTTCTTAGGGGTTGTTAATTTTCTTGGGGTATGGTAGGAACATGTTGGAAGCAATGTAGTTATTTTAGATTATTTGTTTTTCTTACTCCTCTGGACATGGTTTATTAATTTTCTTGGGGTATGGTAGGAACATATTGGAAGCAAAGTAGTTATTTTAGGTTATTTGTTTTCCTTAATCCATTGCTTTGTTTGAAATGTTGTGGGGTTTTTTTGGTTGTTGTTAGCCTGTTTGTTTTTAATTTTTTGATAGAAAAAAAAATCAGTAGAAAAATGGGAGTAAAAACTAAATGACAAATAGGGTGGGATGGGGGGATGGTTTGGGTATTCTCTTTTCACTTTTATTTTTTATTCTTATTCTGATTCTGATGTAAGGAAAATGTTCAGAAATAGATTGTGGTGATGAACGCATAACTATATGATCATACTGTGAACAGTTGATTGTATACCATGGATGACTGTATGGTTTGTGAATATATTTCAATAAAACTGAATTAAAAAAAAAAAAAAAAAAGAAAGTACACATCAAGGAATGAATAGGATAAATAAACAAAAACAAATCCACATCTACGTACAATGCAGTGAAACTACAAAATAACAGGATAAAGAGAAAAATCATGAAAGAGAGGTTACCCACAAAGGAATAATTACACTGACAACAGACTTCTCATTAGAACAATGGAGCCCAAGACAATGAAACCAATGACCTCCAAGTACTAAGGGTAAATAGCTGTTACCTTAGAGTTTTATACCTGGCTAAACTACAATTTAAGAAACATTTTTAGGTATACAAAGTCTAACAGTTTACCATGTGTCAGTCCCAGCTAAATGAGGAAAGGGGTAGGATACAAGAAGCAATATAACTATGATAAAATGTTAATGTTTGTTCATTTTAGATGGTAGAACCTGAGGAAAAATTAAAGCTTCCAATAATAAAACTACTTAACTAAGAAGTCGTCTGAACAAATGCACAATGTATCTGATTGTGATGTTAACCAACAGGGTTAAATAGAAAAATGATGGTTCTCAATCCAAAACTGACCCTAGTTCCCACTGAGAGCCAGGATTTAAAGACAACTTTTGTAAAGTAAAACCAGAGGCTGCTTTGCTGAGTTCTTCCCAGAGATATTGGGATCTGTGGCCAGATGCAGAAGGGCCAAAATACAGGTAAAATGAAAGCCAGTTTCTACAAAATAGCAGAGCTTTCATCTAAGAATATCCCAATGCAGAAACAAGCAGACATACAAAACCTGAAGATGAAAAGAATCTGTCCAACACAGAGTAGTAGAGCAAGACAAATGACAGTGAGGATGGGCAGCATGAAGTCAACAGGGTAGATGAAGTTGGGAGGAGGGCATAATCAATGATGGCAGCTTAACTGGAGAGGAACTGAATAGCCAACAAGTATACACTACCTTGTTTGAAAGTATTGGCAGTTTGCTGAGACTTGTAATTTTCTCATCTGTTGTACTGCTGTGTGGTTTTTAAGACAGAAAGGAAGAGAGAGGGAGAAAAGGAACGTATACTGTTCTATCTCTACTTCTTCAACTCTTATTCTATCTGGTGTAATCAAATACCTACTCCATTGAAACTGCTTCTAACTGCTAAAATCAATGACATTTTTTAATCCTCCCATTGTCCCCTCCTATAGAATATGCGTGTTTGAAACAATCACTTCCCTTGATTTGGGTGATACTACTTTCTCATGGTTTTCTCCTCTCTGGTGGTTCCTCTCAGTCTCCATGGCTGCATCCTTTTCCACTGGTTGACCTTTATTTTGTTCCTCAGAATATCATCCAGATCTTGTTTTTCCCTCAAGAATGCTGCCCTATTGCCTCTGGTTTATTGTCATCTATGTCCTGATGGCACTCTAACGTCTACATCTATAGCCAAAACATCCTTCCTGAGCTTCAAACCCAAATATCCAACTGCTTATGGGTTGTCTCCATCTAGCAAACAACGTTCTGTTAGCACTTCAAATCAACATGCTTAAAACAAAATCTATCTTTCATGTACTCTACTTCTCCTCCTTCTCTTCCTGTATTTCCTGTCTTCCCCATTATGCAACTAACTACCCATCTGTCCATAGAGACCCCTGATTCATCCTTGAATTATTACTGTCTCTCAATGCCCATATCCAATTACCAAGCCCTATAAATTTACTCCTAAGTGTTTTCTGAATCTATCCCCTCTCTACCCCCAAGACTGGTATTTCAGTTCAAGTCTTCAATATTTTACCTAGATAACTACACTAACTTCACTTATGTTCTCATCTCCACATCCTCAGCCTGAACTCAATTCTAATTATATTTCTACAGTACTTTTGTAGGAATGCTATAAATTCTTATATCATTTCCTTGTTTATTTTCCTATGCTGGGTCCTTACACTGAAGGTACTACAAACTGACACTTGCAAGTTGACTATAACCTGAAGTCAGGTTTATTTGGCCTCAAGATTATTCCTTTTTATCTAAGTTTGACTTTGAACTTTAAAGAATATTTTTAATTTAAATATCTTTAAACAAAGCCTGTGCTCTCTAGATTACCAGAGCCCCAACACCACCAACTACTTCACACGTGACCAGCTTCACTCTTAAGGCATCTATCTAGAACCTTTATGCATTTGACCCTGTAACCCTTGGCATGCAAGATAAATCCACGTTCCTCAGCCTGGCTTTGAAGGCTTTTTATCGCCTGACTTTGATCTACCTTTCCATCTGTATAACCTGCAAATACCTTACTGGCATCTTGCTCTCCAACCAATCCCTGAACTCATATTCTTTCAATTTATCCACATCTTTGCATATTATAACCTTTTGAAAATACCCTTCCCTCTTCTTTTCTACCTTATAAATCTTAATTCATCACTTCCTCTGTGAAATTCTGACCATTTCCCATTTGACACCACCCCACCTCAACCCCCATTATCCCAAACCTCAGGCAGTTAATTGCTCCCTTTATCACGTTCATAGTAATACTCTAGGGCCCACCTCAATTTTAATATTTTATATGCCTCTGTTACAACTATTTGTTATTATTTCTATCTATCCCCCACCACACTGTGTTCCTTTATCATCCACATCTTCTTGTTGTTGGATTAAGATTTATTCACATAAATATATAGTAGTTGAAGTTCATTCTTTAAGTTTTTACTTTGAAATGTCATATATGTATGTGTATAATAAAACATATAAGTATAGTTAAAAAATAAAAAAAAATGACCCCATATAAAGAATTAGAATATTGCCAGTACCTTAAAACCCCCTGGTGTGCCCATCTTCAATAGCATCCCCTTTACTCACTGCCCCAGAGGAAACCACTATTCTGAGTTTTGTGATAATCATTCCTTTCTTTCCTTTGTCACTCTAGCCACCAGGTACATATACCTATATACATATATATATATTGTTTATTTTTGGCTGTTTTCAAACTTTATATAAATGGAATCATACTCAATATACTACTTCTTAACTCGCTTTTTCCCCCATTTTAATGTAATTTTATTGAGATATATGCACATACCATACAATCATCCAAAGTGTACAATCAATTGTTCACATTATCATCATATAGTTGTGTGTTCATCACCTCAATTTTCAAACATTTTCATTACTCAAAAAAAATAAAAATAAAAATAAAAGTAAAAAATAACACCCAAAACATCCCACAACCCCCTATTATTCATTTATTTGTTGTCACCATTTTTCTACTCATGTGTCCATACATTGGGTGAAGGGAGGGTAAGCCACAAGGTTTTCACAATCACAGGGTCACACCATATATGCTATATATAGTTATACGACCATCTCCAAGAATCAAAGATACTGGATTGCAGTTCAATAGTTTCAGGTATTTCCTTCTAGCTATTCTAATAAACTAAAAACTAAAAAGGGATATCTATATAATGCATAAGAATAACCTCTAGAATGACCTCTTGACTCCATTTGAAATCTCTCAACCACTGAAACTTTATTTTGCTTCATTTCTCTTCCCCTTTTTGGTCAAGAAGGCATTCTCAATCTTACAATGCCAGGTCTAGGCTCATCCCTGGGAGTCATGTCCCAGGTTGCCAGGGATATTTACACCCCTGGGAGTCATGTCCCATGTAGGGGAAGTCAACCTGCCGAGTTGGCTTAGAGAGAGAGGCCATCTGAGCAACAAAAGAGGTTCTTTGGGGGTGACTCTTACGCACAATTGTAAGTAGGCTTAGCCTCTCCTTTGCAGTAACAAGTTTCATAAGGGCAAGCCCCAAGATTGAGGGCTTGGCCTACTAAACTAGTGATCCCCAATGTTTGCGAGAATATCAGGAATTCCCCAGGTGAAGAAGTTTAATATTTCCACATTTTTCTCCAACCCCTGAAGGGAGCTTTTTATTCTCTGCCCAAATTACTCTGGTATATATCAGGGCTTCATACCAACCTGTACAAACCAATCAGATCTCACTCCCTATTCAAGGTTCCATGTAATCATAGTGTTTGAATCAACTGACTATACAAGTTAAATTATATAGTGTGCTAAAGAAAATATAGATTTTACATCAATAAACATCTCTTTCTTTGATCTGAAACAGAAGTTGAAGTTTTAAAATACAGTCAATATCATCTTTACCCTTTAGTCTGATTTACCTGAATCCTAACCAAGTCCATTTCATTCATATCTCTAATTGAACTCTCATCTCTGCTTCTTAAGTTGTTATATGGGGTAATACTGACATTCATAGCTGCCAAACTCTGGCTCTGAGTCACAGGCGTCACCAGATACCTGAAGTTCCAAGGACCAACCAGGTTATACACAAACAGCTCAGCATTTCAGAATTTAGAAATAATTGCTACAACTCATGAATAGATGTGACTACTATAAGAGTTTACAATCTAGGAGCCTTTACAGTAAGCCTTCCCCTGATAACCTATGCTCTCAGATTCAATTCTCAGAGTTTGCATATTAGAGTTTGCATATCGGTGAGGCATTATAATGTTTATCTTTTTGTTTTTGGCTTATTTCACTCAATATACTGTCTCATGGTCCATTCACCTAGCTGCATATTCACAACTTCATTTGTTCTTGCTGCCCCTCAATATTCCATTGTATGTATACACCACAGTACACCATTCAGTTTGTCAGTCGATGTACCCTTAGGCCACCTCACATTGCAAAAAGTGAATACTGCCATCATGAACACCAGTGTGCAAATGTCCATTCCTGTCTCTGCTCTCATTTCTTCCAAGTATATACCCAATAACAGAGTTGCAGGGTCATATGGCAACCCCATACTTGAATTCCTATGGAACCACAGCTCATTGCCCTCCAGATGGGCTGCACCATTCTACTTCCCCACCAACAGTGAATAGGTACATCTGTCTCTTCACATTTGCTCCAGCTCTTGCATCCGTCTTTATTTTTTAAACAGTTTTATTCATGCACCATACTATCCATACGAAGTAAACAATCAATGATTCCCAGTATAATCAAACAATTATGAATTCACTACCACAATTTATATGAAGACATTTCCATTTCCTCCATGAAGAAAGGAGAGGAGGAAAATAAATAAATAAATAAACAAATAGATAGATAAATAAATAAATAAGTAAAATGAAAAAGTCAGACAACACCACCACCAAGAAACCCATACCTTTATATCCCTTATATCTCCCTTTTATAGAAATTTAGCTTTGGTATATTGCCTTTGTTACAATTAATAGACGCATATTACAATGTGACTGTTAACTATAGACTAGTTTACGCTGATTTCCCCTATACCATCCAATTTTCAACACCTTGTAATGCCGACATTCATTTGTTTCCCTCATGTAAAAACATTCTTATATTTGTACATTTAATCACCTTCGTTAACCACTCTAGGTTTCACTAAGTTATACAATCCCAGCCTTTATCTTCTCTCTTTCCTTCTGGTGCCTTGCATGCCCCTAGCCTTCCTCTTTCAACTGTATTCACACTCATTTTTATTCAAAGTACTTACAATATTGTGCTACCAGCACACAGTAGTGTGTTATCCATTTCTGGACCTATACAATCAATCCTGTTAAACCTTCTATGTTCCTTCAGCATCAAATGCCCAATCTCCTATAACCTCTGTTCTCAACTTTAACTCTCAAAGTTCACTCATTAATGTTAGCTCCTATTAGTGAGACCATACAGTATTTGTATGAGAGCTTGGAGATGTTGGAGATGTAGAAAGAAGGATGTTTGGAGATGCTAAGCTAAGAGATGAAGCCCACAGTTTGCTTCAGAGAAGCAAACAGAGGAACCCCAGATGCTTAGAGAGAAACACCCTGGGAGAAAGAAGCAAGGACACACAAGAGCTGAGAGAGAGGAGAGAAGACAGAAGCCCAGAGACATTTTGGAGAAAGCCATTTTAAAACACAACCCAGGAGCAAAGGACCAGCAGACGCCAGCCACATGCCTTCCCAGCTGATAGAGGTGTTCCAGACACCACTGGCTGTTCTTCAGTGAAGGTATCCTCTTGTTGATCCCTTAATATGAACACTTTCATGGCCTCATAACTGTAAATTTGTGACACAATAAATCACCTTCATAAAACCAATCCATTTCTGGTATTTTGCATAATGGCAGCTCTAGCAAACCAGAATACTTATTGACAATCTTCATTTCTACTCTCTTCTCTAAACCTTTCTCTCTTATCTTTTCCTATCTGTCTGTAGTGCTCCCTTTAGTATTTCTTGTACAGCAGGTATTCTGTTCACAGACTCTCTCAGTGTCTGTTTGTCTGAAAATATTTTAAACTCTTCTTCATTTTTGAAGACAGTTTTGCCCAATATTGAATTCTTGGTTGGCAGTTTTTCTTTTCCAATATCTTAAATAAATCATACCACTGCCTTCTTGCCTCCATGGTTTCTACTGAGAAATCCACACACAGTCTTATTGCGCTTCCCTTGTATATGATGGATTACTTTTCTCTTGCTGCTTTCAGAATTCTTTGTCTTTGACTTTTGATACTCCGATTATTAAGTGTCTTGGAGTAGGTCTATTTGGATCTATTCTGTTTGAGGTACACTAAGCTTCTTGGATCTGTAATTTTATGTCTTTCATAAGAGATGGGAAATTTTCAGTGATTATTTCCTCCATTATTGTCTTTGCCCCCTTTTCCTCCTCTTCTCCTTCTGGGACACCCATGACACACATAGTCATGTGCTTCATGTTGTCATTCAATTCCTGAGACCCTGCTTATATTTTTCCATTCTTTTCCCTATCTGTTCTTTTGTGTGTAGGATTTCAGAGGTCCTGTCCCCTAAATCATGAATCCTTTCTTCTGCCTCTTCAAATCTGCTGTTGTATGTCTCCAGTGTGTTTTTCATTTCTTCTATTGTGCCTTTCATTCCCATAAGTTCTGCCAATTGTTTTTTCAAACTTTTGAGTTCTTTCTTATGTTTGCCCAATGTCTTCTTTACATCCTTCATCTCTTTTGACATATCTTCCCTCAACTCATTGATTTGATTTTTGAATTGATTTAGCATATTTGTTTGAAGATCTTTAATTAGTAATTTCAACTCCTATATCTCATTTGAAGTGTAATTTGTTCCTTTGGCTGGGCCTTGTCTTCGTTTTTCCTAGTGTGACTCATAAATTTTTGTTGTTTAGGCATCTCGTTTCCTTGATTACCCCAAACAGATTTTCTCAGGCCAGACATCAATTTTTCACTGGGCCCAGGTCTCAGGAGAAGAGTGTAATCAGGATGAGACCCAGCAGATTGTCAGACTTTCCTGTGAGGCCTCTAGATGCTATGCTTCTCCTATCCTGCCCAGCAGATGGCACCTGTCAGCCCACAACTCCCCACTGGCATAAAGAGGTGCAGTGCCTTTAATTCCCAGCAGATCCTGCCCCTGCCCTGGGACCAAGGATAAGTCAGGAGCCAAGCTTAAGCTGTTTCTGTCCACTGCCACACACCACCCGCCCACCCCAGCCCTGGGGTCTGAATTCTCTGAGGGATGGCTGCCACTTGAGCTGGGCCCTGACCCTTCCTTTTCTTAATGAAGATATACCCTTTGGGGAATTATCCCCTTCACCTGACTTCTTCCTTTGTATCTCTATTTTAACTCCACCCTTGCCTGGGTCAACACTGACAACTGAAAATGCCTGAGGTTTTTTCTAATGAGCTACTTAGCATGAGAGGAAAAAAAAAAGAAGAAGAACAAAGAAAGAAATCCCCTTTTCAGAGCCAGTTCTAAACCCCCCAGTTTCACCAGTCAAGAGCCAGAATTGGTACCCCTTTTGGTTGGTGCCCCTTTCCTTGGCACACAGCACTTTTCCAGTATTCTGAGCTCAGCCAACTCCAAATGCCTCTATTTTTATCTATTTTTTTTTTCTTATTAGCCCTGACTCCTCTCTGCGGCAAAAGACCTCAGGGTTACTTTCCCACTTGCTCCAGTTTTATCTGTGTTTGTAGCTTGCATTCAGTTATCCAAATTTGTTCATTAAAACTTCCATTGGAGCTTGGTTGAGCTACCTCCCTGCTTCTTTTTCCCACAAGGGAGTGTTCCAACTCAGCCTGCTATACCAGTGGGGGCGAGCACCAGTTCCACAAGTTTGGGGGGCTTTACTTACAGTTCGATGCTGTGATCTTGGCCCTTTCACCCATTCCAGACTGGTGTATGACATGTCACAGATGGTCATGGATGCACCGCAAACAGTTGTTCCAGACTATTTACTAGTTGTTCCTGGATGTTTTCTAGCTATTCTAGAGGACTAACTAAATTCTATACTTCCCCACGCTGCCATCTTGCCCCACCTCCCATATCTTTTTTAAATCTTTGTATTCCCAGCAAGGATTTGGTATGAGGTTGAGGTTCAATGAATAATTGCTACTGAATAAATTCCCAATTGGTTAATTATAATGGATGACCTTCAACTAAAGCCAATAGCTATATAACACATCCTAATGCAGCTTATTTGAGCCTTGCAGTGATCCTTACCTTGGCTACACAAGGGAATCACCTGGGAAACTTTCAAAAAATACCAATTCCTAGTTTGAACCCTGGAAAATCTAATTTAACTGGTCTTGTGTACACATTTTTAAAGTTCCACCAGTGATTGTAATGTGTAGCCAAAGTTGAGAACCACTGTTTACAGAGAGCTATAAATGATTCCCACATTTCTTGACTTGAAAGACGAGTGAGGCACCCCATGGCAAAGAGGATGTTTCCTCTCCACAGCATCCTTCTTGTGCCACCTGAACTGTTGCCTCCTTCCAATTCACACACTCTCAGCACTTCCCTCCCCTCTACCCATTCTGATCTCAGCCCTTCAGAAAAGGGAAGTTTTTACCATAAAAATGCAGGAAGGGTGGTCTCCTAACCTCTATGCCTGAAGTTCCAAGAATGTAAACACAACATAAAAGACTTGAGAATGCTTCTGGAGATAGCTAAACTTTTCTGTGATTCTGTCATGTCCTATTTTTTAAATGTCTTTACCAGAATAAAGTCCACCTTTACATTAAGAGGAGCAAAATGAGTCAGTGATCTAGAATAAAGAACTGTGCTGTGAGTTATTTTCAATAGAAGGGTACCATAACCACACAATTAGTTGTCCACAATTAATATTTTAAGCATCCCTGCTGTACTAGAAAAGAACCATTAAATATTTATTTATGTGCTCCCAAGAAGCCAGAGACAGAGCAATTGTGGGAGTTTCATCCAACTACCAAAGAAACTAGAATTATACAAGTTTCTTTCTATAGAAAAAGTCCAGACAACCTGGTGGAGTGCAGGTTTCAGAAAGAATTCAACATTCTTATATTTAACATTTCTATCCCATCATCTTACCTAAGATAACCAGGCATCTCTTTGGAAAGCAAAGATATATACATACATACATACACAGAAACATGTACACATGCACACACATATATACATGCATGCATATATATATATACATATATACACACATATACATACAATACATATATATTTATATATAGCTCTTTATAAACATTTCATATACATATACATAATATGTTTGCAGACAGATACACTTCCCGTGAAATCTAAAAGACTCCTTTGGAAAATATGAGGCCTTTTGGTGGGCTTATTCAGGGAAGAAATTATACATTTAAAAAATAAGGATTTAACATCTTTTATCCTACCCTTGGAGCCCTTAAAACAGAACAACTTAAATCTGAAGGTGGCAAGCCTTGTCTCACACCTTGGTCCTGATGCTAAATGCTGGACTAAAAGAAGGAGGGGAGGAAACAGGATAGGAGATGCAATGGAGAAAGGAAAAAATAGGAGAAAGGAAAAGATAAGAGAGCCACAACAAAGCACATTATAAAGCAGTTAGTTGTAGTTTTCTTTGACCTGCAACTAAAATTATATGCCCCCCTCTTCGGTACCAAAAACCTACTATGTATCAAGGTACATATAGAGGAAAACATTTCTGCCTTAAATTCAGACTCCTTTACTCCTTTCCACTTGCTTGTGTCATGTGGGTGAGGTAAGACTAAAAATGGTATAAGACAAAAACCCCAAATCCCCACATGAAAATCAGTCTCATTACTTTCTGGAATGATAATAATCACTCAACAAATGTTTTACTGTGCGCCGACTGTATTTCAAGCACTCTGCTGAGCAATGGAAATACCAAGATGAAAGAAGACAAGCACCTTGGTCCTCTGAAGATTACAATCAAGTGAGGAGAAAAACAAATACAACAACCCAGGCACAACCTTGGGGAGCTCAGATAAGACACAAAGACTCTACACAGGAAAGGATCTATTTATAAATATCTCAAGAAATATACATACTGACAAAAAGAATGTACTCAAGTGCAGATAACTTGATTTAGAATTTGTAAAAGCTATAGTTTACAATGACACTCTTAATGTAAAGCCCAACAAAAGATGAGTGACTAATTACAGTATGTTCATCTATTAGAAAATTATAAAGAAAATTAAAAATATTTTCTAAGACCACCTAAGGGCACAGAACAATGCTTAGGAGATAATGTTAAAGTTTAATATAAATTTAAGATTTTTTCCTATACTTCATAATAAAAAAGACACTAGGGAAAATACCTCAAAATGTTAATTGTGGTCACTATTAGAAAGTGACATTACATCTCATTTTAAGAATATACTTTTCTGTATTTTCTACAGTGAATGTATTGTATCACTTTATGGGTTATTACATAAATGAGAGGTTATTTAAAATAAAACAGTACTTTTAAGTTTGGAAATAAATAGAATAAAGTTAAACAATTAAAATTTTTTTTTTGAAATTTCATTGAATTTAAAAAGTCTCCAGACAGCCAAATTAATGTGTTCTCTAGTCAATATTGGTGGAAGGGACCAATAAATAAATGTTCCCAAGGCCTGAGCAGGCCCTAGGCAAAATTTTGAAATAGGCCCCACTTGACTCTAGCATCTTCCCACCTTTTACGTATTCCTTATAATTCCTGGGTCTTTTTCCCTTGGGCATGCAGGCATTCCAGTAGGGCCTGCCAGGCCCAAACAATATGATAAATACTTTTCAGATCACTCATTCTCTTCTGCATCAATTAAAATTCCCCTTTCTCCAGGGCAAGTATCTTAGCTGATGGTATTAAGAAGAAAGAGATCTGGGGGGAAATTTTGTCTTAATTTAGGGATAGGAATTTGTAACAGAAGACTCTTCAAAGAAGACATAGTACAGAAGAGAAAATAACAGGTTGGGGGTTAGGCTTGTTTTCCCTAGTTCTGATACTAAGTGACCTTAGGAATCTCCCTCAATTTCTCTGAACCTATTTCCTAATTTATCAAAAAAGGAACTGCACTAAGATCTCAGCTAGTTCTAAAACACAATACTTCATAATTGTAAACTTAAATTAATCTCTAGCTGGTTAAATATCAGGTGGTCTAACGTGAAATGAGAAAATTCAGGGATACAGTAAAGAATTTGTGGCAAGGAATCACTTGCCTCCTGTCTTCCAGCATTGTAGATGTAGCTAATGTTAACACCTTTAAACAATATTATGAAAGGGAAGGTAAGATTTTTTTCGCAGAGCAATAAACTGACTACCAAAGATTCATGCTCCCTGTCCAAAGTATAGTGTTAATCCTGGAGAGGTGCTACAAGAACTCACTGCCATCGCCACCACACGTGACAGTTCTCAACACTGGAAATGTGAGTAAGTGGCTGGTGTCACATCCAGACTGAAATGGAAAATAAACAAGTATGGGTTCTTCCCACAAGCTGAATGGAGAGGATCCTAGAACTCAGGGAGGCACAATCAAAAAATAAAAGGGCTCCTGAATGACCACATGGAAGGCAAGTGAGCCTGGAACACCTTCTCTAGACTGAGATGTGAGCAAGAAATAAACTTTTATTAGATTATGCCTCTTGGATTTGAGTGTATCTGCTATAGCAATACCTCAACATTCTAGAAAATTCAGTAAATTAAAAACGCATACATGTACAATAATAAGAAAGCAGTTGCTGTCTTGTAGCAGCTTACATTTCAAATTGCAGGGATCATCTTTATCCTTTTTATGTCCTACCAGATTTCATTTACATGAATTTGATAAAAGACAGCTATTCCTCAAAACTTGGTAATTAATATTTAAACCTTTGAGTTTTTCCTAAACTAAGGATAAGGAAATACAAGTCTATAGAACACAAAAAATACAACATATTCATCTCACCACAGAATCCAGGATACACTTACAATGAGACAAAAAGAGGTTCAAATATTAATCCAGAACTTAATGTGAATACGTACTTCACTCAGTAACAAGGTTATTGCTTTCAGGGGAGAGGGCTCTTAGCCATAGCTAAACATTTCATGGTGGGGTGCTGTGAATATAGAAACAAAAAGAGGAAAATCACCTTATCACAGAAATACTCTAACTTTACTATTTCTCAAATAATTATTTTTATCCTTCAGTAGGAACATCTGCCTCCTATTGTACTATCACAGCTGCAGCTCCAGTTAATTATACCCTTTTATGCTTACTTCACAAGAGTTATTTGGCAAGCTTTAATAACTAATTCAGTGGGAAAAAAAAATTTTACAAATGCAAAACAAGGTACATATAAATAGGATATATTCTTTATAAAAATGGACATTTCTAATAATGAGATGTGGATCTTATATTTTCAATTTAAATAAAAATACCTTATTTATGAAATTATATTTTGCATGTTCCTACCATCTTTAAAATATTTTAACAGACTGATTACTTTTGGATAAAAATATTTAACTGGTGATTCATATGGACTTTTGCTGACAAGTATTTCTAATGCCTATGAACCAATATTTAGGGACAGCATCATTCAGATTGAGCAAAGTGCAGTTTAACATTCTTGAGCTGAGTGTATTTTTTCACAGGTCATCAAAATAACACACATATACATATACACATATATATAATATAAATATATACACACTATTCAATAGTATAAAAGATGTTTTTTAAATATAAAGATATTTCTGAGACAAAGAACATTATAGTCTCTTCAAGTTCTGGAATTTAAAAAAATAATTTCCTTCCAAGAACTAAACACACACACACACACACACACACACACACACACACACACACACACTCCCTCTCCTTCTCCCTCTCTCTCCCCCCCGCCTCCCTCTCCTGTCAATAAACAAAAACAAAACACTGTGAAATTTCTGTTGAATATCCCTTAATACAAAATCAGGAAAATGGCAACTGCCCTAGGAAAAGGAATAAATTCCAAAGAATTGGGGTAGCTGGTGGTGGATACCTGAAACTATCAAACTACAACCCAGAACCCGTGAATCTCGAAGACAGTTGTATAAAAATGTAGCTTATGAGGGGTGACAATGGGATTGGGAAAGCCATAAGGACCACACTCCACTTTGTCTAGTTTATGGATGGATGAGTAGAAAAATAGGGGAAGGAAACAAACAGACAAAGGTACCCAGTGTTCTTTTTTACTTCAATAGCTCTTTTTCACTCTAATTATTACTCTTGTTATTTTTGTGTGTATGCTAATGAAGGTGTCAGGGATTGATTTAGGTGATGAATGTACAACTATGTAATGGTACTGTAAACAATCGAAAGTACGATTTGTTTTGTATGACTGCGTGGTATGTGAATATATCTCAATAAAATGAAGATAAAAAAAAAAAAGTACATGAAAGGAAATGTAATCCTACCACACTATCTTTGCAGTAAACAATGTTTAATATAATCATAATAAAAAATACTTTGTTGATTTTCAACTTTTAGAAACAATCTACAAAGTGAAGAAGATTTAATTGTGGTAACAATCAGAAAGCAAAGCTTAATCTTGACAATGCAAAGTACATGATAGTATGACAGTAGTGGGGTGGGGAAGGAGAGAGAAGAGGTGAAGAGACAAGAGTAAAAGTCATTATAAGCCCTTCTAGTTTTAACAACGTGCATGCATTACTCTGACAACTACTGTATATCACCTATAAAAATGCATAATACTTTCCAGGGGAAAATTGCCAAAGATCAAATAAGTGAAAACACTACTTTCTTCACTACTTCTAACATTCTTAAGAAAAACTAAACTCTAAGGAAATAACATTAACAACCAAACTCAAGTTGTACTAGTTATTTTTCTTATTTTATTATATCTCTCATATAATGTCAAATAAAATACAAGTCACAATTTTAAGAGGTCAGTATGCCTCTTCAAGAGTATATGTTATTAATAGCAATAAAGAAAAGACCTACTGTATAATAAAACAACAATGTAACAATCTGGAGTAAAAATACAGCATATATAAATGATAGAGAACTTCTGCTTCCAACCAAAATGGAGTAACAGAGACAAGATTAACCCCACTGCCTGAAACAAAACGTAGGAATATATTCAGACAAATATATAAAACAACAGTTTTCAAGACACTGAACATCAGGCAATGGAGGACACTTCTCCCTGAAAGACAGGGAATGAACAAGGTGAGCCCTACAATTGACCTAAATTGCTGAATTGAGAGTTTTCTGGCCATGGTATGGGGACAGAGAACTCAGAGAGAGCCAGGACTCTAAATTGAAGTGATAAAGCTAGGAGACTGGGGAGACCAAGTCAGCTAGAACTCACAAGGCAAGTCCTAGAGAGGAGAGAGATGCACAAAGGAGAGATTTGGAGATCTGAAGAGGATCCCCCTCGAATATGCAGCCCTGTAGTTCAATATAAGCATAAGAGAAAATTTCCTGAATTCATGGTTGGAAATAACTGAAGGGGTTACAGGAAACAGTGCCAGGTGTTCCCATAGAGACAGGAACAGTGCCTGTTCCTACCAGCCTGGCTGGAAAAACTCACAATTTATAGGACTTGGGTAGAATACTCAGGAAGCAGATGCCTCAGTAGTGGAGAATAATTAACTAGACAAAATACTACTCTTGATCCACTGAACAAAACTTAAAAGCAAAACCCAAAAGAATAAAATAATTTCCAAGAAACTATACCCCAGAACATAGCTCAAAGATGTTTACAGGAATACGAAAATATCCAGTACCCAACAAGGAAAAATTTGTAACATCTGGCATTCAATCAAAGACTACAAGGGGAGGCGGGGAAAGATGGCGGACTGGTGAGCTGTATGTTTTAGTTACTCCTCCAGGAAAGTAGGTAGAAAGCCAGGAACTGCGTGGACTGGACACCACAGAGCAATCTGACTTTGGGCATACTTCATACAACACTCATGAAAACGTCGAACTGCTGAGATCAGCGAAATCTGTAAGTTTTTGTGGCCAGGGGAAGGGGACCCAGTCCCGTGGGAGGAAGGGGCTGTCAGCTCCGGGAAGGAGAAGAGAGAACTGCAGTGGCAGCCCTTATCAGAAACTCATTCCACTGATCCAAACTCCAACCATAGATAGACTGAGACAAGACACCAGAGAATCTGAGAGCAGCCAGCCCAGCAGAGAGGAGACACAGACATAGAAAAAAACAACATGAAAAACTCCAAAACAACAGCGGAGGATTTTTGGAGTTCTGGTGAACACAGAAAGGGGAAGGGCAGCGCTCAGGCCCTGAGGCTCATATGCAAATCCCGAAGAAAATCTGATCTCTCTGTCCTGTGGACCTTTCCTTAATGGCCCTAATTGCTTTCTCTCTTAGCATTTCAATAACCCATTAGATCTCTGAGGAGGGCCCTTTTTTTTTTTTTTTAAATCCTTTTCTCTTTTTCTAAAACAATTACTCTAAGAAGCCCAATACAGAAAGCTTCTAAACAATTACTTCTAAACAAGAACCATTACTTCTAAAAGCTTCTAAACAATTACTCTAAGAAGCCCAATACAGAAAGCTTCAAAAACGCTCCTGCCCATCGCCAACCCCATAGCCCAGAGCTGTCCCAGACAACCCAGTGTGACGGAAGTGCTTCAAATAACAGGCACACACCACAAAACTGGGCGTGGACATTAGCCTTCCCTGCAACCTCAGCTGATTGTCCCAGAGTTGGGAACACGGAGCAGTGTGAATTAACAAAGCCCCATTCAGCCATCATTTCAGCAGACTGGGAGCCTCCCTACACAGCCCAGCAGCCCAGAACTGCCCTGGGGGGATGGTACTCACCTGTGACATAGCACAGTCATCCCTCAACAGAGGACCAGGGGGTGCACGGCCTGGAAGAGGGGCCCACTTGCAAGTCTCAGGAGCCATACGCCAATACCAAGGACTTGTGGGTCAGTGGCAGAGACAAACTGTGGCAGGACGGAACTGAAGGATTACACTATTGCAGCAGCTTTAAAACTCCAGGATCACCAGGGAGATCCGATTGTTAGAGCCACCCCCCCTCCCTGACTGCCCAGAAACACGCCCCATATACAGGGCGGGCAACACCAACTACACACGCAAGCTTGGTACACCAATTGGACCCCACAAGACTCACTCCCCCACTCACCAAAAAGGCTAAGCAGGGGAGAACTGGCTTGTGGAGAACAGGTGGCTCATGGACGCCACCTGCTGGTTAGTTAGAGAAAGTGTACTCCATGAAGCTGTAGCTCTGATAAATTAGAGATAAGGACTTCAATTGGTCTACAAATCCTAAAAGAACCCTATCAAGTTCAGCAAATGCCAAGAGGCCAAAAACAACAGAAAATTATAAAGCATATGAAAAAAACAGTCGATATGGACAACCCGAGCCCAAGCACCCAAATCAAAACATCAGAAGAGACACAGCACCTAGAGCAGCTACTCAAAGAACTAAAGATGAACAATGAGACCATAGTACGGGATACAAAGGAAATCAAGAAGACCCTAGAAGAGCATAAAGAAGACATTGCAAGACTAAATAAAAAATAGATGATCTTATGGAAATTAAAGAAACTGTTGACCAAATTAAAAAGATTCTGGACACTCATAGTACAAGACTAGAGGAAGCTGAACAACGAATCAGTGACCTCGAAGATGACAGAATGGAAAATGAAAGCATAAAAGAAAGAATGGGGAAAAAAATAGAAATAATCGAAACGGACCTCAGGGATATGATAATATAAAACGTCCGAATATAAGACTCATTGGTGTTCCAGAAGGGGAAGAAAAGGGTAAAGGTCTAGGAAGAGTATTCAAAGAAATTGTTGGGGAAAACTTCCCAAATCTTCTAAACAACATAAATACACAAATCTTAAATGCTCAGCGAACTCCAAATAGAATAAATCCAAAAAAACACACTCCGAGACATATTCTGATCACACTGTCAAACACGGAAGAGAAGGAGCAAGTTCTGAAAGCAGCAAGAGAAAAGCAATTCACCACATACAAAGGAAACAGCATAAGACTAAGTAGTGACTACTCAGCAGCCACCATGGAGGCAAGAAGGCAGTGGCACGATATATTTAAAATTCTGAGTGAGAAAAATTTCCAACCAAGAATACTCTATCCAGCAAAGCTCTCCTTCAAATTTGAGGGAGAGCTTAAATTTTTCACAGACAAACAAATGCTGAGAGAATTTGCTAACAAGATACCTGCCCTACTGGAGATACTAAAGGGAGCCCTATAGACAGAGAAACAAAGACAGGACAGAGAGACTTGGAGAAAGGTTCAGTACTAAAGAGATTTGGTATGGGTACAATTCAGGATATTAATAGAGAGAGGGGAAAAATATGACAAACATAAACCAAAGGATAAGATGGCTGATTCAAGAAATGCCTTCACGGTTATAACGTTGAATGTAAATGGATTAAACTCCCCAATTAAAAGATATAGATTCGCAGAATGGATCAAAAAAAATGAACCATCAATATGCTGCATACAAGAGACTCATCTTAGACACAGGGACACAAAGAAATTGAAAGTGAAAGGGTGGAAAAAAATATTTCATGCAAGCTACAGCCAAAAGAAAGCAGGAGTAGCAATATTAATCTCAGATAAAATAGACTTTAAATGCAGGGATGTTTTGAGAGACAAAGAAAGCCACTACATACTAATCAAAGGGGCAATTCAGCAAGAAGAAATAACAATCGTAAATGTCTATGCACCCAATCAAGGTGCCACAAAATACATGAGAGAAACACTGGAAAAACTAAAGGAAGCAATTGATGTTTCCACAATAATTGTGGGAGACTTCAACACATCACTCTCTCCTACAGATAGATCAACCAGACAGAAGACCGATAAGGAAACTGAAAACCTAAACAATCTCATAAATGAATTAGATTTAACAGACATATACAGGACATTACATCCCAAATCACTAGGATACACATACTTTTCTAGTGCTCACGGAACTTTCTCCAGAATAGATCATATGCTGGGACATAAAACAAGCCTCAATAAATTTAAAAAGATTGAAATTATTCAAAGCACATTCTCTGACCACAATGGAATACAATTAGAAGTCAATAACCATCAGAGACTTAGAAAATTCACAAATACCTGGAGGTTAAACAACACACTCCTAAACAATCAGTGGGTTAACGAAGAAATAGCAAGAGAAATTGCTAAATATATAGAGGTGAATGAAAATGAGAACACAACATACCAAAACCTATGGGATGCAGCAAAAGCAGTGCTAAGGGGGAAATTTATAGCACTAAATGCATATATTAAAAAGGAAGAAAGAGCAAAATCAAAGAACTAATGGATCAACTGAAGAAGCTAGAAAATGAACAGCAAACCAATCCTAAACCAAGTACAAGAAAAGAAATAACAAGGATTAAAGCAGAAATAAATGACATAGAGAACAAAAAAACAATAGAGAGGATAAATAGCACCAAACGTTGGTTCTTTGAGAAGATCAACAAGATTGACAAGCCCCTAGCTAGACTGACAAAATCAAAAAGAGAGAAGACCCATATAAACAAAATAATGAATGAAAAAGGTGACATAACTGCAGATCCTGAAGAAATTAAAAAAATTATAAGAGGATACTATGAACAACTGTATGGCAACAAACTGGATAATGTAGAGGAAATGGACAATTTCCTGGAAACAGATGAACAACCTAGACTGACCAGAGAAGAAATAGAAGACCTCAACCAACCCATCACAAGCAAAGAGATCCAATCAGTCATCAAAAATCTTCCCACAAATAAATGCCCAGGGCCAGATGGCTTCACAGGGGAATTCTACCAAACTTTCCAGAAAGAACTCACACCAGTCTTACTCAAACTCTTTCAAAACATTGAAGAAAATGGAACACTACCTAACTCATTTTATGAAGCTAACATCAATCTAATACCAAAAACAAGGCAAAGATGCTACAAAAAAGGAAAACTATGGGCCAATCTCCCTAATGAATATAGATGCAAAAATCCTCAACAAAATACCTGCAAATCAAATCCAAAGACACATTAAAAAAATCATACACCATGACCAAGTGGGGTTCATTCCAGGCATGCAAGGATGGTTCAACATAAGAAAATCAATCAATGTATTACAATACATTAACAATTCGAAAGGGAAAAATCAATTGATCATCTCAATAGATGCTGAAAAAGCATTTGACAAAATCCAACATCCGTTTTTGATAAAAACACTTCAAAAGGTAGGAATTGAAGGAAACTTCCTCAATATGATAAAAAGCATATATGAAAAACCCACAGCCAGCATAGGACTCAATGGTGAGAGACTGAAAGCCTTCCCTCTAAGATCAGGAACGAGACAAGGATGCCCGCTGTCACCACTGTTATTCAACATTGTGCTGGAAGTGCTAGCCTGGGCAATCCGGCAAGACAAAGAAATAAAAGGCATCCAAATTGGAAAAGAAGAAGTAAAACTATCACTGTTTGCAGATGATATGATCTTATATCTGGAAAACCCTGAGAAATTGACGATACAGCTACTAGAGCTAATAAACAAATTTAGCAAAGTAGCGGGATACAACATTAATGCACATAAGTCAGTAATGTTTCTATATGCTAGAAATGAACAAACTGAAGAGACACTCAAGAAAAAGATACCATTTTCAATAGCAACTAAAAAAATCAAGTACCTAGGAATAAACTTAACCAAAGATGTAAAAGACCTACACGAAGAAAACTATATAACTCTACTAAAAGAAATAGAAGGGGACCTTAAAAGATGGAAAAATATTCCATGTTCATGGATAGGAAGGCTAAATGTCATTAAGATGTCAATTCTACCCAAACTCATCTACAGATTCAATGCAATCCCAATCAAAATTCCAACAACCTACTTTGCAGACTTGGAAAAGCTAGTTATCAAATTTATTTGGAAAGGGAAGATGCCTCGAATTGCTAAAGACACTCTAAAAAAGAAAAACGAAGTGGGAGGACTTACACTCTCTGACTTTGAAGCTTATTATAAAGCCACAGTTGCCAAAACAGCATGGTACTGGCACAAAGATAGACATATAGATCAATGGAATCGAATTGAGAATTCAGAGATAGACCCTCAGATCTATGGCCGACTGATCTTTGATAAGGCCCCCAAAGTCACTGAACTGAGTCATAATGGTCTTTTCAACAAATGGGGCTGGGAGAGTTGGATATCCATATCCAAAAGAATGAAAGAGGACTCCTACCTCATACCCTACACAAAAATTAACTCAAAATGGACCAAAGATCTCAATATAAAAGAAAGTACCATAAAACTCCTAGAAGATAATGTAGGAAAACATCTTCAAGACCTTGTATTAGGCAGCCACTTCCTAGACTTTACACCCAAAGCACAAACAACAAAAGAAAAAATAGATAAATGGGAACTCCTCAAGCTTAGAAGTTTCTGCACCTCAAAGGAATTTCTCAAAAAGGTAAAGAGGCAGCCAACTCAATGGGAAAAAAATTTTTGGAAACCATGTATCTGACAAAAGACTGATACCTTGCATATATAAAGAAATCCTACAACTCAATGACAACAGTACAGACACCCCAATTATAAAATGGGCAAAAGATATGAAAAGACAGTTCTCTGAAGAGGAAATACAAATGGCCAAGAAACACATGAAAAAATGTTCAGCTTCACCAGCTATTAGAGAAATGCAAATGAAGACCACAATGAGATACCATCTGTTCTAGTTTGCTAATGCTGCAGAATGCAAAACACCAGAGATGGATTGGCTTTTATAAAAAGGCGGTTTATTTGGCTATACAGTTACAGTCTTAAGGCCATAAAGTGTCCAAGGTAACACATCAGTAATCGAGTACCTTCACTGGAGGATGGCCAATGGCGTCCACAAAACCTCTGTTAGCTGGGAAGGCATATGGCTGGCATCTGCTCCAAAGTTCTGGTTTCCAAAATGGCTTTCTCCCAGGACGTTCCTCTCTAGCAAGCTTGCTCCTCTTCAAAACGTCACTCACAGCTGCACTGAGTTCCATCTCTTTTAGTCACCATGTTTATATGATTCCACTGATCAAGGCCCACCCTGAATGGGTGGGGCCACGCCTCCATGGAAATATCCCATCAGTTATCATCTACAGTTGGGTGGGGCGCATCTCAATGCAAACAACCTAATTCAAACGTTCCAACTTAATCCCCACTATTCTGTCTACCCCACAAGACTGCATCAAAGAATATGGCCTTTTCTGGGGGACATAATACATTCAAACCGGCACACCATCTAACACTGATTAGAATGGCTGCCATTAAACAAACAGGAAACTACAAATGCTGGAGGGGATGTGGAGAAATTGGAACTCTTATTCATTGTTGGTGGGACTGTATAATGGTTCAGCCACTCTGGAAGTCAGTCTGGCAGTTCCTTAGAAAACTAGATATAGAGTTACCATTCGATCCAGCGAGTGCACTTCTCGGTATACACCCGGAAGATCGGAAAGCGGTGACACGAACAGATATCTGCACGCCAATGTTCATAGCAGCATTATTCACAATTGCCAAGAGATGGAAACAACCCAAATGTCCTTCAACAGATGAGTGGATAAAGAAAATGTGGCATATACACACGATGGAACACTACACGGCAGTAAGAAAGAACGATCTCGTGAAACGTATGACAACATGGATGAACCTTGAAGACATAATGCTGAGCGAAATAAGCCAGGCACAAAAAGAGAAATATTATATGCTACCACTAATGTGAACTTTGAAAAATGTAAAACAAATGGTTTATAATGTAGAATGTAGGGGAACTAGCAATAGAGAGCAATTAAGGAAGGGGGAACAATAATCCAAGAAGAACAGATAAGCTATTTAACGTTCTGGGGATGCCCAGGAATGACTATGGTCTGTTAATTTCTGATGGATATAGTAGGAACAAGTTCACAGAAATGTTGCTATATTAGGTAACTTTCTTGGGGTAAAGTAGGAACAGGTTGGAAGTTAAGCAGTTATCTTAGGTTAGTTGTCTTTTTCTTATTCCCTTGTTATGGTCTCTTTGAAATTTTCTTTTATTGTATTTTTTTTTTTAATTTTTTTTCATACAGTTGATTTAAAAAAGAAAGGAAAGTTAAAAAAAAAAAAAAAGAAAAACAAGGAAAAAAATATTTAGTGCCCCCTTGAGGAGCCTGTGGAGAATGCAGGGGTATTCGCCTACCCCACCTCCATGGTTGCTAACATGACCACAGACATAGGGGACTGGTGGTTTGATGGGCTGAGCTCTCTACCATAGGTTTTACCCTTGGGAAGACAGTTGCTGCAAAGGAGAGGCTAGGCCTCCCTATAATTGTGCCTAAGAGCCTCCTCCCGAATGCCTCTTTGTTGCTCAGATGTGGCCCTCTCTCTCTAGCTAAGCCAACTTGAAAGGTGAAATCACTGCACTCCCCCCTACGTGGGATCAGACACCCAGGGGAGTGAATCTCCCTGGCAATGTGGAATATGACTCCCGGGGAGGAATGTAGACCTGGCATCGTGGGACGGAGAACATCTTCTTGACCAAAAGGGGGATGTGAAAGGAAATGAAATAAGCTTCAGTGGCTGAGAGATTCCAAAAGGAGCCGAGAGGTCACTCTGGTGGGCACTCTTACGCACACTTTAGACAACCCTTTTTAGGTTCTAAAGAATTGGGGTAGCTGGTGGTGGATACCTGAAACTATCAAACTACAACCCAGAACCCATGAATCTCGAAGACAATTGTATAAAAATGGAGCTTATGAGGGGTGACAATGGGATTGGGAAAGCCGTAAGGACCACACTCCATTTTGTCTAGTTTATGGATGGATGAGTAGAAAAATAGGGGAAGGAAACAAACAAACAAACAGACAAAGATACCCAGTGTTCTTTTTTACTTCAATTGCTCTTTTTCACTCTAATTATTATTCTTGTTATTTTTGTGTGTGTGCTAATGAAGGTGTCAGGGATTGATTTAGGTGATGAATGTACAACTATGTAATGGTACTGTGAACAATCGAATGTATAATTTGTTTTGTATGACTGTGTGGTATGTGAATATATCTCAATAAAATGAAGATAAAAAAAAAGTTGGGGATGTATAAAACAGTGAATCTTGTGGTGAACTATGTACATGATTAACTGTACAAATATGAGAAATCTCTGTCATAAACTAGAACAAATGTATGACACTATATCTAGAAATTAATAATAGAGGGGCATATAGGAAAAATATATATGTATTGCAAACCATGTACTACAGTTAGTAGTATTTTAATATTCTTTCATCAGCAGTAACAAATGTACCACACCAAAACTATGAATCAATAATGGAGGGGGTTGGTTAGGGGTATGGGAGGATTTAAGTTTCCTTTTTTTGTATTTGTTTCTTTTCCAGAGTAATGAAAATGTTCTAAAAATTGAAGAAAATTAATTGTGGTGATGGATGCACAGCTGTGTGATGGTACCATGAGCAACTGATTGTACTCTTTGGATCTTTGGATAATTGTATGGTATGTGAACAATCTCAATAAAAATATAAAGAAATATAAAATGAAAAAAAATAAATAAATAAAAATAAAAATAAAACTGAATCCTATGGTGGGCAATGTCCATGATTAACTGTACAAATATTAGAAATCTCTTCCATGAACCAGAACAAATGTATGACAATACAAATAGAAGTTAATAATAGAGGAGTATATAAGGAAGAAATATATACCTATTGCAAACTATATACTACAGTTAGTAGTATTTCAGAGTGTTTCATAAACAGTAACAAATGTACTATACCAACACTACGAGTCAACAATTGAGGGGGGTTGGTTAGGGATATGGGAGGATTCGAGTTTCTTCTTTTTTTCTTTTTTCATCTTTTACTTTATTTCTTGCCTGGAGTAATGAAAAGGTTCTAAAAATTGAACAAAAATTAAGTGTGTTGATGGATGCACAGCTGTATGAGGGTACCAGGGGCAACTGATTGTACACTTTGGATCTTTGGATAATTGTATGGTATCTGAACAATCCCAATAAAAATTAAAAAGGAAAAAAAATTATTAAAAAAAATAATTTTGCAGAAGATGTGGAGAATCAGCAACACTCATTATTGCTAACTGGAATGTGAAATGGCACAGCCACTGTGGAACACAGTTTAGAGGATCCTCAGAATGACCTGGCAATTCCACTTAGAGGTATATACCCAAAAAGACTGAAAGAAGGAACTCTAACAGATATTTGCACACCAATGTTAATAGCGACGACATTCATAATTGCCAAGAGATGGAAGCAACCCAAGTATCTGTTAACCAATGAATGGATAAATAAAATGTGGTATATACATACAATGAAATAGTCAAACCTAAAAAGAAATGAAGTTCTGATACATTCGACAACATGGATGAAACTTGAGACATCATGTTGACTGAAATAAGCCAGACACAAAAAGGACAAATATTTCACTGATATGAAATAATTACAATAAACAAATTCAAAGAGTCAGAAACTAGAATATAGATTATCACAGGCCAGGGTAGAGGTAGGGAAGGGACTAAAGCTTAAATTGTACAGTTTCTGTTTGGGTTGATAGAAAAGTTTTGGTAATGGTAGTGATGGTAGCACAACATTGTGAATGTAATTAACAGCACTGAATTATATATTTATATATTTGAATGTAATTCAAAGGGGAAATTTAGTAACTTTTAGGAAGAGTAACCTGGCAGGCACCATCTTAACTAAGTGTTTAAAGTGAACATCACCAATGATGTCATGTGGATATTACACACTGTCTGATATGATGTCAGAGGCATTTCACCTCTGTGGTATTCTTTCCCAAAACCCATAATACCAGTTTAATCATGAGAGAAACATGAAACCAACATATGTGAGGGACATCCTACAAAACACTTGACTAGCACTCCTTGAAATTTTAAAGGTCATGAAAAGCAAGGAAAGACTGACTGGAGGAGACTAAGGAGATGTTACAACTAAACACATTGTAGTATCCTGGACTGGATTCTAGAAATGAAAAAGGGTGTCAATGAAAAAACCTGTGAAATCTGAATAAAAACCTGGAGTCTAATTCCTAGTAAGGTACTAATGTTGTTACAAATGTATCATGGTAATGTACAATGATAACATTAGGGGAAAATGAAATTGTGTGAGGGGTTATACAGGAATGCTCTGTATTATCTTTTCAACTTTTCTGAATGTCAAAAATTATTCAAAACAGAATAAGAAAGAGTTAGCTACAGAGTAAAAAAGGCTTTCAAAACTGAAAAACAAAAAAACAGCTCACACATATCCATAAGAAAAAAAAACAAAAGCTCCTGTCAGTAAATAGCTAAAATGCACAGGCAAGTTATAAAAGAGTAACAACTAGTTAACAAATAAAAGAAAAACATTAAAAATTTCCCTCCCCCAAAATTAAAATGAAGTGAAACCATTTTTTGCCCTATCAAATTAAGAACTTAAAAACATTTTTGGTAAAAGTATGATGAATCTGGTACTATCATACATTGTTAACTACAGGGTACATTAAGATAACCCTTTCATAAAGTAATTTGACACAATATATAATGAGCCAAAAAACAGATTTAGTAATCCAACTTTTGGGGGGAAAAAGGAAATAACCTGGAACACAGAAAAACTCTCTATGTTTTGCTTGCTTATGAAAAACAAAACATATTCATTAAAGCATCCTTGATATTCAAATTTTACTGCAGACATCCACTATAGCAAAACAGTTAATTATGGCACATGTACCTAGTAGGCAGTTAGTAACAACAACTTTCACTGAAAGATTATAATAAACCTGAAGAATTTGGATTCAGAATTATTACACAAAGCATCATAATTAGAAAAACAGGTGACTAAAAATTACACTTGGAATAGAGACTGAAAGAAAGTACACCCAAAACATGGTATGATGGGACTCTGGGTGATATGTTCTACTTACATTTTTTATTATTTTACAATTTTTATCATAAATATGAATTGCTTTTACAATGGGGGGGACTATATTTTTAAGAAACTAAAGTGGAGGAAGCATGGTTTAACATATGATGCATTTGGTTGTGTTAATTGAGATAATTATAAAACATTTTTGTACATACTAAGAACCCAAAAAAATTACTTAAAGATAGATGTAATCATTACCTAAATTACTAAAATCTTTCTGTTACTCTTCGAAAGCTATTAGCATGCCTTTTGACTCAACAGAAATAAGATCCTGCCTTCAATGAGTTTATAATCCAGTGGGAGCCAAGATTAGGTTACAAGAACAAGAAAAAAGAACAAAAGATGTCAAATATTTAAATACGAGCAAAATGGCTGAATAAGAATTCTGCAGTCAGATCTAAACTGAATCCTCCTCTCCACTAATTATGTGATCTAAGCAAGTCTCTTATACTCTCTAATTTCTGTTGCCCTATTATTTGGAGATAGTAATAGCACCTATTTTCTAGAATTGTGAGGATTAAAGGAAATATGCAAATAAAATACCTTGCAAAATATCTGACACATAATCAACATGCAAAAGTTAACTATTATTTTTTAACGTATTCCTTTTAGTGTTATTATTTACTGTGTAGATAAGGAAGGAAGGGAAATCAATAACAGCAAGAATTAAGGGGGGCTTTACAAAGGAGGCAGGACTTCAGCTATCCTTGAAGGAAGAGTAGACCTTGACAGAACTAGGCAGATATGCAGAGCAAAATTTTAAAAACTAGGAAATCTGCTATAAGCAGAAGAGTGCAATGACCCATCCAACTACAGCACAAGAATCGGAGAAACACTTATTATAAAGGAATTGAAATGAGATGAAAAAAAAAAAAAAAGATTCTCAGTTAGTAGAAGCATGTCACTCATTTTTTCGAGTGAAAAAACTGAAGTGCAAGTTAAACTACAGTATCTTAAACAGTACTAAATAAAAATCACTTTAACAGAAGAATAATTGAGAGCCCAATGCAATATTTAACAACTAAAGACTAGCTTGAAAAGAAGTATCTAAAACTACCAGTAGATATTAAATAAAGAAATATCCATGTGCTTTAGAAGAAAAGGGGGAAGAAGGCAAAACTTTCAAAAACCAGAAATTTTTGTGCATAGTAAGAAATAAGAAGTATAGGGAAAGTAAAGAAAGATGCTATTAAGAACATGCAAATAAAATTTCCTTAAATGTTTATGCACATAACTTTATGAATCTAGTTGTTCTTAACTGCTTCATAAAAGCTGCAAAACAACTCAATATAAACTTGATATAAGAAAAAATTATTTTAAAAATAATTACTAATTAATGAAATCTCTGATTTACAGAAATGTATATTTTTCAGACAACCTATTCAGATCCATTTTTATATATCATATCCTAAAGTAGTAGAAAATTAATTTATTTTTATGGCAAGTTCTCTAAAAAACAATTTTTTTTGCAAAATGAAGTACACCCACTAGAGTCAGACTACCTGGGTTTACATTCCAGCTATGAATCCCTTAATAAGCTGTACATGTTGATAAAGTTATTTAACCTTTCTATGCCCAAGTTTCTTCCTCTGTAAAATGGGGACACACATCTAGAACAGTGGCTCCAATTAGAGTCACCACCTGCTTAAGTTTACACTAATCCATTGTCATCCTCCAAGACCCATCTTTTAAAATTAGGTAACAGTCATGGTCGCACAGCTCTATGAATACACTAAAAAACATTGAATTGTACACTTCAAAAGGGTGAATTGTACAGTATGTGAACTGTATCTCAATACAGCTGTTTAAAAAATTTTTTTTTTAAAAAGAATAGACCCAGAATAATGAAACTACTTACTTTCAGAGATTGGGTGAAACAAGGCTCCAAACACTGAAACTTCCAGCACCACTGGATCTGCTTGCATGGCAACCTGGACCTGTTGCAGAGCCTCCCCTTATACCAGTCCCCTCTCAAAATAAGCAGCCTTTCTGGGCACTCAATAATGGGGGCCAGAGTAGCACACCCAAATGAGGAATATGTTGCCTCCAAAATATAAAGAGTCCAACTAGGCATTGTGCGTCTTTTTGGTTGTAGGAGGGCCAGATGCAAAAGTTTATCCTTCACCTTACAAAAGGTATCTCAACATGCTCCACACCACTGGATGCCTAGAAATTTCACTGAAGTAGAAGGTCCCAGAATTTCTGTCAGACTTACTTCCTACCCTCTGAAAACCAAATGCCATACCAATAAGTCTAGAGAAGTTGCTACTTCTTGCTCACTAGGTCCAATCAGCAAAATGTCACCAATTTAATGGACCAGTGTGATGTCTTGTGGAAGGCACACTCAAGCAATCAAAGCCCCTGCAGACTAGATCATGACTTACCACTGGAAATTTTATATACCCCTGGGGTAGGACAATGAAGGTATATTGCTGGCCTTGCCAGCTGAAAGCAAACTGTTTCTGGTGGTCTTGCTAGCAGATATTGAGGGAAAAAGCATTTGCCAGATCAATAGTTGCATATCAGGTACCAGCAGATGTGTTGAACAGCGGCTCCAATTGGAGACACCACTTGCTTAAGTTTACACTAATCCACTGTCATCCTCCAAGAGCCATCTGTTTTCTGCAGAGGCCAAATAGGAGAGTTGAATGCAGATATAGCGGGAATCACCACCCCACAACCTTTAAATCCTTATTGGTGACACTAACAATTCACTCCAGGAATGAAGTATTGCTTCTGATTTATTATTCTTCTAGGTAAAGGCAGTTCTAGTGGCTTCTACTTGGCATCTTCTACCACAATAGCCCTTATTCCACAAGTCAGGGAACCAATGTGAGGATTCTGCCAGCTGTTGAGTATGTCTATTACACATTTTAAAACTGGGGAAATAACCACAGAACAGATTTGGGGATCCATTGGACCCTCTGTGAGACAGACCAGAGCTAAAATTTCATTAATATCTAACCTCCACAAGCTCCTATTCTGACTGGTGAACCACAGTAATGTTTTGGGTCTCCGAAAATTAATGTCAGTTTAGAGCCAGTGTCTAATAATCCCTGAAATGTCTGATCATTTCCTTTTCTGTAATGCACAGTAACCCTGGTAAAAGGAAGTAGGTTCCTTTGGAGAAAGCCAGTAAGAAGATTAACATATAAATTTTTGGCAGTGTAACAGGGTCCTTCTCCAAAGAGCCCCAACTTCCATTTATTCAAGGGGTTCTGGTTCTGTAAACTCTCAAATCTGGGAACTGAATAAGGGACTTTGACTCTCTGCTTTTGTGATTCAAGTTAGACTTTTGTTCACTTGACCTAGAACTCTTCTGCTAATGCAGGTCAAGCAAGAATTTAGTAAACTACCCATCTGTTTCACTTCTAGGTATGTGACAATCAACTAGCCAGCACATGTCTTCTTATTACTGCTTTGACTCTGCTGTCCATTATGCTAGCCATGTCTACCTTGTCTTTGTTGATGGAGTGCTGCCATTTGGCTCCTGACAACCTGGGATCCAATCATCCCTGTTGTGTTTAAGGTTCAAGTTTAGTGGCAGAACTTCCCACAGTAATATCTGACCAACAGAGAAGAGCAACCACATTGCTCTTTAGGGATGACGAAGCCACTCTCACAAATTATTCTTCACAATCCTGGTGAAAGGTGTGACCCGAGGACATTCCTGAGACGTATAAGAAAGTCTTACATAATAAATCCTAACATTCCAGTCTCTCTAAGCCATTATATCCCCTCATCTACATTATAACAGGGCAGCTCTGGCATTTCAACTTCAGGTAATATATGACATTTCTTGGTCCACGGTTCAGCCAAACAACTGAACCAACTGTTAGAGCCCTTTCTAACCCCTCAAGCAACAACATTAAATCCAGAATCTCTGCTTAGTAGGCCCTTATCAATAAATTCAGCATGATTCAATTTTATGTTCCTTCCACCATTATCTCACACTCTTGATAAACAATCCCACACATATTCCTCTGATTTCTGACTCTATAAATTAAAAGAATCATGCACTTCTTTTGGAGTATAGCATAACTTATGAGTCAAACTTTGTACCTTACCTTTCAGGGATCTGTTGGGACTTCAGTCTAGTTATAGGTCTGGAGGAAAAGAGGGGTGGTGGGGATGGGCTGTGAAAGGAATTAGCAGTGCCTTGCAAGCCAACTACCTGAGAATATTCCATTACAGTTTCATCTGGTGAAAAAGGGTTAATCTCTTCAGACTGAGGTGTGTAAGGACTGTTTCCTCAGGGGAGGCAGTTACAGGTTTATCAGGCACAGCAAAGTTAACCTCTTTAGGTGGAGGCAAGATTGTTGATTCCTCAGGGCAGGCTGGAGGGCTGCTGATCAGGTGGCTGATCCATCAGGACAGACTGTTACAGGTTTATGTAGCAAAGAAGACTCAGTAGAATCTAGGAATTCAATGTCCCCTCTATCATCATTATCAGTCCATATGCCTCCATTTCAGTTTTCAGGATCCCATTCCTTCCTAATCAATGCCCTCATTTTAACAGCAGACACCCTGCAAGGTGGGGAATTCAATTTGTGTTGTAATTCAGCCACTCACACAATTAGACTCTGAATATGGTTTTCAGAAATCTCAAGTCTTCAGCTACAAGAAATAAGAGTTTCTCTCAGGGCACACACAGAAACTTTCAAGTCCTTCATACAGCACTGAGAATTTGAAGCCTTGAGCTCATTTCTTTCTTCAACAACTGTATCTAGCATATTTAGGAACAACCTGCCAACATCACTATACTTTTCAACTCCACAAAACTTTTAAGGTATCAAATACACTGTCACTTAGCTAATAAGCATTTGCGTAGCAGTATCAAAGGGGTATATTTTAATGTGTATGTTGCCAATTCACACCATGGATTATCAGTGCCACCTTGATCAACAGAAATAGTCATTAGTGGCTTTTAATCTAATCAGATTAGAGAACCAAGTCCAAAAACCTCAAGACTCATCCTTAAGATTCTCTTTCTCATAAATCACTCTCAGTAACAAAATCTGTCTTAATCAAGGTTCTTCAGAGAAATAAAACTGACAGGAGATTTGTGTATATATATATATATATATATGTGCGTGTGTGTGTGTGTGTGTATACATATGTATGTAAATATTATGAGATTTATTATAGGAACTGGCTCACACAACCATGTGAATTGTCAAGTCTGAATTCCATAAGATAGGCTGCATGCTGGAACTCTGATGAAGGTTTCAATGAATTCCCCAGAAGAAGCTGGCTGGTTGTAGTAGACATAGAAATTTTTCTCTCTGACTGCTGAAATAATCAGTTCTACCTTTAAGGGCTTCAAATGATCGGATGAAACTTCTCTCATTGCAGATGGCAATCTCCTTTGTCGACTGTAGATGTAACAGCCATAGATGCAATCAACTGACTGATGATTTAAAGCCATGAAATATCCTCACAGTAACAGGCAGGCCAGTGCTTGCTTGACCAAACAACTAGACACCATAACCCAGTCAAGTTAACACACGAACTTAACTATCATATCTGGATTGTATCCTCGAACTATATATATATAAGTAGATGTGGCAGGTTGAGTTAGGTACCCCAGAAAAGAACTATGTACTTAATCTTAATTCATTCCTATGAAACTGAATACTTTGTAAGTATCTTTTGAAGATGCTATTTTTAGTTAAATTGTAGCCAACTGAATGACTATGGGTCTTAATCCTATTACTGGAGGCCTTACAGAGAGGAAGCCACAGGGAGGAGCAGGAAGCTGAAAGTCAATGAAACCAGAAAGAGAAAGGAGGGGACATCACCATGTGAAATAGCCAAGGAATCCAAGGATTGCTGACCAACCAGAACACTACTAACCCCAGGAGAAAGCAAGCCTTCCAGGCTCTCAAACCGCAAGACAATAAATTACTGTTGTTTAAGACAACCCATTTTGTGGTATTTGTCATAGGAACCTAGAAACTATGACAGTGGATAAACTGATGAAGTCTGAATAAAGTTTAGCTAATAATATTACGAGTTTTGATAAACAGTAATGGTAAATTTAGTTACTCTAATTTTACCCAAAGGAAGCTGGAGGAAGGTATATAGGAACTCTCTATACTATCTTTGCAAGTCTTCTGTAAGCCTAAAATTATTTCCAAATAAAGTTAAAAGAATTAACCAATTTTTAAAAGGTTAATCTTGTAAACTAGAACACTCTTCAAATTAGAGATGAACCAGTTAAACTCCATTTCTAGACTCACTTATTGCATAAATAAATCCAGTTTCAATTAAGTTTCTTTGAGATAATGTATTACTACATAGCTCTGTGAATTTAATGAATTTTGTAGGGAGATAGAGAATAAAAGATAAAACTTGAAGAAACTATTTGCATGTGTTAAGATTTTGGAAGCGTAAGGAGAATGACTGGAAGAAGACTAGTAAAATGTAATTGAGCTATATTTAAAAGATTAAAATTATCATAATAAAAGATAAAAATTACCCATAAACAAAGGAAAATCATGGAAGGCTCATTTTAGAAGGGTAACCATGGCAGTAATATAGACAAATGATGAGTAGTAATGAGGATAGAGTTAAAAGGCTATCACAAAAGCCAACAAGAGGGTCCCTAACTTTCTGTTTACAGGGCCCTTAAGATGTGGGTAATTTTTTCACATATCCCTTAGGCCAAAAGAAATACCTAACTGTTCTGTTTATTAAGCAGTTAGACCCAAATAACTTAGGAAGTACACGTATACTTACAACTTAGCACCTTTGTTGGGTACTGCAAAACTTCTCAAATCTTGGAATCATATTGGACATTGCCTCCCTCCTTTCCTGTTCCACATAACATTTTCAGGCAGTACTTAAATTTTATCAAAGCAATTGCCAAAAGCCCAGCTCTGCAAAAATACAGCATTATTAAAAGGATTGTAGAAATCTAATTTTGAAATGGAACTACCTCAAGCTGGTAGTTTCTGTGGTTTCTGACAGATGCTGCTCTGTTTCTCTCAAAATTTTTAAACATCTTTTGGTCACCTGTGAGTTCTCTGCAAGTGCCTCCAGGGCTTCTCAGTGCAGTTTGGGAACCATGGGCCTTAACAAAAGATAAAGGATGGAACCAAGGCAGTGACAATAGAAAGCGAGAGTAAGAATTGAGGAATACTTCAAGTTAAAAATCAGCAGACTCAGTAATGTTACCTGGAAGACTTAAGCATAATAAATGTGCAAGTGCTTGAGCGGTTTCAAAATTTTTCACAAAAAAATTACACAACCGCACACACATACACAGTACCTTTAGCTATCCTCCAACAGTCTGCCGTTATGGAACGGGACAAAGTAGTCTTTTCTTTAAACAAATGGATGAACCTGTTCAAATGTTCACATTAACTTTAACAGTTTTATATGTGGTATACTTAAAGTACATTTGTTCTCACTTTGAAACAAAAATCACAAATAACTGAGCCATAAGAAAAACACTATTCAAAGTTTCAACTCAATAAACATTTCTTGAGTACCAACAGGAATTTTAATCTCACCTGCCAAAGAGTCACTTAATGGAGGAGGAAACAAATGTGTTAGTTCTAAAACCTGGCTTGATAACCTTAAGCAACTGTGGAACTTCTAAAATAACATATTTGCCAGAACTAAACCAGATGTACAGAATCAGGGTCTTCTGAGGGACATGGATATCTCTATATGTGCAAACTGACCCAGGAACTCTGAAGCTCAGCCAGATTGGGAAGCACTGTGCAATAAATCTTTCTGCAATGATGGAAATGTTCCATACCTGCACTGTCTGATTTGGTAGTCTCTAGCCACCTGTGGCTACAGAGCACTTGAAATGTGGCTAATGTGACTGAAAAACCGAATTTTTAATCCCATTTAATTTAAATTAACTTCAATTTACATGTAAATATCTACATGTAGCTAGTAGGTTTTGTACTGGACAGCCCAGAACTAATTGATTTATGATAAAAATCCATTCCTCTAAAATTTTCCAAGTTTTACCCTTAGTTTAAATTAGAAAATTAGAAAACTAGTTTCCTCAGCCATAATCTCTCATAAAGAAGCTATATAAACATTACTCAATTTAACAGTGGTTCTGAGTCTTTTGTAGATGGAGACATTATTCAATGTCATTTATATATTTTCATAATAAAAAAAATCTTCATTGAATTAAGTTCTAAAAAAAGTCACTGCAGACTGAGGCAAGATGGCGGCATAGAGAGGAGTGGAAGCTAAGCAGTCCCCCTGGAACAACTACAAAAAACCAGAAACAACTAGTAAATAATCCAGAATAACTGCGGGGGGACAAACGAGACCATCCACTCATCATACACCAACCTGAATTGGGAGGAATGCCCGAGAACACAGCATAAAATCTGTAAGTAAAACCTGTGGAACCAAGTTGTGAGACCCCCTCCCCCATAGCCCGAGCTGCGGAGCCGCGTGGTGCCACAGAGAAGCTCTCTCCCAGCAAGCGAATACAGCTCAGCTGAGCTCCAACTGGGGTTTTGGGTAGCGAGTGTGAACTGCTCACTACAGGTACGCAGCCCCAAAAAACAGACAGAGGCTTTGGGTGACGACTGACCTGGGAGAGCCGGAGGGTCGCCTTGACTGGGTCTGAAGGGGACTATCTGTTTCTTTTTCGGCTCAGTGGAGAAAGCCCCAGTCATTTTAAGTTTCCAGGGCTGTGACTCGGGGAAGGGCGGAGACACCACAAGCAGAGAGCGAGACCATTGAAATGCTAATGACCTCCACCTGGGGGCTCTGTCTTCTCTAGGAGGAAAGGGGTGGGGCCCTTTCCATTCAGAACCAGACCCCAGAGCCTGGGGGAACACGGCCATACCTCCTCACACCAGTCAAGAATTATAGGCTAACAGGCGTCACCTGCTGGGCAGAAAAGCACAGTGACCCGAGGCATCAAAGGGTGGAGCAATTTTCTAAGACACACCCGCAGGGAAACCAGATACTGAATATTTCTTCCCTCTGTTCTGGTCTGGGAAAACCTGATTTGGATAAACAAGGAAACCATGACTAGACAACAGAAAATTACAACCTACACTAAGAAAAACAAAGTTATGGCCCAGTCAAAGGAACAAACGTACACTTCAACTGAGATACAGGAATTTAAACAACTAATGCTAAATCAATTCAAAAAGTTTAGAGAAGATATTGCAAAAGAGATAGAGGCTGTAAAGGAAGCACTGGACCTGTATACGGCAGAAATCAAAAGTTCAAAAAACCTACTGGTAGAATCTATGGAAATGAAAGGCACAACACAAGAGATGAAAGACACAATGGAAACATACAACAACAGATCTCAAGAGGCAGAAGAAAACACTCAGGAACTGGAGAACAAAACACCTGAAAGCCTACACACAAAGGAGCAGATGGAGAAAAGAATGAAAAAATATGAGCAACGTCTCCGGGAACTCAAAGATGAAACAAAGTACAATAATGTACGTATCATTGGTGTCCCAGAAGGAGAAGAGAGGGGAAAGGGGGCAGAAGCAATAATAGAGGAAATAATTCATGAAAATTTCCCATCTCTTAAGAAAGACATAAAATTACAGATCCAAGAAGCGCAGCATACTCCAAACAGAAGAGATATGAATAGGCCTATGCCAAGACACTTAATAATCAGATTATCAAATGTCAAAGACAAAGAGAGAATCCTGAAAGCAGCAAGAGAAAAGCAATCCATTACATACAAAAGAAGCTTAATAAGACTATGTGCGGATCTCTCAGTAGAAACCATGGAGGCAAGAAGGAAGTGGTGTGATATGTTTAAGATACTGAAAGAGAAAAACCACCAACCAAGAATCCTGTATCCAGCAAAGCTGTCCTTCAAATATGAGGGAGAGCTCAAAATATTTTCTGACAAACAGACAATGAGAGACTTGTGAACAAGATACCTGCCCTACAGGAAATACTAAAGGGAGCACTACAGGGTGATAGAAGACAGGAGTGTGTGGTTTGGAACACAATTTTGGGAGATGGTAGCACAACAATGTAAGTACACTGAACAAAGGTAACTATGAATACGGTTGAGAGAGGAAGATGGGGAGCACGTGAGACACCACAAGAAAGGAGGAAAGATAATGACTGGGACTGTGTAACTTGGTGAAATCTAGAGTATTCAACAATTGTGATAAAATGTACAAATATGTTCTTTTACGAGGGAGAACAAGCAAATGTCAACCTTGCAAGGTGTTAAAAATGGGGAGGCATTGGGGGAGGGATGCAATCAGCATAAACTAGAGACTGTAACTAATAGAATCATTGTATTATGCTTCCTTTAATGTAACAAAGGTGATATACTAAGGTAAATGCAGATAAGAGGGGGGGGATAGGAGAGGCATGTTAGACACTTGACATTGGTGGTATTGTCTGATTCTTAATGGTGGGTAATGTCCATGATCAACTGTACAAATACTAGAAATCACTTCATGAACCAGAACAAATGTATGACAATACAATTAGAAGTTAATAATAGAGGGGCATATAGGAAAGAACTATATACCTATTACAAACTATATACTACAGTTAGTAGTATTTCAACATTTTTTCATAAACAGTAACAAACGTACTATGTCAATACTAGGAGTCAACAATTGAGGGGGGTTGGTTAGGGATAGGGGAGGATTAGAGTTTCCTTTTCTTTTTTTCTTTTTTCATCTTTCACTTTATTTCTTGTCTGGAGTAATGAAAAGTTTCTAAAAATTGAACAAAAATTAAGTGTGATGGATGCACAGCTGTATGAGGGTACCCAGGGGCAAGTGATTGTACACTTTGGATCTTTGGATAATTGTATGGTATCTGAACAATCTCAATAAAAATGAAAAAAAAAAAAAAAAAAAAAAGTCACTGCAAACAAATTTGGATACTTTCTTTAGCCAGAAGGAATATTACAGGAGCCAATGTGCTTCCCTTTTTGCCTCAGCTGCCAGTAAACTGAGAACCAAATTCAGTGTCCAATGGTAGCAATTAACTCAAGTGCCTAGTAACATGTAGTCTCTCTGCTCCACTAACACTATCACTCTTCTATTTATATCCCTAAATTAGTCAACATGGTGTTATTTTAAATTTTTAAGGTGATCAACTCTTTTGAAGACAGGCAATATTTCAACTTTTAAAGTGACAATCTCTTTGCATTAAAGCCAAATGTTTAAAAATGTAATTTATTTAAAAGTATTGGGATTATTAAAACCAGGAAAATTTTTACTCTAACTTACCAAAGAAAATCTTTAGGTGCCTATTAGTAAAGCCACCTAAAATCACTTTAAGAGTGATAAATAAGATAAACATACTGACATCCTACAATAAGTTCACTGCCTCCATTTCACAAACTCAGCTCCTTGCTTTTAAAAAAATGTTAAAATACTGATGCAAAATATGAACATCCCTATTGAACATTCAGTTCAAAACATTTGTGCACTTTTTTCCTTAACACACTGGACTATGTTTATATCATGCAATGAACTACTACAGTGGCTCTTTTGTTAAAATTTCCCACAAACTTAGAACACATTCGATACATCAATAATCAATCGCTTTTTTTTCTTTTTTTACTTTTTTAAATCAACTATATGAAAAAAACAATTTAAAAAAAAAGAGAGAAAAAAAACAAGGAAAAAAATATGTAGTGCCCCCTTGAGGAGCCTGTGGAGAATGCAGGGGTATTCGCCTACCCCACCTCGATGGTTGCTAACATGACCACAGACATAGGGGACTGGTGGTTTGATGGGTTGAGCCCTCTACCATAGGTTTTACCCTTGAAAAGACGGTTGCTGTAAAGGAGAGGCTAGGCCTCCCTATAATTGTGCATAAGAGCCTCCTCCCAAATGCCTCTTTGTTGCTCAGATGTGGCCCTCTCTCTCTAGCTAAGCCAACTTGAAAGGTGAAATCACTGCACTCCCCCCCTACGTGGGATCAGACACCCAGGGAGTGAATCTCCCTGGCAATGTGGAATATGACTCCCGGGGAGGAATGCAGAC
Organism: Choloepus didactylus; assembly: GCF_015220235.1. Classification (NCBI taxonomy): domain Eukaryota; kingdom Metazoa; phylum Chordata; class Mammalia; order Pilosa; family Megalonychidae; genus Choloepus; species Choloepus didactylus. Next base: position 29,236,732 of record NC_051323.1, read on the forward strand.
CTGGCATCATGGGACGGAGAACATCTTCTTGACCAAAAGGGGGATGTGAAAGGAAATGAAATAAGCTTCAGTGGCTGAGAGATTCCAAAAGGAGCCGAGAGGTCACTCTGGTGGGCACTCTTACGCACACTTTAGACAACCCTTTTTAGGTTCTAAAGAATTGGGGTAGCTGGTGGTGGATACCTGAAACTATCAAACTACAACCCAGAACCCATGAATCTCGAAGACAATTGTATAAAAATGGAGCTTATGAGGGGTGACAATGGGATTGGGAAAGCCATAAGGACCACACTCCACTTTGTCTAGCTTATGAATGGATGAGTAGAAAAATAGGGGAAGGAAACAAGCAAACAAACAGACAAAGGTACCCAGTGTTCTTTTTTACCTCAATTGCTCTTTTTCACTTTAATTATTATTCTTGTTATTTTTGTGTGTGTGGTAATGAAGGTGTCAGGGATTGATTTAGGTGATGAATGTACAACTATGTAATGGTACTGTGAACAAACGAATGTATGGTTTGTTTTGTATGACTGCGTGGTATGTGAATATATCTCAATAAAATGAAGATAAAAAAAACAACAATACATTTCCAAATTAAAAAAATAATAATAATCAAACACATGTTATAGAAATGCTCAGGAACAACTATGGTTTGTTGATTTCCGGGGGGTGTGGTAGGAACAAATTCACAGAAATGTAGTTATTTTAGGTTATTTGTTTTTCTTATTCCTTTGTTGGGTTATAGTCTGTTTATTTTCTTGGGTTAGGGTAGGAACATGTTGGAAGCAATGTAGCTATTTTAGGTTATTTGTTTTTTCATATTCCTTTGTTTTGGTTTTGTTTGAAATGTTTTTTTTTATATTGTTTGCTTTTTAATTTTTTGATAAAGTTAAAAAAAACAATGAGTGAAAAAAATGAACAATGGGGAAGGAGGGGCATGGAATGTTTTGGATGTTCTTTTTTATTCTAATTTTTATTTTATTTTTTGGATTAATGTAAATGTTCAAAGATTGAGTGTGGTGATCAATGCACAACTATGAACACCTGACTGTACAGTTTGAAGGACTGTGTGTTATATGACAATATCTCAATAAAATTGCATTTAAAAAAATAATCGCACATTTCTAGAAATGCCTAATTTTAAATTCTCTGGGCATCTAACTGCAAAACTAATATGAAACTCAACTAAATAATAAGAGCAGAACTTCTTCACATATTCTGTTAAAATTTCATTTTTAAAATTTACTTGTAAAAGATGTAAACCAAGACTTGATACCAAAATAATGTCAGGAAATTATAGTCTCCAAAAGATACAATTTACTCTATGGGTTCATGAAAAATATCAAACCATGCAAGGAAAAATATTTTTTTTAAGAAAAACTATCATAAAGAAATATATCAGAGGGTGATGTCATCAACACAGCGACATAAACATCCCTTGAAAAAGCCTCTCCAAGGATTTAGTGAATAAAAGGACTAATTCCACTTTCTTTGAACTCTGAAGGACAGTAAAGACTGGAGACAACTCCACAAATGCTGAATTGAAGAAACAAAAATCTCAGTTAATGAGACTGTAGAACAAATCACAGGAGTGAGTTAGAATCCCAGGCATACACAGGCACAGAGACATAATCCACAGACACCCAGGGCAGAACACTAGCAGCAGAGGAGTGCTGCATACAAAAAGACCCTCAGGGAGGGGGTGGGGTGGGGAGAAGAGACCACCATAGAATGGCTAGTAAGAACTGTCATGATCATCCAGTTTCGGTTTGCTGGAACACCTAAAAGAAATACAGGCTTTTCTGAAGTGGTCCACCTTTCTGGATTGACCCCATATGGTCCCCAGGGAAAGTTTCCCCAACAGGGAAGAAACCGGAAGCAGGAAAGCCTCAAAGAGAAAATAGGTGTGTATGGGGGGGGGGGGGGGCTATGTGTTAAACTAGACTATTAAAAGATAGGAAAGTCCCCAAAACTGAAAAGTGTAAGGAAATGGGGCACTGAGTAACAGAAAGAATTAAAAAAAATCACAGGAGCTGGCAAGAGAAATCTGTACAAAAACAAACAAAACAGACCAGGATTCCCAGAGAAGGAACAGAGAAAAGGAAGCTCTCTCCTGGAGGTGAAACAACTGCACAAAAAGTGCAACCTTAAAAACTATACCACATACCCAAGGTAAGAATCAGATAAAGAAGAGCTGATAAAATCAGAATAGTTAAACACAGGTTATTCTAAAGGTCTAGAATAAGTTAGACCAAGCATCAAAGAAGGGCCTTAACACAAAGCCAATCAAAAATAAAACCTTACACAAGAGGGAGAAATGGACCTTCAAAGTTAAGCCATTAAGAAAATCAGATACCTAGATATCAGCAATAAATCACAAGCCATACTAAGAAACAGGAAGATATGGCTCAGTCAGGGGACCAAAATAAAACTTCAGAGGAGACTCAGAAGTTGGAACTAATCATAGATGTTCAAACAAAATTCCTAAATCAATTCAAGGAAATGAAGAAAAAATGCATACAGAGATAAAGGATATTAAGAAGACAATGTCATTAAAGAACATGGCACGGGATCGAAAATGGCAGATTAGGAAAGACAGAGGAAAATTCTCCTCTGTGAAAAACACTAGATGAGAGACAGAAACTGCTTCAGAATATGGTTCCAGGGTTCCACTGGCTAAGCAGGGACTTATATATCCATAGTGACTGAACACTTGGAGAAGCCAAGAGCCTGCATTTGGAATCGTGTAAGCCTCTGATCCGGAAAACCACTGGGAAAACAGCAGCCATACTCACACTGTGTTTGGAGGCAGGTAGGAGTGGGACCCGGGGAAAGGCCAGGGAGATGGCAGAGTGAGCTGTGATCACGGCAGGGAGTGCCTTCCATGCCCCAGGCATCCGCCTCAGTAACTGGCATGGGTGATAGTCCTTGGCACAACCACAGCCGAAAGCCCCCAAGTCAGGGACGAGCCGCTACAGCAAGCAGATGATTGTGGAAGTGGGTTATTTTCCACGTCCCGCATAACCATCTTTGAAGTGGGCTGGGAGCCACCCCTTCACAGCGCTGCAGCCGAGAGCCTCCTCAAGGGAACTCGGGATTCGGCTGGCTTGTGACAGCTCAACTCCTCCTCCACGGAAGCCCCCAGGGTACACAGCCAAGAAGCAGGGAGAGCCGCATGGATGTGACAGGAGCCCTACTCCAAGCCCAGGGACTTGTGAGGCCATGGCAGAGAGGGACTGAGGGGAGTCTGAGCTGAAGGGGTGGATGCCTGCCACAGCCCCAGGGTATCAAAACCACAACCCCAGGAATGGCTGGGTGTAATGGGAGTTAAAGCCCTCTTCCCTGCCAAACTGCACAGGGCATGACCCCCACCCACAGGGCTGGTGGTCCCCACTGCACACGGAAAATTGGTGCACTAATTGGACATCCACATGGTTTGGACCCCCACTCACTGTATAAACAAAGTTGGGGAGAACTGGAGTGAGAATAAGAGGTGGCTGGGGAGTGCCATCTGCAGGTAGATCAGGGAAAGTGTACTCCATCAAGCTGTAGCTCTGTCAAATTACAGATAATTGTTTAAATAAGCCTGCATGTCCTAAAAGAACCCTATCAAGATAAGCAAATGCCAAGAGGCCAAAAACAACAGAAAATTATAAAGCATATGAAGAAACTGGAAGATATGGATAACCCAAACACCCAAATTAAAAAATCAGAGGAGATACAGAACTTGGGAGAAATTAATCAAAGAAGTAATCACAAACACCAATACTACAGTTCAGGATATAAAGCACATCAAGAAGACCCTAGAAGAGTATAAAAAAGAATTTGCAAGAGTAAATTTAAAAAATAGAGGATCTTATGGAAATAAAAGAAACTGTTGATTAAATTAAAAAGATTCTTGATACGCATAGTACTAAATTAGAGGAAGCTGAGGAAAGAATAAGCAAACTAGAAGAGTGTAGGCTGGAAAGTGCATGCACAAAAGAACGAATGTTGGAAAAAAATTGAAAAAATTGAAATGGAGCTCAGGGACATGATGGACAACATGAAGCTCACAAATATAAGAATCATCAGTGTTCCAGAAGGGGAAGAGAAGGGTAAAGGACTAGGAAGAGTATTCAAAGACATTGTTGGAGAGAACGTCCTAACCCTTCTAAACGACATAAATACGCAAATCACAGATGCCCAACAAACTCCAAACAGAAAAAATCCAAATAAACCCACTCAGAGACATATTCTGATCATATTGTCTCTGAAGAGAAGGAGTAAGTTCTGATAGCAGCAATAGAGAAGCAATTCATCACATACAAGGGAAACAACATAAGACTAAGTAGTGACTACTCAGCAGCCACCAACAAGGCAAGAAAGCAGTGGTATGACATGTTTAAAATTCTGAAAGAGAAAAATTGCCAACCAAGAATTCTTTATCCAGTAAAGCTCTCCTTCAAATTTGAGAGAGAGTTTAAAATCTTCACAGACAAACAAATGCTGAGAGAATTTGCTAACAAGAGACCTGCCCTACAAGAATACTAAAAGGGAGTCCTACCGTCTGAGGAAAAGAAGAAAGGGGAGAGAAATCTGGAGAAGGGCATGGAACTAAAGAGTTTTTGTAAGGATATGTTAAAGGAAATAAAGAGAGAGAGGGGAAAAAATATATCTGACAAATAAAAACCAGAGGCTATGAGGGCTGATTCAAGAACTGCCTTCACAGTAATAACATTGAATGTGAATGGATTAAACTCCCTGATTAAAAGATATAGATGGGCAGAATGGATTAAAAACCATGAACCATCAATATGTTGCTTACAGGAGACTCAGACCCAGAGACACAAAGAAATTGAAAGTGAAAGGATGGAAAAAAAATATTCCATGCAAGCTACAGCCAAAAGAAAGCAGGAGTAGTAATATTAATCTCAGATAAAATAGACTTTAAATGTAAGGATGTCATAAGGGACAAAGAAGGACACTATATACTAATACAAAGGAAATAACAACAAGAAGAAATAATAATCATAAATGTTCATGTACCCAATCAAGGTGCCCCAAAGTACATGAGACAAACACTGGCAAAACTGAAGGAAGCAATAGATGTTTCCACAATAATTGTAGGAGACTTCAATGCATCACTCTCTCCTATAGACAGATCAACCAGACAGAGGAACAATAAGGAAATTGAAAATCTAAACAATGTGATAAAGGATTTCGATGTATAGAGCATTATATCCCAAATCACCAGGATATACATTCTTCTCTAGTGCCCACGGAACTTTCTCCAGAATAGACCATATGCTGGGACACAAAACAAGCCTCAATAAATTTAAAAAGACTGAAATTATTCAAGCACATTCTCTGATCACAATGGAATACAACTAGAAGTTAATAACCATTAAAGATCCAGAACATTCACAAATATCTGGAGGTTAAACAACACACTCCTAAACAATCAGAGGGTTAAAGAAGAAATAGGAAGAGAAATTGCTAAATATCTAGAGACAAATGAAAATGAGACCACAACATATCAAAACTTATGGGATGCAGTGAAGGCAGTATTGAGGGGGAAATTTATAGCTCTAAATGCATATATTAAAAAGCAAGAAAGAACTAAAACCAAAGAACTAATGGAACTGAAGAAGCTAGAAAATGAACAGCAAACTAATCCTAAACCAAGCAGAAGAAATAACAAGAATTAAAGCACAAATAAATGACATAGAGAACAAAAAACAATAGAGGGAATAAATAAAACCAAAAGTTCGTTTTTGAGAAGATCAACAAGATTGACAAGCGCTTAGCTAGACTGACAAAATAAAAAAGAGAGAAGGCCCAAATAAAAATAATAATAAATGAGAGAGGGGACATTACTGCAGATCCCCAAAAAATAAAAAATAAAAAAAAACCTAAGACGATACTATGAACAATTGTACACCAACAAACAAGATAATGTAGAGGAAATGGACAATTTCTTGGAAACACATGAACAACCTAGACTGTCCAGAGAAGAAATAGAAGACCACAACAAACCAATCACAAGCAAAGAGATCCAGTCATCAAAAAGCTTCCCACAAATAAATGCCCAGGGCCAGATGGCTTCACAGGGGAATTCTAACAAACTTTTCAAAAAGAACTGACACCAATCTTACTTAAACTCTCTCAAAAAATTGAAAAAAATGGAACACTACCTAACTCATTTTATGAAGCTAACATCACTCTAATACCAAAACCAGGTAAAGATGCTACAAGAAAGGAAAACTACAGACCAATCTCCCTCATGAATATGGAATCAAAAATTTTCTACAAAATACTTGCAAATCGAATCCAAAGACACATTAAAAAAACATACACCATGACCAAGTGGGGTTCATTCCAGGCATGCAAGGATGGTTCAACATCAGAAAATCAATCAATGTAATACAACACATTAACAAATCAAAATAAGTAGTGTTTCTATACCCAAGCAATGAGCAAGCTGAAGAAATCAAGAAAAAAATTCCATTTGCAACAGCAACTCAAATAATCCAAATCTAGGAATAAATTTAACCAAGGGTGTAAAGGACTTGGTTTATCCATCAGTTGATGAACACTTGGGTTGCTTCCATATTTTGATTATTGTAAATAATGCCTCTATGAAAATCAGTGTGCAAATATTTATTTGAGTCCCTGCTTTCAATTCTTCTGGGTATATACCTAGTTTTACAGAAAAACACAAAACATTGCTAAAAGAAATCAGAGACCTAGATAAAAGGAAGGACATCCCATGTTCATGGATTGAAAGACTAAATATTGTTAGGATGTCAATTCTACCCAAAATGATTTACAGATTCAATGTAATCCCAATCAAAATTCCAACAATCTACTGTAAAGAAATGGAAAAGCCAATTATCAAATTTATTGGAAAGGTAAGGGGCCCAGAATAGCCAAAAACATCTTGAAAAAGAAGAATGAAGTTGGAAGACTCACATTTCCTGACTTTAAACCATATTACAAAGCTACAATGGTCAAAACAGCATGGTACTGGTACAAGCACCATGGAATCAAATCGAGTTCAGACCAATCAAATTGAGTTCAGAAATAGACCCTCACACCTATGACCAATTGATTTTTGACAAGGCTGCCAAGTCTACACAATTAGGAAAGAATAGCCTCTTCAACAAATGGTTGTGGGAAAACTGGATAACCATATACAAAAGAATGAAAGAGGACCCTATTTCACATCATATACTATAATTAACTCAAAATAGATCAAAGACCTTAATATAAGAGCCAGGACAATAAAACTCCTAGAACAAGATATAGGGACGCATCTTCAGGATCTTGTGGTTAGCAATGGTTTCTTAGACTTTACACCTAAAGCACAAGCAACAAAAGAAAAAATAGATAAATGGGACCTCATCAAAATAAAAATCTTACGCATCAAGGGACTTTGTCATGAAAGTGACAATGAAACAAAATATTTGGAAACCACATATCCAAAAAGGGTTTAATATCCAGAATATATAAATAAATCCTAACACTGAACAATAAAAACACAAACAATCCAATTTAAAAATGGGCAAAGGACTTCAATAGACATTTCTCCAAAGAGGATATACAAATGGCTAAAAAGCACTTGAAAAGATGCTCAATACTGCTAGCTATTAGAGAAATGCAAATCAAAACTACAATGTGATATCATTTCACACCCACTAGAAAGGCTATGATTAAAAAAAAGTTACAGGTGTGGAAGAGGATGTGGAGAAATAGGAACACTCATTCATTGCTGGTAGGATTGTAAAATGGTACAGCCACAGTGGATGACAGTTTGACAGTTCTTCAGGAAGCTAAGTATAGAATTACCATATGACTTGGCAATCCTGCTGCCACGTATATACCCAGAAGAACTGAGAACAGGGACTCCAACAGCTATTTACACACCAATGTTAATAGCAGCATTTACATATTACCAAAAGATGGAAGCAACCCAAATGTTCATCAACTGATGAACGGATAAACAAAATATGGCATATACAAACAATGGAATATCATTCAGCTGTAAAAAGGAATGAAGTCCTGATGCAACAAGATGAATGAACCTTGAGGACATTATGCTGAGTGAAATATGCCAGGCACAAAAGGACAAATAATGTAAGATCTCACTGATAAAAACAAATTATAATAAGCAAACTCATGGAGATAGAATCTAAAATATAGGTTACCAGGGAATAGCTGGGGTAGAGAATGGGGAGCTGATGCTTAATTTGTACAGAATTTCTGTTTAGGTTGATTGTAAAGGTTTGGGAACGGATGGTGGTGTTGGTAGCACATTATCGTGAGTGTAATTAACAGTGCTGAACTATATGTGTGAATGTGGTTGAAAGAGGAGGTTTTGGATTGTGTCTGTTACTAGAATGAAAGTTAGCAGATGAAACTTGGGTCTGTATAACAGTAAACCCTATTGTGGATGATGAACTGGGGTTAATAGTACAAGTATAAGAATGTTTTTTCATGAATTTTAACAAATGTATGACGCTATTCCAAGGTGTTAATAATAGGGTGATCTATGGGGGAAAAAAAAATATACCTAATGCACACTATGGACTATAGCTAATAGTACTATTGCAATTTTCTTTCCAAATTGTAACAAAGGTAACAAACTAATGCAAAGTATCAACAATAGGGGGGTATATGAAAACGCTGCATTTTTTATTTTACTTTTCTGTAAATCTCCATCTTATCTAAAAATAATAATTTTTTAAAAGAAATATATCATAATATCATAAATAGTCACCATAGGACACACACACACACACACACACAGATTCAAACACACAAATGCTGGCAAATTAATTCTACTTTGGAGGAATTAAGTTAGTTTTCTAAACCCCATATTTACTTGAAATGATTATAAAAAGAGGAAATAAAACCATATGCACTCATGTGTTCCAAAAGCAAAATTAAGAAGTTCCTCTCCTAAAAAGCGAAAGTATTCTCAAAACTTTTAGGGTTATAGTTTCAGTCCTCTTCTCACGTCTCTCTAACCCTTCCTGTATACGTAGTTCTCTTCATCTCTTATTGCTTAGATAATCAGATAAAGGTAATAATAATGTTTATTGAGTGCTTACTATATGTCAAGCACTGCTCTAAGCCCTTTACAGCAATATATCATTTAATTATCAAAAAAAATCTATGCCAGAAACACTGTTATTAACATCTTCATTTTACAGAAGAGGTACTAGGAATTAACTAATTTGTCCAAAGTCACAAAGCCAAAACATATGTATTTTGAACATACACACCTGAGAGTTCCTCAAAGCTAGTCTAAAGTTTTTTCTATAGAGCTAGAAAGTAGGGGTGACGGATTCTGCTCTGTTGGTTACGCAGTTAAACTAAAATAAGAATAAAATAACAGTTGTGGGGGTTATGCCTAGAAGAAGACAAGAAAGGTACTAGATTCTGGGTTCTACAAAAGTACTAGACTCTAGGTTCCACAAATACTAGCTTCAACTACCTCCAATGATTTAGAGTAGGGGTTAGAAAACTTTTTCTTAAAGGGCCAGACAGTAAATATTTTAAACTCTGCAGCCACCTAGCCTATGTCACAACTGTTCAACTCTGCCTTGTAACAAAAGCAGCCATAGGCAGTACCTAAAGGAATGAGCATTACTGTGCTACCAAACCAAAAAAACTTTATTTACAAAAGGAGGCAATCTTGTTGCAAGCAAAGCAATATTCAATTACAGCACGAAGGGATATTGGGTTCCTTAAAGAACCCACAATAATTGAGTTTTGTACAGCTGCATGTCACATGAAATAAACATTAAAAATATGAATAAAATACATGTAACAATTCCAAGTTAAAAAAAAAGTCCATAAGCCACTATCATAAACTATCATAAACTTACTAACAAAGTAAAATATCAATTAAGTATCTGCTAAAATTGTATCTGCCTTCCATAACCGACCACATGGAAAAAAAGACTGTGCTATTTTGTTTCAAGGAATAAGGTGTTCAAGGTTCACTTAACTTGTAACACAGCATTTTACAAGGTTACCTCTCTTTCTAGAGGCAAGCCTAGAAACTAAGGTACAATACCATCCTTACTCTCCTTTTTGAGGTCATCTATCCTACTGCCCCAACTCTCCCTTCATTCGCTGAAAATTTTAGCACCTGACTCCCTGTCTTAACAATTTCTCTTCCCTTTATTCTTGGCAACTTCAAGAACAAAATAGATAAGCTGTCCAATATCCAACACTTTTACCTCTAAATCCCTTGACCACCCCCATGACTTCAACAATCTTTTGTTCTAGCCCATCTCAATCACTAACAGTCATGGCCATACCCTAACAGCTCTCTGTCAGTCTCTAAAGAGGAATGGTAGTACCCTGGAAGTGCAATGGATGACCATTCAAATAAGGAAGAAAATAGAAGAACTTTTAAGTTTATTTATTAGAGAAAGAGAGAAATCAAGTTATACTTATATTTAATGTATGCCATACATTAATTAAAAATATATTGGGATGTGTACTCATTTATTTAAACTGGTAAGTATATGTGATCCAAACAAGATTACCACATATATCTTGCCATTGTCATTTACTGCATCCTCCAAAATCAAGCATCTTACTGACTCTCACCTCCAGTCTTTCTAGCTCAACAATCCTTCAACCTCTTTAAGATCTCTAAATCATTACCCTCTTCACCTTCTCACTGACCATCTTACCTCTCACGTCCTTATTTTTCTTCTATTCCCGCTCATATATGGTTCATCATTATAACCACTCCTATTCACTCTCAATTTTCTTAACCTTATTTTCCTCAAACAATCCTGAGAAAACCTTAACCTGGTTAAATCCAGCTCTGCCTATTCCATGCCTACACTCACGCACTTAACATAGCTGGAATAAAATACACAAACTTGCTGATTGGTCTCACTTCAAATTTATGACCACATATGTAAAGAAAGCCCTCAGCACTATCTAGCAATCTTATTTTTCCCTAGTCAGCACACCTCCCTCTCTTCTCAATCTTTTTTTTTTTATTTTGAGATAAATTCAAAGTTATATGAACAGTTGCAAAAACAATACTAGCCCCATACACAGAATTCCACAGAATTCCATCCTACCCTGACCCCCCTCCCCCGATAGCTCAATCCACCAACTTGAACATGCTGTCACATCGCTATTTCTTTCCCTCCCTATCTATCATCCATCATCTATTGCTCTGTCTTCTAAACATGAGTCAGCTGCACACATCCTTGAACATACACTATAATTCACGTATACACTTCCCATGAACAAGAACATTCTTTTATGCAATTCCATTAAGCGCAGCTAAGAAGTACAAGAGATTCAACAATGATACAAAGCTTACATTCTATATTTCCTTTTCCTTATGTCTCAGCTGTGTCCCTTTGACCCACCTGTCCTCTATCCTCCAATCCAATCCAAGTTCATCCTTAGCATTCAATTGTCATCTAGTTACTGTCTTTTTTTTTTTTTTTTTCAGTTATGGAAACATAATATACAGCCTAAATCTTCCCATTCCACCCCCTCCCTAGCCTTCCATTAGTGGGATTAATCACATTTAGAATATTGTAATGTTCTTTCCCACCATCCATTACTAGAAATCTCCCCTCACCTCAAACAGCAACCCTACAGTCATTTCTTAACTCCCCATTGGCCCTTCCCCCATTTCTCTTAACCCAAACTCTACTTTTCATCTCTATGGTTATATTCTCTGAAAATTTCTTTGTGTTTACTGTGGGGCTTAAAATTAACCTCTTAAATCTGTATCAATCTTGTTTTTCTTTGATACCACCTTCACTTCCATAGGACACATAAACTATGTTCCTCTACTCCTTCATTCCCCCACCTTTATATAGTTGTCTAAAATTACATATTTTACATTGAGTTTCAAAACCACAGATTTGTCCTTGAAGAGTTTGTGTATTTTATATCATGTAGGAATTAAATAGTGGAGTTACAGTTCAAAGATTACTGACTTCTATTTGTATTCCATTGTAGTTGAAGAATGTGCTTTGAGTATATTCAATTTTTTTTTTTTTTTTTTAATTTCTTGAGGCTTGTTTTATGTCCCAGCTTATGGTCTCTTCTGGAGAAAGATCTGTGATCACTAGAGAAAAATGAGCGTCCCGGTGATTTGGGATGCAAGGTACTATGTATGTCTGTTAAAATTCTCTATATCTCTTTCTCCTTTCTTTGTTTCTCTGTTGGTAGGGCTCCCTCAAGAATCTGAAGTACGGCAAGTCTTTTATTGGCAAAGTCTCTCAGCATTTGTTTGTCTGTGAAAAATTTAAGCTCTCCCTCAAATCTGAAGGAGAGTTTTGCTGGATAAAGTATTCTTGGTTGGAAATTTTTCTCTCTCAGAATTTTAAATATGTCATACCACTACCTTCTCGCCTCCATGGTGGCCGCTGAGTAGTCACAACTTAGTCTTATGTTGTTTCCTTTGTATGTGGTGAATTGCTTTTCTCTTGCTGCTTTCAGAACTTGCTCCTTCTCTTCAGTATTTGACAGTCTGATCAGAATATGTCTCGGAGTGGATTTATTTGGATTTATTCTATTTGGAGTTCTCTGGGCATTTATGCTTTGTGTATTTATATTGTGTAGAAGGTTTCGGAAGTTTTCCCCAACAATTTCTTTGAATACTCTTTCTAGACCTTTACCCTTCTCTTCCCCTTCTGGGACACCAATGAGTCTTAAGTTTGGACGTTTTATTTAATCTATTGTATCCCTGAAATCCATTTTGATTTTTTCGATTTTTTTCTCCATTCTTTCTTTTGTTCTTTCATTTTCTGTTCTGTGGACTACTAGGACACTGGGATGTTGTTCAGCTTCCTCTAGTCTTGTATTGTGAATATCCAGAGTCTTTTTAATTTGACCAAGTTTCTTTTATTTCCATAAGATCTTCTATTTTTTTATTTACTCTTGCAATGTCTTCTTTATGCTCTTCTAGGGTCTTCTTTATGTCACTTATATCCTGGGTCATGGTCTTCTTGATGTCCTTTAAATCCTTTGCCATGTTTTCGTTCCTCGATTGTAGTTCTTTTATTAATTTTGCGAGGTACCGTGTTTCTTCCGATATCTTGATTTGTGTGTTTGGAGTTGGATTCTCCATATTGTCTGGTTTTATCATATGCATTAAGATTTTCTGTTGTTTTTGGCCTCTTGGCATTTGTTTTGCTTGATAGGGCTCTTTCAAGTTGTAAAAAAAAAAAAAAAGGGTATCAATCTAATTTTTCAGAAACACAGTTTGGTGACGTACACTTTAACTAACCAGCAGATGGCGTCTATGGGTCACCTATATCCCTCAAGTCAGTTCTCAACCTTGTTCCTGTGGTGTGTAGGGAAATGATTCTTGTGGGTTCAGTTGGAGAACTCAGTTTGGGTGTGTTGCTGGAGCCGTTCGCCCTGAATGTGGGGCGTGTGTACGGGTGACCAGGGAGGAAGGACAGTTTTAATGTTCAAATCCCCCAGGTTCCCGGAGATTCAAGGCCGCCGCAAGAGTCTACGCCTTCACTTCAGTTCAGCCCCAAACCCTCTCTCTCGCTGATCCATAAACCACTGGACTTGGTGCAGCATCCCTGGGTTCTCCGAGTGGGTCCCCCCTCCCAGCTGCGATCCTCCAGGAGCTCAGGCGAGAGAATGCCGTGCTACGTCACCAGTGCACACCATCCCTTAAGGGAAGCCCTGGGCCTCCAGGCCGTGTGATGGTGCGCTCTCAGCCTGAAGCAAAGTGGCCGAATGGGGCGTCTCAACCCCCTCCTCCTCGCACAGTTCCTCCTTCCCAGCTCCGGGACAACTGGCGGGGCTCTGGGCTGTGGGCACGGCCCCGGGCAGGAGTTTATCCAGCCCTCCGGAGAGCCAGCTGCTAGCCGTGGGGTTTCTTTCTGCTTTCGGCTCTCCCCTCCATTCCCCCGGCTCCGAGGGTATCTGCAGTGGACTATCCTCCAGGTCAGACACCGAAAGGCCGGCCCAGCCCCCTCTTGCTGTGTTTTACTGTGTGGTTCCCACTATTGCAGCTGCAGCCGCTCCTGGGTTTCCACCCCCCCTTTTTTTTTTTAAAAGAGCTGGCCAGTCTCCAAACACTGAGCCCTGGCTTCCCCAGACCGCCGTGCAGTTGCGGGTCTTCCAGCCAGCTTACTCACTCGTTTCAGAGTGCAGACTCCCAGTTTCACCAAGTATACGGCCCCTCCGGAGCTAGGAGGCCTCGTCCAGCTGGTGCATCACTGTAACCAGTATTCTGGGTCACTTTCTGGTTTTTAGCTAGTGTTTCTCATGGAGGTGTTTTTTCGCCCTGTCTCAGCTAGCCACCATCTTAGTTTTCTCTGGTCTTCTCAATCCTCTAACACCTCTTTCCGTCATCTCCTTCTCAGCTGATGACCTCTAATATTATTTCCCTGAGAAAACAGAAGCCAGCAAAAGAGAACTTCCACTTCCTTCCCCACCAAATCTACCAACATACCTAGTTCTGTACCATGTACTCTGCCTCCCTCCTTGTAACAATGAATAGTCCCTGCTACTACTTAGGTTCAACCCTTGTACTTGCATACTAGACCCATTCCCTTTCTTTTACTCAAAAACTTTTCTCCTGAGGTTACCTCCTCTCTCATCCCACCAACAATTTTTCCTTCCCTACCAGACTATTTCCGTCACCATTCAAATATGCTGTAATAACTGCCATGCAAAAGCTATACCTAACCCCTTTGTCCTTCTCCCATTACTACCTATTTCTCTTCTTTACAGCAACATTCCCTAAGAAAATCATCTATATTCACTGTATCCACTGCCTTTTCTCTAACCCAATCTAATCAAACTTTCAATCCCACCACCCCACTGAAACCATTCCCTCAAGGTCACCTGCTCTTTCCACCTTGCCAAATCCAATGGTCATCTTGCGCAACCTCTCAGCAGTATTTGACCCAGCTGAGCATTCCCTTCTTGATACACTTTTTGCACTTGGTTCCTTGGAAAGCACACTTTCCTGATTTTCCTCCTACCTTACTACTGCTCATTTTTAGTCTCCTTCACTGATTCATCCTCATCTTCCCCATCTCTAAATGTTGAAGTGCCCGATGGCTCAGTCTGCAGCCCTCTTCTCAATCTATATGAACGCCACAGGAAATTTCCTACAACCCTATGGTTATAAAATACTACCTACAACTATAGCTTCTTTATCTTGATCTCAGAAATCTTATAATTAATTACTTAATTACGCTTTCCATTTGGATGACCCAATCTTTAAGAAAAACAAAACAGAACTCTTGATTTCTCCTTCAAAGCTCTTTCCTCCCCAATTGTTCCCTTTTCCTGTAACTACTGTTACATTCACCTAGTTGCTCAGGCCAAAAACCTATAGTCATTACTGATCCATCTCTCACTTTTACATCATCAGTAAATCCTGTCAGACATACCTTCAAAAATTTATTTTCTGATTACATGAGGTTTCAGTTTGCTAAAGCTGCCGGAATGAGATATAACAGAAATGGGTTGGCTTTTCAATGGAGTTTTATTAGATTACAAATTTACAGTTCTAAGGCCATGAAATTGTCCAAATTAAGGTACCAAAAGGAAGATACCTTCTCTGAGGAAAGGCTGCATCCAGGGTTCCTCTGTAACATGGAAAGCACATGGTTACATCTGCTGGTCCTTCTCTCCGGGTTCTGGTTTCAATGGCTGTCTCCAAATGTCTCTGGGTGTTTCTCTCTCTGCTCCATGGGCTTTTCTATCATTTATCTGCTTCACAAAGGACTCCAGTAAAGGATTAAGACCCACCTTGAATGGGCTGGGTCACATCTCATTTGAAATAGCTTAACCAAAAGGTCCCACACATAATAGGTCTGCCCCCACAAGAATGGAATAAAAGAACATGGTCTTTTCTGGGGTACATAACAAATTCAAACCAGCACACATGGTATATACAGTCCACAAAATTCATTGAAACATACCCTTAAAATGGATGCATTTTATTGTATGTAAATGTAAATTATACCTCAATAAAGTGTGGGTGTGTGTAGGTGTGTATTCTCTACATACATCTGACCATCTCTCATCACATTTACCACCACCACTCTCCTGCCTGAGCTATCAAAATAGCCTCCCAATTGGTTTCCCTGTCTCTACTTTTACCCATGACTGTCCACACAGTATGCATTTTTTAATGTAAATCAGATTATGTCAATTCCTTGCTCAAATCCCTCCAATGGATTCTCATCACATTTAAATTCCGAAGTCCATACCATAACCCCCAGCTCCACATGACCTAGCCCCCTCCCACCTCTCAGATCTCATCTCTAGTCACGTTACCCCATGTTCACTGTGCTCCAGACATACTGACCTTTCAGGCGTTTTTAAACACAAGAAGTTTATTTCCAATTTGAAAATGTATTTCAAATGAGGTATTTTACATCAAGGTTCATTTACTATGCATAACTACACTGGACAGTCAACAAAGAAATGCTTGCTCAAAACATCAAAAGAAGTGAATTTGAAATGAACACTTAATGCCACCTGGCCTTCAAAAACTCAAGTAAATATTTTAAAGTGCACGTAGCCTTCTACTGTCTGGCTGGAAAACTAAATTGGCATCAGTTACAGAAAACCTGGAACATCAGACTAAGGAATTGATATTTTATCTAATAGGTCTCAGACGCAAGCTTAAGTATTGGGAAATGTTTTCTATTTTTCAAATACTGAGGTCACAAATTTTGCAAAGATGTGTGGAATACTGGAGGAAATGAGGAATTACTTTCAGGGACATACATGTCTTTTTGTACCTCTAGAATTTTGAACCATATAATTACAGTACATATTTAAAAATAAATTATATTCTTAAATTTTATTTAAAAAAGAAAAAGTAATTTCTATTTTTTTTTAGTTTTTAAGAAACTAAAATAAATTCCAAGCTTTTTGGGAAAAATTTATACCACTTGGAATATTTTTAGTTCTCTTACCATATCTAAGAATTGGATTGAAGAAATACAAATACTTATATAAAATATGTTCAAATATGTAGATAATGTAGACACATACACACAAAATATAACACACACTTATACATAATGGTGAATTATTACATATTAGGGAGCTCCTTTCAGAATTTAACTCTGCAACCTAGTTGAATTATCAACACAACCACAACTTGCCAATTTTCAAGCATTTTCCTTAAACACTTATATAGCCATTGAAAGACTACACAGTGAAGATGTCTCTCAGAACTCTAAGGGCCTGCAAACGATAAAAGAACAGGATAGGAAAAAAAGAGAGAATTGACAGCACAATGCCCCTCTCAAACTCATCTCCAGTGGCAAGTCTCACCGCTACATCAGTTAAATAAGATTAATAATTAAATGACCTGGTGACAACGACAATAGGGAGTACAAACCCCATCATTATCTCCAAATCTGTTCCAGCCCAGACAATCAAGGAGTGATGAGGAATAGGACTGACTGTGATGGACTGAATTGAGCACCCCACTTTGGACATGCTCTTGGTCTAACTTTGCATTCTGGTGGGTGTGGACCCACTGTAAATAGTTATTTCTCCAAAATGTTACTTCAGTTAAGGTGTGGCCCAACTGAATCAGGTGAGGCTTTAATCCAATTTACTGAAGTTCTTTATAAGCAGAGTGAAAGTAAGACAGGGAGAGAAGCTGGAAATCAGCAGAACCCAGAGGAGAAAGGAGAAGACATCACCATGTATATTGCCATGTGACAGAAAAGCCAAAGAACCCCAAAGATGGCCAACCAGCCAGAAAATACTCACCCTGGAGGAAGAAAGTTTTCTAGCCTCTAAAACTGTGAGTTAATAAATTCCTGTAGTTAAGCCAACCCATTGTATGATATTTGTTTTAGCAGCTAAGAAACTAAAATAAGGACCTCACAGTATATTGTCATTCTCTCAGATGAATAAAAATTCTGATTTTTATTCCTGACCTAAATTCTACAACCACTACACCATGAAAGAATCAGGAAGTAAGCCATGTTTAATTAAGAAAACTCACCCCACACCAGTCAGGGCAATGGCAAAATCCTATAAGGAACAAAAAGGAAAAGTCTGAGAAAGCAGAAAACCCAAACCTTCTAACCTAAAAGATCAGTCCTTTGATCAAAGGTAAGGTGGTATAGGCTTGTTCATGGCCTATATCTAAAAAAAAAGATGGCCTTCACCCTGTTATCTGACATGTCCAGGCTCATATCCTGTGGTCATGACAAGAGAACATGGGAAAAGTTGCTCTTCACCTTAAAATCAGAGAAACAGCATTCTCTCTTGGAAAATGTGCCCTTGATTCCCATTATCCTCTTCTATTAACACTATGTCTGTCCTGAATCCCATCCTAGCTACCATCTACATTCCTGAGTTTCAAATTCATGCAGAAGTCAGCGTATTTTGAATATAATTTATCCAAAAGTCAACAATGGGCACTTGGTAAGGTTGAAAACATTTTAAAATGCTGCTTCTTAAACTTTAATAAGCATACTGTGGATCTTGTTAAAATGCAAATTCTAATTCAGAAGGTCTAAGGTAAAGGCTTGAGAGTCTGGAATTCAAACAGGTTCCCAGACATAGATAAGCCTCCTGGTCCCCAGAAAAGTAGCAAGATTTTAAAAGGCAACAGCAAGTGGATCCCTAATCAAACCATATACAAAAAGCAACTCAAAATGGATCAAAGACCTAAATATAATAACTAAAACTATAAAACTCCTAGAAGAAAACATAGAGGAACATATTTAGGATCTTGTATTAGGCAATAGATTCATATACTTTATACCAAAAGCATGAGCAACAAAAGAACAAATAGATAAACTGGACTTCATCAAAATTAAAAATGTTTGTGCTTTAAAGGATATTATCAAGAAAGTGAAGACAATTGATGGAAAGGGAGAAAATATTTGGAAAACATATCTCTGATAAGGATTTAATATTCAGAATATATAAAGAAATCCTTTAACTCAACAACAAAAAGACAAATAACCCAATTTAAAAACGTTGAAAGGACTTCAATAGCCATTTCTCCAAAGAAGATAGACAAATAGCCAATAAGCACATGAAAAGATGTTCAACATCATTAGCCATTAGGGAAATGCAAATCAGACCCACAATGAGATTCCATTTCATACCCACTAGAATCGCTATTATTAATAAAACAGAAAAGCAAGTATTGGTGAGGACGCAAAGAAATAGGAAATCGTTGGTGGGAATGCAAAATGGTGCAGCTACTGTGGGAAAGTTTGGCTGTTCCTCAGAGAGTTAAGTATCAAATTACTACATGACCTGGTAATCCCACTTCTAGGTAGATACCCAAAAGAAATGAAAGCAGGATGTGCCAGTTTGTATATTTATGTCCCCCAGAAAAAGCCATAATCTTTAATGCATTCTTGTGGGGGCAGACTTATTAGTGTGAATTCGTTTGGAACCTATTGGTTCAGTGTCCATGGAGATGTGATCCACCCAAATGTAGGTGATAACTCTGGATAATTTCCATGGAGGCATGGCCCCACCCATTCAGCATGGGCCTTGTTTAGTTTACTAGGGCACTATATAAACTCAGACAGAAGGAGCTCATAGCTAGCTGGAACTGAGACAGACATTTTGAAGATGGCCCTTGGAAGCTGATACAGACATTTTGGAGAATGCCATTTTGAAACGCAACCTAGGAGCAAGCAGACATCAGCCATGTGTCTTCCCAGCTAACAGAGGTTTTCTGGATGCCAATGGCCTTTCTCCAGTGAAAGTACCCTTTGTTGATGGACACTTTATGTCCTTAAGACTATAACTGTGTCTCCAAATAAACCCCCTTCTATAAAAGCCAATCCGGTTGAATGGACTGGACGCCAGAGACTTAGAAGACAGGAGGCTCATGTTAAAACTTAAGTCGAAGATGGCAGACTGGTGAGCTGTATGTTTTAGTTACTCCTCCAGGAAAGGAGGTCGAAAGCCAGGAACTGCGTGGACTGGACACCACAGAGCAATCTGACTTTGGGCATACTTCATACAACACTCATGAAAACGTGGAACTGCTGAGATCAGCGAAATCTGTAAGTTTTTGCGGCCAGGGGACCCGCGCCCCTCCCTACCAGGCTCAGTCCCGGGGGAAGAGGGGCTGTCAGCTCCGGGAAGGAGAAGGGAGAACTGCAGTGGCTGCTCTTATCGGAAACTCATTCTACTGATACAGACTCCAACCATAGATACACTGAGACCAGACACCAGAGAATCTGAGAGCAGCCAGCCCAGCAGAGAGGAGACAGGCATAGAAAAAAAACAACACGAAAAACTCCAAAATAAAAGCGGAGGATTTTTGGAGTTCTGGTGAACATAGAAAGGGGAAGGGCCCTGAGGCGCATATGCAAATCCCAAAGAAAAGCTGATCTCTCTGCCCTGTGGACCTTTCCTTAATGGCCCTGGTTGCTTTGTCTCTTAGCATTTCAATAACCCATTAAATCTCCGAGGAGGGCCCGTTTTTTTTTTTTTTTTTTTTTTTAATCCTTTTTTCTTTTTCTAAAACAATTACTCTAAGAAGCCCAATACAGAAAGCTTCAAAGACTTGCAATTTGGGCAGGTCAAGTCAAGAGCGGAACTACGAGAGCTCTGAGTCAAAACGCAATAATCCAGTGGCTGAGAAAATTCACTAAATACCACAACTTCCCAAGAAAAGGGGGGTGTCCGCCCACAGCCATCATCCTGGTGGACAGGAAACACTCCTGCCCATTGCCAGCCCCATAGCCCAGAACTGCCCCAGACAACCCAGTGTGACGGAAGTGCTTCAAATAACAGGCACACACCACAAAACTGGGTGTGGACATTAGCCTTCCCTGCAACCTCAGCTGATAGTCCCAGAGTTGGGAAGGTAGAGCAGTGTGAATTAACAAAGCCCCATTCAGCCATCATTTCAGCAGACTGGGAGCCTCCCTACACAGCCCAGCAGCCCAGAACTGCCCTGGGGGGACGGCACTCACCTGTGACATAGCACAGTCATCCCTCAACAGAGGACCCGGGGTGCACGGCCTGGAAGAGGGGCCCACTTGCAAGGCTCAGGAGCCATACGCCAATACCAAGGACTTGTGGGTCAGTGGCAGAGACAAACTGTGGCAGGACTGAACTGAAGGATTAGACTATTGCAGCAGCTTTAAAACTCTAGGATCACCAGGGAGATTTGATTGTTAGAGCCACCCCCCCCCCCGACTGCCCAGAAACACGCCCCATATACAGGGCAGGCAACACCAACTACACACGCAAGCTTGGTACACCAATTGGACCCCACAAGACTCACTCCCCTACTCACCAAAAAGGCTAAGCAGGGGAGAACTGGCTTGTGGAGAACAAGTGGCTCGTGGACGCCACCTGCTGGTTAGTTAGAGAAAGTGTACTCCATGAAGCTGTAGATCTGATAAATTAGAGATAAGGACTTCAATTGGTCTACAAATCCTAAAAGAACCCTATCAAGTTCAGCAAATGCCACGAGGCCAAAAACAACAGAAAATTATAAAGCATATGAAAAAACCAGACGATATGGATAACCCAAGCCCAAGCACCCAAACCAAAAGACCAAAAGAGACACAGCACCTAGAGCAGCTACTCAAAGAACTAAAGATGAACAATGAGACCATAGTACGGGAGATAAAGGAAATCAAGAAGACCCTAGAAGAGCATAAAGAAGACATTGCAAGACTAAATAAAAAAATGGATGATCTTATGGAAATTAAAGAAACTGTTGACCAAATTAAAAAGATTCTGGACACTCATAGTACAAGACTAGAGGAAGCTGAACAACGAATCAGTGACCTCGAAGATGACAGAATGGAAAATGAAAACATAAAAGAAAGAATGGGGAAAAAAATTGAAAAAATCGAAATGGACCTCAGGGATATGATAGATAATATGAAATATCCAAATATAAGATTCATTGGTGTCCCAGAAGGGGAAGAAAAGGGTAAAGGTCTAGGAAGAGTATTCAAAGAAATTGTTGGGGAAAACTTCCCAAATCTTCTAAACAACATAAATACACAAATCATAAATGCTCAGCGAACTCCAAATAGAATAAATCCAAATAAACCCACTCCGAGACATATACTGATCACAATATCAAACACAGAAGAGAAGGAGCAAGTTCTGAAAGCAGCAAGAGAAAAGCAATTCACCACATACAAAGGAAACAGCATAAGACTAAGTAGTGACTACTCAGCAGCCACCATGGAGGCAAGAAGGCAGTGGCATGATATATTTAAAATTCTGAGTGAGAAAAATTTCCAGCCAAGAATACTTTATCCAGCAAAGCTCTCCTTCAAATTTGAGGGAGAGCTTAAATTTTTCACAGACAAACAAATGCTGAGAGAATTTGCTAACAAGAGACCTGCCCTACTGGAGATACTCAAGGGAGCCCTACAGACAGAGAAATAAAGAAAGGACAGAGAGACTTGGAGAAAGGTTCAGTACTAAAGAGATTCGGTATGGGTACAATAAAGGATATTAATAGACAGGGGAAAAATTATGACAAACATAAACCAAAGGATAAGATGGCTGATTCAAGAAATGCCTTCACGGTTATAACGTTGAATGTAAATGGATTAAACTCCCCAATTAAAAGATATAGATTCGCAGAATGGATCAAAAAAAATGAACCATCAATATGTTGCATACAAGAGACTCATCTTAGACACAGGGACACAAAGAAACTGAAAGTGAAAGGATGGAAGAAAATATTTCATGCAAGCTACAGCCAAAAGAAAGCAGGTGTAGCAATATTAATCTCAGATAAAATAGACTTCAAATGCAGGGATGTTTTGAGAGACAAAGAAGGCCACTACGTACTAATAAAAGGGGCAATTCAGCAAGAAGAAATAACAATCGTAAATGTCTATGCACCCAATCAAGGTGCCACAAAATACATGAGAGAAACACTGGAAAAACTAAAGGAAGCAATTGATGTTTCCACAATAATTGTGGGAGACTTCAACACATCACTCTCTCCTATAGATAGATCAACCAGACAGAAGACCAATAAGGAAATTGAAAACCTAAACAATCTGATAAATGAATTAGATTTAACAGACATATACAGGACATTACATCCCAAATCACCAGGATACACATACTTTTCTAGTGCTCACGGAACTTTCTCCAGAATAGATCATATGCTGGGACATAAAACAAGCCTCAATAAATTTAAAAAGATTGAAATTATTCAAAGCACATTCTCTGACCACAATGGAATACAATTAGAAGTCAATAACCATCAGAGACTTAGAAAATTCACAAATACCTGGAGGTTAAACAACACACTCCTAAACAATCAGTGGGTTAAAGAAGAAATAGCAAGAGAAATTGCTAAATATATAGAGACGAATGAAAATGAGAACACAACATACCAAAACCTATGGGATGCAGCAAAAGCAGTGCTAAGGGGGAAATTTATAGCACTAAACGCATATATTAAAAAGGAAGAAAGAGCCAAAATCAAAGAACTAATGGATCAACTCAAGAAGCTAGAAAATGAACAGCAAACCAATCCTAAACCAAGTACAAGAAAAGAAATAACAAGGATTAAAGCAGAAATAAATGACATAGAGAACAAAAAAACAATACAGACGATAAATATCACCAAAAGTTGGTTCTTTGAGAAGATCAACAAGATTGACAAGCCCCTAGCTAGACTGACAAAATCAAAAAGAGAGAAGACCCATATAAACAAAATAATGAATGAAAAAGGTGACATAACTGCAGATCCTGAAGAAATTAAAACAATTATAAGAGGAAACTATGAACAACTGTATGGCAACAAACTGGATAATGTAGAGGAAATGGACAATTTCCTGGAAACATATGAACAACCTAGACTGACCAGAGAAGAAATAGAAGACCTCAACCAACCCATTACAAGCAAAGAGATCCAATCAGTCATCAAAAATCTTCCCACAAATAAATGCCCAGGGCCAGATGGCTTCACAGGGGAATTCTACCAAACTTTCCAGAAAGAACTCACACCAATCTTACTCAAACTCTTTCAAAACATTGAAGAAAATGGAACACTACCTAACTCATTTTATGAAGCTAACATCAATCTAATACCAAAACCAGGCAAAGATGTTACAAAAAAGGAAAACTACCGGCCAATCTCCCTAATGAATATAGATGCAAAAATCCTCAACAAAATACTTGCAAATCGAATCCAAAGACACATTAAAAAAATCATACACCATGACCAAGTGGGGTTCATTCCAGGCATGCAAGGATGGTTCAACATAAGAAAATCAATCAATGTATTACAACACATTAACAAGTCAAAAGGGAAAAATCAATTGATCATCTCAATAGATGCTGAAAAAGCATTTGACAAAATCCAACATCCGTTTTTGATAAAAACACTTCAAAAGGTAGGAATTGAAGGAAACTTCCTCAACATGATAAAGAGCATATATGAAAAACCCACAGCCAGCATAGTACTCAATGGTGAGAGACTGAAAGCCTTCCCTCTAAGATCTGGAACAAGACAAGGATGCCCGCTGTCACCACTGTTATTCAACATTGTGCTGGAAGTGCTAGCCAGGGCAATCCGGCAAGACAAAGAAATAAAAGGCATCCAAATTGGAAAAGAAGAAGTAAAACTGTCATTGTTTGCAGATGATATGATCTTATATCTGGAAAACCCTGAGAAATCGACGATACAGCTACTAGAGCTAATAAACAAATTTTGCAAAGTAGCGGGATACAAGGTTAATGCACATAAGTCCGTAATGTTTCTATATGCTAGAAATGAACAAACTGAAGAGACACTCAGGAAAAAGATACCATTTTCAATAGCAACTAAAAAAATCAAGTACCTAGGAATAAACTTAACCAAAGATGTAAAAGACCTATACAAAGAAAACTACATAACTCTACTAAAAGAAATAGAAGGGGACCTTAAAAGATGGAAAAATACTCCATGTTCATGGATAGGAAGACTAAATGTCATTAAGATGTCAATTCTACCCAAACTCATCTACAGATTCAATGCAATCCCAATCAAAATTCCAACAACCTACTTTGCAGACTTGGAAAAGCTAGTTATTAAATTTATTTGGAAAGGAAAGATGCCTCGAATTGCTAAAGACACTCTAAAAAAGAAAAACGAAGTGGGAGGACTTACACTCCCTGACTTTGAAGCTTATTATAAAGCCACAGTTGCCAAAACAGCATGGTACTGGCACAAAGATAGACATATAGATCAATGGAATCGAATTGAGAATTCGGAGATAGACCCTCAGATCTATGGCCGACTGATCTTTGATAAGGCCCCCAAAGTCACTGAACTGAGCCATAATGGTCTTTTCAACAAATGGGGCTGGGAGAGTTGGATATCCATATCCAAAAGAATGAAAGAGGACCCCTACCTCACCCCCTACACAAAAATTAACTCAAAATGGACCAAAGATCTCAATATAAAAGAAAGTACCATAAAACTCCTAGAAGATAATGTAGGAAAACATCTTCAAGACCTTGTATTAGGCGGCCACTTCCTAGACTTTACACCCAAAGCACAAGCAACAAAAGAGAAAATAGATAAATGGGAACTCCTCAAGCTTAGAAGTTTCTGCACCTCAAAGGAATTTCTCAAAAAGGTAAAGAGGCAGCCAACTCAATGGGAAAAAAATTTTGGAAACCATGTATCTGACAAAAGACTGATATCTTGCATATATAAAGAAATCCTACAACTCAATGACAATAGTACAGTCGGCCCAATTATAAAATGGTCAAAAGATATGAAAAGACAGTTCTCTGAAGAGGAAATACAAATGGCCAAGAAACATATGAAAAAATGTTCAGCTTCACTAGCTATTAGAGAGATGCAAATTAAGACCACAATGAGATACCATCTAACACCGGTTAGAATGGCTGCTATTAAACAAACAGGAAACTACAAATGTTGGAGGGGATGTGGAGAAATTGGGACTCTTATTCATTGTTGGTGGGACTGTATAATGGTTCAGCCACTCTGGAAGTCAGTCTGGCAGTTCCTTAGAAAACTAGATATAGAGTTACCATTCGATACAGGGATTGCACTTCTCGGTATATACCCGGAAGATCGGAAAGCAGTGACACGAACAGATATCTGCACGCCAATGTTCATGGCAGCATTATTCACAATTGCCAAAAGATGGAAACAACCCAAATGTCCTTCAACAGATGAGTGGATAAATAAAATGTGGTATATACACACGATGGAATACTACGCGGCAGTAAGAAGGAACGATCTCGTGAAACATATGACAACATGGATGAACCTTGAAGACATAATGCTAAGTGAAATAAGCCAGACACAAAAAGAGAAATATTATATGCTACCACTAATGTGAACTTTGAAAAATGTAAAACAAATGGCTTATAATGTAGAATGTAGGGGAACTAGCAATAGAGAGCAATTAAGGAAGGGGGAACAATAATCCAAGAAGAACAGATAAGCTATTTAACGTTCTGGGGATGCCCAGGAATGACTATGGTCTGTTAATTTCTGATGGATATAGTAGGAGCAAGTTCACAGAAATGTTGCTATATTAGGTAACTTTCTTGGGGTAAAGTAGGAACATGTTGGAAGTTAAGCAGTTATCTTAGGTTAGTTGTCTTTTTCTTAGTCCCTTGTTATGGTCTCTTTGAAATGTTCTTTTATTGTATGTTTGTTTTCTTTTTAACTTTTTTTCATACAGTTGATTTAAAAAAGAAGGGAAAGTTAAAAAAAAAAAAAAAAAAAACAAGGAAAAAAAAAAAGATGTAGTGCCCCCTTGAGGAGCCTGTGGAGAATGCAGGGGTATTCGCCTACCCCACCTCCATGGTTGCTAACATGACCACAGACATAGGGGACTGGTGGTTTGATGGGTTCAGCCCTCTACCACAGATTTTACCCTTGGGAAGACGGTTGCTGCAAAGGAGAGGCTAGGCCTCCCTATGGTTGTGCCTAAGAGCCTCCTCCCGAATGCCTCTTTGTTGCTCAGATGTGGCCCTGTCTCTCTAGCTAAGCCAACTTGAAAGGTGAAATCACTGCCCTCCCCCCTACATGGGATCAGACACCCAGGGGAGTGAATCTCCCTGGCAACGTGGAATATGACTCCCGGGGAGGAATGTAGACCCGGCATCGTGGGACGGAGAACATCTTCTTGATCAAACGGGGGATGTGAAAGGAAATGAAATAAGCTTCAGTGGCAGAGAGAATCCAAAAGGAGCCGAGAGGTCACTCTGGTGGGCACTCTTACGCACACTTTAGACAACCCTTTTTAGGTTCTAAAGAATTGGGGTAGCTGGTGGTGGATACCTGAAACTATCAAACTGCAACCCAGAACCCATGAATCTCGAAGACAGTTGTATAAAAATGTAGCTTATGAGGGGTGACAAGGGGATTGGGAAAGCCATAAGGACCACACTCCACTTTGTCTAGTTTATGGATGGATGAGTAGAAAAATAGGGGAAGGAAACAAACAGACAAAGGTACCCAGTGTTCTTTTTTACTTCAATTGCTCTTTTTCACTCTAATTATTATTCTTGTTATTCTTGTGTGTGTGCTAATGAAGGTGTCAGGGATTGATTTGGGTGATGAATGTACAACTATGTAATGGTACTGTAAACAATCGAAAGTACGATTTGTTTTGTATGACTGCGTGGTATATGAATATATCTCAATAAAATGAAGATGATAAAAAAAAAAAAAAAAAAAAAACTTAAGTCAGATCGTGTTACCCACCTGCTCCGTGCCCTCAGGGGCCCACAATGAAAGTGCTATTCCCCCATCCCCAGTATGCCTGGTCCCCTTACTCTGCTCGATTTTGCCTTTTCCCCATAGCACTTACTGACATCCTCCAAACTAAGCTAACTGCTGGCATTTACCATCTGTCTCTCCCATATATCAGCTCTGTGGGGACAGGGATCTTCATCCGTTTTGTGCTGGTTTGAATGTATTATGTCCCCCAGAAAAAGCCATATTCTTTGATGCAATCTTGTGGGGCAGACAGAATAGTGGGGATTAAGTTGGAACATCTGAATTAGGTGGTTTGCATAGAGATGCGCCCCACTGAACTGTAGATGATAACTGATGGGATATTTCCATGGAGGCATAGCCCCACCCATTCAGGGTGGGCCTTGATCAGTGGAGCCATATAAACGTCCTGACTCAAAGAGATGGAACTCAGTGCAGCTGTGAGTGATGTTTTGAAGAGGAGCAAGCTTGCTAGAGAGGAACGTCCTGGGAGAAAGCCATTTTGAAACCAGAACTTTGGAGTAGACGCCAGCCACGTGCCTTCCCAGCTAACAGAGGTTTTCTGGACACCATTGGCCATCCTCCAGTGAAGGTACCCGATTACTGATGTGTTACCTTGGACACTTTATGGCCTTAAGACTGTAACTGTGTAGCCAATAAACCCCCCCTTTTTATAAAAGCCAATCCATCTCTGGTGTTTTGCATTCTGCAGCATTAGCAAACTAGAACAGATTTTGGTACCAGAGAAGTGGGATGCTTTTGCTGCTGAGTTTGCAAATGCCAAACATGTTGGAACGGCTTTTTAAATGGATAAGGGGAAGATTCTGGAAGAATTGTGAGGAGCTTGACAGAAAAGGCCTAAACTGCTTTAAAGAGACTGTTTAAGGAAACATGGACTCTAAAGATACTTCTGATGAGGACTTAAGCAGAAATGATGAATGTGTTGTTGCAAACTGGAAGAAAGGCGATCCTTGTTTTAAAGTGGCAGAGAATTTGGCAAAATTGAGTCCTGGTGTCAGATGGAAGGAAGAATTTGAAAGTGACAACCTGGAATACTTAGCTGAGGAGATCTCCAGACTACATGTGGAGGAGGTACCCTGGCTTCTCCTTGCAGCTTATAGTAAAATGCAAGCAGAGAGAGATAAACTTAGAACTGAACTCTTGGGTTCAAAGAAACCAGAAGCTGATGGCTTGTAAAATTACAAGCTTCCAGGGGGTGGAATCCCAGAAGCTACAGCCCAACGTGAGGATGTAACCAAACATGGAACGCAGCCACCATTTCACTACAAGCCAAGATTGGAGATGGAATTATCCAGAAAGGATTTGTGGAAAGTCCTCTTGTCTGATGGCTTTGACCCCTGCATGCTTCATGCAAAGCCAACAGAATTTTTGCGAGATCTTTACAGACAGAGCCGTTGCCAGTCTGGACTGGAGAAGACAGACAAGGAAGAAACTGAAGGAAAAATTTCTTCAAAGACAGAGCCATGGAGGTTGAGGTCTGGAGTCAAGAGGTCTTGGGCTGGGAGAGCAGAGTGGCCCACACGCATGGAAAGGGTGAGTTTGCCCTGGAGGTCGAGGGCGGGCTTTCTGCCTCGATGCTCTGGAAGAGTTTTGCCACCTCAGATCCCAAAGAGGGTGGAGCACATTTCCAGGGAATTGGGGAGAGCCTGGCTGCCACCACACTGTTCTGAAGGGGTTGAGCGTGTGCCCTGGAGATGGAAGGGAATCCAGGAGCTGCCCCGATGTTTGAGGAAGGTGGGGCCGAGAAGGTGGTCTCCCCAGTGTGTGGATTAAGTTGGAGCACTCACCTAAGTGTTTGGAGAGGAAAGGGCTGCCACAAAGGCCCTTAGGAAGGGTTAGACTCCCGTGCTCTCAAGCCCCAAGGATGCAACGTTGTTCTGTAAATGACTCTCAGACTTTGAAATCTAATGGTGTTTGTCCTGCAGGTTTTAGGAACTGTTTTGGTCCTGTTAACCCTGTTTTCCTTACTCTTTCTCCTTATGGCAATGGGAATGTTTACCCTATGAATGTCCCTCCTTTGTATATTGGAAGCATATAACTTGTTCTAAGTCCACAGATCCAAAGCTAAAGGAAAAGTATGCCTTAGGACTGACCACGCCTATATTTGATTTTGATGGGATCTTGTACTTAACTATTGTTACTGAAATGATTTAAGTTTCTGTGGTATTGTGGGATGAATGTATTTTGTATTTGGAAAGAATATGTTTTTCTGGGGTCCAGGGGGTGGAATGTGCCAGTTTGAATGTATTATGTCCCCCAAAAAAAGCCATATTCTTTGATGCAATCTTGTGGGGCAGACATAATAGTGGGGATTAAGTTGGAACATTTGAATTAGGTGGTTTGCATGGAGATGCACCCCACCCAACTGTAGATGATAACTGATGGGATATTTCCATGGAGGTGTGGCCCCACCCATTCAGGGTGGGCCTTGATCAGTGGAGCCATATAAACGTCCTGACTCAAAGAGATGGAACTCAGTGCAGCTGTGAGTGATGTTTTGAAGAGGAGCAAGCTTGCTAGAGAGGAAAGTCCTGGGAGAAAGCCATTTTGAAACCAGAACTTTGGAGCAGACGCCAGCCACGTGCCTTCCCAGCTAACAGAGGTTTTCTGGACGCCATTGGCCATCCTCCAGTGAAGGTACCCAATTACTGATGTGTTACCTTGGACACTTTATGGCCTTAAGACTGTAACTGTGTAGCCAAATAAACCCCCCTTTTTATAAAAGCCAAAAAAAAAAAAAAAAAAAAAAAAGCCAATCCATTTCTGGTGTTTTGCATTCTGGCAGCATCAGCAAACTAGAACAGAGGGATTCAACAGGTATCTGCACAGCAATGTACATAGTGCCACTATCCACAGTAGCCAGCAAGAAGAAGCAACCCAAATGTCCTTCAACAGATGGATGGATAAACAAAATGTGGTTATATACATACAATGGAATACTATTCAGCCATAAAAAGGAATGAAGTTCTGATACATGCTACAACATGGACGAACCTTGGAGACATCATGTTCAGTGAAATAAGCCAGACACAAAAGGACAAATATTGTATGATCTCATTTATAGGAAATATTAGAATAAGCAAATTCATAGTTAAAAATTAGAATACAGGTTACCAGGGGTAGGGATTGGAATGGGGAGTTACTGTTTAATTGGTACAGTTTCTGTTCGAGGTGATGGGAAAGTTTTGGTAATGGATGATGACTGGTAACACAACATTGTAGATGTAATTAACACTACTGAACTGTGTACTTGAAAGTGGTTAAAACAGGAAATTTTATTTTGCATATGCAATAAAAGTTTTTTTGAAATCTACCACCCCTCCCCAAAAGGCAACAGCACTTATATACACAGATTATCTCCAAAGGCACAATCCAGTAGAATGCTAACTATTCTTTCTTTCTATAATTTATGCCTTCTTTTCTATTTCTTATCCTCTCAACTCTCAATTTTTCTTCAATGCTACTACTAATGTCCCTTTCCTTTTATTCATTTAGCATCTCTAAATTTCTTTCCCTCCTTTTTATTCTTCCATACATCCAAAATAATATCTAAAATGTAAAATCAGCTGATAATTTTTTTCTGTCTGCCCAAGTCCATTTTTATTCCTATATTCTTTAAATAGATTCTAATTCAGCACACATGCATTCACTAATTTAAGACTTCCTGAATGGATCAAAATGATGACTGAGGTTAAAAAAACAAAAAACAAAAAACAAAAAACAAAAAAAAAAAACACCATAGGATATAAGAGTAGAAACTGGGCCTACTCTGCATCTATCACAAGGACTCTTGGCAAACACTAACTAAAAATCATTACAACAAACATAAAATGAAAAGATTTTCAAGCTCTATTTAAGGAGCTACTTATTCTAAGAAATATGCATTAAAATCAAATTCCATGCAGAGTTATTGGCCCACCCCACCCCAATGGTTGCTAACATGACCACAGACATAGGGAACTGGTGGTTTGATGGGTTGAGCCCTCTACCGTAGGTTTTACCCTTGGGAAGACCGTTGCTGCAAAGGAGAGGCGAGGCCTCCCTATAATTGTGCCTAAGAGCCTCCTCCCGAATGCCTCTTTGTTGCTCAGATGTGGCCCTCTCTCTCTAGCTAAGCCAACTTGAAAGGTGAAATCACTGCCCTGCCACTCTACGTGGGATCAGACACCCAGGGGAGTGAATCTCCCTGGCAACGTGGAATATGACTCCCGGGGAGGAATGTAGACCTGGCATCGTGGGACGGAGAACATCTTCTTGACCAAAAGGGGGATGTGAAAGGAAATGAAATAAGCTTCAGTAGCAGAGAGATTCCAAAAGGAGCCGAGAGGTCACTCTGGTGGGCACTCTTACGCACAATTTAGACAACCCTTTTTAGGTTCTAAAGAACTGGGGTAGCTGGTGGTGGATACCTGAAACTATCAAACTACAACCCAGAACCCATGAATCTCGAAGACAATTGTATAAAAATGGAGCTTATGAGGGGTGACAATGGGATTGGGAAAGCCATAAGGACCACACTCCCCTTTGTCTAGTTTATGGATGGATGAGTAGAAAAATAGGGGAAGGAAACAAGCAAACAAACAGACAAAGGTACCCAGTGTTCTTTTTTACTTCAATTGCTCTTTTTTACTTTAATTATTCTTCTTCTTATTTTTGTGTGTGTGCTAATGAAGGTGTCGGGGATTGATTTGGGTGATGAATGTACAACTACGTAGTGGTATTGTGAACAATCAAATGTACGATTTGTTTTTGTATGACTGCATGGTATGTGAATATATCTCAATAAAATGAAGATTAAAAAAAAAAAATCAAATTCCAGTACCTCAAACAAATATGTTATTCTTTGGGCACTGTCACCTTGTTAGCTTTAAACTATATTTTTAAATGAGAGAAAAAAATTAAAATATTCAGAACTATATGTCCAAAAATTCTAGGAGAACATCCCAATGCTTCTGGTGATAAGGCCAGATCTAATTCAATAGGTGTGCCATAATGTACCATAATGGCCATCTCTAAAAGTAATCAATTTATTCAATTAAAATCAAGTTAAATACCCACTCCAGGTTTCACCTTGAGACATATTAACAGTAACTGACATACTGTTCAAGGGAGAAAAAATTCCAAGGATGTTGCAAACTGTGGGGAAGAAACTGATTTTCTGACTCAAAATTCTGAAGAATCACCTAATATGTTCTATTTCTCTTAAGAAAAGAGATTCAAATTTAACCAACTTAAAGTTCATGCTCCCAATATACTGCCAAGTTAAGAAATACTTGTAATCAGGATCTTCCTCATGTATTCCCTATCTTAACAGTATATCCAGTATTCCAGGCCAGAAACTTGGGTGTCAAGGGAGACTTTTCCCTCTCCCTCATCCCATCCGTCCCAGGTCCCCAAATGAAATGACCACAACGTCCTATCTGTTTTATGTCCTAGGTGTTCCACCAGTATGTTTTCTTATATCCTCTGCCACTGGCTTAGTCCAAGCCCTTTTTCTTTTTTTTAGCTTGCCTATCACAGCAGCTATCCTAACATCACTGCCTCTAGCCATCTGTTCACTATGGTCCTTACCTCACAGTGCCATCCAGGTGATTTTCCAAAACACAAACCTAATGTCTCTTCTGCTCAAAACCTTTCGCTATGTCTGCATCACCTACAAAATCAAGCTTAGGCCATTTATATACAATACCGGTAACTTTCTATGATTTGAGTCCTGTCTGCCTCTACATTTTACAACCCTAACTACACTACTTGAATTTCTGGCACACACATGCTACTTAATGCCTCCATGCTTTTGCATAGGCTGTTGCTTCAGTCAAGAATGCCCTTCACCCCTTCCTCCTTGGCTTCCTGGCAAACTACTACAAACCATTCAAACCCCAGCTCAGATCCTAGGAAGCTATCCCCAAGACCCCATCCCCTATCCCTACAGAACTAATAATTTTCTCCTCTGCCAACTTTGTACATAATAATGGCTACAACTTATTCAGCATTTATTGTGTACCTGACATACTGTTCCAAGTATTTTACATATATGAACCATTTAATCTTCACAATAACCCTTCCTACAAAGCGTTACCATTATTACCTTTGAGGATAAGGAAAATGAATTACAGAGAAATTAAATAATCTGTCCCCAAGGATACCCACCTGTTAAGTGGTAAAGACAGATTCAAATCCCTATATCATACATATTTCTACTATGGAACGTATCAGAGTGAATTTATTTACACAACTGTCTCCCAGCCTGGACTATGAGCTCCCTAAGGGCAGGGAGCATGTCATATTCAACTCTTACCCAAGATGTCCAGTAAAAAGTCAATGAACACATTCACTGAATTGCATATAAAATAAAATTCCTAACTACTTCAAAGGAAAAGCATTCCAAATAAACATTCAATATAAGCTATAAGAGTTCTAGAATACAGCAAGCTATTTTTTCATCCAATAAAAAGGATGTTATAAAGAAGTTATTACAGACATGAGATTATAGTCCTTGTGGGCAATGAAATGGGCTTATTTTGGAGTAATGTAGTTTACTCTGCAATAAATCAAAACCCAAAGGACCATTTGTTTCAGATTAACTTTTTTCTCTCACTAAATAAAAATTCTTCTTACTTATTATTCAAGGCAATGAAAAGAAAGTCCCAAATTTACTTTGTTCAATTGGAAAGAAGCAACTCATAGACCAGCACTACTAATTTCTTCCTTAAATCCAGCCAAGAAATGTATCTCACTAGGCAACTAAAATAAAATACAGTTGCCTGACTAAACACATAACAAAAGAATTGCTAAGGTTGTGTGAACTGGCATTCTACTATTCAAATAATGAAAAAGTCTTTATCTTAAGCAAAGAAAATGAAAAATCAAATGAAATAAAATAGACTACCAGCATCCCATGAGAATGCAGATTGCTATATTAGCTATATGTTCACAATATTTCAATAGCCATTCTTTAAATTTCCTTAAAATTCTAAAAATCAAAGTTTCTCTAACACCAATGATGAAAAACCTCAAGACCAAATCTACTGTTCTTAATGTGTTCTCCCAGTTACAATTCTCTGAGCCATACTGAGGTGCAGTAACTAGAACCCACAGGGACCGTATCAGCAGCAACAGTGCACATCACAGCGCTTGTTAGAGTCATCTGCACCCCGCTCAGCCTCTACACACTTGTACACTACAGAAAAGTATACGTGCTATCAGAAGAAGAAAGTAAGCCACAGCGTGTTTAGGCAACAGCACAGAAAACTCTACTATCAGGCATATCTTACCATTTCTTAGTACACTCAACCATCAGCTCTTGGTAGGAAGCCACAAACTGGAACTTGGATGCATGTTTTCCCACACGCTGCAGTCTCTTCCAAACTGAAGCCATGATGATCAATCAACACACTGGAGCAGTGCTGGGTTAGCAACACAGCAGCTTTAATACAGCAGAGGGTCCAAAGCAAAAGAGCTTTGCAGGGTATTGTCGATATTTCAAAAAACTCAACTACAACTTGAAACGATGGTTGGGGTCCATAAATCTTCTCCCTGTTTGTGTCACAGGGTAAATCCCATCTTAGATGAATTGCCCAGTCGAGAACAGTATGATATACATGACAGGGTGAATGAGAGGAGGTTCCCTCACGGAGACATCACCATTCCACCTCATGGGCTATGCGGTGTGTTTTCTGGAGGACTGAAAAGCAAAACAAAGACAAAAAGAAAAAATGAGGAGAGAAGCATTAGAAGTGACTAACCACCCATGTTAGATAAGAATGCAACAGACAACCCCACTTCTTTGCTTGTTTTTCAAACAATGAAACGAAACAACAACCTTAAAAGCCAGTAACATCAAGGATGCAAGACACCAAGTAAGAAATTACAAGTCACACCGAAGACGGGGAGCAACACATCAGGGTATCAGCATCAACAACAATCGAGACAGGCAAGTCAGGGCCCTACCTCTCCCTCCTAGCATCACAGAAGGGCGAGCAGAGCGGGAAAGTCTAGGGATGCTGTTTGATGTCCACCGCAAGTCAGAGGGAGGAATGGAGTATTTTTAAACAAACTTTATTTTTCAGCCGATAATTAATGGCCTCGTGTCCTAGAATATGTGCTTAGAACAAATGAGGGAGCGGAGAGGAATGCTGTTGTTCGGTAAGCGAGGCGGAAAGGGATGGGGAACGAGAACTGGAGGGAAATCTCAAGGCAGAGGGAGGGCAACGTCCCGGCTCCAGGCCACTTGGGCTCCCTTTCACCTTCGTTGCCAACCGGAGGGAAATGGAAATTCCTGCTTGGGCGTGAAGTAATGACCAGCAGGGCAAGTGCACGGTGCGGGATGTGGGGTGCGGTGCCTCCCGCCCCCATCCTCAAGGGAGCAGCCCGCACGTAGCCCAGACCCCCGCCCCCCAGTGAGCAGGCGGTGGCTAGCCCGCAGTCCCTGTCACCCAGGCGATGTCAGAAGACCCCCAGCCCGGCCCCCGAGCCCCGGCCCCGCCGCACGTCCACTCCCGCCTTTCCTCACACCTCTAATCCCGCTGTCGGGCTGAGTCTGGCCCGGTTCCCTCCTCAGCGCCGCTCCTCCGTCGCCGCCGCAGCAGCAGCAGCCGCCGCCGCCGCCACCGAGTCCTCCATCCCCGCCGGAGCCACATGGAACAGCCGAACCAGCCACGGCGCTCGCGGGAGCCGGGGTCTACAGCCCCTCAGGCGGACGGCGCCCCTCACGCCCGCCCCCTCCCTGACGCAGTCGCCTCGCGACCGTCCCCCACCCTACAAAACCCTGCCAGAGCCGCCGCCGCCGCTCAGCGCCCAGCACCCCCTCCCCCGCCTTCCTCCTCCGCCACCATCATCATTACCTCCCCCGCCGCACCTCTCACACTAACACTACCCACAGCGACTCAACCTCCGTCCGCCCGGCCGCCATTGGTCGGGCCCCGCGCGTGCCCCGCCCACCTCGATGGACGGGCCTTTGAGCGGCCGGGGCGCCTCATTGGTAAATCTGCATGCCCATCACAGGACTCCACCCCGGTCTTTGGAGGTGCTTTTCCCCAAACTCGAACTCGGCACACAGTCCGCTCTTCTTTAAAAAAAAAAAAAAAATTGGAACCCACGAAGGACGATCCCGCCCATTCCTCTGATTGGCTCAGAGAAGGAAGCGGTAGGCGGGAGGACTGAGGAATGTTTATAGTAAACTGGAAGGTAATTGCTTAAGGTGAATGTCCGTCAAAGGCGCGGCCGGGTACCGGGCGGGGTTTCTGGCTCCAGTCTGTGAGAGCAGAATGGGCAGCTGGCTGTCTTGTGGCTGTGGGTGGTGCAGCCGCTGTGGTTTTTCTCCCCTGTTCTCTGCTTTCTTCGCACTAGAACCTGGCGCGCCCTCTCATCCGCAACTAACTACTAGGGTTTTTGCGCGCACAGCCTCCTTTTCACCCTATTCCTTCTGGGGTTTTCCCCCTACTCCCTGAGGTACTGTCCTTGCCAGGCCTCCGCCCATTCAGTTTTCTCGTCCTCTACGGGATTCCTTAAGCTGAGCTAGGCACGAAATATTTACGGAACAATTTCTTCTTTTTCTGATTCTTCAACTTTTTTTTCCGTCTTAGTTTATTTTCATTGTTGGTCTCATTTTTCCCCTGGTAGAAACTGTAGATGGGTTTGGAGTGGCTGACATATAGAAAGGATGGTTTGGGTCAAAGAAAATGATAAATAACCTAAGAAGAGTGTGAAGTCAGGGGCGCTTTATCTTGTTAAAAGAGCCAAGGTCCCCTTTGACACCATGACGAAAGCTTTAGACACGTTCCCAAGGGAGAAAATGCTCTATCACAAAACTCAAAAATTTGCTTACAATTTTTGGTAGTTCACAGAATTCTAGTGTAGAGAAAAAGGACCACGAATGAAACTTCGGGGAAATCTCAACATTTAAGGAATGAGTCAAGTGGGAAAGAGTCTAAGGAGAAATGAACAGAGAAGTAGGAGGGAAACAGAAGAGGGTGGCACCCAACATGCTATAGGCAAGTAGTTTGAAAAAAAGTGATGGTAACATATGAAAAGAAAACAAGTAGGATGGGGCCTGGAAACAATTAAGGATCATTTTTAAGCTTACTAAGCATGAAGAACAGGGTGCAGGGACAAAGTAGCTTAAAAGGTGTTAGGGTCTAGGAAAGGATACTTTGAGGGGCAGAAGGGGAGCACAATGATGGGTGAGAATTGAGCACATCTGTAGATTTGGGTGGGGGGACCAACGTGGGAAACATCAGAATTAGGAAAGATGAGAAAACAGATGAAAAATGGAGTCCAGTACCTAAGTCGTGTTCGATTTTTCAATTTAAAAAGACAAGTGATTTACTATCACAAGAATACAGTGTACATTTTACAGAAAGGGATAGATATCACATTGCTATAGTCCTCATTTAAAAATATTAAGATAACAATAATCATATTAATTCTTAATTTGTGTACATCTTGGAGTTCTCTGATGTCCTTCCT
Source organism: Choloepus didactylus (assembly GCF_015220235.1). Taxonomy (NCBI): domain Eukaryota; kingdom Metazoa; phylum Chordata; class Mammalia; order Pilosa; family Megalonychidae; genus Choloepus; species Choloepus didactylus. Next base: position 29,274,932 of record NC_051323.1, read on the forward strand.
GAGTGATTTACTAAGTCGCTACAACCTACAGCCATTATGATCTTATATAGTAATACATTCTACATCATTAATAGACTTTAAGTATATAGTTTTTTTAATGGCTAATTTCTACAAATGGTCATAAACTATTTTGCTCCAAGTTGCCCTTCAGGAACAACCACATGATGCTCAGAAGGTTTTTGCACCCTATTTATTTATTGTTCTTCAGACTTTTCTCATGTGGTCATCCTGGTTTCTTTTAATACTCTTTCCCTTCCTCTTAAAAAAAAGAAGGGGGGAGGTTATTATTGTAAAGGAATTATCTTCTTGAAAGCAACCAGTTTTATAGAATGAAGTTCTTTCTTAAAGAAGAAGAGAGTAGGACCCCAAAGGAATCTTCCTCAAGTTGTGGAAAAGTTCAAGAGACTGAAAAAGAGTTTCTTATAAGACAGCTCTTCTTTTTAGGGGAAGTACTTTTCCTTGGATGGAAACTCTTCTTTTTCCTTCTAGCCATCAAAGTAACTAAGAAGAGACATAGGTTAGAATTATTGCATGAATGAGTGAAGAACTTTGACAGTTTCTGCTTCTGAGCTCAAGTGCATAGTCTATCCTCCTGGAGGCCCAGGAAACAGCTATTTCTCCTCCCATCATTTCTTTTTTTAGATAACCTGTCTGCTAACTAAATTGACTGAAGAACCTACAATGTAAAATATTTCTAGATCTTAAATTTTGTCTGCTTAGCTGATAATTATTTAATACCAACTATTGATTACATTAAATATTATTAATAGTATATAAAATATACAATCCCTACTCTCAGAGAGGTTTCAGAAACCAAAATTCAGCGTGCATGCAAGAAAGTAACACAATTTACCTCTCTGCGTCACAGCTTCCTATTCTGCAAAGCAAATAATCATGCCTACCTTTCTAGGACATTGAGAAGACTTAAGATGAAGTCTTTATGTAAAGTGCAGTAAACAGTGAATAATTGTACCCTCTTGTGTTTGGTAGCGGATACAAATAGGCAAGAAAAAAAACCAAAACAGATTACTTGAGCAATACTTAGTTGCTGCCAAACACCACCACCTCAAAGACTAAAGAATCTCAAAAGGAATAATACATCTAACATTGTTCTTCCCTAACTCATTAGGTACTAAGAGTGGAATACCAATAATTTAAATGGACTAAAACTTTACAGTAATTACTAAAAATTCACTTTCCCTCAATCCTCATGAACACCTGGAAGAATATAGTGCTATCTTCCCAGCCACCCTTCCTGCCAATATATTAACTAGGATCTTTTGGCATGCTGGAAGGTGTCTTTTACTTAAGACCCCATTCCCTCTACCTACCAGCATGTATGTCTTACAGACCCTCTCCTTTCTGGAGATTATCCTCTGTGCTTTTAAGCCTGTTTACTCTGGCCTTGATTTATCATCTGCTGTCCCAGGCTATATCTGAATGTAATAGACCCATTAATGCAAGTTACTGTAATTGCCCTGTCTATTTGCCCAATCCAATTGCCCTGGATTGTTGACCACAAAATTTTATAGATGTTTTACTTAACAGAGAATTCAATATTTGAAATAATTTTGATAGTGCCTTTAAATATCATCAAGCTTAAAGTGAAGATGGAATACAAAGAAATAAGTGGGAAAAGCCATCCAAGAACATTAAATCTTCTCTGCCATGATGGTTTTGAAACTGACAAACTATTTTCCAAGAAGCAACTTTTGTAGTCACTGTTTCAGAAACCCCCAAAATGGAGATTCTAGTCTTTGAAATGCAACCATAAGCTTAAATTATTATCTTTCCCAGTGATAAAATTCTTATCTTTGGCTTTTACAGTTTTTTCAGTAAAATTGTCAGAAGTATTACTGCAGGGTTTAACAACTAATGGAATTTATCTATGCCCTAATCATAGTAATAAGATTTGCTCCCAATAACACTGCAGTTTTTCATATTGTGTTTTCCAGTTACCATAGCAGTTATACTTGTACTCAACAATATGACTGCAGTTTTTAACTGCAACGGAATTGTTTGTTTTAATCCTATAGCAAACAAATTTACTCCCAACAATCCTACAGCAATGTTTATGACCTTAAAACACTCACTGTGGCAGGCTAATATTTTTGAAATATAACCAATGGTTTTTATAGTAGTTTTTCCAGGTATTTCCTTCTATCCTGTGGCCTTTGTCTTCCTATATCCCACCCCAAGACACCCTTAATATTCCACCCAACCTCATTTAGGCTGGCCTTTGCTCATTGTTTCAGGGAAAGAAAATATGTACAGAAACATGAAATCTTTTCTTGGCTTTTCAGTATCAAAAACTAGCCCTTACAGAGTAATGGAATGGCATCAAAGTAGATACTGGCACTGCTCATTTCAGTAATCTCTAATCAGGTATGAATATCGAACATTTGAAATATGGTTTGTCCAAATTGAGATGTGCTTTAAGTGTAAAATACACAATTTCAAAGACTTCATATATTAAAAAGAATGCAAAATATCTTATTAATAATTTTATATTGATTACATGTTGAGATGATAATGTTTTGGATTTATTGAGTTAAGTAAAATATCATAGAAGCTTAATCTCACCTGTTCCTTTATTTAATATGGCTAATAGAAAAATTTTAAATTCATGTGTGGCTTATATTCCTATTGGACAGTGAAAGCTTCCTTTCACTGAAATAAGAAATGGCTTCTGGGCTGGAAGGGGAAGAAAAAAGTTGGGAAGAAAGTAATGGGAGAGTAGTTACTGGTGGATCCCTGAGAAAAGAGTCTATTGCCCTATTCTCACCCAATCTGGCAAGAGCCCTAGAGAAGGGCAACTGAAATGGCAGGTCTATGAGATCTGAGAGCAGAGAGAGAGAACTTGCATCCCTTTTCCCCAGTAGAGCCCTGGGAAGGTGGCAAGACCCTTAAGGGAAGAAAAAGCTGGGCTGCATATCTAGGCCAACTATGGCCTTAGAGCAGTACAGTACAATAGAACTTTCTGTGGTGAATGAAATGTTCTATACCTGGCTGTCCAATACAGTAGCCACTAGTCTCTTGGGACTACTGAGACTTGAATAGTTCTACTGTAACTGAGAAACTGGAGTTTTAATTTTACTTAATTTTAATTAATATAAATTTGAGTAACTCTGTGTGGCTAGTGGCTATCTTAATGGGCAGTGCAACCTCAGATAGTGCCATGGAGGTTCTGGCAGTGCAGCACAATGATTCTTAGATACCCAGATGTGTGCAGAGGCAGCAAATGCCACCGGACCTAGAGGGGCATTGCTGATAGACCAAGATCGACCCAGCAGCAATCTGTGGGGCTGATTGCTACCAAGAAAGGATATATTTTGGGACTCTCAGGGGATGCCAGTATGATAGATGAGGAGCAAGGGTCAAATGCTCCTTTGCCTTCCCCTGATACTCTTATGTTATGTAAGCCCCCCTCAATTTAGAGGCAGTCCCTGTCAAATTGATCATGGTTAAAGGTCTGCCACCCCTTGTGAAATCAGAGCTTGAAATAGAAACTAGTTTGCATTATGAAAAAATGAAATTATTTCCTTGCAAGCCTGAATTTTTTAGATTGATATTTATATCTGCTATATAATAACCTTAAATGATAACTTTAACAAAAACTTATAGACATGTTAATTCTTTTAAAAGGTGGCCCTTTTTTCCTATCATTATATGACCCAGGTTGTTTGGTTGACATGAAACCTGAGATAAGATACATTAGTAAACCATCTTTCAACTAATTTGTGTGTATGTGTGTGTGAAATTGTTTCTGTACTGGTTACCCTTGAATGAGTCTCTGAAGTTAGTCATAATGAACTTTGCACTTTGGACCTGAGATAGCACTAATTCCAAGACCTCGACTAAGTGCTGAAAACCCAATTTTGTCCTCCTACACAGTATCTAGGAAAGGCCAACCTGGACCTGGTTGGTGGAAGCAGAGGAGCATCCTTGACTCCTTCAAAATTCAGGTAAAGATAGGAACAAGTCTACAGATACTATCCTTCTTGGTTTGCCAGGGCTGCTGTAACAGAGGCCACAGACTGGTTGGCTAAAACGGAAATGTATTGTCTTATAATTTTGGAAGCTGGAAGCCCAAATCAAGGTGTCAGCAGGATCATGATTTCTACAAAGTCTATAGCTTCCTGATGGTGGGTTGCTAACAATCCATAACTTAGTCTCTGCCTCCATCACATGGCCATCTCTTTCCCAGTCTATGTCTCCTACTATGTACAAATTTCCTCTGCTTATAAGGACTCTAGTCATATTGGATTAAGGCCCACCCTGTTTCAGCTTGGCCTCATGTTAACAAATAGCATCTTCAAAAATGCTACCTACAAAAGGGTTCACATCCACAGGACTGGGAGTTAAGACTTGAACATGTCTTTGTGGGACATAATTCAATCCATAACTCTATCCATTGGTGATTCATGGGATTGACTCCTGTTTTTTAACCTGGAGCAACATTTTGGGTGATTAGAAGCCTTAGAAATCTTCAAGTATATATTACAGGCAATAATGATATTCAAAATTGGGATATTCAAAATTGGGACATTCAAGATGTTAACAACAACACAGCACAGGCATCAATTAGAATTAGAATGGATGCCAACTATAAACCACTGGCACAGCCATCCCGTTGTAGTCCAGCTAAATATCAGCCCTGAATCTAAGGCATACTTAGTGGTCTTCATCATCCTTTCAGTCTCTCCTATCAAATTACTTGAGACAATTTCATGATGGTAAAATTCCAGTCCACAAATGCTTATATGCCAAGGTAAATGCAATTACCAGAGATAACTTACACATTGCAAATAAATGGACCAGTACTGAAATTGCAGCAAAGGTTTGAGTTGGAATTAGGAGCCCTGAGAAAGTCTTTGCTACTTCCAATAATTTCATCTCCTATAATATCAGTAGGGGATTCTTGACCAAGGCTTATTTGTTATTTTGCATAAAACATTAGCAGCCCTTGACAAATTATGAGTTGGCTGACCTTTGATTCATTTTTTCCATGTTTTCAATAATTTGAATAAATTCTGGGTAACCAGATATAGCATCTAGCCAGTGTTTTCCTCTGAATAATTCCTGGATGACTATATTTAGTATGAACAAGATGAGATAATTAACATCTCCTGAAATAATAAGGCTAGACAGGAAAGGCAAAGAGAAACAGTAGGAAATCACAATCTTGGAGGGCATTGAATACCCCCCATGCAGTGTAAATCAAAGCTCTTTCATTTCAAACAGTACTAGGAGGAAATCAGGCAGAACCTCACTTTTAAGGACAGTGGACTTTGGCCAAGGGAAAGCAACACAGTTGCAGAAACTTGTCCCAAATGAGTAGAGCAGGAAAACAAACCCAGCTTCCAGAGGGCAGGACTAACTCATGCTCAGTTTGGGCAATCTGCCAAGCAGAACAAGGTGGAGAAAACTTCCACAGGAAGGGCAATATGGCATGGGAGCCAGCAAGAGTAGTAATATAGTTCCAGATCTTCTCTTTTTTTACAGGCAGTCACCCAATTAATGACTGGGTTTGCAGTGAGCAGAACATATTCTGCTAAGCAAAGAGGACTTCATGGGAGCTGCTGGATATTTTCTTCATATTCTGTTGCGACTTTAGGATGCTATTTTTAAGTATTCCCAATAATGCATAGTTGAGCTCTTTCTCCAAGGAAAGAAATTCAAGTGTTGAGCAAGAGTCAAGCTTTTGTGCTATGGTTCAATCTTCTAACGAAATCCTGATTTCCTCAACATTAAAAGCATGATATTTTATCCCTGAAATAAGTTCAGTCTATTTTAGATACTGAATATAGTGCTGAGAAACATCCATTGAAAAAAAACGTGGAAATTGTTATCTGACATTATCAGTGTCCCATTTCTCATAATAAAAACTTGTGTGAGCACCTTTCCCCTGAAAACCAGCACACTTTAGTGTGGAAAAGGAGAGTGTTGTGCTTGTGCCTATTTCATTACACAACATATACTTTTAAAAATGTATCCTTAGAGGTAATACTTTGATCGTATTTAAAATATTCGCTCTTTCCTTGAAAAACCAAACCATGAACAGGAGGCATATTGTTCACTGCTCAACTTCTTTTATTCTTGTAATAATTCACAAATCTACCTTGTGCCTATCAGTTTGTTTTCCTCTTCTCAAGTCCACATCACAGCTCACATAACAGCAAAATCTTGCAGTCAGTTGTCATCAATAAACTAAAAAACTCGTTGAGCACTTTTCCCTTATATATGTCATCTGTAAAGTAAAATGTCCACTACATTGCATGCATGAATAGTAACTGCTCTTCAACATTGTATGCCATGGATACAATTCCTGGGATTCCTGGGAATATCATTTGATCAAACAATTTTGCCAACAGTTCATTCTGCCTTCTTTTATTTCTTCCTCTTAATAATATATTATTAATTTGCAGCTGATTTTGCAAGGTTTAAGACAACAATATGATTTCTACGTAGTTTTGCTACAAGGAGTTTAACTTTGAATGATAGCTTTGTGGCATTGATCTTTGATGACATTATTAGTGAAAAACTCATTCATTTATTAACAAATATATTGAATAACCGCTAGACTCACAGCACTGTGCCAGGTATTGGGAATGCAGCTCTTCTAGAGCTTACATTCCTCATTATTAGTAATCAACATTTAGTGTTGGCTTTCAAAAATCTCAAGGAGAGGTGACTGCTTTGTTTAACAATTACAGAAAAACTGAGAAAAGTATTATAAAAGACAATGCACAGGTGATAAACACTAATGGATAACCTACTCAATAAAATCCAATTTCAGATATTTATTGTTGTGCTTCCAATTCACACCTTTCTTTTGTGGCTGCTTGTGCAAAGTCACATATAGACTGTCACAGCCCATGCAGATTTATCATCTATATTTTCACTCCAGTTTGTTCACAACTTATGTTTATCTCTTTATTTGAATTGCAGTATTTACATTACTACTTTTATCTTTATTTTTATGCTTCATTGAACCACTTTAGAGACATTGATCCATTTTCTTGAACTCAGGATATAAGACAACACTATTGTTAACTACAAGAATGCAAAATTAACAAATGCCAAAATTGAAATTACATTGTCTGACAGAGACGATCTGTTAAATGTTAGCCAAGACAATCTGATCAATGCATGCTTTGTAGCTTACATGCAACTTTCAAGATTGTAATAGATATTAAAAATATGATGGGATTTTAAGAAACACATATCTATCCTATTTGATCTCCTTTTTCACTTCTTAAAATAGTTTTCAAAAAATAAAAAACCAAAAGTTTATTTTCACTGCTTTTTTTAATGCAATTTTATTGAGATATAATCACATAACATACAATCATTCAAAGTGTACAATCAGTTATTCACAGTATCATCATCACCGCCTTTTAGAAGTATTTTATTTCTCTTCCTAGATATATTTAAAGTAAAAAAATTATAAGTTGGTTTTTATTTTCTATGTAGTCTATGATTTTAAAAATGTAAAAATACATATTTGAGAGAATAAAAACTCAAAATATACAAATAATTTTATGTTAGAGTATAAGGATTATGAGTGATACTTTTTTTTAAATTCTCCTTTAATGTTTTTATGTAATTTTTACAATAAAAATAATGGTTAAAATTTCATACTCATGGTTTTAAATTAAAGATATTGTGTAAGTCATCATTATGTAATTTTTAAAATGTTCTCTCAATATTTAAAAGCTTTCCATCTATAGTTTCTGGTTATAAATAAGATCTAATTGATAAAAATGGAAACTCTCTCCAGAATAAATCTATTCTTAGTACATCTATTGTGTTTTATTTCTGTATCCTTTCTGTCTATTGGCTCATTCCTGTTTGGGGACTGAATGAAGACTCTTCTTTCACAAAATATTCTATTCATAGGAATATCTTATGCATTTCACATCAGAAAAAAAAAAAGGATGAGTTTTCATTAGCACTTCTTTATGTTTAAATTGCACTACTCAGATTTAGGACCATGAATTTCATGGTCCTGCTGGGCATTTTTCCCAACATCCTTTTGATTTCTGGCTCACATTTGGTTCCCCTCTTATTTTCATGTGCCATATGGAAGATTCTATTCTCTGCTTCAGTGTCCGGTGAAGTGGTTTAAATAAGCAAATATTAAAAAGTACCTATTATGTGCAAGAAATTGTTGAATTTTAGAAAGTACCTCAGCCATAGTTGCAGACCTCAAGGGATTTAAATTTTGTTCAGAGGAAAATGTATAAATCATAAAAATGTAAGCTATAATAAATGTGATCATTTATAAAATATTCAAGAAGCATTTTAAGACAAAATTAAAAGAGATGTAAGAAATCCACTATTGTCTTGTAGTCTGAATAGACTCAAGCCAGTTATGGTGAAGCACAAAGAAGTTGAGAGAAATGGGTTGCTGTTGCAGCTCTGCCACTTACTAATATATATGTTAGTATATATATCAAGATGTAGTGAGAAACAAATGAGAACATTATATACTAAAGCTTTGGAAAGTATATATGATAGAGTCCTTTCCAATGAGGCCATGGAGTACTCCAGGGTTAATTTTCCTCCATTTTCTTTCGAAGCTGGAAGCTGTGCTTTCCTGTGTGTCTTTTACATAATAGTAATTTTATATTTCACTGACTATACGATGTAATCAATTGTAAGCTGCCCATTATTTTATGAATCACAAAGAAAGAAAATAAGTTTCCAATTAAACAATATGCCATCAGTTGTCAGATGCACCCCAATTTCATGTATGTTAAAATGTAAAATATATATACATCTTAGAATCAGTGAAATACAGTAGCTATCATATTCTAGACACTGTGCTAAATGCTTTACTTGCATTAATTCACAACAATCCATGAGGCTAATACCTATTTTTTTTTTAAATAAGGAAGCTGAGACACAGAGAAGTTAATTAACTTGTCCAAGGTCATACATCTAGTCCATGGTTGAACCTGGATATGAACTTTAGAGCATACCTCTGTTCTTTATCGCTATAATAACTAACCTTAGATTTTTGTTTTACTGTTTATCTGAGAGCTATTGAGAAACTGTTCCCTTTAAGTATATATAAAACTTCCTGTGAAATCAAAGTCCAGGTAGCAATAAGTCTTCTGAAAAATAAACCAGTTAAATTATTGATATCCTTCCTCCCAGGAATTAAGTCATTATCTTTTATGCTCATGATTAAAAAATATTTCTTTTCCTTGTCTGAGAAAGCCAATCATTATTCTTTTGAGAAGCTATGGCTTCTCAAACAGCACAGATATCCTTTTGTATCTGCAAATTATATTTTTCATTCTCTTTTTGTCTCTTTGAAGTCAATGTGTGAGCAGAAATTCAGTTAAATGCAAAAAATATTTAACAAAGACTGTGTGTAGTAGTGTGTTAGGTACTGGGTGTGCAAATATGAATAAAATATTCTCCCCGCTCTCAAGGAGTCATAGGCTGACATTGTAGGGAGTCATTGCTACTAAATGTGATCCCAGTTAAGTGGCTCGTGGAGGGGGTAGGAGGGAGGAAGAACTCAGATGGAGCATGATATTTAAGCTGGACTTAAAGATGGTGTGGTTCACAGAAGTGTGAAGTGCACAACTGACTGAGAGCTGGAGCTTGGATTCCATAATGGGATGATGTTTACAGTTAACATCTCACCTTAAACTCATGTCAAGAACAAGCCATGACTAACACTCATGAATTAGCTTGTGCAACACATGAAATTACTCCAGAGATTAATAACTGCATTCAAGCAACAGAGAACATATCTTTTATTCATTTTTTAATGTGCAGATCATCTCTGAGGGTTTTGTTGTTTTTTGTTTGTTTGTTTGTTTGCTTTTTGATAAGACTTAGAGAACTTTATTTCTTACACCTTCACCACAAATTCTGGAACCATATATGATGTTTTCATTCCTCATTTATAAGAGGTCTAGCTATATTTCCAAGCACATTACCCATCAAAAAAAGCAGGATAGACGCATAGTGACTCTAGTGGGCAATGTTATCTGCCAGGTATCTATTTCTCCTTCATCTGGGAACAGCCTCTCAATTTTCCACTAGTGTCAGAACAAGTACTTCACGTGGTAGCTATAGGGGTGGGCATGTGACCCAGGCTTCATCAATTAATATATTCCATAGCCCTGGCCAATGTGATAGGAACAGGGAAGGATGTGTGATTCAAGTCAACCCAACCAGACACAATTCTGAGCCTATTGTTAGAATTGTTAGGAAAGAGAACCTCTTCCCTCTGTGACTGGTAGCTATGAGTATTTGTTTCCAAGGACTTCCACCAGAGCAAGCCCACTTGAGAAAGAACCTAAAACAGAGGAAGTCAAGAGATGAAGCAGAAAAAGAGTTGCTATGCTGGACTCATCTACAACATGGGAAAATAATATTTCGCTATCTGGAGGCAGAGGGTGAAAGAGATAAGCTCTTAAGACCCCATCCAGCTCTAATTCTGTGATTTTAAAATTTTTTGGCCTTAATCAATGGGTACATTTGTGCAAAGTCAAAAAAAAAGGCAGAGTTGTTTCCATTCTGATAATCTAGTTTTTGTTGTCTTAAGGAGAAGGGGTTCCTTTCCTCTGGGGGGGGAGGTATCTTTTAATGATTTCTGTGTACTTTTAATTTTCTATGGACTAAATTGAAAATTTATAGTCATAATTCCCATAGTGAACATGAAGGCAGAACTTTGCCTGTTAGGAACATGGAAGAAATTGTTCCTAAATGCACCAATTGCTATTCAATTGTTTATACTCTAGCACTAATATGGGAGACTGTCATAGGTCAATTTTGGTCAATTTGTAAATTATTTGTGATAAATTATAAACAAAAGAAGCATTGACAGAACATATTGCTCCACCCAGAGCCCATTTATAACTTCAGTGGCAATACAGTCCTAGGAGTTCAATATTCTCAAGTATGAATGCTGAGTTTGTTTGAACCTCTTCACAGAGAGACATCCACGATTCTAGATGATTTATAAAACATTCTCTAAAGGTTATGAGTATAGAAACAAATGTAAAGTTACAACTGCTATAATAAATTTTTTTAATTAACTCAAAATGGCTCAGAAACCTAAATGTAATATCTAAAACTATAAAACTTTTAGAGAAAATATAGGAGTGAATCTTCATGACCTTGGGCTTGGCAATGGTTTCTTAAATATGATCATGTATGCACAAGCAACAAAATAAAAAATAAATTGGACTTCATGAAAATTTAAAACTTTTGTGCTTCAAAGACACCATCAAGAAAATGAAAAGTCAACTCATGGATGGGAGAAAATATTTGCAAATCACATATCTGGTTAAGGCACTTGAATCTAGAATATATAAGGAACTATTACAACTCAACAATAAAAAGACTAATAATCCAATTTAAAAACTGGCAAAGGACTTGAATAGACCTTTCTCCAAAGAAGAATGCAAATGACCAATATGCACATGAAAAGATGCCCAACATCATTTACCATCCTGGGAATGGAAATCAGAATCACAATGCAATACCATTTCACATCCACCAGGATGACTAAAATAAAAAGTTAGAAAATAAGAAGTGTTGGAGAGTATGCAGAGAAATTGGAGCCCTCATACATTGATGGTGGGATTGTAAAAAGGAGAAGCCACTTTGGAAAACAGTTCGACAGTTCCTCAAAATTTTAAACATGGAATTACCATAGGACACAGAAATCCCACTCCTAGGTATATATCCAAGAGAAATGAAAACATATGTCCACAAAAACTTTGTACACAGATGTTCATAGCAGTATTATTCATAATAGCCAAAATGTGGAAACAACTCAAATTCTATGAGCTGATGAATGAATAAACAAAATGTGATTTATCCATACAACGGAATAATATTTGGCCATGAAAGAAATGAAGTACTGACACATGCTACAACATAGATGAACCTTGAAAACATGCTAAATGAAAGAAGCCAGTTGCAAAAGACTGCATATTATGATTCCATTTATATGAAATGTCCAGAAAGGCAAATCCTTAGGGACAGAAAGTAGATTAATGGTGGCCAGGAGTTTGAGGAAGGGGAGAAATGGGGCATGGAGTTTCTTTTTGGAGTAATGAAAATGTTCTAAAATTAGATAGTGGTGATAGTTGCACAACTTTGTGAATTTACTAAAAACCACTTGAATTTTACACTTTAAAAGGCTAGATTTTATGTTACTTGAATTATATTGCAATCAAGCTGAATTAAGAAAAATAAAGAATATAGAAACAGGCCACTGACGAAAGCACTCTCCAGTCACAGTATACTGCAGTCACCTTTAGCCAAAAGTCACAAGACAAATGAATATGCTAGAATGTTCAGCAAAATATAATATTCTCACCCAGACATTAGAAATGTAAAAGTGCCCTATACTTGGAGCTAGGAAATCTGGGTGCTATTTCTTCCTGGACCCCAACCAACTAAGCAGCCTGGAACAAGTCACTTAGGTTTAACACCATTCCATTCATTTGTTTGTAAAATTAAGGCACTGGGTTAGATGATTTTCTGTTGAAGGCAGAGTTTAGGAGGATTGGAAGAGTTTGAAGGCCAAGACTGCTGGTTGCCTCTCAATACCCATTCTCCCTTTCTTCTCTAGCAAGAACACCAATTTTTAGCTGAGCCATTTCCACTCAGCTGAAGACCTCCTTACAGCTAGATGTAGCTAGGTGCCTAAAGTTTGGCTGAGTCTTCTATGTGACTTCCAGGAAGTCTCCTCAAAGGAAGGAAGTGTGGCTCTTCTCATCCCTTCATCTTGTTGCTGGCATATGGATGGGTTGGCTAGAGCTCTAGATGCTTTCTTGGACCATAAGGATGAGGGATGCCAGGGTGACGAGCTGGAAGGCACCCGGTCCCTCACAAATTTGTGGAACCATTACACTTACCCTTGACTGCCTATCACTAGACTTCTTTTATGTGAGACAGAAATAATCAGGTAAGCCATAGTTATTTTGGTTTTCTGTCACAGGTAAAGGTACCTAATCCTAAATAATACACTGGGTTTATAAAGTGGAAAAAGGAAAAGGTACTTTAAATTGGTTTGCAGAAAGAGTTTATTCTTTAAAAAAACGTTAAAGCCCTCTTTCTGGACAGAACAACTTCCTAAATTAATCTGAGAGCATGCAAGGGCTCTTGATTTGATCTCCCAAAAGTTTGCTAACAATGACAAATACCTGCAACTGTACAAATCTGTTTGTCATCACTGCACCTGCCTCCTCACACTGGCATTTTCATATCAGCTGAGATCAACCAGGAAACTCCAAACATTGTGGGTTTCAAATTTGATTACTTAATAGGCAGAGTGTAGGACCTTTCCTTTGAAATAAGTTCCAAGATAGGTTCCAGTGTAATTCCGGTTTCTTTTTCAGTCTACCCAGTTTGCCAACCTTGACTAAATATGTATGGTTAGTTACGCATTTGCTTGTGAGGCATGGAGCAGCCCCAGTGGGTGATGAAATTTAAAAATCATACATTCCAGGTTGCTAGAGCCTTACATAGCTTTATAAGTTTGTTCACAATCCTATTCAATTAGTGACCCAGCTGGAATATTTTTAGCTACTCTAAAAGAGGGACCCAGAGGCTCAGTCCACTAACTGCTATGCTGCAGGTGACTGTTTTAGACAGATTGCTTTTACAACTCTCTAGATTACTAAAAGATGCCCCAGTCTATCAACTCTTAGGCAGGTCTCCCTGAAATTACAACTATCATAGACAATACCAATGTATTAGAAAGCAGATTTATCTAAGTAAATTCTACCATTCAAATATTAAAAACTAGAGATTCCTGAAAGCTTATTACATATTTCATTTTCTGCAGTAACAAAATCCATTGCCTTTTTAGTAACAGCTACAAATGTTTTCTGTGTATAATTCATATTCTTGCATTAATGGCTAAACTTCACTTTAAAAACAAGGACAAGTGAATATTCAATAAAGTCATTTCACAGGGGAAAGTAAAGAATTTTCTATTGATGTAATCAAAATATAGCTTGAAGGTTTGGGCTCTTGTGAAAATAGGCACTTCTGTTTATTTAATTTTTAATGATTTCATTACTAGCAGAGATTTTATTTCAGGAAAATATACCAAAACAGATTCTGAACTATCCTTTCTGTATTTTATTTTCATAGCTAGACGTTTTCTCTATTGAGGAAACTTAATGATATTTCTTATTGCCACTGCTCACTCGGGAGGTGTCAGGACTTTGTGTTTCCATTAGCCAGGTTAACTTGAGTTTTATTGCATTTAAGGGTGCTTTTTGATTTAAAAAAAAAAAAAAAGTCTATAGGTTTAGAAAGCTCTTTTTAAAAAATTTAAATATTGGCTTAGTGACTGTTGAAAAATAACAGGCTTTAAGTGACTTAGACAAACACAGTTCTGGGGCTCCTGAATGAGTACAGTGGAGCTCACATCAATACTTCGGGGTTGCATTAAAACTGCCTTCTCAATATTCACACCAGCACCCTCCATCAATCAAAGCCAGGATAATCATTCTGAAATTTGCATCCTGTCCTCTACAAAAATGGGGGTTTATTGCACAATTTCCAGGTGGTTAAAAAGATGGAAAAAAATTGTCCTGTTTTGACGTGTCTCTTTCAGAAGCGTTTGGTATTTTATGGTTTCTCTGTGATTGAGACTGGGAATGAAGAAAGGTGAAGTGATGAGGAAAATAAAATAATGTTTCTATCACATAGAAGGTACTCAATAAATGCTGATTTCCTTATTTTCTGTCCCTTCTGAGGAGAGCATATAGTACATAGCTTGACTGAATTAACAAAGTATAAGGGAGGAGATGGCATCAATCACCCATGTCACCTGAAATATCCAATCCATACGTCCAATAATAAATTAGTTTCTTCAGTAATTTTCTCTCAAGCTAAAAACAGAGCCTTAAAAAGATATTTTTTTTTTCAATCCATTAGTGGATATATCACTACACTGCTTTTGAGAGAGTCAAGTTCCAACGAGAAAGGGAGTAGAGGAATCTTTTCCAGACTCTTTTTTTCTATGAAAATCCCTCTTTTCTTTCAAAAATAGGCACACCTAATATTCTGCATACTTATTCACCCTGATAAGGAAGCCATCTATTAGCTCATTTCATTTGAAAACTTCAGCAGTAACTACTTTGGAACTGACCTACTCTCGCTCTTTCCTTGAATCTCCTCAAGCCCAAACTTTATAAGGGAACACTAACTCATCTCCTTGATCTGTCCATAGCTCATCTGTGCAGATTCTAGAGCCCTTTAAGGAAGAATCCTTAAGGGAATACCTTTTTTCTTTGTATTGGAACCCTCACAAACTCCATAGAACATGGTTGGCCTCTTGTATTTAGATTTGCACATCAATCCATAAAAGACGAAAAATTGGCAGATAAGTTCACCGAGAAATTAATATGCCATGTCACAATTGTATTTTTATTGAATCTGGGTAGAAATACCCAGAAGATTAGGCAAAAACTAAGGGGCTGTTTGGAATTCATAAATACCTTGCACTTCCACATAGAAGACAAGCCCATACCTCACAGCCTGAAGTGTATGGGCTTCGCTACACATGACCTCTGCTAGCGCAACCAGGATTTCCTATGTCCGTTTTATACAACTAGAAGGTAGCACATGGGACAACAGAGAAATGGCAAAACAGTTTCTGAACTTTATTACTTCCAATCTGTGAAACAGGGAAGACTCCCCCACCCCCATCAACAGGAGGATTGTTTTGGGGTTTGAAGAAGAAAGGCAGTTTATTTCTACACATTTTATAAAGAGGGTGACCACAGAAAGAGTGTTGAGAACTAGAAAGGATCCTGGAAAATACTCCATTCAATTCCCCTATTTAAGAATAAAGGAAAAGAATGATCATCTCGATTGATGCAGAAAAGGCATTTGACAAAATTCAACATCCTTTCCTGATGAAAACACTTCAAAGGATAGGAATAGAAGGGAACTTTTTCAATATGATAAAGGCAATATATGAAAAACCCACAGCTAACATCACATTCAATGGGGAGAGACTGAAAGCTTTTCCTCTAAGATCAGGAACAAGACAGGGATGCCCACTATCACCATTGCTATTCAACATTGTGCTGGAAGTTCTAGCTAGAGCAATTAGGTAAGAAAAAGAAATAAAAGGCATCCAAATTGGAGAAGAAGAAGTAAAACTTTCACTATTTGCAGATGACATGATTCTATATGTAGGAAATCCAGAAAAATCTACAGCAAAGCTACTAGAACTAGTCAATGAATACAGCAAAGTAGCAGGCTACAAGATCAACACGCAAAAATCTGTAGTGTTCCTATACACAAGTAATGTGCAACAAGAGGAGGAAATCAAGAAAAAAAATCCCATTTATAATAGCAACCAAAAGAATCAAGTATTTAGGAATAAACTTAACCAAGGACACAAAAGACCTTTACATAGAAAACTATAAGAAACCACTAAAAGAAATTGAACAAGACCTGAAAAAATGGAAGAACATACCATGTTTATGGATTGGAAGACTAAATATAGTTAAGATGGCAATTTTACCTAAACTGATTTACAGATTCAATGCAATACCAATTCAAATCCCAACAACTTACTTTACAGAAATAGAAAAACCAATAACTAAATTTATTTGGAAGGGTAAGGTGCCCCGAATAGCCAAAAATGTCTTGAGAAAGAGGAGTGAAGTGGGAGGTCTCACACTACCTGACTTTGAAGCATATTACAAAGCTACAGTGCTCAAAACAGCATGGTACTGGCATAAGGACAGATATACTGATCAATGGAATCGAATTGAGTGTTCAGAAGTAGACCCTCACATCTATGGACAACTGATCTTTGATAAGGCAGTGAAGCCGAAGCAACTGGGAAAGAGCAGCCTGTTCAATAAATGGTGTTTGGAGAACTGGATATCCATTTCCAAAAGAATGAAAGAGGATGTCCATCTCACACCTTATACCAAAATTAACTCAAAGTGGATCAAAGACCTAAACATTAGCACCAAGATCATAAAACTCTTAGAAGAAAATGTAGGGCAATATCTTAAAGATCTTGTGAAAGGAGGTGGTTTCTTAGACCTCACACCCAAGGCACGAGCAACCAAAGAACAAATAGACAAATGGGATCTCCTCAAAATTAAACACTTTTGTACATCAAAGAACTTTGTCAGAAAAGTAAAAAGGCAACCTACACAATGGGAGATGATATTTGGAAACCACATATCAGATAAGGGTTTATTATCCCGAATATATAAAGGAATCCTGCATCTCAATAACAGAAAGACAAACAATCCAATTAAAAAATGGGCAAAAGACATGAACAGACATTTTTCTGAAGAGGAAATACAAATGGCTCAAAAGCATATGAAAAAATGCTCAACTTCACTGGCTATTAAGGAAATGCAAATCAAAACCACAATGAGATATCATCTCATACCTACCAGAATGGCCATTATCCAAAAAACAGAAAATGACAAGTGCTGGAGAGGATGTGGAGAAAGAGGCACACTTATTCATTGTTGGTGGGAATGTAGAATGGTGCAACCACTCTGGAAGACAGTATGGAGGTTCCTCAGGAAGCTAAATATAGATCTGCCATATGACCCAGCTATTCCATTGCTGGGTATATACTCAGAGGAACTGAAACTTAAAACACAAACAGACATTTGTAAACCAATGTTTACTGCAGCATTATTCACAATTGCCAAGAGATGGAAACAGCCCAAATGTCCATCAAAGGACGAGTGGATAAACAAACTGTGGTATATACACATGATGGAATATTATGCAGCTGTAAGACAGAACAAAGACATGGATCATGTAATAATGTGGATGAACCTTGAGGACATTATGTTGAGTGAAGTTAGCCAGAAACAAAAGGACAGATTCTGTATGGTCTCACTAATATGAACAGACATTAATGAACAAACTTTGGGAGTTAAAAGCTGACAACACAGGCGACCAGGAGATAGAAAGAGGGCAGAGATCAGCCATTTGATGCTGAAAGACTACAGAATGTTTAGGATTGATTGCACAGATCCAGAAATAGATAGCATAATACTGTGTGATGGTAGCACGGTATTGTAAGTACACTGAACAAAGATGTCTGTGAGTAAAGCTGAAAGAGGTGGGATAGGAGAATGTATGACACCAGAGGTAAAGATAGATGATAAAGACTGGGACTGTATAACGTGGCAAAAACTGGAGTGGCCAATGACTGTTACTAAATATACAAATATAAAAATGTTTTTGCATGTGGGAAAGCAAATGAATGTCAACCATGTAGAAATTTGAAAAAGGGATGGTATTCAGGAAAAAACATAATCAAAGCAAACTGGAGTCTATGGTCAACAGTAACATTGTAATATACCTCCATTAAATGTAACAAAGGCAATATGCCAATGCTAAATGTATATGAAAGGGGGATATAGGGGAGTAATACGGGATTCTTGGTAGTGGTGTTATTTGCTGTCCTTAGTAGTATATTGTATTGTATGACATGTTTGACATGTTATTTTTCTTTTTATCATTTTTTCTTATTGCTAAAAAAAAAAAAAAAAAAAATTTTCTTGTAGTAATCAGTATGTTCAAGTGCTGATTGTGGTGATAAATGTACAACTTTATGATGATACCATGAACAACTGATTGTACACTGTGGATAAATGTATGGTATGTGAACATAACTCTATAAAATTGTAGGAAAATATATATATATAGGAGTAAAAGTGTTGGAGAAAACATGGTGAGAGGGATGATGCCTCACCAATATGGACTAACTACAATGTGTAAACTCAGAATTGAATCTTAGAACATAGCCTAATGTGGACACAGTAATTGTAATAGTCCCTAGATTGTAAGCTCTTACAGCAGTTAACTCTATCCCTGAATTGTAAGGCCTATCTCTACACTTTGAGATGCTGATCCCCTAGCGTATAACCTGATTGGTCTCTGGAACAATGCATATCTCTGAGACACCTGAAACTCAGAGCTAGAGCTCAGCAGATATGAATGTCAGTATTAGTGCATATAGCCACTGTCAAAAAAAAAAAAAAAAGCTGAAAAAGAGCCCAGACTTCAATTAGTGATATGAATGAAGCAGGTCTGGTTAAGACCAGGGCAAGCCAGGCCAAAGGATAAAGGTTGAAACTGATTTTGTTTTAAAACTTCAACTTTCATATGAGACCAAGGGAATAGATATCTATTTGGTACAGGATCTAAATTTTCTAAATGTCACAACTCTACAGTCGATTTGTTCAAACACCACAATTGCATGGAACTTTGAATAGGAAGTGAGATACGGTAGGTTAGTATAGGCTGGAGTGAAATAGTGACACATCCTAGAGTAATTTGGGCAGATAATAAAAAATATATTTACAGCCTCCCCCTCCCCAGCCCCTAGGATCTGGGGGAAGGTGCGGATATGTTGGACATCCTCACCTGGACTGGTGTTGATGTTGTCACAAACATTGGGACTGACAGTTTGATGTGCTGAGCCCTCGAGCATGGGACTTGCCCTTACGATGCTCATTACCACAAAGGAGAGTCTAAAGTTGTATGTAATGGTGCCTAAGAGTCTCCCCCTGAGTACCTCTTTGTTGCTCAGATGTGGCCCTCTCTCTCTCTAACTGAGCCATCTTGACAGGTGAACTCGCTGCCCTCCCCCCTACATGGGACCTGACTACCAGGGGTGTCAATCTCCCTGGCAATGCAGAATATGACTCCTGGGGATGAATGTGGACCTGGCATCGTGGGACTGAGAGTATCTTCTTGACCAAAAGGGGGATGCAAAATGAGACGAAATAGTTTCAGTGGCTGAGAGATTCCAAATGGAGTCGAGAGGTCACTCTGGTGGACATTCTTATGCACTATATAGATAACACCTCTTAGGCTTTAATGTATTGGAATAGCTAGAAGTAAATACCTGAAACTACCAAACTCCAACCCAGCAGTCTGGACTCCTGAAGACAATTATATAACAATGTAGATTACAAGGGGTGACAGTGTGATTGTGAAGACCTTGTGGATCACATCCCCTTTATCTAGTGTATGGATGAGTGGAGGAATGGGGATAAAAACTAAAGGACAAATGGGGTGGGATGGGGGGATGATTTGGGTGTTCTTTTTTCACTTTTATTTTTTATTCTTGTTCTGGTTCTTTCTGATGTAAGGAAAATGTTCAGAGATAGATTGTGGTGATGAACGCATAACTATGTTATCATACTGTGGACAGTGGATTGTATATCATGGATGATTGTATGGTGTGTGAATGTATTTCAATAAAACTGAATTTAATAAAAAAAAAAAAAGTCTTCCCAAAATAAAAAAAAAAAAAAAAGAATAAAGGAAAAGAGACTCAGGGAGGATTAATGTCTGCTTCAGATAAAACAGCTAGAAGGCAGGAGGTCACATGGAAAAGTGGAAAGAGCATGGACATTTTGGCCACCGGTGTGGATTTGAATGCAGTTCTTCTGGTTTCCAGTTGAATGGCTTTGGTTTCCTCACATGTAAAATAGGGATAATAGGACGTGTCTTCTGGAGTCGTTGTGAAGTGTAAATGATATAACTTATATAAAGTGCCTAGAACAGTTCATGGAACATACTAAATGCTTGGCAAATATTGTCAGTGCAGGAATGCAAACCAAAGTCTTTTGATTCTAAATCTTTTATATGCACCACACTATTAATACAGCTGTACCAAAAAGAATCAAACGCTTGTTTAAAATATGAGATTTCAAATGAAATAAATTGTGTGTAACATTAAATAATATTGTTTTAAAAAAAAGAAACATTCACCAGACATTGATCCAAGCAATACCCAGTCCTTTTTAGATTAAGTTAAATGTTCCACTTTTCTCAGTTGTTTTAGCTGTTTCAAGATACGTGCAGCTCAGCACAAAAGAGATAACATGAGGGACTTTTCATCTGCAATGCAGAGAACAATACGGAGACAATTTACATGGGAACGTGCCGTTAGCTCCATATGGCATGTATTCATCATTTAGCAGGTTCAGAGCCCTATCTTTAAAGCTTCAGAGATCAGGGTAGAAATTGCACACTTATTTTTGCTTGGCTGGACTGAAAATCTAGGGAGAGGAAGAGGTAAAGGGGATGCCACTCCCTGCAAGACTTAGTGTTGGAGTTAGGAGTCCAGAACTGACACTGATTTGTCCAGGAATACCTGCCTGTTTCCTAAAGAGTGGGCAAAAATGCAGATTTCATGAGGTGTATTATTTATGGATTGCAATCATGCATGTTATTCCTGTCTGTCACAACGGACTTGACCACGGTTAAAGGCAGGGCTGTCTTCCTTTGTTCATCACAAAGCCTCACTCACACTGGGCAAGTGGGCGTTTGCAACAATGTGTTTTCATGATGTGTTATTACTCCCTTTGTGTGAGCAACGGAAGAAGCTGCTCTCAAAAATCAAATTAAGAATAACCAACCCCCCCCATTCTCCTCCCTCAGCGAGTGGGGGTGGAAAGAGAAGTACTGTATCATCCTGTCCCTGTTGGGAATAAAGTGACAAATTGTTCCCCTCTCCCACTGGCAAGTCAAAGAATAAGTCCCCTTTATATAAAAGATGTTTTGATTTTCCTCCACTTTTTTTCTTCAAAAGATTGTATAAATCTTTCAAGCTGGAAGAATCCAGTCTTTTTATTCTTCAGTCATCATTATGACGTCAGCGATGGGAAAGAGGGAATGCCAAAGCCTAATGCCCTCCTCCCTGCCAGAAATCATAGTATTAAGCATATTGATAGCTCTAGAATTCTAATGCAGGAGCAAAGAGTGCAGCTACTTATAATCTCTGGAGCATTAGGAAGGATTACAGATTTTCTTTCTTTTATTCTTTCCTTCTTTCTTTTTCTGGTAGACTTTATAGAAAAGTTGGCTGGAAGATAAGAAAATGATTTCCCTTTTAAGCCACTGATGGGCTTTAATACTTTTTTTAGCATTAAGAAATACAACTACTTGTTAAACAGCATATCCACACCGGGTTGTGACTGAAGGTTGACAACAGTGGGCAACAGGAGCTACCCCAAGGGGCTGGTATGACATTGCCTTCTCTGTGTGCTTAAAATTACGTAACAGCTCCTAAAACTCAATGGATCATTTCAGGCCCCCAGAGAAGTCTAGTATTTCTCTTGTCTTTCCCACTGTAGCTTTTCTCCTCTTTGACTGAAGGACCCACTATTCAACTTGCTAAAAAACTTTTCAATTATGTAAGCCAATAAATTCTCTTTGCTTAAACCAGTTTGAAATTTTTTTCTGACATTTGCAACTGAAAACATCTTAATACACCACTGTTTCTTTGGTCTTCCTCCTGTCTTCTACTTTTTGCTTAGTGGATAATTGTAATTTTTGTTCTTGTGTGTTCAATTTATATGCTAACCCTCCTTATAACTGTGTTGGGGTGCTTCACTTTGGCATCAATGAATAAGGTGTTCAGTGCTGTTGCTAATCCCACTTGGAGAATTTATAGTTAATTAATGAAAGAAATTGTTACCAAAAACACAGCAATGTTTTGTTCTAGAGTCACGCAGTATAGCTGCCCAGAAGGTCAGAGAACATCATCACTCATGACAGGCCTGTGACCTAGTTAAAAGCTTGAAACCACGCTGGTACCATCTGTCAGTCCGATTCCTAAAGGTCAGAATGGTCTTCTTGATTTATTTCTAGACTTTCTCAATCAGTATATCACGTGCTATATGCAAAATAGAATCCAGTGACATCTCATTCCAGGTTGAGTATAAGATTTTCTTAGTGCAAGATAGTATGTGACTTTGGTTTTGTAGCTGCTTTATAAAAACAACTGTTCACAGATGGCTACAATGAACAAAAAAACAAAGTGGAAAATAAGGCTATTAATCCAAAGGCACTGAAAAATCTGCTTCTTAGCAATTTCCAAGCAAGGGAGAAGAGAACAACAACAGCTACCACCTAGACAGCATCCCACCCCCACTGACAGTGAAGAAAACATACTTTTTGTGACACATCCTACTAAAGAACCAAAATATCTTAAATTGGAGGGGCCTTTGCTGTCATAGTTTGATTTCACTCAGATGCAGACATGCCCTCCATACACACACACACACACACATCCCAAATGGCAATCCAGCTTCCTTCTGAATGTCAAAATATCTCTGGAGATTGGGTGTCTCTGTCCATAGAAGAACTCATTTATGGAAAATATTCCCTTTTGCTGAGCCACAGCCTCCCTTCCTATAAATCTGGAGCATTACAATTTTATTTAAAGGAACTTAGAAATCATTAAATCCAACAACTTCATTTTGTTCCCCATGTCCTGCTTTCTGGTAACAAAAGTAAATCTAATCATCTCCTACATAAGGACCCTTTCACTACTTTATGACAGCATTTGTGTTCTTCTCATCACATTTTTTTCTCTGTGAAAAATATATCCAGGTACTTCACCCCTTCCTTATCCTAGCCAAGTTCTCTGAGATGCCACCCCAATTCCCTGCCATCTAATTCTCCCTTAGGATATGATACAGTCTCCCTGATATTTCACTTCCATTCACCATTTTTCTTTTTCTTTTTTTAAAGTATTTTATTCTCATAATAGTTCAGCCTCCCAAGAACAACAGGGCGGGCTATAAAAGGCTTGTCAAAATTTCTGGCAAAGCCAGATTTTCTACATAAATTTGTCAGGCTTCAGATCATCAAGCCTGTCAGTAAAGTACAATTGTGCAGTTGGAAGGCAATTTAGCAGTTACTTAGATCACTGCCTCGTTTCAGTGATGCTATCTGTTCTAGTTTGCTAATGCTGCAGAATGCAAAACACCAGAGATGGATAGGCTTTTATAAAATGGGGGTTTATTTCACTACACAGTTACAGTCTTAAGGCCACAAAACGTACAAGGTAACACATCAGCAATCGGGTACCTTCACCGGAGGATGGCCAATGGCGTCCGGAAAACCTCTGTTAGCTGGGAAGGCACGTGGCTGGCGTCTGCTCCAAAGTTCTGGTTTCAAAATGGCTTTCTCCCAGGATGTTCCTCTGTAGCAAGCTTGCTCCTCTTCAAAACGTCACTCACAGCTGCACTCCATTCCGTCTCTTTGAGTCAGCATGTTTTATATGGCTCCACTGATCAAGGCCCACCCTGAATGGGTGGGGTCACACCTCCATGGGAGTATCCCATCAGTTATCATCTACAGTTGCGTGGGGCGTATCTCTGGATCCAAACATTCCAACTTAATCCCCACTATTATGTCTGCCCCACAAGATTGCATCAAAGAATATGGCTTTTTCTGGGGGACATAATACATTCAAACCGGCACACTATCTTACATATATTCAGTGTTTTTCATACTTTATAAAGTGTTTTCTTACACATTACCTTATTTGAAATTCTCAACCAGCTTGCGAAGAAAGCAGGGCAGTGAGTTATTTTTCCCACTTTGCCAGTGAGGGTCAGTGACTCCCAAAGGTTGTAATTAGTGAGAGAGTAAGACTCAAGTCCCATATCTCTTGACTTTCATACTACTGTTTTGTTTTCACTATAGCCACTGTCCTTTGTCACTCATTCTCCTAGGTAACACTACTTCATGAGCAGCTCTCAGAAAGGATATGGGTTTAGGACCTGCCCCCTTTCTGCTGCTACTGGTGGCCCACATCTGAAATAACCCAGATCTGACTACCAGAGTCCAGTGCTCTCTCACTAGACTCCAAGGCTTCCCTCCCTGCCTTCTGTTTTAAGCAAATTAAGTTCTAAAATCAGTTAACATACTGACAATGTTGGAAGCACTAATAATTTTCAAGGGCCTGCCTCCCCTTCTCCTGGGCCCCCACATCCCACAATTCATTCTTGGGAAACAGGCATGCAGTTTGCCAAGTGTTGCAAGAAAGGGGAAAATTAGCTTGAAGTCATAAACTAATAGAGAATAGTAACAGAGATAGAATATTACTCTCACTCTGTGGGTCTCTCCATGTAGAATCGGGGGACTTACTCCACTCCCTTCCCTTTTGCCTCTAGTGTAGTTTGCTTATCTTCAGATTCAATAACCTGGGGGGAAAAGTAAGTGTGGAGTAGTGTCTGGGACATGGGTGAAGACAAGGAGCACTGAAAATAAGAGGGGAGGAACTCTGCATCTACATAGGCATAGGATTGTTCTGGGCAGGATTTTTTTAGGGGTAACTCTTCAGCTAGGAATAAAACTTTTCTTTCCCATCTGATGATCTCTCCCTAACCCAGTGAAAGAGAAGTCACAAGGCCAGAAAATGTGTTCCATTTAGATTCTTCCTCCTTTGTTGATTAAAAAATTTAACAGGAACCACAAATCCCTCATTTGGATATCAGCATTTGGGAACAAAGGATAGTTGGAAGAAGTTGTTGGGGTGGGGGTAAAATGATACTCAATGTGCTCTGGACAAATGCTCAGGAGATGCATGCCTTGTCCTTTTCTTGCCTTGTGTCTGCCCAGGACTCCGCTTAGCTGTGGTTTTAACTCCCAACCTCGAGACAGTGTTGTCACAATACATTTTGCTGGTGATGGTTTGGGGTTTAGCCCTGAAATCAAGTTGTACATAATTTAATGATCCAAATCCTTGTGTGTATAAGTGATAAACACCATTTCATATTTTAAAAAATGTTTTTGCAATACGATTTTAGACTTTGTGCTAAAAGACTTTTTCTTGTCTCTTATTGACCAGTGAAAAAATTTTAAGAGAACATTTTTTCAATATTAAAGGGGCATGTGGTTTATTAAGATCCCTGGTTCAGATATGAGTTACCTACTAGGACCTTAGGACAAGATACTGGAATGTTAGGAAAGCCAATCATGGGGGAAATACATAATATAGACAGAAAACAAAGGTAATCTAAGGGGAAAATGTAGATATCAGAGTGTTGTAGTTTGCTAATGCTGCCAGAATGCAAAACACCAGAAATGGATTGGCTTTTATAAAAGGGGGTTTATTTGGTTATAAGGTTACAGTCTTAAGGCCATAATGTGCCCATCAACAAAGGGTACCTTCACTGGAGAAAGGTCATTGACATCTGGAAAACCTCTGTTAGCTGGGAAGACACATGGCTGGCATCTGTTTGCTCCCAGGTGGAGTTTCAAAATGGTGTTCTCCAAAATGTCTGCATCAGCTTCCAACAGCCATCTTCAAAATGTCTGTCTCAGTTCCAGCTTGCTGTGAGCTCCTTCTGTATGAGCTTGTACAGTGCTCCAGTAAACTAAACAAGGCCCACACTGAATGGGCAGGGCCACGCCTCCATGGAAATTATCCAGAGTTACCACCTACAGTTGGGTGGGTCACATCTCCATGGACACTGAACCACCAATAGCTTCCAACCCAATTCACACTAATAAGTCTGCCCCCATAAGAATGCATTAAAGATTATGGCTTTTTCTGGGGGACATAATATATACAAACCAGGACACTAGAGTAATTAAATTGATTAATCAAGGAATGACAAAATCCTAAAGTGTATTAGGAACATGTATCGGTGATATAAAATTTGTGGGGTGTGGGGGAAGAAATAAAGAAAAACCTCTTGACATGGCTTTCTGGAGAAGTTACGGTATTGTCAAGCTCTTCATGGTTGGGTGGGTTATAAAAACAGAATCTGCCAAGAGGCTTCTGGATTCCTGAAGTGACTGAGAGGTATAATATTGACGTTATTGTTCATGAATTTTCCATTATTTGGGGATCAATTAAACCAGTGTGAATTTTTGTGGAAGGTCAAATAAAAAAGGGACACCATTTGCATAGGTTTGGGGGTCAGAAGATGGGGTTTGGAGTCCAGGCTACCTTCCTAGCTGAGCTGCCTCCAAGGCTCAGTGTTCTCTGTATTAAAATGAGTCTAATAACAATTATATTGGAACTCACATAAACTAACGTATATGAATACCAGTTTACAAACTCTAAGGTTCTAATTGCTATTTTACCATTCTTCAAAGCTGGTCCCAGGTTACAAAACAATATACCCTACTCTGTCTTGGGAAGAAAAATGGGAGTAAATAAGCATTTATTATATTTTCCCCTTCTACTTCATTTAAATCTTTGAAAAGCTGTATTCATCAGTTATTATGGCTTTATCCTTTGAAGTCTTCTATATTTGATGTCCTTAGGCCCTTAAGATCATTTTATGAACTGAGAAAAGCAATTGCTATTGTAGACTTGCCCACCCTAGAACTTAAGAAACAAGTTACAGATCTTGGCTACAGCCCTGGGGAATTTAAATTCCACTGTCTGCAGGTAGGGGGCCATGTTTTTTGTTTGTTTTTCAGTTTTTTAAAAGCATTTTGAAGCAATGTGGTTTCTGCCTGCTCTTTTAACAAAACAGTAGTTTGGGCCTGTGTGGCTTGATAAACCACCAGAAAACAAACATGACCGATCCCATTTGAGAATTTCCCAACCACACAGTCTCATAGGATCATGGCTGGTTGTCAGAGACATGGGTTAACCCTAAGCTTCATTCACACCAAATAAACAGTCATTCAGAATAAATCACTGTTGACCACTTTTGAAATGTTATGAATTCTGGAAGGACTATGACAACTGAGTCAACAAATTATAGGAAGTATAGCACAATGTCAGTTCTTCTCTCTCAATAGTTACTAGGCAAGAAGTCAATATAAATAACTTTTAGGAACCATCTAAACATTATTTTATATCTGTGTCTACAATGATATCTTACTATTTGCTAAGCTTTACTTTATGAAGTGGGACACATGCAGTGACTAACTATGGTGTAAAGCTTATAATCAAGTATTCACAAAATTAAATACCAGGGTAGATTTATAACTGTGCTTTTTAAAAAGGGCAGCTCTAGTTTGGCCACCTCATTTATTGAGAATTCAATTCTTAAAAACCAAATGATTCCCTCTTACCTGAATTCAAACCCAAAGATTCTCAGGATAAGATATTGCTCCATGGGTTCTTTCCTTCTGGTTGGGCTTTTTGCAGTATTAGAAAGTTTCTCTTGGTAGCATTTCAAGGAACAGAAGAAAGATCCTATTTTCTACCTTAGCTTTTTCTGCCCATCTTCTGATTGTGCAAAAAATGCAAGTACATTATTGGACTTTTCTCCAGGTTTCAAGATTACCTCAATTCCTTTTCAACTGTATCCTTGAGAACACTCAGCTATTTTCTCTGGTCGGGGGCAGGAGGTAGCTACAGTCAATATAAATATGAAAAAGGCTGAAATACCTTTAGGGCCTTAACTTGCACAGGTGGGAAACTTTCAAATAATTTACTAAAAGTTATCCATTAGAGACACACAAATTACAGAAAGGTTCTTCTTCCCTGGACAGATGCAATTCACTCTAAGGTTCGTGGTCAGTGAAGCACGGCTGAATTTCAGTCCCCATCTACCTCTGGCAAGGCACCTTTGCACAGTGCAGAAACCACACAACCCTATAGGGCACCCTGGGGGACAAGTTCACTTGTAACTGCTCCTTCCCCATGTATGTCTGAGGCCATAGGCATCTGAAAAGCACGGCAAGCATCATTTCTTCAGCTCTAGGAATGTCTCCAATTTCTGCCTTCCAGGCTTCCTTCAAACGTCCACTCTCTTCTGGTCTCAGTAGTTCTCACCATCCCACTGAAATCAACGTAAGTTCTCCCTCTCTGCCCAGTGATTCTCAAACTTCTTTGACTGAGACCTCCCCTATACAGAGCAAAAGACACCAAGACACAAACACTCCAGTCTACCAGTTGGCTTTTCAAAGAATTTCCTGATACAAACAAACTGTTGCCATGCAAACACATTTTGTGTGGATTAGTGAATATCTGCTTTGGCAATATTGGTATGGATGACTCTTATGTGTTCTGGTAATACAAGAAAACCTATAAGCCGTAAATTTTGTTGACCTAAAAGGCATCACTATCCCATGATAGGGTTAACCAAACAATCTACCTCAAGCAAAGTAAATGATGATGGAAGTACTTGAGGAGTAATTTATAATTAAAGAACAGGAATCATAGACATCAACAACCACAACCAATTCAAGATTCAAGGCAGCACTGATAATGATAACAAGGGAAATTTCCTGAAAATTGGGGATATTTCAACAATCTACCCATGCGTGTTTAGAGTGGGAGCTTTGCAAAGATTGCCAAGCATTGCCTGGCAGCCAGGTGAATACTCACTTAGGTCCTCAGAAAATTCTAGTTATGTGCTACATTTTTGTTTTTGAATATCAAATATTACTAACCCTTAATGACTCAGCAGTATATTAGTAAGGAGCCCTTAGCCACACACATATAAAATGAAAATCTAGGGACTCAAGTTTCATTTGTTAATAAGATCCAAAGAAAAGACTTGTATTCTGGGATTAGTTGGTGAATATCAGGAGGAATGCTCATGGCCTACCAGTTGGCTGTAGTCCATACCTTGAAAATCACTGGGTTAGGTGGTTGGCTTGGCTTTTTGCTTTAGCTTCTCAAGATGTTGGATCACCTTTTGTTTTTCACACTTTGCCACTGAAGGGGCCTCCTGATCTTGTGCCCTAGCCAGCTCCCCAGGGCTGTTCTGGTCTGGACCTCCAAACCCCCAGTCTCTTCCTTGTCTGGGAGGGAGGGTCAGACCATATCCACTAACTGGGAAGACTCCCAGTCACCACCCTGCAGCATCTGTGATGCCATAATGGGGGGCCTTGTATGAGACATGGGAGAGGGAAGTCAGAAGACCTGGTTAGAGGCCAACCTCTGTCTTGCCAGCTGTTTGGCATAGATGAGTTACGTCACTTCTCAGCTCACTTCTCTATGAAATGGAAAAACTAATACCAACCTCATAGGTTTCTTGTGAAGATCAAATGATATAATGTAAGCAATAAAGCACTGTAAAATATAAATTCATTCATAAAGATAATAGGGGTTATATTGCAGAGAGGTATTGTTCATGCAAGCATCTGGACTGTTCTATTTACAAATTATAGCTGACATTAAAATTTCTGTGATGTGAAAGAATGACAAACAATGCAGACTGTCAGCTTCATGGTCAAATGCAAGGACCCCACAGACACCAAAGTCTATGGAGCAAGAGTTGTGAGTTCCTGATTCCATAATCCTAGAACATGGTATTAGGAGTA
The DNA here is from genome assembly GCF_015220235.1 of Choloepus didactylus. Classification (NCBI taxonomy): domain Eukaryota; kingdom Metazoa; phylum Chordata; class Mammalia; order Pilosa; family Megalonychidae; genus Choloepus; species Choloepus didactylus. The sequence goes on from NC_051323.1 coordinate 29,304,980, forward strand.
GTACATGACTCAATGGTAGTGAATCCCATTTTTCTCCTTTTCATGGGATAAAAGGAGAAATCAGGATTTATTCAACTTAATCCCAAACATTAGAAATGAAGATTTTCTCCTCTATTCCTTAACTCAAGATTAGACGCTCCTAGGAGGACAGCAGCTGAAGAATGCTAGGAATTCTTCTCTCCACCCAGCCAGGAATGTGTCCTGCTTGGGGCGCTTAGCAGGAATGTGAGGGCTGCCAGATAAGGCCTCATGCTTGATTCGGGAGAGATTAGCAGTTGCGGGCTTGTCATGTGGGAAGGAGCCCTCCTCCAGAACCAGGCCCTACTCAAGATCCTCCAGAGGCTACTCTTAGGCTGACTGCAGAGGCCAGAGCTGGTGATGGAGCACTAACCTTTGCAGCACATGAGTTAGGAGACACCTTAGCCAGGAAGTTTGATGGAAACAAGGATGCAGCAGTGCTTTCAGTCTCTGGGGAAATCACGGACTTTGGAATCAACACAAACAGAGCCTTGAACATCTGTTCTGCCAAGTACCAGTTAGCTGTGTGACTTGGGTAAAATAATCTGTGAACGTGGGTTTCTCCAGTTATAAAACATGAATAATAATAGTACCTACCTCTTACGGTTCTTATAAGTATTGAATAAAATAATGCATATAAAACACAGTATAGCTTGTCTCCATAAATTTGGACTATAAAGCCTATTTTTAAATGACCAGCTTTTTAACAGTCTCAATACCCTGTATTTATTCAAAGTGTTACAATGTGCAATGTGTGTTCATACATGTTAACTCTTTTTAACTGCATTAAGCAATAGTTTGAACTTGAGCCAGTATAATTATTCTCACTGATACCAATGGGAGTTTGGGAGAAACTATTGTCAGAGGTCAAAAAGAGCCTCAAAAGCTTCAGGGAGTCTGTGTGGTAGGGTTGCCCTTGAGGGGCACCTGGAGTAGCCCACCTGATCACCCGATGCCTGTGTCTCAAAGTTTAACCTGGGCTGGGCAAGGCCTGCTCTGTCCCAGGGTCCCCTAGCAGGGTTCTCCTGGCCTGCCACTTTGCTTCTACACTGTTCACCTTAACCCTTGCCTTGTTCATATCAGCACTCCTGGAATGATGTGGTTCCACATCCTGACCTTGACTCTTGTCATTCCTGAAGCCATGCCCCTGCTCCTCTTCTCTGGACCCCGAATCTTGATTTCCACAATTGGACTGGATCTGTTGCATCCTTCTATAGACTTGGTCTTGGATTTCTAGCCTCCTCCTGGGACAGTGGTGATGGGGATGTCAGCTCATTTGACCTCTTTCCTGAAGTCTCTGAGCTTCCTGACAACTGCTTCTCCCCAAGCTTGGTTTCCTATAATCAGCCACCCCATTGACCCTGGACCATGGTGCCCCAAGTCTAGCTGGGAGCACACTTACCTCTCCACTGATTGCATCAATACTTGCAGGCTGGCTCTTGCACAATGTCATCCACCTCACACTTGACAAATTTCAGGGAAATTTAATCTTTTATTGATAGCGAGGACACTTATTTCTGCAGGAAAACATGCAAGACCATTGCTTCTATTGACCTTCTAAATTCCTAAGGGCATGGTTAGGCTGCAGCCTGCGGCAAGATGGGACCACAGCTCTGAGTTGGCAAAGAGGCTGATGAGAGAAGTGCAGACAGAGTTCTGGCGGGCAAGAGTGAGGATTGGCACTCAGGAGGGGGTTTGGAATAAATGTTCTTCATGAGAGATTACACCCAGGGCAGGGGTTCTAAGGCCAAGTCTCAAGGAGGTAGCCATCTCTCTTGTTATCATGGCCCTTGTTGGTGCCAGGCATGGAGTTTCCTAAAGTGTGCCCAGACAAAGGTAAAGGGGTGTGAAGGTTGCCTACATGTGGCTAAGCCCAGCCAGAGGCTGGTTGTATGGGAGCAGGGTCCAGCCCCAGGGAAGGCTGGATGGCTAAAGAGAGGTCTCTAGGAATCCAGTCCCTAGCTAAGGTTCAGAGCAGTGTCAAGCATTCAATGACGCCTTTAAAATATCTCATAGCATCAGGTAAATGTGTGTCTGATGCTGAAAGCCACCTTGAGCACCAGTTTATATTTCCTCCCCAAATACCTTTTCCTGGAGGTTTGTCTCCTTTTCATCCCACACATGACCATGTTTCAGCTACTGCCTCTTCTCAACTATTAAGACATAATATAGTGGCTCTCAGCTTTGCCCAACAAGGATCCTCTGCCCCCTGCCCCCTACCTTTTGCCTTTTATCTCTGGATATAATGCTTTTCCTGGGAATGTTGCACATGTCCAAAAACCACTGTTTCCCCTTCAAATTTTCTTCTCCTTTGGCTTTCGCTGCTCACTGACTGGCACCATCCACCTCCATTTTCCCAAGCCAGAAACCTGAGGTTTACTATAGACTCCTTTTACCTCTTCATCCACTATGTGCATGTATCACTGCAGGGTTATCCCATCTCTTTTCCACCATGATCATGGGCTGTGGTAGACATCACTAGAGTTTACCAATATCTAATATGTCTTTCTTTTCTGGGCATATGAGAGATCATACTTCCCAGCCTACTTCCAGTTAGGCAGGGCCTAATCATTAGTTTGGGTCTATGAAATGTGAATGAAAATCCACCTATTATTTTTGGGTTAAGGTAGTGAAAATCTCTTTCTCAATTACCTTTATCGGAAACAACTCTCTACTCCTGTTGCATTGAATGCAGAGGTCTTGTGTTGAGATGGTAGAGTCACCAAATCAAAGCAACCTGGGTAACTAAGTCACTTCATGGAAGGCAGCTGCCTTGGAGAGATGCTTGGACCTGAAGCTGATGCTGTGTGATTGAGAAATAAACTTTTGTTTTAAGCCACTGAGATGTGGGGATCACTTGTTACTATAGCATTATGTAACCCATCTTGACTATAACAATCACTAAGATCTGATTATTTTACCACTTCATATTCCTTGAATCAGTCTCTTCTCCAGCCCCTCTGATACTCTAGCTTATGATCTTGACATCTCCCTTTGCTGGTTTGGAGGTATTATGTCCCCCAAAATGCCATTATTTTGATGCAGTCTTGTGTGGACAGGAAGCCATTGGTATTGATTGGGTTGGAGACTTTTGATTGGACATTTCCATGCAGATGTGATGCTCAACTGTGGGTGAGATCTTTCACTGGATAATTTCCATGGAGGTGTGGCCCCGCCTATTCAGCATGGGCCTTGATTAGTTTACTAGAGCACCATATAAGCTCAGACAGAAGGAGTGAGCTTGCTACACCCAAGAGGGACACTTTGAAGAATGCACAGGAGCTGAGAGAAGAACTGCAGTTTATAGAGACATTTTGGATACAGCCTTTGAAAGCAAACTTTTGCTCTGGAGAAGCTAAGAGAAGACAACTGAGAGTGACATTTTGGAGAGAAGCTGAAGCCTAGAGAGGAACATCCTGGGAGAAAGCCACTTTGAAACCAGAACTCTGGAGCAGACACCAGCCACGTGCCTTCCCAGCTAACAGAGGGTTTCTGGACTCCATTGGCCATCCTCCAGTGAAGGCACCTGATTGTTGATGCATTACCTTGGACACTTTATGGCCTTAAGATTCTAACTGTGTAACCAAATAAACCCCCTTTATAAAAGCCGATCCATTTCTGGTGTTTTGCATTTCGGCAGCATTAGCAAACCAGAACACTCCCCAACCAGGATTACTGGAAAAGCTAAAAAAAAAAAAAATGGTCTCCTTGTGTCCAGTTTGACAACCCTGATACTCACCCTTCAAACAGTCACCAGAGAAATCTCTGTATAACTCAGATCCAACCATGTATCTCAGTTACTCTTCTTCATTGACTCCCCATTGCTGATATGATGGGTAGTATGGCATAACACTTCTCCTCCCTACCTAGTTTCATCTTCCACCTTTCTTCTCCTCACATTTTATACCCAGCAATACTCAAACATTTGTAATTTCCTAAATAATCTATGTTGTTTCATGCCTCCATGCTTCTGTTCATGGTACTCCATTTACCTAAAGCATCTTTACACACTTTCCACTCTTTCACCTTATATACCTCTCCTTTGCCTGGCTAACTCCTTCTTATTCTTCAAGATTAGATTCAAATACCAGCTTTTCTGGGAAGCCTTACTGCTAGATTTAGCATCCTTCTGCCATACTCCCACAACATCATCTGTACATTGTTGAACACATTATATTATATCTTTTTGTGGGTCTCTCACCCCTGTGAGACTATAATTTTAGCTGGGTCAATGCCTGACACATGGTGGTTACTCAGCTGTAGGAAATGAAGAAGTAATGAGATGCAGTGATGATGTGGACACTAGGGGCTCGTATTTGGACACTTTCCTCAGCATGATGGGCTGTGAAGTAGATTTTAGGGTTCAGCCTGAGAGCTCAATAAGTCTAGTAGGCCTCAAGGTTTGGCTTCATGCCAAGCTTGCCAAACTGTGAATTCAGAATAGGAATTATGAACTTTCTGTGCTAGTCAAGATTGGCTCAAGAGCAGAAGGGAAGTTACACTGGATTGGGACCATTAATAAACACCACTTTGAGGCTGTGGATAAAGTTGAAGCAGATAAAGAAGATGGGACTTAATATAACCCTATAAAATCATTGAAACTCTTAATAGATAGGGCTGAGGCAGCAAACAACTATCATAATAAATGGCTATGATTTATTGAACACCTACTATATGGCATTGGACTAGGTGCTTTACAAATACTCATTTGCCAAGTTTATCAACTTTACACTCTTCAAAATGAGATGACTCAGAGTTAAAAATGATGAGCACATCCTTGGATCCATTGGCTATCACCACTGGAAAAAGTAGGACTTCATGAGTTTGGTGGAATACAATCTTTATACAAAGCTTAAGGATGCATTATGCAACTAGAAACTTATAATAGATTGGGCTTCTGCTCTTCTTAAAAACTGTAACTCAATAGGATTGGGTCTTATAGAATATCAACAATGTATTGCACACTCAGCAACAGAGTTGTTGGTTAATTATGCTTAAACACCCATAAGATCATGTCTAAAGGTCTGAAGAGAACCTTTCTTATAGGAAAACATGCCTAGCCGTTAAGAGCACAATCATCTATCTTCTGGAATCTACCCAGACAACATCAGGAGCAAAAGACACTCTAACAAATTCAAAGAGACAAATACATCCTGTACGGCTTTGACTAACTGAGTGAGAACCCAAGAAGTTAGCAATCTTCAGACCATACCAAGTTCCTACAAAACGGTGACCTTGTCCAAGACCTTTCAAACATGGTCTTCCTATTTGCTGCTTGCCTTTTGTTCAGACAGCCTGGACTCTTCCAAGCTCCATGGTGCTCATTTCTCCTTCTAATCTTTACTCTTGCCATAATGTCATTCTTTTCCCCAGTCAAATCATATGCATCCCTGAATATCTTCAGCTTCAGGAAAAACTCACCTTACTCATCCAACCACTTATCATTTTATTCCGTCATTGACTAGATAGTTATTAAGTGCTATGCACCAGGAATTTTCTAGGTGATGAGGTATAGTGGTAAACATATACTAACAGAGCTTACATTTTTTTGTTTGTTTGTTTGTTTTTGTTTTTCGTAAGTAAACAGATCAGAGAAAACTCATGACCAACAAATGCCAATCCACTCACTGGCCCTTGCACTGGCATTTGGGGGCTATGGCATAAGAATAACTAGTCACTAATGTGAATCCCAGTCCCTGCTTCTACTCCCTGAAAGTGGGAAAGAGAAGGTATCATCATGTACAGAGACTAGAAGTGTAGAAACAGATTAGCAAAAGCAGCTCCTCAGAGTATCTTCTGGTTCTGGAAGCCTTGAGTGTTGCACCCTGAAAATTGGACCTCAGGTTGGTTTCTTTTTGTGAATAACTCCATATAAACAGAAGTCCTAGAAGTAATCATCTTTGACCATGAAAGACAATGACATATATTTACTCCAAAGAAGCCTGAAGTGTAGGGCACAAATGGTTTGAAACAGTTGTCAAAGTGTGGAGATAAGTCTTGGGACAAGAGGGAGGAGGAAAAATAAAGCCTAAGCCTGGCTATTTCTTGTGAGTTCCTCAGTTTGTTTCTCATTGAGATTCAAGAGAAAATAGCTGGATGTTGTGAAATATGAACTTTCACAAGTGCAATAGAATCGGTCAACCAAGATGTGGTATAAGACACTCCAAGTTTCCATTCCCCCACAGAATCTTTGAACAACAAGCAACAAGAGGTAGAGCCATCTTTCTCAAAACTCTAGAAAGCAGTTACAGGGTTAGAGTAAGACGGCGAGTGCTGAATCAAGGAAACAAAGCTTTAAAAATGGTCAGAGCTTATGGTGCCCTCACTTCCCCCCCCTCACTGCCTCCCTGGTGCAGGGTGGAGCCAGCCTATACTCCCATTGTGTGACCCTGGCCCTGTTCTGGAGGGAGGAGAGTGACCCATTTACACATACTGGGATGCCTATATGACATGCCAATTGATTGGATGACAGCATGAAAGACTCAACAAGGACATTTTTCTCTGGATCACCCTCCCAGAATTTGCCCTGCAGGCAGAAGCAGCTTGTGGACTACTAAAACAGTGTAAGAAACAAAGTGGCCTAGAGCAAAGGATTACCAGCTTTAAGACATAAGATAGAGCACTGGGAGGAGGGATAAGTCCATTTCTTAGGGAGTAGAGAGGACATTCAGATTCCTATAAATGGGGGAGTTCCTAAGGCCATGAGAGAGTGCAAGCCCAGGACAAGACCCAAGCTCAAAAAAGACAGAAGACCCCATGCTTTCATCTCAGGCTGATTTTCTTGATAGGAATGCTAAACCCTGAAGGAGAACATCAGCCAACACACAGCCAATTTTCAAAGACTGAAAGGTTTTTACGCATGATTGTTTGTTTTTGTTGGCTCCTGCTCTCAGGAGAATCTCTGTCATTTCACAAGCTGGATACACACACACAACTGAAGGACTAAATCCCAGAGGTAACACATTAAAATATTAAAATGTACAGTGTGAAAAAAAATTATAAGACAAGAAACAAGAACTGGTGGCCCACCCAAAGGAACAAGATAAAACTACAGAAGCCATCAATGGAGAATACAAGTCTTTGGACATATCAGACAAAGACTTTAAACAAATGATCTTCAATATGCTCAAAAAGATAAAGGAAAGTATGGAGAAAAAAGTAAGAGATATCAGGAAAATGATAAATGAACAATACGGAAATCTTCCTAAACAGACAGAAATTTCAGAAAGGAACCAAAAGGAAATATTAGAATTGAAAGCCACAATAACTGAAATGAAAATTTCCCTAAAGGATTTCAAGAGCAGATTAGAGCCTGAAGAAGAAATAATCAGTGAACTAAAAGACAAGATAATCGAAATGAATTAGGCTGAGGAGCAGAAAGAAATAATAATGAAAAAAATTGAACAGAGCCTAAGAGATCTGTGGGATCCCATCAAGCATACCAATATATGCATTTATGGGAGTTTCAGAGGGAGAAGAAAGTAAAGCTCAGAAAGAATATTCAAAGAAATAATGGTAGAAATTTTCCCAAATTTAATGAAAGACATGAATACACATATTCAAGAAGACACAGACCCAAACAGGATAAACTTGAAAAGAAAATTGCCCAGACACACAGTAGCCAAACCGTCAAATGACAAGGACAAGGAGAATTCTCAAAGCTGAAAAAGAAAGTAATGTGTTATGTACAAGGGAGCCCCAATAAGTTTGAGTCTGGTTTTTCATCAGAAATAATGGAGCCAAGAAGGCAGTGGGATGAAATATTTAAAGTGCTGAGAAAAAATAATTACCAAACCGGAATTGTATAACTGGCAAGACTGTCTTTCAAAAACAGGGAGAGATTTTAGACATTCCCAGATAAACAAAAGCTGAAGAAGTTCATCACCATTGGATGTGCCCAATAGCAATGCTGAAGAGAGTTCTTCAGACTGAAATGAAAGGACACTAGAAAGTGGGTTGAAGTGGCATAAAGAAATAAATTTCTCTAGTAAAGTTAACCATATGGATAATTATAAATGCCAAAAAAATTGTATTGAATTTTTGGTATGTAACTATATTTTTTACTTCTTACAGATTCTAAAATGAAAATGCATAAAAATTAATGATGAATCTATGGTTTTGGTCATATCAATTATAAAGATATTATTTGTAACAAGTACAACAAAATGGTGGGAGGATGGAGAGGTATAGAACAGAGTATATGCTATTAAAGAGAAGAGGTATAAAATCAAATATGATTGCTATAGATTTAGGCTGCTAACTTTAAGCCACATGGTAACCACAAACAAAATATCAGAAAAAAAAAAAAAAGATATAGAAAGAAGTGAGAAGGGACTCAAAAAGGCACACTATAAAAAATTAAATAAAAAGGGAAGTAGGTATTAATGGAAAAATTGAGGGACAAGAAAAGTTTAAGACTCACAAAGAATAAATAGCAAAGTAGCAGAAGAAAATCCTGCATTATCAGTAGTTACTTTTAATGCAAATGGATTAAACTTTCCAGTTAAAAAGCAAAGATTGGCAGAATGGATATAAAACCATGAGACAGCTATATGCTGGTTACAAGAGATTTACCCTAAATTCAAAGGCACAAGTCGGTTGAATGTGAAAGGATGGGGAAAAAAAAATTTTCCATTCAAATATCAACCAGAGAGATCTGGGGCAGCTATAGCAATTTCATATAAAATAGACTTCAAGTTAAAAACAGCAATGAAGAATAAAGAAGGTCACTATATACTGGTAAATGGGTCAATTCAACAAGAAGACATAACAATTGTAAATATACATGCACTTAATGGCAAAGCCCCCAAAGATATAAAGCATATAATGACAGATTTGAACAGAGAAATAAACAGTTCTAAATTAATAAGAGGAGACTTCAATGTACCACTTTCAATACCAGGTAGAATATCTATACAGAAGATCAATAAAAAAATAGAAGACCTGAATGGTACTCTAAACCATCTATAGCTAACAGACATATATAAAACATCTCCCAACAGCAGCAGAATACACATTCTTCTCTAGTGCACATGGGTCATTCTGCAGGGTGGACCATATCTTTAGGACACAAAACAAATCTCAATAAATTAAAAAATATTGAAATCATGCAATGTGTCTTCTCTGACCACAATGGAATGATGCTAGAAATCAATAACTGAGGAAGAACTGGAAAATTCACAAATATCTGGAAATTAAACAACACACTCTTAAACAACCAATGTGCCAAAGAAGAAATCACAAGGGAAATTAGGAAATATTTTGAGATGAATGAAAATGAAAACACAACATACCAAAACTTATGGGAAATAGCGAATGCAGTGCTGAGAGGGAAATTTAAAGCTCTAATGTTTATATTAAATAAAGAAGAAAGATCTCAAATCACAGACCTAACCTCACAACTGGATGAACTAGAAGAAGAGGAGTAAATTAAACTCAAAGCAAGTGGAAGGAAGGAAATAACAAAGATTAGAGCATAGATAAATGAAATAGAGAATAATAAAAAAAAGAGATAATGAATGACCCAAAAGTTTATCTTTGAAAACATCAATAAAATCATCAAACATTTAGCAAGATTAACAAAGAAAAAAGAGTTAAATAACTAAAATGAGAAATGAAAGGGGGACTTCACTACTGAACTCACAGAAATAAAAGGAATCATAAGATGATACTATGAACAACTAACTGTACACCAACAAAATTGATAACCTAGATAAAATTAATAAATTCCTAGAAACACACAAACAACTTACACTGACTCAAGAGGAAATAGGAGGTCTCAACAGACCATTAATAAGTAAAGAGACTAAATCAGTAAACAAGGAAAAGCCCAGGACCAGGTGGCTTCACTAGTGAATTTGACCAAACATTCCAAAAATAATTAACACTAATCCTGGTCAAACTCTTCCAAAGAATTGAAATGGAGGAAACACTCCCTCATTGTTCTAAGAGGCCAATGTCACCTTAATACCAAAACCAGATAGAGATACCATAAGAAAAGAAAATTATAGACCAATTATCCTTTATGAATATAGATGCAAAAATCAACAAAATACTAGAAAACAAAATTAAACAGCACATTGAAAGAACTATGCACCATGATCAAATGTGATTTATCCCAGGTATACAAGGGTGTTTCAACATAAGAAACTCAATGTAATACACCACATTAACACAACAAAGGAAAAAACCACATGATCATCTCAATTGATACAGAAAAGGCTTTTGATGAAATCCAGCACATAAAAACACTTAGAAAATTAGGAATAGAAGGATGTTTCCTCAACATGATAAAAGACATATATGAAAATCCCACAGCTAACATCATGCTCAATGATGATAGCCTGAAAGCTTTCTCCGTAAGATCAGGAAGAAAACAAGGATGCCCACTGTCACCACTGTTATTCAATATTGTACTGGAAGTACTAACCAGAGCAATTAGACAAGAAAAAATTTTTGGAAAGGAAAAAGTAAAACTTTTCCATATATAGAAAACCCTAAAAAATCCACAACAAAGCTACTAGAGTTAATAAATGAATTCAGCAAAGTGGCAGGGTACCAGATCAACATGCAAAAATCAATAATGTTTCTATACACTAGTAAGGGACAATCTGAAAAGTAAATTAAGAAAAAAAAAAAAAACCCATTTCCAATGCCAACTAAAATAAATACCTAGGAATAAATTTAACCAAGGATGAAAAGGACTTGTATATGGAAAAACACAAAGCATTGCTAAAACAAATCAAAGAAGAGCTAGATAAATAGGATATTCTATGTTCACGGACTGGAAGATTAATATTGTTCAGATATCAATTCTACCCAAAGTGATTCACAGATTCAGTGCAATCCCCATCAAAATTCTAACGGCTTTCTTTGCAGAAATAGAAAACCCAATCATCAAATTTACATGGAAGGGTAAGGGGTCCTGAATAGCCAAAACCATCTTGAAAAAGAAGAATGAAGTTGGAGGAGTCACACTTCCCAATTTTAAAACTTATTACAAAACTACAGTAATCAACACAACATAGTAATGGCACAAGGACAGATATATAGACCAACAAAATCAAATTGAGAGTTCATAAATAAACCTCACATCTGTGGCCAACTGATTTTTTGACAAGGGTGCCAAGTCCACTCTATGGGGAAAGAATAGTTTTTTCAACAAATAATGCTGGAAAAACTGGACATTCATATGCAAAATAATGAAGGAGGACCCCTACTTCACACTATATACAAAAATTAGCTCAAAATGAATCAAAGATCTAAATACAAGAACCAGAACTATAAAACTCCTAGAAGAAAACTTAGGGAAGCATCTTTAGAATCTTGTGTTAGGCAATGATTTCCTAGACTTTACACCAAAAGCATAAGCAACAAAGGAAAAAGCAGATAAATGGAACTCTATCAAATTAAAATTTTTTCTGTCTCAAAGGACTTCATCATGATAGTTAAAGACTACCTACAGAGAGGAAGAAAACCTTTGTAAACCACATATCCAATATCGAGAACATATAAGGAAATCCTATAATCAACAACAAAAGACAAACAATCCAGTTTAAAAATGGGCAATAGACTTCAATAGACATTTCTCCAAAGAATATATACAAATGATGAAAAATCACATGAAAAGCTGTTCAACATCAGTAGCCATTAGAGAAATGCGTGTCAAAACCACAATGAAATACCATTTCACACCCACTATAGTTAAAAAAAATGGAAAATAATAAGAGTTGATGAGGATGTGGAGAAATAGGAAAACTCATTCATTGTTGGTGGGAATGTAAAATGGTGGAAAATAGTTTGGTGGTTCCTCAGAAGGTTAAGTATAGAATTATCATATGACCTGGCAATCACACTTCTAGGTATATGCCCCCAAAAATTGAAAGCAGGGAGTCAGAGTATTTGCACATCAATGTTCAAAGTGGAATTATTCAGAATTGTCAAAAGATAGAAGAAACCCAAGTGTCTCTCAACACATGAATAGACAAACAAAATGTGGCATATAATACAATATTATTTAGCCAAAAAAAAGGAGTGAAGTTGTGAAACATGTGACAACATGGATGAATCTTGAGGACATCATGTTAAGTGAAGCAAGCCAGACACATAAGGACAAACATTGTATGACCTTATTGATAAGAAATAATTAGAATAAACAAATTCATAGATTCAGCAACTGGAATACAGTACCAGGAATGGGTAGTTAATTCTTAATTGGTACAGAATTTCTGTTTGGGGTAATATAAAAGTTTTGGTAATAGGTAGTATGATAGCACAACATTGTGAATGTAAATAATAATGCTGTATCATTTATTTCAATGTGGTTAAAAAGGGAAATTTTAGGTTGTACATACATTAGAACAAAAATTTTAAAAACCATAGGACAGTACAACACAAATAGTGAACCCTAACATAAACTATGGACTATAGTTAGTAGCATAATTATATAATATTGTTTCATCAGTTGTAAGAAAGGTATCAAACAAAGGCAAATTGGCAGTAATAGGGAAAACTATATGAGAACTCTGTACTTTCTGCATGATTTTGCTTTAAACATACTTCTCTAATTTAAAAAAAGTTCTTTAGAAAACTTTCAGCACTTTTAAATGCTTGGACTTCTCAGCCCACCAGAATAAGACACTTACTCTTATTTTAAAATCCTGAGTTAAACAAACTAAAGTCCTTTTAGAATACCTCACTGAGAAACTGGAGGAGAATCCCCAGAGGCTCATAAGTCTCCTGTAATGTGTTAGAACTGATAGAGGGGACATTGTATATATATTGTGTTTTCTTTCTAAAAGTTGCAATTAATGGAATGTAGCATCTGACATAAATTACAGAACTCGTCACAATACTTTCCATATGCAATATTTGAGAGCCTCACATGACAGTCTCCAGTGTGTGGCCTAAAACTTGTAAAAATTGAACAAAAATACATTATATTTTCCAGAGAAACTCTTCAGAACTCAAATATGTGTGTACTGAAACAATATGTAAAAACCCTACTCTATTTTCCAGGGCCTCACTTTACACTGGAGAGGAAGACAGGAGCAAGATGAGTGTACCATCTTCCTGAGCACATTGGGAATAAGACTTAAGAGATGATCAAGAAACCTAAGTAGAAGGTTCTTCCATGTCAGAGCATTTAAGGATTAAAAGCAAAAAGATTTTCTAAAGCAGAATGCTTTAAGGCAAATGGCCTAAATGCAGGGCTTCAAAGTGTTTGGGTTTTTTTCTTCTTCTTCTTCTTCTTTTTTTCGGATGTCTATCAACTTCATGCTATAAACCATAGCAGGCAAATTAATTACTCCCAGAAGCTGGTGATAAAAAATACTGCTAAATTGTTTAGCTTTGCAAACTCTTCAGTATAAACACATACTCACAGGATTGCATTCCCTTTTTTGGCTCCCAACATGCAAGTAATTATATACTGTGCAGGCTAATGTTGGATGAGCTCTCCTTTGAATACCAAGCAAGTTCTGGGTTCTGTCAGCCCTTTGGATACCATGTCCACAAACATTTTTCTCTGACAGTCTTTGTAATGACTTGTAAACAAATTTGTTTCCAGTATATAAAAAAAGTTCAACACTAGTACAAGTCTCATTTCCAAATTATTTCAAATTCTTTAAGAGCTGGAGGGAGCAAAATTCTTCTCAAATATAGCAAGCTCCTGCCATCCATCAAGAATAGTTTCTGCAGTCCTCTGTGAGAGGATGTTAGAAGTCATATTGGTAATTTTCTTATTTTTAGAGTCTTCACATTTTGTCAACATGTAAACGAGTTTTAAAAAGCAGTTTATGAATCAACTATGAATTAAGAATGTGTTTAGGATTAAACACAGATTCTATGATCGTGGCCAGAATAACGTGAATATATTCTATTCCAGCTGCAAATTTTTACAGGACAAATGAAACATTCCTGGTGCTGGGTGAGTCATGGAGGGCTTTTTTTGGTCCTTCACGCTGCTGTGGAGGAAATAAAACACATTTGTTTGCTCTCAGGCTTCAGATAATGAAGCAAAGTTTTGTGTGTGTGTGTGTGTGTGTGTGTGTGTGTGTGTGTGTGTGTGTGTAAAATGGTGAAACGGCGGTGGGGGGCAGAGATATAAGGAAGGCACAGGGAAATCCTCAGGAACTGTTAAAGAGAACACATTTTCCGCAGAAAGAAAGAGAAGCTCCATAGTCCTGCCAACTGCAACCCAAATGAGAGGGGAAGTTCAAGGAAAGTTGATATCTAAAAATAAACAGAAGGAAATTCAATGAGAAAACAATATTCAGGTCAGGTCGAAGCACAGAAATGCTCCTTCAGAACTGGGGCTGCCCTCCTGTTTTTTTCTTAAGTGAGCAGCTGCTGGTGATTGAAACCAGCCCACACTGTTGGGACTTGGCCAGGGCAACACTCCGGGGCCTGAGCTGGAGTGGCCCAGGCCCAGTGGGGCTGGAAGCACACTGGCTACAGATGAGGGAGGCTTTTTGTTTGTCTTGGGGTGTGGGAGGCCTTGATTCCTGGGTTTGTGGCTAGCTATTGGAAACTTTTCCAACCTGCAACAAGCCCTGGCTGAAGGGGCAAATATGCATTCAAATAACAGCATGGAAGGGAAGTGTCGAAATATTCAACAGGCAAATAACTTATCGACAGTCTCTTTTAAATTATCTCCTACAAATCTCTAGTAGGTTTGGGGCATTTTAAAAATTCTTTTAATTAATATTTTTGTATTAGAGCAGTTGTAGGTTTACCAAAAAATCATGCAGTAAGTTCATGCATGATTCCCCCCCAAATAAATTTTCCCTATTATTAACACTTTGCATTTGATACCTTTGTTACAACATGGATGAAACAACATTATTATAATTATGTTATTAATTAGAGTCCATAGTTTACATTAGAGTTACTCTTTGTGTTGTAACTCTGGACATTTTCTACCTGGTCCCTTGTTTGGCAACTTTAGGATATTTCAAATAATGCTTAGTTTTGCTTTTTATATTTTTAGTTTATAACAACACATGACTATCAAAGGAAAAAGACCATAGTCTTGTGAATTGAAAAGTTATCCAATAATTTGTTGACTTTAAAATTAAGAATATAATCTTTAGCTTATATATAACATATGCATAGCCCTGATAATTGGCACATTCAAGTATTGAAAGCACCATCTCAGTTTCATTAGCTCTGCAAGCCGACATGCTTATCTACTAGCTAAATATAAGATAATTGCAACATAATATACTGATGATGTTGCACAGCAAGCCATAGCATAGACCCTAGAGCCAAACTGCCTTGAGCCAAATCCTGCCATTTATTAGCTATGTTATCTTGGGCAAGTTATTTAACCTCTCTCTATTTCTGCATCTGTAAAATGGGATAAGAGTGGTACCTACCTAGTAAAGATCAATGTAGGTATTAAGTAAGTTAATACATGTAAAGTGCTTAGAACAGCATTTGATTAGTGCAAGATAAGTGTTTAGAAAATAAATACATAACAAAGAAGGCAAGACCTTTTTTTTAAGACTCTGGGAAACACTGGAATTAGCTATATCCCCTTTCAGGGAGTGTTAGAATTATTACTTACATCTATGGCTTGCAACTAACTCAGAGCCATGCCTAAGACCTCCTGAGCCTGATAAAACAGCTAGTTTGTTTATTTAGCCAATTTGTGTATGTATATGTTTTGGCTTGCTAATGCTGTCAGAATGCAATGTACCAGAAATGCATTGGCTTTTACAATAGGGATTTAGTAACTTATAATTTACACTTCTTAGACTGTGAAAATGTCCCAATTAAGGCATCAACAGGATGATACCTGGACTCTGAAAACAAGCTGCTGGCATCCAGGACCCGTCACATGGGAAGGCACATGGCCGGCGTCTGCTAGTCCTTTACTCCTGGGTTTTATTGCTTTCAGCTTCTTGTTCCAGTGGCTTCCTCTGTGGGTCCTCTCTTAGCTTCCTTCTCTGAGGCTTTTCTCTCTCCAAACTTCTCCAGGTATTTCTCTAGAGTTCTCTGGACTCTTTCTTTTATCTTCTCATAAAGGACTCCAGTAAAAGGATTAAAACCCACCTTGAATGGGCTGGGCCACATCTCAATTGAAATAACCTAACTAAATGTCATACCTACAACAGGTTTGTACCCACAGGAATGGATTAAAAGAACATGGCCTTTGCTGGGGTACATAACAGCTTCAAACCACCACATTCCATCCTCTGTACCCAAAAAGACCTGTTCTTTCCATATGCAAAATACATTCATTCCATCACAATATCACAAAAGACCTAAATCATTTCAATAACAGTATTCAGTAAAAAGTCTCATCCAAATCAGTTACAGGCATGGTATGTCCTGGGGCAAAATTCCCCTCCAGTTGTGGACCTGTGAAACTTAGAACAAGTTATCTGCTTCCAATATACAAAGGAGGGACAGTCATTGAGTGAATGTTCCCATTTCCATAGGGAGAAATTGGAAGGAAAACAGGAGTCAAATGTCCTAAACAGTTCCAAAAACCTGCAGGGCATACTTCACTGGATGTTAAGGTCTGCGAGTTATTTATAGGAAGAAGTTTTTATCCTTGGGGCTTGAGAGAGCAGCAGTCCCACCCTTTCCAAGGGCTTGTGCAGAAGCCCTGTTCTCTCCAAACACTGGGGGGAGGGCTCCAACATCTCCAAGCAATGGGGAGATGGCCATGCTCTCAGTCCCACCCTCCTCAAGCATCAGGGGGGCAGTCAGGCTCTCCATGATCTCTGGGGCACAGGCTCCATCCTCTTAGAACAGTGGGGTGGCAGCCAGACTCTCCTTAATACCCAGGGAATGCGCCCTCCCCCTCTCTGAAGCCTGGGGTGGCAGCACTCTTCCTGAACAATGGGCTGCCAAGCTCTCCTCAATCCCCCAGGCATCTGAGAGCTCTTCCTGAGCATCTAGGTGGAAAGCCCACCCTCTGCAAACTCCAGGGCAAACTCACCCTTTCCATGTGCATGGGTGAGTCTGCTCTCCCGGCCTGAGGTTTCTTGGCACCAGACTGCAACTTCCATGGTTCTGCCTTTGAAGGTGTTTTTCCTTCTGTCTGTCCCTTTTCTGTCCATTTTAGTCCAGGCTGGCAGTGATCCTGTTCATATAGATCTCACAAAAAACTCGTTGGTTTCACATGCAGCTTACAGGGGTCCCACCATCAGACAAAAGAACTTCACACAAATCCTTTCTGGAAAGCTGCATTCCATTCCTGACTCGCACTGAAATGGCTGGCTGGTTCTATGTTCTTTTAAATCCCCATATGGGCACTATTCTCTGGGGACTCACTTTCTGGAAGCCCAGAATTTTCCAAACCATCAATTTCGGGTTTCTTTGTACCCAAGAGTTCAGTTCTCAGCTCATCCCTTTCTTCTCATGTTTTACTATAAGCTGCAAGGGTAAGCCAGGCCGTACTTTCCACATTTAGTTTGTAAACCTCTTCAGCCAAATATCCAGCGCCATCACTTTCAAATTCTGCCTTCCATCCGACATCAGGACTCAATTTTGATAAGTTATCTGACACTTTAAAACAAGGATTGCCTTTCTTCCAGTTTGGAATAATACATTCATCATTTCTGTCTAAAGCCTCACCAGATGTACCTTTAGCGTCCAAATTTCTACCAACAGTCTCTTCAAAGCAATCTAGTTCTTTTCTATCAAGCTCCTCACAATTCTTCCAGAATCTTCCCTTTATCCATTTATAAAGCCATTCCAGCATTTTTTTGGTATTTTCAAAAAGCAGCACCCTACTTCTTGGTACCAAAATCTGTTTTGTTTGCTAAAGCTGCCAGAATGCAATATACCAGAAATGGATTGGCTTTTACAATGAAGATTTATTAACTCACAACTTACAATTCTTAGGCTGTGAAAATGTTCCGATTAAGGCATAAACAGTTTGATACCTGGACTCTGAAGACAGGCTGCTGGCATCTGGGACACCTCTGCCACATGGGAAGGCACATGGCTGGCATCTGCTGGTCCTTTGCTCCTGGTTTTCATAGCTTTCAGCTTCTGGTTCCAGTGGCTTCCTCTATGGGTTCCTGTCTTAGCTTATCTGGGGATTTTCTCTCTCTGAACTTCTCTGGGTGTTTCTCTCTGAGTTCTCTGGGCTCTTTCTGTCTTTTACCTTCTCATAAAGGACTCCAGTAAAATGATTAAGACCCACATTGAATGGATTGGGTCACATCTCAGTCAAAATAACCTAACCAAAAGGTCACACCTACAACAGGTTTGTACCCACAGGAATGGATTAAAAGAACATGGCCTTTTCTGGGGTACATAACAGCTTCAGTGCACCACAGTGTATACGTGGACCGGGTCACTTTGAAAATTTATACTGGATCTTCTGATTTATTTGTATCTCTACAAATGCCTAAGTGTTTGTTAAAAGCACAAGGCACAGTGCTTGCTAAACTGAATCATTTTAATGATGAAATAAGCATATGACTTGTGAGTTTCTAGTTTATGCTTAGAATGAGCAGAGTGGAAATCATGAGCCATCTAACATATCCAATGCCCAGTTAAATGCATGACCAGACATGTGATTTTGAAAGCTGCCTCTATTCCACTGTCAGCAGATCTGAGGTCTAGAAGAATTGTTGACTAGTCTCTCTAGGGTTCCTGGCTTTCAACACTTAAGAACTGAGCCTAGAGATGAGAAAGCCAGTAAATTCAGTACTTACATACATCACATGACTGTTAACGTACAAGGAACAGAAGGTCCTCATTGGGTACAAATGGCCTGAGAGAGTTCACTTATCCAGATGAGCAAGAGCACTTGCTGTGGTGGATGCCCAGGGACAGCAGAATTTGTCTTGCACATGGGGCAAGTAGCGTCCTGTCATCAAACTTCTGGGCAGTGTGATGTCAAGTCCTCTTTGCTGGGATCCCAAAGCTTTTGGACCTGCCACCACCACACAGATAGGATATCAATATTCAGATTTCCTCTCAAGTCCCTTTCTCCAGCAGTTTCCCACAGTTCTTCTCCAACTTTAAAAGACCTGCTGAAATATGCTTTTAAAGCAATGTTTTCCAAGTGTGGTCCATGGATCTCTGCAACAAAGATTAAAAATACAGCTTTCTTCACACAATATTGAAGATTAAATACTATATAAGAACTAGAAAATGTCTTGAAATCTTACTTCTCATATGTAAATGATAGAGAGTTCCCCAAATTTGATCACAATTTTCAAAGTTTACATGACATTACCAATGAATTGTGAAGCTATGGAAAAGTCTTCCCAACTATCAACATTAAAAAAAAAATTTTATGAACCATAATAGAAAAAAAACTCAAATCATTTTTATTCTCACTACAGAAAATACTACAAAATCATTTTTTATAGAGGCAATCTGAGTTTTTTTTAATGTAGGGAAAAAGAGTGCTAGAGAGGTATGTGAGGTCATTAAGTAATACAAAATATTTTATGTTTCTGGAAAAAATTAAGTATACAGCTTCCTAGAGCCCATAACAAAGTTACCATGTCAGAATCTCTGGGATTATGGCCAAGAAACCTGCACTTTAAAAAAACTTTTTATTTTGAAATAATTTCAAACTTACAGGAAAGTTGCACAAATAAAACAGAAACAATACCTCGAACTCCAACATACTCTCCACCCAGTACCCAGAGTTACCAACAATTAACATTTGCTACTTTTGTTATATCATTCTCTCTATCTCTCTATCTTTCTATTTATCTTTGTCATCTAATTTTCTAAACATTTGAGAGTAGGTTGCATACATCAGTCTTCTCTAACACTTAACACTTCCATGTACATTTCCTGAGACAAAGGACACTCACTTTATCACCACCTTAAATATAGCTATCAAGTTCCATATAAAACTTACTGTCCATATTCCCAATTTTTCAATTGTCCCAATAATGTCCTTTAGGACATTTTCTCCTCCATTATTAGACATAGCCCAGGTTTAGAAACAGGCCTTTTAAATTAGGGTGATTCTGAGGTATACCACATTTAAGACCCACTGTTCCAAAGGTACACTGTCCTATGTATACACATGTGTACATGTGCAAGTGTATACATACATGTGCATTCACACATACAGCAAGCATAAGATGCAACCCTCAGGCTGGGGCACCCATCATTGTACCCACTTAACTCTAGCAGCAGCCAAATAGTCTCAGCCTCCTGGAGATGAGAAACCTAGCACTTCTTCACCTCCATAATAGGGTGGGGTGCACCATTCCCACCAGAGCTTGTTCAAGGGCTTTCCATTTCACCCCAGAACTCCTCCACTGGTTTTAAAGAGCCTGTTCATGGGTTCAGAGCACTGCCTTCCTGGTGTCCATCCATCTTAGGCCATGCCATTCCTCACAGAGCATGGAACTGTATTATCTGCTGCCACGGGGCTAGTCTGAAACTGACCCTGCCATACAATCCTGTCCTTTAGTTTATACTTCCCTAGTTAAGTGTGTGAGGAGATTTTTGCTGTTAAGTGCCAATGGTTGCAAAGAGCTTTTACAGATCTTGCTGGAATGTTTGGATGCTTTCCATCCAAATATGCTATTCTATCACCCAGAAGTTCTTTAACTTTTTGGAACCCAATTTATCTGGGGCTAAGAAGTTAGTGTGTTAGCCAAAGTTCTCAAATTAAGTCACACACATTCAGCTCTACGAAGAGATAGAAGTTCTGTGCCCTCAAAAAAATATATATATATATTAAGATCTATTTTAATTTGTAAAATGGCAAATCCCTTTTTAATACAGTGAGGGTTTTTTCCCCTTTACAACAACTCGAGGTGGGGTTAAGTATCTGGAAAGGTGGATATGCTTGGTAGTGGAGGGCCGAGCATTGAAAAGGCTAAGACTGAAATAAGCAAATAAACTTTATTTTTTAAAAATATGGAGTTTAACACATATTTGTTTCTAAGAAAACAAATGTACTACCAGATTCACTAAAACTTTCTGTGGAAAAATTTTGGGAGTGCAGAAGAAAACTTAGAGAAGGGCAGTATTCCATAGCTGAAAGAAACAGAAGCTGCCACATAGAAGAAACCCAGACCCAGCTGAAGCGGTAATAGTTTGAGACGACACAGGATTAAACAAACTGACCTTATTGTTCCAGGAAGTTTAAATGGAAGCCTTAAAAAAGAGGCTGCCTTTTTCTACATTCTACACCAAGAACTGAAGAGGCCTTATACAAGAATTTTGTCTCCAGCATTTAGCTGTACTTAAAAGAGAAGGAAAATGATGAGGTAGGAGGAAATCTGCACTGGAATAGCGGTCAGGAGACCTGGGCTGCAGTTTCACTTTGGTCACTAGTCAATGTGTGACGGATTAATTTCCCTCTCTGAGGCAGTGGTGGTAAGTAGAAGCAATAGCAGCAGTGACAGTAGCTGAAGTAGTAGCCGTGGCAGCAGAAGTAGCAGCAGCAGAGGAAACAGCAGTAGTGGAAATAGCAGCAGTAGCAGCAGAGTAGTAGTGAGGGTGGAAATTTCCATTTATTCAGAGCCTAGTGTCAGGCAGTTAACTAACTCTACAAAGGTTACCGCATTTAAATGCCATGATGACCTTGCAGCATCAGTATTATTTCACTCATATAAATATTGAGAAAACTGAGGTCCAGAGAGGTTAAGTAGTTTGCTCAAGGCCACTTTGTGAGTAAGTGGAAAATCTAGATTTTGAATCCTTTTTATTCTGACTCCAAAGCCTTGCACTTCTCTTGGGAAACAGCGTGGTGTGGAGCACTGTTTCTCAAACTTTATTATGCTTATGAATCATCTAGAGACCTTGTAAAATGGAGATCTGATACAATAGGTCTGGGGTGAGGCCTGAGATCCTGAATTTCTAGAAAGATCCTAGGTCATCCTGCTGGTCCAGGAAGCACCTTTTGACTAGCGAGGGGACAGTGGAAAGAAAGTTTTCCAGCCTGAATGCATGGTCTCACTTCACTCATCTGTAGCACAAAGGCAGTTGGTAAAGTAATTTCTAGATTGTGTTCCAGCTCTGAAATCCCCGCACACAGCGTGTAATATGGCGTTAAGAAACCGGCTCACACAGGAATAACTATTATCCACATGAATTTTTAAACTGGTTTCAGACGAGATTCTGGCTGTGATTTATGTATCTTCCTGCATCATCTCTGACAGGTGGGGATCAGTCACCCTCACTCAAATTACATTATTGTTAAGCTTTAGGCTGAGCTAAAATCACACCAAAAGAGTTCAAAGCACTTCTTTCCATAAGCATCTTTAAAGATTATGAATGTAAAAATAGTTTCTTATGAGAAGCTTAGATGGTAGGGTATTTCTATTTAATACAGAAATGAGAAGTCTTCAAAACCACAATGGTAGCACAATCCATAAAAATATGTTAATTCCTCATCTTAAAGTCTTACAGAAATTGAGGTTTTCTGAGTTAACAAAATAGGCTTCATCACAGATGGTCTGAATGATAAAAACAAACACACTAGTGTAGCAAGACTACAAACACTGCTCTTAGCTGAGCATGCTGAAAACCTTTAAGGAAATCTTTCTGCATATGGCTTTGCTAAGTATTGAGGGGGAAAAATGGTTTTGGTGGGCAAGAGCACTTTAAATACTTAGGCAAAACTCAGGGCCATAGGATGTGCAAGTTTTATGAAGAAGTCATTTCCAATTAAAATGAGCTTCCATAAAAATGCATTTTTTTTTGTCATCTTGTACTTTATATGGTACAATGGGACCAAGAAAACTGGGTTTTTGCTCTCTTCCCAGAGCTACTGTCCAGATCACCAAGAGAGTTGCCATGAGCTCCTTTTCCTGAACTCAAATAAGGGGCAGGGGTAGGAATAAGGCATCGTTTATAGCCCATGAGACTCTGAGTGGAAAAGAATTTCCCAGAAATGAGGACTGTTAGACTCTGGAATTGGAACCCTTATTCTAAGACATTGGAAATCAGACATCCATATGGAATGGCCTAAGTATATTTGTGTGTGAAGAAATATGACCAGGGGACATCTGATGTCACATATTTTTTAATGGTCCTCAAGGGTGATCCATATTTATTTAACCTATTCTCAAATACCCATGTCAGAGATAGTCAAAGTTTTTTTTGAGAAGTGGAATGTTTTCCTTTTTCTTTTCTTTTCTTTTTTTTTTTTTAGATAATTTCTTATGTGGAACCCTAAAATAGAAAATTGATCAAAGCAGAGCTACTCCATTTAAAATTTGAGAAGAAGGACTCCCCTTGGATTCTGGGACTTCCCTTGGATTCCCTTGGGACCAAGAGGTTGTGTTCAAGATATCTACTGCTGCTTTAAAAAACCACCCCAGAACATGCAGACACAAGTACAACTTTATTATCTCTCAAAATTTTGTGGGTTGACTAGGCTTAGCTGGAAAGTTCTTGCTTGGGGTCTCTCATGCAGTTACAGTCAGGACATTATCTGAAGACTCTAAGGACTGCATGTCCAAGGTGGCAACTTCACTACATGTCCAGTGTCTCAGTGCTCCTTGGCTTCTCTCTGTCTCCATATAGCATCTCATCCTCCAGGGCCTTTCCATTTGTTTTAGGATTCTCACAGTATGGTGGTCTCAGGGTAGTTGCCCTTCTTACACAGCAGCCAGCTTCTGAGAGGCAGGAATTGAAACTGCCAGGCCAGTTAATAGCTATGCCCAGAACCTGGCATAAAATCACTTCCACTGTATTCCATTGTCAAAGCAATCACAGGCTCCTCCCAGATTCAAGGGGGTAGAGAAATAACCTTCACGTCTTGATGGGTGGGTAGCAATGCCACATTGCAGGAGAGCATATGGGATAGGAGATGTGGGTATCTTTGAAAAATGCTATGGTAATAAAGATCTGAGATGGTATGGAGTATTGATAATTACAAATAATCTTAGGGTCTTCTTAAAAATCCCTTCCTCCTTAACGAGTTTAATTGTGATCTTGTACAAAATTGAAAATACTAATTTGGTTTTATTTCTGCATCTTCTGTACTGGCAGAAATGTAAATGTTAATGTTACATCATGTTGGGCTGCTACTTATGGGGGAGGGGGAGTATGGAAGGGGAAAGATAGGGATAGATATTAATGGGGTCAAAACTCAACTACTCCTCCCACTCCCTATTTTCCACATCAGGGGCATGACTGGGGCAGGGACAATGTGGCCACAGAACACTCAGTTTAGAGAGGCAGACAGAAGGCTGCAGCAACATGCAGCATTTCCTGCTAACCAGTAAAGCAGGCAACCTCTGTTTTGCAGAGCATTTTGAAAGAAAGCAAATCCTTCTGTAGAAGACAACTGGTAAAAGCATAAATACTGTACTTCGAGGAATGCATAAGGAAAGCCTATAAATCTGCCTTTAGAAATAACAGCCTAAAAAGAGGAGTGGAATCCCAACCCAGGGAGCTGGGATAAGAGGATTTCTAAAACCTGGAAGAACCACAACATAGCCAGTTCTTGGGGTACACTAATGAGGAGTTTTCTCTAGTTCCTTAGGAAGGGAAATAGCAGAATTCACAATTAATGATATTTAAATACAGAATATCTTTTACTGTATTCAGTTGTGTATGATAAAATATTTTAAATGTATTCTCATTTCAGAATAAGGGTTCATTCTCAACAAATCCATTGGTTGCCTTCATAAATTCCCAAATTGAAGGATTCTTCTATGTTTAGTTATTTTATAGGTATCTGAGCTGAATGACTACCACTTGAGGATTATGGTCAAGATTCTTGTGCTCCAAATGGACAACACCCTTCAGAATTCTTCCTTAGCAAGGCTTATTTTTATGTGGATGTGCCACAAGTTACATTAACATATATCCATGTGGACGGATGGGAAAAGAGCCCAGGATCATCTGATACTCAGCTTCGGCTTTATGAATTACCTCCTTAGCCCCAGGTGGAGAAACTACTTTGAACATATCTGAAAGCCAAATATGGATTAGAAAAGCAGGTTCAATATATCTTATTACCTAGGAAAATTACCTCCTACCAATTGCTCAAATTATTATTGGCAAAGTGCCCTACTGCCAGGGTAGGGTTTTCAGATAATGGTTCTCAAAGAGAAGGAGTCTAGTTAGTCTGGGTGAGATTACATTCTGAGGTTTGCCTTATTCTAAGCTTTAAAAACAACTCCAGTGGGCTTGAAATATCATAGAAGTTTGTAGATTTAGGTGTGTGGAGTGGGGTTGGGGTGGAAGCAGAATCAGTGGCCCAGAGGGAAGGACGAAGAAAATGGTTGGGCTTTGAAAAACAATGTCTATGAGTACATTTATTTAAGCCTCTAGTTTGTAGAAGTTTTACATGTGAAACTTATTTTTGTTATTGATACCACTCTAGGATCACAGTTTATTGCCATCCGGTTCTTTCTTCATGATCAGTCCTCTTTGTGTCTCCTCTCTAGGCCCATGCTTCTCACTAAACTCCACGAACCTACCTCCACTCCATGCTGAAGGCATGGGGAATGACATCTACTTCCTCAGATTTGCCATGCTCATTCACACCTCTGTGTCTTTGTGCCTCAAGTGCCCTTTCTTTCTCTGACCACCGGGCACACATCTACTCATCTTTTAAGACTCAGCTCAAATATCACCTCCCCATGAAGACTTTTCTCACCTCCAACCTCATTCTCTTTCCTTCTCAGAAAATTGAGTTCCTCCCTTGTCATACTTATTAATCTGAGCATACTTCTAGAGTAACACTACCATACTTTATTGCATAATTTTATTTAAATGTCTATTTCTCCTAGTAGATAGTGAACATCTTGAGGGTAGCCCTAGGGATCCTTTTGTAGACCTAGGACTTCAGCTTTTCACTCACTCGTGTAAGAGCTCTCATCTCCTCCCAATAAATGCCACTTTTGTGCTCAAGTTAGCCAGCATCGATTTCTGCTATGTATACAAACAGAACACTAATTGCTTCAGAAATATATGGAACTAAATCAATTGTCTCAATGGAAGGAATGCAGGACTCTTAGAACACAGAAAAGGGAAATCCAAAGAGCCAGATGTTGGCAATTGGTCTGGCACCTTTCAGAGGAAAGTGTGCTGCTCTGGGAACTCACCCAGTCAGGGGCTGGAAAAGTATTCACTGTGTGGGTCAAGGATAATTTTTCAGACCTCATCATGGCCTGGATGATATTCCTCAAATCATCCTCCACCCTTTGTTCTGACTCCATGCTTCCCAGCAAACCT
This sequence comes from Choloepus didactylus, assembly GCF_015220235.1. NCBI lineage: Eukaryota > Metazoa > Chordata > Mammalia > Pilosa > Megalonychidae > Choloepus > Choloepus didactylus. The sequence continues at coordinate 29,331,140 of NC_051323.1, forward strand.
TCTAATCATAAACTCAATTCCCAGGTATTAAGAAGTCAGGAAGGAAGTAACTTTGGTCACTGGAAAGGTATATCCCTCATTGTAAATGATAACATCCGGTTCATATAGCAGTCTCTGAAAGTTTGGACAGCCCTGGTCAGTTGTCTCAGTCTGACAAAACTTAGAGCTCCAGCAAAGTCAAGTTTCTCACCTGTAAGACTAAGACTGGCGTGAGGTGATCTCACCAAGGTAGTGCCACCCTTTGAGGCTTATCAGGGATTCCACTGTTTCTCCAGATTATACTCTTCTTTCCTGCCTTGCCTCATTTCACTGCAACAATAATAACACACACTAGTGGTTGTGAATCTCTAAGGTCTATAAGTTCAGATGATAAATAAAACCTTATTAATTCCAACCATCACCTATAATTAGAAATTTGAGTGAGCAAGTTTACTTTTACCTTTGTATGATAAAAAGTGTTATTAAGAAAATTGGTACTGTAAAGCAGTGGTTCTCTCCTTTTCTTTTTTTTTTTTTTTTTTTCCTGTGACATATGAGAATGGTGTTGGCTTGAGAAACATGGCCCCATGCGCAATCCTGGGCTTCATATTTGTAACCACACCCCAGCCTTTTCTCTCAAGAAAGCACATTGAAATGCCAATGTGTAACAGTGATATTATTGGGATAATCTTAAATCTTCTCTGATTTATTTTTAAAAGCCATTCATTTGCTGGTACAGTCACTTTGGAAGACAGTTTGGTGAATCCTTAGAAAACTAAATATCGAATTGCCCTATGACTTGGCAATTCCACTACTCAGTATATACCCAGAAGATCCATAAGCAGTGACATGAACAGATATTTGCACACTGATGTTCATAGCGGAATTGTTCCCAGTTGCCAAAAGATGTAAAAAATCCAAGTGTCCATCAATGGAAGAGTGGATAAACAAAATGTGGGCTACACATACAATGGAATATTATTTAGCAGTAAGAAGAAATGAAGCCCTGAAGCATGCAACAACATGGATGAAACTTGAAGACATAATGCTGAGTGAAAGAAGCCAGAAACAAAAGGATAGATATTGTAAAATTTCACTAATATGAACCACCTAGAAAATGTAAACTCAGAGTCTTAAAATGGTAGAATATAGGGGACCCAGAGATAGACAGAAGCTAGAAAAGGGGGAGCAGTTACCTAATATGTATAGGTTTGTTAATGCAGTTGATCCCAGGGCTCTATCTCAGACTTTGCGTTTGGGAACGGGTAGAGGTAATGGTGGTTCATTATTGGGATTATAAGTAACAGTGCCTATTGAAGGTGAATATGATTGAAAGGGGTTGTCTAAAGTCATGTATCTCACCAATTAATCCTACAAACATAAACAAGTTCTTGCATGAACTACTTCAATTGTATGACACTTTTACAGAGTTAATAACAGAGTAGTATATGGGAAGAATTACCTATTGCATGCTATGGACTTTATTTAACAGTAATATTTTGGTAGTACCACACCAGTACTAGGGGTAAATAATTGGGGGTGGGATGGGGGGGGGCGGTGGATAAGGAATATGGAGTGCTTTAGGTTTTCTTTTATGTGTGGCTGTGTATATCTGTTATTTTTCTGTAATGGTGGAGCTAAGCCTACTTATAAGCATGCCTAAGAGTCACCCCCAGAGAACCTCTTTTGTTGCCCACATGTGGCCTCTCTCTCTAAGCCAAACTCTGCAAATAAGCTCATTACTCTCTCCCCTAGTGGGACATGACTTTTAGGGATATAAGTCACCCTGGCAATGTAGGACATGACTCCCAGGGATGAGCCTGGCCCTGGCATCATGGGATTGACAATGCATTCTTGACCAGAAAGGAGAAGAGAAATGTAACGACATAAGGTCTCAGTAGCTAAGAGAATTCAAATAGAGTTGAGAAATCATTCTTGAGGTTACTCTTATGCAGATTTCAGCCAGATATTACAAACTGCCACAGTATATCAAGCCCTAACCCACAGTATTCCTGAAAACCGTAAGGAAAACCCAGGGCTCTATCTAAGAGTCTATAAAAATTTTACTTATTAAGTTTGTCTTCCAGAAACTTAAAACCTCCAGATAAGCCCTGAAACTTAGAAGTACCAGTCTCTCTCAACCAGTTGCATACCCCTACTCCAAAATGTCAATACCCCTTTTCAACATGAAGAAGCTAGAATGGTCATTGCCCAAATATCCCTGAAGACTGAGAAAATGATCAAATGAGAGGGAGGAATTGTAACACAGAAGTTAGGATTTAACAAATGAGTATGACTACTGAATCATTATATAGGTTATTCCTTTATGGTTTCTAGTGCATTAGAACAGCCAGAAGGAACTACCTGAAATTGTGGAACTGTAACCCATACTATACTTTGAAAATTTGCTCTCTAACTACATGTTAAACTGTATTTTGAAATTTATCACTTTTCTGTATATATGCTATAATTCACAATAAAAAATGTTTTTAAAAAGTCAATCATTTGCAAACTTTGACACCACTATGATTGGTGTTACATTGCTTGCAACACATCAGTGTGTCCTGTTGAGACCTGCTCGTGTAAATATTGAAAGGAGAATGTTTAAGCTAATTATTAACTGAATTGTTTATAAGAATTTTCTAGTTTCATAGAATTAACATGCCAGTTCCACTCTTGCCAGTTCTAGCAGGAGGGGCAAGTAGTGCTGAGAGCTTGAATTGAAGTAACCATCTATGCTGGAAACCAATAAATCACTTCCATTACCTAGAAGTTGTTTATTGGTTTTGCAATCATCTCACAAATTTGGGCTGACTTTACTAATCAGGTTAAATAAACAAGTTTCTACTAAATACTGAATTTCAAGAAGCCCAAGTCACTTGGCAGTGATGCTCTTTGCATTCTGCAATTAAGTTCATTTACATTCCTCAACTCCACAGTGCCTAATCCCTGATGGCAGGTTGAATACTAAGGACGCTAGGTAATATCTTCTTTAGGCCACTTGTTCAGTACTTGACCTTGAAATTTTGCCTCTAGAATGATAGACCTATCTAGGCAGAACTCAGAGAAGCAAGTGATACTTAATGACAGGTCATAATGAAATGCTTTTCTGTTCCTTGTCGCTCAGAATGCATGTTAGGTGGGCCCTAAAGTTTGGGGTAATGTGCTGTGCTGATTATACCTTGCCCTGATGGTTTTGGTACTGCTGTACCTTTTAAAAAGCAGCTAGGAGTCTGAGTCCCGCATGCATGGAATTGCCTAGTAATGAATTAAAGATGGCACAGCTCCCTTTGCTTAACAGTTCCTATTTTTCAAGGGTTTGTTTTGCAACTTTAATATTATTAATCTACACAACCTTTTACTTTTCACTCAGAATTTATATCAGAATCAAGCTAATAAATTAAAGATGAGTTAGTTCATTGTTGGGTGGTTTAACATAGACCTAGTATGTTAATCCTGATGTGCTTGTCACTAGGGCTTTAAAATTTTTATTATTATTTTTTTTTTCTGCCTTGTAGCTGTGGTGAGGCAGCAGCAATAAATCAGAACAAAGGAATGAAGGTATTGGAGCTTTAGGGAAAACATGTATTAGAAAAAATTGGTTTGGCACTAAGGGCTGTATTGCATTAAGATGGATTTTAGAGATACAGAGGTAAGAGAATGTAGACAAATACATTGTATAAATAATCTGAAAAATAGCAAGTTTGTACAGACCCCAAGTAACCCTGTAAGCTACCATCAACAGGACTTCCTAATTTCTGTTCAAACAGACCAAACAGGTACACTGTACTTAAGCAAACAGCCAGGAGAAATGGGCACACAGCTAATGCTAGGGAAAAGTGGGAGGAAATGATAAACTCTTTAGAATAGCCCAAAGGATTGGAATAATAGAAGTCCGTGTAGGAGTCTGACATAGCATCTTCTGTGAATAGGGCTTTATTACTACTCCAGGCACTGATATTGCAAACACATGCTAAGACAACCAGAAACTGAGAGCCTCACAATGCAACTCGTGCCTGAGAATGCAGTTCTCTGCAGGAGTGAGGAATTCACGTTGGCAGGCTGAATGCAGAGACAGGAGGTAGCATTCAGATAAGGCTATAGGGTATGCTGAGCATATGAACAAAAGACATGGCATGGAAGATGGAGCTGATGGGAATGAGATAGGGCCATTCCTGGGCCCTAAGGAAATGGAAGGAAGCCAGGAAGTTCAGAAAGAGTGGAAGAGCAAAAGGGGCTTTGCCCAATAGCCTGAGTGGTACATGAGCTGAGAGACCCATACGTTCCAGAACATATTTTATTCTCAATTAAAGTATGAAAGTTCTGTAGATGTTGAGAGACAGCTTGTCTGAAGCCCTGAACTTGCTCTTATGGTTCAGATATGCCTGCTTTGTATCTGTTTCTTTTGTCTGAGTTGGTCCAGGCATGCCCTACTGTGCCAGGAGCAGACCCTGTCCCCATCCTTACCTGTGATGTTCACCTGGATTGTCCTCCCATTGGTTGACTTGACCTGGTCCTGCCTGCCATCCCCTGGAATCTGACTCAGGTCTGCTCCTTAATGGGCCCTTTTCTCTACTTTACTCATCTCGCCCTTAGCCTTTTTTATTCACTCTTCTGACTCCCCAGCAAGATGTATTTGGCAAGATGTGATTGCTAAACTACAGGTATTTATCTCCAATAATAGCAATTGTGATATCCTAGAGAGGCTGGCTAAATTTTGTGCACTGTTGTAAAGAAAAGGGGAGGGAAGTATTATTTATTCCTTTGCAGTTTGCAGTAGCTGAGAACTTCAGTGTAGGTAAAGGTTGCCGTAGCCTTTTAGATCCATTTCCTTCTCCTCTTATTCAAATGAGAATAATAAGGACCCTGACTTCAAGAAACTTACAAACTAATGTGAATGATTAAACATAAATGTTAAAAGTTCAATGACAAGAAAGAAGTAAATATATTTTTATAAGAAACAGTAAAAGAAAAATCACAAATTAGCACATGGTTAGTTGGCAAACAAATGGGGAGCATATTAATTGATTAAAAAAGTCAAAAACAGGAGAGAAACGCCACTTGGGCTGGTGATTGGGGGTAACTGTCAGGCTTATTTGTCAGGGAAAGTTGAAGGTTTAGACTTGCGCTCTTATGGGGTCTCCAGGGATCAAGTTCAGAAAAGGGAACTAGGGTACAAATGAGCAGCTGACAAGAAATGACATGGACAAATAAATCCCACCCTTTACATCAAACTTTTCCTATAACCTTTTATTCTTGTGAAGAGATGTGTAGCCCCATGATCTGGAACCACGATCTTGGCACATCTAAACTTAACAATTTTTTTCCTGGGAAAGTCTGTGAAACACGAATTGACAGCTGCAGATCAGCATACAGCCTAAGAAGTTTGCTCTCTGAAACGAGCCTGAAGCAAAAACCAGGCTATTTTCACTCTTTGGGTAAATGCTAGCTAAATTCATTTTAATATTGCACTGTCAGTATTTTATTTATTTGTCCTGATGCCACATTTCCTCTCCCAAATCTCTCTTGCATAAATGATTTACTATTTGTTCCTAAAGCCAAAGTTTGTATGCCTTGTCTCTTTTTTGTTCTGATAAGAGGATATTGCAGCAGCTTTCCTTTTATACTGCTGATGGTTTTTATTTTAATTCAAAGTTCAGTGGAGTAGCTAGTTTAGTAAGGCACAGAAAACCAAGAGGTTCAGCCTTCGAAATAACTAAAACACTAAATCTTTACTTGCCCTTTATCACATAGAACCCTGTTGAATTAGCTTTCCTAAAAAGTAAGTTAGCAAAGTGTGGTTCTTAAAATAGGTTTAATATTTTCCCAACTCTCCAAACTAAGCATATTTAACTATGGGACACTTAAGGTCCTTAAGATTAAGCTAAGAAAAAACAGTTTTACAATGGAAACCCATAAATCTTGACTTTTTTTTTTTTTTGAAAATAAAATGGGAGCAATTCTTTCCTGGTGTACCCTAGTTAAGTCTTCATGTAGGAGTGTAAAGTGCTCTACATTTAAGATAGAGATTAAGTGATTTTTTTAAATTTGTTTTTCTATTTCTTTAAGGCAGCACTTGGGATGTTAATTGATAAGAAAGTTATATGTCAAATCTTTATGGTGGTGCTCACTAGACTAAGCTGAAAGATTTAAAATAAAAACACAAATCAACCAACAAACACAAAATTAACTCATCAGGTCAATACTGAATTATTGGCCAATCTCTAATTTTACAAATGCAAGTCAATAGAAATCCTATTCCATACTAAAGGCTGCAAGCAGAGTAGGGGTCTGACTCCTGAAAACTTCCCTGGCTCCCAAGTTTCCTCCCTTGGGTTTTGGGGGCTAAATTGTTAATAGAGTCCTGAATTACTCAGAAAACGTCACCAATTTCCTGCACTGCCCTTATTCTTTCAAAGTCTCTAGGCACAGGAGCACTGCACATAGACCCTGGGAAGCAACAAATATTCCACATTCAGGAAAATCCATGAGAAATAAAGAAGCAGCAACTCAGTGGTTAGGGGCCAGCAGGGTTACAACAAGTACTTTCTAGGCAAGGAAACGAAATGGCAAAAACACGTTGGGATGTCATTGTGCTACTTGTGTAAATTAGATTCTCCAGTTTTAACTAATTTTAGTTCCTATTCAGAAAAACTGGTTATTTATAACCTTATTTAGTTCTGTATAGTGTTTTTCTCTCCCAAAAGACTATAGAATAATTTGCAACCTAAAATAGAATGCATACTTGAGTACATCTCCCTTAAAAATTGACAGATCAAGCCAATAAAAGTAAATGTGAATATAGGGAATTTCACCAATAAAATTCACAAACTAAATTTCATAGATACATAGAATTTTATACCCAATAAACAGAAAATACATAGTCTTCTCAAATTCCTATGGAACTTTTAAAAAAACTGATCATTTTTTAGGCCACAAAGACAATCCCAATAAAGGTCCTGATGTTGAGACCACAGAAGCTACATTCTCTGGGACTGTATTGCAATTTTTTAAAAAAAGGTTATATAGATAGATAAGTAGTTAGATAGATAGATAGGTATGTAGATAGCCACCAGGTTCAATCATTAGAAACAGACCTCTAAATGACTCTTGGATTAAAAAGAAAGAAGAACTGTGAGAATATTATCATTTGTAAATAAGTGATTAGGACAACTTTACCTATCAGAGGCTGTGGAAGTCAGAGAGATGTGACAGAAGCTGCCATTGTAGGCTCTGGAGACAGAGGAAGGGGCCGCAAGTCAAGAAATGCAGTGACCTCTAGAAGCCTGGAACGGCCCTCAGCTTGCAACCAGCAAGGAAATGGGAACCTCAGTTCTGCTACCACAAGGAAGTGAATTCTGCCAACAACACAAAATGGCAGGAAACGGTTTCTCCCCTAGAGCCTCCTGAAAGGAATGCAGGTCTGTCATGCCTTGATTTTACCTCAGTGAGACCTGGGTCAGAACTAGAGCCTATAAAACTTCAGGGTAATAAATTTGCATTGCTTATTTAAGCCACGAAATTTGTGGTAATTTTTTATGGCAACTATAGAAAACTACTAAGATTTTGGTACTTACTTGGAATGGGGTAGGGGAGGCTACTGTAGCAAATAACTAAATAAGCAGAAGGGGCTTTGAACTTGGGCAGTGGGAGGAGGCTGGAAGAACACTGAGGACCATGTCAGGAAAAGCTGGATTGCACTGAACAGACTTAGTAGAAATATGGCCTTTAAGGAACTGAAATTGGACATTTAACAGAGGAGATTTCCAAGCATAGAGCTGAAGGTACAAGTCGGTCTCTTTGCTGCTTAGAATAAAATGCAAGAGGAAAGAGATAAATTGAGGAAAGAACGGTTAAACATAAATGATCCAGGACTCAGTGCTTTGAGAAATTCTCAGTCTATCCAGATTATAAAAGACACTAAAATTAAGAGATTAACTGTCAGGGAAGTGTTCTCTTGATAAAAAGCTGAGGGTGTGACTGGACCACTTTTCACTAATACCTCAGAAAGTTCAAAAGTTCAGACTACTCAGACAGGCAAAACATTCTTTGAAAAGATTAAGGGAGTGATTCACAAATCCCCTCAACCAAACCAGAGAGCATTTAGGAAGCTTAAGGACTTTTTCCCTCAACCATCTCAGCAAAAGCCAAACATAGAAATGGGATTATCTAGGAAAGATCTCTGGACAAGCCTCTTGTCTAATAGAGTGAATCACGTGACATTGACAAGAGACCTACACGTTTCTTGAGAATTTTGTATCAACAGAAGCACAGCCTGCTTGGACCAAAGGAGACAAGGAGAGTATAAAAGGAAAGAAGGCTGTCAGAGCATTCCAAATTCTATAGGCAGGAAACTGGCCGATAAAACTACTTAGCTGCAAACAAGTGCTATTTTTCATGAAAAATGGAGGATGACTCAAGAGGGTCAATCCATGGGCCCCAGGGGATTATTCTCAAACATTGAAACCTCATGGTGTATTCCCAGCTAAGTTTTAAAATTGCTTGGGACTAGGAAATCCTTTTTTCCTTCCTTCCTTTTTCTCTCTTTTTGAACTAGGATATCTATAACTGTTATCTTATGCCTGTCCCACCATTTTGGGAGTAGATATTCTATCGCTAGGTCCACAATGGAGAGGAATTGTCCCCAGGACAGATTATACCCAGAGCCTCACTCATATCTGACCTAAATCATTGAGATGATGACTACGGTAGATTAAATCATGTCCCCCACCCCCAAAAGACGCGTTCAAGTCTTAAGCTGGGTCCTCTGAATATGAACTCATTTGTAAATAGGACCTTCAAAGAGCCTATTTGGGATGAGGCCAAATTGAATCACAGTGGGCCTTAATCCAGTATGGGCTGAAGTTTTTATAAATGAGAAAATTCAGACTCAGTTGGCTGGGAGAAAGCAAAGAAGGAAACTAAGGAGACAGATGGCCATGTCATGGAGGATTGCTGGAAAGCCATCACCAGAACATGACAGACTTGGGAGACAGCAAGCCTTGCTGACAGCCTCCAAGACTGTGAGACAGTAAATCCCTATTGTTTAAGTCAACCCATTGTGTGTTATTTGTCCTAGCAGCCCTGCAAAACTAAAACAATGAGTAACAGAAAACTACTATAGTATGTAAGGAAAATGTAACAGAATGTACAATTAAAAAAGACCTTTTTTAAGCTAACGGTCAACAGACTTTCTTGCATGCTTACTTATTCAGGCCACTGTAATTAAATACAGAGTTATGTTATTTATTTGTAGGTAGTAGTTTCTACTATGATTTTTAAAGGTCAGCATAAATGCAAATCCAAAAATTATCACCTTTATGAAGTCTTGCTTTATTTTCAAGATAAAAATGAGGATTTCAGTAATCTTTTCTCATAAAATGATTGTGCCATAATCATTTTACCAAAGTTGTTATTGTCACCAATTAGCGTAAAGTAATTTACGTATGAATTTTAGTTTAATACAGCCTCATAGGACCTTTGGAAAATAAAATAAGTCAAGCTATAGTATCCCATTTCATAGAAGAGAAAACAGAGAGAGAAAAAAAGTTTGCCTACAGAAACATTGCAAACTAGTGACGAACTTGGGGATTGAACACAAATTTGATGACTTTGAGCTCCTTCCTAGTGTATTGCCTATTGCTACGTTTTTCTTTCACGACCTTGATTAACATTCCCTCCCTCAAGGGAATTGGTACCGATATACTGGAAATCTTTCATTATACAGAACATCTCCATTAGGTACTGAAAGAATACATCTTTAGAGTTATTATATTATACTGTATCTACAAATGGCATAATTACAAATCAATACCTAATTTAAGAATTTCAGACAATATATCACGATAGAATTTAGAAAAGCAGGGATGGTTAAACATCAGAAAATCTATTACTTTAATTCAAGACACTATATTAAAGACCATTTACACATTTTGATAGATTCAAAAAAGGCAACACCAATTCTTGGGTGAGGGTGTATGCTTTCTTAAACTTATTTTGAAATAATTTCAAACTTACAGGACAGTTGCAAAAATAATACAAAGCCCATAACAGAGAACTCCAACATCCCCTCACCCCCACCCTAGATACCCAGATCCACCAATTTTAACATTTTGCCACATTTTCCGTATCGTTTTCTCCCTCCCTCCCTCTCTCCCTCCCTCTCTCTCTCTCTCTCTCATCTGTCTCTCTTTTCCTAAACATCTGAGAGTAAGTTGTATACATCATGCTCCTAGAAAACATACTTCCTTGTACATTTCCTAAGAACAAGAATATTCATTTTTGTAACCAGCCTTAGTACAGTAATCAAGTTCAAGAAATTTAACATTGATATAAAGCTTACAGTCTATACTCCAATGATTTCATATGTCCTGATAATGTCCTTTTAAACCTTTTCTCCATTTTTAGATACAGTCCAAGACCACGTATTGCATTTAATTGTCATAACTTTAGTTGCTTTTTAAAAAATTGTGCAAACATATATACAACATAAACTTTTCTATCTCAACCACTCCCAAGCCTATGTTAAGCGGGATCAATCACACCAATGAAGTTGCGCTACCCTCACCACCACCCATTACCGGAATTTTACCATCACCTGAAACACCCATTACGCTTAACACCTAAATCTTTAACAATCATTTGGTTTGGTAGCAACATAACTTTGATAATATACCTAAATTACGTTTCCATACCCTTCTGTCCCCCCACCTTTATGTAGTTCTTGTCACAGTTCACATATTTATACTTTATGAGGCTCCAGATCATTACTTTTTTATGCATTTGTATCTTAGATCCTGTAGGAAGTAAAAAGTGGAACTACAAACCAAAAATATAAGTGCTGACATTTATATTTGCCCATATTGTTACTTTTGCCAGAAATCTTTATTTCTTCATGCAACTTTAAAAAATTTTAATGCAGTTTTATTGAGATATATTCACACACCATAGAAATTATCCAAACTATATAATCACTAGCTCACGGTATCATCACATAGTTGTGCATACAACCCCATGATCAATTTTAGAGCATTTTCATTACTCCAGAAAAGAAATAAAAACAAAAAAGAAAACCTAAATCCTCTCATACCCTTATCACCCCTATTATTGACCTATAGTATTGGTGTGGTACATTTGTCACTGTTGATGAAAGAGTATTAAAATATTACTGTTAACTATAGTCCATAGTTTGCAATAGGTCCATTTTCCCCATATATATTTCTATTAATAACTCCTTGCAATAGTGCCATACATTTGTTCTAGTTCATGAAAGAACTTTTTTTTTTGTACAGTTAATTATGGATGTTGTCCATCACAAGATTCACTATGTTATACGTTCCCATGTTTTAACCTCCAATTTTCCTTCTGGTGACAAACATGACTCTAAACTTCCCTTTGCCACCACATTCAACACTGTTAATTATTCTCACATAAATATTCTGCACATATTAAGCAACCGCTTCCCATTCTTTAGACCCATTCAATATCCTAGTAACCTACAGTCTGTATTTTATATCTATGAGTTTACATATCATAATTAGTTCATATCGGTGAGATTATACAATATTTATCCTTTTATGTCTGACATTTCACTTAACAATAATGTCCTCAAGTTTTATCCATGTTGTCACAAGCTTCAGTACTTCATTCTTTCCCACTGCTGAATAATACTCCATCATATGTATATACCACATTTTGTTTATCCATTCATCTGTTGATGGACACTTGGGTTGTTTCCATCTCTTGGCAATTGTGAATAATGCCATTATGAACACTGGTGTGCAAACATCTGTTGACATCCATGCTTTCAGATCTTCTGGGTATAGCCTGAGTAGCAGGATTGCCAGGTCATAAGGCAACCCTATGCTTACATCTTCCATGGCAGTTGTACCATTTACATTCCCACCAGCAGAGAATAAGTGTTCCAATTTCCCCACATGCTCTCCAACACTTATCGTTTCCTGTTTAATAGTAGCCATTCTAGTAGGTGTGAGATGATATCTCGTGGTTTTGATCTGCATTTCCGTAATATCTAGAAAGCTAAGTGTTCCAGTTTGCTAATGCTGCCATTATGCAAAACACCAGAAATTGATAGACTTTTATAAAGGGGGTTTATTTGGTTACAAAGTTGAAGTCTTAAGGCCATAAAGTATCCAAAGTAAGGCATCAACAAAGGGTACCTTCACTGGAGAAAGGCCATTGGCATCCGGAAAACCTCTGTTAGCTGGGAAGGAATGTGGCTGGCATCTGCTTGCTCCCAGGTTGTGTTTCAAAATGGCATTCTCCAAAGTGTTGCTCTTGGGGGCATTTTGTCCTTTCTTAGCTGCAGCTGCTCTGCAACATGTCACTCTCAGTTGCTCTGAGGTCCTTCTATCTGTGAATTCCTTTTATGACTCCAGTGATCCAATTAACATCCACCCTGAATGGGCAGGGTAACACCTCCATGGAAATTATCCAATCAAATGTTTCACTCACAGTTGGTTAAGTCACATCTCCATGGAAACACTCAGTCAAAGGATTCCAATCTAATTAACACTAAATACATCTGCTGCCACAAGATTGCATCAAAGAACATGGCGTTTTGGGGGACATAATACAACCAAACCAGCACACTGAGCATCTTTTCATGAGCTTTTTAGCCATCTATATTTCCTCTTTGGAAAAATGTCTATTCATATCTTTTGCCCATTTTTAAAATTGGGTTGTTTGTCTTCTTACTGTTGAGTTGTAGGGTTTCTTTATATATTCTCTTCCTGCAACTCTGATTTATTGTCTAGTGTCCTTTCAACCTGAAGAACTCCCTCAAGCATTTTTTATAGGGCCATTCTAGTGGTGATGAACTCCCTCAGCTCTCATTTATCTGGGAATGTCTTACTTCATCCCTCATTTTTGGAAGCCAGTTTTGCCTGATATAAAATTTTTGTTTGGAAACTTTTTCCTTTTAGGACTTTAAATATGTCATCCCACTCTCTTCTTGCCTCAATGGTTTCCAATGGGAAATTGGCATTTAATCTTATTGAGGTTCCCTTATACATGACACGTTGCTTCTCTCCTGCAGCTTTCAGAGTTCTCTGTTTATCTCTGATATTCAACAGCTTGATTATAAGATGGTGTGATGTGGGTCTATTCAGGTTCATACTGTTTGGAGTTTGATGAGCATCTTGAATGTGTAAATTCATGTTTTTTTGTTGTTGTTTTGTTTTTAATTTGGGAACTTGTCAGTCATTATTTCTTTAAATATTCTCTCTGGCCCTTTCTCTCTTTCTTCTTCTGGGACTTCCACAATTTGTATATTGGTACACTTGATGGTATCCCACAGGTCTCTTAGGTGCTATTCACTTTTCTTCATTCTTTTTGTTCTCTGCATCTCAGCCTGAATAATTTCAATTGTCTTATCTTTGAGTTCGCTGATTCTTTCTTCTGCCAGCTTCAATCTGCTGGTAGACCCCTCTAGGGAATTTTTAATTTCTGTTACTGTGGTCTTCAGCTATGTTTGGGTCTCTATAATTTCCATCTTTCTATTGATATTCTCTTTATGTTCATCTATCATTTCCCTGATTTCCTTTAGTTCCTTGTCAATGTTTTCCTTTAATTCTTCAGCATATTTAGGACCACTTTTTAAAAGTCTTTTTCTGGTATGTTCCAGTTCTGGTACTTCTCATTGATGGTTTCTAATGCTTTAATCTTCTCCTTTACCTAGGTCATAGCTTCCTGTTTCTTTGTATGTTTTATAATTTTTTGTTGAAATATGGACATTTTGATAATTTAATGTGTTACCTCTGGAATTTACACTCTGAGATGTCTGTTAATTATTTGAAAATATGTCAATTCAAACCATTGTGGAAAAACAGACTAATCAACAAATAATTTGGAGACAATCTGATGACCATGTTGGGGAAAAAAGTAAAATTCTCCTCATACTGCACCTCTTAAAAACTAAATTCCAAAGGGATTAAATAAGTAAAAGTAAAAAGACAAAATTGTATAAGTTCCAGAATACAATAAAGGAATTTTTAAAAATAATTGTTGGGTAGAAAAAGTCTAAGTGAGACCTAACACTCAGAAGCCTCAAAGAAAAGATGAACAGATTTTACTACATGAAAATATAAAATTTCTATAAAAGACATTTAAAATAGAGAAAGTATTACTATCCCTAGCATATAAGAATAACTCCTATACCAAATAACTAAAAGGCAAAAGGCCTATAGGAAAAAGGGCAAAGAATATGAACAAGTAGTTCACAACAGAACAAAATGCTAATGCCTAATAAATACATGAGAAGATGATCAACTTCACTGGCAATTAGAATAATGCAAATTAATAATGAGATACTATTTTTGTCCATTAATTGCCAAAAATTAAACAAGTCAATAAGGTCCAGGGTTGCCAAGGATATGGAGAAATATACTTTTGGTGCAGGGTGAATTGGGTCAACCTATTTGGGGTGACAAATAACAAGTAATGAATAACTATTATCACAACATGACAATAACTATCAAAATTAAAAATATTTTCAGCTCACATTTTTATATTTAAATCCTATAAAAATACTTGAACAAGTGTGTAAGGATATATGTTAAGGAAAATTATTTGCAATAGCTGAACATAGGAGATAAGTTAAATGTCCAATAATAGGGGAAGGGCTAAATGAATGCTGAAATAGTCATAAAAGGAAACTTCTGTAGCCATATCAAGATTAGAGGTAAGCCTGCTGTATTATTAGGTAAAAAGTTATGTAATAATATGAAGAGTATGATTTCATTTTTGTGAAAACAAATAATGTGTGGGTCTGAATGTTCTTCAAAAAAAGTCTAGAAGATAGCAAAAATTTAACTGTATCTTCTTTTTAAGAATGGGTGTGGAAATAGGGAAAGGGAAGGTATGCTGGTTTGTAATATTATGTCCCCCAGAAGAAGCCATATTCTTTAACGCAATCTTGTAGGGGCAGATGTATTAGTGTTGATTAAGCTGGAAGCTTTCCATGGAGATGTGACCCACCCAACTGTAGGTGAGAACTCTGATTAGATAATTTCCATGAAGGCATGGCCCCGCCCATTCAGTGTGGGCCTTGATTAGTTCACTGGAGCCCTATAAAATCTCAGACAGAAGGAGCTCACAGTTAGCTGCAGCTGAGAGACACATTATGAAGATGGCCATTGGAAGCTGACGCTGACATTTTGGAGAACACCATTTTGAAATGCAACCTGGGAGCAAGTGAACACCAGCCATGTGCCTTCCGAGCTAACAGAGGTTTTCCAGATGCCAATAGCCTTTCTCCAGTGAAGGTACCCAATGTCTTACATTGGGTACTTTATGGCCTTAAGACTTTAGCTTTGTAACCAAATAAACCCTCTATATAAAAGCCAATCCATTTCTGGTGTTTTGCAAAAGGGCAGCATTAGCAAACTGGAACAGAAGGTATGTGAGTGGAAGGGGATTTTCACTTTTTACTTTATGTGATTCTATGTTATTCAAATGTACTTTTGCAATAAAAACAAAATGAACACATACAAAGGGATATAATAGGCATGGTCAATCACATAAGACATATTGTATAGGAATCTACAATTTAAAGTTGAGTATACATGAAATAAACTGTGACTTTCCAAAATCTTAAACAGGAAGTAATTTTGAACTCCAACTCCATTTATCTACACTTGTTTAAATTGCAAAAAAATAAAAATAAAAAATAAAACAAAACCAAAAATGGCAGAAATTTTAGGGATTTAATTACAACCAGAACCAAACCTGTATATTTTCTAGAACAGATTCTGTTTTGAATCTGCCTGCCCCCCACCCCCAAATGGGCAATACCCCAGATTTTGATATCTTGCCTCTGGAGTTAATCCAGATTACTACTACTCTTTTCACTCCAGGAAAGCTACTCCTCACTCACAGCTTACCCACTTCCTCAGCCACCCTCCATTTCACTCTTATCTTGGCTCCTATTTATTCATCTTGTCTTCTGGATTGATGACTCTGTTTTCCTTATTTTGATCTCTTCCAGGACATTGCTTCTGGCATTTTTAACTCCAGCCTCACATGCATTCCTCACTATGTCTCAACCAGTCAGACCTATGCTTCAGTTATATTACCTCTCTCTATAATCCAGTGAAGGGAAAAACATACAATTATCTAGACCTGATTTTGTATGTTGGTCCATGTTCAAGTTCCTTAACTTAAATATGAAACTCCTGAAAAGTACACAAACTTTATTTAAGAAACTGCCATAACCCCAGCACTGCACTATTGATAATTACCATATAAACATCAGTTACTGCTTAGACCATCTCATTTTTATTAGCTTTAACCCTTTTAAATAATGATGTCATGTATTTTTGTAGAAAATTGCAATTTCCAAATCTCTAGTCTTGTATTATTGATTAATAAATGTTCCTAATTTGATATTGATTTGCTTGGTAACCTTTGAAATATTGACAGTTTGCGTTTAGAATTTAAAATTTTCAAATTAGAAGGATCCTTAGAGATTATTCATTTTATCCAGGGATATCTGAGTTTCTCACCAGTGGGCTAATATTTAGCTATTAAAAAAAAAGAAGAAAGAAAAGGGTTTTGACTAGTAATACAACTGCAGTTCTACAGCTGATAATCATTTACACCAAAGCACACGGGCACAGGTCTACAGTTCTAGTCTAAAGTCTGCAAGTATATTTGGTCTCAGTTTGGACTCCAGGTTAACATCAACTATGGTGGCTTTTTGCTTTTATTTCAGTGGTTTCCTTAAAAGTGTAAGGTGAATTCAAATATTTGCCAGAATTAGCTACATAGAAAATTTAGCATAAGGCAGAATTCGTATGCTTGCCTCTAAAATTTCAGAGAATTAGCATTGCTTTCAACTCAATGAGTTTTTCTTAAAATTTAGCAACTTGGCTAGAGCAGATTTATTAATTCAGAGCTTATAATCTAAGG
This sequence comes from Choloepus didactylus, assembly GCF_015220235.1. Lineage (NCBI taxonomy): Eukaryota > Metazoa > Chordata > Mammalia > Pilosa > Megalonychidae > Choloepus > Choloepus didactylus. The sequence continues at coordinate 29,348,048 of NC_051323.1, forward strand.
ACATTGGAAGAAACTTATAGCATGAATCATGCTCATCAAAATTTGTGAATCTCTTTTGAAATTGTAACTTTATATTTACTGAGTATTCATATAATCGTTCAAAATCTGTGATTCCACTGAGCTGAGGGCAGCTCTTCAATAGGAAATGAATGAGAACTTCAGGTCATAGCAGCAAAATCCACATGGTCAATTTGAGTTTTGATATGTAGTTCCTTGAACAAATAAGTATTGTATTTATTTTTCTTTACCCAGCTTTAAGTTCCTTTTTCTCAACTTCTGGCCCCATCAATAAGAAATTACAATATTTTGAGCCATGCTGGAAATTCTCATGTTGCATCTCTTAGAGACATTTAATTCCCAAAAGACCAGGAGCCTAGGAAACTTCAGTTAAAAAAAAAAAAATCAAATATGTTTCCTTGCTTAGCTATTCAATTGCTTTAAAATAAAAAAATGTTACTTCAAGTGTTTTCAAATATCCCATATCCTGACAAAAACAAAAGGCATTAACATGAAGAAAATTCACAATTCTCTATCACATTGGGCAATGTTTCACTTGAAAAGTTCACAGCACAAATTTCTGGTGACTGAAACAAAGGAAAGACTTTCTTTGGTTGCAATAAACTGATGGATTCTCTTTTCCTTTTCCTTACAGCTGCCCCATCTGTGCTAGAAAAAGCTCATCTTTATTTGGGGGCATATAGAACCAATACCAAGTTAAAGGAGGTGGGAGGAAAATATCTTAGCTCAAGGATGTGTCCTATAAAAAAATAATAGGTTTCATACTTGTCTGTGGCTGGTAATCTCTGAAAGCAATTACGAAAGAGGATTTCTAAAACATTTTATATGTGCTGGCCCCCAAAATTTGCATAAGTGGTCAAACTTCCAAGATGACTACTTTAAAAGATAATGCGCCTTTTGGATAAGATTGCTTTTTAAATAGGAGCATCATTTTCTTTGCTTGGTAAATCCAATTTTTAAATGTCTTTTAAAATAACTGACAAAAGGAAAAAATAAAAGAGTTACAGTAATGATTGCGAATCGTTTTTTTTAACTTATTATTTTGAAATAGTTATAGACTCACAGGTAGTTGCAAACATAGTATAAAGAGCCCCATATATCCTTCAGGGTGATGTCTTATATAGCTATAGTATAATATCAAAACCAGGAGATTGACATTGGTATATATTCTTAATGTACCAATCACAGTTGGTACATTTTTCTGTTGTCACCATTTTTCAAACCTGCATTCATTTGTGTGCATGTGCACATGTGTACATATGTGTATATAGTTCTTTGCAATTTTATCTCACATACAGATTTGTGTAATCACCACTATAATGAAGATACGGAACTGTTTCATCATCACAGAACTCCCTCATGCTACCTTTTTGTATTCTTACTCCCCCACCTCACCTTTGCCCTTGTCACCTGGTAACCTCTAATCTGTTCTCCATCTCTATAGTTTTCTCATTTTAAAATTGTAAAATAAATGGACTCTAACTGTATGTAACCTTTGAGATCCACTCTTTTTTTTTTTTCCACGAAGCATAATGTCCTTGAGGTCCATACAGGTTGTTTCGTGTATCAATAATTTATTCCTTTTTGTTGCTGAGTAGTATTCCATTGTATGAATATTCCAGAGTTTATTCAACCATTCACCGAAGGACATTTAGGTTGTTTCTTATATTTTGCTAGTCTGGATAAAGCTATAATGAATATCTGTATATAGGTTTTGTGTGAATATAAGTTTTCATTTTTCTGGGATAAATGCCCAAGACTGCAACTGCTGAATTGCATATTTAGTTTTGTACAAAAATGCTGAACCATTTTCAGAGTGGCAGTACCATTTTACTTTCCTACCAGCAATGTATGACAATCCAGTTTCTCAGCACCCTCACTATCATCTGGCATTGTCATTATTTTTTATTTTAGACACCCTGATAGGTGTGTAGTGATATCTCATTGTAGTTTTAATTTGCAGTTTTCATGTGCTTATTTGCCATCCCTACATACTCTTAGATGAAATGTCTCTTCACATCTTTTGCCCATTTTCTAATTGGATTGTGTCTGTTTATTGTTGAGTTTTGAGAGTTTTAACGTATTCTAAGTTATTTTAATGTATTCCAATGTATTTAAGAGTTTTTAATGTGTTCTATAAGGCCTTCGTTGGATGTGTTTGCAAATATTTTCTCTCACCAATTAATTTTTATAAGACAAAAATCAGAACTGACCCCTAGGTGGGAGAACATTTGATTTGGTAGATACAAGATTATATTCAAGGCTATGAGACTTAGAGTTTAGCCATTACGTAAGCCCAAACTTTGTGGGTGTTTGATACAGTGATGCCCCTGTATGCTAAGCAGGGTCAAAAGATGAAACATTTATCACTAGTCAGGATTAGTTCATATACTTTAAAGGCAGATGCACTCTATACAACATCAGGCTACAAAAGGAAGTTCTTACTGCTGATGGAATAGGTAGTTCAAAAAAGCAGAAAATATATTTTCAAGGCAATGAGATAAAAGGCAATCTGATCTTTAAAGCTTATACCACTTATAGGTAATACTTATTGAATAATTGCTATAAAGTACTATAAAATTGTTTGATTTCAGATTCTATCATTCTTCCAGTGTACCTTGCTACTTTAGAAATGATGACTATACACTCTAAATTGGGGGGGGAGGGGAGCAGTTCAAATTTCATATATTCCAAACCATTATCTCCATAAAACATTAAAATATTTTCCCAGATATTTGACCATCAAAATTACGTCTGTCAGATTACCCTTTATACCTAGCAAAGATCTTGGGTTAAAATTCTCTGTATACACCTACCTCCTCACATATTCTTCCCTGCTCACACCTCTAGATGCCACATGATCTTGTCCCCTGACAGCTGATCCGAGGGACCCATCCAGATGCTGTTGAGTGACACTGGGCTTGGATGTCCTGGCTCAAAAGGAGATGAGCTGGATCACTTAGATTCCTCTTTTAAGAATTTGCCATTGAAAAACTGAGTCAAGGTTAAGTAACTAATGGAACTGTATTGAAAGGTCCTGAGGTGGCCACTATAAAAGATGGAGATATGAGGAAGCCACCTCTGGAGGAAGGAGCCAGCAGAGGCACCGAGAGAAGCAGAGACACCATGAGCTTGTTGTTGAGGTTCCTGAGAAGGAGAGAGAGGGAGTAACTGCTGTGGGCCCTGATGGCTTTTTCATTCTGGCTCTAGTTCTAGTCCACATGTAGCCTTAGAAGATACGCCCTGATTTCAAAGTTAACTTGAGAGGGTTCCTTGCAGCTAGAAGAGCTCTAATGACACCATAGACCCAGTGTTTGCATTTTTTTACTTGGAAGTCATAGTCAGTAGCTATTGCAAAATTTGCATGAGCTAATGAGGGCAGCAGCATTCTTTCAAAAAGTTTTCAATTGATGTTAAATCTCCCTAAAGAAAGACAGACATTCTGGCATATAACTGGTGGGGATATTCCTTGTTAAACTCTTTTTTAAGGGCAGTTGGGTGATATGGATATCAAAAAGTCTAAAAAGTATGTGCAGAGAAACTAAGATGGTGGCTAGGTGAGATGGCAAAAATACACCTCCGTGAAAAACACTAGATAAAAACCAGAAAGTGACCCAGAATACTGGTTACAGCGATGCGCCAGCTGGACGAGGTCTTCTAGTTCCACAGAGGCCGTATACTTGGTGAAACTGGGAGTCTGCATTCTGAAACGAGTGAGTAAGCTGGCTGGAAGACCCGCATCCATGCGGCGGTCTGGGAAAGCCAGGGTTTGACGTTTGGAGACTGACGGGCTCTTTTTCAAAAAAAAGGGAAAAACCCAGGAGCAGCTGCAGCTGTGATAGTAGGAACCACGCAGTAAAACACAGCAAGAGGGGCTGGGCTGGCCTCTCAGTGTCTGGCCTGGAAGATAGCCTGCTGCAGATACCCTTGGGGCCGGGGGAACGGAGGGGAGAGCCGGAAGCAGAAAGAAACCCCACGGCTAGCAGCTGGCTCCCCAGAGCTGAATAAACTCCTGCCCGGGGCTGTGCCAACAGCCCAGAGCCCCGCCAGTTGTCCCGGAGTTGGGAAGGAGGAACTGTGCAAGGAGAGGGTGTGGAGACGCCCCGTTCGGCCATCTTTGCATCAGGCTGAAAGTGCCCTGGCACAGCCCGGAGGCCCGGGGCTTCCCTTGAGGGACGGCGTGCACTGGTGACGTAGCACGGCATTCCCTTGGCAGAGGTCCTGGAGGATCGCGGCTGGGCAGGGGGACCTGCTCGGAGAACCCAGGGACACTAGGCCAAGTCCGGTGGTTTATGGGACAGCAAGAGAGAGGGTCTGGGGCTGAAATGAAATGAAGACTTAGACTCTTGCGGTGGCCTTGAATCCCCGGGAACCTGGGGGATTTGAATATTAAAACTGTCCTTCCTCCCTGGCCACCCATACACACGCCCCACATTCAGGGCGGACGGCTCCAGCAACACACCCAAACTGAGTTCTCCAACTGAACCCACAAGAATCATTTCCCCACACACCGAGGGGACAAGGTGGAGAACTGACTTGAGGGTATAGGTGACTCACAGACGCCATCTGCTGGGTAGTTAGAGAAAGTGTACGCCACCAAACTGTGTTTCTGAAAAATTAGATAGGTATTTTTTTTTACAACTTGAAAGAACCCTATCAAGCAAAGCAAATGCCAAGAGTCCAAAAACAACAGAAAATCTTAATGCATATGATTAAACCAGACGATATGGAGAACCCAAATCCAAACACACAAATCAAGATATCGGAAGAGACAAAGTACCTCGCACAATTAATCAAAGAACTACAATCGAGGAACGAAAACATGGCAAAGGATTTAAAGGACATCAAGAAGACCATGGCTCAGGATATAAGCGACATAAAGAAGACCCTAGAAGAGCATACAGAAGACATTGCAAGAGTAAATAAAAAAATAGAAGATCTTATGGAAATAAAAGAAACTGTTGGCCAAATTAAAGAGACTCTGGATATTCACAATACAAGATTAGAGGAAGCTGAACAACGTCTCGGTGTCCTAGAAGTCCACAGAGCAAAAAATGAAAGAACAAAAGAAAGAATGGAGGAAAAAAATTGAAAAAATCGAAATAGATCTCAGGGATATGATACATAAAATAAAACGTCCAAACTTAAGACTCATTGGTGTCCCAGAAGGGAAGAGAAGGGTAAAGGTCTAGAAAGAGTATTCAAAGAAATTGTTGGGGAAAACTTCCCCAACCTTCTACACAATACAAATACACAAAGCAAAAATGCCCAGCGAACTCCAAATAGAATAAATCCAAATAAATCCACTCCGAGACATATTCTGATCAGACTGTCAAATACTGAAGAGAAGGAGCAAGTTCTGAAAGCAGCAAGAGAAAAGCAATTCACCACATACAAAGGAAACAACATAAGACTAAGTTGTGACTATTCAGCGGCCACCATGGAGGCGAGAAGGCAGTGGCATGACATATTTAAAATTCTGAGAGAGAAAAATTTCCAACCAAGAATACTTTATCCAGCAAAACTCTCCTTCAGATTTGAGGGAGAGCTTAAATTTTTCACAGACAAACAATTGCTGAGAGACTTTGCCAATAAAAGACTTGCCCTACTTCAGATTCTGGAGGGAGCCCTACCAACAGAGAAACAAAGAAAGGAGAAAGAGATACAGAGAATTTTAATAGACATATATAGTACCTTACATCCCAAAGCACCAGGACACTCATTTTTCTCCAGTGATCACGGATCTTTCTGCAGAAGGGACCATAAGCTGGGACATAAAACAAGCCTCAAGAAATTAAAAAAAAAAAAAAATTGAATATACTCAAAGCACATTCTCCAACCACAATGGAATACAAATAGAAGTCAATAATTTTTGAACTGTAACTCCACTATTTACTTCCTACATGATATAAAATACACAAACTCTAATGACAAATCAGTGGTTTTGAACTCAATGTAAAATATGTAATTTTAGACAACTATGTAAAGGTGGGGGAATGGAGGAGTATAGGAACATAGTTTATGTGTCCTATTGAAGTGAAGGTGGTATCAAAGAAAAACAAGATTGATATGGATTTAAGAGGTTAATTTTAAGCCCCACAGTAAACACAAAGAAATTATCAGAGAATATAACCATAGAGATGAAAAGTAGAGTTTGGGTTAAGAGAAATGGGGGAAGGGGCAATGGGGAGTTAAGAAATGAGTGTAGGGTTGCTGTTTGAGGTAAAGGGAAATTTCTAGTAATGGATGATGGGAAAAAGCATTACAATATTCTAAATGTGATTAATCCCACTAATGGAAGGCTAGGGAAGGGGTGGAATGGGAAGATTTAGGCTGTATATATGTCTCCACAATTAAAAAAAAAAAAAAAAGACAGTCTAAATAGATGACAACTGAATGCAAAGGATGAACTTGGATGGGATTGGAGGATAGAGGACAGGTGGCTCAAAGGGACACAGTTGAGACATAAGGAAAAGGAAATATAGAATGTAAGCTTGGTATCATTGTTGAATCTCTTCTACTTCTTAGCTGCACTTAATGGGATTGTATAAAAGAATGTTCTTGTTCATGGGAAGTGTATACGTGAATTATAGTGTATGTTCAAGGATGTGTACAGCTAGCTCTCATATGTTCAGAAGACAGAGCAATAGATGATGGATGATAGATAGGGAGGGAGGCAGAGAGGGAGGGAAAGAAATAGTGATGCGACAGCACGTTAAAGTTGGTGGATTGAGCTATTGGGGGAGGGGGGTCAGGGTATGATGGAATTCTATGTATGGAGTTAGTATTGTTTTTGCAACTGTTCCTATAACTTTGAATTTATTTCAAAATAAAAAAAAAAGAAAGAAAAAAAAGTATGTGCCTTAGGATTCTCTTTTAGAAAATATATGTTAAAAAAATATGGAAGGATATATAAAAATATTAATAATAGTTATCTCTAGAAGATAAGATTATGGATGATTTAACGTTTCTCCTTTTCTACAGGTACTTATCTCTTACAAATTTTTAAAGCAGATATTTGAAATATGAAAATCAGCTACCATTTAGCAAGTTCTTACAGTATGTGCTAAGTGCTTTACACACATTAGCTCATTTAATTTTTAAAATAATCCTACGAAGTCGGTACTGTTATTCTCACTTAATGAATGGGAAAGTTGAAGTCCAGATTTAAAAAACAACAACTTTCTTGACATCATGGTTGGTAAGTGGTATAAAAATGTAAATTCCAGGCGGGCAGGGATTGTTGTCTGTTTTATGCATGGTTGTATCCCCAGCATCTAGAACTCACAAAATATTTCTAAATGAATGCAAGGCAGAACAAGGCTTTATATCCAAGTATGTCTTACTTCAAAATCCCTGCACCAAAAACCCCACTCTAAACTATACTACACAGAAGACTTTCCACAGTTTATGGCCTTGATAAATGTATTCATTTGCCTTTTGATTTACTTCATTTAAAATAGGAAGCAATGATAAAGAAAATCGGAAATGTTTACAGAACATGACGGTGCTCTAGAAGATACAAAGTCACATGATGGGTGACTGTGTTGCCCTAGTCAATAAATTAATAGGCTGGATAATTAAGAGATAAGCTTAACAAAGCTTTACATTATATAATATTTCTGTTTTACTAAATAAAGTGATGTGGTCATTGCTAGGAAATTTGGTTATTTGACCCTTAGTTAAGAATTCAACTCTCAGTTTATTATAACTTATTTTTATGGGAAAACTTAGCTTCTCTTACATAATTTTGATTTCCAGTAGCTTTTCTAGGAGCAAAAGCACACTGGAAGAATAAAAATTCTTGATATTGTTATTCAAATCATAATTTATTCCTTAGTAGCTACATAGCCTTTTAAGATAGCATGAAATACTCTTTTTGGAGGAAACCTGACATTCAAATTAAAATTTTGTGATAGTTATAATGACGTTAACCTGAGGTATTGGAAGAAGGTTTCAACTAATGACAAACATCATTATTCCAGCTTCTGATTCAATCATATTAATAGCACCTCAATATCATAAATACTAGATCTTGGCTAAAAGACCAAGCAGCATAAGTTAGTCATAGTTATTAAATTTATGAAAGGCCAAGTTTTCCACACAGCAATGTTTGATCCCAAGTGTTCTGCCAGTCCTTTTTCCCTACTCAGAGTTGTTGATTAATTATATGGTAAGACAAAAAAGTTACTCTAAAGTCCAATTAGTCTGCTGCAATGAAGTAATGATGACAGCAAATTAATTTCTTTGGCCCAGACACATGGGGACCATGGACAAGAGGTTGCCTGATCAGCTATGGAAGGGTCTAGTGATAGGAACAACTTGTGGGCTATGGAAGTGCTATCAGGCCACATCAAGTCCCACCATAACCATCAGCTATTGGAGGATGACAGCAGCCAACAGACCACACTGGTCCCGGAAAGTCAGCAAATGTTTGATTTGACTCCAGCAAGAAATCTTGTTCAACTTGGGAGGCTCAGAGGCGAGGATGCAGAATGACAGGACTTATAAACAGCAGCCTCAGCTGCTAAACCAAGGATATGATTGTGTTTGGAGAGGAGGGAGAGAGGACCACATACATGTCATCAGTCTTTTTCTAGGATAATTGCTCAATGCAGAACAGGATCCTTAAGCACTTAGATTTGATGGTTGCTGCATCTTCCCTCTGAGGCACTCGGGAATTTCAAAGTTGATATGTGATTGTTCTCTGTGTATAGTAAGGGAAACATTCAATCAAAATCATTTAGGAGTTGAGGAGTCTGTGCCGTAAGAAGTTGTTTCTGCATAATTTTTGGTATTTACTGTGTGCTGGCGGCTCACGGCATTCGACAGTTCTGTTGAATCAGTAAATGAATTGAACGTCCATTGGATAAGCTAAAAATGCTCATTTTGGTTTTGTGAAGTCCTTGTTTTCCAGTTTTGTTTTTACATTAGGGAGCTGGTCTGATTTTTGCTAATGATATGAATCAAAGTGTTTCCATCTATTGAACGCCATTTTCCCCCGGGATGAAAAACAAAACAAAACAAACCCAAACTGTGGGAACACAGAACTGTGCACTTCACTCTATGCCTGCAACCAGTGTTTCTCTGCAGTAATAATGTCCCCAGAGCCCTACCCAGAACAGTGGTCCCATATGTCACCTGGATTGGAGGATGTTCCCTTCAAGATGAGTGGAAATTTTGTTTTGCTACTATTACTTGACCAGCAAAGAGGCTCCTGAATAGAACAGGCCAGAGAAGCTGGCAAAACTTTCATTTCCTAGCTATGCCTACAGCAACTTCCTGAACACACAGGGAAAAGGAAAGCAGGTTTTAAAAAACTATTTATGAAATAGCTGGTAATGACAGGACCAGTGATAGGCAATGTAAAACAGATATTTCTACATAGTGGCAAGATAAGAGAAATAGATATGTCAAATATTTTAAACTCTATGATCAAATTGGAATAATATCAAAAGTGATTGCAATCTGAGGCAGTAGAATTCAATTTCCCTCGCATTATGGAGATTCTCAGAACAGACCCAGGCTAAATGGTTGCTCTTAGATTGGTGACACACTGATTCCTAGTGCCAACAATGACTTCAGCCTAATGGCAATCTCTAAAAAACGCTTCCTGTAAATTCTTTGTGAGAATAACAGGCAATTCATTTTGCTTAACAGTGACTTTTGGCTAAGGGACTCCACCCAACAATCTGGATTTAATAAAACAAAATACACTTGGTATTACAAACATCTTTCTTGAGATGCAAGTTCCCCACATAAGTTTTCATAAAAGTAAAGCATTTTCATTTTCTATTCAGCGAAAGCCAGATGGATCCTTAAGCACAGGCAGCAATTACTTAGTTTATATGATGAGTTGGTAGGGATGGGTGGTAGGGCAGAAGAAGGTCACTGAAGAGTCACATTTGTTTGTGAGCACGTCAGATTCAAGTTAATATTTTAAAAAAGACTTCATTTAAAGCTACCACCAGAACAATGCTTGGTCATTCAATCGTTTGTTCATTTACTTATCAACAAGTAGCATTTATTGAGCAACAGGCAGTCTTCTAGCCTCTGGGGGTACAACAGTTGAACAAAACAAAAATCACTTGCTTATATTCTAGTGAGGAGCACAGATAATAAACCAAAAATTACCCAAAGAAAAATTCCCTTAAGGAGGACTATAGGTATTTAAAGGACACGAGACTCTATATTTTTCTGCTTACAGAAGAATAGATACTGGGGCACTTATGTGTTTGTGACTAATAGCAGATAAAATCACCTTAGTAAATATTTAGTTGGTATTTCTCAGACACTCTATATAATTTATGGCTTGTTCTTTAAAATTCAACTTGCAAGGTGTTTCTGCACATTACACAGGCAGAGAGAGAAGAACCATCAGACATTTTATATACCATCCAAATCAGAGCTCCATTGCCTTCAAGGTTACGATAAGTGTGAAGAAGGTTTAGAATCTTTGGGCCTTTGGGAATTTAATTATTTGACATTGTATGTCTTTTCCTATTTGGTTAAAAATTAGTGTAGCCATTGGCATGAGAGGTAAACTTTCTTTTAGTCGCAAAGAATATCTAATCCACTTGGCTCATTTCAATGAACTCACTAAGATTAAAGGAGGAAGAAACAGGAAATACAGCTTTTTTTTTTTTTTTTTTAACAGCCATAAAAAGAAGGCCCTTGGACCGTGTGAGGGTAAGACCATAAGACTCCTTTGGGGTAACGTCTTTTTGAAATTTCCTCACTGATTTCCATTCCCATTTATTCTTTCTTCTACTTTTTTTTTTTCCCAAGACTGTTTTCCAACTGCAATCATCAGTTCGGGCCTGTGGTTGTTTCCATCATCATCCGGTATTTAACCTGATGTTGAAATCACCCTAAGCTTACAATTCAGCTCCCCTTCTGGAGTCCATCAGAACTACACTGCCCACTACCTCAACTGGCAGAATAAATAATGTTCTTAATGACAACTCCAAAGACAGTTACTTCTTGCTCAAAACTATGCCTTCTTGGTCTTTTGACTTTTGACTCTTGTGAGAAGGTGTACTCATCTAAAAAACACGTTGGGCATACACTATAGACAAGACATTGTGCAGGGCAACTGAAGCCTACAAAGATGTTTAAGATCCATGGCTGCTACCTTTATAGAGCTTCAGGTTGAGAAGGGACCAGGTACACAGATAGCATATGACAGGGGGGAAAGGGCAAGAGCCACAAGAGAGAGACAACTGGAGTGCCACGTTTGCTCAGAGGAGGCCCCCTAGTTGGAGGCCTTAGGATGGCAGCCCTGGAACAAGCATTTGAGGGATAGGTAGGATGGCAACAGGTGAGACTGAGGTGAGCAAATGTGAGGTTACTTTTTCCAGTTATACTTTTTCTCTGATAGTACCTTACAGCATTCTTTCCATTTTCATTTATATTCTTGAAATGTCTTTCCTAATAAAGCTTTATGTTAACCTCATGAGTCTCTCTTCTTAATTTTCTTCTATTAACATTACTTTAAATCTTTAGTTTGTTTATAATTGGGTATTTAAACCACTTTACAATGAAAGTGAAATAGAAATATCTAGATGCTAATAGTAACATGAACTTACTAAAATATTTCCTCTTAAATTCCCGTATTTTCATAAACGCTGAAGACTTTTTCCACTCTACCACTTGCATAAAAACAATTTCATAGCTGTTAGGAACAAGAATTTATTATTCTTTTCTTGTCAGCCATTATTTTCTATAGTCCTTTATCCATTTTTATATGTTTCTCATGTTTATGATTCCTACTACCAATATAATGTTTTGTATCAATGTATCATATTTTCTGTCTACTTATATCCCTATAGGTAGTTCTTGGGCTTTAAGTAGTTTTTAGTTATACTAATTACACATAAACCCACACACTTCTATAAATAACGACATACCCTTTTTTCCCCCTTTGAATGATCTCCTCAGTATATATTACATTTTCCAGAGTTAAATAAGCTGTGTTTAAATCCTGGCTCTACCGCTGACCATCTGTGTGATTTGGGCTAATTACTTAACCTTTCTGAGTCTTGATTTCTTCACCTAAGAAATAGGGATAATAATAGGACCCACCTCATATAATTAGTCTGAGAATTAAATGAGATAATATACATGTGTGTGTGAAACCTTAGAACAGGCTTAACACATAGTAATCATGCAATAATGTTAGTTATTATTATTTAAAGTTCTTAGCATACCACTTGGTACATTCTAAAAACACAGTAACTGTTCACTTCCTTGTTTTCACCCACCAAAATTAATATAACTTGGACAAAACATTTGATCATTTCTATTAATTGTGGAATTAACACTGCAGGATTATGAAAAAATTTAAAGGTTTACTCTCTGCCTCATGCTATGTGTCAGCTTACAGAATCATCAAATTGACCCCAAATTTTCATCTTTGTGTTTTGCTGTTAATGCATTTTACTAGCATAAGAATCTTAGCTGACACTTATTTACATTTGCATTTTTCCATTGTAATAGCTAAGGCTCTTGGTTGCAAGTAGCAAAAACTCCACCTCATACAGGAAGGGTCAGGATATGGCTGGGCCTCAGTGCTGGCTAGATCCAGGATATGGGTCACTGCTCGTTTCCTCTCTGTCTCTGGCCTTTGCTTTGCTCTGTGTCTTAGTTTAATTTTCTCAGCCTGGCTTTCTCCATAAAGCAGGAAACCTGGCCTCCAGCAGTTTCCATGCTCCATATTGACAGTGACTACATGTCTTTATCAATGCAGGCTCAAACATTCCCAGGGAAGGACTCTTATTGGCCTGACGTGGGTCAGGTGCTCACCTCTAAACCAATCAGTTGTGGCCAGGGAGTTGGGTGCCACGACTGTCTGTCACTGACAGAGCCATTTGGCTGGAGCAGAAAGAAGAGCACTACCCCCAAATGAGGGTGCCAGAGGGAAGGGCTCTGGCCAGATGAAACAATATGTTCCACCAAATCAAGATAGTAGAGAAGCTGCACATTTTTTACACTGTTTACTATTCATGCTTCCTCTTGTGCAAACTGTTTATATCTTTGACTATTTTTCCTCATATTTTCCCTTACAAATTTAGATCATTTCCTTCATAGTTTATAAATTCAACTGAATAACTGTTGAAAAAATTAGGATGGCATTAATAAGCATTTGTTGATGATACTATGTTCAGCGCATAGTTCTGGGCGTATTCAGAGGGTCAGAGAGCTGCATTGTTGTGGAGAATTCAGTCTCTAATGGGTTGAACAATATAATTAAAAAACAAAATAAACAAAGGCTGTGCAATAGTGGCTCCCCAACAATGAAGGCCATGTTCTTGAGAACTCTGAGCAGAAGTCCTTGTGGTTCCAGAATTTACACCCATATTATGGAAATTGGGTTAGGGAAAATGATAGAAAAAAACCTCTGGAAACCATTATGATTTTTTTTATTGTACAGAAGAAAGCATGATATTTTATCTATCTTAAATTAGTAATCATGTCTACTACATAGATATCTGACACTTTACCATTTCATACTCACTAGCAAGATACCGCTCAGGAATTTCTTTTCTTTAGTTTCAATGAGATGTTTATAAATCATTTTGCATGATTTCCAAAAACACCCACAGTGAGGAGAATTGTTTCTGGGGTTGGTCTTCCTTTGGAATGTTCAAGGTCTTTCTTATTTTATGACTTGGTAGTTTCTTTCAGATGCGCTACTGTCCTACCCATATGCTGAATACACCAACAGCTTCTTACTGCAAGTATTTGTGACTCTACCTGAGGATTTTCCTAGCTGAAAGGGCATAAATGGTTGGGAGCAGACTGGAATGGCTGGGAACTTTGTGTTTGAATCCCAGAAGCAAAAAGAGATTTGATGTACAAATGCACCAGCTCTCACCCTCTGAGTGGGACAACTCAGAGGCTGGGGCTACACAGGCTCTCAGAGGTCTCTAGGGGAATTGAACCCCAGTTACCCACAGGAGTAAGGTGTTCATTAACATTTTGTACTGGCTCCCTTCCCTGTCTAACTTTCCCGGTCCCTAACTGGTTCTTCCTAGAATCACATCTAAATAAACCATAAGACTTGAAACCCTTGTTTTAGGGTCTGTTTGTAGGGAGGAGCCAGGCTAAGACAAAGTTTAACTTATGCTTCCTGTAACTTGCCTCCTAAATATCTGGGTTGCAGAGAAATGTGGAGGCTTGAGAGAGAAAAATATTTTGGACTTGATCTCCTACAATACCCAGAGTTTTGCAGCCCTGGATCTGCTCGCACAACACCATGCCAGGCACCTGCATCTCTCCTCTCCCTCTCCACTGACACCTCCAACTCCCGGGATTATTACCACTTGTCCTCCTTGATCTCATCCAAGTCTTCATCTCAAAAACCTCTACTTTATTGCTGCTTTAGTTCCCTTTTATTTTCATCCCACCTATCTTTCTTTTCCCAGCTATCCATGATAGGAGTTACTTGCAATTTACATATGCCAGGACTGAAATTCTACAATTGCTGATAAAATGCAAATTGGGTATGTAATGAACAAGAATTTTGCCTAAGAGAACATGGTTGGAGAGTTTGAAGTGGTGTGTTGAAAAGTAAGCAGAAATACAACCCAAGTTAATCAAGGAAGGCATCCCAGGGAAGGTTGGGGCCCCTGCTCTGTCCATTTTCCCATTTTACAAATGAAGAGCTTGAGATCCATGAGGTTAGGACTTATTCAGGGTAGTGCAGCCTAAAAGTGGTGATCTGCGTGCATGCACACACACAGACACACAGACACACATATACACAACTCCCTCCCTGCTCCACCTCATGCTGCCATTTGTTCAGGGTGAGCCTTGCCTCTGCCTTTGTCTTTTGTTGGCTTTGAAATTTGCCATGAAACTAGGACTGGAAAAGAATGAGAACAATTAGCACATTCTCCTAAGCACCCTGCACTGCACAATATCAGTTGTCCTAAGAGGGTTTTGAATACGGGTAGAGTTTTTTTGTCTGTTTGTTTTGTTTTAAATCTTGGAAAAAATGCTAGTTGCATGGAATTTTTTTTTCCAGAATTAAATCATGAGGAACATTTTTTTTTCTTTTTTTTTTTTTTTTTTTTTTGAGTAGCATATTCTTTAGTCTTGTTCTCTGGTGAAGCAGAAACAAAATAGCCATTGTAGGCCCCCTTTGTTTAAAGCTGGGGACTAATGACGCTGTTCACCCCACCCACTGAGCAGCCCGCCAATATTGGCCTCTTTAGAGAGCACTGGGTACCCGGGATGGCAGGACACCGCTGAGTAAGCCCTTTCCTAACCCAAAGTTGATTCCAAGGAGACAATTCCTCTCACTGTTTGTTCTTGAATTTAATCATATAAAATATTCTCAAGTTCTTCCAATTTCTCTTTTAAAAAAATAAAATAAATAAAAATAAAAAGACCAGCACATTCCTTTTATGTTTTGTGCAAATGATGTGGAGGCATGAAGCTGGAAGAATTCTGTCCAAAAAAAATTTTATTAAGCCTTTTGATATGTAACCTGAATGATTTCCTACTGAAGTGCTGAAATGTGAATTAAAATAATTTATTTGCTTTTGTCTCGGATGTCAAGATCATATTTTTGGCACTTTGTACAGACTGTGGAATCAATACTCTAGGAATGAGTCTGTCTTCATCAACCTCCAGTAATAGTGACTCAGGAATAATTGGAGAGTCATTAAAATACAACCTTCTCTTCCCACATCATGCTTTGTTTTAAAGTGAGGCTTCATTAGCCCACTTAGTGTTTGCTATAGAACAATGCTATTCACCGTGAAGTCATTTAATGAAAAAGCTAATTTCCCATAACGTAAAATTTCAGGCAATTCAATGTCAGATGAGCAGTACACTGACAGTAATATTATGCAGCTTGTACTGCTCTCATTTTCTAACTGATTCATGTTTGACTTGGATCTAATTGGGCATGTCTCACTTATTACAGGAATTCTCCCTCTTCTGCAAAGACTTTTAGCACCTAAAGCATGTAGTTCTACCGGACATGGTTGTCTTATACACACCCAAGGCACCATATCTGCCTCAGCACCTCCTCCCTTGAAACTGGCATGTGTGGGCTCAGCTGAAAAATGGCACAACCTCTATTCCATTCCCCATTCCTAAGACTACCCATGAGGGACCCTGCTTCTTCTGCATAAGAATCACTGTAGAAAAAAATTAGAGTGGTGACATCATCAAGATGATGACATAAGACAACCCTGGAAAACTTTTTTCTCAGAAACAAATAATTATAGAGCAAATCCTACTTTCTTGGAAATCTGGAGGACAATAGAGACTGGAGAAAGATCCCATAAATGCTGAATGGAAGAAAAAAAAAAACAAAAAAGAAGGCGGGAAATCTGAGACCTGGATCTGCCAGTGTGGAACCCTCCTGCTCATTCAATCCTGAGCAGCTGGAGTCACACAGCAGCAGCACTCCAGCCCAGGCCCCTCCTGCCCTGAGTATGGACCACAGAGTCACTCACAGCAGCAAGTTAGAAGGCCAAGCAAATTCAGGCAGTGCACCCAAGGCCACAGAGACCCAGGGCAGAGCCCAAGCAGTTGATGAGCAAGTGCATACAAAAGGTCCCCCAGAAAACAAGAGACCCACAGTGGAACTGTAGGCGAGTGGTACCTACATCCAACCTGGTCTCTAATTGCTGGAGTGCATAAACCAACAAATGGGCATTTTTGAACACTAACCCTATCCAGCTCCCTGGGGCAGGATGCCCTAATCTGGAAGTTACTGGAGGCAGAAAAGCCTCACAGAAGAAACGGAAAACTGAACTGCCATAAGGCAGGGTGGGCGCCAGCACTGAAAATTGTAATGAAAAGGAGGCACTGAGCATGAGAGAGCAGTTGGGAAAATCATAGCCTCTGGGGAGGAAAATCTGCACAAAAACAAACAGAACAGCCCAAAACTCCCAGAGGAGGAATATAGGAAAGGAAATCTTCTCTTGGAAGTGGAACAGCTGCGTGTAAAAAGGCAACCTTAAAAACTGCATCGCATGTCCAAGGCAAAAAACAAGTACAGAAGACCTGAGAAAACCTAAACAGTTAAACATGGCTACTGTAAAAGTTCAGTGTAAGCTGAACCAAGCATTGAAGGAGAACTATAACACACAGCCAATCTACAATATAATAAAACCCTAGGCAAGAGGGAGAAACTGACTTTCAGAGTTAGCACATCAAAATAAGCAGATGCTCAGATATCAGTAAAAAAATCACAAGCCACCATAAGAAACAGGAAGATATGGCTCAGTCAAGGGAACAAATTTCAGAGGAAATGCAGACTTTGGAACAACTAATCAAAGAAGTTCAAACAAATCTCCTAAATCAATTCACAGAGTTTAAGGAAAAAATGGATAGAAATAAACTAAATATGGATATAGAACTGAAGCATATTAAGAAGACAATGTGTGGAGAAACAGAACTTAAAGTTTTAAAAGAAACATAACAGAACTTATGGGGATAAAAAACACAGTAAGGAGATCAAAAATACACTAGAGGCATATAAAAGCAGATTTGAACAGACATAAGAAAGAATAAGCAAACTAGAAAACAGGACTATCAAAATCATACAGTTGGAAGAACACATAAAGAAAAGAATAGAAAAAAGTGATCAGATGCTAAGGGACTTGTGTGACAGCACGCAGTATACAAACATACATATTATGAGTGTCCCAAAAGGAGAGGAGAAAGATAAAGGGGAAGAAAACATATTTGAGGAAATAATGGCTGAAAATTTCCCAACTATTAGAGAAGACATAAATATACATGTCCAAGGAGTGCAATTACTCCAAACAGGACAAACTGTAATAGACATACACCAAGACACATACTTATCAAAATGTAAAATGCCAAAGATAAAGAGAGAATTCTGAAAGCAGCAAGGGAAAAGCAATTCATCTCATACAATGGATCTTCAATAAGACTAAGTGCTGATTTCTCATCAGAAACCATCGAGGCAAGAAGGCAGTGGTATGATATTTTAAGGCACTGAAAGAGAAAAACTACCAGCCCCAAATTCTTTATCTGCCAAAACTGTCCTTCAAAAAAGAAGGTGATTATAAGACATTCATGAATAAACAAAAACTGACAGAGTTCTTGCCCTAAAAGAATTAGTAAAGGAGTTTTTCAAGTTGAAAGGAAAAGAATGGAGAGAGTGCTTTGGAGCAGAATGAAGAGGTGAAGATCTTCAGTAAAGGTAACAATGCAAAATCCAATAGTACTGTATCCTCAGTGTATAAATCTACTCTTTATTTCCTATAAGAGTTAGAATGCTAGTGATTAAAATATGATATTTCTTTATAACAGACATGTACAATTAAAGTGGCAATGTGTGACAAAAGAACACAAAGAGGGGAGACAGAGGGATATGGGAACAGAGGATGGATATATGAAGTCAAGCTGATATCTTTTCGAACTATTAGACTATAGACTTAGGCTGTCTAATACAAATCCGACATAGCCACAAAGAAAGTATTTTAAAAATATAGAAAAATGGAAATGGAAAAGGGACTAATCAATGACATCACATCACAAGAGATCAACTGTACACAAAACAAGGCTGCAATAAAGGGAGTGACAAGAAAACATATAATACACAATAAACAAAGGAAAAAATGGCTGAAGTAAGTCCTACCTTATCAGTAATAACACTGAATGTTAGTGGGTTAAACTCCCCAAATAAAAGATGCAGATGGGCAGAATGGATAAAAAAAGCATGATCCAACTACATGTTGTTTACAAGAGATTCACCACAGACCCAAAGACACAAATAGATTGAAAGTAAAAGGACAGAAAAAGATATTCCATGCAAATAGTAACCAAAAGAGCTGAGGTAGCTAAACTATTATAGGACAAAATAGACTTTAAGTCAAAATCTGTTACAAGAGACAAAGAAGGACACTGTATATTAATAAAAGGGTAAATCCACCAAGAACAAGAACATTCATGAATATTTATGCACCTAACCATAGTGCCTCAAAATATGTAAGGCAAACACTGGCAAAACTGAAGGGAGAAAAAGACACCGCTACAATAATATTTGGAGACTTCAATATACCACTTTCATCAAAGGATAGAACATCTGGACAGAAGATCAATAGGAAATAAAAATTGAACAATATAAATGAACTACACCTGTGCCGGTTTGAATGTATTATGTCCCCCAAAATGCCATTATCTTTGATGTAATCTTGTGTGGGCAGACTATCAGTGTTGATTAGATTGTAATTCTTTGAGTGTTTCCATGGAGATGTGTCCCACCCAACTGTGGGTGATGAATCAGATTGGAAAATTTCCATGGAGGTGTTACCCCACCCATTTAGGGTGGGTCTAAAGTAAATCACTAGAGCCATATAAATGAGCTGGCAAACAGAAGGAACTCAGTGCAGCTGAGAGTGACATTTTGAAGAGGAGCTACAGCCAAGAGGGACACTTTGAAGAATGCACAGAAGCTGAGAGAGTAGCTGCAGATGAGAGACAGTTTGAAGACAGCTGTTGAAAGCAGACTTTTGCTCCGGAGAAGCTAAGAGAGGACAAACACCCCAAGAGCAACTAAGAGTGACATTTTTGAGAGCTGCAGCCTAGAGAGGAACATCCTGGGAGAAAGCCATTCTGAAACCAGAACTTTGGAGCAGACGCTAGCCACATGCCTTCCCAACTAACAGAGGTTTTCTGGACACCATTGGCCATCCTCCAGTGAAGGTACTCGACTGTTGATGCATAACCTTGGACACTTTATGGTCTTAATGCTGTAACTGTGTAACCAAATAAACCCACCTTTACAAAAGCCGATACATTTCTGGTGTTTTGCATTCCGGCAGCATTAGCAAAGTAGAACAACACCTAACAGACGTGTACAGAACACTGTGTCCCATAACAGAAGGGGACACATTCTTCAAAAGAGCACATGCGTAATTCTTCAGGAAAGACCACACATTAGGTCACAAAAGAAGTCTCAATAAACTTAAAAAGTTTGAAATTATACAAAGTATCTTCTCTGAACTCAATATAATGAATCAAGAAATCAATAACAGATGGAGAACTGGAAAATCCATAAATATATGTAAGTTTAAAAACATAGTCTTAAAAAAAATAAAAACACACTCTTAAACAATCAACGGGAAAAGAAGAAATAACAAGGGAAGTCAGGAAATATCTTGAGACAAATGAAAATGAGAACACAACATAACAACACTTATGGGATGCAGCAAAGGTATTGCTCAGAGGGAATTTTATAGCCATAAATGCTTTCATTAAACAAGAAGAAAGAGCTAAAATCAGAGACCTAACCTCACACTTAGAGGAATTGTAAAAAAAGAGAAAACTAAACCCAAAGAAAGCAGAGGGAATGAAATAAAGATTAGTGCACAAGTAAATGAAGTAGAGAATTAACAAAATCAAAAATCGGTTCTTTGGACTGACAAAGAAAAAGAGAGGAGATTCAAATGAGTAATATCAGAAATGAAAAGGGGACATTATTATGACCCCACAGAGATAAAAGGGATCATAAGAGAATACTATGAACAACTGTGTGCAAACAAATTAGATAACCTTGATGAAATAGAAAAATTCCTACAACACACGTTCAAGCAAACCACACTGCTTCTAGAAGAAGTAGAAGATCTCAACAGACCAATTACAAGCATGGATATTGGATTGGTAATCAAAAACTTCCCAAAAAAGAAAAGCCCAGCACCTGATGGCTTCACAGGTGTATTATACCAAACAGTCCAAGAATAATTAAAAACAATACTGCTCAAACTCTTCAAAAATTTGGAGGAGGGAACTCTCCCTAACTCACTAGGAGGCCAACATCACACTCATAGCAAAGCCAGATAAAGATACCACAAGAAAAGACCAATATCCTTTTTGAATATAGATGTAAAAATCCCCAACAAAAAACTAGCTAAATGAATCCAATAGCACAGTAAAAGAATTATACATCATGGTCAAGCGGGATTCATCCCAGGTATGCAAGGGTGGTTTAACATAAGAAAATCAATTAGTGTAATACACCACATTAACAGAAAAGGAGAAACAATACATGATCACATCAATTGATGTAGAAAATGTATTTGACAAAATCCAGCAAACCGTTTTGATAAAAACACATAGAAAACTAAGAATAAAAGAAAACTTCCTTAACATGATAAAGGGCATATATTGAAAATCCACAGCTAACATCATACCTAACGGTGAAAGACTGAAAGCTTTCCCTCTAAGATTTAGAACAAGAAAAAGATGCACACTGTCACCACTGTTATTCAACATTGTACTGGAATTTCTAGCCAGAGTAACTGGGCAAGAAAAAGAAATAAAAGGCATCCAAATTGGAAAGAAAGAAGTAAAACGTTCCCTACTGGCAGATAACATGATCCTAAATACAGAAAATCCTGAAAAATCCACAACAAAGCTGTTAGAACTAATAAATGAATTTAGCAAAATGGTGGTGTATAAGATCATCAAGCAAAAATCAACAGTGTTTCTATATACTAGAATTGAACAATCTGAAGAAGAAACAAAGACAAAAATTCCACTTTCAGTAGCAATTAAAAGAATGACATATCTAGGAATAAATCTAATCAAGGATGTAAAAGACTTATGCACAGAAAATCACAACACATTGCTAAAAGAAATCAAAGAAGACCTAAATAATTGGAAAGACATTCTATGTTCATGGATTGGAAGACTAAATATTGTTGAGCTGTCAGTTCTACCCAAAGAGATGTACAGATTCAACACAAACCCAATCAAAATTCCAGTAGCTTTCTTTGCAGAAATCAAAAGCCAATCATCAGATTTATATGGAAGGGTAAGGGGCCACTAATAGCCAAAGCAATCTTTAAAAAGAAGAATGGAAGTTCGAGGATTCACATTTCCTGATCCTAAAGCTTATTACAAGGCCATAATAATCAAAACAGCACAGTATTAGCACAATGATAGGCACATAGACCAATGGAATCGAACTGAGAATTTAGAAATCAACCATCATATTTATGGCCAACTGATTTTTGACAAGGGTGCTAAGCCCCCTGAATGGGTAAAGAATAGTCTCTTTAACAAATGGTGCTGGGAAAACTGGATGTCCATGTGCAAAAGAATGAAGGTGAACCTCTACCTTATACCATTTACAAAAAAAACACAAAATGAATCATAGGCTTCAGTATAAAACCCAAACTACTAAACTCCTAGAAGAAAATTTAGAGAAGTATCTTCAGGACCTTGAGTTAGGCAATGATCTCTTAGTCTTTACACCCAAAACACAAGCAACAAAAGAAAAAATAGATAAACGGAACCTCACTGAAATTAACTTTTGTGCTCAAAGGACTTTACCATGAAAGTAAAATGACAACCTAAAAGATGGGAGAAAGTATTTGGAACCCACATATCTGATAAGGGTGTAATATCCAGAATATATAAAGAAATTCTACAATTCAACAATAAAAAGACAAACAACCCAATTGAAAAATGGGTAAAAGACTTGAACAGACACCTTCCAAAGAAGATATACAAATGGGTCAAAAAGCACATGAAAAGATCTTCAACATCACTAGCTGTTAGGAAAATGCAAATCAAAACCACAATAAGATACCATTTCACTCCCCCTAGAATGTCTAGAGAATACTAAGAACAACTGTATGCCAACAAATTAGACAATCTTGATTTGTCAACCACTCTACTCCCTCTGGAACAGAGCAGGGCCAAGGACCCACAAAAGGAGTGTAAGCTCTCTCCATCCTGTGTTGTGGAGAGGTGGATAAGGGATCAGCAAGGGTGCCAGGAACTTCTTCTATGGCTTTTGAAGTTGTGTTTCCTTAATTGAGCACTTGCCCAGTTAATGCAGCCCTTTAACTGTTTCCCACAGTTTTGAGGAAGGTCACTGTCTTTGGATTCCTCTACTGCCTTTATCCCAAGGAGATTGGAACAATGGCTGCTTTTAAAGCCAGCCTCCAGAGATCTAAAGTAGCTGATCAAAGGTAGAGATCTGGGGTCAGACCCCATATCCCTGGAGTTTGGAAGCCTAGTTCTTTATGTCCCACCCTGACACCAGCAAACTGAGCCAGAAGTTGAAGCTCCAGTCCCCACTGCTACTGGCCACCAAGCTGGGGGAAGGGGAATGGTCACCACTGCTGTTGAAACTTCTCAGTCTTGATCGCA
This sequence comes from Choloepus didactylus, assembly GCF_015220235.1. Taxonomy (NCBI): domain Eukaryota; kingdom Metazoa; phylum Chordata; class Mammalia; order Pilosa; family Megalonychidae; genus Choloepus; species Choloepus didactylus. The sequence continues at coordinate 29,371,220 of NC_051323.1, forward strand.
AATCACCAGCCGCTTCCTCCCACTCCTCTCTGGATGCTTTCCAATGCTCCCCTAGACTCCAGATTTTCAAAGTGGTTGATTCAGACAGTTCCTGGCAGTTCAACAGTTGTTTGGGTAGAAGGACAGATTCCTGGAGCTTCTTACTCTGCCATCTCCCCACAATCCCTCCACCTCTGGTGCCTTAAAGGTGTTTCTTGGCTTGTGCCATTAATACTTCATGAAATAGTTTTAGAAACTCAGTTTGTTCATATGCTGGATCCTACCTATATTGAAGGAACTTTTAGGATTACCTCTTTATCTCCCTATATCTCTTTAATATTCTTATCTTTAATAGTTAAAATAAAATTTGGTACTTTAACTAGTAATCAGACTTCCCAGATTCTTGATCTGACCTGAGAGCATCTTTAAGGAAAGCTTGTTAGAAAATGAGTTAAAGTGTGGCTCATTAGTCTGGAGCCTGTGAGGGATTTTTACAGCTGCTGCAGCTGGACAAGCAGCCTTTGTTTGCACTGAGCCACAGCAGTGTCTTATGCTCATCCATGCTCTCTATTTAGTAGTTCATCTTTATCTTTAACAGAGCATTGTCTGTGGCAGGCAGTCTATGGTAAGCATAGTGAATCAGCTTATCCTTCTAGCAGGCGGCAGTATTAAGGAGTTTCTAAATATTTATTCCAAATACAATTTATCCTGAAGTCCTCCACATCCAAAGATTTTCCAGTTTAGAATATTGGTGACCCAATAATTCCTATGGCTTTTGCAATGAGAAGTCACACTAATGGAGTTGTGTCATAATCACCATCAAGATGGTGTTAACCCTGGCTTTCCTAGGAATAACACAGAAAAGGAAGGGCACCATGCTTTAAGCAGGATTGCCACACAGATTGGTGGGGTCTCCTGTGCTGTGGAGGGTGTGCTCAATTGAATCATGTACACCAACGAAAGACATAATCTTAAGCCACGTTCCTGTGGGTGTGAACTCATGTGTAAACAGGACCTTTGGAAGATGTTATTGTCAGTTAAGGTGTGGCCCAACTGAATCAGGGTGTTATTAGAGTCCTTTATAAGCAAAAGAAATTCAGATACAGAATTCTGGACACTGTCAGAGGAGGCCACACAGGAAGAAGCTAGAAGTCAGCAGAAACCAGAAAAGCAGACTCGAGGAGAGATCAACATGTGACAGGAGGCATAGACGCAAGCCAAGGAACCCCAAGGATTGTGGCCAGCCAGTGCCAGAATGCTACAGACTGCAAGGAGAAAGTACAGCCATGCTGATGTCTTGATTTTGGACTTCTAGCCTCTGAAACCATAAGCTAATAAACACCATTATGTGTGACAAGTATTGTGTGGTACTTGTCACAGCAGCCTGACAAACTAAGACAGATGGCTAACTATAGGAGTGGAGTAGTCAGAATGGATTAGGTTATCTACAATAACAAACAGTCCCAGATTCTTAGTGTCTCAGCATAATAAAAGTTTCTTGTTTTCTCATGCTAGTTACCAGTATAGGTAGGCAGTGGGGATCCGAGGGATAAAGGCTGAGAGACTCCATCTCAACAAGTGTTTCCACAGTCACCTCAGCAGCGAGAAGAAAACACAATGATTCACGCACTGGCTCTTAAAGCCTCTGCCTGCCTATGACATGTGTTGCTTCTTCTCCCCTTTCATTGGCCAAAGCAAGTCAAATGTCCACACCTATTTACAAAGGAGGCAGAGAAGTACAATCTTACCACTTATCCAGAAGGAAGAGAGAATGGGAATACATGGAACAAACCTAATGTCTACCAGGGGCTCCATTTCAAATGACTCCAGTGCAACCTTTGTATTCTAATAGCCCTTAACTGAGGTCATGAAAAATGATGCCCATATTTGTATGTCTGGTTACCACCCTCCCGATTCAGGCCCCTTATTTCTAGAGATAAGTCTTGTGGACAATTATCTAGAGAGAAAAACAGTAAGACCAAACTCTTCCAGGCAGGTTCACTATATTTTCACTTTTAAAATAAGGTATTCTGTAAAACTTAGATACTGTTATTGAGAAATAGCATAAAGGAGAAATTGATTCTCAAAGTCTTCAAAAATAAAATATGCTTCTAGGTAGTGGACACTAACCAGCTGTCTGAAGCGCCTACTCTTTTCTGAGAACTGCCCTTCCCTTCCATCCCTGAGTCATTTGTTAAAAGTAGTGGAACCTGGCAGCCATTCTGTTCAACAAGACCCTTTTACCCTAGACAGAGCAGATTGGATTAGAGAGGGCAACTGTCCTGAGCTGGGTAGAGTTTCTTCTCTAGGAATTTGAAGTTTGGACTAATAGAGTTTAGCCTTGGTTGGGGGTATCTGCTGATTGGAGGTGTAACTGAGGCTGATGATACTAACTATCCACATGCTCCTCCACATTTCCCAGTTTCCCTTGTGGTTAGGTTGGGGCCATGTGACCAAGTTTGGCCAATGGGATATGGACTGAGTGATACAAGCCATTGGGAGGCTTAGCTGTTAAAACAACTCCTCATATCTCTCCCAATTTTTCCCTTGGGGCCACATGTTCCACGCAACATAGCTATAAGATGGAGGAGGGCTACCCAACCCACAGAAAACTGTGATACAAGAGCAAAAAAAATCTTAATATTTATAATTTATTTCTTACTTCCTCTCTTGACTAACATAGGAGAAGAAACACAGCAGTGGCCAAGTTCTGCTGAAAAGCAAAGAAAAGCTGCTCTGCAAAAAAAAGGGGGGGAGAGGGAATGATGTACATGCACAGAGAGGTGCAGAGTTGAGAAAAACAGTTGTTAGGTCCTTCTAATGCCTGGTTCCAGTCCATTCCTGAGGGCAAAACACATTTCTGTCCTTGGCTTCTATTACTTCTTCATGTCCCTATTATAGTAAATTTCCTGTTCTTATCAAGCTTGTGGCAAATAGTTTGTGTTCCTTGCAACCAAAAGTTATAATAAAACCCTTAATACCTCAGTGTTTTGGCTCATATTTTATTCATTATACCATGAAAACAACTAACAGTTTAATAGGCATACTTCTGATTTAGATTTTTAATTCCTTCATGTCTCTCCTGTACAGCCCGGGGATGCCAAGAACTATACCAAAATTCTTTCCAGGTATGATTCCATAGTACAATCAACCCTTCAGACACAATTCCAGAATTACAAAATTTGAATTAAGGGTGAGTAATCTTTTCAACTTTATTGTTTACAAAAGACCCACTGACAAGTTACTCAACCTTTGCAATTGTAGTAAAATTCTAGAGCTATCAAAAAGGGCTGCTTGTTCAAGAACAGCTAAGGAATTGATTGGCTCTTCAGAAGCTGTGCCAACTTCCTTTCTGCAGGCGGGCTAAATAGTGGATACCTTTTATAGAAGGCCAGCCATCACCTTAGGAAGAAAAACTCTTCTCTGCCATGAACAAGCTGAATGCAATCACAGAAACAGCAGACAAAAGAGCTTTTGATGACAGATATTGCTGATGCCGGGTGCCTTCAAAGACATTCCAGGAAAGGTGAAGGAATAATTATGACTAACAATAACTCATATTTCTTCCAGGATGTTACTCACTGGACCAAGAGATCACTTGACAAATATGTCAGTGAGTCAGCTCATGCTTAGTTTGGCAAAAAGATCCCAAGGCCTCAAGCTCTTTGCACTGAATTGAGTAAACTCTAAATGGATACATCCTGGGAGAGAAGTAAAAATAGGAGAGCTTTGATAGTAAAAACAAAACAAAACAAAACAAAACAATGTTTGCTCCTTTAATCTCCGCATCCACCACCCTGCCCCATATTTGTGAAGCAGAATGAAATTATCAAAGCCAGTGTAGAAAATTTTGAGTGCACCATTCAAACAAGATAAAGGACCAAGATGAAGGAGAAAGGCAGAAACAGCTATTAGGAAACAAGAAGAGTCCAATAATTTACCAAGCATCTAAAACAATATGAACTTACAAGCTATATTGCAATTTATATAATAAGATGATGTACCAAAACCTGATTAAAATAATAATGATCAGAAATAAAAAGGAGGTTGGATGGGACAATCTAAGATCTATTTGAAATTCCATGATGAAAAAACTATGTGACTCAAAGTCAAATGTGGCTGTTGTCAAAATTTTCCTATGATGATGGCACTGGCATTCATTATTTTGCTTTACTTTTTACTGTACCGTACATTCAGAAGTTTATTAAAATATAGGTACAGTTTAAAGAAAAAAAAAAACCCAAATATCCATGCATTGACCAGCCAGCCTTGTTTAACAGTAGATTAGCAATGGTACCTTACAAGCCCCCGTGCCCACACCAGCTGCGTCCTCCTCTGCTAACTCCCCTCAATGGCCACCCAGATATTAGCACTCTTTGCACTCTGTTAACCACTTGCACTTTTCTTTATGGCTTTACTACCTATGTTTATATATCTAAACTATTATGTTGTTTGGTTTTGAAAATTTAGTAGCTGTGTAAGGAAAGATCAAAGTTGCTCTTGTTAGTTGAAAAGTCAGAGGATGAATCCAAGAGAATCTCTTGGTTTGGCATCAGCTTCCCCGAGAGTTTACAAGAGCCTTTTCTGGGGAAGCCAGTGGACAAGGACATAAGTGATAACTGGGAAATGCTGGGCTCTGCAAAGTCAGGGCATCCGGCAGGGTACTGGCCTCCTAGTATCAGAGTCAGGCAGAGGATGTGGGATACTCTCTATTTTCTGACTTACACCAGCTCTCAGGAGCAGGATGAAGCAGAATGTTTGGTGAGATGAAATGAGTAACCTCAGCTGATCCAGGTAGCAAGGCTTGTTGCAGAAAGATTTATTAGCAAATAGTCATGGCACAGATAGGGATCTGGGCCAGAATCCTACAGCATTCTGTCCTCAGGTTTAAAAAGAGGGTAAAAGAGCAGTGGAAATGTGGCCATGACCACCACCAATACCCCTATCTGTTGAATCCCATGCTCCTGTCTGGGAGAGTTGTTCTCTATGTCTGGTGGTAGCTGTCCTGGAATCTCCGTTCACTGTCCTGTATGAGTTGATGTCCACAAAGACAGCCCTGCCTACCTCCCATGTATTCCTCTTTTATAATTTACTCCCTTTTAATGGAGCACATCCCCCAGCAGCCTCTAGAGAAAGGGTGCATGGGAAATAAGTTTTTTGAGATTTGAATGTCTGAAAATATCTGTACGAACCTCATGGTTGAATGAAAGTCACCTTATCACACAAGATTGTATTATGAATGTTGCTCCCTTGAGTTGTGCAGTGCAGTAGCCCTGCTTGATTGCTGGTTTAGCTGGGTACAAAATGCTAGGTTGGAAATAATTTGCCTTCAGAACTTTAGAGATAGTGCTCCATTGTCTTCTTATTTCTACTGCCACTGTGGAGAGATCTGAAGTTATCTGGATTCTTAAATCTTTGTATGTGGCCTGTTTATTCCTTTCTAGAAGGTTATATAATTGTCTTATTGCTCAGAGTTCTAAAAATTTACATGTACTTTTGTGAGGGTCTGTTTTCATCCATTATGCTGACTCTATAGGCCTTTTTGATCTGATAACATGATCTTCATTTCTGAGAAATTTTCTTGAAGTATTTCATTGATGATTTTCTCTGCTCCATTTATAAGGTTCTCTCCTTTTTTGGAGCTCTCATTATTTGGTTAGTGAACCCTTTAGACCAGACCTCTCATTTTCTTATCTTTTCTCTTCTCTTTGTTCTATCTTCTGAGAATATCCTCAATCAAATCCCAGGCATGGCTTCTGCTAGTTGCTTGATGTGGGAAACGTCTATGGAGTTGTCTCCAGCAGCTCCCCAGCATGATCAGCTCAGGAGCTGACATGTTCTTACATCATCACACATCTGGCCACAGTTGATTGGCTTAAGGAAGTTCATTACCCACGCTGATCCAATGACTCTTTTCTCTGGGACTCTTGGATGTTAGTTAGAGAGAGCATGAGAGGAGTCCCTCCCTGGTGGCAAACTCTAAGATGTAAATTTTTCCCCTCCTGCCACACAAGTTTTGTCATTGGGTCAAGCTTGCCTGCTTTACTCTTTTCACCAGATATGTTCTCTCTTAGAGGGTTCCTGAGGACTCCTCTCCCCACATGTGAATGGATACCCAACCCAACCAGTCTGTCAGACACATCTAAATCCCAGCTTTTGCATTTAGATTAAAGCTAGGACATTCCCTTCCATTACATCCACTTTCTCATATCCATACACACCTTCAAAAAATACCTTTAAAAAAAAAAATCTTGTTTTGTCTTCAGGCCTTTCCAGACACTTGGTGTCACAGCCCAAGTGGGCCTTTGCTGCCAAGAGGCCAAAGAAGACACTGGGCATGTTTAGAGGCATGAACTTTTTATTCAGGGCTTACTCACAAGGAAATGGAAGTCGGTCATGTTGCCTGGATTCAGGAACGTTGCCTGAATTCAGAAGCTGCTCTGAATGGCCGTGGATTCAGAGCTCAATGAAACTCCACAAAAGCAGGGGTGCCAGGAAGTGATTTATAAGGGTTAGGGCAAAGACATTCAAATGGGTATGAAGCACAGAAGGTGGTGGTGGTGGGGTGGGGAGGGCTTATAGTTCACAAGGAGGAGGGAAGGATTATAGATTATCTTGTAGATAACAGTATCTCAGGGAGTTTCAGGGAGGAGGTAGTTTCAGGAGGGAGGTAAGCTATAGATTACATTTAGCGCTGGAGGCCTTATCCTACAAGAGAGTAGGTCAAACCTTAACTGTCCTAGGTCAAGCAAGCTGCTGTGTGCACAGTCGTCAAGGCATTTGGGGAAGGCCCTGGGCCCTGGGCTCCCACACCTGGCATACATCAACACCAGTGTGTCACCAGATTTAGTATTGTAACTCAAGCAAACACACAAGAGGATATACTAACAGTAGGTTAATCTGGACACTGTGAGAAGTCAAATTGCTTTGCCCTCCACTATTGCAACCCAAAGCCCCCTGTTCCTGCACACCGCAAGCCCCATACCTCCAGCATGGAACAGAACACCATGGAAGACGGGGTGCTTTAGAAGAGACAAGCCAAGGAGGCAGATGTGAGTACAGAACTTTCATCCTCTATAATGCCTGTGATCTAGGAGATAGTACACATTTTTTAAAAGGGGAAGGGATTTTAAAATGTTTTAGGATTAACATGCAAATTTCACCAGTAATTAAAATTATTCCCTCAGGGAACCTTTAGTGGTGTAGAAAAACTACTGACTTTGGATCCTAAGAGTTTTGAGACCTAGATTCAAATGCTGTGACTTTGGGCAAGTTATTTGACTTCTTTGTGCCTTAGTTTCTTCATGTGCAAAATGGGGATTGAAGATGCAGGAATTTAAAAAAAGACACAGTTTATAAGGTGCCTGGCATGTGGTTCCCCCATTTTCCTCAACTGCTAGCAACAGGGTTAAGATAACAGAGCTTTCCTTGTAAAGTAAACCTTCCCAAGAGTGTTAAAGGAGGACACACCAGAAAAAGCAAAAAGGATCTATGAGTTGCCTGGGGGTCTTTGAGAAGGGTACACCCTGTTGATTTATATTTGAAAAGGAAAAATGAGCTGAAATTCCACATATTTGTCAGGCATGGTGGAGGCAGATTTAACAATTTTCTTTTTTCCTGCTTGTTTATTTTAACCATGAAGCCCCTGGCACCAATGCATTAGAAATACAAACCACAAATAATACCAGTATTAATTTGGTGACTTTTGTTGAGTCACTGATCCTTTGACATTTTCTCCAGAAAAAAAGCTTAAGTGTGCGTTTGTTCTCACACAACTACACTTTCCAGGAATTCGCCTATCCCCTGAAACCAATGATACCACATTAATAAGCTCTGTCCTACAAAAGTACTCTGATTTTGCTGCAGTCATCCTCTTCCCCGGCACCCCCACACGTGCAGCAAATTAAAAAAAACCGGGAAGCACCATGGAGCTCCTGGAAGACTGGATTTTAGCAGGACACCTGGGTATGGAATTGTGGGTTACAATGCAGGTGGGAATGGGGATGGGGTGGGGGGTGTCAAGGCAGTGTCCCCCGTCTGTCCCCTCCTGCTATTCCAACGGCCCCGGGAGCGAGTAGCAGCGCAGATGCATCACGCAGCAGAAGCCCTAGACACGCGACCCCGGAAACAGCCTCCCACGGCTTGGGGTCGCCCCAGGAGCTACGGCCCCACCTCCCGCCGTTTCGGCCGCTGGGGGAGCAAGGATGAGCCGAAGGACGGACCCTACCCCTTAGGAGAACTACCGGCAGATAGCGACTGTACTACCCACACACGAGGACAAGATTTTTCACTAGAACCCGGAGATTTTTTCCCTCCTGCGTGAGAAGCGTCCTGCCATGTCCAGCCAAGGAGCAGCCTGGGCTGTGCAAGGACAGAGGACGTGGGCCGAACCCTCAGAGTCAGCGTAGCTGGAGCGGTGGCTGGGGATCCGCCCCTAGGGATCGCCCTCGGGTTACCCACAAAGTCATCCCAGGGGCCAGGAGCCACGCACGCGCAGAGAGGCCACCCACTCCGTAGCCTTCGAGGGTGGGTTCCCTGGCTGGGGGCGGGGGGGGGGGCGGTGCTGCTGGGACCCGCTCCGCTTTTTTCGAGTTGGGGGTCGCGAGGTAGAAGGTTATTCCTCCGCGTGACCCTCACTCCCAGATCTAAAGGGAAAATGCAGAGCAGCGATTAATTCTGCAAGATGTTTATTTAATGTACAAAGGGCCTAACGCAGACGCCCCAGGCTACTTGCATTAATAAACAGCATCTGCATCCCTAAATCTTTTGGGAGGTACAAAGTGGAATATTAAAAAATAACATAGAAAAATAAAAGTCACCCCTGGTCCTTGGGGTTAACATGCCTTCCCTTATTTTATCCTCCCACCCTCGAAGTGGATATTTTGCCTCCTCTTTTACAAATGAAGGAACTGGCTCTCAAAGTTGCTCAAGGTCACACGGTTAATAATTCACAGAATCAAACTTTGAGCCAGGCCTGACCCCAAGCCAGTGTCTTTTGCCAAGGCTTCGTGGCCTTCCCCAAGGTGAGGCAGATGTGTCTTCATCACCCTTGGAGAAGAGACTAAGACCTTCTCTCCATAAATAAAGATGCCCCCTGCCAAGGCAAGGTACCTGGGAGAACTGAATGCCTTGCAGGATTTAAAATTGTAGTTTGTGAAACCAGATTTCTGTGTTTTTTTTTTTCCTTTTTTCAATCAAACTGCACCTATGGTATGGGCCTAACTAGCCCATGCTCAGATCAAATGATCCAACCAGGCATTACAGACAAATAAGACAAATAGTGAACACCCCCTCCCAATACATAGAGACTTCGAAATTACCTTGGTTATTTAGCCATCAATTATCCAGCCACCTTACAGGTATTTAATGAGGATCTCTACTTTTCCCCTGGCAAATAGACTTTCTCCTTCTTCAGTTATTTTTCAAGCATGGTTCAGATCCAATTACTCCTTTGCTTAGAAACCTTCAATGGTTTCCCACCATCTACAGGATGAAGATATGACTTGCCACGTGAGGTCCCTGCCTGTCTTGCAGTTCTTAAATTTGGAGTAGAGAAGAAGTTCTGTGAAATCCCAAAGTAGAGTTGCAAGAGTAAAGTTCTTGTTCTTGGACACCTCAAATCCTATGTAAGAATAGTCCAAGTAGGAAGAATAAATAATAAATTAAATCCAGCCCACCCTTGACCCTGGAGGGTTTGATACTGCAGGGCACTGTGGCCTATCAGAGTGAAGTGTTCAGAGTTTGTTTCTTTATGACCTATTTATATCTCTTTTGAAAACAGAACACAGGAAGCTTAAAAAAAAAAAAGTTCGTTAACTGGAAATAGAAAAATGAGACCAAAGGAAAGGGGAAAGTAAATATTCTAGGTCTGAAGATTAATGTCATTGCTAGGCTCATGCTTCAAAGTTATCTCTGGATTTCCCGGCAGCCAGGGCAAAAAGGGAAATAGAGTGGGTTATTTGGATTTTGTTGGTAGAAGAGAGGAAATTTACCAGTCCTCGAAAACAGGCAAAATATTTTATGGTGCTACTTTTATCTTTCTCATTGTTTTTTAAATTATAAAATTAATGCATGTCTTCTGTAGAAAAAAATTTGAACAACGCAAATGTCTATAGAATAAAAAGTACATGTCCCCCTTACCTCATACACCCCAATTCCTTCTCAGAGGTTCATCCTAATCCCTGAAATTAACCATTTATTTCTAGAGGGATTTTTTTTATTTTTCTGTGCAATTTTAAGTATTTACATAGCTTTCGAAGAATGTGGGTTTTATGTGTTTAAAATTTTTATCAAATTACATATATTCTTTTGCAGCTTTGTTTTCATTTTACAATGTATTAGGGACATCCTTCCATATCAATACCTATAGATCTCCCTTTGTCATTTTAATGACTTTAATATTCCATTATATGAAAGCAGTATAATATATTTAACCATTCCCCTCTTTGTTTCTGATCTTACAGTCTTATAAATAATGGAAATGCTTGTATACATGCTTTTGTGCAGATATATAAGTATTTCTAGAGCATAAATTTCTAGAAGTGGAATGCAGCCTTGTGCATTCAAAATTTTAATGAATTGTCTTCAAAAAGGCTGCACCAATTTTTATTCTCACCACCCGTGTTCGGAGAGTACCCACTTCCCCATTCCTTTGCCAACACTAGATATTATCGACCCTTTTAATTTTCTGGCACAAACTTCTAAATGGAATTTCTCCTAGCAAGGTCAGCTTATTTTAATCAAGAATGGAGACCAACGGGACAGTCTGCTTCTCTTGTTCTAGGGCATGGTTTGCAGGCTATACTCTGTGGAGCCCCGAGAATTCTGTGGGATGGGCATAAAGAATTACAAAAGGAAAAGGCCACTTATCACCCTCCTAACCAGTTTTTATCTGTTTACATTTTGCACTTTAGGGTAAGATTTTGTTTTACGGTAAGATTCTGTTGTTAAAAACAAGTTGGAAGCCGTTGTTCTGGGGCCTTGCCTCTGATTGAACCATTAGCAACTTCAAGAGAAATTAAAGACTATTCTTTCAAGGAAAGAAGAATGGAATCTTAAAGCAGTGATTCTCTAGCTGTAATCCTCCAGCTGTAGCCAAAATATTCTCCTTCATACATTGTGCAGGAGAGCATGTGTTTGTATATACAAATGGCCTCCTTCAAGCTCGGTGTCTTCCTAAAACGCTCACCTGCGATCCTGCAACTGAGGCACAGAGGGAAAGAGAGAGTGGGAGGTGACCGTAAGACCCATAAGAAGTTCCTTTTGGCCCGTTCGCCTAGTCCTCACCCAGGTCGGCACTGAAAAGAACCAATGAAAGGTGCAGCTCTTCAATCCCTCATTAACATAACCAAAAGGGGCGTGGCCTCTCCAAGTCCTTAAAACACAAGAATCCCAGGTCTGGTCAGCGCTTCTCCTTACTGGAAGGGACACAGTGCTGTCCGGCAAGGAGTATGTACTTTTGCTATACATTAAGTTTTTGGGCTGTATACACAGTCTAGTGCTTAGATTTTTCGGTTGTCTACTCTGACTAGTCTTTGAATTCTTTCCTGCAATTGAGTCAAGAATTCTTACAGCGTCAGTCCCTGGTTAAGTTTCGACCTCTCCGAGAACTCTTGGGAGTTGTCCGGCATCACAACCAAAAAGCACCATTTCCTACAAGATTTGGATTAAAATTTCTCTTCTCTAACCACTCCCCAGCACACAGACACAAAAACAAAACACCTTTGTTGACCCTGTCCTTTATTTGTGTAAACTGGGCGTTAGCCGAGGCCTCGTTTCCCCTGCGATCTGGGTAAAATGCCACGGTCCATGGTAGTGTAAGATTTTCATAAGGTCCATGTGAAACTCAGGCCGTTGTTTCATAGTCACGAAAAACTACCCCACTGCACAAAGCATTCTTGAAAAGAGTAGAAGCTACTGTAGACAGCATACTGGGAAGGGGAAGGGAAATAAGAGTTTGGGTCACGAGGATGCAGACAACTACAAAACGGCACAGTGAGCAACATTATGGCCTTTCGTGGCTAATCCCAGCCCTTCAATCCTGCTGGCTTCTCTCCTCTCTCCCTCTCTTTATTTTCATTCACTACCCGCTAGATTGAATGAAGAACTTCAGATTATTTTCCTCTATTAAACATTGCAATTCACCTCTTTCCAACTTTTCCCTCAAACTCGCTTGTCTCATTAAAGAGGCTTTCCCATTTAATAGAATCCGCCTTCTCTAGGAGGCAGTTTTCTTAACAGCATTAAAAATGCATGTTTATTTTCCCTCTGTACCCCTGGCATTTCTTCCTCACTGAAACATTGTCATTGTATTGCTTTTCCCTCTAATCTTTTCAGAGGTCTGGACTTTCCAATCAAATGTTAAGTAGTGCAAGGGCAAGAACCCGGCTTTTCTGTAGCTTTTTAAAAGCTTTTAAAGCTCAAAGTTATAAAATTTAAATGCAAAGGCCATAAAATTAATAATTCTTAGAAAACACAGTTAAAACATTCAGATATATTTTCAACTTGTATTCATCTTTTGGGAGACCCGTAATATAAGGTTGTCCTACTAAAAATACTCACTGCTTTGCATTTCTTTTTTATGTTGGCCTTTACTCTTTTAAAATTTCTTTCCTACTTCTCCTACAAGCTAGACATTATTTTTGTTTATTTCCTTCCCGTTTGGCCAGATAGGAAGGAAGCAGAGATGATTCTCTATATCAATACAATATCTCCTCTTGCAGGGATCTGAAGAATAAAGTATACTATATAAAGTAGCATGCTATGTAAACCGAAGCTTAAAACATCCTTTAGTGAACTATCAAAAAATATCACTTGAAATTTCTACAGGATCCTCTGCCTGGGCTACGTTTAATTCCTAAATCTCATGTTATTAAAAGAGGTCTGTTTGCTCTTTCATCTACAGTCTACATTATAAAATTTTTCTTTTCATCAAAACTGGCTTAGTTTGGTGTAAAGAAGCAGGAACATATGGCAACTTAGAATTTTCTGATATTTGACCCTTTGCTATAAATTTAAGCCTGTGAATAGTCTGAAGCTCAAAAACCAGGTCCAATTCCATTCCATGGTGGGTATTTATAGGTATAGTTTTCATAGGAAGCATAGACTTTGTCCTATTCTCCTTACATTTATGACAGCATATTTACCAAAACATTCAAGTGAAAAACAGTTTCTATAAGTTGACAAATTTATCTGGTGTCATGTAGACAAGACAGAGAATGTTTGACAAATTACTGAATGAAATAACCAGATATTTGACTGCAAAAATATTTTCTAGCCTCTTCCAAGTCTAGTGAAAAAGCTTGACCTGCTTACCTGTTGATATTCATCTACCTGCTATCATTTCTGTTGTCCAGCTAAGTCAGTTATAGTAGAAAAAAAGTTTACCAAAACAAAACCACACACAAAAGAAAAAAAAAAAAAGACATATTCATAGAATGTATGGGCGAATGAGTTAACATTTTATTTTAAGCACTTAGTTTTCTGTGGTTCTCATAATAAATGTTATCAAGAGAAAAAAGACTGAATATGAAAGCAAGGTTGTTGAAGATGTGATTTAAGAGCCAGCCACACCTGGATTTGAATCCTGATTTGCATTTAGCAGCTGTGACTTTGGGGTAACTTACTTAACCTCCTTAAGTCTGTTTTCTCAGTTCTAAATTGAGGCTAATAATACCTTTCTGGTATTGTTATTGTAAGGATTAAATGCATAATAAGGGTTTAATAAGTGAGAGCTGTTTGTTGTAATTATTGTCTCAAAAACTTCACTAGGTAGCACTTTGACATCCTAAATTAATTTTTGTATTTGCATCCTCCTCTGAGCTTCTTAGGAACACTTTTCTATCCATCTTTTTATGTGAATCTCACAATAACCTTGAAAGCTAGATACAACAAACATAATTAAGCTCATTTTGCAACTTAGGAAACTGAGAACTAGATAAGGTCAGTGAGTTGCTTCAGTCATCCAGCTTCTGGAAAAGTGGGACAAGAATCCAAGTTTTGTCCTTATCATTAGCAATCTCCCAATCAGTCTTCGGCCAGCATTCAGAGGCACTTCTTAAAAACACCATCAGATCATGGCACCCCTCTTCCCACCCCAACCTGCCCTCAAATCCATTTAGAACCATTCAATGGCTTTCTACTTGTTTTCAGGAAAAAGTGAAATCCTTAATGTGGCCTCCTAGGAAGGCCCTGCAGTTCTGACCCATTCCTCCAGTTGCTCTCAGAACATCCTCACCTGGTTCCTTGAACACAACCAGTCCCTCCCACTCCCTGGTCTACACAGATTCCTCTTTCCCCTCTGCATCCTTCAGCTTCAACTGAACAAGTCACTTCCTTAGGAAACACTTCCCTGAAGTCTCAGGCTAGTTTGGGTGCCCCTGTTCTTTAGGCTCATGACCTCCATTCTTTCCTTCCCGTTTCATAGTAATATATTTACGCAATTATTTTATTACTGTTTGTCATAAATGAAAGTGGCAAGAGAGTAGGAAATGGATCTTCTCCATCTCCTTTGTATCACCTGTTTCCAGCATAATGCCTGGCACTTAGGAGGTGCTGAAAATGTATCTGTTGAATGAATTGCAGGTGCTGTTACAGATAATGAAAGAAAGGATGAGAAAAATAATTGCAAGTGAATGATGGTCCTTTTCTCTCTCTTCTCCTTCTTTCTCCCCTCTTCCTCTTTCTTTCTCCCTCTTCCCTGCTCCTCTCCCCACTTCCTCTCCCCTTCCTCTCCCTTCTCTGTCCCTCCTCTCTTCTCTTTTCTCTCTCCCAATCTCATTTCCTCTCTCTTTCTCCCATCTCCCCTCCTGACTTCCTCTCTCCTCTTCCCTGCCTTTCCTCCCTTCTGTGTGTGTCTCTCTCTCCTTTTAAGTTTCTAGTTTGGGATTGGTATAGAAAAAGAAGGTCCTGACTCCAGCTCAAGCTTAACTAGGCGAATCTCCACATAGGGTAGGAAAACCTATGACTTTAGTCCAGAGGAGCACTCCAAAGAACGAGGTGATCAGCAGCCTGACTAAACTACGAGTGAATGCCTCTGAGCCTGTTCCTCCACTTGGAATGTCTCTGCTAGAAAACAGAGAGCAAAACATTGGGAGGGGAATTATTTGGATGAAAACATTTTCATTTTCTTCTCAAAAATGTTGTGGGCAGAAAGTGTGAGAAGAAAATACAGAAATACATGAGGCATTCCAAATATGCATCTAATATTCTATTATCACTTAGCTGTGGGCCAATGATTCCTCAACTTTTTCAGAGTGGGAACATTCAGTTGATAGTCATTATGCTCTAAGTTTCATGATATTTTAAAAGTTAAATTCAATTAAAATTCATTTGTTTGACTAACTCTGACACCTCTTGAGCTGATTGTTGCCAAGACCATCAGTGCTCTTTATAGAAACAGAGATTTCCAAGTAGCAGTGTTTGTGATCAAGGCTTTATGAGGATAGCATTTACCAAATCACTTTCATCACAGAAGAAGCAGATAGGCATCTCTAGTATGTGATACATTGCTATCTTGAGGGGGGAATTTCCCCTCAAAATCTGTCTCCTCCTCCTCTGTCATAATGACTTAAAATCCATTATCAAAGGTTAATTTCTTTAGAGAGGCAATATTGCTTAGTACCATCTTTTATCAAAACAATTTGATATAATCAATTGTCAAATGTGTTATCAAAACAAAGATATAATCAGCTGTAAAATGTACCAGCTCTTTATGTGCTCCGAAGAAAGACAAATCAATGCCAACTATAATTATAAGATGCCACCAATGGTAAGAGGTATCCCAATTTCAAAGATATTAAAATGTAAAAAATGTGTGTCTTGGACTCTATAAATGTAATTAAGAAAATGGACTTTGGAATCAAACACACCTGGTTCTTCTGTTTCATAGATGTGTTGCCTTGGGGAAGTTTACTTCTCTGAAACTTTATCTTCTCCTTTGTGGAATGAAAATATTGATGCATATCCCATCTTCCTGGTTATCAAGAATTACCTAAAATGAGATATAAAAAGTGATTAATGCAGAGTCTAACTCTTAGTTAATGCTCCAAAATGGAAACTATTATTGCTATTAAGGAATTATCCTCTAAAGGCAATTACCCTTGGGGAGGGCAGCCTATTAAGTCCCCACCACTCATTATTCTTCTGCTTCAGTAAGTTTATAGTATTTTAGATAAAACAGATCTCCACAGATTGAGGTATTTGACAAGAGATATGTCTGTAGGGGGAGCAGATAAGACCAGAATTTGGAAACTGCTTGGGAAGAGGAAGGCTGGGGGTGGGTGGGGTGGGGGCTGGAAAAGCTGGATCTAGAAGAGATCAGAGGATACCCAAACCAAACATTATTATATTCTTCAAACTTTTGCCCAGGATTGCTTCCGATTTCAACTTGATTCAAACATCAAGAATATACTCATAACCTTGAAAACATTATGTTAAGTAAAAGAAGCCAGTTACAGAAGATCACCTATGGTATGATTCTATTTATATGAATGTCCAAGATAGGGAAATCCATGAAGGAAGAAAACAGTTAAGTAGTTGCTAGGGGCCGGAGGAAGAGGGGAGAGAGGAGTAACTGTTAAGAAGTATGGGGTTTCTTTTTGGGGTGATGAAAATGCTCTAAAGTTAGATTATGATAAGGGTTGCAAAACCCTGTGAATATATTAAAAACCATTGAATTGTACACTTTAAATGGGTGAATTTTATGGTATGTGAATTATATCTCAATAAAGCTGTTTCAAGAAAGAATGCATTCATTTGTCCTGACATTTTGAAGTCTAGAACTAAACTTGTTTTAAAAAGGCAATAAATGTATTAAATTTACTTTCAATTATACTTCTGTGGATAAGACAAAGTTCAGTTAAGATTTTCACTTTATTTTCTCTCATTACATGTAAAAATGGCCAAATTTCAAACATAGTCCCCAAGTTTGTGAACTCCAGCATACTCAGTCACATCACAATTGATAATAGCCTCTGTTACGAGCCCTTGTGAATCGTGGAGTGGCTGAAAGGAGTTCCTTATAACCAGAGTGATACTCAAAATATTTAAAAACTGGTATGGCCTTGGGCTGTAACCAATCAGAATGGGTCCCAGCTGGAGGCCCCTTGGTTGCTGGATGATGGAAGAGTCTTGGGGGTCCAGGAGGAAGGACCAGGGAACTTGAGACTAAGGGTGGGTATGGGGAAGGGGCTCCAGCAGGATTGGGCTTCACCAACCAATAAAGAGGGTTTCAATATTTTGGCAACTGGTTTGAGCTGAGCCAGTGCGTATCTGCCCATGTTAACTCTGGCAAGCCATCAGAATGCACACCTTGCTCTCCAAATGTGGCCAGAAGTCTTAGAAGTTTAAAGACCACCTATTCTACTCTTGCATTTTATGGATGAGAAAATCAAGATTGTGGAAAGGTGAATGATTGCCTAAGATGCATGAACAGTGAGAGTAAAAACGATGACTCAATCATCAAAATCTCAATCCAGGTCAGGTGAGATAGGAAAAAATGGTCAAAACACACCAAGTTAATTTGCTCATTCATGATGTTTTTGTACCATTTCCAATCAGAATTGCAATTTATTTTTGAGTAAAGAGAACTTGACCATGGAAAGCAAAAGGGCAGTGGATCCAAACAACTGAGTAATTATTTTTAGATTATGTTCATGGGCAGCACCATGGTGCACATGAAGCATCTCTCAATAGAATCCAAGCATCATTGCCAAAGCAAACTGGAAGAGAATAAATCAAAGGTGCTTAAAGCAAAACATGCTGGCACATAATTTCATTTGTAACTCTTGTCTTTATAATTATCAGATAGAAAATGCCAGAAAAGATAGACCAAAACATCTGTTCACCCTAAGTTTTATTTAGATTATTGTCAATAAAATGATACAGGAGGATATTTTGAGTGCTTAGTGTTTTGTGTGAGTTGAGGAAGAGATGGGCTCATTCATTCATTCATGTTTTAATAATAACTACTGTTACTTGAATGGCCCTTTAGTTTTAAAGGTGCTTTCGTAATCATGTGGTAGAGCACTATGACATTTGAAATATTTCGCAATATATTGCTAAATGGAAATGCAGGCTACAAAACAATATGCATAGTTAAGATGCTATTTTTGGTTAAAAGGAAGGGTATGCGTGTTTGTGTATTCATGTACGCAAAATATATTTTAAAAAGATTGAAAAAGATAATAAAATACTATTTGATCTCCTTGGTTGGAAAGATTATGGGTACCTTTTTTTATGTTTTCCGTTGTCTTTTTTTTTTTTTTTTCAAAGTTTCTTGCTTTGAACATGTATTATTTTTGTAATGAGAAAAAGAGTTCAAAAAGGACTTCCACCTGCATTTTTAACTCTATTGAGTCTCACAATGGCCATGTGGGTACACCTTATTTTATAGAAGACGGTATTGAGGCTCAGAAAAACTGAGTTACTATTTGACAGGTAGCAAGTATTAGTGCTTGGGTTTTAGGATAGGCTCTAACTCTAAACCTTTTGCGTTTGCTCTTTTGTCTCCATTATAATGCTCAATTCTTAGAGCTGGCTTCTGTGATGGCATGCTTGGAGTTAATCACTATGTTATCCTTGCAGGAGAGAACCATCCAACCATTCTCACCTGTTAGTCATTCTGTAGAAACTGATTTTCTAATTAAGATGGCAGCTGTCCTGGATGTGGCACCAAAGGCTTGAAAGAACGAAGTTCCCACAACAAATTCTGGTACTCCATTCATTTCAGTAAGCATCATTTCAAACAAGTATGCTGTGCATTGTGCTCTCAAACCTTAAAAGCTTTCTGGATTCTCTCCTGGATTTCATCATCTTCCTTCATATCCAATTTCCACTTCCATCAGTTTTTTCAAGTTATGTATTTTTTATGAACTTTTTCTTAAAAGCTACTTTTTGTTTGCTAATAAGCCCTGCTCCACTGCGAAAAAGCAAAGAGAATTGTAGCAAAGTAGAGAGCTATGGAGCGAAATGTGACCACAAGCTCTGCTGGGGGCTCTGGAAATCTAACCCATTATCCCATTACCTCACAGATGAGCTCAGAAGGTGGCTGCTGCTGATTTCCTGGACATGGAAAGAGTTCTCAGTCAATTCAATCCATCTTTGGATTTTCTGAACACTCTTTTATTCTTATGCTTTTCACACAAATTTTGCAGCATCAGGTAAATGTTCTAAACAAGTGGCATTGGGATGAAAGATTTGAAGTGGAGAATTTATAACCATTAACCATTTTGGGATGTACATAGGGATGTTCTGGGTTAAGCTAGAATCTTCAGGACTTTACGTACCTTTGCCAAATGAAATCTATTCATTTGTCCTTCAGAGCTGAGCCATGTTGTTCTGAACCCTGTGATAATTGTTTCCATCTTTTTTCTGTACTTGTTATTAATTATATCTTTGTGTATTATATGTCCAAAACAATAGATTTATCATTAATTTTTTTTAATCATCATTTTATTGAGATATATTCACATACCACGCAGTCATACAAAACAAATTGTACTTCCGATTGTTTACAGTACCATTACATAGTTGTACATTCATCACCTAAATCAATCCCTGACCCCTTCATTAGCACACACACAAAAATAAGAAGAATAATAATTAGAGTGAAAAAGAGCAATTGAAGTAAAAAAGAACACTGGGTACCTTTGTCTGTTTGTTTCCTTCCCCTACTTTTCTACACATCCATACAGTACAATTTGTTTTATTGAGATATATTCACATACCACGCAGTCATACAAAACAAATTGTACTTTCGATTGTTTACAGTACCATTACATAGTTGTACATTCATCACCTAAATCAATCCCTGACACCTTCATTAGCACACACACAAAAATAACAAGAATAATAATTAGAGTGAAAAAGAGCAATTGAAGTAAAAAAGAACACTGGGTACCTTTGTCTGTCTGTTTCCCTCCCCTACTTTTCTACACATCCATCCATAAACTAGACAAAGTGGTGTTTGGTCCTTATGGCTTTCCCAATCCCATTGTCACCCCTCATAAGCTACATTTTTATACAACTGTCTTCGAGATTCATGGGTTCTGGGTTGTAGTTTGATAGTTTCAGGTATCCACCACCAGCTACCCCAATTCTTTAGAACCTAAAAAGGGTTGTCTAAAGTGTGCATAAGAGTGCCCACCAGAGTGACCTCTCGGCTCCTTTTGGAATCTCTCTGCCACTGAAGCTTATTTTATTTCCTTTCACATCCCCCTTTTGGTCAAGAAGATGTTCTCCGTCCCACGATGCCGGGTCTACATTCCTCCCCGGGAGTCATATTCCACGTTGCCAGGGAGATTCACTCCCCTGGGTGTCTGATCCCACGTAAGGGGGAGGGCAGTGATTTCACCTTTCAAGTTGGCTTAGCCAGAGAGAGAGGGCCACATCTGAGCAACAAAGAGGCATTCAGGAGGAGACTCTTAGGCACAAATATAGGGAGGCCTAGCCTCTCCTTTGCAGCAACCGTCTTCCCAAGGGTAAAACTTATGGTAGAGAGCTCAACCCATCAAACCACCAGTCCCCTATGTCTGTGGTCATGTTAGCAACCATGGAGGTGGGGTAGGCGAATACCCCTGCATTCTCCACAGGCTCCTCAAGGGGGCATTACATCTTCTTTTTTTTTCCTTGTTTTTCTTTTTTTTTTTTTTAACTTTCCCTTCTTTTTTAAATCAACTGTATGAAAAAAAAAAGTTAAAAAGAAAACAAACATACAATAAAAGAACATTTCAAAGAGACCATATCAAGGGGGTAAGAAAAAGACAACTAACCTAAGATAACTGCTTAACTTCCAACATGTTCCTACTTTACCCCAAGAAAGTTACATAATATAGCAACATTTCTGTGAACTTGTTCCTACTATATCCATCAGAAATTAACAGACCATAGTCATTTCTGGGCATCCCCATAACGTTAAATAGCTTATCTGTTCTTCTTGGATTATTGTTCCCCCTTCCTTAATTGCTCTCTACTGCTAGTTCCCCTACATTCTACATTATAAACCATTTGTTTTACATTTTTCAAAGTTCACATTAGTGGTAGCATATAATATTTCTCTTTTTGTGCCTGGCTTATTTCGCTCAGCATTATGTCTTCAAGGTTCATCCATGTTGTCATATGTTTCACGAGATCGTTCCTTCTTACTGCTGCGTAGTATTCCATCGTGTGTATATACCACATTTTATTTATCCACTCATCTGTTGAAGGACATTTGGGTTGTTTCCATCTCTTGGCAATTGTGAATAATGCTGCTATGAACATTGGCGTTCAGATATCTGTTCGTGTCACTGCTTTCCGATCTTTCGGGTATATACCGAGAAGTGCAATCGCTGGATCGAATGGTAGCTCTATATCTAGTTTTCTAAGGAACTGCCAGACTGACTTCCAGAGTGGCTGAACCATTATACAGTCCCACCAACAGTGAATAAGAGTTCCAATTTCTCCACATCCCCTCCAGCATTTGTAGTTTCCTGTTTGTTTAATGGCAGCCATTCTAACCGGTGTTAGATGGTATCTCATTGTGGTCTTAATTTGCATCTCTCTAATAGCTAGTGAAGCTGAACATTTTTTCATGTGTTTCTTGGCCATTTGTATTTCCTCTTCAGAGAACTGTCTTTTCATATCTTTTGCCCATTTTATAATTGGGCTGTCTGTACTATTGTCATTGAGTTGTAGGATTTCTTTGTATATGCAAGATATCAGTCTTTTGTCAGATACATGGTTTCCAAAAATTTTTTCCCATTGAGTTGGCTGCCTCTTTACCTTTTTGAGAAATTCCTTTGAGGTGCAGAAACTTCTAAGCTTGAGGAGTTCCCATTTATCTATTTTCTCTTTTGTTGCTTGTGCTTTGGGTGTAAAGTCTAGGAAGTGGCCGCCTAATACAAGGTCTTGAAGATGTTTTCCTACATTATCTTCTAGGAGTTTTATGGTACTTTCTTTTATATTGAGATCTTTGGTCCATTTTGAGTTAATTTTTGTGTAGGGGGTGAGGTAGGGGTCCTCTTTCATTCTTTTGGATATGGATATCCAACTCTCCCAGCCCCATTTGTTGAAAAGACCATTATGGCTCAGTTCAGTGACTTTGGGGGCCTTATCAAAGATCAGTCGGCCATAGATCTGAGGGTCTATCTCCGAATTCTCAATTCGATTCCATTGATCTATATGTCTATCTTTGTGCCAGTACCATGCTGTTTTGGCAACTGTGGCTTTATAATAAGCTTCAAAGTCAGGGAGTGTAAGTCCTCCCACTTCGTTTTTCTTTTTTAGAGTGTCTTTAGCAATTCGGGGCATCTTCCCTTTCCAAATAAATTTGATAACTAGCTTTTCCAAGTCTGCAAAGTAGGTTGTTGGAATTTTGATTGGGATTGCATTGAATCTGTAGATGAGTTTAGGTAGAATTGACATCTTAATGACATTTAGCCTTCCTATCCATGAACATGGAATATTTTTCCGTCTTTTAAGGTCCCCTTCTATTTCTTTTAGTAGAGTTATGTAGTTTTCTTTGTATAGGTCTTTTACATCTTTGGTTAAGTTTATTCCTAGGTACTTGATTTTTTAGTTGCTATTGAAAATGGTATCTTTTTCTTGAGTGTCTCTTCAGTTTGTTCATTTCTAGCATATAGAAACATTACTGACTTATGTGCATTAATCTTGTATCCCGCTACTTTGCTAAATTTGTTTATTAGCTCTAGTAGCTGTATCGTTGATTTCTCAGGGTTTTCTAGATATAAGATCATATCATCTGCAAACAATGACAGTTTTACTTCTTCTTTTCCAATTTGGATGCCTTTTATTTCTTTGTCTTGCCGGATTGCCCTGGCTAGCACTTCCAGCACAATGTTGAATAACAGTGGTGACAGCGGGCATCCTTGTCTTGTTCCTGATCTTAGAGGGAAGGCTTTCAGTCTCTCACCATTGAGTACTATGCTGGCTGTGGGTTTTTCATATATGCTCTTTATCATGTTGAGGAAGTTTCCTTCAATTCCTACCTTTTGAAGTGTTTTTATCGAAAACGGATGTTGGATTTTGTCAAATGCTTTTTCAGCATCTATTGAGATGATCAATTGATTTTTCCCTTTTGACTTGTTAATGTGTTGTAATACATTGATTGTTTTTCTTATGTTGAACCATCCTTGCATGCCTGGAATGAACCCCACTTGGTCATGGTGTATGATTTTTTTAATGTGTCTTTGGATTCGATTTGCGAGTATTTTGTTGAGGATTTTTGCATCTATATTCATTAGGGAGATTGGCCGGTAGTTTTCCTTTTTTGTAGCATCTTTGCCTGGTTTTGGTATTAGATTGATGTTAGCTTCATAAAATGAGTTAGGTAGTGTTCCATTTTTTTCAATGTTTTGAAAGAGTTTGAGTAAGATTGGTGTGAGTTCTTTCTGGAAAGTTTGGTAGAATTCCCCTGTGAAGCCATCTGGCCCTGGGCATTTATTTGTGGGAAGATTTTTGATGACTGATTGGATCTCTTTGCTTGTGATGGGTTGGTTGAGGTCTTCTATTTCTTCTCTGGTCAGTCTAGGTTGTTCATATGTTTCCAGGAAATTGTCCATTTCTTCTACATTATCCAGTTTGTTGCCATACAGTTGTTCATAATATCCTCTTATAATTTTTTTAATTTCTTCAGGATCTGCAGTTATGTCACCTTTTTCATTCATTATTTTGTTTATATGGGTCTTCTCTCTTTTTGATTTTGTCAGTCTAGCTAGGGGCTTGTCAATCTTGTTGATCTTCTCAAAGAACCAACTTTTGGTGCTATTTATCCTCTCTATTGTTTTTTTGTTCTCTATGTCATTTATTTCTGCTTTAATCCTTGTTATTTCTTTTCTTCTACTTGGTTTAGGATTGGTTTGCTGTTCATTTTCTAGCTTCTTCAGTTGATCCATTAGTTCTTTGATTTTGGCTCTTTCTTCCTTTTTAATATATGCATTTAGTGCTATAAATTTCCCCCTTAGCACTGCTTTTGCTGCATCCCATAGGTTTTGGTATGTTGTGTTCTCATTTTCATTCGTCTCTATATATTTAGCAATTTCTCTTGCTATTTCTTCTTTAACCCACTGATTGTTTAGGAGTGTGTTGTTTAACCTCCAGGTATTTGTGAATTTTCTAAGTCTCTGATGGTTATTGACTTCTAATTGTATTCCATTGTGGTCAGAGAATGTGCTTTGAATAATTTCAATCTTTTTAAATTTATTGAGGCTTGTTTTATGTCCCAGCATATGATCTATTCTGGAGAAAGTTCCATGAGCACTAGAAAAGTATGTGTATCCTGGTGATTTGGGATGTAATGTCCTGTATATGTCTGTTAAATCTAATTCATTTATCAGATTGTTTAGGTTTTCAATTTCCTTATTGGTCTTCTGTCTGGTTGATCTATCTATAGGAGAGAGTGATGTGTTGAAGTCTCCCACAATTATTGTGGAAACATCAATTGCTTCCTTTAGTTTTTCCAGTGTTTCTCTCATGTATTTTGTGGCACCTTGATTGGGTGCATAGACATTTACGATTGTTATTTCTTCTTGCTGAATTGCCCCTTTTATTAGTATGTAGTGGCCTTCTTTGTCTCTCAAAACATCCCTGCATTTGAAGTCTATTTTATCTGAGATTAATATTGCTACACCTGCTTTCTTTTGGCTGTAGCTTGCATGAAATATTTTTTCCATCCTTTCACTTTCAGTTTCTTTGTGTCCCTGTGTCTAAGATGAGTCTCTTGTATGCAACATATTGATGGTTCATTTTTTTTGATCCATTCTGCGAATCTATATCTTTTAATTGGGGAGTTTAATCCATTTACATTCAACGTTAAAACCGTGAAGGCATTTCTTGAATCAGCCATCTTATCCTTTGGTTTATGTTTACCATATTTTTCCCTCTCTCTATTAATATCCTTTATTGTACCCATACCGAATCTCTTTAGTACTGAACCTTTCTCCAAGTCTCTCTGTCCTGTCTTTGTTTCTCTGTCTGTAGGGCTCCCTTGAGTATCTCCAATAGGGCAGGTCTCTTGTTAGCAAATTCTCTCAGCATTTGTTTGTCTGTGAAAAATTTAAGCTCTCCCTCAAATTTGAAGGAGAGCTTTGCTGGATAAAGTATTCTTGGCTGGAAATTTTTCTCACTCAGAATTTTAAATATATCGTGCCACTGCCTTCTTGCCTCCATGGTGGCTGCTGAGTAGTCACTACTTAGTCTTATGCTGTTTCCTTTGTATGTGGTGAATTGCTTTTCTCTTGCTGCTTTCAGAACTTGCTCCTTCTCTTCCGTGTTTGACAGTGTGATCAGAATAAAGCTGCTGCAATAGTCTAATCCTTCAGTTCAGTCCTGCCACAGTTTGTCTCTGCCACTGACCCACAAGTCTTTGGTATCGGCGTATGGCTCCTGAGACTTGCAATGTGGCCCCTCTTCCAGGCTGTGCACCCCGGGTCCTCTGTTGAGGGATGACTGTACTATGTCACAGGTGAGTGCCGTCCCCCCAGGGCAGTTCTGGGCTGCTGGGCTGTGTAGGGAGGCTCCCAGTCTGCTCAAATGATGGCTGAATGGGGCTTTGTTAATTCACACTGCTCCACCTTCCCAGCTCTGGGACAATCAGCTGAGGTTGCAGGGAAGGCTAATGTCCACGCCCAGTTTTGTGGTGTGTGCCTGTTATTTGAAGCACTTCCATCACACTGGGTTGTCTGGGGCAGCTCTGGGCTATGGGGCTGGCGATGGGCAGGAGTGTTTCCTGTCCACCAGGATGGTGGCTGTGGGCAGACACCCCCCTTTTCTTGGGAAGTTGTGGTGTTTAGTGAATTTTCCCAGCCACTGGATTATTGCCTTTTGTCTCAGAGCTCTCTTAGTTCTGCTCTTGACTTGACGTGCCCAAATTGCAATTCTTTGAAGCTTTCTGTATTGGGCTTCTTAGAGTAATTGTTTTAGAAAAAGAAAAAAGGATTAAAAAAAAAAAAAAAGGGCCCTCCTCAGAGATCTAATGGGTTATTGAAATGCTAATAGACAAAGCAACCAGGGCCATTAAGGAAAGGTCCACAGGGCAGAGAGATCAGCTTTTCTTCGGGATTTGCATATGCGCCTCAAGGCCTGAGCTCCGCCCTTCCCCTTTCTGTGTTCACCAGAACTCCAAAAATCCTCTGCTTTTATTTTGGAGTTTTTCGTGTTATTTTTTTTTTTCTATGCCTGTCTCCTCTCTGCTGGGCTGGCAGCTCTCAGATTCTCTGGTGTCTGGTCTCAGTCTATCTATGGTTGGAGTCTGGATCAGTAGAATGAGTTTCCGAGAAGGGCTACCACTGCAGTTCTCCCTTCTCCTTCCCGGAGCTGGCAGCCCCTCCTCCCACGGGACTGAGCCTGGCAGGGAGGGGCGCGGGTCCCCTGGCTGCAAAAACTTACAGATTTCGCTGATCTTAGCAGTTCGACATTTTCATGAGTGTTGTATGAAGTATGCCCAAAGACAGATTGCTCTGTGGTGTCCAGTCCACGCAGTTCCTGGCTTTTTACCTACTTTCCTGGAGGAGTAACTAAAACTTACAGCTCACCAGTCTGCCATCTTGCCCCGCCTCTGCCTTTCATCTTTAAAGCATAAGTGAAAAAGTGGCTGGGAGGTGCCCTGGGGACCTTGCCTATTCAACTAGAGAATGACCAATGATGGCGCTTCAACTTTTCAAAGGGAAGCCTCAAGCGCATCATTTAAGCACAACTGGCTTGGGGCTTTGAACCAGAATACCACTGCTTCTCTGCAGCCCTGCTGGGGGCAATTTCTAGGTTAAAGATTTCTATTTATACATATATGTATATTTTCAATTCTATCAATTGTTTTTCTTGGGCAATTCTAAGAGCAGAGCACGTATCTCTGTTAAAAGTTGTTTCCTTCAATTCAGCTGCAGTCAGTCAGAAGGAGCCAGAGAGGAAAGGGAGCTCGCCATGTCAGGAGGACTGCCAGCAACAGCATGCTACCAACCCTCAAGGTGTCAGTGGGGATGGCTCTTGCTTGTCCGCGCCTCTCCAGCAGTTGCTGTTCCGCTGCAATGTCGCCTCCTCAGCCGCCTGCTTCTCGGCCTCGTCACTCGGCCTGGGCCCGAGCCTTGCCTACTGCCAGCATCGGAAGGGCTGGACCTCAGCAAGATGGCTCCGTGCTGGTTCTCAGCGACCACTTCGCCTTGATCCTGGAGAAGGTGCACGAGCAGGAGATGCACAACTATGCACTTGAGTGGGGCCACATTCGCTATCATTAATTTTTATGCATTTCTATTTTAGCACGTGTAGGAAATAAGAAGTGGAGTTACATACCAAACAGTACAATACAATAGTACTGGCATTTATAGTTACCCAAAGGGCTACCTTTATTGCATGTTTTTATTTCTTTATGCTGTTTTGGACTGCTGTCTAGTGTCCTTTCCATTCGGTTTGAAGAAATCCCTTTAGCATTGCCTGTAGGGCAGGTCTAGCGGTGCTGAACTTGCTCAGCTTTTGTTTATCTGCAAATGTCTTCATCTCTCACTCATTTTTGAAAGAAATTCTGGCCGGATATAAAATTCTTGGTTGATAGTTGTTTTCTTTCAGCACTTTAAGTATTTTGACCCACTGCCTTTTTGCCTCCATGGTTTCTGATGAGAAATCGGCACTCAATCTAATTGGGACTCCCTTGTACATAACATGTTGTTTTTCTCTTGCAGCTTTCAGAACTCTTTCCTTGCCCTTTGAATGTTTTCAGTTTGCCCAATATATTGTGGGGTGTTTTTTTTTCTTCATGTTTATCCTGTTTAGTGTTCTCTGGTATTCTTAGATGGATATTCATGTCTTTTTCTAAGTTTGGTAAGCTCTCTGTCATTATTTCTTGAATATTCCTTCTGCCCCTTTCTCTCTTCTCCTTCTGGGACTTCTATAATGTGTATATTGGTACTTTTGATGGTTTCCTGGAGGTCTCTTATGCTACTTTTGAGTTTTATATTTCTTTTTCTTTCTGCTTCTCAGCCTGACTTGTTGCAATTGTCTTTTCCTCAAGTTCACTAATTCTTTCTTCTACCAGCTCCAATTTGTTGTTGAAACCCTCCTGGGAATTTTTTTTTCCAGTTATTGTGGTCTTCAATTCTAGTAGTTCCGTTTGGTTCCTTTTCAAAATTTCTCTCTTTACTGAGATTCTCATATTGCTCACTGTTTTCCTTACATCTTTTAGTTCCTTCTCCATATTTTCCTTCATCTCCTTGAGTATTTTAAGATTATTTTTTTAAGGTCTTTGTTCAAGTATATTCACTGTCTGGTCTTCTTTGTTGGTGTTTTCTGGATTTTTATCCTCCTCCTTTTGATAGATCATCATTTCCTGTTTTCTTGTTTGTCTTGTTTGGATGTAGTCTTTTGATGCACACTATACATTTTAATATTTTTAAATGCTAACCCTGAGATTTATTCCCTAAGAAATCTATTTCTTGATTTTGTAACCAACTGGTGATATGACAGAGATTTCTTGAGTGTCTGCCAACCTATCAGGGAAGTCTCTTCAAAGCAAAAGCAAAGTGCAAATTTCTCCCTGTATTTTCTGGACCTGTGTCTGGTCCTGACCTTGTGCTTGTTAGTTGCGTTAGAATTTCCCTGTTTACAGGAGTTTGAATGCCCCCTCTATTTCCTGGGAGGTAAACATTCTCCCTATCCTAGGTGTTTACAGGAGTTAATCCTTCGCCCCAGTCCATCTCCTTCAATAGTTTCTAAAACTGTTTTCATTGTAGTCTCAAGCTGCTTTTACCTGGAGGGCAAATTCTGAGAGAAGGGGAACCTGGTGGAGTGGAGTTTCCCAAATCACTCTTTCCCAGGTGGAACAAGGCCAGGGACCCACGAATGTGGTGTAGACTGGTTCCAAACTGCCATGGGGAGGGGATCAGGAAGGACATCAGGAAATTCTTCCGTGACTCCCAAAGGTGCACTTTCTTATTGCCTAGCAAATGCAGCCCTTGAGCTGTCCCCTGCAACTCTACAGAAGTGTAGTATCTTTAAGTCTCCTCAGTTGCCTTTGTCTGGGGCATGTTGGAACAATGGCTGCCCTCAGACCTGGGCCCCCAGCAATCTGAAGTCACTAATCAAAAGTCATGATCAGTGATCAGCCGAGCCCACTCCTGATCTTGGGAAAGTGGATTTTTGTGTCCCTTTCTGTTACCAGCGCACTAGCTAGGGCTGGACCCCACAGCAGCCTGCTGCAAGAATGGGGAGTGAACATGGGTAACCGCCACACAGAGAAAGCAAGTTACTGGTCTTTACCGTAATTTTTTTAATTCTTTTTTAAATGCAATTTTATTGAGATATATTCCCATACCATACAATCTTCCAAAGTGTACAATCAGTTGTTCACAGTCCCATCATATAGTTATACATTCATCTTTACTGTAATTTACCAGCCTCTTCCTCCCACAGATCCCTGGATGCGGTACAGTAGAACACTGGCCTCCAGAGTTTTAAACTGGTGGGTTTAGATAGTTCCTGCCTGTTTAATAGTTGTTTTGATGGAGGGACTGATTTCTGGAACTTCCTACTGTGCCGTCTTTCCACAATCCTCTCCTTTCTGCTTTTTAAAAATAATGCACATCTTCAGCCAGAGGAGAGGATGCTGATATCTAAGTAACGTGACCCAGATGTGCCTGTGTCATATAAGTAGCCCTGTCTGCAGCTCATGGACACCTTGAAGTAGGATTCAGCACTTCTACACTTCTCCATAAGAAGAAATTCAATTCTCCCAACACATTAACAAGAAACGTTGATTGTATTGTAGATTTCATGGAAGATGCCAGAAAGGATTGCATCAAGTAGCACCTGGCAAATTTTAATAGAAATTCCTATTAAATATCTCTGGTCTTCCTACCAAGTTCCCTCACTGCTTCTTCACCCTTCAATCTTTCTCACACATAGGCTCTACATTTTCTCTGGTCCTTTGTATCTCACTGCCTTGTCCCTTGGCCCTGCCTCCCGTTCCCCCTCCTGCAAAAATAAATAAATAAAAATGTTCTAATGCAGAACATTTTAGTGAACTTTCTTAACCTTTCATTCTGTTCAGCAAATACAGAACTTCCTTTGGTAGCAGCTGTATTGTATAAAATGCAAGTAATTTTTATCTGTCACAAAAAAATTTTTCCCTTGTCACAGTAGTGTTGGCTTACAATAAACTCCTTCTGAAACTATTAGGTCCAAATTCTAAGGAGCTTGTCTTCAAAGCTAGTTCATCAAAAGCTTGAGTCTTTCTTGGGCAGAGCCAGTTTGTAGAGCCTGGAGGGGAAAGGCCTGAGATGGGAGGAACCTAAGGAATTTTAGGTGAATAAAAGAGAAACTGGAATTTATTAAGCACTGTGATAGGCTCTTTACATACTTTATTTCATTGAATCATTACAACCACATTTTACAGACGAGAAAACTGAGGGCTTAGAGAATTTAAAATAAATTTGCAAAGTCAGATTGCCAGTAAGAGGCACAGCTGGCATTCCAGGATAAATCCATCTGACTCCAATTTCTGAGGCCTTTCTTTATGCGTCATCACCTTCCATGGCTTTGGGCTTTCCAATATCTATCTGTACAGTTACCTCTTCTTCCATCCTGTCAAGCTCCTTGGCGGGTCAGAGCTCTGTCTGTCCACAGAAAACCATTTCCTCTTTTATACTAACCTGGCCCTGGGACAGCTGAGTTTAATGGCCTCTACTGGCCCAGCCTTTCCCTGTCCCATAGCCAATCCTTTCCATTTTCTGGCATCTCAGAGCAAAGTCAAGGTATCGGCACTATTGGGAAAGAGACAGCAAATGAGATTCAGTGCTGTAGTGGAAAGGAGCTAGGACCAAGATTAAGATTCAGGCTATGCAAAATTTAATACTCTCACAGAACAAATCAGTGTGTATCTTTCCATCTTTGATCTCATTGGAAATACATTTTTTTTTTTTTTTTGCAAAGTGCTGTGAAACAGGAAATAAAAGAAAAATCACATTTGTAGACTGGTTCTCACAATATCTTCCAAACATTCAAAAATAAGCCTTTTTTTCTTTGTTTTACAACTGAATGGTTTAGTAACTGGAAATGAACAAGTTTAGTCTTGTCATACAGAATGGGCCAGAACCTATTTTAGTTCGGTCATCTCCAAGATGCATTATTTTTATACACTTGGGGCAGGCTGTACATGGATCTGCTTCAGCCACCCACTCAGTGTCAGAGCTCAAGTTACTTAATTTCTTTCTACCCTGATTTCTTTGTCTGTAAAAGGAAGAAGGTAGGTTAGATAGTCCACAGTTCCCTTCCTGCCATATGGTTTATAGAGTTGTGAATATCTGCAAAGAACCACTTAACTTGTAGGAAACACTATCTAGTAATTCTGTGAAGAATCCCAAAGTTAACTTATCAGTACTCATAGCTCTCTTAAACTGAACCCAAGAAGTATGGGTGGAAAGAGGAATAAAAGACAGAAAGTAAGAGGAGTTGGGTAGAAGGTGAAAGATTCTAGGGAAAATGGAATTGTGGAATAACCTGGACTTTGCAAAATTCTGGTGGGGAAAGTGGATCCTATTTACTCTACTTGCTTATTTTCCAAGTTATATTTATTATATTTTGTGCAATACTAACATTAAACTAAATTAAAAAGTAGCCCATGTGGAACTCCTGCCTTAGATTTTTGGGTATTCAGAAAAATCAAAGCAGAGAGACCTTCAGCTACTCACCCCCATGCAGAAGCGTAGAATATTTCAATCCTTAGCTATTTGGCTTTTAAACTCCACTGATATTTACAGAAACTACACATTTATTTAGCTTCTACTGAGGAATGAAAGATACCCTGTCTCCTGCTTATTTTTGTACAGTTACCCAAGAAGTTTGTTTCTGGACTAGTTCAGAAAACTCTTGAACTAGATCAAATCACAGATAGCTAGTGAGTGTTGTCACTGGCAAACATAAGCTTGCATCTGAAGGCACTTTTCAGACTGCACTCTCTCCACAGCACTTAACATTGTTTCTCACTCACCTGAACTGCTCTCTCGTCTTAGATTCTGTGGCAATATTCTACCATTTGCCTTCTGTCTCTCTGTCCTCTACTTCTCAGCCACCTTTCTAAGACACTCTTCTTTTTACAGCCTACTCACTCTCTCTGGGAGCTGTGGCCCACTCTGCTCCCGAGACTTTGATCACCATCTATACCCTGACGCGCTCCCACAGCTACACCCCTAGCCCAGACTGCCTCCCAACCACAGACAGACCCACATAACCAACGGCGCATGGATATCCCCCCTCCCCCCAGGACCTCAAACCCAACATGGCACATGGATAGCCCCCAGGAACTTCAAACCCAACATTTCCAAAGTGAATAGTATCACCTTCCCTTTAAACCTGACCCTACCCCTGAGTTCCCTGTCTCCAAGAATGGCCCCACTTTGATGGTTAATTTTATGTGTCAACTTGGCTAGGCCCAGTTGTTTGTCAAACAGTAATCTAGATGTTGCTGTTAGGTATTCTGAAGATGTGAACATCTACAGAAGTGTTAATCACATCCTTAAGTAAAGGAGATTACCTTTACCTAATAATAATGTGAGTGGGCCTCCATTAAGAGTAAAACTGAGGTTTCCTGGAGAAGAAGAAATTCTGCTTCAAGACTGTAATGTTGACTCCTGCCAAATTTCCAGCCTGCCAGACTGCCTCACAAATTTTGGGCTTGCCAGCCCCCACAATTCCTTAAATTAAATCACGTGCGCGCACGCGTGTTTGTGTGTGTGTGTGTGTGTGTGTGTGTGTTTATGCATAATATTGGTTCTGCTAACTGATACATCCACCCTCAACTCAATTGGCTGAGGCAGAAAGCTGAATAGCATCCTTGACACCCACATCTTCCAAAACCAACATGCATCCCATCAAGCATCAAATTCAGCTGAATCAACCCTGCATTATCTCTGGAATCTGACCACGTCTCCCACCTGCGCTTCCACTCCCGTGGTCCAGGGAACCCCCAGCTCTCACTGGGAGCACACCAATAGCCTTCTCCTCTGTTTCCCCATTCTGTTCCTGTTCATTCCATTTTCCACTTGGTAGCTAGAGGAAGCTTTTAAAAACAGAAATCCAATCATTTTGTCCCTCTGCTTCTCATGGCTCTTAAGTTAAAGTTTATGTTCCTTAGATTGCTTATGAGATTTCTCTAACTTACACCCTATACTCCAGACTTAATACACGTTTTCCCCCAATTTTTAAGAGGACCATGTTTTTTCTCATCCACAGACCTTTATATATATACAATTTACATTTCCTGGACACTCCTACCTCCTTAACTTTGTTTTGCTAACATCAGCTTATCCTTAGTTTAAAAATCATCTCTCCAGAAGACATTCCTGACACCCTTCCTCCCAACACACACATCTACCAGGACTACCATCCTGTTAGCACACTGCATTATAATTACTTACTTAGCTACCTTTCTTGCCCAAATAGATTACAAAGTCTGCGAGGACAAGGTCTATGTCTATTTTTACTATTATATACCCCGCACCTATCATAATGCCTAACACATAGGAAGAGCTCAAAAGATATTTGTAGACTGAATGAATAAAAATAAAGTGTTCTCTCTTTAAACCAGCAGCATTAGCAGTATCCTATAAGCCTACTTTATTGGCATGCAATGTAAGCTAAGGACTGAATGCACAAAAAGTGTTCTAGTTCTGTTCTTGTTTTTAAAACTTGTCTTCAGCAGTGGAATCTTTTGTTGAATGAAATCTGTTATTTATCTGTCAATTTATATAAAATGAACAAAAATAGGATTGCTTGTGTTGAAAATGGGGTAGGGTACTCCATCCACTTACCCCTCTTGGTTCTGAGGGATTCCTAAGGAATCTATTAAAATACTCAGAATTTATTGTGAAAACCATCGATCCAGCCAATCCTACTGCAACTAGGCAGAAACATTCACATCACCATAGACTTTTGTTTTAAAAATCTTCTGAAGAGAGTCCACTAATAGGAGGCAGTGCTTATCTAAAGAAACAAGGAGTCATCCTGAGACGATCAAGTTATTCTATACAAGCTTTCATGATGGTGCTTTCCTAACCCAGAATGAGAGAGTAAAATACGCTTTCAAAGACTTAGAGGCTCAAAATACTTCAGGGCATAAACTGAACACATTTTACCATTAACCTTGACATCTGGGGGTTGGTTCAGAGTGAGTTAAAGCATCAGAGGATTTGCCCTGATGCTGTCTTGGCTTTGGTTGGGGACTGAAGTCAATCACAGGGATAAAGTTCTAATCCTCATACAGTTGTGTTTTTCCTTATGCTGCTGATGCTCAACAATGAAGTCTAGGATTCTTTTTGTCGGGGAGTTTTTCTCATGAAGAGTGTTTTCTGCCAAAAGGAACCAACTTGCTCCAGACAGAATAGCATTTAGAAAAAGCACAATAAAGATATTTGTCAATAGGAAATCACACAATGAAATGCCTCATGGCAGACAAGACACAATTTGAAGTGATTGAGAGGAAAGTGTAGTCAAGCACCTGCACAGTACCCTGGGTGAAGCTATGGCACACGCTATTATCAGAGGGCCATGAACACTCAATGTACCAGTAGAAGGCTTGGCCTTAAATGCAGCAGAGTATAATCTTCTTCTAGATTTCTTGGGGAGGGGGTGTGTGAAGGCAGGAATGAGAGTAGTTTCATGGTTATAAATTCTGCTTATTTTGAGTGTAGTCAAAGCTTGAAGTATGAATAAAATTCTGAGTACACCAATGACTGTGTATTATTTGGAAGCATGGAACAACATCTATTTGGACAAAAGAAGGAGTAAAAAGTGTATCTTTTTTCATTGACTAGAACATTAAAAAGGAACCAATAAAAAGAACCTATATAACAGTGATTAAATTTTGGAGCTAGGGCCATGGAGGCTACATTTAACTTTGCTTATGCTTAACCATTATTGACAATCAATAAACTCAATGTAATTTTAGAAAAAAACTTATTCTTTGTAGAGGCACATGAGGTAAATAGGTCATTTTCTTAGTAATTAGTACCACTGGAATATAAGCACATAAGAGATGTTCTAATTAGTTCCTAGATCAAGACCTTACAATTGGGCTTTAGTCAGAAACAGACAAGTGAATGAAAAATTGTAGAAAGTATGATGAAGTTGTGACACCAGCAAACACAGGGTGCTATGGGAGAGCACAGGAGAGAAACACCTAACCCAGCAAGGGAATTGGGGAGGCTTCTAGAGGAGGTGATACCTGGGCTCAGTCTTGAAGGACAATTAGAAGTTAACCAAGAGGGAAAAGGGGAAAGAATAGTGGGGAGGGGATGAGGAGAGTTCTAGATGAAGGAAGTAACATGTACAAAGAGAGGAAAACTTTGATCCAGTTAATGTCCTCAGAGCAATAAACCTTGGGATTACTCTTCTACTGGACTGAGTTATTTGTATCTCTACCAGTCAAAAATAGCACAGGCTGTGAACCATTAATTTATTATGTCCAATAATAATGATGATAAAGTCCAATGGTGGTACATTTCTCCATTAAGTAATTATTGGATTAAGACCTGTTAAACAATGCTTCACCATGACATTGAAAAGGGACTGCTGCACTATTTTGGCCTATTTTCAAGTTTTGCATAATTTTTCTTAACAGTGGAATGAAGTGGGGATAAGATAAGAGCAGGAAGACATTAAGAAGCCATTGTAATAATTCTAGGGAAAGATGGAAGACGGCAAGAGAATGAACAATAGCAGTAGCAATAGCAGAGGGATGGAGAGATAGAGGAAGGGACAGATTTGAGAGGTCTTCTTAAAAAAGAATACTGAGTATGACTTGGCTATTGATAGAATGTGGATGCTGAGAAAAAGAAAAGATCCAAGGATGATTCTCAGGTATTGGTTTGGGTGATTGGAAAAAGGTATCATTTCTCTAGCCAGAGCTGGAGAAGGGGAGTGGTTTGGGGGTAGGGATGGGGGGAGGGTGCTGAGCTCAGCCTGGAGAGCGTTCATATGAAGGGCTGGGCAGCCTATAAAGGGACTGTCCAGCACGTGGGCTTGGTGCTGAGGAGCAGACCAGGCTGGAGATACACATGGGAGAGTTATTTGCATTCAGGTAGTACAATGCACTTAAACATTTAAATTATGCAAATCCTACCTACATGCCTCCAGCAAATCAAAGAAAAACAATAGGGAAGGAGGAAATTAATGATTAAAAAGATACAGATGATTTTTGCCACCACTTTTCTCAAACAACATCTGTCCAAAATGAACAGAAGAGGTAGTGTTCTTCTGTTCCCTCAATGGTTCAGATTCCCTGGGCTGAACATGTCCCCACACCGAGTGCTGGTCTCGTGTTTAAAGACACTGTGTCTATTTTTAACATTACATGCCCTAAACCCAAGTCAACTACATATAATCTGGTGTTCCACTGAAGTTCAGTAACCTCTTCCAACATAGGAGGAAAAACTGACCACGTGGACTTACTGGGAGATACAGCTAGACTGCATTTATGCATTATTTAAAGGATTTTTAAGAGTAAATTATATTATACTTGATAACTGATTTAAAACCTCCCTCTCCATGCCCACCCGTAAAACTCTTGTCTCAAAATGCAACCCCACTGTAGGAAAAGTCAAGTATTTCAACTACCACCCAGGCAAACTGGAGAAAGTGAAGAGGACAGAGATTTTAGATGTAACCCCAGAAAACACTGTTATCTAAGAAGAGCCCAGAAGACCAAAATCCTCCAAGGAATCTAAGAAGAAATGGTGAGGGAGGTGGGAGGAAGGAACATCAGAAGAAGATGGAAGTTAAAGGAGTTTCAATAAAGGGATGTTTTATAACTTCAAATAACCTGGGAAAGTTGGGTTAGACGAAGACAGAAAAATTTCTATTAAATTTGGCAATAAGAAAACCATTGACCTCAGCCCCAGACATTACACAGAAATAGTAGAGCAGAAGGTAGATTGTTGGTGGTCAGGTGAGGGATGAGAAGATGAGGAAGAAGAAACAGCAAGTATAGAATTTTTTTTTTTTTTTTCGGGAAGAGTGGCTGTAAAGGGAAGGAAACAAAGTGGGTAATCTGAAGAAGGCCACTGCATGTCGTTGTGCAGACTGTGTGATGCACAATCCTAAGGGATTTTATTCACCATGTTTATTCTATGAATTATGCCTGCCTGGAACATGCAGGTCACAAAAATATGTGCTGGCCCAGTTTTGAGAGGGACAATGGTTTGAGTTGTTTGCTTGTTGTTGTTTTGTTTTGTTTTTTTAAATAATAAAAAAGACTTATTTATATATTAGTAGGAAAGAGTTATCAGAGAGGAGGAAGTTTTATGGGTTGTGTTTGTGAGTGTGTAAAGTAGGATGAAAACTACTGCGAGAGACAGAGGGAAAGAGAAAGAGGGAAATTGTTGAAAGCACAACCTCTCTGAAGAGGCAGGGGTGATTTGATCAGATCACACTAGAGTATTTAACCATGGATAGAATGAAGAAACGGAAGGGAAGGATGGGACAATAAAGATAATTTGATAGTGGTAGAGGTTGGGGATTTATCAGGAAATTTATTTGTGTGTGTGTGTGTGTGTATGTGTGTGTGTGTGTGTGTGTGTGTGTGTGTGTGAAGTGGGATGAAAACTCATTTACCATGAGGAAGGGGGGAAGGGAATGTCTAAAAGTTGAGGAAGAGAGCTTGAAGTTTAGAATAGCCACAGAAGATAGTGAGAAAGGGGCAACTGCTCAGCATCCCCCCAAACTGCAGTGATATTGAGGGTCCAGCTGATACAGGAGGTTATAACTTTGTAGTGGAAACAACTTTTGACAAGGCTTGAAAACAAATCTTGAACTAGCAACAAAGAGTAAATGATGGAAAGAATTAATTTAAGCCTTGTTATTTTGCAGAAGAGGCAAAATAGTATAAGAAAACATTACAGTCATTCATAGATTATGTTCCATAAGCAGACTATTTAATAGTCGACCATAAAAGTGAAAACAGCTAAGTAAAGGAGGCAATGTTACATAGATACCAAATTTTTTGTCTTTAGGATCTCACTTGAAATTATAGCAAAATAAAAAAAAAAAAAAAAAGAAAAAAGGAAAGCCATTAAAATAAGTGAAAATATACATAGTTCCTAAATAATGGTGGTGTTATGGAATAGGATATCCCTAGATACTACCTTCTTCTTTACCCTAAATTTAATAAGATCTTTCTTTTCACTGACAGTTTTGCTTTTAAAAGGAATGATGGCATTATAATGGTTTGGAATACAACATCTCGGATTGGTGTTATGTGCCTGGGGATGGTATTAGGTGCTTTGGGTTAAAGGGAACAGAATTTTCTGAATGTATTCAGATTTCATATTATGCATAATCAACATAACATGCTTTGACAAACCAAGTTACAAATTCAGTCACTTCTCCTACCGAAACCTCTCCCCACTCTTTTCTGGTTCATTCATTCATTTATTAATTCAGAAACGTTTATTATGTTCCTCTCCATACCACAGTTCCCTCCTAATCTAACTGATCATTCTATGTCTTCTTTGCTAGCTCTGTTTCCTCTGCTTGCATGCTTGCTATTTTTATATCATTTTAATTAAATACTGAGTAGATATGAAACAAATTACCTAATATTTAGGTATAGAATAAAGAATAGCAATGCAAAACATCCAAGTACGTAGGGCCATCTCTAGGGTGTGTGGTACCACAAGCAAATATTTTTGGGGGAGTCCCCTGTATATAAACAATTTGATTTAAAAATTGCAAAATGTATGGGCCAACATGAGGAATAGCAATTCATTGGTTAGGATTTAAAATAAACTGACAGAAAAGAGATGCTTAACTGATTGTTTACTGTACAATCAGTTCAAGTTAAGATTCTTCATTTTGTCCAGGGATCATTTCTTCCCACCCAGATGCAAGAACCATCTCTTCATGTTCTTTACTGTCAAAAGAGCTGTTTGTTCCTGGCTAATTTCGTATCTGCTACCAGGCGAAAATGATAGCAATGTTTTTATTTCTCACAATGTGATGACTATTTTCAACCCACTTCTATTTAGACAGCATAAATCATTTTACCTCTGCAGTTCTCAAATACTGTTTTTTTTTTCTTTTTTTTTTTTTTTTTTTTATGCTGGTTCCATCATTACTCATGACAATGCATCCTCATTGTGCCATCTGGATGTCAATCACTCTGAAAGTTTGTTTCTATGTCTCCTTGATGATGACCACAGATGCCTCTTACCCAGAGTATGCAGAAAAACCTGAAGGATATCTCATTTTCTCATCATGCTAAATTTACTGATAAGTGAGACTTCTAGGGAAGATGGTGGAGTAGGGAGCTCCAGGACTCAGTCCTTCTACCCAAACAACTATTAAACAGGCAGGTACTATCTGAAATAACGATTTGAAACTACACAGGCCAAAAGAACACTATACAGCACTGAGGGAAGAGCGGGAGGAAGAGGCTGATAAATTATGATAAAGAACTGTAAATTGTGCTCTCCATGTAGGGGCCACCAGTGCCCAACTCCCACTCTTGTGGGAGGCTGTCCTGGGATCCAGTTGCTGGCTAGATGCTGCTGACAGAAAGGGACATAAAAATCTTCTTTCCCAAAAAGGGGCATGCACACCAATTACTGATCATGGCTTTTGATTAGCAAATTTTGATCACTGGGTCCAGCTCTGAGGGCAGCTATTTTTCAAACTGCCTCAGACAAAGGTGGGGGCAGCCACTGTTTCAACTCCACCCTGGACAAAGGCAGCAGCAATCACTGTTTCAACCTTCCCCAGACAGGGGCAGAGGTGGTGGAGATTTAAAGACACATGCTTCCCTAGCTTCCCTAGGGCTGTGGGGGAAAGTTAGCTGAAGGGCTGCACTTGCTGGGCAAGCCAGGAAACCTCAGTTCTGGGGAGTCATCAGAGAAGACTGTGGTGCCCTTCCTGACCCCCTCCACAGGGCACTTTGGAACCAGTCTGCAGTCTGCACCTCCTTCATGGATCTCTTGCCCTTTTTGGGCTGGGAAAAGTCAAATTGGGAAAGGCCTTCCCTGGGTGAACCTCCTTCTAGAATTTGACCTTCAGGCAAAAGCTTTCTGGTTTCAGATAACTGGGAGAGGGAGGTTTGTCCCCTGGGAAACAGAGAGGACCACCAAACTCCTGAAAACAGGGGAATACAAACCCCATACAGAGAACTCCATCATCCCCCCACCCCCAGATATCTGTATCTACCAATTTTACATTTTGCTACCTTTGCAGTGCCTTTCTCTTTCTTTCTTTCCTTCCTTCCTTCCTTCCTTCCTTCCTTCCTCTCTCCCTCCCTCCCTCCCCCACCTCTCTTTCTTTCAACTATGTCTATTATCTTTCTGTCAATTACCTATCTACCCATTTATCATCTTCTAAACATTTAGAGCAGGTTGTATATACCATACTCCTTGAACTCATAACACTTCCATGTACATTTCCTACGAACAAGGGTATTCACTTATGTCATTAACTTAACTGCAGTTAATTCAAGAAAATTAGTATGGATATAAAGCTTAAATTCCGTATTCCAATTTTTCCTTCTGCCCCCTTTGAGCTTTTCTCCTCCATTCTTAGATCCACTCCAGTATCATATATTGCATTGATTATTATTAACTCTTAATTAACTCTTTTTTTAATTAACTATATCAAAAAAAAATTTTTTTAAAGATACAGTAAAAAAACATTTCACACAAACCATAACAAGGGAGTAAGAAAAAGACAACCAACCTAAAATAACTACTTTACTTCCACCATGTTCCTACTCCACCCCAAGAAAATAACCTAATATAGCAACATTTCTGTGAACTTGTTCCTAACATATGCTTCAGAAATTAACAAACCATAGTCATTCCTGGGCATTCCCAGGATGTTAAATTTACCCACGATAGCTTATCTGTTCTTATTGGGTTATCGTTCCCCCTTCATTAATTGCTCTCTATTGCTAGTTCCCCTATATTCTACACTATAAACCATTTATTTTAGGAGTGTGTTGTTTAACCTCCAGGTGTTTGTGAATTTTCTGTCTCTGATGGTTATTGACTTCTAATTGTATTCCATTGTGGTCAGAGAATGTGCTTTGAATAACTTCAGTTTTTTAAATTTATTCAGGCTTGTTTTATGTCCCAGCATAAGGTCTATTCTGGAGAAAGTTCCATGATCACTAGAGAAGAATGTGTATCCTGGTGATTTGGGATGTGATGTTCTATGTATGTCTGTTAAATCAAAATCATTTATCAGATTGTTTAGGTTTTCAATTTCCTTATTGGTCTTCTGTCTGGTTGATCTATCTATAGGAGAGAGTGATGTGTTGAAGTCTCCCACAATTATTGTGGAAACATCCATTGCATCCTTTAGTTTTGCCAGTGTTTGTCTCATGCATTTTATAACACCATGATTGGGTGCATAAACATTTATGATTGTTATTTCTTCTTGTTGAATTGCCCCTTTTGTTAGTATGTAGTGGCCTTCTTTTTCTCTCATACCATCCTTGCATTTAAAGTCTATTTTATCTGGGATTAATATTGCTACTCTTGCTTTCTTTTGGCTGTAGCTTGCATGAAATATTTTTTCCATCCTTTCACTTTCAATTTCTTTGTGTCCCTATGTCTAAGATGAGTCTCCTGCATGCAACATATTGATGGTTCATATTTTTTGATCCATTCTGCAAATCTATATCTTTTAATTGGGGAATTTAATCCATTTACAAACAATGTTATTACTGTGAAGGCATTTCTTGAATCAGCCATCCTATCCTTTGGTTTATGTTTGTCAGATATACTTTTTCCCTCTCTCTCTTAATGTCCTTTAATGAACCAATACAGAATCTCTTTAGTACTGAACCTTTCTCCATATCTCTCTCTCCTTTCTGTTTCTCTGTCGGTAGGGCTCCCTTTAGTATCTGAAATAGGGCAAGTCTTTTATTAGCAAAATGAACAAGTTATGGTGCTAACTGCCTAGAAACCCCTGGAGATGGAGAAAGAGGTTAAGTGAGAGGAAGGGGAAAGCAACAAACAAGATAAGATTTAACAAAGGTCTATGAATAGTGATACTTTATATAAATATATATATCTTTAGATGTTGGGGTGTTGGAATAGCTGGAAGGAGATAAAT
This sequence comes from Choloepus didactylus, assembly GCF_015220235.1. Lineage (NCBI taxonomy): Eukaryota > Metazoa > Chordata > Mammalia > Pilosa > Megalonychidae > Choloepus > Choloepus didactylus. Next base: position 29,413,274 of record NC_051323.1, read on the forward strand.
GACATGATGGAACTGTAACCTATGCATCCTTTGAAATTTGCTCTATAACTACTCATTGAATTGTGCTTTGAAAGTCTTCACCTTTCTGTATATACTTTATATTGCATAATATGGAAAGAACTGAAACTGTGGAACTGTAACCCATAACAATTTTTGTTTGTTTGTTTGTTTGTGGAGCTGTACATAGAAAGTTAACACCTCTCTATGTATGATCTATTTTACAATAATGGAAATAGCTGAGGTTGTGGAATTGTGACCTATGACATTCTTTGAAATTTGCTCTCTAACTACTTGTTAAATCATACTTTGAAAGTTATCACTGTTATGTATATATGTTAAAGTTCACAATAAAAAACGCATTAAAAAATAAATGGAAAAAAAATGAGGGCGAGATTAAGGCATTCTCAGAGAAACAAAAGCTGAGGGAATACCTCATCACTAGAACTGCCCTAAAACTGATGCTAAAGGGAGTTTCTGCAGACTGACAGGAAGAGAACTAGACAGTTGCTCAAATATAAGAGCTAGAACTATAAAGAAATAAAGACCTGCGGTAAAGGTAACCTTTGGTAATTAAAAATGCCAGTATTTTTATATTGTATTGATTGGTATATAACTCCACTTCTTACTTCCTACAGGTGTAAAAAAGGCAACTGCATAAAAAGTAATGATAAATCTAGGTTTTCATACATACAATGTACAAAGAGATATGTGGTAACAAGTACAAAAAAATGGTGAGGGGACAGAGGGGTATAGGAAGAGTACATTTGCATGTTATTGAAGTTAAGATGGTATTAAACCAAATATAATTGTTCCATACTCAGGATGTTAAATTTTAACCCTATAGCAACCACAGGGAAAACAAATGACAAATATATCCAAATGGAAATGAGAAGGCACTCAATATGGTACAACACAAGAAAGCAAATAAATATAAAAGTAGGTTTTAACAGAAGTGAGGGACAAAAGTGATATAAGACTTACAAAAGCTAAATGGCAAAATGGCAGAAGAAAGACCTATATTATCAGTAGTGACTTAAATGTAAAATGGCTTAAACTCTCCACTCAAAAGGCAGAAATTAGCAGAATGGATTTTTTTAAAAAGTATGACCCAATTATATTCTCTTTGCAAGAGACTCACCTTCAATTCAAAGATACAAGTAGGTTGACAGTGAAAGGATGGAAAAAATATATACCATGCAAGTAGTAACCAAAAGAGAGCTGGGCTGACTATACTAAGATCAGAAAAAATAGACTTTAAATCAAAAACAGTTATGAAGGATAAATATGGTCATTACCTACTGATAAAGGGGACAATTCAACAGGAAGATGTAACAACTATTTTGAAATCAGAAGAAAAAATCAAGAAAAAAATTCCGCTCACAATAACAACTAAAAGAATCACGTTTCTAGAAATAAATCTAACCAAGGATATAAAGGACCTGTACAAAGAAAACTACAAAACATTGCTAAAAGAAGTTTAAAAAGACCTAAATAAACAGAATGACATTCTGCGTTCATTGATTGGAAAACTAAATACCATTAAGAAGTCAGTACTCCGCAAAGCAATTTACAGATTCATTGCAATGCCAATCAAAATTCCAACAAACTTCACTGCAGAAATGGAAAAGCCAACCATCATATTTATATGGAAAGGTAAGTGGTCCTTAATAGCTAAAGTCACCCTGAAAAAGAAGAATGAAGTTGGAGGACTCACACTTCCTGATCCTAAAACTTATTACAAAGCCACAGTAATCAAAACAGCATGGCATTGGCAAAAGGGCAGACATATAGACCAATGGGATAGGACTGAAAGCTCAGAAATCAACCCTTACATTTACAGCCAACTGATTTTTGACAAGGTGGCAAAGACCACTCAATTGTGACAGAATAATCTCTTTAACAAACAATGCTGGGAAAACTGGATCTCCGTTTTCCAAAAAAGTAGGAGGACCCCCTATATTACACCATATACAAACATTAACTAAAAATGGATCAAGGAGCTGAATATAAGAGAACGATCAAACTCTCAGAAGAAAATGTAGGGAAGTATCTTCAGGACCTTGTGTTAGGCAATGGTTTCTTAGACTTTACACCCAAAGCACAAGCAACAAAAGAAAAGATAGATAAATGGGAACTTATCAAAATTAAAAACTTATTCCTCAGAGGACTTTATCATGAAAGTAAAAGGACATCCCACACAATGGGAGAAAATATTTGGAAACCACATATCCAATAAAGGATTAATATCTAGTACATATCAAGAAATCCTTCAACTTAAGAACTAAAAGACAACCCAATTAAACAATGGGCAAGACTTGAACAAATATCTCTCCCATGAAGATATACAAATTGCCAAAAAAGCACATGGAAAGATGCTCAACATCTTTAGCCATCAGGGAAATGCAAATCAAAACCACAATGAGATACCATTTCACATCCATTGGAATGGCTACTATTTTAAAAACGAAAAATAGCAAGTGTTGGAGAGGATGTGGAGAAATAGGAACACTCATTTATTGCTGGTGGCAATGTAAAATCGTGGAAGACAATTTGACAGTTCCTCAGAAAGCTAAGTATAGAACTACCAAATGATCCTGCAATCCCACTACTAGATATACACCCAAAAGGACTGAAAGCAGGGGTTCAAACAGCTATCTGCACACTGATGTTTGTAGCAGCATTATTCACAATTGCCAAAAGATGGAAGCAAGCCAAGTGTCCATGAACAGATGAATGGATAAATAAAAATGGTTTATACTTTCAATGGGATATTATTTGGCTGTAAAAAGGAATAAAGTCCTGATACATGTAACCACATGGATAAAACTTGAGTGAAATAAGCCAAGCACAAAAGGACAAACATTTTTTGATTTAACTGATTAAAACAATTAGAATAAACAAACTCATAGAGTCAGAATCTACACTATCCTCTGGCAGGTGATGGGGTGGGGACAGGGAAAGGGAAGTTAAGGCTTAAAATGTACAGGGTCCTATTTGGAATGATGGAAATGTATGGGCAATGGATGGTGGCAATGGTAGCACAACATTGTGAATGCAATTAACAGCACTGAATTATATATATGAATATGATTAACAAAGGGAAAATATTAGAGTGTATATGTAGTAACAGAATATATTTTTTTTAATCCATGGAACTACACTACCCAGTGAACCTTAAGTTAAACCATAAACTTCAATTAAAGGTAAAATTATTAAAATGTGCTATCATCAATTTTAAGGAATGTTCTACACCACTGCAGGATGTTGGTGGTGGGGTGGTATGTGGGGATCCTGTATTTTATGCACAATTGTTCTGTAAACACACAACTTCTCTACTAACAGAAAAAAAGAACAAAATTACACAAAAATTTACTGCTAGGAATTTAATAGCAAAAACTCAGGGAACCAAAAGGGGGATGTGAAAGGAAATGAAATAAGCTTCAGTGGCAGAGAGATTCCAAAACGAGCCGAGAGATCACTCTGGTGGGCACTCTTACGCACACTTTAGACAACCTTTTTTAGGTTCTAAAGAATTGGGGTAGCTGGTGGTGGATACCTGAAACTATTAAACTACAACCCAGAACCCATGAATCTCGAAGACAGTTGTATAAAAATGTAGCTTATGAGGGGTGACAGTGGGATTGGGAATGCCATAAGGACCAAACTCCACTTTGTCTAGTTTATGGATGGATGTGTAGAAAAGTAGGGGAAGCAAACAAACAGACAAAGGTACCTAGTGTTCTTTTTTACTTCAATTGCTCTTTTTCACTCTAATTATTATTCTTGTTATTTTTGTGTGTGTGCTAATGAAGGTGTCAGGGATTGATTTAGGTGATGAATGTACAACTATGTAATGGTACTGTAAACAATCGAAAGTACAATTTGTTTTGTATGACTGCGTGGTATGTGAATATATCTCAATAAAATGATGATTAAAAAAAAAAAAAAAAAAAAAAAACTCAGGGAAACATCTCCCAATTATGTCTTCTATTAAACTCATTAGGCCATGATCCCTGCATTCCTAGAATGTGATCTTTCAATATTGCCCGAAGCCCTGATTTCCACACACGGCCACCAGCAGGGAGGATGAGGGAGGGGCCGTGGGTGAAGCAAGAGTGCCCCTTTCACCCAAGGAATGTTTATTCTTTGTCTTGTAAGGTTTAAAACCCGCCTGAAAGAAAGTGACGTCATAGATCGGAAAGACCCATTGACCTTGCAGAGGCACAATCTCCAAATCCCTTGAGGAGATATATTAGGCCATCCCCCAGGGGGAATGTTTGACAAGTGCCGGGGAGCCTGGGGAAGGAGTGGGGTGAATGTTTGGGTGCCAGTAATGAGGATGCGGTGCGCAGAGGGTACAGGACACCCACCATCACCATCTCCCTTGGACGCTGTAGACCAGAGGTGGCACCGCAGTGGGAACCCAAATGGCTGAAGGTCGGCACGTGCCTCCCCACCCCCACCCCCACCCCCACCCCGCACGCACACACGGCTCAAGCCCAAGGATCCTTAGTAGCCCATGAAGAGTCCGGAACCCTGAACTAGTCCTGTGTCCGAAGTGAAAGTCACCCAAAATCAGCATGCCAGCACCATGCTGGTGGCCCATCTCTTGCAATCTGGCAAAAGAAATATCTCATTGGCCAATGGAAGCTACCTGTTCACTAGGCCACCCTCTTGCAACCAGGCCCTGGCCACAGGACCCAAAAACCACTTTTTTATGTGGAGGAGCCAGGGCTCCTTGGGTCATCTGGTCTACCTGTGGGGGTGGGTTAGAGTTGTGTGAAAGTTGTAGTGTGCCCTGAAGGAAAAAGAAACGAGGACTTGGGACCTCATGGGTCTCGGTCAGGTCCTGGGGTGCTCCACTCAGCGCTGACAGCTCCACATTGGTCCTAGCCCCTAGAAGAGAACTTAGAAATCTCGGAGAAAGATACTCCTGGAGACGATTCTTGACTCTAGACTGGTTTGGGCTCAGGATGCCTTGGAGGGCACAGCCCAACCTAGCGGGTCTCAAGCACTGTAGGGGGACTGGAGAACTTAGAAAATTCCAAGAAAGCACTTCAAAGCCTGGGGCTCAGAACCCACTGCCTGGTTTAAGAATATTATTTTTTTTAGTTCCCTGTAAGCCCCTCCCTGATCCCACCCTCTTCTCTCTGCACGCAGAGATGAAGAGTATCCTAAAGCTTTCCTTTTTTTTTTCTTTATGGTTTTACAACATATATTTGTATTCTGTAAAAAAAAAAGACATTGGTTTTTCAAGTTTTTGAACTTCATATAAATAAATAAAATTGTATGTATTCTTCTTCGATTCCATGGATCAATTAGGAAAAAATAAAAAACCTTTACAATATTGCTTTCCAATCCAAGAAAATAGTGTATTTCTTCATCAAATCTTCATTAGTGTCTTTTAATAAAATTTTACACTTTTCTCCATAAAGGTCTTGTACTTATTTTGCCAGATTTATTCCTAGTAATGGCTGTTTTTTGATGCTGTTTAAATGGTATATATACAATCTTATAGTTTCAATTATTTTCTAATTATGTTGTTGACAGTGGATAAAAAGGCAATCAATTTTTGTATATTGATTTTGTAATGAGCAATCTTGCTAAAATTTTGCATTAATTTTAATAATTTACCTGTAAATTTCTGGGATTTTTTATGTAAATGGATTTTCTATGTATACCATTTATGAATAATAGGAATTTTTCTCCTTTCTTTCCATGTATATGTTCTTATTCCTTTTATTCTTGCTTTATTATGCTAGCTAGGTTCTCCTGCATATTATTGAATAGAAGTGGTAATAGTAGGCATCCTTGTCTTTTTCCTAATCTTACAGGGAACATTTTCATGTTTCACCATTAAGTATGATGTTTGCTATACACTGTGGTTAATGTCCTTTCGCAGATCAAGAAAGCTTCCTTCTATACTTAAAGAATTGTGATCAGGAATGTGTGCTGAATTTTATCATTTGTTTTGTACCTATTGATGATCATATGATTTTTCTCCTTTAATATATATTTTTTTCATTAATTGATTTTATAACATTAATCTAACCTTGCATTCCTGGAATAAATCCACCTTGGTCATGATTTATTAACTTTTCCGTACACTTTGGGAATTTGTTTGCTAATATTTTGTTTAGGTGTTTTTTTTTTGCATCTTATGTTCACATGTGAGATTGATCTCAAGTATCAACATTATGTTAACTTCATAAAACGAACTGAGTGGTGTTCCCTCTTTTTTGTCTTTGGAATGGTTTATGAAGAATTGGAATTATTTGACCCCTGAATATTTGTGAGAACTCACCAGTAAAACTATGTGGTCTCAAGGAACTGTCACAGATTGGAGGAGACTAAGGAAACATGACAACACTTTGTTGGATCCAGGACATCAGTGAAAAAAAAAAAAAAAACTGGTAAATTTTTAAAATAAGGTCTGAAGAATAGTTAATAGCATTGTAGCAAAGTTAATTTCTTAGTTTTGATTAATTGTACTACAGTAATGTAAAATGTTAAAGTTGGAGGAAGCTGGGTTAAAAGTACATGAGAACTCTTGGTACTATTTTTGCAACTTTTCTTGAAGTCTACAATTATTTTTAAACAAAAAGCTTTTTGAAAGTAGGAGGCAGGATGTTGAATGACGAATGGCAAATCGTAATAATCTTTGAAGCTGAATGGTGGACATGTAGGAGTTCATTTAATGATTCTCTCTGTCTCTGTGCATGACTGAAAATTATTACGAAAAAATGTTTTAAAAGGAAAACAACCACACACACAAAACTATCTGGTCCTAGTGTTTTCTTTGTGGAATGATTTTAAACAACTGTTTCATTTTCTTTAATTTTTTTTTTGACTATTATCTTCCAATTCTTCTTGAGGAAGTTTTAATAAATTATATTTTTTAGGAATTTATCCATTTCATCTAAATTTTCCAATTCATAGGCCTAAGGTTGTTCATAGTCCTCCTTATTTATCATTCAGTGTCTGCATAAACCATAGTTATGACCTCTTTTTTGTTCTTATATTTATTTACATATGTCAGTTTTATAGTCTTTTTCAAAGAAAGAATTTTTGGCCTGGTTAATGCCAAAATGTTGTTCTGTTTTTTGTTTTCTATTTCACTGATTTTGCTGTTATCTTCATAATTTCCACTCTTATTTTTTTATTTTATTATTGTTTTTTCTAATCCCTTAGCTCATTACTTGTTAGTCTTTCATCTTTTCTAATATAAGCATTTAAAGGCATAATTTCCCACTAGATCTTATTTTTAATGAAGGCTTTTTTTTCACCTTTTAATTTTGAAATAATCTCAAACTTAGAGAGTTGCAAAAATAACAAACCCTATACAGAGAACTCCAACATATCCCCCAGATACCTAGATCCAACAAATTTAGCTTTGGGCCACTTTTGCCCTATCATTCTATCATCTATTTATGTACCTAGGTGTCTATCTGTCTTGATATCATCATCCTCTATCTATTTTCTGAACAGTTGAAAGTAGGTTGCACACATCAGAATCCTTGAACACACAATGCTTCCATGTACATTTCCTACAATAATGAAATTCTCTTATGGAATCATCTTAAGTGTAGTTAGCAAGTTCAAGAGATTTGACATTGATATAAAGCTTACATTCTATATTCCAATTTTTCCTAATGTCCTAATAAAGTCCTTTTGTGCCTTTTCTCTTCCATTCTTGGATCCCATCCAGTATCATGTACTACATTTAATTATCTTTATCTTTTTAGTTCCTCTTTCTTTTTATTTTTTAATTGTGAAAACATATATACCACATAAACCTTCCCATTCTAACCCCTCCCAAGCATACTATTCAGTGGGATTAATCACATTCACAATTTTGGAGTATTCTCACCACCATCCATCACTAGACCTTTCCCTTTACCCAAAGAGAAATCTCATACTAATTTTGCATTAACTCCCTATTGCCCCTTTAGTTCTTTGTACATGTTTTTGTTTAGGTCTTTGAGCCTATTTAGGACCAGTTGTTTTTTCAGTCTTTGGTTTCTAATGCTTTGATATTCTCCTTCACCTGGTCCATGGCTTCCTGTTTGTTTGTTTGTTTTGTAATCTTTTGTTGAAACCTGGACATTTTAATATTTTAGTGTGTTATCACTGGAATTTAGGCTCTGAGACGTCTTTTCCTTAAGCTTGTGTCCAGCCAGTGTTATGACAGGGTTTTCCTTGAATTCCAGGAGCTAACAAAAAAATGGAAAAGGAAGAAAGGAAGGGAGGAAGGAAGGAAGAAAACACCCTTCCCAGTCTTTACAGATTGACCTGTGAGAGTTCTCTCTTTCAGTGCTTATCCATACAATGAGTTTGGAGAATAGTTCAAGACCAAAGGGTAGCGGCCTCCCTGATCCCTTCTGCACATATCTCTTGTCTTAGGCATGTATGTGTGGCTCTAGGAATTCACCCCTTTTCACAGATATGTATGCTTCTTCCCCCCTAAGAAACAGTTTCCTCACAGTCCCACGCACTGCAGTGTATATCCTACAGCCAGCCATCCCTTGCCCCAGGCAACACAACTTGACTGCTCTCCCACAGAATTCTGTAGGAGAACTCCGTGAACTGCCTTCTATACACAGGGCAAGTTCTGGAACAGCAAGTACTCGGACATAAGTTATGGAACAGCAAGTTGTGGGATGGCAAGTCCCTTAGGCGACCATCAGACATTCTGGGCCAGACATACAAGGTCCCAGTATGTGCAAGAGGATTACTCTGTGCATGAGACTTACTCTGCTCCCTCTGGAATCAGGACCAGGGATCTCCACTGGACTGAGCTGATGAGTGATCTGGGAGGGACTAGCAAGGGCATCATGAGATCCTACTTCTTTTCAATGGCATTTTTCTTGATTTGGGGCTTGGCTTATAACTGCAATCCTTTAACTGTTTTCTGGAGCTCTTAGAAAGATATTTCTGCCAGTTCGTGCTGGTTGTTGGGGGGCGGGGGGGCGAGTCTTGAAGTGTCTCACTCCACAATCTTGATCTTAATGAATACTTTTTGATTTATAGTGTTCTTGTTGTCATACAGCTCCAAGTATTTTCTGATTTCCATTATAGTAATTTCTTCTTTGACCCAGGAGTTATTTAGAAGAGGACACCTTAATTTCCCATATATGGATGTTCTAGTTTGCTAATGCTGCTGGAATGCAAAACAAGAAACAGATTGGCTTTTCTTTATAAATAAATATTTATTTTTTATAATATTTTAATAATAATTTTTAATATTGTTTAATAATTTTTAATATTTATATATATTTTTAATATTTTTATAATATTTTTTATAAATAAAAAGGGATTTATTTGGTTACAAAGTTACAGTATTAAGGCCATAAAGTGTCCAAGGTAAGTCATCAACAATGGAGTACCTTCACTGGAGGATGGCCAGTGATGTCCAGAAAACCTCTGCTAGCTGGGAAGGCATGTGGCTGGCGTCTGCTCCAAGTTCTGGTTTCAAAATGGCTTTCTCCCAGGACGTTCTTCTCTAGGCCGCAGCTCCTCTTCCAAATGTCACCCTCAGTTGCTCTTGGGGCATTTGTCCTCTCTTAGCTTCTCTGGAGCAAGAAGAACTTCAACTGCTGTCTTCAAACTGTCTCTCATCTGCAGCTACTCTCTCAGCTTCTGTGTGTTCTTCAAAGTGTCCCTGTTGGCTGTAGCAAGCTCGCTCCTTCTGTCTGAGCTTATATAGTGCTCTAGTAATTTAATTCAGACCCACCCTGAATGGGTGGGGCAACACCTCTATGGAGATTATCCAACCAAAGGTCTTGTCCACAGTTCATTGAATCACATCTCCAAGGAAACACCCAAAGGATTCCAAAATCTAATCAACACTAATATATCTGCCCACACAAGACTGCACCAAATATAATGGCATTTGGGGGGACATAATACATCGAACTGGCACAATGGGCTACTTAGTTATCCTTTTGTTACTGATTTCTAGCATAGTTGCATTGTGGTCTGCATTATTTCAATCCTTTGAAAATTGATGACATTTGCTTTATGACCCAGCATGTGGTCAGTTTTCAAAAATATCCCATGTTATTTGAAAACAATGTGTTTTCTGCAGTTGTTAGGTACAGGATTCTATATACTTAATCAATTCAATCAAGCTTGTTCGTTGTGTAGTTCTAATCTTCTATTTCCTTTCTGATTTTGTCAGCTTGATCTAGGTGCTTACAATCTTAGAGAACTCTTACATTTTCCAGGAGAAGCAAATCTTTTATATTTATGAAATGATCCTCTTTATCGCTTGTAAAGCTTTTTGCCTTCGGGACTATTTTGTCTGATACTAATATAGCAACACCAACTTTCTTTTGGTTGGTGTCTGCATGTTTGGTTGGTGTTTTCATACTTTTATCCTCAATATATATAAGTATGTTTTAAATATGACATTTGTAAACAGAATATAGCTAATTCTTTAAAACAATTTGTGTGTATACACATACATAACAACACATATACATACATATGTAATATGTATATACACAATATGCATACATACCATCTATAAATCTTCACCTTATAAGTAGAGCATTTAGTGTATTCTCATAAATTTTAATTCCTGATGAACTGATTTCTACAGTCTTCTTTTGTGTTTCTTGTGTCGTGAAATTTCCATATTTCTTTTTTTCCTCTATTCTCACCTACTTTTGTATTGGTTATTTTTTCTCCTTCCTTTTTTTTTTTTTCCTTTTCAGTTACGAAGTTACACCCCCTGTTAGTGGTTATGCTAGAAATGTTTACTTGGATACTTAATATCTTTACCATCCTCCAAACAATAAAAAGGACTATAGAACACTTTAATTCTGATTCTCCCTGCCAAACTCACATGTTATTGACAGTCATATATTTCATTTCTATCTTGTTTTTATAACTCCCTAGGAGATTACTATTATTGTTCTTTGCAGCCAATATTTATTTAGATTTAACCACATATTTAACACTTTCCCTTTTTCATCTCTGACCTTCTATCTGTGTTCACTCTTTTCCTGCCTAAGGAGCAGCCTTTAGAATTTCCTTTAATGCAGGTCTATTGTTGGCAAACTCTCTGTTTTCTTTGCTTGTTTGAAGATGTCTGATTTTTTCCAGTGTTCTTGAAATATAACATACAGATTTAGGTTGTCAGTAATTTTCTTTCAGCACCCTGAAGATTTCTTAACTCTTTCTGACTTCCACTGTGTTGTTGAGAAGTCTGATTGTTATCCTTCTGAAAGTAATCTGTTGTTTCCTTCTCCCAGCTGTCTAAAAATTTTTCTCTATGTTTACAGAATTCTGCCATTCCACTGTGATGTGTCTAAGTGTGAATTTCCTTTATTTTATTTACACTGATTGGGATAGTTGGGCTTTCTAAATCTGTGGTTTGCCATTTCTGGGAAATTCTTAGCCATTATCCCTTCCATCACCCCCTTCCTCTCTCCCCTATTTGTCTGGAACTCCAGTTAGAAGATTGTTGTATTTCTCACAATACCTTCATATTTTATAACCTCTCTTTTCAAATTTTCCATCTCTTTGGCCTACATTCTGGAAAATTTCTTTGTATCCATCCTTCCATTCACTAATCCATTCTCTAACTGCACCAATTCTGTTGTTAAAACCCATCCATTGTGTTTTTTAATTTCAAATACTGTATTTTGAACTTCTAGTAATTCTTTTGGGTCTTCTTCTGATCTGCTGGGTTATGTTTTATGTATATTTTCAATCCCTTCAATTATTTCTTTAAACATATTTACCATACTTATTTTATATTCCATGCCTGGTAATTCCAATAGCTGAGGCTTTGCAGTCCGTGTCTTAGTTATTTGTATTGGCTCTTGCTCATGCTACATTATTTTCTTTTTACTGGGTGATTTTTTTTTTTTTTTTTTTTACCATGAGCTCATATTTCTTTGGAATTTATTGATGGGAATTCTTTAAGGCCTATGTTGAAGATAGGTTCCTTCAGAATATATTTGCATTTTTTTCCTGCCAGATGCCTAGGGACTCCAAATTAAGGTTTAGTTTAAACTTCCTTCTTAGCTTGAGGTTTGGTATTTTATTTTTTATTTTTTTTGATTCTCAGGTATAGTATGAATTTGGTCTACAAATCTGTGTATAGCTGGTTTTATTATAAATTCTTAGGGAGATTTTTTTTCTCTCTCTCCCTCAATTTGAAGTCTTAAGGCAGACAATATGTACACCTCAGCCATCAACTTCACTCATTTGGCAAATCCCTCAGGGCATAGTCCTGCTGTAGGTTTCTGCTTATCTCCTCGGGTCCCACTTGTACTTAGTTCTTGGGCTCTAAGTATTCTTTACTTTTCTGCCAGCATCTCAAAAGATTAAAAACTACTTTACAAAGCATTTTTAGTTGTTCTCGGTGGGAAAATTATTCAGGATTTCTAGTTTGTCATATTGCCAGAAATGGAAGTCCCTCTGCCTCTGCCTGTGAGTTAAATTTTTATCTTCTCAAGGGTTCCATTCTGGGTCCTTCTTTCTCTTTATTCTCTTTATTGCCCTCTCTCCCTAGGCAAGTTTATTCATCCCCATGACTTCAGTGCTCCTTACCAATTACTCCCTAAACTGTATCTCCAATCTAGATCTCCAGACTCAAATTTTCAGTTTCCTTCTCAACATTTCCAATTAGATGCTTAGATGACTAGGTTCATGTGTCAACTTGGCCAGGTGATGGTGCACAGGTGTCTGGTCAAGCAAGCACTGGCTTAACCATTACTGCAAGGTCATTTGTGGCTGGTTAATAAACCAGAAGGATGGTTTATTAAATCATCAGTCAATTGGCTGCAGCTATGACTGATTATGTCAACAAAGGGCATGTCTTCCACAAAGAGAGAATTCAATCAGCTGGATTTAATCCAATCAGTTGAAGACTTTTAAGCAAGACAGATAGAGGACCTTCACTTCTTTGGTTAACCAGCAAAGCATTTCCTGAGGAGTTCATTGAAGTTGCCAGTTCATTGCTGAGGAGTTCATCGAACACGTTCATCGAAGTTGCCAGTTTGTTGCCTGCCCTACAGAATTTGGACTCATGTATACCCACAGTTGCGTGAGACACTTTTATAAAATTTTATATTTACAGATATCTCTTGTTGGTTCTGTTTCCCTAGAGAACCCTGACTAATACAATCACTAATATCAGTTTAGCAGGCAGACCTTGTCTGCCATCATTAGAGGAAGTCAGGAAGTCATTAAACTGCTCTGCGGACTGTTCCTCATTGATAAATTGAGACTTATAATAGGTCTAATTTATACCTAGGTATTGGTCACAAGTTGAACTTCCATAAGTTAAATCTTTATTATCTATAAGGGTAAGGTTATAAATAAAGATACTATTCCTGGAAAGCCATATTATACTATAAAAAACTAAAGTCAACCATGAAAAGACAAATTTATGCTTCTGCAATCATTGTCTAAGTTTGTTTTTAAAAGGTAGTGTTGTAAATGATCCTTTTGGGGGATTCTTCTTTCTCAACTGGCTGAAGGTTCTTAAAATAAAAGTCCAAAGAAGTTCTAACGAAAGATATTTTATCTTTCTGATAAATCTCTCTGGAGTGAATAAATAATTCAATACTCTAAGGACATTCAAAGTGATCAAAATTAAGGTCATCTCCTAAAAACCATCATTGCAGATTCAGAGGGTAGGAATTTCTTTGTTAAAAATTTCCCTATTGCTATGTTCTCTTCTCTGACACCTGCTCCCACACCTCATTCTCTTCCCAACTCTGCTTCCACTTTTAGCATCATTAAATACCCATAGCACCCAGCAGCCTTCATCTTTAGCAGACTTTGTAGGCAAATTATTTGATGCTACTTTATTGTCATTGTGACTTCTTCCCTGAACAGCTAGTGTTTTGCCAACTATCTTCCTAAAGTGATCCAACCAGCCTCTGCTTACAATGAAAACTTCCTCCTTTGAAGTGGGCAGTTTTTCTTCAATATAAATGGGCAATGCCTTTGCAAAGCATTGCCTAGTTCAGAAGCATATGGATTTGTTGCTTCAACACCTGCATCCATAAAATCAAACATTTTTCCATCTTACCCCGAGCAATCAACATAAGAGCAGCTTCAGGTTTCCTGTATTCTATGTTGAGAGTCCAAGCAGACACAGCGGCAAGGCAGGGGTCTAAAGTGGAGGCATTTATGAGTCTGGAGAAATCTGTAGCCTCCTATCACTGTTTGTTGAGAGGACTAAAAGCATAAAGTGCTTTAAAAACTGAAAAACCATATATGAATGGGAGGAATTATTGTAATCCAAACCTGTGTAATATATACAAAGACACACAAACCAAACAACACTAATGCTTTCCTCATACAAGTTTGTGTGGTTAGGATTTGGAGCACAGATATTGAGAATCACAGGCTTCCACTTGCTGAGTCAAAGACACTCTTTGGTCTGTTTAGAAGAGTAATACGAAGTGAACAATCCACTCTATGAACTGGAAAGGAGCCACAGTGACTGACTGCAGCTCTTCCCCCAGCCTCCTGCCTTGCCCCTGCCCCATCCCTGTGCATCACCCACCCTCTGCCTCCCTGGCTTTCTCCAGGGCTCACTTGGGAATGACATGTCCTGCCTTGTAGTTTTCAGGCTTGAGAAATTCTGACAGACACCTTTGAATGCACCAGTCAGGGATCTGAACTAGTCTTCCACTTCAGTGACAGACTGTTAAAAAAAAAAAAAAAAAAAAAATTATCCCTCTCCAAAGCTTTTAAAGGCTCAGCATTCCTTTCATTTAAATATGAGAAAGAGAGAAAAGCCCAACTAACTTGTTTTAAACAAAGCAATTTGAAATTCTAGTCACACTCTGAAAAATGTCAAGAGATCACTTTCCACAGGACCCTTTATTAATGTCTTCTGTCACTTTCGGGTAGGGCTTCAGGCAGGCGAATGCATCAGAAATTCAGTCTGGGTTTTGCTGCTCTGTCCACTGCTGTAGTGCCAAAGTTCCAAATCAGCTTTGAGATAGGTAGCCTCAAAGCAATTGCCAAGCCATTTTTCAACTTACCAGAGATTACTCATGAGTTGGGGACGTTGGGTGCATTCATATGTGTTAATTTAATAATGTTTATTAAGTCCTTTCATACCTGCATAATTTGCTTCAACTGTTTTTCTTCTCACTAGAATGACAACAGCTACAGCAACCACCATGGGAATTTTCACTGAAATAATCATGATCAGTAACCCTCATAATTTACCATGAAAGTTAAAATAAGGAAAAATAGAAAAGAGTTAAATGACATTTTTCCCATGAGTCATACCAAGATTAATTTCCATGCTTATTTCCATGATCATCTGGGTTTCCTCAAAGACCCAATTGGGAGACATGAACCTTTGGACCTGACCGTGGTGTGATGCTTCCTAGTTTACAGAACATGTTTGTGGTCATGATTTCCTTTAATTCTCATGAAAACAACTGTGGAGTAGGTATTATTGTAAATGAAGAAATTGAGTCTTGAAGAATCCAAGTGACACAGGTAGGAAATACTTTCTGACTCTTTTCCTTACTTCACATTTACCTGGGTAAATGAAATACGAAAAAGATAGGACATAAGAAAGGCTAATATGAAAAATGTTCACATATGAAGAATATAGAAAGGTAAAAAGAAAAGATCAGAAAGAACACATTAAAAAGACAGTCCCCCTGATTTATTTAAATACATATATGCACATGTGTAAATAAATAAATATACATAGTATGTGCATACATACTCAAAGACACGCATATATGTATATAATTTTTTTAAATTATAATCTATGTCTACTATTTTTCTTCTAATATGTCTCATGGTGTTAATAAATTGAAAAGCTAAACAAAAAACATTTTAACTAATGTGTTTCTATTGATTTATTTGTGGTGGTGGTAACACTGGAGATTATCTTAGGATATCTTCTCGCACATAATAATTATTATTTACTAATGGCAAAGCTCTATGGATGCAACCAAAGAACCAGTGACATAAAGAAAAGCCTGTTTAAATGAACTGCAGAGCAGGGCCACAGCTGTAACTTTGCCCTGGCAGAGACTGTCAAGTAAATAGCATGATCTCTTCAAACACAGCAATATTATTTTCTTCCTGGCATTTGTAATTTGTTAAAACTCTCAGCATGCATGCCTTTCTTCCTAATAACAATGGCAAAAGGCCAATCTCTGTATTTATCTCTTGTACACACATTACTTCCATGTATATTTAATCTAATTTTCATATTTGAAGGAGTTACACATACTGACGAACGTACCTGCAAATTTTAAGCTGCATCCTGTGACTGGTATGATATAATCTATAGTTCAGTGGTGTAACACTCAAGAATGCTAAATGAAACAATTTTGTTTAGAGATACTGTAAAAGTATCCCAAGGTAGACTATTGGCTCTGCTTAGGAAAAACAAAACAAAACAAAACAAAAGGCCGTGCAGCTTCAAAATGCCGATATTTGGTTTTGTAAGACGTACTACATCTGGTGTTTATGGGCCTAGTCTTATTGCCAGAGCCCCAAGAGCATCTGTCTGGGATCCCAGCCATTGTCTACCAACCTACTTGTACCTCTGTAGGTATGTGAATATCCAATAGCTTTCTAATTTAGAAATGATGGGAGGATTTCCAGCAACATTTATTTTATTTATAACTTAACTTAAAGATAGCTGCTGAACCAAGAGCTGCCTAACATCACTGCCAACACAATTTATCATTTATATAAATTCCTCTAGGCATAACTTTTCTCCCAAGACAATCATACAATCTCAGGGTTTGACAAAATCTCGAAGGTTTGCTGAAGCCATCCACTCTCCAGATATTTCAGGGCAGTGGTGAGGAGTGAGGGCTCTGGAAGCAGACTGCCTGGGCCTGAACTATGGCTTTGGTACTCACCAGCTATGGCACTGGGCAAGCCTTTTGGTCTCTCCAAGCTTGTGTTTCATTTGTTAAGTGGGGATAATAATAGAATGTCTCTCTTGGGGTTAGCATGATGACTAAATGCGATGGCACATGGCTCCGTATCGTACCCAGTGGGTGCTCAAGAAATGTGAACTTTTGTTCCTCCTATAACATCCCCACCACCTGGTCACTCAGCCTTGGCCTGAAAAATGCTGAGACAAAGAACTTGTCACTTCCTAAGGTGGCAATTTGAATCATTCTGGTTCTTACAGATTCTGCCAGAGCTTAAGTCTCCTCGTGTTTCCTCTTTCTATTGAGCCTGATTACATTTCCTTGAGTGTTTCAGGTAAAAAAAAAAAAAAAAAAAAATTTAATCCTTGTTCCATGTAAAAATTCTTCCTCTAAATAGCTTGAGGAAAGCTATTATGGCTCTTTCTTACCTCCTGTAAGTTTTCTTCTTCCCAGGGGAAATCCCAAATCTTTCCCTTATCTGACCATTCACCAAAGTCCCCTCACCACCATCATGATTATTCCCTATAAATCTCTTTCGGCATATGTCCACACATCCTCTCTTAAAATGGATGTACAAAATGGAACATTATTTGGCCGTAAGAAGGAACGAAGCGCTGACACATGCTGCAACATAGATGAACCTTGAAAACATTATGCATTATGCTGAGTGAACTAAGTCAGACACATAAGGACCTGATGTCACTTACGGGAAATGTCTATAAACAGCAAATTTGTAGAGACAGAAAGTAGGTTAGAGGTTACCAGGGAATGGGAGTACGGAGGGTAGGGAGGTTCTGGCTCTGTGGGTATAGAGTGTTTGTGAATTTTAGAAAGGTTTAAATAAAATTAATTTTTTTAATAAGCTGAAAAGAAAAAAAAAACAACAAAAAACTGTGATGTACCAAACTAATAAATATCCCAGGTGAGGACTGAGAAATTAAAAGTATATGAAATTCTCATTCTGAATAATGACAGCTTTATTTCTTCATTTCCAACCCTCAAGTGTTTTATTTCTGTTGTTTGCTTGGTTCAGTGCTGAATAAAAGAGGAAGAGGTATATTGAGTAACCTTGTCTTCTTGATTTTAAAAGGAATGCTTCTAATGGTGAACTATGACTTAATCAAGCCTTACTTCTTATCAAGCAAATTTTAGCTAAGCTTGGCCAGGCCTGTGAGAAACAGAAGTGTGTTCACAAGAACACAGAGGTTTTATGAGAAATGTTGAACTCAAATGCCTATAAAGTTTGTATCAGAGAACCTCAAGCTAACTTAGAAGCCTAAAGAAAGACAAACTGTTGAAGCTGTACGATTTATGTACTGTTTCAGTATGAAAACCTGTCTGCCTTACCTTGAGAATGAGAAAGCATCTTTTATTATACAGACTCTTTCCTCCAAAATTGTTCAAATATTAGTCAGTAAAATAATCTCAAATATCTAAATCTAATCTAAACATCAAGCATACCTAAACATAATGTGAATCCTGACTCCTTTGACAGTAGTGCAGGACTGTAGCCTCTCTGGTCACGGACCCCAACTATCATTGATGAAATCCAAGATCCCAGCACACTAACACTGACAATCTCAAAGTTCTGCTAACAAGAGGTTTTGTGATTGGTATATCACATTAACGATTACAAGATGATTAAACATTAAATGATATAAGAAATAGGGTAAATAATTATGTAATTGAGAAATACTTTTCTGAATGTGACATGAAAGGCAGAAACAATCAAGTAAGTGGTTGATAGATTTTTCTTAAAAAGGAAAATCTATGTATCAATAAAGAAGCCAGTAAACAAAATTAAAAGGCAAATGACAAACTTGAAAGAAGTATTTGCAGTATGTGTTCAGAAAAACGGCTAACATGCTTAACACAAAAAAGCCTTTAAGAAACATTAAGGTATGTACACTAGTTGAAAAATGAACAAACGACATGAACATAGGTGCTCTAAAACACAAGTTGTCAATATACATATGAAAAATGTTCAGCTCACTGGCTGACCAGTCCCTTCTGCACTGTCCCACTCCAGTAAGAGCTAAACAGATTGGCCACCATCTTGCAAAGAATAACCCTGCTTCTCTGAGCAGGAGGCTATGGTGAAGCATTTTCATCTAGAAAGCAATACTGGGTGTAGTGGGCACTATGATTGATATGTCTGGTACTAATTATCTGCTAAGTCTGGCAAACAAAAGTAATAAAGTTACAATGAAATCTGTTCATAGTAAACTCACCTTGCTGTCTAATAATCACTATTACACTTTTAAAAATATGCATAGACCATGCCATTAAGATGTATTCTAGGACTTCTACTTCTAGGCCTTCTGGTTTGTAGACCAATGCCTTACACACAGCTACTAGAAAAGCTGAATAAACATACTTTAAAAATCTGTTTGAAGGCACTGAAGAGCTTCCAAGATTCCCAGGACTTGAGGGACAAACTTCCTACATAGAAGAGAAACAATGGGCTGAAGTGGACTGCTTTTCCATTTGAGGCATGTGGGAAAATCATAACTGGTAAGGGTAGAGAGAATGAGAGGCTTGGCAGAGAATAACTGCCAAGAGACAGAAAAGCTGAGCATGGCTTTTAACAGACTCACAGAACTGGAGAGAGAAAAACTGGAGTAGAGAACTACCAACACAACAAGGACATGAGGGCCCAGCATTCTAGAGATAAGGGAAAGGCAGAGAAGTGAGCTTAACTATCTCAAGTGCTTCTCCTCTTGAGTCATTTACCAATTCCTGTGCAGCATAGACTGAGAGGTTGAGAACCCAAGCAGAAAGCAGCAGATAAGAGGTTGAGAAAGAAGCAGAAATTCTGGCTGTCTCACAGAGCCTGGGACACAAAAATTGGAATTCAGGAAATACCAAGAAAGAGAGGACCTGAAATATACCTCAGGTCTTTCTGGTGGTTCTCTTGAAGGCTTATATTCTAGGAATAAGGAAGAACCAGAAATAGGCCAGGCATCACAAAGACTGAAACCCACACTAGATCAGCTCAATCCTTGATTGGACTTGCTTCTAATCAGTATCATAATTCACTTAACTGATCTGAGATTTCCTTTGGCAGGTTTTGCTTTACCGATCTTTTCCCTGCATCTTGATATCCCCATCTCCCACACAGTTTGATGCATGGAGAAGCTGCCTGATATAGCAGATGAGCAATTGGTAGACAGACACAAAGAAATGCCACAGAACCAAACAATTGTTATGTAAACTGCATTTTAAAGGGATGTCTTTGAAACAAATTATTAAAGTCAGCCTTGAAATACCACTTAATTTAATATGAAAAGTTCTTTTCATGACATTTGACATTCTATGAAATTTATAGCCTGACTCTTTTTTACATACCTTTCTAAAGTGCTGTGAATAGAATGTATTGTACTAGGGATTCAAAAAGGTTTTGATTATCCTTTAACAATTGGAGGACTATAAGATTATCTTTCAAGTAATTTGGAATAAGATTTTTTTAAAAGCAGATGCTGATGTGGAATCACATCTGAAGAATTTCTACCCAAATTATAATTCACCCTTAAAATGATCTAAATTCTGAGAAATGTCTCACAGTTCATTTTAAGGCAATAAATTCAATGACATGTTCATTTAAAAATATTATTTCTAAATTCTTAATTAGCATCAAGTGGAAAGAATTTCTTTATTATACCAAGGAGTAACTTGAATAACTCCCCAAATAAGTTTCTCGTTGCATAGGGTAATACATTATACTAGGTACTTTGCCTCTTGTCAAGGAGAAACAAACCATTGCAGTGGACCAACATGTCTGTGAAAATAAATATTTAACAAAATAAACCATAAATACAGTTAAATTCCAATGAAGTACTTTAAAAATTATTGGAGAAACAGGTGTTTGAGCATCAACATTGGTTTAGGAAGTGAACTTTTTAAATTTCAGGATTATTTATTAATCGTGCTGGGAATGACCCCCAAGATTCTAAGAAAGGCAATTCCATTCTTCTTTCTTTAGATCCTGTGTGAGTAATAAGTGCAGAATACGAGAAATCCGAATCATGCTACTCTCACAATTCATGGAAGTGGATTTGCCACTCTCTTCTTCAGTATTTCACTAATGCAATTGCCTATAAATATTTTATCGTGAGGATTAAAGAAAAAAATGTTTGGAAAGTCTTCTGAGCCCTTTGGACCATTTGCCACATTAATAATAGCAGAATTCTTTCCAAACCACATTGTTTCCTTTCAAAACTGTTTTCTCTAATATATTTTTGTACCATCACTGTTTCTCCCTCTCAATTTATTTAGTTTGGGCCATTATTTCATGATTTTATTTGATAATCAGCTATTAGTTTTCATCCACATTGACTGTAGGTTTTCAAAAGTGATGACAGGTACTTAGGTAACCCTTGTACTGAGCTTGTTTGGTGACTCTTCATTCTCAGTTCTCTGGCAGTACACGAATACCGTATGGGACCTTCCTTTTCCCTTTGGCCCTGACGGCTCTGTTGAGCCTGGAGTCAGTGCGCATATCTGGCATTCCTGTCTCCTTCCTGGCAAATTTCCCGATCTCTTTGAGAGCCCGAGGGCACGTTTCTTGAAGCCTGAGCAAATGTTGCTGGTGTCCTCCTTGATTACCACCTCGCTGATGGCAGGATCGCCCTTTTTCTTCTCACCATCCTCTCTTCAGGAGCCGTTCCCTGCACCAGGTTGGAAACGAAGACCGCGAAGGATTGTGGGAGAAGGAAAGTGCCAGTCCTCAATTTATTTTTTAAGAAAGGTTTTCCCTATGAAACACGTGCTTGTTAATAAAATTAGGATAACAAATAAAATTAGAAGGAAAAATATCCATAATTTCATCCATATCTTCCTCCAGGATTTTGATAAAATAATTACAATCTAAACAATGTTTCACTTCTTTGTTCAATGCTAGCAAAAATCTTTAAAAGAATTCACTCAGGCTTTTGACAAATTTGGTTAACTTGTATAAGCTGTTTTATTGTTGATTCATCCACTGTCTTTACTAGAAAAGCAATAGAGGTATTACTTAGCAAGTATAGTTGAATTCAGACAACTAAATGCTTGCATGAGTTGACTTCACTGTAGGTGTTTCTTCTTCATAAACATGATTTTAAAAGATGTGTGACGACAAGGACAGTTTTTACAATAATCACATTGAATGCTAATGGATTAAACTCCCAAATAAAAAGACACAGATTGGCAGAATGGATTTAAAAAAAAAAAAAGTATGCTCCATCTATATGCTGTTTACAAGAGACTCACTTTAGACCCAAGGATACAAATAAGTTGAAAGTGAATGGATGGAAAAAGTTATTCCACACAAGCAATAACAAAAAAAAAGCTACACTAATATCAGAAAAAAATAGACTTTAAGTACAAAGATATAAAAGACAAGGAAGGACACTTTATATTAATATAAGGGATAATCCATCAAGAAGAAATAGCAAGGCAAAATGCAAAACAGAAGGAGGCAATAGGCATTTCTACATTAATAATGGGAGATTTCAACACAACACTCTCTTTAGTAGACAGAATAACTAGACAAAGGATCAATAAGAAATTAGTGAACATAATAATACGATAAATGAATTAGACCTAACAGACACATATAAATCATTGCACCCTGAAACAGGAGGATATACATTCTTTTCAAGTGCTCATGGTACATTGTCCAGAACAGATCATATGCTGGGGCACAAAACAGATTTTAATAATTTTTTAAAAATTGAAATTATTCAAAGCACATTCTCCAATCAAAATGGAATGAAATTGTAAATCAATAACCACTGATGAACCAGAACTTTAACAAATATATGGAGGTTAAACAACACACTGTTAAACAACCAATGGGTCAAAGAAGAAATTGTTAGAGAAATTAGCAAGTATTCAGAGACGAATGAAAACGAGAATACAACATATCATAACTTATGGAATGCTGTGAAGGTGGTGCTGAGAGGGAAATTTATAGCTCTAAATGCTTACATTAAAAAGAAAGAAAGAGCTAAAACCAAAGGCCTAACTGACCAACTGAAGAAACTAAAGAAAGAGCAGTAAACTAACCCCAAAGCAAGCAGAAGGAAAGAAATAGCAAAGATTAGAGCAGAAATTAAAGAAACAGAGAATAAAAAATCAATAGAGAGAAGCAATACAACCGAAAGTTGGTTCTTTGAGAAGATCAATAAAATCAGCAAACCCTTAGCTAGACTGACAAAGACAAAAAGAGAGATGCTGCAAATAAATAAAATCAGAAACAAGATGGGGGTGCATTACCTTGGACCCCAAAGAAATTTAAAAAATAATAAGAGGTTACTATGAAAAACTGCATGCCAACCAAGGAGACAATTTAGATGAAATGGACAATTTCCTAGAAACACATAAACAACCTACACTGACTTGAGAAGAATCAGAAGACCTCAGCAAACCAATCACAAGAAAAGAGATTGAATCAGTCATCAAAAACCTATGAACAAAGAAAAACCAGGACTGATGCTTCACAGGCAAATTTTACCAAACATTCCAAGAAGAATTAATACCATTCCTGCTCAAACCCTTGCAAGAAATTGAAGAAGAGGCAACACTACCTAGTTCATTCTATGAAGTCAACATTATCCTAATACCAAGGCCAGATAAAGATACTACAAAGAAAAGAAAACTTCAGTCCAATCTCTCTAATGAATATAGATCCAAAAATCCTCAACAAAATATTTGCAAATCTAATTCAACAGCATATTAAAAAATTATACATCATGGGTTTTATCCCAGGTATGCAGGGGTGGTTCATTATAAGAAAAGCAATTAAGATAATATACCACATTGACAAATCAAAGGGGAAAAAACATATAATCATCTCAGTTGTTGCAGAAAAGGCATTTGACAAAATCCAGCATCCTTTCTTGATAAAAACACTTCAGAAGTAGGAATCGAAGGAAATTTCCTCAATATGATAAAGGGCATATATGAAAAACCCACAGCCAACATCATACTCAATGGACACAGACTGAAAGTTTTGCCTCTGAGATCAGGAATGAGACAAGGATGCCCACTCTCACCACTGTTATTCAACATGGTGCTTGAGGTTCTAGCTAGAGCAATTAGGCAAGAAAAAGAAAAGATATCCAATTGAAAAGGAAGACGAATTTTACTTCTTCATTACTTTACTTCATTATTCTCAGATAACATGATCCTATGTGGGAAAATCCTGAGAAATCCACAACAAAACTACTTGAGCTAATAAATTCAGCAAAATAGCAGGATACAAGATTAATGTGCAAAAATCAGTAGTGTTTCTAGACGCTAGGAATGAGCCAATTGAGGAGGCAATTAATAAAAAAAATCCATTCACAATAGCAACTAAAAGAATCAAGTGGCCAGGAATAAACTTAACCAAGTATATAAAGGACCTGTACTCAGAAGACTACAAAACATTGCTTAAAGAAATCAAAGAAGACCTAAATAGGTGGAAGGACATTCCATGTTCATGGATAGAAAGGCTAAATATAGTTAAGATGTCAATTCCACCCAAACTAATCTACTGATTCAATGCAATAACAATCAAAATTCTAACAACCTACTTTGCAGAATTGGGAAAGTTAGTTATCAAATTTATTTGGAAGGGAAAGGGATCACAAATAGCCAAAAATATCATAAAAAAGAAGAATGAAGTGGGAGGTCTTACACTTGCTGACTTTAAAGCTTATTATAAAGCCACAGTGATCAAAACAGCATGGTACTGGCACAAAGATAGACATCTTGATCAATGGAATCAAAATGAGAGCTCAGAATAGATCCTCAGATCTATGGTCATTTGATTTTGGACAAGGACCCCAAATCCACTGAACTGGGGCAGAATAGTCTTTTCAATAAAAGGTGGCTGGGAGAACTGGATATCCATAAAGAAATGAAAGAGGACTGCTACCTCACATCCTGTACAAAAATTAACTCAAAGTGGATCAAAGACCTAAATGTAAGAGTCAGTACCATATATGTTCAGGATGTATAACAAGGTTGAACTTAAAATGTTTGGAAATAGATATGGGGTGAGGGTAGCTCGTTAGTGGGAACATAAGGAATAGTGCTGTATTGTAGGTGATTTTGCTTGAAAGGGGTTGTTTAGTCATATATGTCACAGATTAACACTACAAATTTAATAAGTACTTGCATAAATTGTTACAAATGTACAACACTGGTACAAAGTGTTAATAATAGACTGGTATGTGGGGGAAATACCTATTGCAAGCTACAGACTATAGTTAACAGTAATACCTTAAAATTTTTTCATCAACAGTAACAGGTGTACCACACCAATACTAAGCGTCAATAATAGGGGGAGATAAGGAATATGGGGAGTTTGGGGTTTTCTTTTTTTGTCTCTGATAATTCTCGTTTTGGAGTAATTAAAATTGTCTAAAAGTGACTGTGATGGTGATCGTACAAATTGGATGGGATATACGATAAGTGAATATATCTCAATAAGATCTGAAAAAAGATGTGTAATGATGGCTATCATTTATAGAGTGCCTTATTTAATGATATACTCCTCACTTCAACGATATCAGTAGTATATAATTAGTCTCCTTTTACAAAACAAGGGTCTGAAATCAATCACACAGCTATCTGATGGCGGAGTGAGAATTTTAGGGGATTTGAACCCTGCTCTCTCTACTTCCAAGGGCATTTTTTTTCACTACAGCCCAACTCCTCACTACAGGTATCCTACTCTGCTTAAATAGACCTTTTGTCTGGGCATTTTAAATCCTGCTCTAAAGAGCATAAATATGTTTGTCTATTTGCATATATTGTTGATTGCTTTTCTCAATGGGATTGTTCAAATTATAATTCAATCGGGAGGGTATGAGGCTTCCTACTTCATAAAATAAAAATATTGGTTAATTTAATAGATGTAAAGTGATTCTTTGTTGCTAAGATTTAAATTTTTTATTGCCATAATTAACTGCCTTTTAATACACCAATTCTCCATTCTATAGAGTGGACCTTAAAGAAGGGCTAATCCTTAAACTGGAAATGGGAAGAAATGGGAACGGTCATTAGATCTTTTATTCACATTTATTGACTTAGCAGTCATCCAGTTCCCACTATAGGCCAGGCACTGGGCTACGGTTGGAGATATGAAGAGGAAAAAGAAAGCCCATTCCTGACATCAAAGAGCTTGTGGACCAAAAAGAGAGACAGACACATAAATAGAAAATTACAGTTCACTATGACCAGCACCGTGTACGCAGTAAGCAGAGAATGTGTTAGGTAACACAGATAAAAGCATCTCAGCTATCTTCAAGGAGTCCTGGAAGCCTTTTTGGAGATGGTAAAGCCAGAGCTCCATCTTGAAGAGCAGCAGAAGTTAGTTGGCTTTTCACTGACATCCCCAACCCCCAGCAGAATTAATTGCTTCTTTATGAATTAATTTAAAATGTTCCTTTATTAGAGCACTTAACAGGGCATTGTGCTGATTTATTTCCACGTCTCTCTCTCTTTCATTGATTGAGTTTCTTGAAGGGAGGAACTAAATCCTGAATTAACCTAGTACAATGCACGATAAAGCAGAAAAAATGCAGCAAACATTTATTGAATTATATTAAAATTCTAGCCATGAAGCAATTTCTTCCCATATTTTCTTCTTGACATTTAAATAAGCATGTGTGATTTTCCTTTGCTTATGAAAATAATACTGTTTACCACATACCCATCAGAATGACTAAAAAGAAAAGAATAGAAAATAAGTCTTGGTGAAGGATATGTAGCAACAGAAAGGCCCATTCATTGCTGGAAGCAATAGAAATTGGTACACCTACTTTGGAAAACTATTTGACAGTATCTACTAAAGCTGATTCGTACCCAGTAGTTCCATTCCTAGATATATACCTAATACAAACACATTTATATATATATATATATGTATATATGTATGTATATAGATATGTAATGTGTGTATATATATATGTAATGTATATATATATACACATATATACATACATACACACACTCACCCCCAAATGCCATTATCTTTGATGTAATCTTGTGTGGGCAGACCTATCAGTGTTAATTAGATTGTAATTCTTTGATGTTTCCATGGAGATGCACCCCATCCAAATGTGGGTGATAACTCTGATGAGATATTTTCCATGGAGGCGTGGCCCCACCCATTCAGGGTGGGCCTTGATCAGTGGAGCCACATAAATGAGCTGACTCAAAGAGAAGGAACTCAGTGCAGCTGAGAGTGACATTTTGAAGAGGAGCTGTGGCCTAGAGAGGAACGTCCTGGGAGAAAGCCATTTTGAAACCAGAACTTGGAGCAGATGCTGGCCACATGCCTTCCCAGCTAACAGGTTTTCCGGACACCACTGGCCATCCTCCAGTGAAGGTACCCTTTGTTGATGGACACTTTATGGCCTTAAGACTGTAACTTTGTAATTAAATAAAACCCCTTTTATAAAAGCCAATCCATCTCTAGTGTCTTGCATTCCAGCAGCATTACCAAACTAGAAAAAGCCTCAAATGAGAAAATCCACAGTTGCTCACCAAAAGTTGAATGGATAAACTATTGTGGTACAGTCACACTCAGCAAAGATAATGAATCTACATTCAAACAACATAAAAGAATTTTATAAAAATTATTTTAAGGGCAAAGGGCCAGAATTTTTTTTTTTTAAAAAGTGCAATGCATGAGTGTATGCATTCTGTATGATTCCTTTTACATAAAGAATAAAATAGGTAAAATTATCTGTGCTATTAGAAGTCAAGAAATGTAGTTGGTAGGGGAGGGTGGACTAAGACGGAGCAGGAAAGGGGCTTCTGGAAGTGATATTTAGGTTCTGTTTGATCTGGGTGCTGGTTGTAGATGTACACTCAGTTCGTGGCCTTGTTTTTTATATATATTATACTTCAAATTAAAATATTTTTTAATAATATGTCTTATTTTAGAGAAAGCTGGAAAATACAGAAATGTTTTAAAAAGAAAATTTAAATCACCCACAATCCCGCTATTTAGAGATAGCTACTGTTAAATTTGGATTATTTCCTTCCAGTCATTTTTGAAGACGGTGTCCACATACTTCCTCTCCCTCCCACACCCCCACATCTTCACACACACATTTTGCTAAGTTAGATTCATACCTACTTAATTTTACTTCTGTTTTTTAAAACAAAATCCATATTATCAAATATTTTTTGCAAGCATGCTTTTTTAAGTTGTTACAATGTATTCCACTAATACATTTAATCAGTTCCCTCATAAGTTTTGGTAATTTTTTATTTGCTTTTTACTAAAAAAAAAAAAACAAAATTATTCCATTATTCTACAAACACATGAGGGAACACTCTTTAAGTTCTGCATTCATTCTATATTTCCCTTCCTAAAGCTGCCTTTCCGAAGGTGTGAGGGCTCAGCTCCTTGCTTCAGATCATTTATTATTGTTATTTCGCTTCACTCAGGACTAAAGTAGCTGCCGCTTTGTACAGAGCTAAGGTATCGGCTCCCGGGGCATGGATCCCGGCCGCCCTGCGCACCTGTGTTTTAGGCACCCGGCTTGGATCCCTTACTCCGCGCTTCGCAGTGCGGCCCCACAGCGCCTTCGCGCCACCCGGTTGCCGTGGGAACCGCAGAGCGCGGCTGCACCCGCAGTCCAAGTTGTGTCCGAGGGGGCGAGGGGTACCGGAGCCCGGTAATGGAGCTGCCAGATCCGGTCCGCCAGCGGCTGGGAAATTTCAGTCGGACCGTGTTCAGCGACTCGAACCGGACTGGGCCGCAGAACAACGAGGGTCCGGGTGAGTGGCCTGGGCCCAGCGAAGGGGGCGTGGCCCGCGGAGGGCCTGGCGCTGGTTTGGAGCGGCCAGAGTTTGCCCGGACCTAAAATGGCGGCTTCGCCTTCACCTGGTTCACTGCGGGGCGGTCAACGCCTTGGAGGAGGGGTGGGGCCGGGACTGGGGAGCTTCTGGGCCGGAACGCGGGTCGGGTCCTTATGGGGTCGCGCAGCGACTTGCCCAGTCATAGCAGGCGTTGCGGCCGAGCTGGCGCGGGCCTTTGCACCGCGTGAGGCTCAGCGCTGCCTGGGAGAAGACTGAAGAATTTAAATTCGAGAGCCGCCTTAGCCGCGCACGGCCCTTCCCGCGCCCTGCCTGAAGGCCGTGGTTGCTTTTTCTCCGGCGTCTGCCCTGCTTTTCTGGCCATGATGGGATTTGGGCAGATGGGGAGTAAGGGAGAACCACCCAAGGATCCTCCCCATCACCCTCCTCCTTCCCTGTCCCTGTGAAATATATTTGCCTTTTCTCACTTCCTGGCAGAATAAGTACGTTCCTTGACATGTCCGTTTTACAGCACGAGAAATGAAAAAAAAAAAAAAATGTTTTTAATGAGTCATTTTAAACTGCTATCCACTCTAGAGTGACAGCTGCCGCACTAGCAGACTCTTCAACAAAACTGGTCACCTTCCCAGCCTTTTCCTCATCGCCTATATATAGCTCTTTCTCTAAGTCTGGTAACAAAATACCACGATGCAACATTTAACACGGTAACAAGTGAAAACGCAGTTTCCTTCAAAGCGGTTTTTCCTCCTGAGTCATGATGATAGATAGCATCCTGTCGACCAAACTTTTGCGGTTTTTATCACTTCTGGGGAACCGAAATCTTTTCCTCTCGTTGATTTTGGGATTTTTTTAAAAGGGGGAGAGAATAGCAAGGTCTTTTCCCTTAGTTGCATTTTGTCACCCCGATCACTTGTCTGTCCCCAATTTCTAAGCCTTTTTATGATTTAGGATGTACCAAGAAAAATTAGGTTTTCGTGTTTCTGATTCTACAGCTAAGGCTTAACAGACACTAAAATCCGATAGCAAGGCAGTGATTTAAATCAGGAGTCAGCTGAAATTTGAATTTCATGTTGTTTTCATGTGTCATGAAATATTATTTTTATTTTTTTCAGCCGTTTAACAATGTGAAAAAACACTCTTAGCTCACTGGCAATACAGAAACAGGCAGCTGGCCAGAATTTTGCCTACCCTTCGTTTATATTTTGTAATATTTTAATTATATTCAGTTTGCAAAATTCAACTTGTACTTTTTTTTTTTTAATTTGAAAGCAATCACTGTTTATTAACTGACCAGATTATAAAAATAATCATAGTAGACACCTTAGTTCATCCTTCTAATAAGCCTATTGATCTGGTCTTCCCTGTTGCCAGCATCTCCCCCTTCTACAAAATGGGTGGTCTTTTTCTTCATCCCCCCTCTGGGAGAAGATAATTTGAAGGGCCACAGGAAATTGTTTGCTTCTTTGAAGCGTTTCCCAACAGTATAGAGCTCATGAATCAGGTCTTCCATGCAGATGATGCCATATTTACCAAGCGATCGTGCAATCAAAGAGTTACCTGTCAAGGCAATCCGCTTCTTATTGATTTTGCCGTAACCACGCTTATAGATTAGTTCGTTTACTGACTTCAGGTTCGGGTACCCCCATGCAATATATGGTTCCACAATCCTCAGCATGTTAATTGAGGCCTTGTTGAGCTTAACAAAGGTGCCATTGAAGATTTGGCGAAGGCGAAGAAGTTGCAACACTTTTCGGACCTTTGGGCTCACGCCATTGATACCTCTGATCCTAATGACAAATGCCAATTTGGGTTCCGTAGGTACATAGAAGTTGCCAGCTTTTCTTGCCATTCTAGCCATTCGAATCTCAGTGCTGTACATTTGCCTATATTCCTTGTGATAGTGCTTGGCTTTTTCATAGATAAGCTTCCTCCTTGCCTTTCGGAGCATCTTTTGGGCAAACTTCTTTCTCAAGCGCTTGATCTTCAGTTCGACAAAATTTCTTCGCTTTTTCTTGAGGGTTTCCGGCACAGCCGGCACCTTCTTCTTCTTCTTCTCTTCGACACCCTCCATGGTTCCAGCCGGAAAAGAGAGCTCAACTTGTACTTTTGTAAAATTTGATGAAGTGATGTCTTGTGCTTTTAAGGTTCATTTACATATCACCGTCATCTTCACTTGAGCTATTATAAAATTGATATGCTGAAATATGAACACAGCATAACTAAAGATGTTCATGCACAACATTTCTAACAGAAAAACTTTTCTTTGCAAAATTTTTACTACAGCTTCTGTCCCCAAGGTACTAAAATTTTCAGCTTAACCAATTTATCATTATTTTTTCCATATTTTCTTCTTTGTAGATCTGAAGTGGGTTTGATTATTTGTACTGTGTTTGTAAGTTTATCTCACTACCATGTCCACAGCTAACCAAGAGCTGTACTGTTATGAAAAAAATCCTAGGCTGATGATTTTAAGATTTTAAGAATTCATTCTTTTATCAGTGGTGGTTTAAAAAATACGTGCAAGCAAAGGAGAGGCTAGGCCTCCCTATATTTGTGCCTAAGAGTCTCCTCCTGAATGCCTCTTTGTTGCTCAGATGTGGCCCTCTATCTCTGGCTAAGCCAACTTGAAAGGTGAAATCACTGCCCTCCCCCCTACGTGGGACCAGACACCCAGGGGAGTGAATCTCCCTGGCAACGTGGAATATGACTCCCGGAGAGGAATGTAGACCCGGCATCGTGGGATGGAGAACATCTTCTTGACCAAAAGGGGGATGTGAAAGGAAATGAAATAAGCTTCAGTGGCAGAGAGATTCCAAAACGAGCCGAGAGATCACTCTGGTGGGCACTCTTACGCACACTTTAGACAACCTTTTTTAGGTTCTAAAGAATTGGGGTAGCTGGTGGTGGATACCTGAAACTATTAAACTACAACCCAGAACCCATGAATCTCGAAGACAGTTGTATAAAAATGTAGCTTATGAGGGGTGACAATGGGATTGGGAATGCCATAAGGACCAAACTCCACTTTATCTAGTTTATGGATGGATGTGTAGAAAAGTAGGGGAAGGAAACAAACAGACAAAGGTACCCAGTGTTCTTTTTTACTTCAATTGCTCTTTTTCACTCTAATTATTATTCTTGTTATTTTTGTGTGTGTGCTAATGAAGGTGTCAGGGATTGATTTAGGTGATGAATGTACAACTATGTAATGGTACTGTAAACAATCGAAAGTACAATTTGTTTGTATGACTGCGTGGTATGTGAATATATCTCAATAAAATGATGATTAAAAAAAAAAAATATGTGCAAGCAAAAGTAGATCATAATAATCAGGTTTATTCTTGGAGCTAAAGGAAACCTTGCTGTGAGAGATTATGATTCTTATTTTTTTTAATTATTGAATAACATTCGAACTACTCAGCTGTGGAAAAAGAAAAAATAATCCGTTTTCAAGAAATTATTTTGGAACCTTTGTAAATTCCTATGTTTAGAGCAATTGATTTCAAATTACAATTTCTGCTCTTAAATTGGGGGGGAGGGGTGTTAAAGTGAGCTGGGGTGGGAGTGGGTTCTTTGCTAAAAGTTTTAATCCACAATTTAGAATAAGTACCTCTAGGGGGGAAATTTCTTCTGGGGTGAGGGAACATGATCAAGGAAGAATTTATGGAAAATGGGACACTGAATTGCATGTTAAAGAATGGGTGGGATTAGGGTATGCTGAAAAGGGGATGTGTCAATAATTTTGGGAGATTATATGAGACTAGTGTTTATGTATTCAATGTATTCATTTTATAGGCTCTTCGGTAGAGTTCTGTGTAACTATACCAGCAGTATGCAAACAAATCAGCAGACTGTAATGACAAAATGATAAAGTAATTGAGAAATATAAAATATGCTCCCAAATAGCCAGTATTTGAACTAAATGGTATTATGATGAATATTCCTTTCACCATCAATGATTATGAATAGGCATAAAATTTTTGAGTTTTGTTGAACCAATACTATAGTTGTTAATTCTAAGGAATGAAAGGACTTGTAGGGCATAGATCAGGATTTAGAGTTTGTTCCTTTTCTTTCTGTTTTTTCTGTAGATAATGAAATGGTCTCCAGTTTGGCCTTGCAGATGTCGATTTATTTTAACACCTACTTTTTCCCGCTTTGGTGGGTGAGCAGCATTATGATGCTTCAGCTGAAGGTAAGTCTACACTTTTATACTTCCACTAGGTCTCTTCTACCCATACCTGGCATTATTACATTGTCAGTAAAATTAAAGTCCTAATTATTTTATTCTGTCTCTGGTTAGATTCATGATAAGTGGCATTTTACAAACATTTTTATTTTTATTTTTTAGTATTCAGTCTTGCCTGACTACTACAAATTCATTGTGGTCACTGTTATCATCCTCATAACCTTAATTGAGGCCATCCGATTGTATCTGGGCTACATGGGTAACCTACAGGAGAAGGTAGGCTCTTCTTTCCTTCCCATCGGTGCTGCACGTAAATGCAGTAGGGTTTTCATAGCAATGAAGAGGCCTTGAGATGCAGCGGTGTTCTACTTTTGTCACTGTGGTTTGTTTGCTTAATCTCTCCAACCTTGGTCTCCTCATACATAAGATATGAAAAATATTTACTTCAGATTTGTTGGGACAAAATGAAATGATTTATTTAAAGTACCTGAACACAGTAAGCACTTAAGAATTGATCGTTTTACCTCTTCTTTTCATCATTCTTGAAAATACTTGGTCAACTAAACGTGTTTATTTGGATCCTGAATAAGAAAGTGGGGTGGGAGTGGGGGAGTTGGGGGATATAAATTCATTTCCTATGCCTGGCACAAAGATTGTTTTCTGGGTCATCATGTTGCCTAAGCATTTACTGTGACAACAGCTTGGGGATGATGCCTAAAGATTTATGTGGTTTTTCTAGGCACTTCATAATTAGGCCCTGTCCAGCCTGTCTTACTGTATTTTCTGCTATTTTCTAACCCAAGCATCCATTCCTGCCTGACGTGGTGATTACCTATCATGCTTGCTTCACATCTTTGCTTATTTCCCTTCTTTCCTCTTCTTTCATTCTACCCATCCTTGAAGTCTTTTATTCACATATCCTAATCACTTTCTTGTCTTATTTCTTATAGCACTTAGTTTATACCTCTAAATGTTGCATTTAATTATTCACCAAAGTGTAGTAGTCTTAAGACTATTTCACATAAGTTAGCTTTGTCTTCCCACCTAGACTCTAAATTCTTTGAGGACAGGGATCATGTCATACTTCTTTCGAATTGTCCATGGATCCTTGCCCAGTGTGGGCTCACATTAGTGCTAAGTATTCATCTGTATAATCAGAACATTGTACTTTACTGATCATATTACTCTTAATGTGTGTCCTTACAGGTTCCTGAGTTGGCTGGCTTTTGGCTTTTGAGCCTTTTATTGCAATTGCCTTTAATTCTTTTCTTGCTCTTTAATGAAGGCCTGAAGAATCTGCCATTGGAAAGAGCAATACATATCATCTTCACTATCTTCCTTACATTCCAAGTTGTTGCAGCATTTCTTGCTTTGAGGAAAATGGTAAATCAGTTGGCAACCCGTTTCCACCTCCAAGACTTTGACCGACTCTCTGCAAATAGGGGAGACAGGCAAAGGATGAGGTCATGTGTAGAAGAAATTTGACCCAGTGCTGTTGAGTGGAAATCTGAAAGATCATTCTAGAAGACTCTAAAAGTTAGGAAATTATCAGAGATCTAGCATGAGAAAGAGGTCGAAGCAAGTGTTTTGAATTGTCTACTCCCGAGCTCTGAAATTCCAAGGTTAGGAGGAATGATAAGGTTTTGTTTGCACAGTACCTGAAAGCAGTAAGTTAACCCTGAAACCTAGATATTGTCCACCTGATGCCAAATATCTTAATTTTTTATCATTGTTGACCTTTTTCTGGTGTGTAGAAATCTGTCTGTTGGTGTTCATAATTTACCAGTTTTACTGTAATATTTCTAGTTAGGAGCTGTAAATAGAAATATGTACATTTCTTTTAAGCTTGTCTTTTACCCACATCTTAGCTGTATATCTCACCAGGTTTCTTAAACTACTTGGAAGTGCTTGTCAGTATTTTTGTGTTTTAGACTGTATTGAAAAGCTAGGAGACCCAATTTTCTAGCTTGCTAGGGTTAGATTCTAACCCTAGTATTATCTGTTATACTGAGGTTAAGAAGAAAACAGGTGGCTTATCATGGTACTTGGGAAATATTTTTATCATAAAATTGTCACTTTCATAAAATCACGTTCAGTATTTTTGGTGGTGGTGTGAAAAAATTTTTTCAATAAATTATAAAGTATTTATGTTCAAGTTATGCTAAAGCAAATCATTCCTGACTTGTGCAGTTCTTTTGGGCTATAGGTTTGTTATTTTTATTACAGAGTGCATTCTTTCTTGCAAGAGAAGAAAACCAAACCTTCTACGTAGTAGGCACTGCCTAAGCACATTAACCCTTGTGATCTCATCTACTAGATCACTGTTCACTGAAGAACTGTTTCCTACCAAGCAAATTCACATGAAGCTAATAATTATCAAGAGCTAAGATGGCCATAGGGACTTTAACTAGCATGTTCCCTTGCTAATAGGGAAAACCTATTTAAGGAAATTCAGTGAAGAACAAAGTTGCTTGGGTATATGTGAACATTGCTTTTAAGAGATTGTTGGATTGCCTTAAGGGATATAATATTTTCATCACAGTTTTTCTTCTTTCCTATAGGGAAATGTGCCTTTGTAAGCAATCTGTTTCACTGAGGGTTGGTTGTAGCTACATTAAAAATCATTCTCTCCAATTTTCCGT
This sequence comes from Choloepus didactylus, assembly GCF_015220235.1. Taxonomy (NCBI): domain Eukaryota; kingdom Metazoa; phylum Chordata; class Mammalia; order Pilosa; family Megalonychidae; genus Choloepus; species Choloepus didactylus. Next base: position 29,448,805 of record NC_051323.1, read on the forward strand.
TCTTGCAATTCATGCTCATCTTAGGATGTATTGCCTTATTCATTCTTTTTTTACTTAATTTTTTAAAATGTCTTCGCTTCCCACTCTCTCTTAATTATACCAGAGCAAACTATGCTTATTTTATTATTTCCACTTTAAAAAAATTACAGGTAAAATTCAATCAAAGGTTTCTTCCTATGTATTGACTAATTAATCTTTTACCTGCTTGGAGGGGGTTTCTCTTACCAGTCACTACATATACGTCCAGTAATTTGAAATTCAAAATAAATTTCTGTCTGGACAATTTTCTAAAACTTAAATTTGTTTGCATTTATTTCCCAGATAGGAATAGATAAGTGATTCATAAGAGAACATAAAATAAAAAAATTAAGTCTGCAAAACAAATTACGGGAATAATCAAGAAACACTTTTTTATTTCAAGATTATTTCCAGTTTTCTTTGAAATAATATCTCCTCTGGTACATTCAACTTTTAATATAGGACTAAGAAGTTAATAGCTAAAATGTTATAGTCATAATCATTAAAAAAAGAGTTTTTAAAGAACATAAAAGTTTGAAGAAAATGAATTTTATTTATTAAAATTTTACAAATAATTTTGCTGTATGTTATATTGCTTAAAGTGCAAATAAGGGTGAGGGAAAAAGAAGCTAAGAAAGTCAATTGAGAGCATGACCAAGTCATTCATTTGTTTGTTTTTCATCTTAACAGTCAAACCATGATTTTTATGTTAGACTGAACCAATATTTTCTATTGGATTTTACCTGGTTCCTTCTGTAAGTATATGAAAATTGAGGTAGAGAAGACTTTCACATGTCAGTAAATTTAGAATTCAGGCAGTCTTTACTTTTATTTTATCTGAATAGTTTGCCCATCCTTAATTCTTATTACATCCTTCTCTCCTTGGGTTCACACACATCTCAAAATTTCTAGTTAAGACACTGAGCCTCACATATATTTTGTCCTTCCCTTATATTTTCTTCCAGAGGCTTTTTCTCATCAGCAACAAGGTGGGTGTAAATTTCTGTAAGCTGAGATGATTTTTTAAAATTGGAATTTATTAATTTAACATATATTTGAAAGCCTAGTATATGCAAGGAGTAGTGGAGAATTCACAGAGAAATAAGACATGTTCCTGGCTCTCAAGGGTATGGTGTGGGAGATAAAACATTTGGAAGACAACCTTGAGACAAAGTTGAAAAGTGTAACTTCATCAGGGACATGCCTTCAGTGAGTTTCTACCTGAGAAGTACCTGATAGGTGATAGGCCCTTGGCTTTCTGAGCACCTGCCCTGTGCATTCCTAACACTTCGTGTCCAGAGAGCACACTGACCCTTCACCACCTTCATTCAGTGTTTGCTATTGGCTTGGTCTGTCTGAGCAGGGTGTATGCTGTTAAATGCTTACACACTGGCACAAGAAGTTTACTGTCTGCTGGAAAATGCAGACAAACAAATTGGAGAAGTCACAGTGATAGCACAGTGTGGCAAGTGGGATACAGTAGTATTAAAGAAAGAGACATCTGAATGAGACAAGGAATCTGGAAGCTTTCCCAAAGAAAGTGACACAAGATTTAAAGAATGAGTGGGTACTAAGTACAGTATTATTAAGGTCAGTATTTAGGGACAGAAATAATGACAACTGTGAGTACTATTTCAGATACTATAAGTTCTCTGAGTTTCTTAGCTGTTAAAGCAAATACCATACAATGGATTGGCTTAACAACAAGAATTTTCTGTTTCATGGTTTCAGAGGCTAGCAGGCTTGCTTCTTCTCAGGGCATAAGTATCTTCTGGCTGGCCAGTAGTCTTTGGGGTTCCTTGGCTTTTCCGTCCTGTGGCAATGTACTTGGTGGTGTCTTCTTTCTCTTCTGGGTTCTGTTGCCGTCCAGCTTCTGTCTGCTCCCTGTGGCTTCTCCTCCTGTCTTCAACTTCCTTTGCTTATAAAGACTTCAGCCATATTGGTTAGGCCCACCCTCAATCAGTTTGGACACACCTTAACTAATTACATCTTCCATTGTCCTTTTTACAAATGGTTTCACACAGGAATGGATTAAGATTAAAAACATGTTTTTTGGGGGGTGGGGTGGGGTGGGGCGGGGATACATAATTCAATCTGCCACACAAGTAATTTGGTAAAGCCCATGGGAAGGGTGCATGAGAAGAAACGGCACAAGATAAGTCAGAGAAGCTTGGGAGGAGGCAGTATGCTAAGCTAAAGATTATAATATTGTCCTGAATCCCCAAATAGTTTAAACAGTGGAGTATCATGAGCAGTTTTAAGTTTTAGAAAGATCTCTGTGGAGACAGTATGGAAAATTGATCAAAAGGATTGAACTAGAAAAAGACTAATTAGGAACCTGATGAAATAACTTAGGGAACAACAAGCTGGCCTGGATAAAGTCAGTGGCAGTAAAATAAACTTGAATAGAATCATTGAAGTTTGAAAAATAATTTTATTTTATATTTTAAAATGGAATTTTAATTGGAAGTTTTTTCTCAATTCATCCTTTCTAGGGTGACACCCAATAGTAAGTAAAATGGCATGCTCACTGTCCTATTGGCCTCCCAGTTGTTAAATTATTATTAGACTTAAATAGAACTCTATTTGAAACAGTCTTTTATATTTTCATTTGGCATAAATTGTTCTTTGCTTGCATAAGTTAAGATTACATGTTTTAAAAACTTAAATTTTAAAAGAAATAGAATCAAAACAAAATTTTGAGAGTAAAAAAAAAGAAAACCGTCTCTAATTCCACCACCCTAAAATAACCACTATTAACTATTGTCATGTTTCCTTGCAGTTTTTCCTTTGCAAATTTTTTTTTGCAAATGTTTTTTAAAAAAAAACAAAAACACAATAGGAACGATAGGCGCTGTTGACTTTGCACCCTCTTTTCTGAAAACATTGTACGTATTTACCTGTGTTTCTACAGTCACATAACCATCAACTTAAATGGTTGCATAATAGTCCATCAAGTAGATGGACCATAATTCACTTATGTTCTCTCCTATTGGATATTTATGTTGTTTTCTTCTATTGCATTTATATGTAATGTTGTAATGAACATCTTCATGCATACTGCTTTTTCCATATTTTAGATGATTCTTTTAATTAATAAGCTAGATTCTTAGAAGTGAAATTGCTGGGTCATGGAATGTGAACATTTTAAGGACATATTTTAAGGGCATAATGCCAAATTATAATAACCATTTTCTGCCATTCACCACCCACAATTCTAAAGTTATTACAATGAAAATTTTGATAAGGATCAACTTATGGACCTTTGTTACCCATTCATCTCTTTGGTGTTTTCTGAGTAGCTACCACAGAAACACTGAGTCTCCTGAAGAGGGAAAAAAAAATCTAAAAGCTGTGAAAGGAGAAGTGCAAAGAATTAAAAAATATATTTTTTTGAATTAAAGAAAGACTGATAAGGGACAGGAAAAGGATTAGGCAAGCTGGTCACAGTCAGCAACAGACAGTGAGCTGTGACACAATAAAAACTAGGTCATTGAGTTGGGACAGCCCTAGGACATAAAAAGACTGAAATGAAGTAAAGCTCTGGATTACTTTGTTCTTGAATATTGAATTTTTTCAGAAGCATGGAGCATGATAAGCCAAGATTGGAAACATAGCCAAGAAAAAGAGGTCTTTAAGGGATTGTTTAAAATGTGCTGAAGGAATAATTTGTTTTGGTCTTAAATAGCTCAAAAAAAGTAAATTGACATAAAGCTTTTGCATAACAGAATAGGCGTGGAGGCAGAAAACAATGAGGCAAACAGAATAGCTTACCCTATAAATTTGTTAGCATGCAAAATGTTAGATTTTGATCATAGAGAAGGTTTATCAGAAGACTTAAATCCTGTATTTTGTAAGTGCAATTAATACTCATTTGTTATAGGTATATATCTTTATGTTTAAAAGATTGTTAATTTGGGGATTTTAAGTCAATAAAAAACTAAACAGTTAATGGAGCATTGTTAGAATCAGTCTAGAAATCTTTTTTTTTTTCCCCAGGTTTAAGCATTTAAAAACATTCAGGCCCTAAATAAATGCGTTTATATAAAGATTTAACCACGACATTTAAATTCACCTTGTTTCTTAGGTAAACTAACATTTTTCCAAAAATGAGGGTAGGCATTGGTGTATCATCCTTTCAACTGAAGTCAAGAAAGGATAAAACTCTTAAAAGCGAGATACAAACCAGAGAATGTATATTGTATAAAAAATGAAAGACATTTGGAAATTTATGTTATCAACATGCTCAAGCTAAACAATTTCCACAGCTGTCCATCCTTGTCTGGAGAGGATTTTTAACCTGTTGAAATATACAATCACAATATATATACCTCAGCTGTTTGTCCTTCATTGTTCCACAGACCTAAGTGTTTACCACTCAGCTACATTAAAAATGTAGACTTTTAAAAATAGCAATCAACCAAGAATAGCTTTGTCTTTAATTTTTCAGAACTTTAATAGCACTATATACAGCTGATAGGAAAGTGGTATTATTGATTCATCTTTAAAGGATTTTAATTTCCAATCCTCTGTCTGTACCATCCTGGTTTTTGCCTATGTACCTTTTCTCTCCGTACTTCTCTCTGTGCATGTAATAATCTTACCCACCTGCTAAAATTCTACTTATTTTTTCATGCCTGGCTCAACTGTCATATCCTCTATGGCAATTTCCCATTGTCCCCTATTTCCAGGTAACACTTGCACTATATTTTTGTATCTCTGCTGAACTTGTTTTATTACTTCATCTTTTTTTTTTTTTTTTTTAATATTTCCACATTTTCCCCCAGTCCTTCAAGGGGGCTTTGCAAATATTTTTTATTCTCTGCCCAAATTACTCTGGGATGTATTGGGGCTTCACTCTAACCTGTACAAACCAACCAGATCTCACTCCCTATTCAGAGTTCCATGTAATTATGGTGTGTGAGTAAACTGACCATACAATTATATAGTGTGCTACAGAGAATGTGGATTTTGCACCAAATAAACATCTCCTCCTTTGGTCCCACACAGAAGCCGAAGTTTTGAAATGCAGTTAATATCATCCTCTACCCTTAGTCTGATCCACCCGAGTCTCAACCAAGTCCATTTTGTTCATTTCTCAAATCGAAGTCTGATCTCCTTTTAACCTCTTCAGCTGTTGCTGCATGGGGCAATGCTGACACTCACAGATGCCAAACTCTGGCTCCAAGTCCCAGGTGCCACACAGACACCCAAAGCTCCAAGGACCAACCAGGTCACACACAAACAGCTCAGCATCTCAGAATTTAGAAATAACTGTTACAATTCATGAATAGATGTGACTGCTCTAAGAGCTTACAGTCTAGGAAACTTTACATAAGCCTTGCCCTGATAAGCCATGCTTCCCAGATTCAATTCTCAGAGTTTGCACATTATTATTAGTCCATATTAGTGAAGCATTATAATGTTTGTCTTTTTATTTCTGGCTTATTTCACTCAATCTACTGTTCTCAAGGCCCATTCACCTAGTCGCATGCCTCACAACTTCATTTCTTCTTGCTGCCATTGTAAGTATACAACACAGTTCACCATTTGGTTATCAGTCAATGTACCCTTAGGCCACCTCCATCCACTGCAAATCGTGAATACTGCTGCCACAAACAGCAGTGTGCAAATGTCCACTCATGTCCCTGCTCTCAGTTCCTCCAGTGTACAACAGGGTTGCAGGACCATATGGCAACCCTGTACTTAGCTTCCTGTGGGACCTCCACACTGACCTCCAGATGGGGTGCACCATTCTACTTCCCCACCAACAGTGAATCAGTACATCCCTCTCTCCACATTTTCTCCGGCACTTGTATCCCTCTGTCTATTTTTTAAACAGTTTTATTCACACACCATATAATCCATCCTAAGTAAACAATGATTCCCGGTATAATCACAGAGTTATGCATTTGCAACCACAATCTATTTGAGGACATTTCCATTTCTTCTGCAATGAAAGAGGAAGAGGAGAAAAAAATGAAGAAGAAAAAAAGAGAAGAAAAAAATAAAATACAATGACAAGGTCATACAACAACAACAAGAATCCCATATCACTCCCACTCCCTTATATCCACATCTAATAGACATTTAGCTTTGGTATACTGCCTTTGTTACAATTAATGGGAGCATATTAGTGTTACTATTAACTATATCTTTGGTTTGCATTGACTTTATTTTTCCCCTATACTATCCAGTTTTCAACACCTTGCAATGTTGACATTCATTTGTTCTCCTTCATGTAAAAACATTCTTATATTGGTACACTTAATCACCATCATTGACCACTCTAGGCTTCACTAAATTATATGGTTCCAGTCTTTATCATCTATCTCTCTTTCTGGTATCATATATGCCCCTAGCCTTCCTCTTTCACCCGTGCTTGTGCTCATCTTTGTTCAGAGTACTTACGATATTGTGCTACCATCACACAGTATTGTGCTATCTATTTCTGGATCTATACCATCAATCCTGTTGAACATTCTGAACTCCTTCAGCATCAGATGCCCAATCTCTACCCTCTTTCTAGCTCCTGATAACCTGAGTTCTCAATTTTAACTTTCAAGATTTGCTTATTAATGTTAGTTCATATTAGTGACACCATACAGTATCCATTCTTTTGTTTCTGGCTTATTTCACTCAACATAATGTCTACTGTCTACCATTTTGTCTTTTGGATTTTATATGTCATATCTTATTTTATTTTTACTTTTTTCCTCTCTCTCTCTCTTTTTAACATTACTGATAGTCTTCATTTCTACACTCTTCTCCAGAACTCTCTCTCTCCTGTCTTTTCCTATCTGCCTGTAGTGCTCCCTTTAGTATTTCTTATAGAGCAGGTATCTTCTTCACAAACTCTCTCAGTGTCTATTTGTCTGAAAATATTTTAAACTCTCCCTCATTTTTGAAGGACAGTTTTGCCAGATATAGAATTCTTGATTGGCAGTTTTCCTCTTTCAGTATCTTAAATAAATCATACCGCTGCTTTCTTGCCTCCATAGTTTCTACTGAGAAATCTGTATATAGCCTTATCGAGCTTCCCTTGTATGTGATGGATCACTTCTCTCTTGCTGCTTTCAGAATTCTCTCTTTGTCTTTGACATTTGATAACCTGATTATTAACTGTCTTGGAGTAGGTCTATTTGGATCTGTTCTGTTTGGGGTACACTGTATGTCTTGGATCTGTAATTTTATGTCTTTCATAAGAGATGGGAAATTTTCAGTGATTATTTCCTCCATTATTGTTTCTGCCCCTTGTCCCTTTTCTTCTCCTTCTTGGACACCCATGAAACATATATTCACATGCGTGATGTTGTCATTCAATTCCCTGAGACTCTGCTCATATTTTTCCATTCTTTTCCCTACCTGTTCTTTTGTGTTTAGGATTTCAGATGTTCTGTTCTTTATTTCATGAGTCCTTTCTTCTGCATCTTCAAATCTGTATATCTCCATTGTGTATATCTCCATTGTGTTTTTCATCTCTTCTATTGTGCCTTTCATTCCCGTAAGTTCTGCCATTTGTTTCTTCAAGCTTACGAATTCTTCTTTATGGTCACCCAGTGTCTTCTTTATATCCTTCATCTCTTTTGCCACATTTTCCTCCAGCTCAATTTGATTTAGAAGAGTTGTTTGAACATCTTTAATTAGTAGTTTCAACTCCTGTATCTCATTTGAAGTGTACGTTTTTTTTCCTTTGACTGGGCCACATCTTCAATTTTCCTAGTATGACTTATAATTTTTTGTTGTCTAGGCATCTGGTTTCCTTGATTACCCCAGTCAGATTTTCCCAGACCAGATGGGCCCAGGTCTCAGGAGGAGGGTGTAATCAGTGTCAAGTTTCCCTGAGGATGAGACTCAGCAGGTTGTCAGACTTTCCTGTGAGACCTCTAGATGCTGTGCTTTTTCTATTCTGCCCAGTAGGTGGTGCTTGTCAGCCCACAGCTCCCCACTTGTGTAAAGAGGTGTGGTGCCTTTAATTCTCAGCCTGTCCTGGCCAGGGGCTGAGGGTATCAGAAGCCAAGCTTAAGTTGTTTCTGTTCATTTTCTTTTTCCCCAGTCCCTACGTTACTTCATCTTAAAAAAATTATATATATTTTATATGAATATTTTTATACTCATATATGGAATTGCTACTTAATGATAAGGTCTTCAGAGCAAGTGTTTTATTCATTTCTGTATTTCCAATGCATAATGCATCATAAATGTTCAATGAATACTTGGTGAATAAATGAGTGGACTTAACTAAGGGAAGTCATTATAGAGCAGTGGTTAAGAGCATAGGTTTTGGAGGCAGATTATTTATGTTCAAATCCTTGCTCCACTATTTATCAACTTGATCAAGTTATTTAACTTACCTAAACCTTAGTTTCCTCATCTTTAAAATGAGTGATAATAGGACTTTTGCAAGAATTAAATGAGATGAGAATAGCATTGAAAGCATTCATAAGCTGTAAATATTCTTATTATGATTTTATATTCTGGAATTTATAGCCAATTTAATTCCAAGTCTTTAAATGCACCTTGTTGCTTTATGGGCCTAGAAACTTGACCCTCAGCCTTCATTATGCAGGGCTTTTCATTATCTCTATTGTGCTGGTTTGGATATATTATATCCCCCAAAACTCCATGTTCTTTGATGCAGTCTTCTGGGGGCAGATGTATTAGTGTTGATTAGGTTGGAACCTATTGGTTCAGTGTTTCCTTGGAGATGTGAATCAATCAACTTTGGGCGAGACCTTTCATTGGATTATTTCTGTGGAGGTGTTGCCCCATCCATTCAGGGTGGGTCTTTATTGGATCACTGGAATACTTTAAAAAGAGCCACACACAGAACCTAAGATGGCAGCTATGTGAGACAGGGCAAAAAAACACCTCCATGAAAAACACTAGATAAAAATCAGAAAGTGACCCAGAATACCAGTTACAGTGATGCGCCAGCTGGACAAGGTCTGCTAGTACCACAGGGGCCGTATACTTGGTGAAACCAGGAGTCTGCATTCTGAAATGAGTGAGTAAGAGGCTGGAAGACCCGCAGCCACGCGGCGGTGTGGGGAAGCCAGGGGTTGGCGTTTGGAGACCGACTGGTTCTTTTAAGGAAAAAAAAAAAAAAAAAAAAAAAAGGAAAAACCCAGGAGCGGCTGCAGTTGTGACAGTGGGAACCACGCAGTAAAACACAGCAGGAGAGGGCTGAGCCGGCCTCTCGGTGTCTGGCCTGGAGGATAGCCCGCTGCAGATACCCTCAGGGCCAGGGAAGCAAAGGGGAGAGCCGGAAGCAGAAAGAAACCCCACGGCTCGCAGCTGGCTCCCCGGAGGGGTGGATAAACTCCTGCCTGGGGCCGTGCCTACAGCCCAGAGCCCTGCCAGTTATCCTAGGGCTGGGAAGGAGGAACTGTGTGAGGAGGGGGGGGTTGAGACGCCCCATTCGGCCATCTTTGCATCAGGCTGAGAGCGCACCGCTGCATGGCCCGGCGGCCCGGGGCTTCCCTTGAGGGACGGCATGCACTGGTGACGTAGCATGGCATTCCCTAGGCAGAGGTCCTGGAAGATCACAGCTGAGAAAGGGGGCCCACTCAGAAAACCCAGGGACGCTATGCCAAGTCCGATGGTTTGTGGGTCAGCGCGAGAGAGGGTCTGGGGCTGAACTGAAATGAAGGCTTAAACTCTTGCAGTGGCCTTGAATCTCTGGGAACCTGGGAGGTTTGAATATTAAAGCTGTCCTTCCTCCCTGGCCACCCAGACACACGCCCCACATTCAGGGCGGACGGCTCCAGCAACATACCCAAATTGAGTTCACCAACTGAACCACACAAGAATCATTTCCCCACACACTGCGGGGACAAGGTTGAGAACTGACTTGAGGGGTATAGGTGACTCGCAGATGCCATGTGCTGGTTAGTTAGAGAAAGTGTACGCCACCAACTTGTGTTTCTGAAAAAGGAGATGGGTATCTTTTTTTACAACTTGAAAGAACCCTATCAAGCAAAGCAAATGCCAAGAGGCCAAAAACAACAGAAAATCTTAATGCATATGATAAAACCAGACGATATGGAGAACTCAATTCCTAGCACCCAAATCAAAATATCAGAACAGACACAGTACTTGGCACCATTAATCAAAGAACTACAATCGAGGAACAAAAACATGGCAAAGGATTTAAAGGACATCAAGAAGACCATGGCCCAGGATATAAGCAACATAAAGAAGACCCTAGAAGAGCATAAAGAAGACATTGCAAGAGTAAATAAAAATTAGAAGATCTTATGGAAATAAAAGAAACTGTTGGCCAAATTAAAGAGACTCTGGATATTCACAATACAAGATTAGAGGAAGTTGAACAACATCTGAGTGTCCTAGAAGTCCACAGAACAGAAAATGAAAGAACAAAAGAAAGAATGGAGAAAAAAATCGAAAAACTCGAAATGGATCTCAGGGATACGATAGATAAAATTAAACGTCCAAACTTAAGACTCATTGGTGTCCCAGAAGGGGAAGAGAAGGGTAAAGGTCTAGAAAGGGTATTCAAAGAAATTGTTGGGGAAAACTTCCCAAACCTTCTACACAATACAAATACACAAAGCATAAATGCCCAGCGAACTCCAAATAGAATAAATCCAAATAAACCCACTCCAAGACATATTCTCATCAGACTCTCAAATACTGAAGAGAAGGAGCAAGTTCTGAAAGCAGCAAGAGAAAAGCAATTCACCACATACAAAGGAAACAACATATGACTAAGTAGTGACTATTCAGCGGCCACCATGGAGTCGAGAAGGCAGTGGCATGACATATTTAAAATTCTGAGAGAGAAAAATTTCCAACCAAGAATACTTTATCCAGCAAAACTCTCCTTCAAATTTGAGGGAGAGCTTAAATTTTTCACAGACAGACAAATGCTGAGAGAGTTTGCCAGTAAAAGACCTGCCCTACTTCAGATACTAAAGGGAGCCCTACCAACAGAGAAACAAAGAAAGGAGAAAGAGATATAGAGAATTTTAACAGACATACATAGTACCTTGCATCCCAAATCACCGGGACGCTCATTTTTCTCTAGTGATCGTGGATCTTTCTCCAGAAGAGACCATAAGCTGAGACATAAAACAAGCCTCAAGAAATTAAAAAAAAAAAAAAAAATTGAATATACTCAAAGCACATTCTCCAACCACAATGGAATACAAATAGAAGTCAATAATTTTTGAATTGTAACTCCACTATTTACTTCCTACACAATATAAAATACACAAACTCTAATGACAAATCAGTGGTTTTGAACTCAACGTAAAATATGTAATTTTAGACAACTATATAGAGGTGGGGAAATGGAGGAGTATAGGAACATAGTTTATGTGTCCTATTGAAGTGAAGGTGGTATCAAAGAAAAACAAGATTGATATGGATTTAAGAGGTTAATTTTAAGCCCCACAGTAAACACAAAGAAATTATCAGAGAATATGACCATAGAGATGAAAAGTAGAGTATGGGTTAAGAGAAATGGGGGAAGGGGCAATGGGGAGTTAAGAAATGAGTGTAGGGTTGCTATTTGAGGTGAAGGGAAATTTCTATAATGGATGGTGGGAAAGAGCATTACAACATTCTAAATGTGATTAATCCCACTAATGGAAGGCTAGGGAGGGGGTGGAATGGGAAGATTTAGGCTGTATATATGTTTCCACAATTGAAAACAAAAAAAAAGACAGTCTAAATAGATGACAATTGAATGCCAAGGATGAACCTGGATGGGATTGGAGGATGGAGGACAGGAGGCTCAAAGGGACACAAGTGAGACATAAGGAAAAGGAAATATAGAATGTAAGCTTTATATCATTGTTGAATCTCCTGTACTTCTTAGCTGCACTTAATGGGATTGCATAAAAGAATGTTCTTGTTCATAGGAATTGTATATGTGAATTATAGTGTTTGTTCAAGGATGTGTGCAGCTAGCTCTCATATGTTCAGGAGACAGAGCAATAGATGATGGATGATAGATAGGGAGGGAGGGAGAGAGGGAAAGAAATAGCGATGTGACAGCATGTTAAAGTTGGTGGATTGGGCTATCAGGGGAGGGGGGTCAGGGTATGATGGAGTTCTGTGTATGGGGTTAGTATTGTTTTTGCAACTGTTCCTATAACTTTGAATTTATTTCAAAAAAAAAAAAAGAGCCACACAGGCCCAGATGCAGAGCAGCTGTGAGTGACATTTTTGAGAGCAACTGAGAGTGACATTTTGAAGAGGAGCTGCAGCTAAGAGAGGACAGAATGCCCCAAGAGCAACACTTTGGAGAACGCCATTTTGAAACACAATGTAGGGAACAAGCAGACGCCAGCCACGTGCCTTCCCAGCTAACAGAGGTTTTCCGGATGCCAATGGCCTTTCTCCAGTGAAGGTACCCTTTGTTGATGCCTTACCTTGGACACTTTATGACCTTAAGACTGTAAGTTTGTAACCGAATAAATACCCTCTATCCTCTATAAAAGCCAATCCATTTCTGGTGTTTTGCAAAAAGGCACCATTAGCAAACCAGAACACTCCATCTAAACTGATATGATATTTACTTTTTTTTATCATATTGTCAGTTGACTAATGTATAAAAGGAGCTATCTCTTCTCCGAGTACCCTGGGCACTGGGCACTGGCATAAAACTTGCCCTTCCTGAAAGACCAGGTCCACTTGGGTATGTGTTACTGCAGAGGTTGCTTGGAAAGCAAAGCTTCCAAAGAAGGAAATTGGTTATTTTTGCAAAGATATTTTTAACAAGCTAATATAGATCCATTAGGACATTTTCATCTAAAATAGGTCACATCCAAGTTTTTTTATTATTGCTCTTTCTCTTGAAATAGTGATTACCTTGGAATTGTAAAGATCCTTAGACGTCATTGTTAATGTAGGGAGAATGAGATAGATTTGTAGTCTCAGGAAGCCAGATAAGTACTTTGGTGTTGTCTAAGGTGGGGTTAATACAGTTTGGGCCTTGGTTTTTCCATACAGAAACTCAGTTTTAGTTAGTACATCATTAATTGAACAGATTCAAAAAGAGTGACCACAGTAACCAAACTCATGAAAGACTGATGAACAAATAAGGGTACAATTAATTTATGATGCAAAATACAACTGTCAAAGGAATACTTGTGTATTTTGATCAGTATGTTGTCTTCCTGTAGGAAGTCTATTTTAAAGGTCAAATTATAATCATTAAGGTTATTTGGTAAGCATGGGATCAAAGAAATGGATGGAGGAGGGAGAAGGGGGAGTGTCTGTAAAAATAAAACAAGAAAAACCCAAAGAAATGTATAATCATGTCATCTAGCTATGCTAACTTGAGGCACTTACCCCCACTCTAGAGACAAGTCTACCAAGGGAACAGACTGCATGAATCCAATTGGCCAGGGCTCTCTCATCCCAGACTAAGGCAATGTCATGAGCAAAGTCAGGGAGGCCATAAATTTCATGGTGTGTGTGGGTGCTTGAGGGTAAGTTGGGAGGAACAAAGCCAACAGATGAAGCTGAAGCGGTAGGCAGGGCCAGATCGTGGGATGTAGAAAACTTGAGGTCAAGGGAGTGACCGGGTCCAGGAAAGGAATTATTGAGTGGTACTGAGAGCTTAGCTGAGAGTGGAGACCATGGGTATGCCCAGCTATTCCAGCCTTTGCAACTGAGTAATTTCCTCTAGCTTTCTGGGTACCCTTGGAAAGAAGGAAGATGGTTAGTTGATCCAAAATTGGGAGTATATGGGGTAAATGCAGTGGAAGATCAACAAATGGCAATGCTTTGGGTGTTGCCAAGAGAGTGGCAGAAGAAATGAACATGGGGTCTCATAGGTAGAGGACTAAGTGAAACTGTAAAGGGGAGATCAGCAGAAAAAGGTAGGGCAGAAGTCTGGATGAGGTAAAAGGCAAGTTTGAATATCTGTCTCCCCTACAGTCAAAGCACAACTCGAGGACAAGGACCAGGTCTTATTCACTTAATAATTTAACAATGCACAGATGAATGAATAAGCAAGGCTCATAGAGGTCACAGCCTGTGTCTCCTGTTCTTAATACACAGCAGTTTCTTTAATAGGTAAACTCCCTAGAAGGTAGAGATGCCACATTTGCTTATTCTGAATCTTCGTGGCAGGAACAATAATCCTAGTTTTAAAACCAATAACCTCTCATACTAAGAGTAAACTTTCGATTTTGGTTGGACTTACAAAACTAATACAAATAATAGCCAACATTATTGAACACCTGCTTCATATCAGATGCTGTGATAGGGCTTTATCAATATCTCCTTCAATCATCATGACAATTCTGTAAGGCAGATGTTATTCCCATTTTACAGAAGCTAAAACTGGGATTCAGGAGAGGTTAAGAAACTTGCTCAGGGTGGCAAGTAAATAGAAGACAGGACTTGAACCTAACTAAGCCTACCTGGCTCTAAAGGCCATGCTTTTTCACTATGTAGAGCTCCCTTTCCACAGACACAAGCTCTGAAGATGTCTTTCAGTTGAGTTAGGCCTATCCAATCTAGAAGCAAAAACAGGAAGAATGACACTATTTTTCAACCTTGAATCCTCAGATCTCTAGGGGTCAAGGAAACTTGTAAAAGAGAGTCCACACATTTTCTAAGAATGCATACTTAATACTCTACATAGTTTTACCTGCTTTTTTCAATTAACAATATACAAAGAGCATCCTGCTCTGACAATAAGCATACCTCTGTATTTTCAGTGGCTTTTATTCCATCAAATGGTTGTTCCAGTTTACTCAACTTGTTCCCTATTATTGGACATTTAGATTTGCTTTTTGCTATTTCAAATATGACAATAAAAATATCTTATATACAAAAAAAGAGGGTCCATAAGCTATTGTCATTGTTTTTAAAAAAACACTAATAATATATTTACATATGGAAAGGCTGAGCAAGCAAAGTAAAAAGTCCAGGTATTTTGCTTTTAGTTGGAATGACACAAACCCAGAAGCATAGTCCCCAGACATTTCTTGTTAATCAAAGTTAACTGGCAAGGATATGTGGTTTAACATTTGCTGAGGTAGATCCTTGTGGAAAGCTAAATGGTTTTCATGTACTATATCTTATCTACTCCTCCAAGATGTTAATTGTATTATTATCACATATTAATAGAATTATGTTATAGTAATACCATTTCCCATTTTACAAATGAGAAAAACTAAGTATCAGAGAGTCTGTTGAGTTTACCAAGGTCACAGAGCTGGTAATTAGCAGAACTGGATGCCAAAGCTTTACCACACAGTTCAGTTCTACAAATTAATTAAGATCCTATTGTTTGGCAGGCCCCAGGAGATTCTAAGATAACTAAGATACCATTCCTGTACTCATGAGACTTACGGTGTAGTAGTGCCTTTCAAAACTTGGGGTGTAAGACAGACATAATAAAGGGGTGTTTGGTTGGAGGAACTTTGGGCTTTACTGGACCAGGGTCTGTCACATTTCAAATATCCAAAGGCATCCAAGGTGTGAGTCTCTGCCAGTGCCAGCAAAGCAGCAGGCTTTTAAAGCAGCTTGGCATGCACACACACTTCTTTCTCCCTCTTCCCTTAGAATAAAACTGAAAGCTAGTTTTTATAAAGCAAAATTCCTGCAAATGCAAATTGATGAAGTACAAACTGAGAGCTGACGCAGAAGGGGACAAAGGAGAAAAATGATCAGTCATTATGGTGGCCTGAGAGAGGCCAGTCTGAATTATTGCTGGGTCTGTGCCAGTTAAGGTGCCCACATACTTTTCTGTTTCTCTAATAAAGGACCTGTTATTAAAGTAAAGAAATAAGAAAACCTTTGCCACAAGCTGATAAAATCTTGAATCATTCTCAAACCTTTGAATCTATAACTCAAAGAGTTTCTAAATTGTAATCTTTAAAATATGAGGAGCTGCCAAATCTTCCTCAGTATTTATAACTCAGCATTTATATAAGGTTTAGTTTAGTTGGAGTTTTTTTTATATCAGACATAAATATTTTTTTGCAGTCAATTTTTAGTTCTACAGAAGCAAAAAAGGGACTCACTGATCCTGGGTATCATAGATAAAAAGACTGTGGAGCCCAAATGTTCAAACTTACCTGAATCATGGACTTTTTTGTTTTGATTTTTTGATATATATATTTTTTTAATGGAGTTAAGGATGAGGCACATGTGCACTTGGGCTGTTATTGTGTGACTCCGTATCACAAAAATCTTAACATCTGTGGCTTGCCAAATTTCTTTTGGAAACTTCACTCTCCTTGGTTATTAAATCAGCCCCCAGACCCCAAGTACGCTACTGCTTTTACTGCATGAAATGGAATAAGCAAAATATTTCTTCCTTTTGCAAACAAGGCCAAATCAACATATGGTTTGAGGAATGAAAAAGACACAAGAAAAATACAGCAATAATTGAGCCCCCCACTAAAATGCTGGACCCAAATGCAGGGTATACAGGCTGCAGCCAGCAGTCAACATGTGATCCTCACCAAAGACAAAAGAAACTCATTCACAGCAAACCCAGCTGCAATAAACAACATCAGCAATATCAAGGGCAGATCTGATTGCACACACACCAGTGGAGAGCTTTTGAAGATTTCAGTAGAGAAAACTCCACCTTCTACTCCCTTCGGGGCCAAGAGCAAAGTCAGGCAAATGGAAAATATGCTGGAAATAGTTTTGGGACTCTCCAACAAAAACATTCGTTCTCTTTTCATTCTAACTATTTGAGACAGCACGGTTTTGGCACTAGAAGATGAAGAATCAAAGTTACCACTTACCCTTGGGCAAACCCGCCCTAGGAGTGTTTTACCATAATTGGTTTCTGAGTTGGCAGGACCACACCAGGATACATTCCAAGCCTCAGGAGGTATGTGTGATGTATGCTGCCAACCTGAAGTCACTTGGTAAAGGTGTCCATTTGTGGAAGGCACCATTGTCTTCAACTTTAATTCCTGGCTTAACATTCCAAGTCCCTGTATTATTGACTAAAAGAGAACCCAACAGCCCAATAGGTGTTCCTGTTTGGGAGTCTTGTCTGTGTGTGTGTTTGGTTTTGTTGTTTTTAAGTCTGGCCCCTGAGAAAAAATTTTGGCTGAGGTTGGTCAAGCCTTTAATTTCACTCCAAGAGAAGAACAGAATAAACGAAGGAGACAGAGAGTGCCAGCACATGGGATGGGGCATAGTGCAAACTTTTTAATACAGTCCCTTAGTAGGTTGGGGATTTTCTGTTTGTTTCTTCCTTATTTGATTTCCCTGGATTCGGGATCCAATTCTTGAATTTCCTAGTCAAACTGCAGAGAGAACTTAGTCCACTGGGTGAACAATGTAATTGGTGCTATATACCCAAATGGCAATTGTAGAACTTCCATCAGAGTTCCTCCTTACTAGTTGCTTTTAGAATTGCACTATCATAGTTTTCTAATGATTTTTCCTCCCAAAAGTTCATCCTATCAAAGAGAAGTTTACCCATATGTCAACTGCTGGTTACAAATAATCTATTCCTCCTCGGTAGAAAATTCAAGAAGCTCAGTATCAGTGTCATCTTTTTTATTCTCCATTCAGCATCTTTCTGTGAAATTCATTTTAATACATGCAGATAGCTTTGCATTTGGGCAGTACCTTTTTAGAGAAGCTATCTGCATTAATACTATCATCTTAGTCATTTTCAAAACCATTCAAGAAGGCAAATACATGAAGAGGAGATGACATGGCTAGGCCATTGTTTGTTTCAGCACAAAACCCGAGTCCAGTGTGAATCTGGGCTGGTGTACAAGGAATCTACAGCTCTCCCCATGCACTTCCTCTTCAATATGCACCGTCACCTGGAGCTGAGCCTCAAAATGAACTGAATACCAGACCCTGTATCACAACTGTTCCATCCTCTATTTCAGAGTAACCTCACAGTGGGACCTGAGAACGTTTTGTTTTTGTTTTTATTTTTAACTTATTGTTTGCCAGACAAATGCTATCTGTCTGATGAGTCACTTTTGACTCCTTATCCATTAAAGGGATAATCCCACCCACTCACCTATCTCACAGGCATTTTTAGGCTCAAATGAGACCTATAAAAGGGCTTTAAGAAATACTTGGTGAGGTAAGATTTTATCACTGTGGTGTGCAGAATAATGTTGTTCCCCTCTACACTCCTCCACCCCCGCTCCAACAATATCCATGTCCTAATCCCCAGAACCTATGACTACGTTTGTTTACATGGCAAAGGGGAATTAAGGTTGCAGGTGGAACTAAAGTTGCTAAGCAGCTGAACTTAAAATAGGAAGATTATCCTGGATTATCTGGGTGAGCCCTATGTAATTCCAGGTGTCCTTAAATGTGGGAAACGTAGGCAGAAGAGTGAGTGTCAGAGTAATGTGATGTGAGAAAGACTCCACCAGCCACTCCTGACTTTGAAGATGGAAGGGGTCCATAAGCCAAGGAATGTGAGCAGCCTCCAGAAGCTGGAAAAGGCAAGGAAACAAATTTTCCTTTAGAGCATCCAGAAAGGAACTTGGAGTTTAGCCCAATGAGATATGTTTTGGACTCCTGACCTCCAGAACTGTAAGATAATAAATTTGCTTTGTTTCTAGCCACAGAGTTTGTGGTAATTTATTACAGCAGCCATTCAGTTATTAAAATTACTCAAATTTAATTTAATTTAATTTAAAATTACCTGGAAGCACTAGAAAAAAATCTTATATGGGTTATGAGAGTAGCTGAATGAAATACAATGACTTGCTCCCTGAATAGGGGCACATGCTAAAAGTGACAGGAAGCTCCTATCCATCCCACCTGTTAGATGGGACAGCATCGTCGTTACCAAGGTGGGCAGAACAACCCCCCACCCATTTGCACATGTTCCCCTTCACCCCAGCAGCATCCTATGTCTCTTTTGGTTCCCTACCACCCCCTTCGAGGCTGTCTCAGTTCATTTCCCTGGTAGCTGGAGTGGGGAGTGGGCCAAGAGCTCTGAGATCTGCCCCACCCCCACCTCCCACCCCTACAAGTCCCCAGGGATGCCTCTAGGTAGGAGTCAGGTTCCAGACTTAACAAACAGGGGAGAGTAACTGAGCAACTTCGTCCTTTTTCTATTCTTGCTGGAAAATTATCCCCAATTCACGTACATTTCATCAAAGGGCCTCCTGGGTCAGAGGCAGAACAAAGACTAGATTTAAAAATTATTTTCCTCCCTCTGTGCATTAACATTTTATTTCAATCTTGACCCAAAGGCTGCTCAAGATGAAAAGCTTGAGGGCATTCCAAAGGTGGACCAGAGCCAAACTGATTTTTGTCCATGTCTCCCGGCCCCAGCTCTTCCCCACCTGTAGTAGCTTTATCATTAGAATAAAAATCCTGCCCCGGAGAATCGCCTACTAGTGGAGATTTACACAGTCCCAGCACCCTGGCCAGGATAAAGCAGCTCTTTCTTGGTCAGTTCAGCTATTGCAGGAGCATCCACTCTGACCCACATCCCTGGAACAATTTCTTTTGCAAATCAGCGAGTTTTAAGCAAACAAAGGCACATTTCAGGATACTGAACTATGCAATTAGCTGAGGATAAATTTGGCAGTGCATCTGGTCTGTTCACAAAAATGGAAATACAAAAAAAGGGCTTTTAAAATTAAACATTAACTTTGTAAGGTTCATTGAGTGCAAGTCTACATAAAACAGCTCAGAGAGGAGCTGGCTCTGTTCAAAAGGACAGCGGTACTCGGGATTCTTGGGGCCACTAAGGCATATCATAGTCTGGCTGGGACTGATGCTGAACATGGAGACAAATATAATTTAGCATTGCCAGAGAATAAGATCAGATAGTCAATCATCTTTTGTTGGCATCTCCTAAAGTCAACTTTCAAGAGGTTTTAGCATTTTACTCACTGTGAGCATTAAAATTGTTAAAAAGGATACATTGGGTTAATAACATTAAAAATATACCCCCTTATCTCCTGGATCTCAGAACACATATATAAAAAAGCCTTGTACCAACTCTTCTGTTGTGTAATGCAAGATCAAAATCAGGGCAATGAAACAATGAAAAGGCAATAGAGAGAAGAAGGTGGTATGCAAATATATTCACATTTGATCCTTCGAGCCACTTCCATTTCATGAATATTTTTGCTGAAGTTTTGTAATCTCCCTCTGAGAATAAGAAAGGCTATTTGACATAGCACTTTCAAACATCGACGTAAGAAAACACAGATAAAAGTAGGAAGATCAGGCAAGCAGGATTCCAGGTTGCTCTCAGCTCATTTCTCTTATAGGGGAACAAGAGGGTCAGTGGTACCGTTACCCCATTTCTGCAGCAGTAGGCAGTCCCTGACATAACAGACATTATGAATCACTTAGGAAAGCCACAACTGCTCCTCTTTTGTCCCTCACTCTGCACCTCTGAGGAATTCTTTTCTAATTCTCTACCAGCTGACTCTTTGGTATGACTGTCCTTTTCGGTTAAAGCTAAAGGATGCAAAACAAGATGGGAACCAGGTGTAGAAACAGGATTTCAGTAGTGACAAATACAGACTTGGAGTCATGAAAAAATTTCAAAGTACCCAAATGGAAGCTGGAAACTGGAAGGAGGTTACACCAAGTACCAGGTGCTAGCAGACCACAAACTGAACACAAGTCAGCAGGTTTTTAAAGAGCAAGGATCATACTTGAGAGGCTATAACCAAAATCAAAACATGTATGTGCTACATACAGTTGGGAGAGTTAGCCACTAGCTACGTGTGGCTATTTAAATTTAAATCAATTTAAAGTAAAAAAGAAATGAAATTCAGATCTTTTGTTGCACTAGCCACATTTCAATGCTCAGTAGCCACATGTAGTTCGTGGCTACTATATTAGCATATCTACAGAACATTTCCATCGTGGCAGAAAATTTTATAGCATAGTGCTGCACTAGAGATAGTGAAGCCCTGGTGATAATCTGGAGAAGAACCAGCAAGGTCACTGGAAAATGGAACCTTTGAAAGAGGCAATGAAGACGAAATTAAGTCTGTTTATCCTTGAAAGAAAAAAGATGAGGAGTGACTTTAGGTTTTCAACCCATAATGTCAGTTCAGTGAAGACCAGATATTTTCCACTTGTTTGAAGCGCTATAGCCGAAAGCATGTATAGGTTAGTCATAAAGACCCTCTAATTGTAAGGTCACCATCCACTGGAAGAGAATAGGAAGGAAACTTCTCAAATTTGTATCCTGGGAAAAATTTTTAAATAGGATAGCACAGAATAAGCAAATGCATAGGGACAGAAAGTAGATTACAGTTTACCAGGGGTTACAGGGAGTGGGAATGGGGAGTTATTGCTTAATGGGTGCAGGGTTTCTGTTTGAGGTGATGGAAAAGTTTTGGTAATGGATGGTGGTGATCATAGCACAATATTGTGAATTAATGCCACTGAATTGTATGTTTGAAAATAGTTAAAATGGGATGTTTTCTGTTGTAAATATTTTACCCCCCCCCCCCCCCACACACACACACAAAGTAGCAACTTGACATCCAGGATTTAGTACTGGGGAATTGACTAGAATGCACTTTGTCTAAATTATCTGTTTGCCTTGATCTGCTCAAGTCCCATAGATAAAAAGAGTATGCAAATACCAAGCAAACACAAGGATTGTTGCATGAATCCCAGAGGTTTTATTTTGTTTGGGTTCCTCATACATATGCCTTCCCCAAATAAAACTGTAATCCCAAATTGCAGCCTTAGATCTGATTTCCAAGTCTAGCCACTTTTGCTTCACCCCACAGTCTCCTTTATTTCCAAAGGGAATTAGAAAAATCTCATCTCAGACTTTCCTTTGAGCAGCCCATTCCATCTTCAGTGACAAGCTACAGAAACTGAGCCATAACCTCGGATGTGCTGACTAAATTTGCATGGTTATAGCATGGCACAGAGATAAGAGCCAAGGTTTTGGAAACAGCCCTCAATTTGAGCTCTGGCACTTTAGTCTCTTACTAGTTGGGCAACCTTGGGCAAGTCATTTAACCTCTGTTTTAGACATAACTCCTGGTTGCAAGTAATACTTTCTTAAGCAAAATTGAAAATGTATTGGTCTGTGTAACTGGGAAGCTCAAGGGTCTGCTCCCCATGTATAAGCAATCTATCTCTTAGGATGTCTTACTTGCAGTACCCCTCTTCTGGCATCAGTCTGTTTATTAGTCTCTTTTGGTGACAAATGACAAAACCCCAAACCTAATTAGCTTACACAAATAGGGATTTATAGGCTCCTGTGATCTGGGTAGTTTAAGAGTACAGCCAACTTCAGGCATGGCTGACTCTAAGAGCCCCCTTCTGGGCTTAAAGGAAAGAAAACCTTTTGGAAATTGTTTCAGGGGAAGCATAAATTAGAATAAAACTAGAGCTGACAGTTAAGATAACCTTGAAAAGGACACTTTAAAAATATAAAGAAAGCTAGGGGAAAAAAACCTAAAAAATACTACAGTGCCAACCACATTCTAACTTCCCTGCCAGGGGTATCGTAAATGAAATAAGTGGAGCCAGCAGCCTCTATTATTGATCCAGCACTGACTCATACTTGCCCAAGGGTCAGGGTTTTCTGAGGGCCCTGAAAGAATGCCTCAAGTTTCTGGCATGTTGGCCAGTCAGCACAGGCCTTAGAGGCAGTCTGGAAGGTAAGAAAAGAT
Organism: Choloepus didactylus; assembly: GCF_015220235.1. Classification (NCBI taxonomy): domain Eukaryota; kingdom Metazoa; phylum Chordata; class Mammalia; order Pilosa; family Megalonychidae; genus Choloepus; species Choloepus didactylus. The sequence continues at coordinate 29,471,433 of NC_051323.1, forward strand.
TCCTCTTGGAATGGTGAGAGCACAGAAGCAGAACACACTTGGCTGTTCAGTTCAGGTTCTGCATTCAAATCCATTTCATATCCAAGCCCATTTCACATCCTTACTCAGTAAAAACAAAGCACTCCCCAGTGCTGTTGTGTGGGAGGTCACTGAGGTGGGAACCAGAGCAATTCCTTAGGAACCTGTTACCCGTGAATTGCCCTCAGGCTCCCCTATGCCTTTCCCCTCACTGCAGTTCAGCTTTCTGGCTTTTTGTCATGCCTGAGACTCATCAAGGGCTTGTGTTCCCCCTGGGCAGTCCCACACTTGGGCTGTCAGTGAGCCTCAGCCTGCCCAGGATTGTCCACCCTGGCTGAGGCTGAAATCACCAGTGAGGCACCAGATGTGCCTGCTACTAAGCTCAACCAGTATTAGTGTCTTTCCTAGCCCCCTCCCTCCCTTCACCCCCAATACCCCGTTGCTATAAATTCTACCCATTCTTCCAGCCCTGTTCCAGTTCTGCCTCCTCCATGTCTGTAACATGTCTAATCAGTACCTCCCATTTAGTACCATTTTCATGTTTTGACTTACATGCTTTTCCATGTTTATTTTGACTAAAATTTAAGTTTCTTAAATGCAGTAGAGCAATTTATACATAGTCAGCATTCAAATACCCATTTGGTAGGTTGGGTGTGAGAACTGCAGGGTCCAGAGATGCTCTCACAGGGAGTCAGTATGGGCTCTTTATCTTTATGCCCTATCCACAGCAGGCCTCAGCCCCAGCCCTCTCTACCTCCTTGTCCCTGCTCACTGGTTACAGGTGAATGTCTATCCATAGGCAGAAACCCCATCACAGGACACCAACACCCCACCACGTGTAGTTTGTTGTCAGTGGCACTAATGAGACCGAACACAGAGCTTGGACTTGGGTTGAGGCTCTCACTCTCAGAGAAGCAACTGTTTCCACCTTGGTGTTGATGGGCTAAATGAAGCTCAGGACCAAGTCAGCACTGTGGAGGTGCCAGTGGGGACAGTGGGGACAGTTGCTTCAGGAGTGTCAGTCTGGAATAGGCTGACCTTGCTTTAAATGCATTATGGAAAGACAAGGAAAAGAAACAGCCGGGTCATAGGAGTGAGCATGATGGTTGATTTTACATGCCAACTTGCTTTTGTTATGTTGTTCAGTTGTCTGGTCGATCACTGGCCCAGATGGTGCTGTGGAGGTATTTTTGTGGATGGGATTGGGGTCTATGATCAGTTGACTGTAAGTAAAGGAGATTACTATCGATAATATGGGTGGGCCTTATCCAATCAGTTGGAGGTCTTACATGCAAAGAACTGGGGATTCTTGGAAGAAAAGGGAATTCTGCTTCAAGACTACACCCTCCACTCCTCACTGAATTTCCAGCATAAGAAATTTGGACTCAGGACTTCAACTTCATTCATTTCCAGCCTCTGGCCTGCCCTGTGGAGTCCAGACTTGCCAGCTTCCATAATCATGTGAGTCAATTTCTTATAATAAATCTCTTAATATGGATATAGATATTGATAAATGATAGATAAGTAAGTAGATAACATATAGATATAGGTAGATGATAGCTAGCTAGCTAGAGATAGGTGATATACACACACATATATCCTGTTGGTTCTGTTTCTCTGGAGAACACTGTCTACTATAGTAAGTAAAACAGGGGATCATCTACATAGGGATGCTTGAAGGGTGCTGAGCAAGGGTCCTGGATCAAAAATGTTCACTCCCACCCACCACCCACAATGTCTTCACTACAAAATCAAAATGATGCCAGACAGTCGTGGGATTGAGAACATCTTGACCAAAAGGGGGATGCGAAATGAAACGAAATAAAGTTTCAGTGGCTGCGAGATTTCAGATGGAGTCAAGAGGTCACTCTGGTGCACATTCTTATGCACTATACAGATAACACTTTTTAGGTTTTAATGTATTAGAAGAGCTAGAAGTAGATACCTGAAACTACCAAACTCCAACCCTTGACTCTTGAAGACGATTGTATAACAAGGTAGCTTACAAGGGGTGACAGTGTGATTGTGAAAACCTGTGGGTCACACTCCCTTTATCCAGTGTATGAATGGATGAGTAGAAAAAGGGGGACAAAAACTAAATGAAAAAATAGGGTGGGATGCGAGGGATGATTTGGGTGTTCTTTTTTACTTTTATTTTTTATTCTTTTTCTGATTCTTTCTGGTATAAGGAAAATGTCCATAATTAGATTGGGGTGATGAATGCATGACTATATGATGGTACTGTGAACAGCTGATTGTACACCATGGATGACTGTATGGTATGTGAATATATCTCAGTAAAACTGAATTTAATTTTTAAAAAATGCAGTCAGACAACACTTTGCACATGTTGTCACGCATTTGTATTGGGAGGATTAAGTGCTGTGCACACAACTCCACTGGGCGAAAACAACTGGAAGCCCAGGCCTGGTCTCCCCAGGACCCTGCCCTCTGCTCCCTTTTCCTTTGCTGGCTTTAATTTGTATCCTTACACTGTAATAAACTTTAGCAATGAGTGTAACAGCTAAAAAAAAAAAAAAATGCTGTCAGAGAAAGTAGACCTCATCTGAAAAAGGTCTTGGTTGGAAGCCAGCTGAGGACCAACCTCCAATAAGGTAACTGGGCGTGGGGAACCAGGGGGCATGTTCCAGGAGGGAGGAGATGGGCTCTGATGAGAGAGGAGGGAAATATCCAAGAAAAAATTATCAGAGGAGCCCAGGACAGCAGAGGCTCCAGCACATGCTGTGGACGTGAAGTGAGTCCGCACTGGCGTGGAGCTGTCCATCCCAGCCAGGCTGAAATGAGAGGGAGACCTAGAGGGCTGAAACCAGATTGGCTGTGTGTCAGTGGTCTTCGAGGCTGGATTATGGATACCTGGGAGTTCACTCTACTATTCCTCCCAGTTTTCTATATGCTTGAAATTTTTCGTAATAAATTGTATTATTCAGTCAGGCCAAAATGTTCAATCCATAGCATCTTTCAATATTTTTCAGCGTATAAGCAATATAGGGAGTAGAGAAACGCACTATACCCCACTAAGAGGAAGCAACCAGACAAATCTAAAAGGCTGGATATTCTGCAGGACAACAGGCTGATCTCTCCCACAGTCAGGATAATAAAAAGGAACTATACTCCATTATCATAAGACACTCAAAGGACAAAACCACCAAATGCAATGTGGATTGGAAACTAGATCCTTTGGTGGGGGTGGATTTTAATATGGCCTGCATTTTTCGTGACATGCAAATGAAATGAAGAGCTGAAGATCATTGATAAGAAAAGGGTAATAAAATAATATGGACAATAAGATATTTTAGTAAAAATAAAATAAATTACACATATATGCACAGAAAGGAAGCAGGAAGGATATGACCTAAAAGTTACATGTCCTAAGGTTACACTAGTGTTCTCTGAGTGGTGGAAATATGTTTTTATTTTTTTTACTTCTGCTTGTCTCTATTTCCCATTGTCCTACAATGCACATGAACTGTTTCTTTAATAATAAAAGCTTATTTTTTAAGTCAGCTTGGCTAGGGTTCTGTGCATAGTATAAACATTACAACAGTGATCATTATCATTACTGACTGAGCACTTCACAAATACTATTTTGTTTCAGTCTCACCACAAACTAATGAAGCGAGTATTAGCAGCTCCATTTCACAGGTGAGGGAACTGAGACTCAGAGAGGTCATACAAACTGTCCAAGGTCACACAGCGATTTAAGCAGCAGATCGGATTCAGGACTTAACTATGTCCAGTCTATTTAATCCAGCAAAGATGTATTAAATAGATAACCTGTGCCAGGTACATCCAGGTGGACTGATATTCTTGCCTTATAGTGTCCACAACAATGGGATAAAAAGGTAAGTAAATAGAAAGGAGCTGGAGCACAGGGCAGAGAGGAAAGGAAGCTATCATAAGTTCTACATGCAGACAGTGGAGGGCAGATTTTACTCTACTTGGGGGATTGGAGAAAGCTACTAGAAGATATGGCTTCAGAGAATGAAGAACTCTCAATGGGAGGACTTGTGTGGGTGGGATGGGGTGGGCAACCCAGGCCGAGGGGTACACAGAACAAAGGCACCAAGGCAGGAAGGAGTGTGGTGTGTGATGCTGCTCAGGATGGTGTGGCTGGAACTGAGGAAGGTGGTAGGGAGGGGTCAGGTAGCAGAGGATCACATAAGACATGCACACCTGGAAGGATCTTTTGGACTTTATCCTGCCAGCCTTAGTTGTACAGAGGCCTCAGCCAGATCTCTATTTGAAAAAGCTCACTCAGCAGGGTATAGAATGGGTGGAAAGCAGGAAAATCAGAGACTGGGTTGTGGTAAATTCCACGCAAAAGGCATGAGATTCTTGGGCTGAGGGGAGGAGTTGGACTACTTGCATCAATCAGGACCCTTTTTCTGTTTAATTACATATAAGCTCAAGGTCAAGGAGTGAAGACATCGTTCACACCCGTGTATGTGCATGATGGGAATTTCTTGCTGTGTGCTCTTCTGCTCTGAGAAACTTGGCTGGGTCCCCAGTGGCAGCTACCCAGGACAGTGTTCTCTGGACTTCCTCATTCCTGCCCTCCTGATACAGGAAGCAACAAGGCAGTACATGGTGCTCCCTTCCCTGTGCTGTAGGGAACTCATAACAGGCAATGCTGGCTAAGAAAGGAAGTATTACCATCCCGTCACGTGGACCAAGATGGATTTAGGAAAAAGTGAGTTCAGTTTGGGGCGCCATCCAGGCATCCTTCAGAACAGGCAAGCTTCCTGTTGCTCCCTCCCAGCTTTGTCTATAAATCTCTCTTTTTTGGACCTTCCCACCTGAAATTCTACCTCTAAAGTCATTTATCATGGGTCCAAATCACAACCATGTGAAAGAATATAATCATTTTGTGGCCTTATAACATTAAGTATAGCCTCTTGCAGTGAGAAGTGGGAGGTTTAATGGCAGTTGGTAGGGCTGTTGGTGAAGAGAGGACCCAGGCAGGAGGGCTGGGGACCCCTGCAGACTGGGGATGTTGCAGAGGGAGTTCTGGGAGCCGGCCACAACTTGAGTGCCTTGGATTGCTTAGCTGGGTATGGAGGGCTCTAGGGCAGAGGTCCTCAAGGTAGGAGAGGGCACATCAAGCTATGGAGAAAGGCCCTGAGCTTCCCTCTGCACAGCTTAGACTAAGGCACACTTTCCTCATAAGCTTTTTGTCTTTGTATCTCAGTCATTTCATGTGTCAAGTCAGGGCCTGGCCCAAATTATTTCTGTGATGGTGTGTCACACCTCTGGCATCCTGACCCCTCCTCATCCTCACATCTGACTCCAACCACAGTTGACAGCCTCTTTCCTCAAGAGCAGACCCATGTCTTTTGCTTTCTCTGTTTCTCATGCATGCACATTCCCGATGTGTCCAGGAGTTAATGCCTCCAATGTAACCCCCCAAATAGTGGGTGATGGGAGCTCTTGGATAAATACCTCTTCTGGCTGGCCATCAGGTGGACAATCCTGAGAGAGAGATTTTGTATGCTCCTCAAAAGGTCCCGAGTGGGATTAAGCTCCAGTTCCTCAGTGATGACCTTGATAACACACCTTAGGTTGGATTTTCTCCCTGCCGTCTCTCCCCAGTCCTTCAATTCTGCTCTCGGGTCATCTCTCAAATAAACTACCTCCACACAATCCTTTATCTCAGGCTAAGCTTTCCGGGGAGGGGGGGGGGCAAGATAGGAAAAATAACATTTTTGTATCATCCAAACAAATCTCAGGGCTCCCTGGGGCTCAGTCTCAGCAGAAAGCTCATGTACAGTCCACCAAACAATAAAGGCATCTTCAGCATTTATAAAGATACCTCAAAGGGGACCCACATTTTCTAAATTGCCTTTGACCTGGCCCCAAACCATCTCATGGCTACTCCAGACACCCTTGCATGCCATTCCTGCTCTTCTTCTTTTCCATTTTTTCCATTTCTTTTATTACATGAATGTATTTCATTTCTCTGGCTTAAGTCTCTCTCTCTCATGCACACACATACCCGTTTCTCTGCAGAAGCTGTTCTCGTGATTGTACACCACTGAAGAGCCAGCAGCAATCTTCCTTGACCAGGGGCAGTGGGCTGAGGGACTCATAACCCCTGCAAATGTTGGACTGTAAGCTTCCAGGGATACATGTAGAGCCTGGCTTCAGTAGTGTCTAGATACAAGCCCACAGCAAACCTGCAGGGAGGCAAATGTCTTTCACAAGTGGAAACTGGGCATTTTTGTACTACACACTCAAGTATGTCCTCGCTCTTGTATGGTCCACTGGGACCCTTTTGCTGCCCTCCAGTGTGCCAGCCCCGTCCCACTCCACCCCCAACTGGGCAGGCTGTGGGATGTGTAGAGCTCTGGACACTGTGGTAGTTCCTCAGGACACATGTGGGGCTGGCTCCCTCTCTCCCCTCCTAAAGAACACAAGCATTGCTTGATATCTTCCTGCATGTTCCTACATTTTCCAAGTGCCTCCCTGCCCCTATCCACACATTCCACAACATGGCAATTAATTGTTCTCTGCTGCTCAGCAGCTTTGGTGTGCACAGCCATGACGCAGTATTGCTTTGTTCCTAGTTTAATCAGCGGGTGTGCAGGGCTGTCACACACACACACACACACAACTAGCCAGCTGCAGACCCAGCTGTCAGCGAGTCCAGCCTGCACTGGCATTCAGGGGGCCACAAGGGAGCCCACACAGCGCCCGGCCAGAGCCCATTCTTCTCCTTTCTCCCTCACAATTGACAGACTCCGGGGACGGAAACGTGGACGGAAACGTGAGCTCTGGGTTTGGCAGCCCGGCCCGCGGCTCTTGTTAACAGCTTGCTTTCCTGTTTATACGGGGTCTGGCAAAACTGTTAATTTCTCTCACAGAGGTGACAAGTTGGAAAACCAGGAACACCACGGAACAGCAGCCCCAGAAAACAGCCCAGAAGCGACTCCTTGAAGCCGCGCCAGGAGGCTGGAAATGGATGGGCAGCGACCACCTTGGCTGCGCAGGCCCGGGGAACAGACCCCCGCGCTCAGCCGCCCTTGGGAGCGCCCCGAGCCGCCCGCTCCTCAGCACCCGCCAAGCCCGGGGCTGGTTTTGGGGCTTTGAACAGATCTCGGGAAAGCCCCGGAGCCGAAACCACTCCCAGAAAGCCAGCAGCATTCAGCTGGCCTTCCTGCCGCCGCCCCCTGGCATCGCCAACTCCAGGCAGGGCGTCCCCACCCTGGCTGTACATTAAAAGCATCTGCAGAGAATCTGATTCAATTATTGTGGCCTGGGGCCCAGGCACTCTTTTAAAAGCTCCCCAAGTGATTTTCATGAGCAACTGGGATCGAGAACTACTGTAAAGGATAGATTGATGTTATTTTCATTACCGTTATTATTATTTTAAGTTAAATGGTAGCTTATTTCAAAGGCCTGACTGAAGTGGGGTGAGGGGAGGTGAATGCTAGGAGGGAGATGAGGTGAAAGCTGAGACCAACAGGGAGCATCACAGCCCCCTGTAGGGTGACCAGATTTGCTGGGAATGGGGGGTGGGGGAAAGGGGAGAGGGGTTCTCGCACTGTGGAACTTTCAGCCTTAAAATCCCAAAAGTCAGTCACTCTCTGGGGCCCAGGGCCTCTTGGGCTGTCTTTTACCACGGGTTCCTGGGCCTCTGGGCCTCTGGAAGGAGAGGGTCTTACTCAAGCTTGTATGCGGGTGCCCTTACCCAGTTCCAGCATTCGCTGCTTGTCTCGTGTTTAATTCCACAAAGGCCCCTAGTTGCTGATATTTTATGTAGGAATGTTGCTGTGCTTTCAGGGCCAAAAAAAAGACATAGTGTTATTTGTTCTAAAGAGAGAAGCAGTTTCAGAGTGGGTGGGAGAGCAAGTTGTGGGCTGAGCTTTGGGGGGAAGGTATTTGGAAGCCTGCGGACATGGAGTGCTGTGGCTGCAAACATTTCAGGGAAATGGAGCTCTGTTCACCACAGACATAGATTTCTTTTAAACACAAAAGAGCTGGACTGCAAAATTAGCTCTTTTGGAAATTTCATCTCTTGTAAAAGGAAAAACAGGATTCTCCTCCCCCTCCTCCTATTTTTGGCTTCAGTTTTACATGGAAGAAGAAAAATAAGGATCTGTGGAGAGCACTGCAGCTCTCTGCTCAGACTCTCTGAGGGCTCTCAAAGCCTGAGGGGCAGCCCTCCTGAAGCTGACAACGAAGGCCAACTGTTCCCACACTGGTCCCCACCCCATACTCAGTGTGGCCACCTGGGTCCCTGCATGGCCTGTGTGTGAGCCAGGTTCCTTCCTACCTCTTGTCTAGGAGGCTCCTACTCAGCCCAACTTATTTATACTCTTTCAGCATTAGTCCACTCAAGTCTAGGTGCCTTCATCTCTCTTCTGGAAGCCACCAAAGCAAGCAGCCTCTATACCACGCTGTCCAGCATCCCTCTGTGACCCCTTCTGGAAGGTACCAGGCAATTAGTTCAGTCAACATTTCCTTTGCTGATATATTCTTTGCCCACCGCCTCCAGTCCTGGCATTCCTGGGACTCTCTGCAAACCTGGGTGGCCATGGTCAGCCCACCTGCTCACCATGAGGCAGTGTCAGTAGGGAAGAGTATATAGCAGACATTTATTCAGCAAAAGGCCCAGGGAAGCTGGAATCTGTGTGCCACCAATGTCCCAACCTTTTAGCTGCTGCTTCCCTTGCTCCCAGCAGCTGAAGATAGGATGGAGGCACGGAGGGCAGGAGGAAGTCTTGTAGGCTCTGCTGCCTTGAGGCTTTACCTTGTTTGTGTTGTGGGCATCCCTCCAGAACTTCAGGGCTACAGGCTGTCCACCGCTGCTGCAAGTTCCACTGTGCGCTCAGCCCCCCAATACTCCCAGCTCCTCAGCTCAATCCCAAAGGGAGCAGCTGAGCCTGTGATCAGCTACTTGGGTTCTGGCTGGATGGCTAGAACCTCTCAGTCCCTTAGCCTTCTCCCCCATGAAATGGGGATATTAATGGGACCTACTTTACTGGGTTATTGGGGGAATTGGTGACATAATCCTGGAAAGCAGTTAGAAAGAATAGTGCCTGACACATACAATGTGTTGGCTATGATTCTCTGATATCCTTCTAAAGGGGGGAAAGGAGCAGCTCACCTGTCTTTTCAGGTGAGAGGCCACCTGATGTTTGTGAGTCCTGCATCCTGGAGTCTTCCTGTCTCTAGGTTTGGTTCTTGCTGGTAGGGGCAGTTCTGGTCTCCAAAGGAATTTTTCACTCCTGGGTTTCCTTCTGTGATGGACTGTTCCCCAAAGCCAGCCATGGCAAAGTTTGTCTTTAATTGCCACCATGATATAGTCTAGGTCTAATGGTTCTGAATGTTAGTCTTGATCTCTCAAACCTCCATGTGCTTCTTGAGAGAAACACATCTATCTTGTGCATCTTTATTTTCCAACTATAGTTTTAAGCACTGATTGAATGATAGGCCAGAACTTGGGAGAACACAAAAACAATTTACCACCCCCACTGCCTAATGTCCCGTGAGACCAGACATAACACAAAAGAGACCCCTTGACCTTGGACATCTGGGTCAGTAACAGGCAGGTTGTCAAATACACATGCCTTGGATTTTGGTGAGTTGGGAGAGTGGAGTGACAACCAGCAGAACTTCCAGCCCTAGTCTCTGGCATTCCTTGAGGTTTAGAGTGAGCCCAAATTGCTTTCTTTGAGAGGCAAGCAGGGAAAATGTCAGCCAGAACCCAAAAATAGGCATTTTTCTCTTCCTTGATTTCATTTCCTCAGTGATGCTCTGAAATACTGTTGAGCCGGCAGTGAGAAAATGGACAGGAGCCATGAAAGGGTGATAATTCCAGGCTACAGGAAAAGCTCAGAGACTCTGCTGTGGCTCTCCAATGCCACCGTTCTTTTACTGGAAAGGGAGCTGTTGGTGGCATCTCTTGGGCATCTCTTGGACCTCTCTGGCACTTTAGATTCTGTTGGAAAATGCTATAGATTAGCAGTAAGTGTGTGCTCTCCTGGAAAAACCTGGCTGAGTAATAAATGAGCTAACCTGTCCTATTTTCTATAAAGAACTCTAAATTCCTCCCACTTCCCTGAATAAAATATCTGTATTCCTACCCACACTCTCAGCTACTTGCTGCAGAGGCTGAACCTCTGCCCATTTCTGTTGCAGCACTCTTGCTCCTGGGGCTGCGGGCTGGGCCGTCCTTGCAATCCCTCCCCCACCCTCCTTCCTCTGCCTGTTCCAGTCAAGGTCTTTGACTGCATCTGAGCCCTTGCTCTGCTCTGATGTAGGAGAGGCACATTGATGAGGCCAAGAATCCCAAGAATCCCTCTGCCAGATAGGCTGAAACGCCACAGACTGACTAAACTGAGCAGCCCTCAGAGAGGAATCCGGACATCAAATGCTTTGCCAGGCAGAAGTTCTCAGCAGACAGCAAGGCTGTCTGTGTACTCCATGTTCCAGCCTGGGTGTCCTGCACCTTCCACTTGGCACTTAGCCAAATCCCACTATCTTTCAAGACTTGGTCCAAGCTCCTCTTCCTCCTCCATTCATTCATATGGAATAGGTGCATTTATTGAACACCTGCTGAATTCCAGGGAATGAACTAGGCATGGGGTTACAGATGAAAGTCACAGGCCTTACCTGCCAGGACCTCCCAATCAAGGAAGACTTCTCTGACCACTCCATCCCACAACCTTCCCTTCTTTGATCTCCTCTTGTCCTTAAAGACTACTACCCAGCGTAGACCTGCGAGTTAACAGGCTTCGAAACAGAGGGAACCTCTGGTCCAGCCTTGGTTGTTATTAATGTTATCCCCAACTTTCAGATGAGTTAGCTGAGTCACTGATAGGTTAACAGCATTGTCCAAGATCACAGACATAGTTGGTAGCCCTCCAGTGTTCTAACTACTCTCTGTGTTGATCTTGATTTCCCCAACTGCTCTCTAAAGTTCCCAGGAGGTGGCCAGGACATCCCAGGCTCTTTGCTCACACATTAAATGCCTAATAGAGACTGATAACTTCCTGATAACTCCTCAGCTTCTCCCAGGTCCATAAGTCCCAGGACCTCAAGGTCAGGGGCTGCTCCACTGGGACTCTGCAGTTCAGACCCTGCATCTTGAGAGGGGTTGAGCTTCTCCATTGCTCCGGCCTCACTCTTCCCTTGTGTGGCCTCCTTTGGAGAAGGAGCAGCTTCCAGCCTCTGGAAGGGTCCATGCATCTTGCTGTTTGCAAACAGCCCTTGCTTGCTCCATGGACACTAGTCTCAGGACAGGACCCTGTGAGAAGCCCTTAGGAAAGGAAAGGTTTATTGAAATAGGGATCTTGAGTGCAGTCTTCTGCCTCATTTCTTTTTTCCAATGAGATGTTTTTGGGGAACAGGAGATGATAAAACTGAGCTTCCCCCAAGGAACTTCCTTAGGCAGCTCCATGTGAGGGGCTGGGATCTTGCCAGGAGAACAGCAATGTGAGGGGAAGGCAAGTGGAACTGTGCATAGAGCTCCACGGTGGGCCCAGCCCCCAACTGTGTGCCGGCCACAGTGAAGTCACCAAGAACCGTGTGTGCCTGGGCCCCTGGCCAAGACAGTTAGGCCTGGTCGTCATCCAGCCCAAGGCTGCTGTGCCCATGAAAATGTTCATAGACAAACACAGCACTCGCTTGAAATGCCACAGGCCACAGGCCGAAGTCTGCTCATGAGTTTCTGTCCCTCTAAGGGTGGCCATACTAGGCAGGGAAATTTAGAAAGCATGAATTAAGGCCTCTGCATGGTAACATTTAGATTTCAGGATTCAGGACAGAACCTTACTGCAGATTTGCTTGTTGTATTTGTGGCGATTTAAATGTCCCATTTAACTCTCCCTCTCCAGAGCCAACCCAGGATCTGGTGAGCTGATGAGGGACACTCAGAGCCTTGGAATCCACCCCAGTGGGTAGAGGAGCAGGGAGAGAAATGCTCAGAACAGAGAGAAAAGGTGTCCGCTCTCCCAAGAGGTGGTCAGTGTGGTAGGGGCTGCAGACTGCTAGAGAAATAATTATAACAAAGAGAAACAAACCTGCTGACAGGGTGTCTCCCTAGAGTGTGGACACCTGGAGGAAAGAGCAGCTGGCTGGCCTCCAGAGATGACTTTTACTTTAGGGTGCAGGAAAATGAAAGGACACACCCTGGAGAGTGTATTTAAGGCCAGGAGAACATCGGGATACAAAGACAGAAGGTCCTGGGGCTGGAGAGGGATGGAGCTTTCTCAGGGGCAGGGAGAGAGAAACTTGGCAACCTGAGATAAACTCGCAGCCAGTCAGCAGACCCCAGACTGGCCAGGAAGTGGACAGTCAGGGGACAGCCTGTTCCGGGGGCACCAGGCACAGCCTCTCCCCAAAGACCACAAAGTATCAGCCAACAGAAAAGCCACTGGGGCCTCATGTCACACTCTCCTACTACCAGGGGCCAGGACAGAATGTGGCGCCTCCTAGTTGTCTTCCCGACTTCACCCCACTTCACCCAGCAGAACAGCTGGACCTTCTCCAAATGGCCATTTGCCTCCATTATCTGGGGAAAGCCTGACCAGGCACCGGGCAGACTGAGTAACCATCACTTGTATTTTAATTCTTTATTTCTTTAAATAAAATTCCTTGGAAAGAGCTCCAAGAGTGAGAAGGACTCCTAACTTGGCAGCAGCATAAAATTTTTCCATTTTCCAGAGCAATTGAACCTCTGGATTTTTAATTTCATGAAAAAGAAAGAGAGGGAGACAGAGTGAGAGAGCAAGGGTGTAAGTGAGAAAGAGTGAGAGAGGAAGGAAGGAAGGGATGCAGGGGGAGGAAAGAAATTAACTGGAAAGAACTCTAGGAAGAAGCTAGGTTAACCCATGGAGTTTGAAAATGAAAATAAAGTCTTAGCAAAGTTCGTGCTCCCCCAGATCACACCTGTGACGGGGCCAGGTGACTTCCCAGCCTTCTCACCACATCACCCCACCCTGAGCTCCACCCTGAGCCCATTTTGAAGTTAGAGCTTAGCAGTCCCTGCCAGCCCAAGCACTTCCACTGGGCCTGACACCTGAGAATGGAATATGCCCACTAACCAACTTAGGGAAGTGCGTTCTTGCTTGCTAGGGGTTGCCTGAACATAGCATGCAAATTTATGCAAAAGAATAATTAAATTTGTGTCTGAAATAATGCAGCATGCATTTGCACATTTTCTGGAAAAAATAGAGGTGGTGTTTGGCCTGGCTCTCTGGGAATGCCCTGACAGAGGGAAAAGAGGGGGCTGCCTGCCCTAGCTGGGATGGATGGGACATAGAACCTGAGCTGACCCCAGGGTCCACCTTCAGAGATGGGGTGTGGGGGTTCCTTGGGGACCTTCAAGTCCTGTTCCAGGGATGACAGTTCTATCCAACTCTCCTCTCCACCACACAAGCCCCCTCCCACCTCCCTCCCTCTGTCCTCTCACAGCCAAACTCACTGAACACCAGTCCATCTGACTTGCGAGCCCACAGAAATAGAAGCATCTTCAAATCTCTCCCAGGGGTATGTGCCTGCTTGTGTCTTACCAGCAGGACTGGAAGGTTCCTTACTCTCCATTTCTCTCCTGTGCTTCAGACATTTGAAACACAGTCCACTCTGACATACCTCCTCCCCCAACACCCTCTGCCCACCCACACAACCTGTTTAACAGAGGCTAAACTTGGGATGTGACTAAAGCAATAATGGTCCATGTCAGAGTCCTAGCTGTACTTTTACTGGAAGTCACCAAATTTTTTTTTTTTTTTTCAACAAAAGCACTTATTTGGGGTCTTAGAATTGCAATTCAGGTTGCACAGATTCAGGTAGCAACCCAAACTGTGTCCCATCTTTGGGCTTCCAGGTAAAGGTTTTGAAAAAAAAAAATTACTTAAGTTGTCTGTAGAGAATTGTCATTGGATATTTAGGTCTTGCTAACTGTTCATCAATTTAGACAGTTTACTGATTTCTTTATCTTGTAGTTGTTTTATAGCATCCAGGTGCCTTCGGAAACATTGTAGCTTTTGGTTTTGCCTACCTTGACAAGTTGTGATAGCTGGCTGACAGATAACTTCCTGAATTGCCTCTTGACTCCATTTTAAATCACTTAACCATATTAACTCCATTTTGTTTTATTTTCTCACTAGTCAGTAAAATTTTTGAAATATACTTAATTCAACTTTTTCTATATACATTTATATATGCCACTTCCAAATTAGAAAGTTTGCACAAAGTAAAATTCATGTATTAAGAGAAATCAGTTTTCGAAGATGAAAACACTATGTTGATTTTTTTTTATTTCATTTTATTGAGATATATTCACATACCACCCAGTCATACAAACAAATCGTACATTCAGTTGTTCACAGTACCATTACATAGTTGTACATTCATCACCTAAATCAATCCCTGACACCTTCATTACCACACACATAAAAATAACAAGAATAATAATTAAAGTGAAAAAGAGCAATTAAAGTAAAAAAGAACACGGGTGCCTTTGTCTGTTTGTTCGTTTGTTTCCTTCCCCCATTTTTCTACTCATCCATCCATAAACTAGGCAAAGGAGAGTGTGGTCCTTATGGCTTTCCCAATCCCTTTGTCACCCCTCATATACTACATCTTCAAGATTCATGGGTTCTGGATTGTAGTTTGATAGTTTCAGGTATCTACCACCAGCTACCCCAATTCATTAGAACTTAAAAAAAGGTTGTCTATATTGTGCGTAAGAGTGTCCACCAGAGTGACCTCTCGGCTCCTTTTGGAATCTCTCTGCCACTGAAGCTTATTTCATTTCCTTTCATTTCCCTCTTTTGGTCAAGAAGATGTTCTCCATCCTACGATGCCGGGTCTACCTTCCTCCCCGGGAGTCATATTCCATGTTGCCAGGGAGATTCACTCCCCTGGGTGTCTGATCCCACGTAGTGGGGAGGGCCATGATTTCACCTTTCAAGTTGGCTTAGCTAGAGAGAGAGGGCCGCATCTGAGCAACAAGGAGGCATTTGGGAGGAGGCTCTTAGGCACAATTATAGGGAGGCCTAGCCTCTCCTTTGCAGCAACAGTCTTCCCAAGGGCAAATCCTGCGGTAGAGGGCTCAACTCATCAAACCACCAGTCCCCTATGTCTGTGAGCACATTAGCAACCATCGAGGTAGGGCAGGCCAATACCCCCTGCATTCTCCACCAGCTCTTCAAGGGGGCTCTGCATATTTTTTCCTTGTTTTGTTTTTTTTTTTTAAACTTTTTTTTTGTAATCAGCTGTATAAAAAATAAAAAAATAAAAAAATTTTTAAAAAACATGCAATAAAAGAACATTTCAAAGAGACCATAACAAGGGAGTAAGAAAAAGACAACTAACCTAAGATAACTACTTTACTTCCAACTATGTTGATTTTTAATACCTACTATCTCACCCTGCTTAAAACTATTTCGGATGAAATTTCTCACAGACTTGAATTGTTAGTAAAGTTAAAAGCCAAATCAATGACTGTTTTTCATATATCAAATGTATGAATTGAAACTAAATTTCTCCTTTTAAAAATTCCAAATCTGAAAGCACTTAATTTTGCATCCCTCCATTTGAATGGCAACATCAGCACATCTATAATCCCCATTTTTATATACCTCTTTCCAATAATATTTTCCTCTGGTAATGAACCATTTTCAAATTATTTTCTTTTTTCTCTATTTTCAAGTTTGAAAAGAGAGAAAACTTTCTAATTTTTTTTATTTCCCCCTTCACTAATTTTCTAAATTTTACCTGGTTATATTCACTAGGCCTTATTTCAATGAATTCTGCAGCTAAAGGACTCTCTCTGAGTCAGAAATCTTATCATGTCACAGTCCCTGCTTTAACTTTTTAGATGGATTCCCACTGGCCCTAGAACAAGGACCATAGGAATTATGAGTGGTCATCAGACCCTCGATGCTTTTCTCTGCTGTCCTTTCTAGTCCAGTCTGTTACCAAACAGGTGGGCTCACTGCCCGATGCACACATGAACTAATTCTGTGACACCAGGGTTTCAAAGAGAGAAAGGGATTTGTTACACAGCTGCTGTTAAGGAGACAAAAACAAGCTCAAGTCTGTCTCATCAACAGGATTTTTTAAAGCTAATTTGGGGTAGGGTCTGCTGTAAGATGCACTCATCTGGGGTGAGCAGCTGCTAATAGGCTACTTTTTTGAGGAGTAGGCTGTGACATTGCTGAAATTTCTGTTTATCAGACCTCTTGCTTCTCTTTAGGATCCAACATTTCTTCTTCTGGTTGGCTCTGCATACTTTGGTTCCACATACAGGATGCTTTATGTACTGGGGTTACTTTTGGTCACTGCTAGGAGGGGATGCACAAGTACAAGCTCAGGGGGCCTTGAGAGGTGAGAGATAATACTTGAAGGTCAGGGGAGGTGCCTGGTTACAGTAGAATTACAAATCATTCAGAAGATGCATTTCAGGTCTTCTAATGGCTCACAGTGATACTTGATCACCAGTGGCTTGTCAAATTCTTCTTGATCCTCATTATGTTTAAAGAACTGGTTTCCTGTAGTGTTCCTACAAAAAGGCTGTGCACATGACCCAACTTGTCCCAGAGCAGTTGGTGCCTCCCAAGTGGATCCTGGGGATGTTTCTTGTTAGGTCTGAGGCTGCAGGAGGGGTACCTGGTGGCCATGAGTGCACAAGGCTGGAAGCTTCTGGCTCCCTCCGGTTAGTGCATGATTTCTTGCCACTGATTTTTTTTTTTTTTTTAATCTTCATTTTATTGAGATATATTCACATACCACGCAGTCATACAAAACAAATCATACATTCGATTGTTCACAGTACCATTACATAGTTGTGCATTCATCACCTAAATCAATCCCTGATACCTTCATTAGCACACACCCAAAAATAACAAGAATAATAATTAAAGTGAAAAAGAGCAATTGAAGTAAAAAAGAACACTGGGTACCTTTGTCTGTTTGTTTCCTTCCCCTATTTTTCTACTCATCCATCCATAAACTAGACAAAGGGGAGTGTGGTCTTTATGGCTTTCCCAATCCCATTGTCACCCCTCATAAGCTACATTTTTATACAATTGTCTTCAAGATTCATGGGTTCTGGGTTGTAGTTTGATAGTTTCAGGTATCCACCACCAGCTACCCCAATTCTTTAGAACCTAAAAAGGGTTGTCTAAAGTGTGCGTAAGAGTGCCCACCAGAGTGACCTCTCGGCTCCTTTTGGAATCTCTCTGCCACTGAAGCTTATTTCATTTCCTTTCACATCCCCCTTTTGGTCAAGAAGATGTTCTCCGTCCCACGATGCCAGGTCTACATTCCTCCCCGGGAGCCACTGATTTTTAAAGTGACAAATGTAACGGTCCCTTGGACTTCAGGCTAAGTATCAAGTGAAGATGCTGAGTCCCTGATGCTTTAACTTGTTATTTTTTCCCTCTGGCAAGGTGTGGCCCTCACAGGGCTGGTAAAGTGATGTGCTGACAGGCGCCCTCCCCTGGCCACCTGAGGCCAGGACACCACATGCTGCCTTCTCTCTCCCTGATCAGGCCTGGCCCCAACAACAGCTTCTGTAAAATCCAGCAAGTGGGTGGCTGGCTGGCTGTCTCCACAGAATCTTGTGAAAGAAGACCAGGACTAAGGCCCACCCAGGCCAGGGGTGAAATGGAAGGGAATTTCCATAAAGGCAAGAGAGAAAATCACTCGAGCCCACTGCACATCTACCAGAGCCACTCCAAACCCAGGCTTTCCCCCAGCTATGTGGCTGCTGTTACCATAATGACTCCCCAGTGCCAAACTTGTGGGCCAGACCCAGCTGACCATCATTCTGGGAGCACCTGAGGATTCTCATCCTCTAAAAGACTTCCTGAGTCAACAAACACCCGGTTTCGCAATTAGTATCTGTTCTCTGATTAGAAAAGGAAGAAGATAGACATGTCATGAAAAACCCAGCTGCGGGGAGGCACACCTGTCCACAGGGCCCTGCAGGGATGCTCTCCCCCAAGGCACTGCCACCTGGCCCTCCAAAAGTGTGTGAACCTCTGCAAACACTTGGCCTCTGTGCCTCTGGATCCTGGGCCAGAAACACTCAGTTCTCCCAGCCCTGAGTCATCACAGCCCTGCCTGGTCCTGCAGCCAGGAAACAGAACCCCTGAGTTTCAACCAAAGGACTGGGAGCTTAAGAGGATTCAAACAGGGCCATCAGTGGGAAGTCTTGCAAGGAGACTAAGCAGAACAAAGCAGAAGACAGCTCTGCCAGGAACCAGAAGAAAGGAAACCTGTTGGCACCGGGGGTGGAGGCCACCCCTGACTGCTGGGAGGCCTCGGCTTGGCATCCAGGTTTCAGGGATTGGACTAGATCAGTGGATCGCAATCCTGTCTGCACACGAGAGCCACCTGGGGATGCCGCAATAATGGGATTGCAATGTCTGATATTGCTTCAGAGTAATCCAGGAGGGGGAGTGGGAGCAGGAAGAGGTGAAGCAAGACTGGTCAAAAGTTGAAAATTGTTTAAGTGGGCTGATGGGTACATTGGGGTGGTGGTGCTTATTATTCCTTTAGCTCTACTATTTTCCACAATAAAAAGTTAAAGAACAAAACTACTGATGCTCTAAAACTCTCTATTCCTGGGTCTCTCCCAGAATCTATAAGATTGGAATCTCGAGGGGCTGGGACCCTGGTATTGGTGCTTTTTAAAAAGGAGCCTCCAGGTGTTTCTAATGGGCAGCCAGGATTGAGAACGCTGAACTAAGACACTCTCATGCAGCTGAGCCACCCACGCCTTTGCCCAAACATAGCAAGTCACATTCATGTGTCACTTGCTTTGACTTCTGCTGGAGTTCTCCTCTCAGAGGGAAGGTGATGGGTTGAGGGACCAGGACAAAGCCCTGCAGTTGCTCTTGGTGCAAGAGCCCCTAGTAGGCCTTATTAACCCAGGTCCTCCAGGTATTCCATTCTGTCCTGGATGGTTGATTCCTCAGAGAGGCTGCTCCATGAGACCTCTGACTCAGGGAGGGTGGGGAATGTACCTCCAGGTGCATTAGGAAGCTCTGGATAGAACCAATCCCTCTCACCCATACAGTGAGTTTGAACTGGAACCTCAGCTTCAGTTTCCTCATGTGGCCAAGCAGTCAGGCCTACCACCTCTCTGAAGACAGTAAGTCCCATTTCACACTGCATTTGCTTTACCTTCCCAGCAGACACTGACTGTTCCTGAACTATTTCCCCGTGTCTTTCTTCTCCCAACTGCATTTCAGCATCTGGGACCTGGAAGCAGTGAACAGGCTCTGCCTGGGTTTCCATTCAGGATGCTCAGCTACCCAGGGCTGCTCAGGGGTTCCATCTCTACCTGCTTTCACTGCCCCTTCACTCCAGAACACCAACCACAGTGCCACCCCACCTGTACCAGCTCTCCCTCATCCTATCCTACTGGCTGGATTTTTCTTCACTCTCCCCGACTGGTGTAGAAATCTACATTCAAAACTATAGCAAATTCCCTCTACCCACCCACTTCCTTTGTCCTACAGCTCTGCAGGGCAGTGAGGGGCCCTCCTTACTTAGACATTTTGGAAATGCAGCAACTTCATAGTTCTGTTGCCACTTATTCATGTAGGCACTTCCTACTGCCCTTCTCTAGCTGAAGGGGGCTCTCCAGTGTGGCATGAGAGGCCTTTTCCTAATGCCTTTCCTGCATCGTTTCCCATAACTTCCACATTAAAAAAAAAAAAAAAAAAAAAAAAATTCACAGCCTTCTCCTTTGGCCTGTCTGCTTTTGTCTCTCCTAAACACACCTTTTTGCCTCCAGGTCTCAGCTTGTGCTGCTCCTCCCGCCCTCTTCTCAACATGCCACCCTTAGTATTTGTCAAACTAAATAACAATGACGCTAATAGAGACTAAAACTTGTTGTGTACTTACTGTGCCCTCACAAAGACCCTAAGAGTCATTTTTTTAAAATGTTTTTGTTTTGAAATAATTTTAGCTTTTCAGAAAATTGGCAAAAATAGTACAGAGAGCTCTCCTGTTCCTTTCACCCAGCTTCCCCAAGGTCAGCATCTTACAGTACCAAAGTACTAGGATAAAAATCCAGAAATGAACATCGGCACAACCCTATTAACTACAATCCTGATTGAATTTCACCACTCCCCAAAACCCCAACATCCTTTTTTGTTCCCAGATTGCACATTTCATTCAGCTACTGAACAGTTCCTTGGTCTTGCATTATCTTTTATGACCTTGGCTCTTTTGATGAGTAACGATCAGTTATTTTGTAGAGTCTCTCAATCTATTTTCTCATGAGTAGATTGAAGTTGTGCACTTTGGGCAAGAATATCACAGAAGTGAGGTTGTGTCTCTCTCAGTGCGGCCAACAGGGGGTTACGTGATCTCCATAAGTCTTAGTGCCCGGGTCAGGTGACCCTTAAGCGCTTGATTAGGGTGGCGTCTGCCAGGTTTCTCTGGAGTAAAGTTAACTATTTTTCTCTTTGTAATTGGTACCTTGCGGGGGGGACACTTTGAGACAATACAATTATCTTGTTTCTCCCCCGTTTGCTCACTGCATTTATACCCATCAGCCTGCAACAGTTATTACTGTGGTGGGGCCTAAAGGTGGTTTTGTACTTCATGAGGGTCACTGTTTCCACCATTTTATGGGTGAGGATACTGTGGCTCAGACCTGAAATACTTGCCCAAAGTCCTATTACCAATAAGCCATCAAGTCAGAACTCAGGTGCCAAGGCAGTGAATGACTCCTGACCCCTCGGCTCCCAACCTCCTCACCAGGGAGAGAACTGTGTGCCGGCATGTGACACCTCTCACCATCATTTGATTTTCCAGTGTGGGGCCTTCTCCCCCAGGCCCACCCTAGTTTCTGTAAAACATGAACAGTGCCTCTTGTTGGATTCCCCCAGGCTGCTCAGGGCAGGATCTGGTGCTCCGGAAGTGCCTGAGGATGGACTGGGGAAGGGAAGGATAGAGGCAGGGGGACACATCCGGAGCAGGTGGAGCCAGAAGATCACCCAGCTCCTCTCCTTTTCCCAGCCCACACAGTTATGGGGAAAGAGGTGGGAGGTCTGGTCACTGACACTCCCAAGTCCTGGCACAGGGGAAAAGAATGGGCAGGTTGCCCCCTGAGGGGCAAGGGACTCATGAGAGCAGAGGCCAGCAGGGAGGGGTGGGTAAGCCTGAGGCCAAGGGGTGGGGTTGGGAGAAAGACTGAGAGAAGAGGTAGGAAAGGAGGAGCAGGGACCATCTTATCCAGACCATCTTTTTACAGACCACCTACTAGAATGGGCTTTACTGATTATAATCATACCTCAAGTATAAAGTGGAGGTTATTGAAAGGATTCCAGGGAAAGAGTTTACTAGAATTCATTGGCAGGAAGTGTAGCCTGGAAGGGGCCTTTTCAGCTCAAGTGCCTCCCCCCACCACCATTACACCTCTGTGCCTCTCAGTTCACACTTATTCATGATTCAACAAGTATTTGTGGAGCCCCTTCTACGTGGAAGTGCTGTGCAAGCCTCTGGAAACAAAGTAGTGAGCAAAACCAGGGGTTGCCTTGGTCCAGTGGGGATTTGATGTTGTGGGTTGGTCTAGTCAACTTGTCTTCCCTGGCCTAGGGGTGGGGTACACTAAGCTAGAATGGGGAGTCAAAAGCACACGCATACTGACTGACGTCCTGCACAGGCCAGAGAGAGTCAGTGACTTACTCAAAGTCATCCAAGGTTAGAACCTGGAGCTGGTTTCAGGGCTCTTCTGTGCTAATGTGTTGCCACCTCTCTCGCCTTTGCTCACTTTGCAGCAGAGGAAGGTCAGGGACGCTCCGAGTAGGGGTGTCTGGGAAGATGCACATGCACATGGGGCTGGGGCCAGGACCCAGGGCAAGCGGAAGCTGGACCTGCGGGAGGACTGGGGGCTGGACAGAGGAGGGGATTGTCCTAGGGAAGCCTAGCCACTGTCCAGGACTTGGTCACCATGGTTAGAGAAAGCAGAAGTGAGGAACAGTGGTGGTAAGTGAGATGACAAGTGTGGGATTGGAAGTGGTCTTGGGCTGTTGTCCCAGCTCCCCCTTGTGAAGGCCTAGTATCTGGACAAATCCCTTTAACCATCAGGCTCCAGGCCACCTGTTGGATATCAAATGAGGGCATGGGGCTTGTTCAGAGGATTTCAGACTCTATCACCTGGAGAGCTTGTGTGATGATAGAGCCCAGGCTCACCCCAGAGATCAAATTCAGGGGATCTAGAATGAGGCCCAGGGACATGCCCAGCTAACAAGTGCCTCCAGATGATTCTGGGCCATCCTCCGTCCCTGGCCACACTTTGACCAACAGTGGACTTGATCATCTCTGAGCCCCTCACAGCATTTCCCTAAAAGAGCCAGGTTCCTTGGGCCAAGTAGAGGGGAAGGACACTGTTTTCCAGGCACTCGCTACTGGTTAATATTGGGAGAGGGAGCTGGAGAAAAGTCTCCTCTTCTAAAATTATAAAATTTTGCTATAGAAAAAGCTTATGTCTTGATGCAATTATAATTAAATTTCAATAAAAGCATTTACAACCCCTGACCAGGGTGAATGGCCAAGAAGGACGCTGGCCTGCAGGGAACCAGCACAACCAGCTCTGGCAGTCAAGAGCAGAGGAACTGAACTGGAAGCGATGGAATATCTAGGTGAGGGCAAACAGTGCTGCCCTTTCAGGTCTCCGAGGTCAGGCTCACCTCCATCTCTCATTCCTTGACTTGGCCTGCCCATCTCAAATCCCAACCAGGCTGAAGCAATTTGAATGCATTTGCACACCAGAGGGCAGAGTTCAAGGTCTCAGCCCTGGAAACACTGGGTTTTCCCAGATTCCAGGAAACCAACAAGCTGAAGGGGCCTACTCAGTCCAAGGGGCTGGCCAGAGACCCTAGGCCCCAGTTCCTCTCTGGAAAAACGCACATCACCTTTATATGTGCCTCTGTGTATGGGACCTTCTGCCCATTCTCTAACATCAAAAGCCACATCTTTCAAGAGATCCTTCTTCCACCAAGTCATCCCCATCCCTCCAGCCATAAGAACTGGCTTTTCCCCCCACAACCTTGTTAGGTAGTCATTTTCTTGCTCATCTTCTCCACTAGATGGAAGTAGGGACTAATACCATTTTGTTCTCCAGGGTGCCTGGCAATTAGGTATGCATCAAATTGAAAGTAGAATTGAATGAGGCAAGAGTTACTCTTTTAGTTTCAAAGGTGGAGAAATTATTGTGTGGTTTATTTCTTTAGATAAATCCTCAATCTAATATGTTATAGACTGACAGAGTTTATTAAAATAACAATTATTTTGCAAATAATGAATTACAACATTTTTCAGCAGTAATAATACTCACAAATTAGTATTGGGAGATATCTAAGAAAGCCCAAAAGATGAACTACACATGGCAGGAATGGTGAGTGATAGCACTCAGCATCTATTTTTTTCTGGATTCAAATTGAGTGAATGATATTCTACCTTATAAAACAGAAAAGGGTGGAATTATTATTTTTGTTAAGTGGGGAAGGACTTTCTAAACCAGAGAGACACACAAGGCCATGACAACTGCACTCACAGCCTATAACTATGATGGAAGCATGACCTAAGAATAAAGGAATCTCTCTTGACTTTATGGACTCATGTCTATCCTACAAAAGACACAGAGACATACAGGAACTTTGAAGAGGGAATGGTGGTAAAAGGATAAATTCTATTTCACATTTAAGTCTGCGTGACCCCTGTCAGAGAGGGAGGTTTGCGGACACCAAGTTCTGAAAGTTAATGGTGGTGCCTGGAGCCAACAGGACTGAGCAAGAGGCATCCAATTCTGAAAGGACTTTATCTTAGAAAAAAATGCTATTTCTGGAAATGATGACTGAAGAAAAAAAAATGCAACCTTCACAACTACAGTGCTGTTTCTTGGATCCAACTGATGGGCTCCAAGAAACTTCTTTGAGTAAACTAGATGAAAATGAAAGAAGATACAATAGTCTGCTGTTCAAGTGGGATGCCCAGGTCTGATAACTGGCTTCCTGATGAGAGGACATAAAGGTGAAGCCTTTCATTGAAAAGAAGGGGGTGAGAGGTTTGTGGATAAGAGTAACCGATGGTCCTGAGACATTTATGACAAGCATGTAGAAACACTGTGGGGGAAAGAAAACTAGAAGCTCAATGGCTGAGACAAAGACCCAACAATGGGGACTTTGCTCTACAGCTCCCCTTAACAAGCTCACTCCACCTACCAAAGTGCAGCAACTGAGACGGGACAACTGGTCTACTTCATGGAGTCTCAATTTCATCATCTTTGTGTAGACAATCAAAATGTGTATAGCAATCATTTCTGCCCTTAGGTTTGTTGTGAAAACTAAATAAGATCATAGGAGGGCTAGTAGTTGGTTTTCCTGAGACCAGAGAGAACAGTACCTGTGCCTGGCTAAATGGTATGTAATGGTCCTCATTCTGTCGAGGAAGGCAGTGGCTCTATTCAGTTACCAGCTACACGAGGCATGAGATCCGCCTCCCCTATTTTTAGTATTTCTTAGTTCTATAATTTGTCCTCTTTGTTTGCTTACTTATGGAAAACCATCTCATCAGGACCTGAGAAAAATCCAGTATTCAAAAAGTGTTTCTCACAAGATGACATTTTTTATAATATTATAATAACATTTGGGCCAATTGTACACATTCTCTTTTCCCCCCAGGTTAGGTGCTCATGCAGACCACAAGAAAAGAATTAGGCATTACAGTTTGTTTTGTAAAATAAGTGAGTGTGTAATTTAGTGCTGGCATTGTTTGTAATAACAAAAGTGTGAGTCCTGGTTTTATTCCTTCCAGATGTCTCTTGCTGTGACAGCTGGAAAGGGAACTAAATGAGAACGCTGATGATCACATAGTGACAGGGTAAGAAGGAGAGAAACAGGGGCTCTGTGTCAACAACACCCAGCAACTGTGACCCAGGCCAGCTCTGTGACGTTGACTTGAACCACACCAACGATAAGTTCCAAAGAAACAGCCCCTTAAATCCAAACTGTTGCATCTTTCAGTGAGGTATAAGGGGCCCCTGAAGGTCAAGCTGAGACCCTGCTTCTCCACGGCTGCAGCAGATGCCCTGAAGAGGTAGTATGCCTGAGCATCCTCCCAGACAGATATGTTGCCTATTATTCACAAAAACAAACCAATGACCTTCAATACCTGTGGCATTCTCCCTATCACGTCTGACTGAGACAAGCAATTCTCCAACCATCTTACAGCAATTTTCAATCAGAAATTATACAAGTAGAAAAACCACATGACTCAAAAGATACACTCCTAGCTATTTCCCAAGAGAAGTAAAAACACATCCATACACCACTGTACACAAGTTCTCACAGCAGCTGTATTAGTTTCCCAGGGCTGCTATGACAAATACCATGCAATGGGTTAGCTAAAGCAACATGAATCTCACGTTTTTGGAAGCAAGGAGTCCAACATTGAGGTATTCACAGGCCTACTTTCTCCCAGAGTCTGTAGCATTCAGTCAGTCTTCCGTTACATGGTGTCTTAGATTCCAGGATCCTATGACAAATACCAAGCCACAGGTTAACTTAAACAATGGGAATTTATTGTCTCATGGTTTCAGAGACTGGAAGGCTTGCTTTCTCCCAGGATTGATAGCCTTCTGACTGGCTAGCAATCCTTGGGTTCTTCGGCTTTCCCATCATATGGTGATGTCCTCTACTTCCTTTTCCAGGTTCCCACTGACTTCTGGCCTCTCCCTATGGCCTTCTCTATGTCTGAATTTCTTCTGCTTATATAAAGCACTCTAATAATCTGATTAAGATCCTCCCTCATGCAGTTGGGCTCCACCTTAACTAAAAATAACAACTTCAAGAGGTCCTATTCATAATGGTTCACACCCAGAGAAATGCAGATTAAGAAAAGGTAATTTTGAGGGGGTATATAATTCAACTACCACATAGCAATATCTCTCCTTGTCTGGTCCTGTTTTCCACTGACTTCCTCTAACAGACAGCATCCAAATTTCCTTTGCCCATAAAGACTCGAGCCATATGGATTAAGGCTCACCTTGGTTCAATTTGGCCTCATCTAAATAGGATCTTCAAATATTGTACAAATGGGTTCACCCACAGGATTCACATTCATAATGGATTTTTATTCCATGATAAAGACTGAAGCTACGTTTACTTCAAAATCAGAATTTAGTTTGTCCTCACACTCTCTGCAGAATTCCATATTAACAGAGCAAGGGATTCTTTTTGATTAGGAAGGACAAACATGTCTAAGTCAGCTTTGGGCTGGCTGTCATGCTCACAAATATCCAGGAACCCCAAAGAACTGCCCTGGACCCAGATCTGCTGCAGACATGGTTATGTTATCCTGCAGTTGCAAGAGCCTTGCCAGAAGCCTCCTTCCCCTGCCCTGTGGCGTGTGCTCCACCAGGCCTCCGCACACAGACACTGTCTCGCTGCCCAGCCAGGCCCGTCAGCTGGCCTCAGTGCCCTTCTGGGATGCCCAGACCTCAGTTTCTAAAAGCCTTGAGCTCAAACCTTGGCACTTCACATGTATTAGCTCAGTGATTCTACGTAGTAGCCCTAGATAGTACTATCAGCATCCCCATTTAACATGTGAGAAAAGGGAGACCTAGAGGGATGAAGAAGGTTCCCCATAATCTCACAGCTATTAAGAGGCAAAATCAGATCTCATGCTCGGGTGTTTTTATGACACAAGAATCTGGCCTCTAATTTTTGCCTTCTCTGATGTTAGAGAAATAAGCCATGGGGAAAACGATGGTGCAAGAAAGAAAACCTGAAACCTTAGCTCCTGTTCAGTAGCACAGCCATTTCTGGGTTTGGTGGCAAGGCAGTGAGGGGTCAAAGGCTGCTGGAACAACTGCTCAGGTCAGGCCTCAAACAGGTGACAGAGCAGCTGAGTAGACTAAGGCCTCTCCCTGGCTTCCCTCAGACCCTAGTAGCGAAAGTAGTGGAGACTGCAACCCCACTGGCCTCACCCACCCTCTGCATCCAGGCAGCTGGGCCTGGCCGCCTTGAAGATGGAAACTCGCCCACGAGACCATGGGGTCTCCCGAGTCAGACAAACTTAAGCCAATAATCTGAGGTGCTCGGTTAGAAACTCATGCCAACTCTAATAGTTCACTGCTCTCAGGAAGTCCTTCCTCGAGCTTTCAGTGCACAAAGAAACTGCGGCGTCGGACCCTCCCAGCCTTCATTCTTCACGGGCACTGTCACACGGCCGCACAGGCTCTCCGTCCTCTCGCCTTCACGGGCCTCCGCCAGCGTTTCCTCCAGGCCCGAGGAGGGAGGAAGCCCCGTTTCCCTCCTGTGCTCCCTCAGTCCACTCCCCGCTGCCCACGCCGGAAGGCGGTTCTCTGCCTTCTCTAGGGTTAGAAGCGGAGGGAGCCAGGGAGAAGCGGGTTGGGATGAGAAGGTAAGAAGACGCAAATGGCTCGGCACCTCAGACGGTGAAGCAGCAAGAGAAACAAAACTTAAGGCGGCTGAAGAAACGCCGGGGAGCCGGGAAGAGCCACCCTCCCGGCGCGCCGCGGCCCCGGCGACCCTTTGCGCGGGAAATGCTGCCCTCTGCTGGCCGCGCGCGGAGATGCCGCCTGACCGCTGCCAAGGACGGCGGAGGAAAGACCGTGACCCGGTAGTCCCCGCCGCCCTCGCAGGGAAGGGGCTGGGCCCTCTGTGCAGCAACAGACCCCGGGCCCCGCGTGGCGGCCGTAGGCCTGGAGGGGAGGGGGGCAGAAAGCGGAGACGGAGAGGACTCGGGCTTTAGGGGCCCTGAGTTCTAGTTCTGCCTACCTCAAATGCTCTCAATTGAGTTTTTTAGAGAGGAGATGAGTAAGAAGGAAAAGGAAAGAATGAACGGTTCTGACATCACTTCAAGGCCTACCTGTGCCTCCAAACAGCTCCCCTCAGTCATCTTCCTCAGCCAACTCTAAACTAATGAGCCAGGGAAGCTGTGTTCCTTTAACAGATGGTTACTGACGGTGGTAGGTTGACTAATGGCCCCCAAAGATATCTCAGTCCTAATCCCTGGAATCTAGGAAGGTTACCTTATATGGCAAAAGGGAATTTGTAGATGTGATTAAGTTAAGGACTTTGAGATGGGGAGATTATCCTGGATTATTGCAATCGCAAGTGTTCTTAAAAGAGGGAGATTTTACTACAGAAGAAGGTGATGTGACAACAGAGGCAGAGAGAGATTTAATGATAATTCACAGCTGGCTTTGAGGATGGACTAAAGGAGTCAAGGAATGTAACGAATGCAGCTCTGGAAGCTGGGAAAGGCAGGAAAATCGATTCTCCCCTAGAGCCTCCAGAAGTAGTTCAGCCTGCATGATATCTTGATTTCTGCCGAGTGACACTGATTTTGGACTTCTGACCTCAAGAACTGTAAGGGAAAAAAAGGTGTGCTGTTTTAAGCCACCAAGTTTGTGAGGATTTGTTACATGACCTTCTACTGTCTCAAACTCCTGTGCTAGGCATTTGGGGTAAAGCAGCTAATGAAGCAGACAGACCCTCACCTTCATCTCTAGGGAAGTTTATAATCTCCCTTTCTCTGGATTTTAAAAAGTCACAGCCGAACATACTTTTCACCAAAGAAGAAATATGAATGGCCAATGAGCACAGCTGCTCAAGTACATTAGCATTAGGGAAATACAAAGTAAAACCACAATACCCCTTCACACCCACTAAGAGCGCTATAATCAGCAAGACAGACAATCACAAGAATTGACAAGGATGTGGAGAAACTGGACTCTCAGACATTGTGGCAGGATTGTAAAATGGTGCAGCCACTTGGGAAAATACTGTATTGCTACAGTCCTTTAGTGAGTACAGAGGAGTCAGTCAAGAGGACAGTACCCTAATTTATTAGAGTTTAAGAGAAACTCCTTGTTTCTAATTTTTATTATAATAACCCTGTGATAAATATACTGGTCTGAGTGTTCCAAGTTATGTATTTCTTTAGGTGGGGTTTCCGGAAGTGGGGTATCTAGATACAAGAGCCATTAGTTTTTGGTTCATTATATGTCTGTTGTCCTGTTTTCCAGAAGGCCTGTGACACTATATAGCCCTAGAAGTAATTCTTATAATAACTACTACACATCCTTGCTTGGATTTCATGCCATATATGGTTCTAAACTCTTTCGTATTAACTCATTTAATCTTGACACCAGCCTTATGAAGTAGATACTATTATGGTTCCCATTTTATAGAAGAGGAAGATGGGGCACAGAGAGGTTAAATAAGCTATGCCCAACCTTTTTTATACAAGGGAAGTTAGTTTTGAGAACTTTGGGATCATTTTGTCAGTCAAAGGTGAATGTTGAAGGGAACCAGAGTTTTTGAAATTGCTGATGTCTGTTATAAGATCTGAACCCATCTGAACTCTGAGAACATGACAGTTTTGGGGTTGGGTGGTACTTTGTACCACTGAAGTGGTTTATGGTCTTTCCCCCAAATAGCTTAGCAACAATTTAGAGACCTGGCAATAATGCAGGTAGTACTAACCATAGTAGTAGTAGTAATCTTCCTAGTTATTTAAGACACAGTGAGTTAGAAACTTTTAGAAATAGAACCTTTTTCCTTTTTTAAACTCATGCATGGACTTTATAGAGCTGAGAAGACAGATTCAGAGAGGGGACTTTGTCTAAAACCCTTTTAGGGACTCATTTGATACTAGAGCCTAAATCCCAGCCCAACATTGCACCCACCAATTGTGCTTCCTGCTCCCAGACAGAAAGTAAACCAGCAAATCAGGGTGTGGAGAAAAGTCTCTCACCCAGGTGGGAGCCAGGAGCCAGGACTGTGCCCATGTGTGCATGTAAATGTGCACATGGGGTTGTGGGGGTCCCACCAGGGACTGTTGACCTTGCTGGTCTCAAAAACAAGCAGAATCTAACAGTGCAAAACTACTAGTCCAACCCCTCAATTTACCTCCTACTTAATTGCTCTCACCACATATTTTAACACTTTGGAAGTTACCACTCAAAGACTCACTGAGGTGCTGGGATTTGATGATCACTGTAATGAAGACATCTGTGCCCAAAAAGGGGTGGAATGGGGTGGTGTGGGTAGAGAGGACTATCAACAAAACATACCAGTAGTGCTTCAGTCTCACAAGCCCCTTTGGAATTTTTACCTCAAACTGACCTGAAGCATGTTCTTATTGGTTGCATTTATATTTAAGTTTATTCCAAACTTGGGAATGGATTCTGAAGCAGAATTGCTCTTCAGGTTGAGCCTAATAAATACAAAACCTTAGAGGAAACACAATACTCTAAAAGTATATTCAGTTTGTGCAGTTGTAAAGTTGGGAAGTTGGGAGAGAATGTGGCTTGAGATCTGGTTGGGAAATTTTGATTTTGTCAATTTCCTGGCTTGACTAGTCAAGACAAAACTTGGTGGTCTAAGTATACAACTTCTCCTGCTAACAGCTTAAAAGATGGGTTTAACTCATTAATCTAAACATGATTAATGGATTTGGACTATATCTATTTCTCTCCAATAGTGAAATCTTACATCCTGGAGTATCTTGAGATGCTAGGACAGAGCCCTTTTCATCAAATGAGGAAAATATTGTCACATCTCCATTAGGTGCCAGGAGAAAGTGAAGGAAATTAGTTTTTCTTTTCTATTTATTCAAATCAAATCCCTACAGTATTTTAAATTTAGTTCAGACATTGATAATGATTTTAAAAATTTAATAGATGATGCTTCTTTAGTTCATACTATGTGCCAAAAAACTGAGATTCAATATATTCTGTCTATATTAAGCCAGTTAATCACAACCCTATGAGGTACTATCATTTCCATTTTACAAAGGATAGAACAGAGAGGTTAAATGACTTACCCAAGGTCATACAGCTAGAAAGCTGCAGAGCCAAGATTCAAACCTAGGCAGTTTGGCTCCAGAGTCTACACTTAACCACACCTTGTAAGACTATGTGCCTGGTTTCCTTCATTCTCACAACTTCAGTTCCCTCACCTGTAAAGTAAAGACCCTACCACCAAACTCAAGATTCTTGAGAGATTATCAGTTGAGCATTTGTGAGCTCCCAGCACTGGCTTTACGTAACAAAGCCTTAACTGGCATTCACTTTCTCCCCAGGAAGTAAAGTTTATTTTCATTTCTGAGAAAAAAACTGAATAGAGAAATACCATAACAGAGTTGGAAGAGACCTGAGAAGTTGCTTATTACAACCACCCTTCCTCCCTGCAGGGCCAACTCCCTTCCCAGCTTTCTTTGGTCTCTTACAATGATGAGCACGCCACTCACGATACCGTCCACACCATCTGACCAGAAAAGGAAAAACTTCTGGCAGCCTTTCAAATAATTGTAGCAGTTGCCAAGGTATCCCTTTCAATTGCCTTCCTGTCTCCCAACTCCCCTGGGAATCCTCCCTGGGTTCCGGCTTGTTGAAGCTGCCTTCCCCATATAGTGCTCAGAACAGAGCTGGGTCAAGTGGGGTATGAGCAGCAGAATAAAGGGATTCTCTCCCCTCCCTTGATCTTCATTTTCTATTTATGCAAACTAAAGTTGTGTTCTCCAAGCATCACTAAAATAGACATGTCTACCATACCGGACCTCACCTCCTAATCCCAATTACTGTCCACCCTCCTCAACTGCCACTTGATACAAAGTGACTTAAAAGAAACTCTTGAGAAAATAAACACAGGTGGTAGTTTTCTAGGCTAGAGCAGGAGAACAGGGCCATGAAACCAAGCTTTTGTGGCCCTGGAGCCCACTGAATGATTAAAACAATCTGAAATCATGTTTTGAACCATTCTGAAGCTCTAAAAGCTAAATCAGTTGACTCCTATTGCTAACTATGAGGTTGTTCAAATGTTTCCAGCTCTTGTGCTTCTGGACATAATAGGATTGTATTTCCTGAGCCTCTGGGTTAGGGTGGGGCTGTGTGATGGCTTCCAGACAATGAGTGTCTCTTCTGGGCAAGAGTATTTCACTGTCAGTGTAGAGACTCTCCAGAGCTCCTCACCTCTGGCAAAGCCACCCATAGCTCTGTCAGCCAAGGGGCTACTGTGAGCAGAATCCAGCTGGCAATCAAGATGGGCCATAGCCTGAGTGAGAAAATCTTTTTTTAAAGCCACTGAGATTTGGTGATGCTTGTTAGAGCAGTTTAACTTCACCTATTCTGTGTGATACCGCTCCATTATTAAATTCCTTAAAAGAGAGGGTGTTTCTCCTTCAACATTCCTTAGATCCTTCTGATACCACCCAGTATCTCTTAAGAGCCAACACTCCACCCAACACTTTTTCTTCCCTCTTTGTTTCTGATAGTGCTTAATGATTAAGCTTTATTTGAAATGAAAATTCTTAGGATTATAGAAGCTCAACTTATCTGATGATCTGGTAAAAAGACCATCTCATAAGCTTGTAGACAATTACTATTGCTAGCAGATTGTAGCAAAACTAGGGTCTATTATCCCCCTCAGTGCCACTGCCCTCCATCTTCAGAGGTGAAGGGGCCCCTCTGAAGCCAGGAAGGGTGATTGAAGAAGGGAGGGAGAAAGACAGTTGAGAATAAACTAAGCTTTGAGCAGCCCGGCCGTAAAGTTCACATTCTCCCTAGGAATAGCTTTCCGCTTGGTGAAACGGGTTCCTTCCAGCTGCCGACGCACGGCTGACCCAGGGAAAGAGAAATTCCAGAAACCACCTCCCAGCAGAAGCACCCATAGCTATGGAAGTGCAGCCACTGCTCCCACACAGGTCATAGCTAGAAACGAAAAGGGGTGACTTATTTAAAAAGATACCAACCCTGGCAATGTGGAATATGACTCTCGGGGAAGAATCTAGACCCAGCATCGTGGGACGGAGAACATCCTCTTGACCAAAAGGAGGATGTGAAAGGAAATGAAATAAGCTTCAGTGGCAGAGAGATTCCAAAAGGAGCCGAGAGGTCACTCTGGTGGGCACTCTTACACACACTTTAGACAACCCTTTTTAGGTTCTAAAGAATTGGAATAGCTAGCAGTAAATACCTGAAACTATCAAACTACAACCCAGAACCCTTGAATCTTGGAGAAGATTGTAAACAAAGGAAGTTTATGAGGGGTGACAATGTAATTGGGAAAGCCATAAGGACCACACTCCCCTTTGTCCAGTGTGTGGATGGATGAGTAGAAAAATGGGTGGGGGTGGGGGGTTGGCACCCAGTGTTCTTTTTCACTTTAATTTTTGTTATTACTTTTGTGTGTGGTAATGAAAATGTTCAAAAATTAATTTTGGTGATGAACGCACAACTATATAATGGTACTGTGAACAATTGAATGTACACTTTGTATGACTGCATGGTATGTGAATATATCTCAATAAAATTGAACTAAAAAAAAAAAGTTACTGAGTTGCTGCATGGAAATGTGACACCCTCACAGAGTCCCCCGCAGAGACAAAATGTCCAAATCAGAGGACCTTTGAGACTTTCCAGATTTTTCCACTTGTTAGCTGGTCCCTGCAGTAGAGGGCCTCCTGCTGATCATCCACACTCAGGAAGGGACTTGGGTACACAGCTCTTATTTATGTAGCGTAGAATCCACTTCCTGGGATCCCACTAGCCCCCTTAACCTATCAACTTCAGAACATGGGCTTCGGCAGTGGAGGGAGGAAGTTGTTTAATTTAAACCTGATAGGATTTTGAAACCTAATATTTTGGCGGGGGGGGGGGTCAAAAATGAGAAGAAATCCTACCCATTTCCCCAATATAGCACTTGGGAGGGAATATATAATACCTAGTACTCATTAATCCATTGTATCTCCATTGATGGAAATGAACAGAGAAATACAGCATCCAGAGCTAAGAAAATGCCTCTGGAGCATTCTTTAAGACCCTTCCCCTCACTCAAAGGCATCCTTCACCAAGATTCCACAAAGTCTAAAATTATAAGCAATTATTTGATTGAGTTGAATCATTGTATCCTGGAGGATATCTGTTTGTTGGTATATAGATGTGGTTTACAATTTTGCAGGCTTTAAGGTACTGTGTGGGTTTGCTGGGCAAGCAGTTCACAGTCTCTGCAGGGTATAATTCCAGGGCTGCAAGCAGCGGCATAAGTCCTGTCCTCCACTTCTGCGATGGATCCCACCAGAGGCCAAGTTCTCTGCAGTGACGATGTCGTGGGCTGGACAGCGTCATTTGAGGCAGTGATAGCCGGGGGCCAATGGGGGTGGGTAGTGGAAGGGTGGGTATCCCTCCCAAGTAGCAATCCGTAAAGGATGGGGAGTTTTGTCTTGGGCTTTTAAATACCGTTGGGCATCTCTAGTCATGATAACTGTGTAGGTTTTGTAAAATTGTTGTCATCATAGAGCTCTGTGACTTTTAGGGAGTCATCTAAGATGCACCCAGCAAAGGCTTTGGTTGTGTGTTCCAGCACCTCCCCTCTGCACCTCCCTCTGTGCAGGTGGTTGAGGAGTGACACCCAGCAATCTCCTCTTTTAGGATTAGCTGAGTATTGTTTGAGCATTCCTCAGCCTACGTTGTGAGACCTTATTGGTAAGTAAACCTATGATCCATGCAGCCAGCAAATATACTAAAACCCAGAACCAGGGTGAACACTGACATTGTACTAGTTGGCAAGGACTGGCTTCTGGGGCTACTACTTGCATCACAACAGCTGGACTTGGTGTTGTTTTTCTCTTGCTGCAAGATTGCAAAATGCTTTCTCTCAAGACTTGCTCTATGTCTAGTGTTGGCCAGCTCAGGTCCTGTGCTTTGTATGGGTTACAAGCACTTCACCTCTAAAGGCAACCCAGACCATTCCACTCCTTAGTTAAGGAGCTATAATCTCTACTTTCTGCTGGCTCTGGCAGTGATGGGAAGTGGTCCCATGTAATTAATGTGGCAATGGGAGAAGGTTTTAACCCCTTGACAACATCTATGGAATGCCAATGTTTGGTTTCGGAGTACAAGTCATGGCCTTTAGTAACTATTTTAGCTAGTGATGGGCCAAGAGCAATCTCTTTTTCTGTGTCTACTCCACCAGGGCAGAGGAGCCCCTGAGGCCTGAGGTGCTGTGGGCTCAGATTGCCAGTTGGTAGGGGAAGCTTAGGGGGCTTGAGTGGGCCTTCCCCGAGGGTCCCACTAGATACGTTGTATAAGAATGAATTCTAGGTAGTTTATCTACAGTGTACTCCATGTGGTGAGTCAAGTATGTGTGGAAATGGATGAGGTTGCAAGCTGTTTCCAAATGCAGAAGAGCCTTTTTTTTTTTAATTAAAAAATTATTTTGTTTTCATTGGCCTGACCGCCCTGCCAGCCCTTTTGCCACAGCCCCAAGAATCAGTGAAGATTTGGAGATAGGGCAACTGGCAGCTTCAAGCATCCTGGAGGGCTAACTGAACCGCTTTCAGCTTTGCCAACTGTGCAGACTGCAAACAGCCATCTTGGGTACGTGCGGTGTTTAAGGCCAGTGATATGCTGTGGCCCTCCAGTGAGCAGCGTTGCATTAAACAATAGCATTGCTGTTGGTGAGTGTTCTAGTTTGCTAATGCTGTAGAATGCAAAACACCAGAGATGGATAGGCTTTTATAAAACGGGGGTTTATTTCGCTACACAGTTACAGTCTTAAGGCCACAAAAACGTCCAAGGTAACACCTCAGCAATCGGGTACCTTCACCGGAGGATGGCCAATGGCGTCCGGAAAACCTCTGTTAGCTGAGAAGGTAGCTGGTGTCTGCTCCAAAGCTCCGGCCTCAAAACGGCTTTCTCCCAGGACGTTCCTCTCTAGCAAGCTTGCTCCTCTTCAAAACATCACTCCCAGCTGCACTCAGTTCCCTCTCTTTGAGTTAGCTCATTTATATGGCTCCACCGATCAAGACCCACCCCGAATGGGCGGGGCCATGCCTCCATGGGAACATCTCATCAGAATCATCTCCCACAGCTGGGTGGGGCACATTCCAAGCAAATCTAACCAGCACCAAAACCTCTGCCCCACAAGACTACAAAGACAATGGCATTTGGGGAACACAATACATTCAAACCGGCACAGTGAGATATACTGATTTCCTTTCCATGTCAGACAGTTGGTCCCCAAGGGGCTCCCCACTTGGCTAGAGGAGGGAGCAATGGGGACATCATCACCAGCATCTCAAGATCCACCTCACCTCTCTCTTGGTTATCACTTGCAACGTATATTTTTTTCCATCTTTTCACTTTCAACCTACTTATGTCTTTGAATTTAAGGTAAGTAGTGTATAGTTGAGTCATGATTTTTTATCCATTCTGCCAATCTCTACCTTTTGACTGGAGAATTTAATCCATTTAAATTGAAAGTAACTACTGATAATTCAGGACTTTCTTCTGCCATTTTGCTATTTCGTCCTGTATGTCTTTTCTGAAATTCAGTTTATCTTTTAATGACTACTTCCATATTTATTTGTTTTTTTCTGTGTGTTTTTTGTTTGTTTTTTGTTTCTTGTTTATTTGTTTTTGTTTTTTGCATTGTACCATTTTGAGTCCCTTTCATCTCTTTCTGAATATATTTTTCATGTATTTTCTTTTTGGTTACCACAGGATGAAAATTTAACATCCTCAGTCTATAAAATTCTTATCTGATTTGATACTAACTTATCTTCAATAGCAGATATATCCACTTCCTATACCCTTCTATGTCCCCACCTTTTTTTGTACTTGTTACAAATTATCTTTGTATATTGGAGTCCAAAACTATAGATTTAGCATTACTTTTTATGCATTTGCATTTTAGCGCCTGTAAGAAGAAGTAGAGTTTACTTACCCAAAAGTATGAGAGTACTGGCATTTATATTTACCCATATGGTTACCTGTATTGAAGGTCTTTATGTTTTTACGCCTCTTTGATCCACTGTCCGGTGTCCTTTCCTTTCCTTTGGCATTGCTTATAGCAGGTCTAGTAGTAATAAGCTCCCTCAGCTTTTGTTTACCTAGGAAGATCTTAATCTCTCCCTCATTTTTTTTTAAATTAAATTCAATTTTATTGAAATATATTCACATACCATACAGTCATCCATAGTGTACAATCAACTGTTCACAGTACCATCATATAGTCATGCATTCATCACCCCAATCTATTTTTGAACATTTTCCTTACATCAGAAAGAATCAGAATCAGAATTAAAAAATAAAAGTAAAAAAGAACACCCAAGTCAATTGCTTTTCTACTCCACTAAAGTTTCCCTGAGGGAACAATTTTAATTCCTGGTGAAATCTGCATCCTGAAACATTTTTTTTCACCCAAGTCATCCCCCCTCATCCCACCCTATTTTTCATTCATTTTTTGTCCTCATTTATCTGCTTATCCATCATACACTGGATAAAGGGAGTGTGATCCACAAGGTTTTCATAATCACACTGTTACCCCTTGTAAGCTACGTTGTTGTACAATCCTCTTCAAGAGTCCAGACCACTGGGTTGGAGTTTGATAGTTTCAGGTACTTACTTCTAGCTATTCCAATACATTAAAACCTAAGAGGTGTCATCTATATAGTGCATAAGAATGTCCACCAGAGTGACCTCTCAACCCCATTTGCAATCTCTCAGCCACTGAAGCTTTATTTCATTTCATTTTGCATCCCCGTTTTGGTCAAGAAGATGTTCTCAATCCCACGATGCCAGGTCCAGATTCATCCCCGTCTCCTTCATTTTTGAAAGAAAGTCTTGCCAGATATAAAATTCTTGGCTGGCAATTATTTTATTTCAGCACTTCAAATATTTCATACCATTACCTTCTTGCCTCCATGGTTTCTGATGATAAATTGGCTTTTAATCTTATTGGGATTCCCTTGTACAAAACTCTTTGCTTTTCTCTTGCAGCTTTCAGAACTCTGTCCTTGTCCTTGGACAATTTGAGTACTATATATCTGAGGCAGTGGGAAGAAAATCTGTTCAGACAAGTACTCTGAATAGCAAAGCTTGCATTTTTGCCTTTTGAACCCCTTTCCCATGTCCGGCCCCAGAAAAAGTGCATGCATTCAAGTTGTTGAGGGGGAGGTGTGAGAAGGAATGTTTAAAAATTAGGAGAAAAAAGAAACAAATGAAAACTAAAAATAAGACCAAAAACAGAACATCCACCTCATAGGAGATGGTGTTCCCTTCAGTTGGCACTTAGGACTGATTACTTCAAATGGGGGGAAATGAGATGGAGTAGATCCTGAAATCACTCACAAAGGAAAATCATCCTCAAAGAAGACATTGAAAAGGCAGCTCTGGCACCTGCTGGGAATAGACAGATGGCAGAGGGGCAATGTAGCTCATCAGGAAGATGAGTTGACAAGTTGTAGATGCTATACCCAGCCCAGCCATTTGCCACCCAAAAAGAAGCTCCCCAGCACAACACCTGGCAGGTAGGAAGCTCTCTTAAGCAGTAGGTGATTATCAGGCAAGTAGCTTTACTTCCTGAAGTGTTTTTATTCTATTGGGAATGAAGGGTGGGGAAAGTCAGAGAAGCTTAAGATACAGCCCTTGAAGATAGTCCAGTTATGGGAAAAAATAATGTTTATAAAGAAAAAAACAAACATGCGGCAGCCTATGTAGGGGTTCAGAGGAAGGGAGCAAGCTTCTGGATTCCTCCAGCTTGTCCCTATCGCAGCTGTGAGTGTGGAATATAGGAAGGACTGAGGGCCTTGAGACTAGAGGAAAAATAAGGCTTGAGTTGCCTAAATCCAGGAGTCCTAACTGAATCTTCTCCACCTCAAACCAATCCATCAGCATGTCCTGTTGCCTCCTCTTCAAAATATCTAGAATCCAACTATTTTTCACCCCCACCTCCACTACCACATCTCCCACTTGAATTATTCTAATACCCTTCTATGTCATCTGCCAGCTTCCATTATTGTAGAATGGCCCATACTTCAGAGATTTTTTTTTTAAAAGAGGTACCACCACCACTCTCATACTCAAAACCCTCCAGTAACTTGTCCCTCACTCAAAATGAAATCCTGACACCTAAACAGGATCTTTAAGACCTTTTATGATCTGGCCATTGTCTCCGGGGCCTTACTTCCTGCCCCGCTCCTCCTTGCTCATTTCTCCCCAGCTATATACTAGCTTTCTTTCTGTTCTTAGAGCGTATGGAGCTCATTCCTACCTCCGGGACTTGATGCTTGCTGTTCCCTACCTGGGATGCTCTCCCTCAAGTTCATGTGACTTTCTCCCTCACTCCAACCAGGTTTCTGCTCAAACCTCACCTCAGAGAGGCCTTCTTTAATCACTGTCAAAAACACCCCTTCCACAATACTGTTTTAAAACTTCAACTTCTATGTGACACCAAGGGAAGAGATGGTAATCTGCAGCAGGATCTGTATTTTCTGTAGTACACTAAACAATTTCCTTAGTCAGCTTGTTCAAACACCATGATTACGTGAAACTTTGAACAGAAAGTGAGATCTGGTAGGTTTGCACAGGTTAGTGTGAAACAGCGACACATCCCAGAGTAATTTGGGCAGAGAATAAAAATATACATGCAGAACCCCCCTGAGGAGCTGGGGGAAAATGTGGAAGTATTGGACTTCCTCACTTGGGTTGTTGCTGATGTTCTCATAAGCATTGAGGACTGGTGGTTTGCTGTGCCAAGCCCTCTATCTCGGGACTTGCCCTCGTGAGGCTCTTTGCTGCAAAGGAGAGGCTAAACTTGCTTATAATTGTGCCTAAGAGTCTCCCCTTGAGTGCCTCTGTGTTGCTCAGATGTGGCCCTCTCTCTCTAGCTAAGCCAACTCAGCAGATGAACGCACTGCTCACCCCTCTATGTGGGATCTGACTCCCAGGGGTGTAAATCTCCCTGGCAAAGCAGGATATGACTCCCGGGGATGAATCTGGATCTGGCATCATGGGATTGAGAAGATCTTCTTGACCAAAAGGGGGATGGAAATTGGAACAAAATAAAGTTTCAGTGGCTGAGAGATTCCAAAAGGAGTCGAGAGGTCACTCTGGTGGGCACTCTTATGCACTATATAGATAACCCTTTTTAGGTTTTAGTGAATTGGAATAGCTAGAAGTAAATAACTGAACCTATCAAACTGCAACCCAGTAGCCTTGACTCTTGAAGACGACTGAATAACTATGTAGCTTACAAGGGGTGACTGTGATTGTGAAAACCTTGTGGATCACACTCCCTTTACCCAGGGTATGGATGGATGAGTAGAAAAATGGGGACAGGGACTAAATGAAGATTGGGGTGGGATGAAGGGGATGATTTGGGTGTTCTTTTTTGCTTTTGTTTTTTATTCTTATTTTTATTCTTTCTGGTGTAAAGAAAATGTTGACAAATGGATTGAGGGAGGCAAGTGCTTGGGGATGAAACTGATACTTTGAGCCAGTCTCTATAGGGCCACTCGTGGCCACATGTCACCACAATCCCGGCATGTCATGCTGGCTTGACACTCCAAGTGCAAAGTAAAAGTCATTGTTTCTTCTCTGGAGGGTGCACATTTATAGAATTGATTTCACAAATCTGGTAACATGGCAAAAGATGCTGGTCTAATAGAAGCCAATGGAGAACTAAAGGTCTTTATAGACCAGAATCTCAGTCCTGGAAAAGGCGTGGTATCATTAGTAGCCATTCATCCTTCGACAGTAGACACCCTGG
The DNA here is from genome assembly GCF_015220235.1 of Choloepus didactylus. Classification (NCBI taxonomy): domain Eukaryota; kingdom Metazoa; phylum Chordata; class Mammalia; order Pilosa; family Megalonychidae; genus Choloepus; species Choloepus didactylus. Next base: position 29,512,025 of record NC_051323.1, read on the forward strand.
GAAAGCAACTCTTGCCAAAAACCTTTGGACAGTCCAATGTCAACATTGCACAGCAAGTAGAAACACAACAGAAAAGGAGAGAATGGCAAAGGTCTGAGGCATTTTTCAGTGAAGATTTGTGAGAAAGTTCAGAGGAAAGGAACCACTTCCTATAATGAAGTGGCAGATGAATTGGTCACGGAGTTCAGTGTTGCTGATAACCATATTTTACCAAATGAATCAGCTTATGATCAGAAGAATATAAGATGACAAGTCTACGATGCCTTAGATGTCTTAATGGCGATGAACATTATCTCCAAGGAGAAGAAAGAAATCAAATGGATTGGTCTGCTTACTAACTCGGCTCAGGAATGTCAGAATTTAGAGGTACAGAGAAAGAGAAGACTTGAAAGAATAAAACAGAAACAGTCTCAACTTCAAGAACTTATTCTACAGCAAATTGCCTTCAAGAATTTGGTTCAGAGAAACCGCCAAGCAAAGCAGCAAGCGAACCAGCTGCCTCCCTCCAACTCCGTCATCCACCTCCCGTTCATCACCAGCAAGAAGACAGTGATCGACTGCGGTATTTCTAAGGACAAATTTGAGTATCTGTTTAATTTTGACAACACGTTTGAAATCCACAATGACATAGAAGTATTAAGTGAACGGGAATGGCTTGTGGATTAGAATCAGGAAGCTGTTTGGCCGAAGACCTTAAAATGGCAAGAAGTTTTGTACATAAAGCTCTGGAACCTTATGTGACAGAAATGGCTCAGGGATCGATCAGCAGTGTATTTGTCACATCATCAGGTTCAACGTCAAATGACACAATGCTTTCTGCCAGTGACTTGACCAATGGTGCAGACGGGACATTGGCCACAAGTGCCAGTGGGTCTCAGTACAGCGGCTCCAGGGTGGAGACACCCGTGTCTTATGTTGGGGAAGATAATGATGATGACGATGACTTCAGTGAAAATGATGATGAAGACTGATTTTCTTGGCTTGTAGACTCCCCTTCCCCCTTCAAATGCAGCTTCAGGAAAAAATTGTTAGGGAAGAGAAACTTGTTTTTTTTTTTTTATTGTGGGTTTTCCTGTTTCTTTTTGGCCTACTCCCAATAAGATATTGGTAAGCTATTGAATTTAGATGTGCACTTCCAATAAGCAAGCAAGGATGGTTTATCATAGGATTTTTTAAAATGTGGTGTGGATGTGTGTTTTGACACCAGTGTGCTGATGCAGAATTTTTATTTACTTCTTAGAATTTTGTGTTTTCATTTTCTACGTTTTTTTTAAATTCAGAGTTCATTTTTGCCCCCTAACAATTCTTGCTGAGTTTGCTGAAGAAATTGTACTTCATCCACATCAATGACAATAAAATGCTATCCTTTTGTGGAAAATGGTACACTGAATGGCCATTTATTTGCAGTGTGTTTTGAATGGTGCCACTAACTGATGAATAGCAAGATGACATAGCAAGTTTTTATTTTGTCAAATCATGCAGTGTCCAAAGAACCAAGCAAAATAGCAAAGCTCTACTTTTTTAAATATTAAGCTCCATAAATTTTATTATGCCTTATTTTCCCTTAAATTGTCTAAACTATTGTGATTCCATCAAGCTTATACTTTTTTTTTTTTTTTTGGCTCTATTTTGCAGCAAATTAAAAAGGTTTTTTTGTTTGTTTTTGTTTTTGTTCATTTGATAAAAGTTTATTGCCATGCTTTTGCAGCTATATAAACTATCTTGAAGGCTTCGAATGGTTTATTGCTTATGGTAAAATTTGCCTGATTTCTTACAGGCAACGTTTGGAAACTTTTTATTATATAGTTGTTTGCATACTTATAAGTCTATCATTTAAAGACATGTACTGAAACAAACATTGTATTTGTTTCGTAAGCATCTTCCTGTAATCTATTATAAAGTTGAAATTAAATATAGAGAATGTATTAACAGTTTTTTAATTCAAAATTTGTCAATCATTTTTAATAGTTCTTTTTTTTTACAAAAAGAAAAAAAGGAATTTCAGGACAGGCAGTAGTCTCTTTTAAAATTTATTCACAAAACAATTAACTGCACAGTTGCTGTTAGCTGCCTGTTCCAAAATGATAGTCTTTTTATTGAAACACAAATAAACTTTCCTGTAATATTTTATGGAATATAAAGAGACTTTAATTGTTTGACTTGTTTAACTTGGCACTTAGTTTGTTTTAATAAAATGTGCATGGGCATTTAAAAAAAATGGATTGGGGTGATGAAGGCACAACTCTATGATGGTACTGTGAACACCTGATTGTACACCATGGATGATTGTATGGTATGTGAATATATCTCAATAAAACTGAATTTAAAAAAAACACACCCCTTCCTGGACGTCCCACACTCATGGATCAAAAAACTAAATATTGTTAAGATGTCAATTCTACCGAAATTGATTTACAGATTCAACACAATTCCAACAAAAATTCCAACAGCACAGTTTACAGAAATGGAAGAGCCAATTACCAAATTTATTTGGAAAGGTACAGAACCCTGAATGGCCAAAATCATCTTGAAAAAGAAAAATGAAGTTGGAAGACTCCCACTTCCTGACTTTAAAGCATATTGTAAAGCTACAGTGATAAAAACAGCATGGTATTGGCATAAAGATAGACTTATTGACCAATGGAATCAAATAGACAGTTCAGAATTAGATCCTTACATTTATAGTCAATTGACTTTTGTTAAGGCTGCCAAGTCCACCCAACTGGGACAGGGCAGTCTCTTCAAAAAATGGTGCTGGGAGAACTGGCTATCCATATTCAAAAGAATGAAATAGGACCCTATGTTATACCTTATACAAAAATTAACTCAAAATGGATCAAAGACTTAACATTAGAGCAAGGACCATAAAACTCCTAGAAGAAAGTGTAGGGGAGCATCTTCAAGATCTTGGAGGAGGTGGTTTTTTAGACCTTTCACCCAAAACACAAACAACAAAAGAAAAAATAGATAAATGGCACCTCCTCAAAATTGAATACTTGTGTGCTTCAAAGAACTTTGTCAAGAGGGTGAAAAGGGAGCCTACTCAATGGAAGACAATGTTTCAAAACCACATACCCAATAAAGGTTTAATATCCAGGATATATAAAGAGATCCTACAACTCAACAATAGAAAGACAAACAATCCAATTTAAAAATGGGCAAAACCACACAGCAGGTGAACTCACTGCCCTCCCCTCTATGTGGGACATGACTCTCAGGGGTAGAAATCTCCCTGCTAATATGGGACATAACTCCCAGGGATGAGCCTGGACCTGGCATCGTAGTATAGAGAAAATCTTCTTGACCAAAAGAGGGAAGCGAAATGAAACAAAATAAAGTTTCAGTAGCTGAGAGATTTCAAATGGAGTCGAGAGGTCACTCTGGAGCGCATTCTTATGTGCTATTTAGATATCCCTCTTTAGTTTTTAGTGTATTGGAATAGCTAGAAGGAAATACCTGAAACTGTCAAACTGCAACCCAATAGCCTTGATTCTTGATAATGACTGCGTAACACTGTAGTTTACATAGTGTGACTGTGTGGTTGTGAAAACCTCGTGGCTCACGCTCCCTTTGTCCAGTGTATGGGCAGATGACTAGAAAGATTAAGGCAAAAACTTAATGAAAAATGGGGTGGGATGGGGGGATGGAATGTTTTGGTGTTCCTTTTTACTTTTATTTTTATTTTTATGTTTTTGAGTAAGGAAAATGTTCAGAAGTTGATTCTGTATGATGGTACTGTGAATAGTTGATTGGTACACTGTGGATGATTGTAGTGTATGTGAATATATCTCAATAAAACTGTATTTTTTAAAAATGGACAAAAGACATGAATTGCCATTTTTCCAAAGAGGATCTGCAAATGGATAAAAAGTACATGAAAAGATATTCAACATCACTAGCTATTAGGGAAATGCAAATTAAAGCTACAATGAAATATCATTTCACACCTACTAGAATGGCAACTATTTAAAAAACAGAAAACTACAAGTGTTGGAGAGGATGTGGAAAAACAGAAACACTTATTCACTGTTGGTGGGAATATAGAATGGTGTATCCTGCTACTGGTGTATACCCAGAAGAACTGAAAAGAGGGACATGAACAGACACTTGCACACCAATGTTCAAAGCAGCAATATTTACAATTGCCAAAAGATGGAAATAACCCAGGTGTGCATCAACCGATGAATGAATAAACAGTCTATACATTAAATGGAATATTTTACAGCTGAAGAAGAAATGAAATCATGATGCAGGTGACTACATGGATGAACCTTGAGTACATTATGTTGAAATAAGTCAGATACAAAAGGACAAATATTGAATGACCTCACTAATATGAACTCAAACTAGCAAACTCATGGTGTTAATATCTAGAACATAGGTCATCAGAAGATAGAATGTGGGCAGAGAATGGGGAGCTGATGCTTGATTTGTGCAGAATATGTAATAAGGCTGATTGTAAATGTTTGGAATTGGATGGAGGTGACAGGAGCACATTATAGTGAGTGTAACTAATAGCGATGATATGTGGGTGTGATTGTGGTTGAAAGGAAAGTTTAGGGTTGTGTATGTCATTAGAAGGAAAGCCAAAGGATGAAACATGGGCTGTATAATACTGTGAACCCTCTTCATGGTGAAAATGTTCTAGAATTGATTGTGGTGATATATGCACAACTCTGTGAATATACTAGAAGACAGAGATTGTACACTTTAGGTGGATTGTATGGTATGTGAATTTATCTCAATAAAAACTGCTTTAACAAAAACACCCCTCCCTCTCCCATCACTTTCTTAAGCTTTTCTTCCAAGCACGTAGAACTAGATATTTTTATGTTTATCAATAGATTATTACCCACCACTAGAACATAAAATGCACAGAAACATACCTTGATCTAGTTCATTGCTATATCTCCAAGGTGGAGAATAGTGCCTGGCAAATAGTAGCTGCTCAATAAATATTGGCTGACTATGTAAGCAAGAGACTGTCAAGTATTTGACACCATATGTCACTTGGACAGGGCAGAAGACCAATAACCATAAGACCATAGGAGCAGTGTGTTTGGGGGGGTGGGGGCATGGGGGTATTACAGGGAGAGGTTTCAACCAAATATGAGGAATCTAAGATCTAAATACATCCCAGAACAAATGTGTCCCTTGTTTCCAAAGATAATAACAGAGTCCTCTCAGCAAGCACAGGTACAGAAATGATTCACATATTCCGTAGGACAGTGGTTCTCAAGCTTGGGCGTGCATCAGAATCTCCTGAAAGACTTGAAAAATACAAATTGCTGGGCTCCACCCCCAGAGTTTCTGACTCAGCAGGTCAGGAGTGGGGCCTGAGAATTTGCATGTCTAACAAGTTTTCAGGGGATGCTGATGATTCTGGTCTGGGAACCCCACTTTGAGACCCATCAGTGCAGATTTTTGGACTATATAATCACTTAGGTTCAGTTTCACCCAGGGAAGCCCAGGGTAATAGACTTATTTGAGAATGGCCAGCAGGCCTGTACCTTCTGATACCACATGCATCCTAAGAGCTGGTCGTTGCTCCTCATGTGTCACCCCCCACTTGCAATATCATCACCAACCCTCCCTGAAGAGCTCCTTACCCTCTTAACTAAATTCTTCCAAATTCACACCTCATGTCCTTGGTGGAGCTTTCCCTGATTACGAGAGGTCCTCCCCTTCTACACACCTGCAAACCATTCTCACAGTTGAGACAAGTGATCTTATCTCCTCATCACTCTATGTGCTTGTCTCAGTTCCTCTCACACCAGAAGCAGAAGGGCAAGTCCAAGTTGTAAACACCTTGTGTGTCCCCTGCTAGGGCTCAGAAGCACGGCTGGATCAAGATCACCATCCAGTCTGCTGCTCATGTGCCCCCAGCATCCCCAGAGAGGGTCCTGGCCTCTGAAACTCATCGCTCACCAAGCAGCCCTCAGTGGTGTCGAGTGAGCACCAGGACTCAACTTTGTTCTGGGTCATTAAGATTCTAGATACTGCTGGAGACAGTAAGCAAACAACAGTAGAAAATTCATTCTTCAGTCCTAAAGCTTCTAAATCTAGGCCTGCCAGATACCTACCAAGAGCAACTTCCTCCTTATTCCTTCTCTGGGAACTCACAGAGTTGTCAAAGGCAGAGCATGTGCAGATGGGGTTCAGCCCCAGACAAAGCTGCTGCACGGCTCAGCGAGGTGGTACTGCAGTGTTCTCACAGGTGGCTGCACATTAGAATCACCTGGGAAGCTTGTAAAATCAGAATCTCTTGGGGTGGGACCTAGGTGTTAGGAATCCCGACATTCAGCCAAAATTGAGAAAAGCTGCTGTGTTCTCCCTAACCTCAAGCCCTTAGCAACACCTGTGTGGCCAAGGCAGAGTTCTCCATCTTTCTTGGATCATTCACTGGGACTCTGAGGAGCTTGCCTGGTGCTTATCTGTCCCATGTTGCCCAGCATCAAGAAACTCCTGCTGGAGTGTGACTCCCGGGGATGAATGTGGACCCGGCATCGTGGGACTAAGAGTATCTTCTTGACCAAAAGGGGGATGCAAAATGAGATGAAATAGTTTCAGTGGCTGAGAGATTCCAAATGGAGTCGAGAGGTCACTCTGGTGGACATTCTTATGCACTATATAGATAACACCTCTTAGGCTTTAATGTATTGGAATAGCTAGAAGTAAATACCTGAAACTACCAAACTCCAACCCAGCAGTCTGGACTCCTGAAGACAATTATAGAATAATGTAGATTACAAGGGGTGACAGTGTGATTGTGAAGACCTTGTGGATCACACCCCCTTTATCTAGTGTATGGATGAGTGGAGGAATGGGGATGAAAACTGAAGGACAAATGGAGTGGGATGGGGGGATGATTTGGGTGTTTTTTTTTCACTTTTATTTTTTATTCTTGTTCTGGTTCTTTCTGATGTAAGGAAAATGTTCAGAGATAGACTGTGGTGATGAACGCATAACTATGTTATCATACTGTGGACAGTGGATTGTATATCATGGATGATTGTGTGGTGTGTGAATGTATTTCAATAAAACTGAATTTAATAAAAAAATAAAAAGAAACTTCTGCTGGACCTCATACAGTGACAAGAAAACCTTTAAGTAGAGACCTAACACCAGGACAATGGGCTTCTTCACAAGTCCCAACCTCAAGAGTAAATCTCCATTAAATAGAACTGTCAGTGTTGAATTCCTAAAAGTCCAAGAGCCATGCCTCCACCCTTAAGTGCTTATCCTAGTATTTGGTTAGAGACAAAACTATGTAAGGGGCTGGCGGAAACTCCTCCAGCAGACAGAGGACAGTCAGCCTCAGCTGCCAGCATGCTGGGCACTAGGGCTGACTCTGACCTATATTTTCTCTTGATTCCCTGGAGTTTGGGGATAAGTATAGAAGTAGAAGAAGCTAGAATAGAAAAATTAGTCTTTAGTCTTAGAGAGCTCACACACCTCCTCCTTGCTTGTTTCCTCATAGGCCGAAGTTCCAAAATGTTGATGACAACGTAGACTGTATACCCATCTCTGCAAACATACCTGACTCGGCTGTCATTATCCATCTCTTCTTCAAGAGGGATTCTGCTTGGGTTCCTATCATTTCTCTGCCTCAGCGAGATCACAGACTTCCTGAGATCGGCGGCTATGCCTTCCTGACTGTCTCCTGTAGTGAAGCCATGCAGGGTCTCCAGAAACATTGATTGGTTGGTAGAAAATAAGGGCCGAGACTCTTGGAGAAGAAAGCTGTTCTTCCTCTGAGCCCCTAATGTAAAGACCTGGCTCCCAGAAGACTTGGCTTTGCTTCCAAGATGCTAGGAAAGGGACAAACCCAGGTTCACTCCCCTCCTCAGAGTTTAACTTAGCAATTCAATCAGAGTGTTTGGAGACCAGTAGGGTGGAATTTAAATCCTGTCCCCACCATTTCTCTAGCTGTCTGACTTTAAACAATCGGGTTCATTTCTTTAGGCTTCAGTTTCCTTATTTCTAAAATCAGGAAAATACCAGCCCTCTCACCGGTCTCTCTTGAGGATTAAACGTTATTAAGCACACAGTGTGCAGTATGTTGAGAGAGCTCAGTTTGGGGTCGTTATTACAAATGTTACTCACCACCATCCAGGGGTCCAAAGTCTGGCAGGAGATTCACTTCCCACCCCCCACCCCACCCCCCAATTATCCAGCAAAGAACTGCAGGTAGCCTGTGCCACCCACCCCACCCACCTCCACTGCCAGGGCATCTAGAGAGGCTCTGAACAAGACCCTGACGCATGCAGTTTGGGGGCCTGGCGCCAGCCCACTTCCCACTCAGGACATAGCCAGGTGCCACCCAATCCTAGATAGCCCACCCACCCCTCAACCCTGGGAGGGAGGGAAGCCAGACCCTCTGCATTTGGGGCCTGGGCAGCCCCTGCACCTCATACCTTCCTCCTGGGACCTCAGAGCCTGACCGGACTTGGACCTGGACTTGGGGCTGGACCTGAGACCTGATCATGGATATGGGCCCAGGGCTGGCCCTTGAGACGCTTCCATTCCAGCCACCATGCAAGAGACGGAGACTAGGAGGAAGAGTATCCTCGTGGGGAGCAGGGACCCCATCCTGAGGGGGCTGCGCCCCTTCCCCCAGCAGCAGGGCCTGAGGTCCAACACAGCCTCCCTCTTTGGGCCGCTCTGGCCTTCAGGGGTGAGGTGTGGGTGGGGGTGTCATTAACCAGCGATGCATCTGTTCTTCATTATCTACAGCGGGGACAGAGATGTAATCAACACTGGGGAGATGGAAGATCCCCAAACCCTAGAGTTCCCACCAAAGTTGCCGGAGTCAATTCTTCTCACCCCAGCCCCCATTTCACACCAAACGCTGAAAGCAAAGAGTTTGACAAGCCTATAGATTCTTCTTTGCCTGTTTCTCAGGGAATCTCGCCACCCAAACATGGCAAGGCTAAGACTGGGGATTTCCCTGGAATGAAAATAAGATGTACATGGACAACTGCTTGGGCCAGGGCGTCACTTGTGCCCCCAGCCTCCCTTTTTCTGTACCCTCCTCCCTTCCCCCTCATCTCTTCCCATCCTCCTTCCAGACGCACCACTCCCCTCCCACAAAACCTGCTCTCAGAAACCAGCTGACTCACCTCTGTGTGATATCAGGCCTGATGTCATCTCTCCCACCATAATCCTGGCTCTCTGGCTGGGATCTCAAAGCCTCATAGTCACAACTTTTATCGGATTAAAAGCCCTAGAGGAGATACTGGTGAAGGGTGGGGGAAGAGGAATCCTGGGATCCTGGAATTATGCTAAGAGAATCTTGCCCTTTCAGTCCCCTGCCACCCTGAAAGTGCTGGCCCTCAGTGACCTGCTGGGCCAAGGCCGTTTCTCCCTCTACACTTCTCTCAGCATCATCTCTGCCATTCACAGGCCTTCTGCCGACATCCATGCCTGGTGTCTAATCCTTTCCTCCAGCCTTCATATCTCCGAGTGCCATGCCTGAGTGTCAGGCTGGCTGCTGAATGCTCAGTTTCTACCTAGACATTGGGAGCCCCCTTCCCCACACTCTGCCTGCCTCAACAGCTGCACCTCCTCCCAAGGCTTGAACGGTGGCTCTGACATCTCCCCAGTCACCCAAGCCCTCTTCTCTCTCCCTTGCTTCCCACGGCCAGTGGACCTTAAGTCACACCTGCTGGGTCCACCTTCCACCTCTCCATCCATCCCACCATTGCCTTAGTTGGACCCCACAACCCTCACTTACCTGTGATATCATTCTATGCTAAATATGAGTTTTGGGAGCCCTTGTGGGTGGTTTTTCAGCATACAAAAGGATATCCCAAAATCACTTTTTCAAAAATCAATAAAACATTTTAATTGCACTGGGTAGCTGGCAGGGGTCCAATAAATGGTTTAGGGGCATACAGGTAGTAGTCTTGGTATGTGTTGGGGATTGAATCATGTCCCCCACAAAAGACAGGTTCAGGTCCCAGCCCTGCTCCAATGGGTGTTAACCCATGTGTGAATAGGACCTTTGAAGATGTTATTAGTTCAGGTGTGCCCAAACTGAATGAGGGTGGACTTTAACCCAATATGGCTGAAGTCCTTATAAGTAAAGGAAATTAGACACAGAAAGAGAAAGCCACAGGAAGAAGCAAGAATGTAGAGGGCGATTAAGGTAGCATGCATGAAGCCCACCTTCAGCTATGCCGGAGATGTGCAACATGGCCACCAGGGCTGATACAACAATAGCTTAAGTTACCCTCAGCCTTCTTTACGGAAGTAGTTCACGCCAAAAGTGCTAGTTCGCGCCAAAAATGCTAACCCTACATCTGCCATCCACCCTAGCAACAGCAATCACCAATCCCAGACCGCTACCTGTCCTTATTAGCCACCCCCTCTCCCTCCAGGGCATATATACCCTGCCTCTTCAATAAAGTTTTGCAGCTTGATCAGAAACCTGTCTTGCTGTCATTCTTCGCGTCTCTTGTCCCATACCATTCCTCCCTCACAGGTATCAGAGCCTCCGTTGATCGTCCCGCGGGCCGGGACAACTGGTGTCCAACGTGGGGCTCGGAGTTCTGTGAGAGACGGAATGCCGCACTCAAGGAGAGAGGCCTCTCACACTCACTGCACCCGGGATCACCGCGAGGAAGCGCGCTCGCGAGACAGATCCGTTCACCAGTCGATCAGTGCCGGCGAAAGGAAGAAACGGAAAGAAGAAAAGAAAGCAACAAAAGGTAAGCCCCCATCCCCAACATGGGACAAGCAATCTCCCAACATGAATTATATATTAGTCAGGTCAAACAATCGCTCAAGGCACGAGGAACTAGAGTTAAGAAAAAAGATCTCACGTGCTTTTTTGATTTTTTGTTAAAAACCTGCCCTTGGTTCCCTCAAGAAGGTACTATAGACCACCAATGCTGGCTAAGAGTCGGCGACTGTTTAAAAGATTATTCCTGGACCTTTGGTCCTGAAAAGGTCCCAGTTACTGCCTTTTCTTATTGGAATCTAATTAATGAAATCCTAAGAGTCCATTCTTTAGCTCCAGACATTCAAAACCTCTGCAAAAAAGGAGAGGAAGCTTTAAGAGAGCACTCTCGTCCCGCTTCAGCATGCAGCTCAGTAATTATTAACATACCTGAAAACCCCCTAAACAAAAACCCCAACAGGGATAGGCCAAATACCCCAACCAGTCAAGCTAGTCTATCGCCCGATCAGCACAATATCGAACCAGAGGCTAAAATTTCTCCCCCTTTGGAGGAACCGGAGGCTAAAATCTCTCCCTCTTTGGAGATCAACTCCCTTCCTCCGTTTCGGCCACCCCCTTACGCACCCGATTTTCCAAAACCATATTCTCGTTTTTATCCAGTCACGTCCTTACCTCAGTTTCGTGCTTTGGAAGAGGCCACAGAAAACCTCCGGCTACATGCCGATAACTTTAGAGAAACTTTTAATCAAGAGCGGCCGCGGGTCGGCAACTCAAAGTGTTGCAGCCCTTGTGCTTCCAGAAAATGCCCCCTCATCACGTCCCCATTGCGCTCACCACACCTACGCCTTTCCAGTTACACGTAGTCAAACCCAAAATGGCGCTGCCAGCTCCCAAAATGGCGATTCTAGTAGCCAAAGCGAGGAAAATGAACAATCAAATCCCCCTAGTTCTAACGAAGAAGAGCAGGAAGAAGCTAGTACTACCTCAACAGTTAAATATAAAAAACTCAGTTTAAAATATTTAGAAAAATTTAAAAAGGCAGTGAGTGATTATGGCGCTACCGCCCCCTTCACGCTCACCCTATTAGAGAGTCTCAGTGAAAAAGAACTCACTCCTAACGATTGGTCCCAATTAGCCAGAGCTGCCCTGTCCGGCGGTGATTTCCTGTTGTGGAAATCCGATTATGAAGAGCATTGTAAAAAGTATGCCACCCGTAATGCCCGTAAAGCCACCTCTAAAACCTGGACATTAAACAAATTTTTAGGTCAAAGCCCCTACCATCAGAATAATAAGCAGGCTCAATTCCCCCCAGGTCTCCTAGCGCAAATACAAACCGCTGCGCTTAGAGCATGGAAAAAACTTCCGCAAAAGGGTGCCGCCACTGCCTCTCTTGCTAAATTAAGACAGGGGCCCGATGAACCGTATAGCGAATTCCTTAGCCGCCTGCAAAGCATGGCTGAGCGCCTATTTGGGGCCAGCGAAAACGAAAGTGATTTTATTAAACACCTGGCCTATGAAAATGCTAACGCTGCCTGCCAAGCAGCAATCCGCCCCTTTCGTAATACCAATCTTAATAATTACATAAAGCTCTGTTCTGGCATTGGGCCCACTCAAACTCTTGGAATAGCCATTGGTGCTGCCCTTCAAAATTTTGCAGCGCAGCATAAAAATTTTACGGCACAAGCAAAGCCTCCAACGTGCTATAACTGTAAACAACCTGGCCATTTTTCAAAAAATTGCCCTGTGCCACAAACCAGTTCCTCCTTACCCATTACTAATAAACCCCCATTGCTGCCCTCTATTTGTCCCCGCTGTAAAAAGGGGTTCCACTGGGCGTCTGAATGCCATTCTCGAGCAGACATAAATGGCCAACCCCTTAAGCCTAAGCCCCAGGGAAACTTCCAATGGGGCCGGCCCCAGGCCCCAACCAGAATGAACCCAGGGGCAGTACGGTTCGTTCGACCATCCTCAGTCACAATACCAGCTCTCCCCACCATAAACCATGCTGCCGTGTCGCAGACTTATGGAGAGCACAGCAGGAAGCACAGGGATGGACCTCTGTACCACCTCCAAATCAATATTAACCCCAGAAAACAGTCCTCTCTTCATACCAACGGGAGTTTATGGACCACTGCCCCCAAATACCTTTGGCCTCATCTTAGGAAGAGCCAGTACCGCCCTTCACGGGATTCAAATCACCCCACGTGTGCTGAATAATGACTTTAAAGGTGAAATACAAATAATTGCAGCCACCTCAAACAATATTATCCCTATTCCTTCTGGCTCTCGAATAGCCCAACTTATAATACTCCCCATTCAGCATATCAACTCAAACTTCAAAAAACTCCAATGCCCTACAGAGGCCCCTGGATCCTCCGATATTTTTTGGGCACAACCAATATCCCATAATCAGCCCATCTTACGATTAAAGTTAAATGGTAAACCGTTTGAAGGAATTTTAGACACAGGGGCTGACGCCATAATTATATCCTCAAATCACTGGCCTAAATCCTGGCCTCTCACGGCCGCTGCCACCCACTTACAAGGAATAGGCGAAGCCACAAATCCCCTACAGAGTTCACAAACCCTTAAATGGGAGGATGAGGAAGGAAACACTGGTACAGTTATACCATATGTTATCCCCCATCTCCCCGTCAATCTATGGGGCAGAGATATCTTAACTCAAATGAAAGTTTTTATGTGCAGCCCTAGTGATACAGTTACTGCTCAAATGTTAAAAATGAATTTTCTCCCTGGCAAAGGCCTAGGCAAAGCTAATCAAGGAATAAGACAGCCCATCTCTATAACACCTAATATAGCTAGAACAGGACTCGGGCTCTCCCAAAATTTAGCCTGACGGCCATTGACATCCCTGTACCCCATGCTGAAAAAATCTCTTGGAAATCCATAGAACCAGTATGGGTTGATCAATGGCCCCTAACTCAGGAAAAAACCTTAGCGGCTATAGAGTTAGTACAGGAACAACTTAATGCTGGACATATTGAACCTACTCAGTCCCCTTGGAACACTCCTATTTTTGTTATAAAAAAGAAATCAGGCAAATGGAGACTTTTGCAAGATTTACGAGCTGTAAACAAAGCAATGTTGCCCATGGGAGCACTGCAACCTGGCCTCCCTTCACCAGTTGCTATCCCTAATAATCTTCATAAAATAGTCATAGATTTAAAAGATTGTTTTTTCTCCATACCTCTTCACCCGGAAGACAGGCAACATTTTGCCTTTAGTGTTCCTCAAATCAATTTTCAAGGCCCTATGCCCCGATTTCAATGGAAAGTCTTGCCACAGGGCATGGCCAATAGTCCGACTTTATGCCAAAAATTTGTTGCTGACGCCGTTAACCCTGTCAGACAACTATGGCCACAGATCTACATTCTCCATTACATGGATGATATCCTGTTAGCGAGTCAGGACATGTGCAACCTACATTCTTGTTTTCAAGACCTTCTTAAAAATTTAACAGCAAAAGGTCTTCAAATAGCCCCTAACAAAGTGCAAACTTCAGACCCCTTTTCTTATCTAGGGTTCGAGCTTTGGCACCAGCAAGTTTTAACACCCCGCATTCAACTGCGAACCTCCCATCTACTAACGTTAAATGACTTCCAAAAACTTTTAGGGGACATTCAATGGCTTCGCCCCTACCTAAAGCTACCCACTGAAGCTCTTCTGCCACTCAATAATATCTTAAAAGGAGACGCAAACCCCTCCTCTCCCCGAAGCGTAACTCCAGAGGCAATGCAGGCACTTACCATCGTAAACCAAGCTATCCAAAATCAAACTTGCTATCAAATAAATTACCACCAACCCTTAATTTTTATAATTCTTGCTACAACCCACACACCTACAGGTGTATTCTGGCAATCCAATTTAAAACAACCAAACGGGCAAGGCCACCCACTACTCTGGGTTCACCTTCCAGCTACTCCAACAAAGGTGCTCTCACCATATATTTCTCTTATAGCTGCCCTCATAACTAAAGGCCGACAAACTAGTCGCCAATTGTTTGGGAAAGACCCTGATTCCCTTATCGTCCCGTACACCCAAGATCAAATCCATTGGCTTTTTCAAACCAACGACGAGTGGGCTATCGCGTGCTCTTCATTTCTAGGCAATATTGATAACCATTACCCCAGTGATCCATTAATCCAGTTCGCTAAAATCCATCAATTCACCTTTCCAAAAGTCACTAAAACAAAACCAATAAACCCTGCTATCTTAGTCTTTACTGATGGTTCAGCAAATGGGACCGCAGCATATGTCATCCAAGGCCAAGCATTTTCCATGCAATCCCCCTATACCTCAGCTCAACTCGTCGAGCTCTATGCAGTCCTGCAGGTCTTTTCCCACCTGCAAGACCAACCTTTTAATTTATACACTGATAGCGCGTACATAGCTCAGTCTGTACCGCTATTAGAAACAACTCCATTTATCAAACCATCCACCAATGCAGTCCCCTTATTTTCAAAGTTACAAAAATTAATTCTCAAACGGCAGCACCCCTTTTTTGTGGGGCACCTCCGTGCCCACCAAAATCTACCAGGTCCCCTTGCGAAAGGCAATGCGCTAGCAGATGCTGCCACCCAATTAATATGTCCCAATCTTTCTAATTCTCTAACCTTAGCTTCCCAAGCCCATGCCCAACACCACCTAAATGCAAACACCCTCCGCCTAAAATTCAATATTACAAGGGAACAAGCAAGGGAAATTGTTAAAGCCTGCAAAAACTGTGTAACCCAACTGCCAGTCCCTCATTTGGGAGTTAACCCAAAAGGGCTTATCCCAAATGAAATCTGGCAAATGGATGTCACCCACTTTGCCAGCTTTGGGCAACTCAAATATATTCATGTTTGCGTTGACACATATAGTGGATTTATTCAAGCTAGTTTGCAAACAGGAGAAGCTTCAAAACATGTTATTTCTCACTTGCTGCATTGTTTCACCATTTTAGGCCAGCCTAAACTCATTAAAACAGACAATGGGCCTGGATATACTGGCAAAAATTTTCAAACCTTTCGTCAGCAATTACAAATTAAGCATATTACGGGAATACCATATAACCCCCAGGGCCAGGGAATAGTAGAACGAACACACCGCACCCTAAAAAATGCTTTGTGTCGCCTAGCCGAAAGCACTCTCAACCTCACAAAACAACGTCCCCGAGACCTTTTACATCATGCTCTTTTTGTTCTTAACTTCCTAACTCTGGATGATAAAGGGCAATCTGCAGCCGACAGACATTGGCATCCCAAAACACAGATGCAACAAGCCACTGTTATGTGGCGTGACCCCTTAACGTCAGAATGGAATGGGCCTGACCCCGTGATTATTTGGGGACGAGGCTCTGCTTGCATATACGACCAAAAGAGGGAAGGTCCTCGCTGGCTTCCAGAAAGGCTAATAAAACATATTAATTCCTCATTGCCAAAACAAACCCCTGAGACACTTCCCTCCCCTCTTCTTAATGATAACCTTTCCAGGGTAGAAGCCTCTCCCTGAGAAAAATATCTTTCTTCTCTCTTCCAGCGCATCAATAACTCCCGCTATAACCCATCCGGAGACGACCAGCCCGCACACAACCGGAAGTGGAAAGAAGTCCTGCTTACAGGTTTATTCCATCACTAATCACATGAATTACCACTTGAATTATTATTGGCTTTTACTAATTGGTTTTTTGGCCTTGCTGTTTGCAGCCAGATTAGCAACCGTTGCCCCAAAAGATTGGAACCCGTTAGAAAAAATCCTGCTTGCTATAACATATTTGTGCGTCGTAGGGTATATCACTCTGCTAGCTTGCTTCCCTTAATAGAAAGAACCAATAGCCTCTATTAGTATGGCTTTGTTAAGCCTACTGCCATTTAAAGTTGCCACCTTATATTTTCTCCTGCAAAGTGTGCGTGCCACCTTCGGCAATTCCAACCCCCATCAGCCCTGGAAATGGACTCTAGCGCGGTGGGAAGATTCCACAATTAT
The DNA here is from genome assembly GCF_015220235.1 of Choloepus didactylus. Classification (NCBI taxonomy): domain Eukaryota; kingdom Metazoa; phylum Chordata; class Mammalia; order Pilosa; family Megalonychidae; genus Choloepus; species Choloepus didactylus. The sequence goes on from NC_051323.1 coordinate 29,528,697, forward strand.
ACGAACCAATATCACTATACAAGCCTCCTTTTCCATTAACGCCTCCGATCTATTCACCCCAGGTCACTTTCCTACCAGTCTTAACCAAGCCCAATATTACATGTGTCCTCAAGTAAATCTTAAAAAACCGTATTGCAATTCCCCCAACAAGTATTACTGCCCGTACTGGGGGTGTGAAACATTAGCCACTGGATGGAAACCTCCCATCTCTGATCGTTTTCTAACCCTTACAGAAGTTCCTATCCCTGCGTATCCAACCACGGCGTGCCTACATTTATGTCACTCACCTGCCCAAAAAAACTTATGCTCACTGTGCAGCTTCCTACTAATCCCTCTTGGCTACTCGGTTGAACATGGGGCTTCCGAATTTACGTTACAGGAAGCGACCCAGGGTCCCTTATATTAATAAAGAAGGAAGCAGTACAACAAAAACCATCCGCCATTGGACCAAATATAGTGCTTGCGCCTCCAGCTACCTCTCCTATCCCTCGCACGCCGAGCACGCCAAGCAAAAATCCTTCCAAAATTCATTCCACTACTTCCCCCTCTACTAACATTTCAATATTGTCGTCCCCAACCCCTCCCATGTCGCTTAATACACCACTTTGGCCAATACTCCAAACCGCCTTTCTCTCTCTAAACTCCTCCCAACCTAACCTTACTCACAGTTGTTGGCTGTGCTTCTCTGTCAAACCCCCTTATGATGATGCTATAGCTCTTAATGTCACATTTAATATTTCCAATGAGGACAATCCTCCACAATGTCCTTGGAATGCAAACAGAAAAATCGGCCTTACTATGCAATCCGTTCTTCACTCTGGGTATTGTGTTGGTAACATTTTCTCCTCCTCCTTAGAAAAGGTCTGTGCACAGTCGTCCTTTCCAGAAGGTAAATTCTGTATTCCCCCAATAGGGGCAAAATGGCTGTGCTCTTCCACGGGGCTTACTCCTTGCGTATCAGCAAAAGCCCTCACTGAAACAGGGGAAATGTGCCTCTTAGTGGCTGTGCTACCCCATGTCCTCTTCCATGCAGAGGAAGACCTTTATCACCACTTAACCGCGCAACCTCCAACCATGCTAAGAAACAAAAGAGAAATTATCATGGCTGTCACTATTGCTTCTCTTTTAGGTATTGCTGGCCTAAGCACTGGAACCGCCTCTATTATCCTCCACAACCAAGGCTTCTCCCACCTAAGAGCTGCTATAGACGAAGATTTAGCCCGCATTGAAACCTCCATCACCCATCTTGAAAAATCCCTTACGTCCCTATTGGAGGTTGCTCTCCAAAACAGGAGAGGTTTGGATCTGCTTTTCCTTAAGCAGGGAGGGCTTTGTGCTGCACTGGGCGAAGAATGTTGCTTTTACGCTGACCATTCTGGCATAGTTAAAGATTCTATGACCAAACTTAGGGAAGGAATTGAAAACCGCAAACGTGAGCGAGAAACCCAAGGAAGTATCTCCTGGGGGCTCAACGGAATTCTCCCTTACCTCCTCCCTATATTAGGCCCCTTTATAACCATACTCCTTATAATATCTTTTGCACCTTGGGCCATAAAAAGAATAATACAGCTAGTTAAGGACCAAGTTGATTCTGCCCTAGGCAAGCCTATTCAAGTGCATTATCACCGGCTTCACCTCGCTGACCAAGGTGTGGATCCAGAAAACCTACCTGCTACCCACCCTTTCGGGTAAGAAGGCCCCCTCCTACGGGAGCAGAATATAACTCGAAAGTATGCTTCTAGCTTATGCTATAATTGGTACCACTGGGTGCGAGGCAAAGCACTGCAAAGGAGGGCCAAAACAATTAAAGGCCATTTTCGAGCTCCTTGAGAAGTATGCCTCATTTGCATAGGGGTTCGCTCTGCACAAATTCCCCTCCCCAGAAAAACAGAAGCCACAAACAACTTGGGGAATGAGGCATCTACTTCCCCCAGCAGGTTAATGCCAAAAGAATGCTCAATCAGCATTCTTCCTCCATCCTTTTGAAAAACAAAGGGAGGAGATGTAGAGGGCGATTAAGGTAGCATGCATGAAGCCCACCTTCAGCTATGCCGGAGATGTGCAACATGGCCACCAGGGCTGATACAACAATAGCTTAAGTTACCCTCAGCCTTCTTTACGGAAGTAGTTCGCGCCAAAAGTGCTAGTTCGCGCCAAAAATGCTAACCCTACATCTGCCATCCACCCTAGCAACAGCAATCACCAATCCCAGACCGCTACCTGTCCTTATTAGCCACCCCCTCTCCCTCCAGGGCATATATACCCTGCCTCTTCAATAAAGTTTTGCAGCTTAATCAGAAACCTGTCTTGCTGTCGTTCTTCGCGTCTCTTGTCCCATACCATTCCTCCCTCACAGGTATCAGAGCCTCCGTTGATCGTCCCGCGGGCCGGGACACAAGAAGCTAGACATCAATGGAACTGGGAAGAGAAAGGAGAAGACATCACCAAGTCAACTGCCAGATGACAGAAAAGCCAAGGACCAAGAATCACCAGCAGCCAGCCCCAGAATGCCAGTCTTCAAGGAAAAAAGCACTGCCTTCCCAGTGCCTCAACTTTGGACTTTGAGCCTCAAAACTGTGAGCCAATAAATTCCTGCTATTTAAGCTAAAAAAAAAAAAAAAAAAAAAAAAAAATCAATAAAACGTTTTAATGTTACCAATTCAAAAATCTTCCTTTAGTTTTTAGGTTCTTTTTAAGAATTTGTTCCCTATTTACAACTTTAGCAAATTCTATCAAACATCTTTAAGGATGTCCTTCACTAATGTTTGGTCCCACTTATAAGTTTAATTAAAACATTCAAAATTAAAACTACATTTATAAATTTAATATATGAAGCTTATTTTCTAAATACCTCTATTATCTGACTTAAACAAAACTTTCCCAAGAACTTTTTAAAAATGTATAAACCTAATAAATTTAAACTGATATAGTAACATTTAAATTTGCCAAAGTGCTCCAACGCTATATATAAATTTATTAATTTTCAATTTAAAATCCCAAGTCTAACTCCATTACTCAATTATACTTTTCAATTAGAATTATAAACCTCCCCTATTTCTCTAATAGATCAAATATTCTCAAACATTACAAGTATTTAAAATGCCAAATGTGCAAAGAGTATTCTTAGCATAAAAGAAGTAATACTACAGTTTACTTTTAAATCCTTTCTATTCTTCATTTTAAGTTTTTCAGGGCCTAGAGATGTTTTCCGAGAGAATAGTGTTTTCCAGACTTCCTGGAACATAAGAATCACCCGGGGGCATTTGTTAAATGTACAGATTCCTGGGCCTCAACTCAGCTCCAATGAATCTGCATTTCCAGGGAAAAGACCAGGTAAACTGCACGAAAAAGACCAGAATTTATTTTATTACCAGTAAGTTTGGAAACACTTAACTTTGGGAAAAATTGCCTTCCTAGCTCTCGAGGGACCAGATTTTTTTTAATTCAGTTTTATTTAGATATATTCACATACCATACAATCATCCATGGTGTACAATCAACTGTTCATGGTACCATCTTATAGTTGTGCATTCATCACCCCAATCTATTTTTGAACATTTGCCTTACACCAGAAAGAATCAGAATAAGAATAAAAAATAAAAATAAAAAAAGAACACCCAAATCACCCCCCATCCCACCCTATTTTTCATTTAGTTTTGTTCCCCATTTATCTACTCATCCATCCATACACTGGATAAAGGGAGTGCGATCCACAGGGTTTTCACAATCACACTGTCACCCCTTGTAAGCTATATTGTTATAGAATCGTCTTCAAGAGTCAAGGCTACTGGGTTGGAATTTGGTAGTTTCAGGTATTTACTTCTAGATATTCCAATATATTAAAACCTAAAAAGTGTTATCTATATAGTATGTAAGAATGTCCACCAGAGTGACCTCTTGACTCCATTTGAAATGTCTCAGCCACTGAAACTTTATTTTGTTTCCTTTTGCAGCCCCCCTTTTGGTCAAGAAGATGTTCTCAATCCCACGATGCCAGGTCCAGATTCATCCCCGGGAGTCATATTCTGAGTTGCCAGGGAGATTTACACCCCTGGAAGTCAGGTCCCACGTAGGGGGGAGGGTGGCAACGAGTTCACCCGTCGAGTTGGCTTAGTTATAGAGAGAGGGCCACATCTGAGCAACAAAGAGGCACTCAGGGGGAGACTCTTAGACACAATTATAAGCAAGTTTAGCCTCTCCTTGCAGCAACAAACTTCATAGGGGCAAGCCCCAAGACAGAGGGCTCAGCACATCAAGCCGTCAGTCCCCAATGTTTGTGAGAACATCAGCAACAATCCAGGTGAGGAAGTCCAACACCTCTGCATCCTCCCCCAGCTCTTTGGGGGGGGGGGGCGAATATATATTTTTATTCTCTACCCAAATTACTTTAGGATATATTGCTATTTCAATCTAATCTATACAGACCTACCATAGCTCACTTCCTATTCAAAGTTTAGGGACCAGATTTTGTGCAGGCCCTGACTGGTCTTTTGTGGGTATCTCTGAAAAGACTCCCCCACCCCAAACCCTTATTTACCTTCCATTTCAGGGTCATTATAAATTAAATTTTCAAGTCAGATTACAGACTGTGGCTAGACCCTCACCACTTGATTGGATTTTGCATTTCTCTGGCTCTTTTATAATGTCTCCTTCTATCTCTAAGGAATTTTGAGAATAATTTTTCTCACATTTTTCCAGGCTCCTCGCACCCACACAACACTTATAGATATTAAAAGTGATGCCCCATTGCATCCTGGCAGCTTCCTGGGCTCTGCCTGACTTCTCAGTCACAACTTCCAGGTTCTGGGAAAGGGCTCCTTCTGCAATGCCCAACACAGGGGCCCATTTTATTTTACTTACCAGACCAGAACTCACCCAGCTAATCCCCTCGGTCCCCCTGGCCTGGTCCCAAAGGCCCAGTTCACAGGTGCTGCCTGCCTCCTCCCCAGCCCCTCACTGTCCCTCCCAGCGGCCTGCCCAGCTCACAGAACCCCCGCAGTTCTGCAAAGAGGAAGCACCATAGCTTACCTGGTGCCGCACTCTGGGCCAAGTCCTTTGCACACATCATTCCATAGAGTACTCAGGACACCCGAGACCACCCACTCACATCCCCAGGCCTTGGCACCTGCCGTATCCTTTGCCTGAGATGCCCTCTCCTCACTCTCAGATTCCCACTCACACTTTAAGACCCAACTAAGTGTTTCCTCCTCTGCCAAGCTTTCCTTGGCTACCCAAGTCCAGTCCATTTCCCCAATTTGTGTCCCTGCTGACTTAGTAGATACTTATTTACTCACACAGGCAATGTTCGGTGGGGTTGGTAAGGCCAAGGGCCCTGTCTTTCAGTCACCATTGAGGCCCCAGCACCACACAGAACCTCACTCATGAATTGAAGGACACTCCCTCCTCTCCCCGAACTCCATCAATCAAAGACAGACTGAATTTCTTCCCCTTGGGCTCTCCCCACCCCTCTGCCTCCCCAGCCCTCTCTACTGCCAGGGCACAAACCATCTTCATTTCATTAGGCTAAAAGAGAACAATTTAGCCACTTCCCTGGGATCACTGCCCCAGGCCCCAGTGCCCGAAGGCTTCTTCCAGCAACCTCAGTGACTGGTGGTCCAAGTGTGGCCACTGGCCAAGACCTTTCTCCAGTAAGGGAAGTGCAGACAAATGCCCATGATGAACAGATCCTGCCAAAGAGGTCCGACATGAATTGCCTCTCCCCAGCCCGGCTGAGTTGGAGAGAGCACAAAATACCTATGTGAGCCGCACCGTGCAGGCTGGTCTGCCCACATGGGCTGCCCTTGGGCTGGCTCCAGGCTGGCCTGTGGATGGCTGGTGTCAGGCTGTTGCTGAGCCGTTTCATGAGCCTTAGCAAGTATCAGTTTTTTCTTCCAGCTTTCTGTGTGGGGAAGCAGCAATCTCCATTAAACTTAACTTGAACAGAGGGGGGCAAGTTTCAGAATGTGTTTTGGAGCCTGCCTGTCCCCTCTTGTCAGGAGAACATTCCTTGCCAGGACATTTAAGTCTCAATGGAGATTTATTTCTATTCAGGCCCCATGTCAAAACTCAGGGGATGTAACTCATTTAATGTCTAGCCAAGAGAAATGCTCGGAGGTTGTCAGCATTTCGGGGCAGGCACCCCTGACTGGCTGGAGCACAGGCCAATGCTTGCTGAAGACATGGCCAGAGGACAGTCTACAACAGATTTGCTGGGCGGAATGCGGCCTGTGTGTTAACATGTAGATTCCTAGCCCTGCCCCAGATGTTTTGGGTCTGAGCCTCTGGGACATAGAGTCTAGAAATCTGCCTTATTAACAAGCCCCACCCACCTCGGGTAATTCTTGTGCTCACTAAAATTTACAAAGCTTTGCCCATCTAGTCCAATGATAACAAGAAGTCAACAGGCTGCACTTTCCTAAAGCAGGAAGAGAAAACTCGTTTCAGTTCCAGGGTCCAGAGTTCAGCAATGTAAAAGAATCACAGTCATCAAAACACCTCCATGGGAAGGCCTGGCCACTTCAGCTCACCCATGAGCCACTCTGAGGGGCCACATATGCCTCCGGCTGGCAGCTCCTTGCGGACTCGAGCTGCTTTGGCTCCTGGCCCCCTCCCTGCATCTTCAAAGCCAGCAATAGCACAAGAGTCCTCACCTCACGTCACTCTGACACTGACCCTCCTGCCTCCCCTTCCACATTTAAGAGCCCTGTGACTATATTGGGTTCACCTGGATAACCCAGGACATGCGCCCCTCCTCCAGGCTCAGCTGAACCTGGAACCTTAATTCTCCTCTCCTGGGTAACCTAACATGGTTGTATAGTCTGGAAATTAGGTTGTGGACATCTTTTGGGAGACATTATTCTGCCTACCACACCCATGTCCATTGTAGAAAATCTAGCAATACAGAGAGAATACACAAATCATTTCTAATCCTACTTCCCAGAGACAAACTCTGTCAGCAGTTTACTGTATATTCTTCTAGTCTTTCGCTAGCCCAAAACTTTTGTTTTCTTTGTAAACTAGGTTTGGATGATACTATATATAGTGTTTAGTGGTTTGCCTTAATAAGATGAATATTTTCCATGGTATTAAATATATTTCTACATTTCATTTCTAATGGCTATATAGTATTTCATTGTGTGGTTGTACCATAATTACTTAACTAATTTAGTTAATCTCTATAATTTGTCTCTAACTTTTCTTTATGCCTAGTAGCCCTGTGGTATCCATCTTTGAGCTGAAATCTTTGTACACATTCTCAGAATACATTTCTTAAAAGTACCCCAAAGGTGACTTGCTCTTATGAAGCTTGTTACTGCAAAGGAGAGGCTAAACTTGCATATAATTGTGCCTAAGAGTCTCCCCCTGAGTACCTCTTTGTTGCTCAGATGTGGCCTCTCTCTCTCTAACTGAGCCACCTCAGCAAGTGAACTCACTGCCCTCCCCCCTACGTGGGACCCGACTCTCAGGGGTGTAAATCTCCCTGGCAATGCAGGATATGATTCCCAGGGATGAATCTGGACCTGGCATCATGGGATTGAGAATATCTTCTTGACCAAAAGGGGGATGCAAAATGAGACAAAATAGTTTCAGTGGCTGAGAGATTTCAAATGGAGTTGAGAGGTCACTCTGGTGGACATTCTTATGCACTATATAGATAACACCTCTTAGGTTTTAATGTATTGGAATAGCTAGAAGTAAATACCTGAAACTACCAAACTCCAATGCAGCAGTTTGGACTCCTGAAGACGATTATACAATAATGTAGCTTACAAGGGGTGACAGGTGATTGTGAAAACCTTGTGCATCACACTCCCTTTATCTAGTGTATGGATGGATGAGTAGAAAAATGGGGATGAAAACTAAATGACAAATAGGGTGGGATGGGGGGGATGGTTTGGGTGTTCTTTTTTCACTTTTATTTTTTATGCTTATTCTGATTCTTTCTGATGTAAGGAAAATGTTCAGAAATAGATTGTGGTGATGAATGCATAACTATATGATCGTACTATGAACAGTTGATTGTATACCATGGATGCTTGTATGGTATGTGACTATATTTCAATAAAACTGAATTAAAAAAAAAAAAAAGTACCCCAAAGGTGGGATGAATGCAACATTTATCCTCCAAAGCAGTTCATTTTTCAGAGTGAACAAAAGGCCATCTTAAAAATTTATAGTAATCAATAAATAACAATAAGTCAAGACTGTCCTGGGCAAATTGGGAGATTTGATACATACCGCCAAACCAGTCTCCTAAAATGTTGTAACAATTTACACTCCCACTAGCTACCCCCAAATGTATCCTTGCTCTAGGCCGTTGACAACACTACCAGTTTTCCATCACACACTCTGGGCCCAACTTCCTAAAATGACGAACACCATTACAGCTGTCACAGGGAGGGTGGCATTGGTAGTCCTGATTGTTGTGATTCTTTGCCCTGGTTGCCAAGGATTTTACTTCAGGTGAGTTTACTGTGACTTCCGATCCAGGCACATCTGGCTGGGATAGCTTTGGGGCAGCAGAGCCCAGCCTTGATTACCTGACACAGGTGCAGGCACAGGCTCGGTAGAGGAGGAACTTTCCCAGGCTCAGGCAGGTGTCTCCCCGGGAGCCCCGCAACAAGGTAGCATCTGCCTGGGCAAATGTTACTGAGCAAGAGACGCTTGGGCCTAAACAACCTAGCACAAAAGCCAGGAGCTGTAGTCAGCTCAAGTTTCCTAACATGCAAAATTTTATAAGGAATAAGTTGTGCTTTCCCATCAGAGCTCTCCCTCTTGGTTATAACTCTCTGAAACCATTGCCTGTCAAGAACAGGCCCAAACAAATCAGTTGCTGCAGCCACAGAAAAGTCTGGATCCATTCTAAAGATATTTTCTAACATTCAAATGGATTTTGGGTATTTGTTATCTTTTTACTTTTTATTTATTTATTTTTTGTAAAGAAATTGTAGGTTTATAGAAAAATCATGCAGGAAGTACAGAGTTCCCAAATCCCCCCTCTCTCACACACACAGTTTTCCCTGTCATTAACCATTTGTATTAGTGTGGTGCCCTGGCTACAGCCAATGAAACAATTATACTATTAACTATAGACCACAGTTTACATTACGATTCACTGTGTTGTACAGTTCTTTGTGCTTGTTTGTTTAATTTTTATTCCAATAATATATGTAACTTAAAATTTGGCTTTTTAGCCACATTTAAGTATACAATTCACTGATGTTAATTACATTCACAATGTTGTGCTACCATCACTACCATCTATTAACAAAACTTTCCCATGACCCCAAATAGAAATTCTGTACCAATTAAGCATTAACTCCCCATTCCTTACCCCCATCCAGGCTCCTGGTCACCTGTATTCTAGTTTCTGGCTCTTTTTTATTATCATTATTTTTATGTTAGTGGAGGTCATTTGAAGCTGGCTATCAAGGCTATAAAGTGCTCTTTGGGAATAACCCCAGCCCATGCACCAGGCTGCCTCTGATTGGCCTTTGGAGGTATGGAAATGGTCATTGTGAGGGCAGAGGCTGAGGAAAAAGGTATAAAGTCCTCAGATTTCTTGCTGTAGGCATTTCTGACCTTCTGAGTCAAGTAACCTGATGAATCCAGTCACCTTGCCCACCATTCATGCTTGTTGACTCATATGCTGGAAAAGTAAACCCTAAATGGCCTTTGATAGCGATCTAGTTTGCAACAGTTTTAGTTGTAAGCAACTGGCTCCCTAACCTATAAAGAATACAGAGCTTCAGAAATAAAGAAAAAACTTGGCACCCTGTCTCCCTCCCCCAGATAATGTTCTTGGTGATATTTTGTAAACACATCTAGAAACTTTGCTGTTTATTGACCTGGAAAATGAGCAAGGAGCAGAGCAGGCCGGTCTGGAACAGGAGCTGGCAAATACCCAGACCTCTACAGCTTGGGTTTGCTCTCCGAAAGGATTGTTCTTTTTATTTCAACTTTGACCTCTTAATGGGCCCTTTCAGCTGGAGACCTGTGCTGTTTGATATATGCAAGACCACCACAAAAAGCAGCCCAGCAGTTTGAGGACGTTCAGATTTCTGAAATGGGAAGTTGCTTCTCTATTTAGAAGGCTGGGAGCCTTTGGGTCCTGAGTCTGGAATGGCCTCAAGCCTCCCCATACACTCTACCAGAGCCTTGGCAGGTGGATTTCTTTATGATATCTGTACATGCCAAAGTCAGGGCTGGTCAGAGAAGAGATCGAAGTTATCCGATGTGTGTCATCTCTTACAGCTGCTTCCCCTGATGTCACAGCCCAGAGAAGCTCCACACAGAGGACCTCCAGGTCTTGGCATTTGCCATTCCTTCTTCCCGGATCACTTTTCCTTCAGCTGGCCACTTGCCCTCCTCCCTCACCTCATTCAGGCCTCTGCTCAAAAAACGTTGGGCCTGGTCAATTACCTAATCTGAAACAGCCTTACCATTCCCCTGCTTTATTTTCCTTCATTGCACCTATTATATCTCCTATTATATATTATGCATCTAATATTTTCTCCCCGGTTAAAATATAAGGTGTGTGAATGGAGGCATTTTTGTTTACAGCCAGGTCCCCAGGTCTTTGGACAACGCCCGGCGTTTGTTGGCAATAAGAATTCAACAAATATTTGTTGAATGAATCTTCAAGTTAGTGTTGAGTCAAACACTAACCACAGGTATTTTACTGGGCAAATATGGACTTGCCCGAGAGGTATGTGGAAGAGGGTGCAGAGTCTGGAGTGGACTAGGGGGCGGGATTGCCCAGGGTGGAAGTGAGATCCATGGCTTGTGCCCCTGCAGCTACAGTCAGACACCATGGGTGGGCACAGCCAAGGGGCTTGTTCCATGCCTCCTTCCTAGATTTGACATTAGCTCTAATCAGCATCTGGTAGATCACAGCCTGGTAGGTATAGAAAAGTCTAGAGGAACCATTTGACAGATGAGGAAACTGAGGCCCAGAGAGGCTAAGCAGCAGAGCTTGGGCTCAAACCCAGGGCTATCTGACTCCCAGTCCAGTGTTCTTTCCAAAATACAACACTGCCTCCTTTCAGCAATCACTGAAGCCCTCTCTAACAGTGGGAGGAAATAGATTGGGGAAAAATAGCTCTTTGGATCTTTAATCATGAGCCAAATGGCCACTCTGAATGTGGAAAGTAGGCTCTCAGCTAGATTTCTTTTGAACTTTTGGTATGATGTGCCATCAAATGGCAACTCTGAACTTTCTAGAACAGTCTTGTTCCGTAGTATTTTCTGCAACAGTGGAAATGTTCTAATTCTGCCCCATCCAATACAGTAGCTAGTAGCCACATGTGGCTATTAAAGCACTTGAAATGGGGCTAGTATGACTGAGGTACTAAATTTTTTATTTTATTTTATTTTAATTAATTTACATTTAGATGTAAATAGCTGCATGTGGCTAGTGGCTACTGTTTTGGACAGCGCAAATCTAGAGCCTCACATATAGACAGGGTTGGAAGGTGGGGGAGTTACTGCCTTGGTTGCAATTCCCACTCTACACCACAAGAGGGAACCATTGCCCAGAGTATTTAAAATGACAGGTGAGCAGCTACGTGCTCTTTGCTGGCTGGTTTGGGATTGATCCCCTGACTCCCAGTCTTTATGTTAATACTGGCTTTCTGATGGACTTGAGCAATGCTATAGCAAAGGCCCTTTCGTGAAACTCTGAGAAACAAAGATCCCTGAAACTGATATTTAGCTGTACAAAGCCCAGTGGTTTGATATCCTTGGGCATGACTAGGAAGGCTGAATCCACCTGCTTTTTCTTCTCTAGAGGCCAGAACCCATAGCCCTGAGAGAGCCCAGGACCTGGCTGGAGGCTTGGGAGCTGGTCAGTGACAACCTTGTCCACCGTCCCTCTCGTGACCCCTGCCCCCAGTACACGCATATCTTGGAAGCTCCTGTGGTGACTCTCTCTTCTCAGATCTGGTTCTAGTGGTCATTGGAATGTCTCTTGAGAAACAAAAAACATGAAGAGAATGTCTCCTGGCAGGGCTTCTGAGACCTTTTCCTCTCTTGTGTTTTAGCTTAGGGAAAAAGAAGCCAGTGGTTTGGGGATGGCGGGTGAAGCTTGCAGTATTTTTCTAAGATTTTTGTAGTTGGGGAAAATGGGAACAACTCTCCAGGGATGGGGTAGGGCTGCAAGCTAATTCCAGTACAGTTGGATCAGAGCTATGAAAGCAGGCATGCAAAGGAAACTTCAAAGCTCTTCTCGGAGACGGAATGGGAAGGGGCTGGCAGAAGTGGGGGGGGGGGGGCGTGGTGTTAGCTTATGCACCCCCTGCCCTCTTGCTTTCAGATGACCCTGCAGACCTGCAGACACCTTAGGGTCTGGCCTCTCCTGCGGGGGCCAACGGTAGGATCAGGATGGCCAGGGCCTTGCAGCCAGTGCCTCTCCCAGCGCCCCTCCCAGCGCCCCTGGGTTTGAAGGCCAAGACACGGAGGGTGCAGCCCAGATGCTGAAGTCTGGTTCTAACTGCTCTCTAGCCCTAAGAGCAGAGATCGATTTCATCTCAAATGAGCCTGGGACTGGGAATGACCCCTGCCATGATTATACCCTCACCCCTCCTCAGTCCTGGGCCCCTTCCCAAACCTGGTCCAAGCCTGACACAGCTTCTTTGCAGGGAGTACTGCGAATTACTACTGCTGGGAGGTCACCTAAGGTTAGAATTAGGACAATCATTAATTTCTGGGGCCTAAGAGTGACTCATTTATCTCTGATATGCATGGGGATCAAAGAAGGGTATTTATGGCTTAGAAACAAACCTCCCATTCTTTTTCCCAGTATAATAAATAATAAAATGCTCCCAGGCCTCTGTTCCCCACCCATCTCTGCCCTGGCCCCTTCCCCCTGCCTTAACTAACCCTCTCCCTTCTCTCTGTTCTAGTCCCCTTCCCTCCTTAAGAACTGGGGCAGGTCTAGTTGCTCTCTCCTGGCTCTGAGAGTCTTGGCTGCATTTCTGCTGTGGAGTGTGGGGTGCTGAAATCTCTGACCCCAGAGGAGGACGAGACCCCAGACCCAGGGCAGGAGCCAGGCGGGCTCTCCCTGGGATTTGCCATCTTTCTTTGCCTCTATCAGTGCCCAGGCTCGGACTGGCCAGGGAGTTTAGAAACCTGGCTCTGTCACTTATTGGCTGTGTGACCTTGGGCGAATTACTTGACCTCGATAAGCCTCAGTTTCCCAATCCCTATAAGAGGAACAGTCATAATAATAATATTGAAGGCTGGCTTGGGAGAATTGCATAAAATAAATATGTAAAGTACTTACCACAGAGCTGGACACCAAATAATACCAATGCCTCAAAATCCTTATTTCACTTGCAAGAATTGCAGCTGGGATGCAAATGGGGTCCTTCACCTTCTGTTGTGGCCTCTAGGAGATGCCAAAGTGAGAATACATGGGTTCCACCAGGACACTGGCCCACTGCTCAAACAGGAATCAGATGGCCATGGGGTTGGGGTGGGGCATTCCAGCCTTAAGGATGCATGAAATGGGTCTAGGTCGGGGTTTCCCAACCTGGGCACTATGGACATTTGGACTGGATGATTCTTTGTTCCGAGGGGCTGTCCTGTGCACCATAGGACAACGCATTTTAGGCTGTTCTGTTCATTGGCCTCTACTCACTAGATGCCAGTAACAGCCTTCTAGTGACAGTCAAAAATGTCTCTGGACGTTACCAAATGCTGCCCTTGGTTGAGAACCCTTGGTCTAGGATGGGGAAGAGTGGGAGCATCCTGGGCAGGGAACCGGCTGAGCTCAGGTGAGGTGGCAGGAAGGAGCATGAGCAGAGAAGAACCCCCTATCCCGGGCAGATGTCAGGCAGACCCTCAGGGCTGAGCTCTAAGGGTGAGCTTGGAAGATGAGACACTGTGACTTCCCCTGGAGGAGATTCCCTGCCCGATGTGAACCCTGGTTCACCCATAGTCAGAACCCAAACCATAACCCTGGACAGCCCAAGAGCCCTGGTCAAGAAACAGTGCTCCAGCCACAAAGAATGAATGGACACCAAATCAGTTCTCTTCCCAGAGCAGAGGTGGGGCCAAGCTGCCAGAATGTGGATCCTGGCTCAGTCACTTACCCGCTGTGTGACCTTGGGCAAATTGCTTAACTTCTCTGAGCTTCAGGATCCTTATTTGTGAAATGAAGATAACAACAGCACCTACCTCATAGGGTTGTTACGAGGATTAAGTGAATTAACAATTGTAAAGTGCTTAGAGCAGTGCATGGTATGTTTTAAATAAACCAAAACTCAAGAGGAAACTGCTATAGACTAGGAGATGAAGCTTTTCTGTGCATCAGAGGTAGCTCCTGGCTGTGACCTAAGGTCCAGAAATTATGTTTCTCTGGGTGCCTGGCCATCTGCAGCTGAGAGATTGGGGGTGGGGGAGGTGGGGACAGGGTTTGAATCCCTGAAGCATCTTCCCCACAGGGGCGGTTGTTCTTAAGAAGAGTCCAGTTGACAAGAAAGAAAACAGTGCACAGGACTCCAGAACTTCCCACTTGACAGCCCCTGGGGATTTCTTTAATTAGAGGGAAGTATCTGGTAAGGGAGTAGGAGTAAGGGAAGGAACAGGGAGTTCATGGCTATGACCTTTTGGGAGCCCTAATATTTCCTGCCTGGCAGAAGAGGCAAAACCCCAGTCAGAAAGTCTCCCCTAAACCCACGCAGCAAGAAAAGCCTCTTGGATCTGCCATGTGCTTTGCATTAGTTATCTACTACTGTGTAACAAATTACCCCCCCAAATGTAGTAGCTTAAAACAATACACATTTATTATCTCAGACAGTATTTAAGAGTCAAGAATTCAGAAGCAACCAAGCCAGGTGGTTCCTGGCTCCGAGTCTCCCACGAGGCTGCAGTCAGGAGGGCAAATGGAGCTGCTGTCACCTGAAGGTGTGACTGGTCTGCCTCACACGGCTGTTGGCAGGAGGCCTCACTTCCTTACCCACTCTGCCTTTCACAGCACGGCAGCTGGCTTCTTCCAGAGCGAGCAGTCTAAGACAGAAACTAAGGCAGAAGCCATAAAGTCTTTATTGAATTAGCCTCAAAGTCACACACCATCCCTTCTGCTGTTATTTTATTGGTCATACAGACCAACTCTGATACAAGGTGGGATGAGACTACATAAGCTCATGCAAAGCAGGAAGTGGGGGTCATTGGGCACCCTACCTCAACTGGCTACCACAGGCTTTCAGTTCTCCCTTCCAGAAGAACAATTCGCTGGCGACTGTCCCAGGTGTCAGCCAGGCTCAGGCACACCCTTGCAGAACCTGTCAGATGGAAAACCCAATGGCCTGCGGTAGGCTCCAGAGCTGCTGTCCATTGTCTCAGACTGCCTTCTTGCTGGACCACATGCCCACTCAGAATTGGGTGGGTCATCTCATGGTGGAAAACTATGTGCAAGGCATTGAGTGGGAGAACCTTGGGCTCATGGGCCCCTCTTCAAATATAGACTGGGAAATGAGGCCTTCGCTCTAAAAAGGATAATAAGAAAACATGCAATGCTAAATGAGTGGCCCAAGATTTCAGAGGAAGGGGACGTGAGTGGGAAGGGGCAATTGCTGCAGGCTTTAGGGAGGAGATGGGGCATGAGTTAAGTCCTAGCACCCAAGGCCTTTGCTGAGCCCCAATTCAGACACGATGAACTACTGAAAGCTTCCCAGAGCTTCATGCTGTTTCAGGCCTCCCAGCCATTGCACATGTTCTTTCCTCCAACAGGAATAGCTTCCCCTATTCCCCCTCTTGTTAATTCCATTTGTCCATCCAGACTCAGTCAAGGAACACCCCCTCCAAGAAGCCTTCCCTGATACCTTCCCTGCCTCTGTGGTCTCACAGCACCCTCACATATCTCTCTCATGCTTGACCACAGTCACTACTTGCTCCTCACCAGGCTTTAATCTCCTTGAGGCCAGGCAACAATGGCAGAGCCCAATTGTACTGTGTCTCGCACAGTGCCTGGTGCGTTCTGGCCACTGAAGAGAATATATTATCTGTAAGAGGAAGGGGTGGGGGGTGATTCAGGAGATAGCAAATAACCCATCTTCTTTCTTTCTTTCTCCCCTTCCTGCACCAAGAGTGAGTTTCAAGAGTCATAGAACTGTTCATTTCAACTGCTCTCCTCTGCTCCTCCACATCCCAAGAAAAATAAATTGCACATTTGTAGTCCTTATCGGTATAACACGCTGTTTGAGAGATGGCATTTGGTACTGACGGCAGACACAAAGGGGGCTGGGGGAGTATTTGTCCCCAAGATATTCTGAAGCTGCAGGAGGAGCTTGGTGTTAGCCGGCTGAAGCCATGCGTGGTGCCAATCTCTGTGGGAGAAGCTCCTAACCCAGCAGGTTCCCTCAGATCAGCCGGCAGTGATGGAAGGAGGCTGAATGTCTGTGAGTGAAGAGCGTCAAGGCCACCACGTGGGACGTGGGACGTCCCCAGGATGACCTCAGAATGAGATCAGACCTGGAGAGACTCTGAGGAGACTGAAGGCTCCAGGGCACGCACCTTCCCCAGAGCTGCGGAGGCTGCCCTCTGCCCCACTCTGCCCAGACCCGAGCAATCGTCCCCCTGCCACCTCTGAACTTCTGGGCACATATCTGTCATCTGGTTATTCACAACAACTCACTCCAGTTTTCTTTCCACATGCCGCAGGTTAATTTTCAAAATATTAACTTTTGTTTTATTTTGGTTTCGTTTTCTGTCTGGCAAGACTCCATGTGCACTGAATGAAATAGCCATACTCCTTAGTTCAAGCACACTATCTTTATTGGGTATGCAGGACGCACTTTTGTTTTACTTACTTTATCTTTACAACCCTTTTATCTCATCCCAAGCCCCTTTTTTTCTCTTACCATAGAACCCACCCTTGTGATTTTTTTTTTTTTGTCCTCCCAATCTATTATTTGTGTTTGTTTCCATGACCAGTATTGGTATTATTTTGCTCATATTTTAAAGTATGTACAAGTGGTCTTTTGACATACTTCTCATTCTTCTGGTCACAGTTTTCACTCAAGAAGATGTTTTTCATATGGCTCTAAGTCAATATGAGTAGATATGGAGTAGAGAATCCCTTTTAAAGGCTGAACAGTATCCACATTTGCAAATAATACATGTTATTTATCTACTTCCCTACTAATAAACTTCTAGGTTGTTTCCAGATCTTTGATATGACAAGCAATCCCTCAGTGAACATATTCATACATGTCTCTTTGTGAGCCTGGGCACACATTTCTCTGGGTTTAGTGTTGGGGAGTGAATTGCTTGTCTTTAGGATCTGTCTGTATGTGGTTTCCTGTAATGTAACACTTCCAAACTGCTTCCCAGAAAGGCCACACCAGCTAACACTCCCATGAGAGGTTCTGTTTTCCTTTATCTTGGGCAGCACATGCTATCATCCCACTTTTCAATATTTGTCAATCGGATAAGTACAAGACTGCTTCTTAACCAGATTTCCCCCAGTATGCCCTTCTCATCCCCCATCTGATCATTTCCCCAATCAAAGTGCCAGGTTGGGGGAGGAGTGCCTGTTCCCGGCTTTTGAGTTTCAAAGCCCTGGACTCTTAAGGGACCAGAAAGGATTCCTGGCATAGAAAAAAGATTTGGGAGAAAAACATCATAAGAAAAAGAGGAAGAGCATGCACTCCCTCTTGAAAAATGGTCGCTGGGCCAGGCGAAAGTGTGTGTTGGAAGGAAGGGAAGGAAGATCACATCAGGGATTGTCATGGTGTATGCTTACAGGCCACGGCGCAGCGGACACACGCGAAGTGGGCCACATGAGGAGCAACGGGGAGTGGGGAAGCGCCTTCTTTGTCTCAAGGAAGCAACACTTCTCAAGAACATTGCTGGTTCAGGCCACATGGCCTGGAGTTACCGGATCTTTCGATTTGCAAGAGAATCCAAAAGCAGAATTGTTACTTGGAAACTCTTCTTTAAAAAAACCGTACTACGCTGTGGACAGTGGATTGTATACCATGGATGATTGTATGGTGTGCGAATGTATTTCAATAAAACTGAATTTAATAAACAACAAAACAAAACAAAACAAAAAACCGTACTACGAAAAACTTTAAGCACACTGAAAAAATAGATAAAATGGTATAATGAACACCCCTGTACCAATCACCAAGCTTCAACAATAATCATCTCATGGCCAATCTTATTTCATCTATAACTCCAACCACTTTCCCCTATTCTAAATAATTATGAAACAGATCCCAGACTCATAATTTTCTTCATAAAGATAAGGACTCTTCATTACTAGCCATGACACAATATCATCACACCTAAAAAAGACCTTCCAATGATTTCTTAATATCATATAGCTGTCAGTGTTCAAATTTAAAATT
This sequence comes from Choloepus didactylus, assembly GCF_015220235.1. Taxonomy (NCBI): domain Eukaryota; kingdom Metazoa; phylum Chordata; class Mammalia; order Pilosa; family Megalonychidae; genus Choloepus; species Choloepus didactylus. Next base: position 29,547,053 of record NC_051323.1, read on the forward strand.
TTCTTGTGAAAGTCACAAATGTTTATTTTATATTATTTTATTTTTTTACACTTTATTTGAAGCAACACTCAGAAGAGGTCCACACACTATGAGTGATTGATGTGTTTTTTTAGTCTCCTTTAATCTATAGATTTGCTTTCCATCTTTTTTTCCCTACAATGTATTTATTAAAGAAGCCAGGTCCTTAGTCCTAAAGAGTTTTCCACAGTCTGGATTTGGCTCATTTGCTTCTCCTGGTATCATTTAACATGTTCCTCTGCCTTCTACGTTTCCTATAAATTGGTAGTTAGATCTAGAAGATAAAGCTGTCATTAAAAAAAAATGTTTGCAATCATTTCAAAACAATCTCACAATACTGTCTGATCCAAACAAAATGGATCAGACTGGCAGGCTACTTATTTTCCACCTCTGGCTTTGAAGTTAGGGATCATGGAGAAAAGGCCCAGGGAGAGAGCAAAATCCCAAATGAACATGTGGGATCTGAGAGCCGGAGGTTCTGTGCCTCTTTCTGAGTAGAACCCCACTCAGGAATTGCAGGGAGAAAGGAGGGAGGTGACTGTGCAGTATGTTGAGACAGTCATGGCCTTGTATGGCCTTGTAGATTGGTTCACAGGCACTCTAAGAGCCCCTCAGATATGGAGAGATGCCCAGCTCTTAGGGGCCCTGCAGCCAGAATTGGGGACCTTTCCAAAGCAACTAAGGAGCATCTTGAAAATTGGTCACTGGATTATCTAAGTCCCCCAGAATGCAGGCAACTTAAGGAAAAGGAGATGGGACCCCAAATGCCTGGATGAAGTTCAGGACAATGCAATGGAATGGGCACTGAAATAGAAGTTAAGTTTCATTAAGGAAAACAGAAAAGCTTATATTTCTTCCTCACTTGAGTTTATGGAGTGATATTTTTACCCACCACAGATGGAGCCTCCTGGGATCCCTGTGAACCCTCTTGCAACACACCTCAGAGCCGGGTCATTTTGAGTCAGGGCCCCTCCCTATGGGTGACTTGGATTGAGGAGAGGAGGGGCCCTCAGGGGTGACTGATGATTCTGGTGGAGTTTGCTTCCGTTTGATTTTGGTTGAGATATTTGCCTAACTTTCTGTGGTTTGTCCTTTTAAAAAATATTTGAAAAAAAATTTTGAGTGCATTCTTTGTAATAGATATACTAATAGGGTTTGTTTTTCAATCTTAACTGAAGTTCTTTGTTTTTAATAGATGAATTTTGACTATATCCATTTACAATTGTTTAGTCATTTCCTGGTTTCATATTTTATTTTAACTTATATTTTCTTGTCTCTTCTGCATTTTGTCTTCTGTTTATTTTTATCTTGTAAGAAAATATATGTGGTAAGTCATTTTTTTAGCACTAACGGGCAATTAACTTAAAACAAAAAATGAAAATTTTCTTTTCTATATTTAGTCTTAACTAATAACAATCAGGACTTCCAACTCTCTGTGAGAGAAAAAGAATTTTGCTTTTCACTGCAGGCCAAATAAAGGCAAAAAAATATTCAAAAGAATGAAGGAAGTCATATAATGAAAAAGACATGTTTGATAATAAAGAGTTAATAACATTGATCCCAAAATATAGACACAAAATACATAAAGCCAAAACTGGTATAAAGACAAAGAAATTTTTTTAGGAAAAAAATTAGAGTAAGAGGTTTTAATATCCTACCCTCAGTTAGGCTTGTGTTAAGTTGCATAGAACAGAAACCCAAATACAGCAGCTTAATTAAATGAGGTATTTTTTCCAAGTAACAGCAAGTCTTCTGGAAGACAAAAGGCTGTTTCAGGGGTTGAGGAAGTTATAGTACCCAGGCTCTCCTAACTTCAGGCTCCACTATAGTGTGCATTCTTGTCCTCACTGTGCAGGATGGCTGCCATGCCTCCAGGCATTGACTCTGCATTCTGAGCAGTAAGAAGGGGAAAAGTTAAGGGTGAAGTCATGTGCCAGCTGAGTTGGTCTCTCTTAATTAGGAAAATATCAGCTTTTCTGGAAGCCCTACCCAGTAGCCTATCTTTTAGATCTCATTGGATCTCAACCAGGTTACATGCCACTACTGGTTGCAAGTGAGGTATTTTACCTGGGTACATTGCCATCCTGAACAAAGTCAGGGTTCTCTCAGTAAGGAAAATGGAGAGAATGTATGTTAGGTAGTCAAGTAGCAGCATCTGACCCATATAGATCAATAAATAAACACAAAACAGGAAAGGCAGAGAGTAGAGACATTGAGAATATGGAAGAAGGAAAAATGTAGAGTCTAGCTCCACACTTGCTCACTGTGTGACTCTGGGAAAGTTTACCCAACCACTCCAAGCCTTATAGAACCAGAGTATGAGAGGGGGATAATAGCAACACCTACCTAGTAGGATTGTTGGAAAAGTTGCCCTGATTCCCCAAGTCACCACCTCGTACAGAGTCCGAGCTCAGTGAACAGCAATTGTTATTCATGTTTATTCAGGCTTGTCTGACTCCTATTAAGAGCTGTGCCTTCTCTGCTTAAAATGAATTCAGACTTAAATTTCTAAAACACCCAGGCCAACTCAATAAATATTTGTGGAAGGCCCTAGTGTGCCTGGAATTGGGAATGTCCTGGTGGCCCAGACATGATTTCCGCCTCAGGGAAAATGACAGAGGCTGCTCATTGTCCACCCACTCTCTAGTCTCCCTTCTTCCTTAGAAACAGACCCCTGTTTGGGTCTGAGTGGTGATGACAGCTAGAAGATGACCTTTCCCAGCCTTCTTTGCAGCTAGGTGTGGTCACGGGATAAAGCTATAGCCAGATGGAAATGGACATGTGGAACTTCCAGCAAGGCTCCTTCCAGGGAGTTGGCTCCGCTGCAAGGTGGGCTTCTCTGTCCTTTTCTCACTTTTTCCTTCCTGTACCAGGAATGTGGCTGTGGTGGCTGAGCTCTAACAGTCAAGTCGGAGACCGGCAGAGGAGAAAGACCGAAGGAACCTGGGTGCCTGATGACTGTGAAGTCACTATTCCAGCCCCGGGCTCCCTTCCTCCGGGTGTCTCTTAACAGGACAGAATAAATCTTTATATATTGAAGCAACTGTTACTTAGGATTTTCTGCTGCACACAGCCAAAACCGAATCCTACCTGAAAGGGTGATTTTCAGCAATACCCACACCCCTCTCTTTATCCCCTCTTTGATTTCTCTGTTTGTTTACCGTTGGGCCCCTGCTTTGCCTGGCAGCTGAAACACTCTTTCCCCATGGCTCTGGCCTGGCCTGTCACTGGCTGTTCTCCTGTCTGCTCCCTCTCTCCATTTCAGCAACACACTCGTAGGTTGTGTGAGTGATGCTCCATCCTGCTCAGCCTGGATGTAGGGGACCCAGAAAACTATACCCACGGATACCCCTCAGCCCTTACTCCCATCCCCAAGCCCACCCAGGTCCTGAATAAAAGTATATTCGAGATGGAATTAATGTATATCTGGTAGGAATTTAAGAATATGAACTTGTACTATGTATAGTTGTCAACTGTCCATGGAAATTGCCCATGTGGGATCCTGTATCACACGCCAAGCTACAAACATAACTGCAACTAGTTCAAAAAGAAGGGAAATGCTACGTGCTGTGTTCTCTGGCCAAAATAGAATGAAACCACCAGAACAAATAAAAATAAGCCAACTACTTGGAACTTTAAAAAAAAAAAAGCACTTATTGAATCAACAATTGAATTGGAGAGGAAGTCAAGAACACAAAAGGAGTTTATTCAGAAAACAATGATGATTAAAACATGCCAAAGGAATCTCCTTGGAATGTATTCCAAGCAGCACTTGTAGGGCATTTAACAATTTCATTTTTTTTTTCTATTTTTGTGGATGATAAAGAGAGAACATTTTAGAAAGAATCTAACTGAAGATACTAGAAAAAGAATGAGAAGAAAATCCAAAATAAAGAGGAAGAAGAAAATTTTGACCAAAAAAGCAAAAGGAGATAATCTAATAAAACCGAAGCTGGATATTTGAAAAGTAAAGCCATAATGCAACCAAATTTGAATTGAGAAAGGAGACACCAACAAATTTATATGGGTTTAAAAATAAGAAAATACAACCCAAAAATATAGGCTTAAAAACATTTGAAGAGCTGAATAAAAAGAACAATATTTTACAACATATAAGTCCAAACTTAACCCAATAAATATTAAACTATTAACTTGGAAGGGGTGGGACATTTAAAAAGTTATCAACTTCAAGGGTCCAAGTGTAGATATGTATACTAGTTTTCTATATCTGTGTAACAAATTACCACAAACTTAGTGGCTTAAAATGACATGTATTTATTATCTGATAGTTTCCGGGTCAGGCGTTTGTGCGCGGCTTGGCTGGATTTCTGCCCAGGGTCTCACAAGGCTGCAATCAAGGTGTTGGCTGCACTGTGTTCCCATCTGGGGAGGAATCTGCTTCCAACCTCCCTCAGGTTGTTGACAGAAGTCGTCTTATGGCTCTGTCACTGAGGGCTTCTTACTGGCTGTGGCTATGACTCTCCTCGGGTCCAAGAAACCACCCACAGTTGCTTGCCACGTGCAGTTCACAACACGGCTGTGGGAACCCCAGGCACAGGGCATTCACCAAGGGCCTTGAAGATTGCACACAGCAGCTTGCATGACCTAGGTCAGTTGAGGTTTGACCTATTCTCCTTGTAGTATCAGATGCTAACTGTAATCTATACCCGAAACTACCTCCTCCCTGAGATTCCCTGAGATGCTGTTATCTCTATAATCCTCCCCTCCTCCCTGTTGAGTACAATCAACCCCTCCCTATGCTGCAGGACCCTGCTCTCTGCCTTACCCTCTCACACCCACTGGAATGTCGAGCCCTTACAACCAGCTTATTCAGCCCCCCAAGGGCTGATTGTTTCCACATGGTGCTCTGAACTGGCCGCCATTCAGAGACCCTCCTGATTTCAGGGCAATGTGGCTCGACTTCCCCCACCCTGTGGGTAAGCCTATAATAAAAGCTCATGTCTCAAAACGTGTCCAGTGCTTTCTTTAGTCCTTCGGCTACAAAAGCCCTCTTGGGCCGTGGCAACCGCAGTTTGCTTCTTCAAAGCCAGCGAGAGAATCTCTCTCTCCAGTCTGCTAAGACATTATATAACGAAACCTAATCAAGGGAGTGACATCCCATCACCTTAGTCATAGGGTATTGGTTAGAAGCATGTCACAAGTTCCACCTGCACTCAATGGCAGGGGATTGTATAAGGGTGTGACCCATTTGGGGTTGCCTTAGGGTGTGTCCACCACAAGGGGGGTGAACGATAAACCCTCCCAAACTTTCAAGGAACTAATTACCTCCCTTGAAAAATGGCAACCAAGGAGTTCCGCCTCTTTAAGATAAGATGGAAGCTCCAAAAGAGGCATGTGCAGCAGGCAAACTAAGCATTCGAAAATAGAGCCTTGGATCCTCACTCTTGTGCACTTTGGTACTCATTACTGCAGCTCAGCTTCAGGCCCCAACCTCCGTCCTCCCGCACTTCTCTCTACCCTCAAGCCCAGCTACCACACTATCCATCCTCTGCTTCACCTTCTTGGTTTGATGAGCCGCTGCCCCAGTGAGGTCTGGCCATGGCTGTCCTGCTCTCTTGCTAAGGCCATGGGCACAAGGCATCCAGCTCCAGGCACTGGTGCATTCTCAGACCTCGCCCCTCGGCCCCCTCTCCTCCTATAACCTGCCCCCTCTGATGTTGTTGCAAATATTCTGCACCCTGGGTGGAGGGCCTCTCTGTGACTGATGCTGTGAAGAAGGGGGTGTGGGCTACAGCTTATGACGCCCTGCTCCTCGAAGGCCCTTTGGGAGAGGACTGCACTGGAAGCGGAAGACTCTGAGACTGATCTCATGAGTGAGGGCAAAGGATAAATGTATTTGTTCATTCAGTTTTGTTGGGTGGTCAGAGAGGAGCTAATGAACAGATTTGGTCTTTCATTAAAATGTGTTGGGACTAATGTATCTATGCTACTCCATACATTAATTCCGAACCCTGGGAAGAGGAGCCTGTTGTGGAGTTCATTTATGAGGTTAATTATGGCTTGATCTTGAAATCAGATAGAGATTATGCATAAGCAAAGCATACTTTCAGTGGTGAATTCTCAGTGGGGTGATATCTCTCCAAGGGGTCCAAAACTGGTTCTTTGGGGGGAATAAAGAATCTTACTCTTTTTTATGTATAAAGCACAGATAGACAAACGGAATATAAGCAGATATACAGTATATCAGTGATATTAAACTTTAATGGAGAGCAATTAAGAAAAAATGTCTAAAAAACTTTTAAGGGGTTAATAATGAGGAAAAGGTTGACAAACACTGTCCTAGGAAATCCTCATCTATGGCTGTAAACCACTCACATATCTTTCATTAAATATACATCAAATGGATTTCAGTATTATATTATGAGAATAATACACCATAGCCAAAGAGGCTTTCCCCAAGAATGACTGAAGGGTTTGACACAAAGGCAACTATTGATAATAATAATAAAATGCCACCCACATCACTGGATTAAATAATGAAAAAAGTGATTATTTCAACAGATGCTTAAACAGCATTTGGTGAAATTCAATAGCCATTTCTCATTTAAAAAAAAAGAGGAATAGAAATAGATTGCAATAACAAAATATAGAGCTATTTAAAGCAGAGCTTGTTCTGTTTTTAATGCAAATCAGAAGCATTGTTATAAAAAATAGGAACAAAACAGGAAGGCTGGCCCGTCCCACCTTCACCCCAGCCACCTAAAATGATGGGTCACTGCAGCTCTGAGGAGGCTTCGTACCCTTGCCAGGTGGTCTGCAGATAGTCTTCTCCTGTCCTTTGTCCAGATGGCTGGAGGTCTATGTCACCCTCGGCACCAAGGTTTTTTCCTGCAGGGCAGCTTTCTGGCTCTCTGGCACCTGGGCACACCCATCTTTCGAATCCTTCTTGAATCATTGGGAAGCCTAATTTCTTTTGCTATATTCTTACCGGTTTCATTGCTCTGGACTCTGTTTCCAGAGTAGTTTAGCTTGGGGCAACACCTAGTTCCCTTGGAGATATATACCACCCCATCATTTCTCAGACGGACGTCAACCTTGATCTCAACTTGGAGTCACCACACTCCCTTGTTCCCACTTGTTGCAGATTCTGGCTCCATCTGGATATACCTTTTACCCTCTTTTTGTTTGTACATACCCCTATAGCTGGTGATTTGTCAGCACCCCAATGGGAGCTGGTACTAGTGAAAGCTTTTAGTTGCAAACAACAACAACTAACTAAAGCAGAAAACAGCAGAAAGCAAATATACTAAAGGGATTCCTATCAGTCGCTCCTAGAATCAGCAGCAGGGCCAGGGTGCCAGGTTCAAACAGGATCCCAGGGAAGAAGGATCAGCCAAGATGATGCCTCAGGAGCAAGCTGCTAGGACCTCAGGGCTGCTGGGCTCTCCAGCAGGGCACATCTGGGTCCCACTGCTGCCGTCCTGCTGGCTGCCCACTGGCGCCTCACGTTCTTGACCCCAACACAGCCACTCACAATGCGAGCCCACTCAGAGGCTCTGACTTTCAAACCCGGGTCATGGGCTCCCACTCTGGCTGCCATGGCAGGGGCAGGAAAAGAAAAATCTGCCCCTCCTGCTTCAGTGGTGGCAGGCAAAAGTGCCTCCCTAATATGTAGAGGTTCCCTAGCAGCAAGAAAGGTGTTGGGCTGCTGGGCAGACAAAAAGACAAATGCCCACTACAAAGCTGTTTGCCACCTTTCCTATATCAGTGGTTCTCAAGTATGGAACCCCGGCATCAGCATCTCCTGGGAGCACCTGAGAAATGCAAATTCTCAGCCCCACCCCAGGCCTGCTGAATCAGAAACTCTTGAGATGAGGCTCAGCGAACATCTCAACAAGTCTTCCAGGGGGTCCTTTCTTTTTTCTTTCTTTTTTTTTTTTCACAGCTTAACTGAGGTATAATTGACATGCAAAAAATTACACATATTTAGAGTGTGTAATTTGATGAGTTTTCACATATGTACATACCCGTGAAACCATCACAACAGTCAAGATTATCAACATATCCATCACCCCCAAAAGTTGTCTTGTGCCCCTTGGTAATCCCTTCCTCTTTGTCCTTCCCTCACCCAGGCAACCACTGATCTTCTGTCACTATAGATTAGTTTGCAATTTTTACAATTTTATCTAAATGGAATCATACCATATGTATCTTCTCTGTCTTGCTTCTTTCACTTAGCAAATAAATTTGAGATTCATCCCTGTTGTAGTATGTAGCAATATTTTGTTCCTTTTTATAGCTGAGTTGTGTTCCATTATATGGCTATACCACAATTTGTTTATCCATTAATCTGTTTATGGACATTTGAGTTGTTTCCACTTTAGGACTATTATTTTGAAAAGCTGCTGTAGACATTTATGTACAAACCTTTGTACAAACATATGCTTTCATTTCTCTTGAGTAAACACCTGAAAGTGGAATGACTGGATCATATGGAAGGTATATGTTTATCTTTCTAAGGAACTGTCAAACTTTTCCAAAGTGGTTTTTCCATTTACACCAGCAGTGTATGAGATTCCAGTTCCTCCACATCTTGGCCAACACTTGGTATAATCAATCTTTTTTAATTTTAACCATTCTATTGAGCATGTAATCATATCTCATTGTGGTTTTAATTTGCATTTCCCTAATACCTAATGAGATTGAACATCTTTTTATGTGCTTATCTGCCTTCAATATGTCTTCTTTGGTGAAGTGTCTGTTCAAATCTTTTGTCCATTTTTTATTGGGTTGTTTATCTTCTGATTATTGAGTTATAAAAGTTCTTCATATTCTAGATACAAGTCTTTTGTCAGATATATATTTTGCGAATATTTTCTCTCAATCCATAGCTGGTCTTTATATCTTTGTGGTATCTTTTGAAGGGCAAAAGTTTTAAATTTTGATGAAGTGTAATATACTGAATGTTTTCTATTATAGTTTGTGCCTTTTGTGTCATATTTAAGAAATCTTGCCAAATCTAAGGCTTCCAAGATTTTCTACTAAAATTTCTTCTAAAAGTTTTATAGTTTTATTTCTTAAATTTAGGTCTATGATCCACTTAGAGTTAATTTTTAAGAAAGTTTTTATTTTGAAATAAGTTTAGATTAACAAAAATATTGCAAAAATAGTACAAAGTCTTCACATAAACGCTTCACTCAGCTTCCCTTAATGTTAACAACTTAAATAATTATAGCACAATGGCCAAAAAAGGAAAATTAGCACTTATTAACTAAGCTACAGACTTGTTGTTTCATTAGTTTTTCTCTTAATGTACTTTTCTGTCCCAGGATCTAATCCAGGATCCCGTACTGCATTTAGTTTTATCTCCTTAGTCTCCTCCAATCTATGGCAGTTCCTCAGTCTTTCCTTTTCTTCCATGTTAATTTTTGTTCATGATGTGAGATTCTTTTTTTTCTTTTTTTCTTCTTTGCACATGGCTTTCCAATTGATCCAGAACCATTTATTAAAAACATTAACCTTAGAGGAGGAGGAAGAAGATGGCAGCATAGAGAGGAGTGGAAGCTAGTTAGTCCCCCTGGAACAACTAATAAACAACCAGGAACAACTAGTAAATAATCTGGAATAACTGCTGGGGGACAAATGTGACTGTCCACACATCATACACCAACCTGGACTGGGAGCAATGCCTGAGATTGCAGGATAAAATCTGTAAGTAAAAACCGTGGACCCACACCAAGAGCCCCTCCACGACAGCAACCCGAACTGCAAAGCCTCACTGTGCTAGAGAGCAGCACTCTCTGAACAAGCGAATAAACCTCAGCCCAACTCCAACTGAGGTTTTAATTAACAAATGTTGACTGCTCAATACAAGCTATGAATCCCCCCCAACAAGCAGACAGAGGCTTTTGGTGACGACTGACCTTGGAGAGCTGGAGGACCTCTCTGGGAGGGAGGGGGAGCCCAGAGGACCAGGTAATATTTCTGGCCAACAGGTAAAACTGAGGGTGGCCACAGACTGGCCCTGAGGGGGGCTTTCTGTCCCTTTTTTTGGCTCAGTGGAGAAAGCCTCAGCCATTTTTAGTTCCCAGCACACTGACCCAGACAAGGGTGGAGATAGCAGAGTCAGAGAGACTATTCAAATGCAAATGATATCTTCCCAGGGTGTGTATCTTCCCTAAGAGGAAAGAGGTAGTGCCAAGCTCTACTACCCACCTTCCATTCAGAACCAGACCCCAGACCCTGGGGGAAAACAGCCGCAGGCCACACCTCCTTACACCACTCTGGCATTACAGGCTGACAGGCGCCACCTGCTGGGCAGAAAGCACAGTGGCTTGAGGCCTCAGAATGTATCAATTTTCTAAGACACACCCTCAGGAAAACCTGATACTATTGTCTCCTGAGACCTGAGCCTGTTCTGGTCTGGGAAAACCTGACTGGGGTAACCAAGGAAATCAGATGCCTAGACAATGGAAAACTACAACCTACACTAAGAAAAACAAAGTTATGGCCCAGTCAAATGAATAAACTTACACTTCAACTGAAATACAAGAATTGAAACAACTAATGCTAAATCAATTCAAAAAGTTTAGGGAAGATATGGCAAAAGAGATGAAGCATATAATGAAAACACTGGGCAAACATAAGGTAGAAATTGAGAGATTGAAAAAACAAATGGCAGAATCAATGGAAATGAAAGGCATAACACAAGAGATGAAAGACACAATGGAGACATACAATGGCAGAACAAGAGGCAGAAGAAAACACTCAGGAACTGGAGAACAAGACACCTGAAATCCTACACATGAAAGAACAAATAAAGAAAAGAATGGAAAAATATGAGCAATGTCTCTGGGAATTAAATGACAACACAAATGCAGGAATGTATGTGTCATGGGGGTCCCAGAAGGAGAAGAGAAGGGAAAAGGGGCAGAAGCAATAATAGAGGAAATAATCAATGAAAATTTCCCATCTCTTATGAAAGACATGAAATTACAGATCCCAGAAGTGCAGCACACCCTAAACAGAATAGATCTGAATAGGCTTATGCCAAGACACTTAATAATCAGATTATCAAATGTCAAAGATAAAGAAAGAATCCTGAAAGCAGCAAGAGAAAAGCAATCCATCACATATAAAGGAGGCTTGATAAGATTACGTGCGGATTTCTCAATAGAAACAATGGAGGCAAGAAGGAAGTGGGGTGATATATTTAAGATACTGAAAGAGAAAAATCACCAACCAAGAATCCTTTATCTGGCAAAACTGTCCTTCAAATATGGAGGAGAGCTTAAAATATTTTCTGAGAAACAAACAATGACAGAGTTTGTTAACAAGATAACTGCTCTATAGGAAACACTAAAGGGAGCACTGCAGACAGAAAGGAAAAGACAGGAGTGAGAGGTTTGGAACATAATTTTGGGAGATAGTAGCACAGCAATGTAAGTACACTGAACAAAGATGACTGTGAGTATGGTTGAAAGAGGAAGGTTAGGATGTGGGGCAGCAGAAGGAAAGAGGAAAGATAAAGACTGGGACTGTATAAATCAGTGAAACCTAGTGTGCTCAACAATTGTGATAAAAGGTACAAACATGTTTTTACATGAGGTAGAAAAAATGAATGTCAACATTGCAAGGTGTTAAAAATAGGGTGGGATTGGGGGAAAAATACAATCAATGCAAACTAGAGACTGTAATTAACAGAAACATTGTATTATGCTTCCTTTAATGTAACAAAGGCAATATACCAAAGCTAAATGCATATTGGGGGGGGGGTAGGGGAAGGGTGTGGGACTCTTTGCGTTAGTAATGTTGTCTGACTCTTTATTCTACTTTAGTTTAATGCTATCTTTCCTTTTGTTGCATCCTAGCTGTCACTTTTTTTTCCTCTTTCTTCTTTCTTTTTCTTTTGTCTCTCTACCTTCTTTGACACTTCCTCCTTCTTTGTGGAAGAAATGTAGATGTCCTTATATAGATAGTGGTGCTGGTGCTGAATACATAAATATGTGCCTATACAGAGAACCATCAATTGTTTACTTAGGACAGAATGTATGGTGTGTGAACAAAACTGTGCCAGTTTGAATGTATTATGTCCCCCAGAAAAAGCCATATTCTTTGATGCAATCTTGTGGAGCAGATGTTTTGGTGCTGATTAGATTTGCATGGAAATGCGCCCCACCCAACTGTAGGTGATAACTCTGATGAGATATTTCCATGGAGGTGTGGCCCCACCCATTCAGGGTGGGCCTTGATCGGTGGAGCCATATAAATGAGCTGACAGGCAGAGGGAACTCAGTGCAGCTGTGAGTGATGTTTTGAAGAGGAGGTAAAGCCAAGAGGGACACTTTGAAGAAAGCACAGGAGCTGCAGATGAGAGACAGTTTGAAAACGGCTGTTGAAAGCAGACTCTTGCTCTGGAGAAGCTGAGAGAGGACAAATATCCCAAGTGCCACTAAGAGTGACATTCTTGAGGAACTGCAGCCTAGAGAGGAACGTCTTGGAGAAAGCCATTTTGAAACCAGAACTTTGGAGCAGACTCCAGCCATGTGCCTTCCCAGCTAACAGAGGTTTTCCAGACACCATTGGCCATCCTACAGTGAACGTACCCAATTGCTGATGTGTTACCTTGGATACTTTATGGCCTTAAGACTGTAACTGTGCAACCAAATAAACCCCCATTTATAAAAGCCATTCCGTCTCTGGTGTTTTGCATTCCAGCAGCATTAGCAAACTAGAACAAAAACCACCTTAAAGAAATGGGTTGATGAAGAAACCGTGAGGGCACTATGTTGAGTGAAATAAGACAGACACATAAGGACAAATGTTGCAGGGTCCCACTGATATGAACTAACTATAGTATGTAAACCCATAGACATGAAATATAAGTTACCAAGATATAGAATAAGGCTAAGAAGTGGGGAGTGGTTGCTTATTATGAGCAGAATGTTCAACTAGGGTGAACTTAAATGTTTGGAAATGGACAGAGGTGATGGTAGCATGTTGTGAGAATAACTAACAGTGCTGAATGGTCTCTGAATGTGGTGGAAAGGGTAAGTTCAGAGTCACATATGTCACCAGAAGGAAAGTTGAAGGTTAAAAGATGGGAATGTATAAAACAGCGAATCTTGTGGTGGACAATGTCTGTGATTAACTGTACAAATATTAGAAATCTCTCTCATGAACTAGAACAAATGTATGACACTATAACTAGAAGTTAACAATAGAGGGGCATAGAGGAAAAAAATACACCTATTGCAAACTATATACTACAATTAGTAGTATTTCAACATTCTTTCATCAACAGTAACAATGTACTATACCAATACTATGAATCAATAATGGAGGGGGTGGGTAAGGGTATGGGAAGATTTGAGTTTCCTTTTTTTGTCTTCATTTCTTTTCTGGAGTAATGAAAATGTTCTAAAAATTGAAAAACAAATTGTGGTGATAGACGCACAGCTGTATGATGGTACCATGGGCAATTGATTGTACACTTTGGATCTTTGGATAATTATATGGTATGTAAATAATCTCAATAACAAAAAAAAAAAGATTATCCTTGATTGCAAAGTTTTGTAATGGATGGTGGTGATGGTAGAACAACATTGTGAATGTAATTGCCAGCAGTGAACTACATACGTGAATGTGGTTAGAAGGGGAAATTGTAGGTTATATATGTGTTACTAGAATAAAAATTAAAAGAAAAAACATAAGACTTACAACACAATGAATCCTATTGTAAATGATAGATTATAGTTAAGAGTACAATTATAAAAATGTTCTTTCATGATTTATAACAAATGTACCACACTAATGCAAGGTGTAAAAAATAGGGTCGTATATGGAAACTCTGAATTTTATATATTTTATGCATGATATCTCTGTAAACCTACAAATCTCTAACAAAAAAATTAATTAAAAAATAGATTATCCTTTCCCTCATTGAATTACCTTGAAAATTTTGTTGAAATCAGTTGACGATATATGTGTGAATCTTTCTGAACTCACTCTTCTGTTCCACTGAGATTTCTATTTGTCCATCTTTAGGCCAATATTATATTCTCCTGATTTCTGTAGTTTTACAGTATGTCTGAATTCAGGTACATTGATCCTCCACTTTGTTTTTCTTGTTTAATGTTCTTTTGGCTACTTCAGGTCCTTTGAATTTCCAGATACATCTTAGAATCAGCTTTTCAATTTCCACAAAATTGCTAGGATTTTGATTGGGATTGCATCAAATCTATAGATCAATCTGGGGAAAACTGACTTCTTCACAATCTTGAGTCTTCTGATCCATGAATTGAAATACCGCACTATTTATTTTGCTCTTCTTTAATTTCTCTCAGCAACGTTTTATAGTTGTCAGTGTGTAGGTCTTACACATCTTTTGTCAAATTTATCCCTAACAAGCCCTCCAGGTGATTCTGGTGCAAAAAGTTTAAGGATCACTTCTCTATGTCATCACTGCTACCTAAATATGGTGCTGGAAAAGTAAATATTAGAACAGAATATGCAGAAGATATCATTATTGCAAATATAATTGGGAACTTAGAAAATCCAAAGGCATAGGTTATAATTCATGTGAATTAAATAAAACAGTTGAGTGGAGTGGATAAATATAAGGTAAAGTGTTTACATAAAACACAATTCCTTTGTGCCTAAGAGTCTCCCCCTGAGTACCTCTTTGTTGCTCAGATGTGGCCCTCTCTCTCTCTAACTGAGCCATCTCGACAGGTGAACTCGCTGCCCTCCCCCCTATGAGGGACCTGACTCCTAGGGGTGTAAATCTCCCTGGCAACGCAGAGTATGACTCCCGGGGATGAATGTAGACCCGGCATCATGGGACCGAGAGTATCTTCTTGACCAAAAGGGGGATGCAAAATGAGACGAAATAGTTTCAGTGGCTGAGAGATTCCAAATGGAGTCGAGAGGTCACTCTGGTGGACATTCTTATGCACTATATGGATAACACCTCTTAGGCTTTAATGTATTGGAATAGCTAGAAGTAAATACCTGAAACTACCAAACTCCAACCCAGCAGTCTGGACTCCTGAAGACAATTATAGAATAATGTAGATTACAAGGGGTGACAGTGTGATTGTGAAGACCTTGTGGATCACACCCCCTTTATCTAGTGTATGAGTGGAGGAATGGGGATAAAAACTAAAGGACAAATGGGGTGGGATGGGGGGATGATTTGGGTGTTCTTTTTTCACTTTTATTTTTTATTCTTGTTCTGGTTCTTTCTGATGTAAGGAAAATGTTCAGAGATAGATTGTGGTGATGAACGCATAACTTTGTTACCATACTGTGGACAGTGGATTGTATATCATGGATGAGTGTATGGTGTGTGAATGTATTTCAACAAAACTGAATTTAATAAAAAAAAAAAACAAGCAAAATAAAAGGTAAAAAGTCAAGTAAAAAATAAACGGCTGGAATCAGTCAAAAAAAAAAAAAAACACACAATTCCTTTGAATTTCCTGATTAGAAATTTTAATTAAAAATGAGACTGCATTAAGTATAGTAACAAAACCCAAAATTCTGAATGAGCATTTTAATTATATTCAGTATGATCTAATTTCTGTTTAAAATATCATATATGTTGCTACATGAATATATATATTTAATCCATAATATTTATATATTATGAATTAAAAAGACCTAGAAGTCTGTGACAAGTGCTTTTCCCAGGGGAGGGGAAGAGGATGGAGGGAGAATGAGTGTAGGGCTTGTCTGCTTCCTTTGAATTTCTTTCAACGATGTAGTAAAACAGCACTTCTATAATCTTTAAAAACTTTACAAAACCATATATATGATCCTGTTTCTGTCAAATTAGAGATGCATTTATGTATATATAGAAAATGTCTCAAAAGATTATCACTCAAACTTAATATTGGTGAGATTTCAGATGATTTTCACTGTGATTTTTATTTTTTGTGTTGTTTAATGTTTTACAATGAACATGTAATTTTTATAGTAAAAATAATAAAGATATCTTCATTTTGAAAAGAAAGAAATAGAAACTAAGGAGTGCTGTATATGACATGAACAAGGACAATTTTTATGTTCCTATTTATAATTTATAGTATATTGGCATATGAATATAATAAAGATAAATCTTTCCAAGTTATATATTTATTATAATACCAATTAGCATTTCAAAACTTCTGGTTAAAACATTTTCCCCAATCTATTTTTATAAAAACGCACTGAATATAGTAAAAGAAATAAAAAATAAAGAGAGAGGCCTCCATTTTCAATAAGACGAGAGCCACAGCATCAAACCAGACACCATGAAGCAAACCTGTGGATCACTGTGGGCTTGGGCCTGGGTCAGGAAAGAGAGACAGCAGGTGCACCCTCAGACCCAGGGCAGGACCAAGATCTCTGCAAGGTCTGTGGTGGGAGGTGGACTGCTGGAGGTCTGACCCTGTCTGAGATGCGGTGGCCCGGGCTGGCCTCTGGAGACTGGGGAATGTCCCATGGGAGAGGGACCGTCACTGCAGAGCGGCAGGGCAGGTGGGGCGGAGATGCCACCTTCGCCTTGCTGACCCTGCCTCCAGAAGGAAAGACACACAGGAGAAAATTTGTGGAGAACTGGGTAAGGAGGACGTGCAGGTAGAGGCCACCAGATTGCACCACAGGGCACCCGAGTCTGAGCCACATTGACTTTCCAAACACCAAATGCTGAAAGGAGAGAAACTGTACTTCATATACATACATAAAGGAATATCCTTGTTCTTAGGAAATATCCATGGAAGTATTAAGTGTTCAAGGAGCATGACTTACGCTATGCAACCACTTTCAAATGCTTAGAAGATAAATATAGATGATTGATTGATTGATAGATAGACATATATATATATAGAGAGAGAGAGAGAGAGGAGAGAGATATGATAGAATGATATAATAAATGTGGAAAAGTATTAAAAATTGGAAAATCTGGGTATCTATTTAGGGGACATATTGCAGTTATCTATATCGTTTTATATTATTTTCTCAACTTTCTTGAAAGTTTGAAATTATTTCAAAAAAAGTTAAAAACAAAAAATGCTGAGGGGAGATGTTCCCTAAGGAAGAGGAGATAACTGAGAGGATGTTTGAGACCACGAAACCTGTTAAAGGTGCAGGATCCCCTTGGTCCCTCCAGTACCCCTACCAACTCCTCATACTGCTATTTAGCCAGTAACTGACACCATTCAGTGATAAGCAATAAGCACAAAGACCTATAACAGGATTTACATATCAAAATTGCAGAGGGAGGGTGTGCCAGTTTGTATATGTTATGTCCCCCAAAACGCCATTATCTTTGATGCAATCTTGTGGTAGCAGACATATTAGTATTGATTAGATTGGAATCCTTTGATTGAGTTTTTCCATGGAGATGTGACTCGATCAGCTGTGAGTTAAAATGTTTGATCGAATAATCTCCATGGAGATGTTACCCCACACATTCAGGGCAGGTGTTAATTAGATCACTGGAGTTGCATAAAAGAGTTCACAGACAGAAGGATCCCAGAGCAGCTGTCAGTGACATTTTGGAGAGCAACCGAGAGTGTCATTTTTGAAGAGGAGTTGCAGCTAAGAGAGGACAAAACACCCCAAGAGCAATATTTTGGAGAATGCCATTTTAAACACAACCTGGGAGCAAGCAGACACCAGCCACATGCCTTCTGAGCTAACAGAGGTTTTCCAGACTCAGTGAAGGTACCCAATTGTTGATGCCTTACCTTGGACACTTTATGTCTGTTCTAGTTTGCTAATGCTGTGGAATGCAAAACACCAGAGATGGATAGGCTTTTATAAAACGGGGGTTTATTTTGCTACACAGTTACAGTCTTAAGGCCACAAAGCGTCCAAGGTAACACATCAGCAACTGGGCACCTTCACTGGAGGATGGCCAATGGCGTCCGGAAAACCTCTGTTAGCTGGGAAGGCAGCCAGCGTCTGCCCCACAGCTCCGGCCTCAAAACGGCTTTCTCCTAGGACGTTCCTCTCTAGCAAGCTTGCTCCTCTTCAAAACGTCACTCACAGCTGCACTGAGTTCCATCTCTTTGAGTCAGCACGTTTATATGGCTCCACTGATCAAGGCCACCATTCAAGGTGGGGCCACGCCTCCATGGAAATATCCCATCAGTTATCATCTATAGTTGGGTGGGGCGCATCTCCATGCAAACAACCTAATTCAAATGTTCCAACTTAATCCCCACTATTCTGTCTGCCCCACAAGTTTGCATCAAAGAATATGGCTTTTTCTGGGGGACATAATACATTCAAACCGGCACAATGTCCTTAAGACTGTAACTTTGTAATGAAATAAACTCCTGTGCTGGTTTGTATATATTATGTCCCCCAGAAAAAGCCATATTCTTTAATGCAATCTTGTGGGGGCAGACATATTAGTGTGGATTAGGTTGGAACCTATTGGTTCAGTGTTTCCATGGAGATGTGACCCACCCAACTGTAGGTTGTGGCTCTGATTGGATGATTTCCATGGAGGTGTGGCCCCGCCCATTCAGTGTGGGCCTTGATTAGTTTACTAGAACACTATATAAGCTCAGACAGAAGGAGTGAGCTTGCCACAGCCAAGAGGGACACTTTGAAGAATGCACAGGAGCTGAGAGAGTAGCTTCAGCTTACAGAGACATTCTGGAGCTGGCCATTGAAAGCAGACTTTTGCTCTGGAGAAGGTAAGAGAGGACAAATGCCCCAAGAATAACTGAGAGTGACATTTTGAAGAGAAGCTGCAGCCTAGAGAGCTACGTCCTGGGAAAAAGTCATTTTGAAACCAGAACTCTGGAGCAGATGCCAGCCATGTGCCTTCCCAACTAATAGGTTTTCCAGATGCCAATTGTCATCCTCCAGTGACGGTACCCAGTTGTTGATGTGTTACCTTGGACACTTTATGGCCTTAAGACTGTAACTGTGTAACCAAACAAACCCCCTTTTATAAAAGCCAATCCATTTCTGGTGTTTTGCATTCCAGCAGCATTAGCAAACTAGAACAGAGGGAATATAAACAAAGGGCTGATAAAAAATAAACATCCCAAGAGGAAATGCCCTAGGAAGAAGAAAAAGGTGTTTAGACAAATTTCCCATATTATCAAAGTTACTTTGGACAACTATCTAGAAAAAAAATTATCATAAATAAAAACATAAGAAATTCAAAAAGAGCTTATAAAATGACAGGAGATAAAAAGCAACATAGTAGATTGAAGATAAAAATGAAAGAGCAAACCATGACAGAAACGAAATCTATATTAGAAGTAACAGAAAATAGGATAAAAATGGCAGACTATCTAGTCTGACACATGGTAGATACACTCTAGGAAATTGCACAAAAATTGAACTGGACAATAACAAAAAACAAGACTTGTTAATGATTCTAGAAAAAATTATTGCCATAGATGACCAATAAAAGAAACCGTAGGCATTTCTGAAAGAGAATAGGCATTTCTGATGGGGAATAGGCTTTTATTCTAAAAGAGAATAAAATAAATGAAATTAAATTATTTTAAAAAGTAAAATACAAGATGAACATAGTTGACAGCTCTGAATTATATATATATTTGAATGTGGTTAAAAGGGGAAATTTTAGGTTGTATATATATTATCAGAATTTTTTTTTAAATCCATGAAATATTAAAAAAAAAAAAGAAAAAGAAAAGAGGACCTTCTTGAAATAAGGATGACTTGAATCTATAGATAATTCATATAGAATATTCAGCACCAAGATATAGCCTACTGAGTTATTAAGCATCAAGGATAAAGAAAATCTTACATGGTGGTTATGTAGAAAAGTAACTAACGTGCACAGAGAAAATCAAATTGCCTCAGACTTCTTCTCAGAAATACCTGCTACCAGAAGACAGAGGACCAACATCCAAAGTTCAGAAGGGAAACGTGACTGGATTTCATCCACACAGAATTATCCCTCAAATATAAAGGAAATGGAGAGGCATTCTGAGGCATGCACAATTTCAGGGAATAAAGCACACAGGAACCCTTCCTGAAAAAACAAATTATGAATGAAATCTTCATTGGTTAGACTGTATGAATAAGAGACTGTATGGATGATTAAAATAAAATTCTAGAATAGAGAATCTAGGGTAACACAGAGGTGGTGTTTTAGTTTCCTAGGCTGCTGAAAGCAGATACCATGAAATGGGTTGACTTGAACAATGGGAATTTATTTGCTTATAGTTAGAGTCTGGGAAAATGTCCAAATCAAGGCATCATCAAGGTGATTCTTTCTTCTTAAAGACCAGTTCCAGTGATCCTTGGCTCCTCTGCCACACGGCAAGACACATGGCCGTGTCTGCTGGTCTCTCCCTTTTCTTCCAGGTTTTCTTGCTTTCAGCTTCTTGCTTCTGTGGCTTGTGTTCTCTCTCTCTCTCATTCTCCCCACCCCACCCCTCTCTCTCTCTCCCCTCACTCCATTTATAAAGGACTACAATAATAGTATTATCCCATGCAGAATGAGATGGGTCACACCTTACCTGAAGTAGCCTCATCCAAAGTTCCCACTTAACAATGTGTTACACCCACAGGAATCGATTAATGAGATTTTAGAACATGATTTTCCTGGCGTACATACAGCTTCAAACCATTATAGGTGGTGAGCACTAGTCTATTAAATACAGAACTAAAACTAAGCAACAGCAAGAAGTATGATTAGAGAAGATGAAATTGGGTAAATATTGACAATGGAATATACCATAAATCAAGAGGCAGAGTTGGATGTTGGGGTAAAGAGTAAGTGTGGCAATTCCTCATCTTTTGTGGTAAGAAGTCAATAGACACCATTTTAAATTGAAATTTTTTTTAAATAAACATAAATTTAATTCCTTAAGGTTTTTCATAGTTTTTTTTCCTTAATTCTAGAAGAATCAACATTTTAAGAACTATTCTATCTTATCATAAAGAAACAACTAATTTGATAATTCCCATGTCAATTCAGTTTTTCTATCATTGAATTCAAGTAAAATAACTTTAAAATTTTTTCTTCTAACATAGTATACAAAGTATTACCCCATTTTTATAAAACACTATCTGTTCTTCTAGCTGTTTATCCACCTACCCATGGTCTCAACTGATGTTTTTCAGTTATTGGGGATGGTTGTCTCTGGGCAGTGGGATTTTTAGTGAGCTTTTGGGATTTTTACTTTTTCTGTTGTATTTTTCTATATTACTTGAATTTTAAAAATAAATGTTATTATTAAAAAAACAGTAAATTCATTGCTTTTAATTTTTTTTCCCAAAGTTTTCTTCATAGATGTTGGGGTGGGACCCAATTTCAGGTGCTGGAAAGAGGTGGGTCCAGCAGGCCAATCTGAGGGTACAGTGGTAGTCAGCATGACCAGGGGCTGTTAGGAGGCCCTTCCAAAACCAAGGAGGTCCTATTTCACAGCTGCTGTAGCAAAAAACTCTTTTGAGGATTCCCCCACATGTATCAAGGACTTCCCACGGTCAGACCCAGCTCCCTATTTGCCAAAGAAGACACTGGCTCCACATCACCAGAGTGGGTCAGAGCTGCCTTCTAACTTTTGAGGAAGTCCAACATTTGCTTTATTGTAGCATCAAAGAGACTAAAGCTCCCAGAAACCAACCCAGAGGTTGGCCCTGCTCTCTCAACCCCCAATTATGAGAGCTGCCTTGAGTGACCGTCCTGGGCTCCCCAGCTGTGGGACTGAGGTCCCCACTCCATCCTCCAAGCTGGACTTTTTCAACAGGAAAAGCATCTGGTCATGAAATAGTTGTCATAACATTCATATTTGATTATTCCTCTCCTTTATATCTGGTTGTTCCCAAAAGATTGGCAGGCATTTTATCTTTTATTACTTCTCTTCCTGTATTTTAATGGGAAATGATAGAAGTTACTGTGAATTTAGCACACAGGCAGCTGGGCTTTTGTGAGACTTCACACATCACAGAAGGGTCATGGGCTTTAGTTCTGTACTTCCTGAAAGTTCGTGCTGGCTCTGGTGGTGGGTCTTTCTAGGTTACGTAAGGGAGCAGATGTCCCAATGGGAGACACCTGCTCAGCGGCAGTGGGAGCCGGTCCCCGACCTGGTAAGCACGTCCTGTGGGGCCTGAGGTACCTGGGAGTCAGCTAAGCCTCAATGCAGGCAGGTGTAAGTGCCAAAGGATCAGAAGCAGCCATTCTCTCCAAGGGACAAAATGACTTAGACAGGTTGTCATAGTAACATAGTAGTAAAGGCAGACCGTGGGCCTCCATGAGGGTTGAGCACAAGAAACCCAGCAGGAGCCTGAAGGGTAGTACCTGATAGCAGCCTGGGAAATCTTTTTGGAAAATATTCTCTATACTCACTTTTTTTTTTTTTTTTACTAGAAAGAGTAATAGTAAACATTTAAACATACAGGAAGTTATTCATCAAAACATACCAGAAATCCATTTACTTCAAATAAGATAATACCACCAGCTATAGGTCTTCCATGTTCTGAATCTAAGTCCTAAAATTGTCTGTTGCAATTTGTCTATCCACGCTTTGTTCTCTGGATACATCTAAGAGTGGTGCTCATCATTTGGGGAGGCTAAATGACTCAGAGGTCACAGCCATTTAGGCCATGGAACAGAGAGCATTTCGTCACCCACCATTCTCTGGCCTTTGGATCACTTGTTTCTAACCTCATGGCCCTTTACCCTTTAGTCCTTTGATTCATGATGAGCAACTTGTTTTTCACTGTGTGCTGGCAAGGCTTTTTCTTCTCTGGTAGTTCTAATTCCAGGGAGATGGCTTTTGTTCTCCTTATTTAGGCTCACTTAGTTGCATCTTCTCCATACAAAAGTTTATGTCTTTATAGGGGACTGGTCATTTGATGGGCTGAGCCCTCTACCATGAGACTTGCCCTTGAGAAGACTGTTGCTACAAAGGAGAGGCTAGGTCTGCTTATAATTGTGCCTAAGAGCCTCCTCCTGAATGCCTCTTTGTTGCTCAGATGTGGCCCTCTCTCTCTAGCTAAGCCAACTTGGCAGCTGAAATCACTGCCCTCCCCACTATGTGGGATGTCACACCCAGGGGAGTGAATCTTCCTGGCAATGTGGAATATGGCTCCCAGGGAGGAATCTAGATCCAGCATTGTGGGATGGAGAACATCTTCTTGAACAAAAGGGGGATGTGAAAGGAAATGAAATAGGCTTCAGTGGCAGAGAGATTCCAAAAGGAGCCGAGAGGTCACTCTGGTGGGCACTCTTACGCACAATATAGACAACGCTTTTTAGGTTCTAATGAATTGGAATAGCTAGCAGTAAATACATGAAACTATCAAACTACAACCCAGAACCCATGAATCTTGAAGATGATTGTGTAACAATGTAGCTTATGAGGGGTGACAATGGGATTGGGAAAGCCATATAGACCACACTCCCCTTTGTCTAGTTTATGGATGGATGAGTAGAAAAATGGGGGAAGAAAAAAAAAAAAGGCACCCAGTGATCTTTTTTACTTTAATTGTTCTTTTTCATGTTAATTTCTATTCTTATTATTTTTGTGTGTACAGTAATGAAAATGTTCAAAAATTAATATTAGTGATGAACACATAACTATATAACTGTACTGTGAACAACTGAATGTACACTTTTATTACTTCATGGTATGTGAATATATCTCAATAAAATTGAATTTAAAAAAAAGTTTATGTCTTTTGAAAGCCAGCTCTCTGTTTGTTGAAAGTATTTCATTCATCCAGTGCAAGCAGATTATGAACAACAACAAAATGAATATGTCCCTTTCACCACACCCTTCACCTGCCTCTAACCCTACTGTTCACCATAGGATTTGATAAAAAATCTCTGCTTTATCAAATTTCAAATCTTGGGTGTATGCGCTTAGCCATTTTATGTGAACCAGTTACATGAGCGACTTCACTCCTCGGCCCGCTCCAAGCGGGCGCCGGCCCCCTCCACTCCACCGGCATGCTGTTCCCCAACCACCGCTGGGTTCCCTCAAGCTAAACAGATTGGCATGTTTCATCTGCCATTTGCCTACTCTCTCTGCTTCTATTTCTCCTTAATACTCTGGTCACCTTTGCACTCCCTTGTCCATTGATTTCTTGCACATCTTTTTCTCTGAGTTCTTCTCCCAACCTCTCTGATCACCCCTCCCTCCCTAGTGGGCTCCTCTTCTTCTCTTCCCCATAAGCTCACAGGGTCCCATCCCCAACGAGCAAGCTCCTTTTATCCACATGTTTTAACTACCAAAGTTCTCCAAACCCAGAGCTCTCCCTTGAGTTCCCATCCCATATATCCAACCCCTATAGGGTGCCTTAAGGGCTCCCCAAACTTAATTTGCTCCAAACTGAACACATCACCATGCTCCCAACCTCTGCTTCTCTTCCCAGGTTATATTTGCTGACACACTTGACATTTCCTGAAACATCCTGTGCAGCCCAGGGAAACGGGCTCGTGAACAGAGGTGAGAACCATCCTGGGGTCCCCAAAGGGAAAGGTGACTCTGGGAGCTACAATGGCTTTCCTTGGCTTGATCAGAAATCATGACCTCAAGGGATTTAGCAGACACTGAACAATGAGAGGAAGTTAGGTTGCTCTTCCTGCTGATACATGTCTCTTTAGAGGTCTTTGTCTCCCAGGCAGGAAGTGGTGAGGAATAACCATGCTTCTCCTTTGTATGCGGTGATGCCAGCTGGAGATGGGTATATGTGAAAACAAGAGCAGGGGAGGGGGCTCAAGTGGGTGAAGCGAGAGTTTTGTCAGATTCCCTAAAATGCTCCCGTGTGTCCTGAGAATATGAACCAAGCCACCTCATTTAGTTCAGAACCCTGAAGCTTTAATCTTTTAAGAACACACTTCCTTCCTGTATTTCTAGTAATTCCTGTTTCTGGCTTTTCTTGAAATTTCACCAAACACCTTGATTCTCTCTGCCATAAGAATCGAGTCACAAAAATAAACCATGAGATAAGTTAGCTCAGCCCTTTTGCCCTCTGAAACGTGCTGAATGGAGTCTGGGGCAGTGAGGGATGGCTGGTTCTTCCTTAATCTGATTGGTTCTTCCATCTCAAAGGAAAATAAGCTGAAGGAAAGAATAAAATTGCTTTAAATTAGTCATTCAAAGGAAAGGGATTTTATGGGAAAGAATTCACACTTGGACTATTCTGATATTTAGAGGAGTTTTTTTTAAAACTGGAATGCATGAAAACGGCTTTCCTAGGATATATGATCCTCCAGAAACTGTGAGCTGCCTGCTTTTGTGTCTGTGCCTTTTTTCTGAGGGGAGGATCCATAGCTTTTATCACATCCTCAGAGGGGTCCCTGGCTCCCAAAAGGGTGAGAACTACTCATTTTGAAGTTAACCTAGTTGTGTTAATTATCCATTGCTGTGGAACAAGTTATCCCAAAACTTAGCAGTGTAATACAACAAATATTTATTATTTCACGGTTTCTGTATGTCAGGAACTCAGGAATGTGTTAGCTGGGTGATTTGGCTCAGGGTCTCTCATGAAATTAAAGTCAAGAAGTTGGCCAGGGCCACCGTCATCTGGAGGCTTGACTGGGGCTGGAGAATCTGCTTCCAAGACAGTTTGCTCTCATGCCTATTTGCAGAAAGCCTCAGCTGCTTGCTGGCTGTTGGCATGAGGCCTCAGTTCCTTGCCAGATGGACCTCTCCATTGGGCTGCTTGAATGTCCTCACAACATGAAAGTAGCCACAATGCCTTTTAAGACTTAATCTCAGGAGCCATACACCATCACTTCTGCCACATTTATTCTATAGAGTCCGTAAGTACAGCCCACACTCACGGGGAGGAAAATTAGTCTCCCATTTTTTTAAGGGAAAAATATTTAAAAAATTGTGGACATATTTTTAAACTATCAAACTAGTAAAGTGGCCTTACTTTTTGTCTTTCTGGGAAGCAAAGTTCTTCCCCCCTGTACCATCTTCTCCTTTCTTCTACCAGGTCACTTTGCAAAGTCTGGGCCTCCTTCAAGGTGGGATTGTATAGTTTAACAAAGAATATGGGCTCAAGAATAAGACGGCAGTGGATCAAATACCAACTTTACAACTTCCTATCTGCACAAACTTGGGCAAATTACTGAACATCTCTGAGACTCAATTTTCTCATTGGTAATTAGAATAAGAATAGGACCTACTTCATAAGTTTGTTATTTTGGGGACCAAATAAAATACATTAAGTGCTAAAATGTTAGCTATAATAATGGTGACCCCAACCTCAATCTAGTGATTCCCATAATTGTACACTTACGGATTGTAAACCATTCAGGTGGGGTCAGAAGTGATTATTTATTGAGATCTTACTTTGTAGGGCAGGTGCCAGGAGAGATATAAAAGAAGTTAAAAACAGACGCTGTCCTTGATAGATCTAAAATTTAGCTGAGGAGAAAGGATACATATCTATAAAGCAGAGGAATGCTTTAAAATCCAGTGATATCTATTCCTTTGTTGGGAGCAGGGAGAGTCCCTTTCTAGAGTGTGATTTTGAAGGTTAAGAGTCAAGTTTGGAAGCATGAATGCAAATATAAGGGGAAAGGGATGCTGAAGTTAGAAAGGAGCCCACAAAGCCCACAAAGGGCTTTTTGGGGACCAGAGCAGGCAAAATCAAGTGGGGGAATAGATGGAAAAGAGAAGTTAAGAGTTCACAGAGAAAGGAATGGAGTTATGGTTAAAGGAAAACTCCAGGAATTTCTGAGGTAAGAACTGGTTTGTGCTATGGTAATCTCCATATTTGTCAGTCTTTGTACTGAAAAAGAAATTCCGTTAAACCTTTGGGGCAAGGAAAGTATCTATTAGGCTTCTAAAATCCAGTACGGTGTAACTACTGAGGATGCTTTAAAAAAAAAAAAAAAACACTGCAAAATCACTTCTCTGACAGTCAGGATTTAGACTGAAATGTTTGCTGGCAAGCATCCCGCAGAGCTGGTTCCCTGCAGTCCAGATATTCTTCTTATTCCCTATTGTGGGAGAGGCCAGATTTCTAGCTGCCACTTGATTCCACAAGGCTCACCTAGACTCGGATTCCCACAGACTTCACAGGCAGCCTCATGAGGCTGGAGGGAGGAGGAGAGGAATGGCCATCTCCAGGCTGGTTTCAAAGGCCCATCTACCGCATGGGGGGCATAAGAAGCCAGGCTGGTCATATACTCCTGGGGACTTCGGTTACCACCTCTTGTCTCTTAGGTTTGGCCCCTCTGTCTTGTTGACATTGGGAACCAACCTAAATTATTTTTGGTAGGTAATGGTAGCCCAAGACATTTGGAGATGGGTGAGGTCAGCTGCTTACTCATAACTTTGTTATCACATTATAAGGAAAGCAAGTCTCAAATCACATTCTGCTCCACATACAGACATTTACTAAACAAACATCATGAGCAATTGGGCAGAAGCATGTTTCCTACAACCTGCTCTGTAGGTTCCATGAAGTCCCAGCTCTTGGTCCTTTTAGGTGATCCAACCACCACCTGGCATGACAGATCTGCTGGAGGCAGAACCAACATTTCAAAGGCAGGATTACATTATCCTTGTGATCAGCATCAAGCAAATAGAAACCCTCCTAAACCAATGTCTGGACACAGGAGGGCTTCAGGATCAAGGATTCTGACACAGTCCTTTTGGGTGTGGCTTACAGGTCTTGCAAGATTCTCATACCTGTTCGGGCAAACATGAGAAGTGTCTCTAAATTATTTTAGCCCATTCACATGCCTTGACTATCTTTCATTTTACCAGTGAGAGCCTTTTCTGTCATTCCTCATGGCATAAGCAAGTCACTAATTTCACCAGGTAAGATCCATTTCTGAGTGTCTGCTGTGGATCAAAATACAGATCACTCAAGCATTTATAGTAGCCTCTCCTGGAAGATGCCTTTCTGATATAATGCCAGCTGACACTCCCTGGGTGTAGATTGCCCCCGGAATAGAAGTCTAATCTCACTGGCAAGTACATGGTATTACACTGTCAATACCACAGTACTTTCAAGTAAATTACAGGCATTGAGACACTTGATTTGCCCTGGGAGAAAAAAAACAATTATTTCCATAAGGTACATTAGAAAGCTCGTCAGTACCAGAAACATTGGTCCCAGACTCTGTGGCTATTTCATCAGCATCACCTTCTGTCTGGAAAGAAGATAATTTAGGATAGGAATTTATAAAATTGTAATGGGGATTCTGAATTCCTAAGCATTAGAATAAAGGGAGATCTTTGTTACTCACAAGAGGTTATTTTAGCACAAGTGGAGAGAAATGTCATTTCATACGGTTCATTGTGGAGCTGGTTATCCCCAAATATAGTGCAGGCTGGAAAAAAAAAATCATTCTGGGTTAAAGCAGAGGTTATAAAGTGGCAGCCCACTAAAAACATTTTATTTGGCCTGAGCAATATTGTAAAGTCATTGATTTTGATTGCCAACACTTAAAAATCAGTTGTCATTCCAACAAAAATCTGGATCTCCAACTTCTCTTGAAAAATCAGGTGATCTGGCAACACTGGGTCTACATTCCCTGCAGTCCCATAACAAGCATTTCTTCTCCAGCCTGCTGAAGTCCTTGCCATACCCTGTTCATTCCCAACACTGAGGCGCAGGGCTAGTTGCCATTTATAACTTCAACCACACTGCTGTATTTCTCATAGTAGAGTTAAGAGAAACGTGAAATATCATTGTCCCTTGAACAGCACTCAGCATCAAGTTTAAGAAAGATGTCTGGTGGCAGACCACCTAGTTTTGGATCCTGTTTTTTTTACTTTCCAGTTATGTGAGTTGGGGCAAGTTGATTTGGATAAATAACGTCTCTAAGCCTGGGGTTTCCCATCTGTAAAATGAGAGTAATACTGGTTTCTACCTCATGGGTTGTTGCAAGGATCAAAATGCTTAGGGCAGCTGAAAATAAGCATCCAGTACCTCTGAGAGGGCTGTGTGCTCCCCCAGCCCCTTTAACCTTTTATTTTACCCATTTGTCCCCAACAGATCTGTGATCTCTGGTTTAAATAAATATGTGCATATCATGTCATGAGGGACTATTCACAAAACCGAGTAGGTCCGAAGATTCTCCTCCCACTTGAAATCATTTTATGGAGCACTCCTTAACTCTCCTCACCACCCAAGCCTTGTTAGGAACAGATCAGGATGCTGGGTGGTTCATGGAACTGAGTTTCTGCCTTGGGATAAGAAGACTTCTCTCACTCAAAAGGCTTCATCAAAAGACATCAAAAAAGGTGAAAAGACAAAGCACAAAATGGGTGTAGATATTTAAACACATTTATATAACTGCAAAGGATTCGTATCCAAAACCATATAAAGAACTTCTACAAACCAGTAAGAAAAGACAATCAACCCTATAGAAAAATGAAACAAAGAGATGAGCAGGCAATGCACAGAGGAAAAATTAGGAATGGCTCATAAGCATAGGAAAAGATGCTGAACTCCATATTAATCCAGAAAATAAAAATTAAAACCAAAATAAAATATTTCACATATCATACTGGCAAAAATTTTGCAGTCCAACATCACCGCCACCAACAGGAACTCATGTGTAGACAATAGAGCAGGTTGGAAGTCTCTGGAGATGCTACCAATCCAGAGTCCCAGCAAATCCTGGAGACTAACTTTAGAGAAACCCTTACAGAAATGCACAAAGAGACAGGAAAAAAATGTTCATGACAGCATTATTTGTTCGTAATAGCCAAGAGTTGGTAATAAGCTAAATGTTAGCTAAAATAGATAAATAAAGAACAGATAAAGTGTGACATATTCATACAATAGGGTGATACACAGGGGCTATGTGCATCAAGAATGATCCTCAACACTCATTAGATTCATAAAGCAAGTTGCATAAGAAAACATACTATAGCACCATGTATGTAAAATTGCATGCAAAGCAGGAAAACATAGTGATGGGGATACATGTATAAAAATGCATGGAAGTAATAAACACCAAATTTAGGATGTTGATTGCTGCTGGGAGGAAGAAAGGGGAGTGAGATTTGGGGTGGGTATATGTATCAGCCAGCATTCTACCAGAGAAACAGAATGAGTATAAGAGGTTTATTTCAAGGAACTGGCTTACACGATTGTGGGATCTGGCTGGGAAGTCCAAAATCTGTAGGTTAGGCTGGCAGCATGGAAACTCTTGGACAGGAGCTGATGATACATTCCACAGGCAGAATTTTTTCTTCCTCTGGGAAACTTGTTTTGCTCTCAAGTCCTTTTAACTGATTGGATGAGGCCCACCCACATTTCCAGGATAATCTCCTTTACTTAAAATCAACTGATTGTAGCTATTAATCATCTCTACAAAATACCTTCACAACAACAACTAGAAGCCAAGCTGATACATAAATCTATTACAGTATGTAAGGGCATCAGCTGTATTTGATGTATTAGAAGTATCTTATTTCTTGAGTATCTTATTTCTCGAGGGCAATACCTGATTGTTTGTTGTATTAAGCTTTATACATCTATGTATGTGTTAAAACAAATTTAAAAATAAATGGCATACGTTAATTTCTAATTTGCAGTCTTCTTTTATTTGAGTCAATAAGAACTTTTTCCAGGAAACATTAGTTTCCTATTAATGTCATAACAAATTACCACAAACGTGGCTTAAAAACTAACATAAATTCATTGTCTTACAGTTCTCATCCCTTCCCCCATCTTCAAAGTCAGCAGAGTAGCATCTTCAAGTCTCTGTCTCTCTCTCTCTGTCTCTCTCTCTCTCTCTGCTCTGCTACTTCAGGAATTACAACGTGCATGTCTTTGGGGTGGGGGGAGGGCATTATTTCGTATTATTACACATTTCTAGACCCTGGGGCTGTGCCTACTGGGTCTCATGGAAAACCCCTGTCCCAAGTGAGCATCCATTGCTTTCCCTGCACCTCCTCTGCAGAAGCCAAGATGGGCCACAAAGCAGCCAAAAGGTGAGCCCCAGGGGGAAAAAGAAAATCACCAAGGCTGGAAATTCCTCAGCTAGAGAATAGGTCCAGAACCACCATGAGTGTGGCCCTGAATGGGGAGAGTTAGGTCTCAAAATTTCCTCAGAGCAGCTGGGCTGATCACTTTCAAACATACTCTGATCATCTCACTCTCCTGCGTAAAAAACCCCATGGCTTCCCCCCAGACCTCAGAATAAGGAACAAAGCCCCTAAAGTGGTCCAGAGCAGACTTTCTCAACCTCGGGATTACCGATGTTTGTGTCCAGATAGTTGTTTGTTGTGGGGGCCTGTTCTGGGCATTGTAGAGCATTTAGCAGCCTCCCTGGCTTCCACCCACTAGATGCCAGGAGCACATCGCCCCCACCCCACCTCACCCCCAAATTGTGACAACCAAAAATATCTCCAGACCCTGCTGGGGCAGTGGATACAGAATCGCCCTGGGTTGAGCAGCCCTGTCGTAGGAGATCCCACGGGCTCTGGGACCCACCCGCCCCTCCTGCTGCCCTACACCCTGCACCCTGTTCTCTCCTCCTCAGCCACCTGAAGGGCGTCCCCCCGCGGAACACAGCACAGTCCCTGACTCAAGCTTTCTGCATCTGCTCTTCCCTCTTCCCGGACCGCTCCACCCACCTCTTTCTTTGTGTCTAAATGTCTCCTGCTCTGGCCCCTTTCCCTGAGCTCCCCCACCCCACCCCCCATATCATATCTCACTGCTGTGCACTACAGTTGCCCCCCCACCCCGTGCGCACTCTTGGCACTGCCATTATTTGTCTTCCCCATCAGACTGGGACCTCCAGGAGCAGGGACCACGTCTTACTTGTCCTCCCACATGCCTGGTGATTCGTGATCAGCAGCTACTGGGTGTGAGTTGGTCCCCGACTGGTGATACCGTCGGCCCAGTCCCCATCTGTCCCATAAATAGCAAGCTTTGCCTAAACAGGAATCAGACTGTGAAGCCAGTAAGTGAAGTAAGTCCCCAGGGAAGATCTGGGCTTGCTTTCTCTTTTGCATCTGGTTTGTGTTGGCCCCATTAAAAGTTAAACAGTAACTTGGGCATGATCTGCAAAAAGAACCTTTTCCTGAGGGCAGTGAACCTAGGAGTCCTAGGGCTACACAGGAGGAATGAGGAATCCTTTGCCCCAGGGGCTCCTGTTAAATTGTGTCCTCCATGAGGAAGGGCCAGGGCCATGAACCTGGCACCCGGCCGCCAAAGGGAGCCTGACGGCGGTCACCAGCAGAGAAACAGCCCAGGGGGAGAAGGTGGCGTCTGTCAATCCTGGTACAATGGACATTCACAGGCCAGCGCCCACCCAGGAGGCCTCTAGACCCTGGCAAGTTTCCCTCTCGTCCACCCAACCCGAGGCGTCTAAATGCAGGTCGCACTCACACACAGAAAGCCAGCACACCACGGAAACGCGGCCCAGTCTCACCAGGTGACCAGCCCTTTGCCTGATGAAAAGGTGAAATCAAGACTCTGAAATGGAATCCTCAGAACAGCAGTGAGAGGACAGAGCCCAAACTCTGCGCGGTAGGAGGCAGCAGCCCCCAGGACGGAAAGCCAGCAGCTGCTCCTTCCCAGAGTTCAGCGCCGCCCCTCCCGGTGCCCCGGGGACACTCTCCCAGAGCCAGCCCCAGACACAGAGGCTGGGCCGCCCGTCCCCCAGGCAGGGCTTCCCAAGTTGGGCCATCGAGGGACCACCTTCTCACCACATTGCCAAATCCATTTATTCATCGTACTGTATTATTCACTTAACATGAGCCTTTAAACATTTGTGGCTTTCTCTACAATGAAACAGCTTTTTTTCATTCTATAAATGAAACAAAAAAATATAAGGAAGACAAAAGTCACCTGAAATCCCATCACTCTGAGATAACCACCATCATCCAAATGCATACATGTGATTTTACATACGTAAGGGGTACTTTTCTGCTCAAAATAAATGTATTTAAAAAGAAATTTCTGTTATGGTCATTAAGAGCAAACTGCCATCACTTACCAGAATAGAAAGTAACCCCCAAAATAAAGTGAAAATGAAACTATGAGATTAAATTTCTAAACAGATGCCATAGCCCCTCAGGGTTCTGAAGCCCAAGGCCCAGTCTCTCAGGACTAAAAGGGGTGTGGAGTTAGGGAGCGGGGTGGTTAGCAAGTGCTGGAGAGATTCCACAGGTTAGACCAAAGGGAGACTTTCTCCCAGATATAAGTAGAAGGACTGAAAGATAATTAAAAAGGGAACAACTTTCTCTGCTTCCAATGTCTGTGCAATAGCTGAAACCTTCTGGGGTGCCCCCCAAGTACCTCCCATGTTCTGTGTAGAAGGCAAGGATAGAACCCACAAGACCAGACCCTGCAGGGCTGACTCAGGACAGCGAGGAGAGGAGAGGCCAGTATGCATTAGCCTGCTGCCCCTGGAAGCCTCAGTGAACGATGAAGCTCGTCAAGGGCAGGTGTGTGGTCCAGGAGAAAGGGGATAATGAGAAGGCATGTAATAGCACCTCAGGGGCACCAGGTCCCTGGGGGTCCCCAGAAGGCCTCTCCTCAGCACCCCAATCCTGGGCATCCCACGTTCCCCAGCCCCAACCCCTTACTGGAGCTGACAAGAGACACTGTGGCTCCTTTCCTCCTACACAAAGGCCTTCAGGAACCAACAATCATGGACGGGAGATGCAAAGTAGTACATGTGGTGGCAACTGATGGTGGCAAGATGAAACTTCCCGTCATGGGCTGGGTCCCCTGCAAGGTGGGGTCCCAGCAGGTCCAGGATGGGGGAGGCAAGCGAGGCACATGGGGTGCCAGATGGAAGAAGGCGCTCACTCAGCTGCCGACCCTGCATGTGTACAACACTGAAAGCAGGTACTTGCTGGTTTCACCCCAACCTGAGAGGTGAGCTGAGCCATGAGCCATCCATAAATGGTGCTGGGGCAACTGGGCTTCCCTGCAGGAAAAGGTAAAATTGGATCCTTCCCTCACACCATACACAAAAATAAACTCCGTGTGGAGCAAAGGCCTGATGATGAAAAGGAAGACATGAAAACTTTTAGAAAAATAGGGGAATAGCTTTATAATTTGAGGGTAGGGAAGGATTTCTTAAAAAGACAAAAAAGAAGAAACTATAAATATTTTGATAAATTCAACTATGTTGGAATTCTCTATGATTTTTCTAACATTACCATAAACAAAGGTAAAAGACAAACTAAAAACTGGGAAAATATCCCTGTATTTCATATAACTGACAAAGTATTCATATGCAGAATCTGTAAGAAAAAAAAAATCAATAGAGAAAAAGAAAAATAGGCAAAAGACTGAAAAGGAAATTTACAGAAGAGGAAACATAAATATCTGGTAAATATATAAAAAAAGTTCAACCTCACTATTAACCAATGAAATGCAAATTAAAATTACAATTGAAATACCAATTCACACCCATCTGACTGACAAAAATGTAGAGATCTGATGATGCGAATGATGGTAAAATTATGAAGAAATAAGATCACTCTTGCTGGTGGATGTGTGAATTAGGACATCCCTTTTGCAAGGCAGGTTGACACTGTTCAGTAAGGGTGGAGATGTGTGGGCAGCCCCTTAACTGGCTTCTCCTTGGTCATCAATCCATCTGAAACATGGCATCCCACTTCATCTTTCTAAAATTCAGCTAAAATCATGTCCCTTTCATCTTTTCCTCTAAAGAGGCCTTCAGTGGCTCCCCAGTGCTTACCAAAAAACCATCAACTTTCCACCTGGTGCAGGCAGAATGGCTTCTGCAAAGATGTAACTCCAACGCACATTTCAGTTTATATCCTTCTTGGCCTGTTTCCTAATCCTCTTCCTATAAAATAACTGTACAGACTGAAATATCTCTTGTAAATCTTTAGCAGCATTGCATGCTAATTAAGAGAGAGGTGGACCTGGGGGGGTAATCTAATTTAACACCTTTATGTTACAGATGAGAATACTGAGGCCCAGAGAGGCTGAGGACTCTGACCAAGGCCGCACAGCATGTTCGAGAGTCAGAGGAGAGCCTAGGTCTTGTGAGTCCCTGTCCAGGGCTCTTAAAACTGCAGTGGAGAATCTGCACAGCTGCTCCTGGGCTGAAGCATCACAGTCCCGGCCACGGGAGTGCAGGAAGCCCAATCTGCTTGGCTCCTTTTCACACCACCCTAACTGACCATGCAAGAATGACAAGCACGGTTTCACAAAGCAAAACTATGCCAGGGAACTGGAGCAGGAAAGCACTTTCCATGCTGGCAGCTGCTGCTCCTGAAGTGTTGTCTGCCCGAATCGGGATGCCCTTGTGTTCACCTTGTCAACAGGGAGCAGCCAGATCTCTCTTTGACTGTAATTGGGTTAGTCTTGTGGGTCTGCCCTCCCTTCCAGTTGTCAAACGAGATTATGTGGAAATGTACTGCTGCATCGACCACAGTTCAGGTGCGGGCTGAGGCTGAAGTGAAGGAAATTTCCAAATGTGATCATTAATCCCCCTAAGTATCTGGGTACTGCCAGCTGCACTGCTTTCTTCCTGGTGCAGTCACTTGGGATCCAACCAGAGCTCGGCAGTCTCCCTCTAAGCTGCAGCCCCATGCACCCAGGTGGCTGGGGGAGCTTGGTGGGGATATCCTGTAGGTTCCTGCTGTCTGGGGAGGCTCTGCAGGAGCTCAGGTCAGAGACTAATGGCCCACCTGAACCAAGACACCATGCTCCTGGAGGCTTTTAGAGTTTCCTACAGCCTGCTCACATGAGCTTGAGGTGGCTGTTATGGCAGAATGTGAGGGTTAGAAGGCATCCTAGATGCTCCCCAGCCAGGGCCTGCTTCACGGGTGTAAGACCAGTGCAATTGCACAGGGCCCAGTGCTCAGAAGGGCTTCAGGCTTGGGTTTTCATGCTCTGCAGTTACTCTCTTGAAATTTTTGATAATTTTATCTTTCCATTTGTGTTTTGTAAGTGAAATTCAGTGGGACAATGGAGCATGAACTGGGGTCTGGAGCCTCCACTCATGTGAGGTTCCACTTCCAACCACCCCACTGCCTTGCCACCTCCCCAGGATGGGGTCTCCACACCCACCCACCCCAACCCCATACCTCCAGCCCAGTGACTGCTGCCCCCTCCCCCTTACTGGGGACCTGGGCACAAATATCAGGAGGGTCAGGGTTGGGTGAACGGGCCCCAAGTACCGAGTTGTGGCATACAGCCCCAGATGCCTTTGGGGTACTGAACTCACCCCATGAATATCCTTGCACCCAAGGGAGCACTGCATTAAATAGCAAATTCAAAATTACTATGGTAGGTCAGGGAGATCACAGAAGAAAGGAAGAAACATTTTCCTGCTTTTTGAAGAAAGGACTTGCATTTTCATTTTGCACTGGGCTTTGCAAATTAGGTAGCCAGCCCTGCTCCCAGCTCAGCGGTTTCTAAGGTCTAATGAGTGAGAAGTGGAGAGTTCATTTCCTCGGAACCCCATGGGTGCCTCCAGAAATGGAGCTGCTCTGGGTGAGACCAGCAGTGGTCCAGATTGGGGCATGGGAAAAGCAACCCCTAGGCTTTCTGCATCAGTGCCTGAGAAGGTCCGTGGAGCAAGGTCTGTGAAGACCTCTGACAGTGCTCCCCGGTGGTTCTCAAACTTTAGTAAGTAAGACGTCACCTAGAGAACATGCCAGAAGTGCAAATTCTCAGGCTCCATCCTCAAAGGTTCTGACTCAGTAGGTCTGGAATGGGGCCTGAGATTTTGTATCTCTCACGTACTTCTAGGTGATGCCGTCTGTGGTCCACACTTAGAGGGACATTGGTGACCCCTTCATTTCACAGACCAGGCAATAGGGACCCGAGTTTGGGACATTAAGGACAAACACCATAGACCCCAGATCTCCACACTCCAGCAGCGCCTTTTCCTGGCATCACACTCTCTCTCATGGAATTTGAGGAACGAAGGCCGTGAATTAGGGCCGTACTCCTAAAGCTTCCATAGATGCTTGTAGAGCAGATGAGTATCTCCTCCTCACTTCCCCCTCTGACCTATGAGGTAAGGCAAATGGCTTTGGGGAGCAGAGAGAGCACCCTTACATCAGCTTTGAGCCTCAGCTTTCTTAACAATAGCCAATAATCTTTAAGCACTTACCAGGCTTTTCACATGCACTACCTCATTTAATCCTCTCCACAAACCTATGGGGTAGGTGCTATTATTATCTCCACTTTACAGATGAGAAAACTGACTCAGGGAGTTTAGGTAATTTGACCAAGTCTCCAATCAGTGTGCAGAGGCTGGATTTCAACAGATGCAGTCTGACTCCACAGCCCAAGCTCCTCACCTTTCTGTTCTAAAGAAATGACATCTTTGGAAGCCAATGGCAAGGTTCTGGCCACCTTTCTGGAGGTCCTCCTACTCTCCTGGCCTCAAAGTCCTTCCATTTCCGTGGTCCAGCTTCACCCGCAGCTCCCTTTGAAGAGTCACCTCCTGCCTGCTGCAGCACCACTTGCCCCCCTCCTCAGGCAGCCCCCCCAGCTCTGATCCAATCCGCCTGGCCCTCTGCTAGTGCTTCCCACGAGGGCCGGGCTGCCCTTAAAATGGGCAACAGGCACGCCTGGCCTTGGTTCTGTGCTTTAGAGGCCCTCTTCTCGAGTGCTCTGAGTACCTGGGACCCTGGATTCCCCACACGAACAGCTCTGAACTGTTCCCAAGGCTTTCCTTTAATTTCCTTTCCTTATGGAAAAAAACATTTTTACCTCCACTTGTAATGCAATCTTTACTACATTTAAATTTGTGTTCTTTTGACTTTCCCTTTGTCTGTAAATTATGAACTACCCTCCCAATATTTTTTTTAAAAGAAAGTCTCACACATTATTCCTTTCTTATAGCTTCACAATATGTATATGGATGTACTGTAATTAATTTCATCAGTCCTCTCTTTTTTTAACTTTTAATTTTGAAATAATTTCAAACTCACAGGACAGTTACAAAAATAGTACAAACTCCATATAGAGAATTCCAAAGTATCCCACCCCCAGACACCCAGATCCACCAATTTTAACATTTTGCCACCTTTGCCATATCATTCTATCTGTGTATCATATATCTATCTATCTATCTATCTACCTACCTACCTACCTACCTTTAACTATTTAGAGCAGGTTATATACATCATACTCCTTGAATACATAATACTTCCAGGTAGATTTCCTATGAACAAGGATAGTCACTTTCATAATCACCTTAACTTTTTTTTGTCATGCAAGGACCTGTTGAATTCATGCTCCCTGAGAGGAGGCATTTAACCAGTTAATTTGTCTTTTCTCTTGGTTACACATGTCAGCCAAACCAGTGTCTGTCTCTGGTTACCAAGGGCACAACCCACAAACCTTCACAGCATCTGACCTCCGCAGCCTTTTGTTTTGAGGCTGTGAGAGTAAATGTTTGAGGTTGCACTGTGCCAGCACTGAGCCAGGTTTCAGGGGACAAATGCAAAAAGTGTGCACTTTAATAAATTTAATATTTTGTATGTGTGACATGCAAGACCCTCTAAAGTGTGGGGACCCTTGGTGGGGGCCCCAGTTTGGAGGAGAAGATTGAGGCCTTGCTTGGGGATTTTACCACATCAGTTTGAACCAAATGTTACAATTCCTGAATTATGACTCAGGAAATGTGGCAATGGCCATTAAAATTTTAAATATACCTATTTCTTGATGCATCTATCCCACTTTAGGGAAAATACCCTATAGAAATAGAAGCACCAATATGTAAGCGTAGCTGTGCAAAGATGCTTTCCACAAACATTATTTAAAGGGAAAAAAAATGGAAACAACTTAAACATCACTAATAAGAGGATGGTTAAATCATCTGTGGTGCATTCTTATTAGCAAACATTATAGAACTGTTGAAAATGTTGTCATATTTATATCCATGGTTTGGAGCAATTTACTCATTTTTTTTTAATTATAGATATATATATATATTTTTTTATTGAGATAGTTCACATACCATACATCTATCGAAAGATCCAAAGTGTACAATCACTTGCCCATAGTACCATCATGCAGCTGTGCATCCATCACCACAATTAACTTTTTTTCAATTTTTAGAATATTTTCATTACTCCAGAAAAGAAATGAAGAAAAAAAAGGAAACTCAAATGCTCCAATACCCCTAACCACCGCCCCCCTCCATTATTGATTCATAGTTTTGGTATAGTACATTTGTTACTGTTGATAGAAGAATGTTAAAATACTACTAACTGTAGTATATAGTTTGCAATAGGTATATATTTTTCAGCACTGTTAGTTATTCTCACAACATGCTACCATCACCCCTATCCATTTCCAAATGTTTAAGTTCATCCCAGTTGACCATTCTTCTCATAATAAGTACCTGCTCCCCATTCTTTAGCCTCATTCTATATCCTGGTAACTTATATTTCACGCCTATGAGTTTACATATTATAATTAGTTCATATCAGTGAGACCCTGCAATATTTGCCTTTGTGTGTCTGTCTTATTTTACTCAGTATAGTGCCCTCAAGGTTTCTTCATCAACCCCTTTCTTTTAAGATGGTTTTGTTCACACGCCATACATTCTGTCCTAAGTAAACAATTGTTGGTTCCCGTACAGTCACGTATTTATGTATTCAGCACCATTGCCACTATTTATATAAGGACATCTCCATTTCTTCCACAAAGATGGAGGAAGAGTCAAAGAAGGCAGAGAGACAAAAGAAAAAGAAGAGAGTAAAAACAAAAAAACAAAATACAACAGCTAGAAAGCAACAAAAGGAAAGACAGCATTAACCTAAAGTAGAATAAGGAGTCAGACAACATCACCAATGCCAGGAATCCCATACCCTTCCCCTATTCCCCACCCCCCCATATGTATTTAGCTTTGGTATATTGCCTTTATTACATTAAAGGAAGCATAATATAATGTTTCTGTTAATTATAGTCTCTAGTTTGCATTGATTGTATTTTCCCCCCAATTTATTCATTAAATATTTACTGGGCATCAACTATGAGCCTGGCACTCCCCTAAGTGCTAGAGATACAGCAGGGAACAAGTCAGGGTTTGTTGCTCATGGGACTTTAATCTTAGAGGGCAAAGGCAGAACAGAAACAAATGAACAATGTTACAGTATGTCAAGGGGGTGGCTGGGGATAGCAGGAAGCGGCCATGGAGCCATCAGGAGGAAGGGCACTCGACACCGAGGGAGCAGCACGTGCAGAGGCCCTGATCAGGAGTGTGTGGGGTCCTCTAGGAACGTCAGGGAGGCCAGTGTGGCTGAGGAGCAGGAGGCAGGCGCAGGGTGGGAGGTGTGCTCAAAGGAGAAAGCTGCGGCAAGTGGCAACCGTGCAGCTCACGTAGGGTCCTGCAGCCCCTGGTGAGACTTTGGTTTTCACTCTGAGTGGGGTGGGCAGCCACCAGCGGGGTCTGAGCTGAGCAGCCACACGATCCGACTTATGTTCCTGAGGCAGCCCTCTGGCTGCCATGTGGAGAACGGCTGAAGGGGGCAAGGCGGAGAGTCACGAGGAGGCTGTTGCAGTAACCTGATGAGAAAGGAGAAAGCTCACAGCAAGGGGGAAGCAGTCTTCTGATTCTGGATAGATTTTTAAGGTAGGGCTGGCAGGATGTCCTAACGGAATTGGACGAGGGGTGTGAGCAACGAGCCAGATGGCCATAAAGTACTGTTAATGAGAAAAGCTAGTTTCAGATGATGTGAATGACTCTAGCACAATCCCATTTTTGTTCAAATCCACAAGCACAAAAACCCCTCTCCTTGTGCATGGATCTTTCTGTTGGTTTACGCGAGTACTTGAGTTTCTAGAACCTTGTGAAAGGAGAGCCACGGGCAGTTCCCCTTGATCGCCCGAGGGACGGTGGGCCAGGGGCGATTTTTTATTAATTTTTTTCCCCTTTGAATGGTTTCACTGGTTGCAGTGAGCACACACCAATTTTTACATTTTGACAAGGCATTTAGAAAAGAAAAAATTTTAGAGAGAGAAAACAAAATGCCGTCTTGCCCCAGAAGTCATCCCTGCACAGATTTTTAAGGCCACAGCTAGCCTCTGGCTCTAGTTGTCTCATAGCCTGGCAGGGAAGCAGAGATATTGTGGGAAGTTCAACAACTGGTAAGGGGGCATAGGAGCCAAGGAGAAAGAGAGTGGGTACTACTTCTCTCCCTGAATCAGACACGGGGCATTAGTGACAAGACTCCCTCCCCAGCCTTGACAGGCAGAGGGTCTGAGATGGAAGTGGCTGGAAGGAAGACTGGGTGCTTTCCACCCAGTGAATTCAATGGAACATCCCCTTTCCTCCTTGGCTGCGGTAGGGTGGGGGGCAATCCCATCAGGTCCTTTAGGAGATGCTCGGCCAGGTAGGCTGGCCCAGAGCCTCTTGGGTATGATTGAGAAGACCGACTCAACCTGGGAACCACAGTGCTGAAAACTCCACCTTTACTGATTAATTCTTTGAGGTTCTTGGAAAATACTCTGGTCTTCCCCTCTCATCTATCCCATTGCTCAGGGAATCACTATCAGGAAGCCTTAGTCCATCCTGCCACCTTCCCCTTTGGAGATTCAGAGCTGGGCTGCAGACACTGGACCTTCTGCACTCCCCACCCAACACTCCTTGGTCTTTTTGAGCTCTGCTGAGTATCCTAGGTTTTCCTTGTCTGCCTATTTAGAAAGGATAGGAAAGTGTCTCACTTCTCTAGACCCCTCCCATCACCAGGGGTGCGCTTGCTGCAACTCAGCACTCATGGACTGCTGCAGTGAGGGGTTTGAATCCCCACTCCACCACTCAGGTGCTGGGTGGTGTTAGCTGATGTTTCACTCATCCTGAGCTGTCTCATTGGAGATATGAACATCTACTTCAGAGAGATGTGGTGAACACTCAGTGGAAGAGTGAAGGCAACTTGCCTGTTTCTTCCACTGCTGAATGGGATAAAAGAGTTCCCTCCCAACACACTCCAGCAGCAATTGTGGCATCAACACCTGGTGGCAGCACCTGCCTTGTCCCAGACACCCTACACGGAGCTCCACATGCCCACTCTTTCTGGAGCCTCGTGGAGACAGGGAGCCCCTTTTGCAGCTGAGGAAAACCAAGAATCAGAGAAGAGAAGCAACTCGTCCAAGGTCACACAGCTCAGGAGAAGTGGAGCTGGATTCACACCCAGATCTTCCCATGCCAAGGCCTGAGCTTGTTTACCTGACGACGCTACCCTTACAGGGCTGCCAAAGAGCCAATAGGATTTCATTTGTCTGATATCACCTGGAGGAGCACAGACTGCTCAGTAGACGTGAGGTATGGGTGTCTCCCTCTTCCATGGTTCATCCTTGGCCTGGGGTGGCCCCGTGGCTGGTTCATGAAGTCACCAGATCCCTACTTTCATGCCTGACTTAGCTTTCCAGAGCTTCTACAACCAACACCACAGGCTAGTTGCTTAAACAACAGGAATTATTTCCTCTTGATTTTGGAGGCCAGAAGCCCAACATAAGGTGTCAGCGGGATCAGGCTTTCTCCGCAGCCTGTAGCGTTCTAGTAGTGGCCTGCCAGTGTCAAATAAATATACAAATCCAGACTTGGTAAGGAGTGACTTTACTCATAAGGATTATTGCCAAGGGGGAAAAAGGCTGTTGCAATAGAGGGAGGGGACTACAGCAATCGAGAAAACCTCTGATCATAAGGTACACAAGCATCTCAAGAGTTAGGCAAAAAGGGGATTTCTCTTCTAGAGAAAAAACAGCCAGATGCAGGGAAGTGTGATGAAGGGTTGGTGTGATCAGATAGCAGACCAGAGAATATTTTATGCTGAAGCAGGACAAACATTTGTTTAGCAAGCATTTTGCTCCCATTGATCAGTGGGGACAGGCAGCTCAGCTCATCATTTATGAGGCAAGGAATGGGGATGTGGAGGGTCTGTGTCTGGCTTGTCACTGGTAAACACGGGGGCATCCGTGAATGGGGAAAGGTGGTCCTTTGCAAAAAGCCATTTT
Source organism: Choloepus didactylus (assembly GCF_015220235.1). Lineage (NCBI taxonomy): Eukaryota > Metazoa > Chordata > Mammalia > Pilosa > Megalonychidae > Choloepus > Choloepus didactylus. The sequence goes on from NC_051323.1 coordinate 29,589,920, forward strand.
CCAGAACACAAAAGATGAGGGGTTTCTTCACTTTCACTCTTTTCCAGGATCACAGGGCTCACGTAAAAATCTAACATCAGCACCATGGATCCATAACTCAGTCTCTGCCTCTATCACAGGGCCATCTCTTTCCCGTCTGTTTCCTATCCAGGGTGCCCAAATTTCTTCAGTTGATAAGGACACCAGTCATACTGGATTAAGGCCCAGCCCAATCCAGATTGGCCTCATTTTAAGTAATAATATCTTCAAAGATCCTATCTACAGTGAGTTCACATTCCCAGGAGCAGAGGTTAGGGCTTGAACGTGTCTGTATGGTAGGCAGGAGTCAGTCCATAACAATGCCCGGCACTGCCTAACAGTCCAGCCTCCAGCTCAGTGGGCCAAGGTCCACATGGGCTTCTGCTTCCATGTCCTGGGCACACACTGAGGGCCCCACACACTGTGAGGCAGAGAGGAAGGCACGAGGAAGGCTGCAGGGCTCCACAGCCAGAGGCTGGAGCTCCACCCAAATGCCCACACCCTGGGTGATCTTGGACCAGTCACCTCTGGGGCCTTGGTGACACAGCTGTAAAATCAAGATGGAACCATGACTTGTCGTCCTTCTGGCTGTAAAGATCTGTGATTCCATGGAGAAGCTGCCTTGGGTTTCCTCATCAGTGAGTGAAGGCCTCACAGAGAAACCTTAAGCCTCGAGTCTTCTAGAAAGACCACCACAAAATCCCGGAGGTTGCAAATTTGCTGTTAGGAATCCCCAAACCTAGATCCTGGTCTGTCCCTGTCTTCCTCTTCAAATCTTGTTTCTTAAGTTCCAGCAAGAAAGCTATTTCCCACCAGAGGCCCCTGCTCCTGCTGTCCCTCTGCCTGGAACCCCCTCGTGTGAATCTTGGGGTGTGGAGCTGGCTCTTCCACTCCTTTAGGTTCCCCCCCACAGTCAACTCCTCAGTGGGGTCTTCCCCAACCCCTTTATCTCAATTAGGCCTCTTCCCCACTTTTTGTTTCCCATAGCATTTATCATATCTTATAATGTTATTTTATTGTCTGCTACATTTTATTTTATTGCCTTCCCGTTAGCAGGTAAGCTGCCTGGAGGCAGGGAACATCTTTATCTCATTCATCACTGAATACTCAAGCCATGGCGCTTGGCATATAATAGCAATTCATGAAATACTCTGTGCACAAGTGGAGGAAGAACTCCAGCCAGTGCTCAGGTATTTATTGTTGAGTCTGCAGTTCAGCTCGGTGCAGCTCAAGACCCATTCATTGAGCACCTCTTTACGTGTCATCCCAGTGCTCAGTCTTAGAAACACAGCTCAAGCCATCTCCCCACCAATGAGGAGCTTACAGGAGAATGAACGGCTCTACTGGGCCTGTGAAAGGCAAATATAAGACCAACGTCTCACTGCAGAATTCACTGAGGCCCAAACTAGTGGGAGGTAGAGAAGAGAAAAAGGAAAACATGTGAAAAGGAGCTTGGAAACAAACACATCTCCAAGTACAGTTATTTAGTACACAAATAAAACATTGTTACACTACTCTCTTGGCCTTTGTTTAGGGAATAATTCACATCATTCTTCTAATTACAGAGTTGTGAGAATAAGCAGTGTTGGTTAGAGCTCATGTGATTTCTGCTTCGTTTTGACAACAGTGCTGGAGGAGGCCCAGGCCCTGGGCACAGACCCACCAGCCTGCTTCCCTGTTCCCCTCTCAGCAGCTTCTAAAAAGCCCTGCAGGGCAGCCTCTCCACCTCAGTTAGGACCCTGTTAGCCACCTCAGCAGACTCAAGATAATCATCCCCTCCCTACAAATAAGTAGAAGGGATTGCTGATGGAAGAGATTTGAATGCACAGGAACCCAAGAGAATTTGATTGACCAGGCCAGGCCCGGTGTTCTCAATGCCCTCAGTACTTTAGATTCTCAAGTTCAATTTTCCATAATCCCTTAACCTCCTGTTAGGCCTCAAGTCCCAGATGCTGACATATGGGTTTTCTGATGTTGGGTCAGGTGTCCACCCCCTGGGGCAATTGGCCTCTCCCTGCACAGGGACCTGTGGTATAAAACAAGGTCCCTTAGGCCAGATGAGCCTAGAAGGGGACTAGTAGGTAGGGTGACTTGTCTTCACAGTTTGCCCCAAGTTTGCTGAGGAGTTTCTGGGGACACCGGACTCTTAGGGACAAAACTGGGAAAGTTGTAGGCAAACCAGTTTCATCACCCTACGGGTAGGTGGGATCTCTGAAGTAATTGTAGTACACTAATTTAAGTGTAGGCAATAGCACCACTCTGTTTCATGCCCATATTTTATTAATTCTAAGACACAACTTTCTTCTACATTTCAACATCACTCAAAGGGATGGCATCCTATAGCAGTCAACAGCCCGGATTGAAACTAAATTCTCCTAGAGAGGACCCCTGTTTCCCAGTCACTTCTGGGGTACTACCAACCCGAGTCCATTGTAAATGAATTTCTACTTCTTATCTTCCAGACCACACTGACAGTGGGACTTCAGACCTCAAACCTACACAAAGACAGGCCTGTGATTCAAGTTCTCTGGAAAGAATTGTTTTTCCTCCCTCCACACCCTGGCAGCCAACACTGAGACATGCACATTTCTAGTCGCTTCTGCAGGGAGATTTATTTCCCCATGGTACCCCAGCTTTTATGGGGAGTTTCCACATATTTCAGTCCTCACCTTGGACATCTTTTCCCTTTCTTAGTGATACATAAAATAATGGTACAGCATAGTGTGTTAGATGGAATAAAATTTGGGGAATTGCCAGCCTCCCAGCCCCCCGCAGCTGCCCAGCTGCTATGGAGGAGGAGGGGTTCTGCTGAGGCTGTTGGAAGGCACAGCTCTGGAATCTCTGGTCTTCCTGCGTAACTGGGAGAGAAGAAGGTGCTATCCTGGGCGGTCAGGGCTGGATCCACAGAACACAGAAACTAATTCCCCATCTGTGATGATCCAGAACCCAGGCCCCCTCCTCTCCATAGTGAAATTGAGTTATCTCACGTAGCAGCCTACTTGACCATCATCAGACCTCCCTGGGGAGGGTGGGGCATACAAATGGTATCATAAACAAACCATTTAACTCTCCTTCCCGGATCACTGTTGATAATGAATCTCCACACCCCTGTGTCTCAAGACCCTGTGGAAACTCTGTTTTCACAGACTATGGAATGTCTTTGTCCTGACCCTTATAGCCCACATCCTGGCACCCCCTGCTCTTTGAGGAGCGCTAACTTCCATCTTTCCCAGCCGGCTGCTGCCGTGGAACCATTTCTTCTGTCCATAAGTCCCACTAAACTCATGTCCAGCTCTGTGCCTGGCATGTTCCTCAGTCTTGGGGTTGAGCTGGGTTGGAAAAATTGGTGAGCCAGGCAGGAGACCAGTGAGCTGCCAGACATAGCGGGCATGAGTCCTAGGAAGGGAGAATCCGTGGGGGGAATCCTAAGTTGACCTGTGTCATCCATGTGGGGAGGGGTGGATGAATGGGGACCATCGTGAGAGCATGGGGATGCCCTGAAAACTCCGGCAGAATTGATAACTGTTTTGCAACAAATAGCAGGACAATTACATTTGAGTAAGAAGAAAAGAGACCACCAAATAGTGGCAGCCATAGCATGGCCCCTGTTAGGAGCCTTATGGTTGGCAACAAAGACAGAACAAGTGGCAAAAGATACTGTGTGCCATTTAGAGGAGAAAGTAAAACTAGAATAAGACATGCACCTTACCCAGTAGGAAATGAAGGACTCTCTGACCGATCGCCTGCTCTGAGTGGACAAACAGTGAGAGACTCTGGCAGCAGATATGCCTGAGTCAAAGGCCACAAGTTGCCTTGGGCTCAAGTCCAAGGATTTTAGCTACCCTAAGATGGGACCCCAAAGCGTGGGACCCCATAGACTCCTCCTTGGAAGAGGAAGGGGAGGAAGAATGGGAGGTAGAGGAGGATGAAGAGCCACAACAGGTGCACCTCATAATACAACAGAAAAGGAAGGTGTCACAAGATCATCCCCCTGGGGTTCAGCAATTCCAGCCTCCTGGACAGAAATTACACGTTACCATGAGAAACTATACCATTGCTGAATTGGACGGTTTAGGGCAATAGTACAGACAAAAAACTAGGCTCTCCCTTCCCAGCTGGCTTCTGAGATAATGGGACACAGGAGCAGAGGGAGTGGTGCTATCTGGAATGGAAATGAGTGAATTGGTGTCTATCATAACCCACCCTTTGCTACAACAATGCTTGTATGCTACCTCAGCTAATGGAAAAACCACCCCCTTATTAGTATTGCTGGTTGACGGATGTAAGGCTGCATGGCCTAATGAAGGGGATACAGCACACAATATCCCCTACTGGTAAACTATGAAGGAGTTACAAGATGTTTTAAGGGGGCTGGGAATGAAACATGCCATTTATGTCATGGCTTTCATAGGTTCCAACACTGAAAGCTGTTACTCCAGGAATGAAAACCATTGTTCTAATTTGCAATGCTGAAGGAATGCAAAACACCAGAAATGGATTGGCTTTTATAAAGGGGGGTTTATTTAGTTACACAGTTACAGACTTAAGGCCATAAAGTGTCCAAGGTAACACAGCAACAATCAGGTACCTTCACTGAAGGATGGCCAATGGTGTCCGGAAAACCTGTTAGCTGGGAAGGCACGTGGCTGGTGTCTGCCCCAAGTTCTGGTTTCAAAATGGCTTTCTCCCGGGACATTTCTCTGTAGACTGCAGCTCCTTTTCAAAATGTCACTCTCAGTTGCTCTTGGGGCATTTGTCCTCTCTTAGCTTCTCTGGAGCACAAGTCTGCTTTCAAAGACCATCTCCAAAATGTCTCTATAAGCTGCAGCTCCTCTCTCAGCTCCTGTGCATTCTTCAAAGTGTCCCTCTTGGCTGTAGCAAGCTCGCTCCTTCTGTCTGAGCTTATATGGTGCTCCAGTAAACTAATCAAGGCCCATGCTGAATGGGCAGGGCCACACCTCCATGGAAATTATCCAGTGAAGCATCTCGCCCTCAACTGAGTGATCACATCTCCACGGAAACATCCAATCAAAAGTCTCCAACTCAATCAACACCAATATGTTTCCTGCCCACACAAGACTACATCAAAGACAATGGCGTTTTGGGGGACATAATACATCCAAACCAGCAAAACCATGATATTGAATATTACCCCCAACCATTACTGTGGGCCTCTCATGTCTATCCTGTCTGCTAGTAGGACAGTCCATTTCCCTTGCCAACCTTGGAGAGCAGAGAGGCTGCAGAAAAGGGGGGTGGAGTGCGGGCAATAGGAAAGACTCCCCATGATCATGCAGATGTGGGCAGATCTCATTGCTGCAGTCACAGAAATAAAAGCTGCAGATAAGCAACTAATGCACTCCATGTAAAACTATGGAGCAAACTGCCTAAGGGCCAAACATTTACTGAAGTGAGCTCCCAAGCCTTCGAGGGAGAAAGGAAGTCAGGAAAGAAACTGCCATTCAGAGTCCAAGCCCATGAGACCTCAGCTTTCCGGGAAGAGTCATGGCAAGCCCCTTTCCCTCTTCTGTAGGGGAGAGGTCGAGATCCCAGGGTACAAACAATAGCTGGGGACCCCTGGGATCAGAGGCCACAGGTAGAATTAGCCATTTACTGGTCCCCTACTAACCAACAGCATTAGCACTAGTTGACATGGGAGCTGAATGTACCTTAATCTATAGGAATGTAGTCCAATTCCATGGGCCAGAACTGGCTGTAGATGGCTTTGCAGGCAAAACGATCCAGAAAAAGTGGAAAAGTCTAATTTTACACATTGGGAGATTGCCTCCCCCCCCACCCAGTGTTCATGATATGTATTTCCCCTGTACCAAAATATATTTTAGGAATTGATCTTCCACAGAATGCCACATTGCAGACCACTATAGGGGAATTCCACCTCTGGTATAGAGTGCTCAAAGTGGTCTTAAAGGGGCAGGCAAAATAGTTCCCTGTAAAAGTACCCCTGCCTTGGAAGGTTGTGGCTAAAAGCAATATAAACTTCCAGGAGGGCACCAAGAAACCTCAGCTGATACCAAAGAGTTTGAGCAGGTGGGGATAAAAATACCCACCCACAGCCCTTTCAATAGTCCTGTATGGTCAGTACAAAAGCTTGATGGAAAATAGCACATGACAGTAGATTTCCAGAAGTTAAACAAAGTAACACCACCATTGTATGCAACAGTCCCAGATACTGCTGATTTATTACAAGAAATTAGTACCCAATTATGTCAATATCATTTTGTATTGGAAATTACTAATGCTTTCTTTAGTATCTCTCTAGAAAAATCAAGCCAGCCTGTATTTGCCTTCTCCTAGGGAGGCCAACAATGGACTTTTACTGTGCTTTCCCAAGGCTATGTACATAGCCCAACCATCTGCCATGGTCTTGTGCCAATGGATTTGGCTAAATGGAAAAATCCCACAAATGTAACTATTTCACTACATTGATGACGTCATGTTAACAAGTAACTCTCTTTCTGAATCAAAAGAAGTTTCAGGCTCATTGCTGTCTCACCTCGAAAGTCAGGGATGGGCAGTCAAGGGTGACAAACCGCAAGGCCCTGGATGCTCTGTCAAATTCTTGGGTGTTGTATGGTCAGGTAAGACAAAAACTATACCTTCTGCTGTAGTTAATAAGGTGCAATATTTCCCCACACCACAAACGCCAAAGCAGCTAATGGCTTTCTTGGGGTTGTTTGGGGTATTGGAGACCTTTTGTTCCTAACTTAGCCCAAATGTTAAAACCTTTATATGTTTTGATTAGGAAAGGCCATCTGTGGAAATGGGACACCTACCGACAGGCTGATTTTGAAAATGCAAAAAGGGCAATAGCACAGGCACAAGCTATTGTGGAGTGGGGTGGGGTAGATACAGGCCTGCACTGTGAATTGGATGTAGCCAGCACTGATATTGGCTTTGGGTGGGGTATGTGGTAGAGGCAACATTTTAATGAAAGCCCCTTGGCTTTTGGTCACAATTATGGAAAGGGGCAGAACTGAGATACAGCCTCCTGGAAAAAAAATTGTGTGTTGCATATGATGCCTTATTGCATCAGTCATCTTGAAAATGGCCATCCCTATTCAGGGGAGGATAACTGACACAGCTTCTAAGCCATGCTCTGGCAGTGGCCAACTAAGTACACTGACCAAATGGAAAGCCTACATGCTACAGCACAGCATTTTTAATACCAGCCCTCTGAGTGCAAAAATGCACAAGATTCTTGGACCAGTGTCCTACATAAAAGATTCAACAGCTAAAATTGCTGCACCTGAAATAGCTGTTGAAATGCCCACCTTAGAAGGTGTGTGTGATGGTTAGGTTCATGTGTCAACTTGGCCAGGTGATGGTGCCCAGTTGTCTGGTCAGGCAAGCACTGACCTGTTACTGCAAAGACATTTCATGGCTGGTTAATAAACCAGAAGGCTGATTTATTAAATCATCAGTCAACTGATTGTGTTTGTGGCTGATTCCATCTACAATCAACTAAGGGAGTGTTTTATGCAATGAGAGAATGCAATCAGTTGGATTTAATCCAATCAGTTGAAGACTTTTAAGGGAGAAGAGAAAACTACCATTTTTTCTTCAGCCAGCCAGCCTGTACTGGGGAGTTCATCGAAGACCTTCATTGGAGTTGTCAGCTCATGGCCTGCCTGATGGAATTTGGACTCATGCATCCTGCCCTACAGAATTTGAACTCATGCATCTTCACAGTTGCATGAGACACTTTTATAAATCTCATATTTACTGATATCTCCTGTTGGTTCTGTTTCCCTAGAGAACCCTTACTTATACAGCTGGGTACTGGGAGTGGTTCTTGAGAAACAGAATCTTAAAATAGGCTTTTACAATTGGTTTTCTACTCTGATTAGATTCAAAGGCACTAATGACTCTACTTCCAATAATCAAGATGGTACTGACAGTCCATGGTGTGAGTTGGCAATAGAGATATGCAAAATATCACCATTTGGATAGATGAGCAGAAAAATGGGGACAAAAAAAATAAATGAATAATAGGGAGGGATGGGGGGATAGGTTGTTTTGGGTGTTCTCTTTTACTTTTATTTTTTTATTTTTCTGGAGTAATGAAAATGTTCAAAAATATTGTGATGAATGAACAACTAAATGATGACACTGTGAACAACTTATTGTACAGGTTGGGTGACTTATGGTACGTGACTGTATATCAATAAAATTGCAAGGAAAAAAAACTAATTCAAGGCATTCTCTTCAATTACCTGGATGTTATGGTTTTCTTTAGTCAGCATATTTGGTCAATCAAATAAAATATAATTTCCTTTTAAAAAATCACCATTTGATTCTTCTAATCATACTCTTGTATGAAGCAAGTCCCTGGGTGACAGTGTTTTTGACACCTTAACAGAGTTTTGTGGATTAAGAGGTATAATGATATTGGCTGGTTGTTCTTAGATACCCTGGATACAGTTATAAGAAAAAGGGATAAGCTGAAGACTTCAAATTCCCAATTTAAATGCCATATGAAAGATGTAAGGGTTTCTATGTGTGCCCTGAAAGAAAATCATATTTCCTGTGGCTGCAGACTTGAGATCTCTGAAAACAAGACCCAGAGCCTCATTATGCAAGTAGGAGATTTACAACATAAACTAAAATCTCAACCTCACAGGGTGTCTGTTCTTAAAGTAAAGGCATTGATTGGAAAAGAATCCTGAAAATTGGGATGGGGACATAGGGGTAGATAAAGATTGGCAGTGGGGACACTGGAACCCCGGATTCTGCTGAGTCTTTGCTAGATATACCTGTAATGGACTGCCCTGAGGAAACAGCTTCCCCACCTCCAGCCTGTACTGAGGGAAGAGCTGCCCAATCTCCAGAATCCCTGAGAAGACAGCTACCCAACCTACAACCTGCCTTGAGGAAGCTTCTTCCCAACCTCCAGTCTGCCCTGAGGTGCCTGGCATCCAACCTCCACCTAAAAATATTAACCCTTCAGTGCCTGCTAAACCTGTAATCACTGCCACCTCCCCTTACTGCCCCCCTCAGGAAAGAGCTCTCACTCCTTTGGAGAGATTAATGCTGTTTCACCAGATGAAACTGCAATGGAATGTCCTGAGGTAAATGGTTTGAATGCTACTTTTTTCTTCATGACCCACCCCATCACCACTCTTTTCTTCAAGACCTATGACTAGACTAAAATCTCAACAGGCCCTGAAAGGTGAGGTACAAAGTGTGACCCATGAGGAAATACACTATACTCCAGCAGAATTGCATGAGTTTTCCAATTTATATAGATATAATACAGGGGAATGTGTGTGGGAATGGATATTAAGGGTGTAGGGTAATGGTGGAAGGAATGTAAAGCTGGATCAGGCTGAACTTATTGATATGGGCCCACTAAGCAGAGACTTTGCATTCAATGGGGTAGTTTGAGGGGTTTGTTTGGGTGGTTGGCTGAAACATGGATCAAAATGTGGCCAACATTGCCTGAGGTTGAAATGCCAGAACTGCCCTGGTATAATGTAGAGGAGGGGATCCAAAGTCTTAGAGAGATAGGAATGTTAGAGTGGATTTATCATGGAAGACCTGCTCACACACTCCTGGAATGTCCAGAGGACACACCTTTTACCAGGACTGTGAGGGATAAATTTGTGAGACTAGCTATGTCATCCCTGAAGAGCTCCATAGTCACCCTTCTCTGTAGGTTAGATATTACTGTGGGAACTGCTGTCACTGAGCTGGAATCCCCAAACAAAAATGGGGGTGCTCAGATCTTGAGTTGGCAGAAGGCACATGGCAGCAGTTAATCAACAAAAACAAGGTGGGCATGGCTACCATAATGGACAGCAGGCTCAAAGCAGCAGTCAAAATATTCTGACTCGCAGAGATTTCTGGCATTGGCTAGTAGATCATGGGGTACCTAGAAGTAAAATAAATGGGCAGTCTAATAAATTCTTGTTTGATCTGGATAAGCAGAAGAATTCTAGGTCAAGTGAACAAAAGACTAACTTGAATTACAAAAACAGAGTCATGGCCCCTTAATCAATTCTCAGACTTGAGACAGTTTACTGACCCAGAGCCCCTTGAATGAGGGGAGGGCCTGGTATCCTTGGGGAAGGACCCTGGTACACTGACAAAATTTTTTACTGTTACTCTTCCTCCCAGCCTTCCCCAGGGGTACCTACAGCCTTTTATCAGGGTAACTGTGCATTTGGGGAAAGGAAATGATCAGATATTTGGGGGATTGTTAGACACTGGCTTAGAAGTGACACTAATCCAAGAGACCCAAAACATCACTCCAGTCCACCAGAGTAGGGGTTTATGGAGGTCAGATGATCAATGGTAGTTTCAGCTCAGGTCCATCTCACAGTGGGCTCAGTGGGTCACCAGACTCATTCTGTGGTTATTTCCCCAGTTCTGGAATGCATAATTGGAATAGATGTACTCAGCAACTGGCAGAATCCCCACATTGGTTCCCTGACTCATGGAGTGAGGGCTATTATGGTATGAAAGGCCAAGTGGAAGCTAACAGAACTGACCCTGCCTAGCAAAATAGTAAATCAGAAGCAATACTGGATTCCTGGAGGGACTGCAGAAATTATCACCACTCTTAAGGACTTGAAGGATGCAGGAGTGGTGATCCCCACCACATCCCCATTCAACTCTCCTATTTGGCCTGTGTAGAAAACAGATGGGTCTTGGAGGATGACAGTGGATTACCGTAAACTTAACCAGGTGGTGATTCCAATTGCAGTTGCTGTTCCAGATGTGGTATCATTGCTTGAGAAAAATCAACATATCCCCTGGTATCTGTATGCAGCTATTGATCTGGCAAATGGTTTTTTCTCAGTAGCTATTAGTAAGGACCACCAGAAACAGTTTGCATTTAGCTGGCAAGGCCAGCAATATACCTTCACGGTTCTACCTCAGGGGTATATCAACTCTTCAGCCCTATGTCATAATATTGTCTGCATGGACCTTGGTCATTTCTTCCTCCCACAAGACATCACACTGGTCCATTATATTGATGATATCATGTTGATTAGACCTAGTGAGCAAGAAGTAGCAACTACTCTAGACTTATCGGTAAGGCATTTGCATGTCAGAGGATGGGAGATAAATACAACAAAAATACAGGGGCCTTTCACCTCAGTGAAATTTCTAGGTGTCCAGTGGCGTGAGGCATGTCAAGATATCCCTTTTAAGGTGAAGGAAAAGCTGTTGCATCTGGCCCATCCTATGACCAAAAAAAAGAGGCACAATGCCTTGTTGGCCTCTTTGGATTTTGAAGACAACATTGTCCTCAATTGAGTGTGCTACTCTGGCCCATTTACCAAGTGACCAGAAGAGCTGCTAGTTTTGAGTGGGGACCAGAACAAGAGGAGGCTCTGTGACAGGTCCAGGCTGCTGTGCAAGCTGCTCTGCCACTTGGACCATATGATCCAGCTGATCCAATGGTGCTGGAAGTGTCAGTGGCAAATAGAGATGCTGTTTGGAGACTATGGCAGGCTACTATAGGAGAATCACAATGCAGGCCCTTAGGATTTTGGAGTAAAGACTTGCCATCCTCTGCACATAACTACTCTCCTTTTGAGAAAAAGCTTTTGGCCTGCTACCAGGCCTTAGTAGAGACAGATTGCTTAACCATGGGCCACCAAGTCACCATGAGACCTGAGTTGCCTATCATGAGCTGGGTGTTGTCTGATCTGCCAAGCCATAAAGTTGGGGGTGCACAGCAGCACTCCAGCATAAAATGGAAATGGTATATACAAGATAGGGCTCAAGCAGGTCCTGAAGGCACAAATAAGTTACATGAGGAATTGGCCCAAATGCCCATGTCCCCCACTCTTGCCACATTTCCTTCTCTTTCCAAGCCCAGAGCTATGGCCTCTTGGGGAGTTCCTTACAATCAGTTGACCAAGGAAGAGAAAACTCGGCCTGGTTTATAGATGGTTCTACACGATACACAGGTACCACCCAAAAGTGGAGAGCTGCAACACTGTAGCCCCTTTCTGGGATGTCCCTGAAGGGCAGTGGTGAGGAGAAGTCCTCCCAGTGGATGGAACTTTGAGCAGTGTACCTGGTTGTTCATTTTGCTTGCAAGGATAACTGGCTGGAGGTGCATTTGTATACTGATTCATGGGCTGTTGCTAATGGTTTGGCTGGATCATCAGGGACTTGGAAGGTACATGATTGGAAATTGAAGAGAAAGAGGTCTGGGAAAGAGGTATGTGGCTAGACCTTTCTGAGTGGGCAAAAAATGAAGATATTTGTGTCCCAGGTGAATGCTCACCAGAGGGTGATTTCACCAGAGGAAGGTTTTAATCAAGTGGATAAGGTGACTTGTTCTGTAGATAACAGTCAGCCAGTTTCCTCAGCCACACCTGTCATTGCCCAATGGGCTCATGAACAAAGTGGTCATGGTGGTAGAGATGGAGGTTATGCATGGGCTCAGCAACATGGACTTCCACTCACCAAGGGTGACCTGACCACAGTCCCTGCTGAGCGCCCAATCTGCCAGCAGCAGAGACCCACACTCAGACCCCGATATGGCACCATTTCCTGAGGTGTTCAGCCTGCTACCAGGTGGCAGGTTTACATTGGACCACTTCCATCATGGAAGGGGCAGTGATTAGTTCTAACTGCAATATGGGTTTGCCTTCCCTGCATGCAATGCTTCTGCCAAAATTACCATCGATGGACTTACACAATGCCTTATCCACCATCATGGTATTCCACACAGCATTGCTTCTGACCAAGGAATCTGCTTCATGGCAAATGAAGTGTGGGAATGGGCACATGCTCATGGAATTCTCTGGTCTTACCATGTTCCCCATCACCCAGAGGTAGCTGGATTGTTAGAATGGTGGAATGGCCTTTTGAAGATTCAATTACAGCACTAACTAGGTGGCAATACCTTGCAGGGCTGAGACAGTGTTCTCCAGTAGGCTGTGCATGCTCTGAATCAGCATCAACTCTATGGTGCTCTTTCTCCCATAGGCAGGATTTACGGGTCCAGGAATCAAGGCAGGGGGGAATGGGAATGGCACCTCTATCACCCCTAGTGATCCACTAGGAAAATTTTTGCTTCCTGTCACTGAAACCTTAAGCTCTGCTGGTCTACAAGTCTTAGTTCCAAAAGGAGGCATGCTCCCACCAGGAGACACAACAATGATTCCATTGAACTGGAAGTTAAGACTGCCACCTGGTCACTTTGTGCTTCTCATGCCTCTGAGTCAACAGGCAAGGAAGGGGATTACTGTACTGGCTGGGGTAATTGATTGTGACCATCAAGGGAAAACAGGACTGTACCTACACAATGGAGGTGTGCTGGTTTGAATCTATTATGTCCCCCACAAAAGCCATGTTCTTTAATGCAATCTTGTGGGGGCAGACTTATTAGTCTTTTCACTAAGGTGGAACCTTTTGGTTTAGTGTTTGAAACTCAAAATACAGAGGTTGTCTTCCTTTATTATTCCTGAGTCTGCTTGGTACAGTGATGGGTTCCCTAGCAGGCAGCCTCCCACATGGACAGCTGTGGCAGTGCAACACAGTACTGACGTTATATGATGGGAGACTGGAGCTATGCAAAGCAGTCAATGGGCTGAGTTAAGAGCAGTGTAGATGGTGTAAGTGCATGAACCAGGAGACACACTGACTGTCTGTTATTGACAGCTGGGCTGTTTACAAAGCCTTACTACTTGGATGGCAACCTGGAAGTAGGAACAATGGACAATCATAGGTCGCCCCCTCTGGGAACAAGAATTGTGGAAAGACATCTGAGACACCTGCCAATGATGAAAGGTAACCATTTATCATGTCCCTGCCCACACTTCCAACCCATTGCCCGGAAATGTGGAAGCAGATGCACTCACACAGGTTCGGGCACCACAGCTGAAACCAGGGAAGCAGCTGAGTGGCTTCATCGGAAAAGTGGACACTGAAGGTATCAAACCCTGGCATCTGGTTCAACAGTTCCAATTGCCAATTACATGCCAACATCTAGTGGACATCACTAGAGAGTGCCCTTCATGCTCCCTCATCAACCACGTTGGCTACCACACCAGATGGGACACATCTGCCAATCAGAAATCCCAGTGACCAAGTGGCAAGTGGACTACATTGGTCCCCCCTTCTGCTCTTGGAGGGGGAAAGTATGCTTTTACTGCCATGGACATGTTTATAGGACTTCTGTTAGCTTTCCCAGTGGGGAAGGCTAACCAGTGGACCACCATCTGTTGTTTAGAGTGTGCACTGTGTATGCCATATCTATACAAATAGACAGTGATTGGGGAGCCCCTTTCACAGGGCAAATAGCCCAATCCTTGGCCATGGGTCAGTATATCATGTGGATATTCCATCTGCCCTACTATCCCACAGGTGCCGGCCTTATTGAAAGAATGAATGGTTTGTTAAAGGAATAGTTAAAAGATAATAAAATGTCCTAGCAGCAGTGGACTAAAAGGCTCTTTATCAGGCCCTAACTCACTTGAATGCATTGCTGCAGGCTGCTGCAGGCTGCTGCAGGCTGCTGCACCTGCCCCCATTGAAACGCTAACAGTGGGACCAATGCATTGAGAATCTAAGTTAAAGAGCTAGCTACCTTACAGCACTAGCAGGGAAACAGTAATAACTTGTTGCCTGTGCTTCAGACCATACAAAACAGGGAAAATGAGGTCCTTTGGCCTTGGTGCTGGCCTATGCAGCTGCTTTGGTCAGGAATCCTAGGTCCCTTGGGAGTAGGAGTTACCCCAAATAATGAAATAAGACCTAAATGCCTGTTAAAATCTTTATCATCAATCCAGGGCCTCCTATTCCCATGAGAACCTTATGTATAACTATGTTGACTCTTCTTATGCTCAAATTAACAATTGATGGAATAGTACAAGACTCCCAAGATTTGCAGGGGGAGAACAGCCAGCGTTTAAAACCTCCCCTTAATGTTCCTCTCCCTGGTATCTTGTTGTCAACCAACAGAACTCTAGCACGTATATTGGTAGATCAGCAGGAATTACCCATTAGTGTTCCCTAAAACCATCTTTTTTTCATCCATAGTGCCCTAGCAAACACCTTCCTACGGTGGGCTTCAGTGGTAAGTCATGCCTACAATTGAACCCAATGTCGGGGTTGTATGGACTTGCCGTCTTCAGGTGCTACTGGTCTTCTTGGGCTATAACCCCTGCAAATTGGACTGCATGGAACATCTTGCCGGCCTGCCAGAATTCAGCACATTGGAAAATCTGGAAAAAAATCTTCTCATTTAAGAATGAAATCCAGTACTGTCCTATAACAAGAAGAGCTTACATCTCCTCCCTTGTACAGGAACAGGTGAATAAACCCTGACCTGCAGTGGGGTATGCTCTATGTGATGGTTTAGGGCGGCTGACAGCAGAACTGTAACAGTAGACCATGTTGTCCCTGTCTGTACGGAATGACTTGATGGAATTCATGTGGGATGGCTATCCCCTGAGTTGTATAATTTTACTGTTCAACTACAAAACAACAGTTTTTTTTCCACTGGCAAAATATCTCCAACTAACAGGGCATATCCTTCCCCTAAGGGATGGCTATGGACCTGTAGGCAATAGGGTTGGCCTTATTTATCCTATAACTGGACAGGACATTGTTTGTGGGGACAGCCCGACCTTATATGACTCTTTATCCCATACTCTGTAATTGGGAAATGGTTAAAGCTAGTACTAAAAAACATATGGCAGCTTTAGCCAATCACACAGCCCAAGCACTTAATGATTCTAAAAGAGCAATATCCTTGCTAAATGAAGGTACAACACAGCTTAGAAAGGTGGTTTTACAAAACAGAATGGCCTTAGATATCCTTACTGCAGCACAGAGCAGCACCTGTGCCTTAATCAATGTGCAGTGCTGCATATATATTCCTGACCATTTGCACAATGTTTCACAAGTTTTAAATCATATGCAAGAGCAAATACATAACACTGATCAATTATCAGCAGACCCTTGTCTAAATGGTTTAATTCCCTTTCTTGGCCATGGCAGCATCTCTTTGTGGGGTTGTTATCTCTCTGTGGCGGGCTCCTAGTGTTCTGCTATCTCTTATACTGTTGTGGAATATGGAAGCAATGTTGGTCTCTTACGGTCAATGTAGTCTGCTGCATGGGGGTGGACTGTGGGAACCCAGGGCATGGGACCCGACCCCCCTCCATAGTGAAAGTGAGTTATCACACACAGCTGCCTACTTGATGGGGACAGACATTAAAGGCTGAGTGAAGTGTTTTGCATAAAGTGGGACTTGATAAAATGAGCACTGGATTTAGACCCAGATCTCCCTGGGTTGGGGGTGGGGTGGGGAGAATGTACAAATGGTATTACAGACAAAGCATTAAAACTCCCCTCCCTTGATCATTGTTGATAATGAACCTCCACACCCCTGAGTCAAAAGACCCTGCCAAAACCCTGTTTTCACACCCTATGGAATGTCTTTGTTCTAACTCTTATAAACCAATCCCTGGCAACCCCCACTCTTTGTGGGGTGCTAACTTCCACCTTTCCCAGCCAGCCAGCACCATGGAACCATCTCTCCTGTCTATAAGTCCCATTAAACTCATGTCTAACTCCATGCCTGGTGTGTTCTTTGGTTTTGGGGCTGAGCTGTTTTGGAACACCATCCAAGGCCTCTTGGCCCTCCTGAGCCTCTCTCTGAACCCCGGGGCCACTTCACTGGCTTGCACAGTCCCTGCCAAAGGCTCTTTTCCACCCACAGTCTCCTAATGGGTCAGTGTTCAGAAATATTGATATCTTTCCCTGCAAAGCTGGAGCCAGTCTGTTTCAAATGTTGGTCAAAGCCACCTAACCTCTGCCTTACGTGGAAAATCCAAGGAAGCAGCACAGGAAGAGAGAGGAAGAGGGACAGGCAGTGTTTAAACTTGAAAACCTATATCCAGATTTTCTTTCCTTGACACAGGCCCTCTCAGCACTTCCCCGATCTGCAATGCCCAGTTCCATCATCAGTTCCTTCAGTCTGCATTCCCTGGGCACTCCCTTCCCCCAAGCTGGAGCTTCCTCCCCTTTGCCTCCCGGGCTGGAGTAACTTCCCAGCTTCCAGGGCTACGTCCCCTCCATGCCAACCTGGGGCAGGGACCATCCCTGCACCTGCTGTGCTCAGGGGCGGTATCCACCTGGAAGGCCGGCCACACTGAAGGCCCAGGCTGGTGCAGGGCTTCTTGTGGCCCTGGGTGGTTGAAAACCAAATCTCCCAATACAGGAAAACCTCTCCACCAAGGTAGAAGAGAAAGAAAAATTATTTATTTTATCACTGAGTAAGCATTAAACCAGAATGTGATGCTCACAGGCAATCTGCTAAGGAGATTGCAAAGACAGAAAGGAATCTTACTTTATGATGTACCTTAGTGGCTACAACTGGTTACATTTGTTTTTCCAAGATATTATTTTTAATTTTTTCTATCTTTATGATCAGAGGTAGGTTTGCAATCAGGAGTCAAGTGACTGTTGAGTTAGACCTATCTTCCTTTACCTTTCAAAGAGATGGCTCTCAGGCCCTGTGGGAAACATTCTGAGTTGTGAGATTGTCCAGGGGCTGATTAAGCTTCTGACCTCACATCAGGCTGCATGGTGCACTCTATAGAAAGGCCTTCCCAGCTCTGCCCAGCCCACCCAGGTGGGCAAGACAGGGATGCCAACCCCAGGCAGACGAAGGAATAAAAATCTAAGATTTAGATGGCGCTCAGAATCCAGCATACACAAAAAGAGTTTGCTTTGTCCAGTTTAAACTAAACCATATCATAAGAGTGAAGTGTTTTGCATAAAGTGGGACTTGATAAAATGAGCACTGGATTTAGACCCAGAGATTTGCGTTCTAACTTTCCCTTTCTGAGGCGTGATGTTGGGCAAGCTGCTTCTACTTTTTAGAACTACCCTTCCACACACACATCCCCCACCCTGTCCCTGCAAAAGGGAGTAACTCTTCCCATTTGGGGGATAATGTATGCTGTAAAACCCACTTTATAGTCATTAAACCCTTACACAAATGCTTATTCTCTTAAGTCCATGAGGGAAGAGAAAACACTACATTTACTACATTTACTGTAGTGTTTTCCAAAGTGCTAGAGCTGATCCATCAGTAGGTCACGAAAAAAATTTAGTGGGTCATGATCAGCGTTTAAAAATTTGAATAGAATAGAAAACATCAATGTGTATCCCAGATAATATGGTTCAGTATTGTTCTTTGAAACTTTTGTTTAACTAGAGATAGAGGGAGCTGGTTTTGCTGTTGTGTTTTTTTAACTGCAGCATTTCCACATTCCAAGAGTGGGAGAGGAAGGCATCTTGGGAAAGAATTTCTTTTGTTTGAGACAACACTTTAATGGGCCCTTTGGTTTTGCAAAGGTAAGACATAGCTGCCTGCTTGACCAGGACAGACATTGAAGGTCACCAGATCTCACCAGGTTGGGGATAGGTTGGCTGCAGTGAGCCTCTCTGGAACTGAAGGGCCTAAACTGCTCTGCAAAGTCAAGTCAATAAAAAGCATTTCTGTTTCTATGAGTTGTCCTAGAAGAAGCAATTTGGGGCCTGGGGTCTCAGGGAAGAGATGGTTTGGACTGGGCCCAAGGCGGGAGATCCTCCATAAAGACCTCCCTGGAGACAGCGTGACCAAAGGATTCAGGGCCTTCTCTATGCCATGTGACGTTCTCCTATCCTGTGCTGTAAACTTGTACAAGCAACTTTAAGCCCTCAGTGATGTTCTCTCCAGATGGCCCTGCCTCGGAAATGATGGGAAAGTCCTTGTTTGGAAAAAAGCCCCTCAGAAGGAACAGGGCAGCATGAAGAGCTGAGGGGTTTGGGTGGGGGTCTCTGGAAGGATGCAGGAAAAGTTGGGAGCAGCAGGGAGTGAGAGGAGATAGGAAACCCTCTGGAGTGAATGTGCACTCAGGAATCTTGCGCAGTGTTTGGGAGGGGGATGGAATTCCTGTGGTTCTCAGAGCATGAAATACTTTCTTAGAATATTAAAACAAAGGGTGATTCTGGAAGACTGTAAAGTGTGTGTATAAAGGAGAAATTAAGAATTAACAGCTTATTATGATTTCTGAATCATTATATAGATGTTTTTCTTTCTATATTGTAGAACAGGCAGATGTTAATACCTGAAATTACTGAAACTCAACTAGTCTCAGCCCTGTTTACAATACTGTAATAGTTATTATAGCCTAGTCTCAGCCCTGTGTGTACTTGCTATTGTAATGTTAACAACTCCATCCCCTCTTGTTTGAATCCATAAAAACCCTGAACTCTAACTTAGACTTGGGAAGAGAGATTTTTGGGCTGAAAGGCCATCTGCTCTCCTGCTTCATGTGTAGCATTAAACTCTGCTCCCTTTGAAACCCAGGTGTCACAGATTGGCTGTTACATGCATCAGGCAGAGAACCCACCACTTTTGTTTGGTATCAGTTTTGGTGACCCGAGAAAGGACAAAGATTCCTAAGAAGCAAGGAAAGCAATTTGACTGCTCAAAGCTCTGGAGCCCCAGCAGGACAGGTAAATGCTGTAATTAAGCCTCTTGTGGTCGCTAGACACTTTTAGTCTAGAAGATCGCCAACTGGGTTTTTCTCTACTCTGCGGGCACTCCAGACCTTAAGCGCCTTAAAAAGCTTCAAAGAGAAAAACAGTTTCCAATTCCGGGTCCAGACATTTGACCGGGTGAGAGGGTCATCAAGGTAAAAGTGGATCGGGAAGTTACTACAGCAGTTCCAGTTTCCTGGACATGGGCTTGAGGCCCTGGATCCCACTTCCAGAACGAGCCCCCTTGCTCTGACCTCGACACCTTTCTGTTTTCTGGGTACCATTCTCTACAGGTTCCAAGGCCCTGACCCGTGTTTGCTGGTATGGGATTCAAGGCCCTGAACTGGGTTTGTCTGTATGGAGTTCAAGGTCCTGCCCTGAGTTTGTCTGTTGAGTATACTCCTGGAAAACAAGCAATCCAGCAATTGATTGGTATTTAATGAAATTAAGTATTCCTGTTTAACTGTTAACTGGTGTGTTACTTAGGTATAGTAAGTGTTTAATGCCTGTTTAATTGTTAATGGGTGTGTTCAGTCTAGTTATTAACTGGTATGCTATTTAAATATATAGTAAATACTAAGCATCTGTTTAAATTTATTAGTTGAGGGGTGCTGCATTTGTATTGTTCAAGTGTCTTAATTGGTTATGGATTATGGAGATTCTTTAAAATGGGAAATTCTAATTCTAATAGCAGTCCTGAATATAGAACTTCGGGCAATATTTTTAAAAATTGGGAAGATATTAGTTATGAGCCTAGGAAAAAAATAACTTAATTCTATAACTATATGGCCTTAATATGATTTAGAATCAGGAGAAAAATGGCCTAAGAATAGCTCTAGAGAAAAGAACACTGCATTAGAGCTGTTCTGCAAGAGAGAGCAGAAATGGGATGAGATGATGTATGTTCAATACTTTGTTTCTCCTAGTAATCAATGTTGAGAAAATATAAAATTTTACCTGTAAAGATTAGCAGCCACCTCTAGCCTATAACTGAGGGGCCAATAGACCAGGAAAGAAGAAAGTTCCCGTACCTCCTCCTCCTCCTCTGTATCCCTCTTTATCAGAGATAAAAGACCCTGAGATAGAAAGGTCTCCCCCTCCAACACCTGCCAGTGTACTCAATTTGTACAGGGCTGTTCCCTAAAACCAGCGGCAGAGCTGCTAGCAGAACTTCTACCCCTCCAGCAAGTGCCTATAAGTAGACAAACAGGGAGGCCCAAGAGGATTTATAATATTCAAGCATCCCAGAAAAAGATGAAAAAGTAGGGTTCAAATTAGTGAGTTTTATATCTCCATGTTTCTAGGGTTTTTGTGTATCTAACCTTCTATTTGTGTCTGTTTCTGCAATGTATATTTTCCTACCTCCAGATGGTAATACCAAATTGGCAAACAAAAATTCTTAAAAGAGCTCTATTTGGATTGCTTAAAGATAAGAAAGCACATATATATATTGGTATATAAATTAGTACTAAATTAGTACTCCTGGAGTTCCCGAGAAAAAGAAAAAAAGAAAACACTCTAGGCCTCAGGGTTCAAAAACTTAGTTTTTGTAATTACTATAAAACACCAAACCAAACCTGAACATTGGAAAGAAATCACCCCCTGGAATTTCCTGAAGGCAGTAGAGGGCTGCCTCAGGGAATAGCAAAGACTTTTCCAATTGTCTGGGTCACAGCTTTAGGCGAAACAGATATAATAATTGGAAACAAGAAAAAAAAAAAGGATATAGGAACTTTCATCAACACTAAGGCCTCCTTAAAGGTCTTAAGTCCCACCACTCTCATTGAAACCAGTCCTCAATCTTTCCATCTCACCTATCCCTGCGCCCAGGGCCTAAGCAGCTGGCCTAACCAGCAGCTATAGGGGAAGGGTTGGGTGCAGAAAGATGGGGGAGGGTAGGCTTGGTGTAGAATTCTCTCTACTGGGCCTGGAGATTAGAAATAGTAGGCACAGGGGAAATGTTGCGGAATAGGCCATGTTTGTTCTGAAATAACTCCCCAATTAAATTTTTTTCCCAATAATAACCTTTGCAATGGTAACCACAATAAACAAATCATTATTAAAATATAAATAGCTTTGGGATAAGGATAATTGAGTACCATCTAATTGCCAAATTTCAGTAAGTAAGAGAAAATGTCCTTGACAGCTATGGAAAGGTTTTCCTGGATTTATGCTTGGGACAAATTAAACGAAGTTTTATATTTTCCAGAGTTTATTGCTTTTTCAGGTTGTTCATAATTTTAGTATATTATGAAAACAAAGAGATTTTTTTAAACTCTGATAGAACAAGGAGCATTATATCTATTAGATCTTTAAAATGGTCAAAAATGTAAGCTTATGTTTAATGAAATTAAATTATTAGTTTGACAAACTATTTTTAAAATAATTGTTCTTTGTAGGAGGTTTAAAGACAGTATCAAAGATCTTTTTAGTAGCTTAAATTATGCGGTTATGTAAAGTATACAGGAGGTACTTTGTTAAAGAAAGGGGTGTGGTTTTGTCCTCAAGAATGTGTAGGACAAAGCCTGGGTGAATATAGAAAGTTATGGAAGTTTGTGGAATGAATTTTGTTTGTCTAGTCAATGCTAACTAAAATTTGATAGGCTTGACTAAGGGAGTGTAGTTTTGTAAATGGCTAGTTTTAATGTGTAAGACAAGACGTGAATGGATATGGAAAGTTGTAGAAGGGTTGTGAACTTGAATTCTGTTTGTCATAGTCAATGCTGACCAAAATATGATAGGCTTATTTAAAATATTTTGTAAGAGCTTTTTGCATCAAACCATACTCATACAAACTGGCATTTAGTTTCTCTCTCTTCAACTAATGCAGATTGTTGGCCTGCTCTTAATGAAAGGTTATAAAAAGTTTTTCTTAACTATCTGAGTATTCTATCAGGATAACATCCTTGTTGACGTTCATGTTGATCTTATGATCCTTTATTTTAGAAGACTTCTTGTCACTTTGGTTAAATAAGGAACTAAAATTGTTTCACAGTAATCCGTTTTCCTGTTTAGCGTAGTGTTCAAACCTGACTTTTGATATTTTGCCCTCCCCAAATCGAACCCTAAAAGATGTCTTTTATTTCAAACTGTTGCAAAGGATTTTTCTTTTATCTTGTAAAAGATATTGCATAGGAAGTTTTGGGGAGGTATTACAATAAGAGAAAATTGACTTTCTAGTCTTCTGTTAGCTAAATTCTGTATGGGTGAAATGTTATTCATATATTTAGAGATGGTATAAAATTCCTAATGATTTGGCAATGTTCTCACTGTCCATGTTATATCCTGATACTGACACAGATCATGGTAATAACCAAATTTACTTGTCAGTTACACTACCTTGCACTAATGCTTCTCTAGAAGTACATGTGGTCAACAAAAAAGGGCTTTTAAAAGAGAAGCAAGTCAAATATGTAAATTATGTTCTACCTGTTAATTAACATAACCCTGTAAATGGGTAAAGGTGAATCAGGACAAAACTTCTGCTACGGTTTGTGGGTGATGACCCCAACATAAGTCAGTTGTCAGATGTTTTTATTTCTGGAAATAGCTTCATTTAAAAAATGGTTATAAGAAAACTAGGGCCTAGAATGTAAGCTCTTTGAGCAGTCACACTTATTCCTGAGCTCTGTTATTTCTAAATTCTAAATTCTCTTTGACCTGGTAGCTCCCTGGAACTTTGGTTATCTGTGTGATACCTGAGACTCAGACTCAGAGTTCTCCAGCTGTAGAACTAAGGAAGCAACATTACCCCATACAGCAACTGCTAAAGAAGCTGAAAAAGATTAGACCTCAGTTAGGGATGTAAATACGTCTGATCTGGTTAGGACCCAAGTAAATCAGAGTACAGGGTAAAAGATGACATTGTCTATATTTTAAAACTTTAATTTCTATGTGAGACCAAAAGAGGAGAGATTTATTTTGTCCAAAATTTAAATTTTCTGTGGCACACTAATTTAACCTAATTCAACGTTATGTGGCATGGAACCTAAAATAGGGAATGAGATCTTAGTATTCTGTACCCTGATGTATTTCAGAGTGTTTTGGGCATAAAATGAAAAAGTTTTTGCAAGGTCCCTTGAGGGACTGGGGAATGAAAGCATGGAACTATTAAACTTCTCCACCTGGAGAATTCAAGAAATAGGGGCTCCTAATTTACTCTAAAATATATGAGACCTCCTAATATGACATAGTGCCTCGGAGTCACTCCCTGAAAATCTCCGTGTTGCTCAAAAGTGGTATCTCTCTAAGATAAACACTGTAAATAAAATTCACTAACTTCCCGCCTACATGGGACATGCCTTTCAGGGGTAAATTTCCCTGACACCGCAGGATTAGCAATGGATTCATGATCTAAAAGGGGAAAAGAAATAAAGTTTCAGTGGCTAAGAGATTGCAAATAGAGTTGGAGATCATTCCGGAGGTTACACTTATGTAGGTCTCAGCCAGATATCACCAACACTATATCTGAATCTATAAAGAGTTATTTATTTAAACCTATAATTTTCAATTTCCTTATTAAGTTTATTTTTCAGTGACTTAAAGCCTCCTGATTGTTCTTAAGCCAGTTAAGCCCTGAAACCCAGAG
Organism: Choloepus didactylus; assembly: GCF_015220235.1. Classification (NCBI taxonomy): domain Eukaryota; kingdom Metazoa; phylum Chordata; class Mammalia; order Pilosa; family Megalonychidae; genus Choloepus; species Choloepus didactylus. Next base: position 29,614,053 of record NC_051323.1, read on the forward strand.
GTACCAGTCTTTCCAAGAATGACAACCAGTTTCATTCCTCTACCCCTAATGTTGACACCCCTTTTCAGCATGAAGAAGTTATAATGGTCGTCACCCAGATATCCCTCAAGATTGAGGAATGAACAAAAATAAAAGGGAGGAATTGAAACCAAGAAATTAAGAATTAACAAATGATTATGGTGACTGAATCATTACATAGATATTTTTCTTTCTACATTGTAGAACAGGCAGATGTTAATATCTGAAATCACTGAAATTCAACTAGTCTCAGCCCTGTTATACTTACTATTGTAATGGTAACAAATCCATCCCCTCTTGTTTGTAAAAACCTTGAACTCCTGAGTCTTGGGGAGACAGATTTTTGGGCTGATAGGCATCTGCTCTCCTCCTTTGCACGTAGCATTAAGCTCATTCTCTCTTTGAAACCCCAGTGTCATGGATTGGCTGTTATGCACACTGGGCAGAGAACCCACCACTTTTGTTTGGCATCACGGGGACACCTGACTATGATAAGGGCTGATCAGCCTCAAACACACTTGAAATTTAGTATGGTACTGCCCAGGACTAAGACTCTTACTACTGCTTTTATTGTGGTTTTACCATCTCTTTCCACAGGCTCCTGACTGTGGTAGGCAGAACAATGACCTCCCAAAGGTGTCCAGGTCATAATTCCTGGAACTTGTGAACGTGTTAGGTCACATGGCCAAGAGGAATTAAGATTGCAGGTGGATTAAGGTTGCTAATTATCCACCTTTAAAATAGGGAGATTTTGCTGGATTATCCAAGTGGGCCCAGTCTGATCACAAGGGTCCTTAAATGTGGAAAAGGGAAGCAGAAGAATCAGTGTCAGAGTGATGTGATGTGAAAAAGACTCAACCCAGTATTATTAGCTTTGAAGACGGAAGGTGACCATGAGTCAAGGAATATAAACATCCTCTAGAAGTGAGAAAGGGCAAGAAAACCAATTCTCCCCTCCAGAAAGGAACACAGCCCCCTGGACACCTCAGTCTTAGTCCAGTGAGATTCTGACCTCCAAAACTGTTAAATAACACATTTGTATTGTTTTAAGCCATGACATTTGGGATGATTCATTATAGCAACAACAGAAAACGAATACAGTGACATTGTGTCTGGGACCGGGCGGAAAGAGGCTTTACCCAGCACTGCCACTGTGTTTCCTTGTGAAGGTTACCTGACTCCTCTGGCCTTCAGGCCCCTCAAGACTTAATTCCTACTCTAGCCGTAGCAGGAAGTGGTAAGCCAATTTGGGGCCTGATGGCTGTAGTAACAATAACAATTAGCAATCACAGGAAGGTGCCATTGAAAAAAGCTGGAAAGGCAAGGCAGGGGGGGATGGTTTGGGGACTCCACTGCTATCAGTGCTTTCAGGGGCTTCAGCCTCTTGGGGAGGCCATCAGCCCAAGTCTTGGGCCATTGATGAGGCAGTGAGCTCCAGCGGCCTGCCCAGAGGAGCAAGCAGGGCAGGCACAGGAGCTGGCCCTGCCAGGTAGCCCAGACAGGGCATGAGTCAAGCAGGCTGAGTGTACATTGATGAAGCTGGGCAAGGCTTCCACCCAGACTTCCTTTCTAGAATGGGAACTGCTTGTGGGTGGGGCCCTGCTGACTTCTGGATTTGGCACAACTGCTTTGGACTTCCTGGCAGATCACACCCAGCAGGATTTCAGCCAGCTGTGGACTCACAGCAAACATCATTTAATAATGGCCTCCAGACAGTCCCCACTCATGGTCCCTAATCCTCCCAAGAGCCCTGCATTGGTGTCCACCTTTGACAGAGGTGCTCACAGGTTCTAGAACCAGCACAAGGGCATTTGATTAGTTAAGGGGCAGAGCCCAGATGTGAACTCAGATTTGCCTGTCCACAAGGTATTTTGCAACATGTGTACCTAGCTGGAAGGGAACTTGGAGATCAATGAGTCTTGCCCTTCATTTTTCAAATGAAGAAAGTATCATCCAGAGAAGAAAGGTGCTTTGGCTAAGTTTCCTCAGCTAGGTAAAGCCAACCAGGGTTAGGACTCACCTTCTTGATTCCCAGGCCATTATCCTTTTCATTAATCTTTGAGAGTCATAGATGTCTTTGGGAAGCCAATTCAAACTGTGGGCCCTCCTTCTGCTAAAAGGAACATCTACACACATTTATTTGGCCTACAATTTGGGGCTGAGTTTATGAACTACCACCCACTCTATACTTGGACCCCAGGTTAAGAGCCCCTTCATTCTGTCAAATAAAAAGAATCTGGACTTGGTAATGAGACTTTATTAAAAAGGATTATTGCAAGGGGTGGGGGGGATCTTGCAATATGGGGAGGGGGACTATTGCAATAGGGAGAACGCTCAGAACATAAAATCAGCAAGCGTTTCAAGGGTTAGGGCCAAAGAGTTTTTCTTTTATAGAAAGGAGTAAAGAAGCAGGTATGGGGAAGTGGGACATAGATGAAAGGGTGCCATGATCAGAGAGTAGATCCAAGAATACTTTATGCTGAAGTAGCCTATTTTCCGGGAGGAATCCTTAAAGTTCAGGGACTTGACCAAAGTTTGGCTAACAAGCACTTAGTTCCAGTTGATCAGTGGGACAAGCAGTTTGGCTAATCATTTATGAGACAAAGAATAAGAATGTGGAGGTTCTACATCTGTCCTTGTCATAGGTAAATAAGGGGGCATCTGTGAGTCATCTAAGTCATCTGGGGATGGTCCTTTGTAGTATGCTGTTTTCCAGGCACAAAGCCTAGGGGATTTCTTAACCTTCACTGTTTTCTAGGCATAGGGCTTGGGCAAAATTCAACATTGTCAACCCTCTGCCTTTCTCTAATCCAGGGCTATGGAGTGGGTTGGGAACAAATTGTGCGTGTCTATTAATAAGTCTGGTAGAAAGAGGATTTGTTTCTCTGATAACGCATACAAACCTCCTCATCTTTTGCTCACGTTGAATTTTTTTGTAATAGCTTTATAGGGAGATGTTATTCACATACCATACAATTCACCCATTTTAAAGCATACAACTCATGGTTTTTCATATATTCAGAGTTGTGTAACCATCATTGCAACCAATTTTAGTACGCTGTTATCACCCCAAAAAGAAGGCCCGTACCTATCAGCAGTCACTTCCCATTTCCTCCCAATCTCCCCCAGTTCTAGGCAATCACCAATTTACTTTCTGTCTCTGTGGATTGCGTATTCTGGACATTGCATATAAATGGAATCATACACTCTGTGGTCCTTTGTAACTGGTTTCTTTCACTTAGCAAAATGTTTTCAAGGTTCATCCATGTTGTATATGGTGTACATCAGTATTCATTTCTTTTATTGCTGACTCAAAACAGCCTTCCAAAATTTACCAAGACACACCAGTGAAACAGGCTTAGGTCACCTTGGGGCTTTTCCAGGGCAGGGCATTTCCTTAGAGGCCCTAAGAGGCCTCGGTTTCTCCCCTCCAAGACACATACTCCTTCGGCTGTTCAGCCCTAGTGCCCATGTTCTGGGAAGAAAGTAGAATGGTGCTGGAATATGGAGAAGGACCAATGGCATCTGTTCTAGATTGCTAATGCTGCCATTACGCAAAATACCAGAAATGGACTGGCTTTTATAAAGGGGGTTTATTTGGTTACAAAGTTACAGTCTGAAGGACTTGGAAATGTCCAAATGAAGGTATCAACACAAGTATACCTTCACTGGAGGATGGCCAATGGTGTCCAGAAAATCTCTGTTAGCTGGGAACGCACAAGCCTGGCATCTGCTTGCTCCCAGGTTGCATTTCAAAATGGCATTCTCCAAAATGTCAGCTTCCAACAGCCATCTTCAAAATGTCTATCTCAGCTGCAGCAGTGAGCTCCTTCTGTCTGAGCACTTATAGGGCTCCAGTGATTTAATTAAGACCCACACTGAATGGGCAGGACCACACCTTCATAGAAACATTCAATCAGAGGTCACACCCTAATCAAAGGTGTCACTCACAGTTGGGTGGGTCACATCTATGTGAAAACAACCTAATCCCAATATCCCATGAGATTGAATTAAAAGATCATGGCTTTTTCTTGGGAAACATAATATATCCACACTAGCACAGGGTCTTTTCTCATTATTTAGATCCCTAGGACAGAGACTCATGCAAGGAGGGCAGGCAGGATTTCCTCTCTGGACTCATACTCCCTTGCAGTTTTCTCCTCTGCCTTCCTGAGTGTTCCTACCCACATCTGCACTTAGGGCTACAAACTCTCCTTTGCCAACACTGGCTCTATCCCAAACTCTCTTCCTTATTGGCTTTTTCCTCCCTGCTCCACAGCAGGACACACACCACATCTGCTTGCTCCCAGATTGCATTTCAAAATGGCATTCTCCAAAATGTCAGCTTCCAACAGCCATCTTCAAAATGTCTATCTCAGCTGCAGCAGTGAGCTCCTTCTGTCTGAGCACTTATAGGGCTCCAGTGATTTAATTAAGACCCACACTGAATGGGCAGGACCACACCTGCTCATAGAGGCCTGCCAGCCCCTTCTCCTTCTCTGACTCAAGGCCTGCTCATCTCTCACCTCCTAGAAACTTCCTCAGAAATATGTCCTTCTCACTCTTCCCTGGCACCAAGAGGAAATGTCTCCATTTATAGTGGTCCACTCAGGAACTTCAGACAAACCAGCTTTCTGTTGGGGAAATAGTGGACAACTGCTCTGAGAGGATCTTGGAAACTCCAGGTATCGTCCACTAATCAGCAACCATATTAAATACTGCCTCTTAGATATTGGCAGAACTGTCTTAGTTTGCCAGGGCTGCTATGACAAACACCACAAATAGGTTGGCTCAACGATAGGAATTTATTGTCACTTGGTATTGGAGGTTAGAAGTTCAACATCAAGGTATTGCCAGGCCATGCTTCCTCTCAGAGTCTGTAGCATTCTGGTGATGGCTTTCCAGCAATCCATCACATGAAGATCTGTCCCCTTGTGTCTCCTCTGGTTTCCACTGCTGTGTCTGAACTTCCTCTCCTTATAAGGGCTTCAGCCATATTGGATTAAGGCCCACCCTCATTCAGTTGGGCCTCATCCAAAACAAGCTCTTCAAAGGACCTATTTACAGATGCGTTCACACCCACAGGACCAGGGGTTGGGAGCTGAACATGTCTTTGTAGGGGACATGATTTATTGTACAACTCTGTATTAAGTTCAGAATGCTCACTGCATAAAGCTCCTGGGTTCTGGATCTGTGCCCCTTCTAGGATGAGGACTGCAAGCGTACTCAGGACAGCTACTGCAAGGGAATTCCAAAAGGTGGGTAGCATTTGGGAACTGGTTAAAGTGTGCAGCTATTTTTGAAAAAAGATGTCACCAAGTAATATTTAATGACATGAAACCATTTGCATAATATATTCATGTTTTTTTTTAAGAAGAAGACACAAAGAAGAGATGCACACAAAGCCACATATTACCTTATAATGTCTTGACCATTTTAATCACAGAGGCATATCCTTTTCACTCTAACAAGGGATTGAATGGCCTGAAGCTGAGCTCAGTCTTTGTGAGGACTGATCTATTTCCCATTCACCTCTAAGGTGTAGTAGTTCTTCTGGGGTCCCAACTGACACTGGTTGTTTTTCAGAGACCTTCCTTCTCAGCAGGCCCTGACCTCCAATTTCTGTCCCCCAAGTCCCCTAAGACTCCCAAAAGTCTCTCATCTGCCACTTTTGAAAGTTTAAACACCTTGAAGGCAGAAGCAGCACCAAATGTGGGGCTCACTCGCCTGGACTTGCCCTCTGGGATCTTGGCCCATAGAGCCCTAACTGCCTTGGTGGCTCTTCACTACCTTCATACATAGTTTAAAAACATTTTGCTCAGCTTTTCTAGCTGCACTCAGTGGGAGGTTGGTTGAAACAAGCTATTCTGCCACTGCTGCCCCCTTCACACTTCCGGAAAATGAGAAAAATTCCACAACTCTTTACATCATGTGCTAATCGGTATGTTATTGCCAAATATTCATTTCAATTTTACTCTCTTTGAGCATATAGTATGATTGTACTTCTTGGTGTCCTGTGGTTGGGTAGAGTCACGTGATCAGTTCTGGCCATTGATTTTCTTTGACTGGTGAATTTTGAACAGAAGTGATATGTGTCATGTTGAGGCCAAATGTTTAATTGCTGAGTAAGATCTACCATGACCTTGCCATGGTCACTAGCAACATTGTGGACATCAGCTTGGGTCTCACAGTGTAGAAGAAAAAGACATGGGAACAGAGTACCCGGTACATTTGCAACAAATATATACTGTGACTAAGAAATGTACCTTTGTTGTTTAAAGATTTTATTTCTTTTGCAACATAACCCAGCCTATCCTGACTGATTGAATATATGATGGTTCATTGAAAACAACAGGGCACTTACAAATATTAGGGATTGTTATTATCCCTAATTGTGTTCTTGCTGACTCTTTCCCTGTCATTGCCAAATTATTCACATTGTGGCAATGTATATTCTTCCTAAATGGATAATTGTTCATTCAACGTCCTAATGATCTAAGATAGGAAATTACATGACTTTGTCATAGTCCTCAGGGTACAACTAAAGGGGAGACATTTTGGAATCCTTTGGAGATGGCAGCAGAACTGACCAGTGATTAATGATACATCCTTTGCTCTGAAGAAGACTTGAGTGATTTCATCCTACAAATAAAGTCCAAAACAGAGCTCTGGGTGGTTGTACTACTCATTTTACCTGATTTATTCCCTGGAAACTTAGCCAAACCACCCTTGGTGCAGTCAGCAAACTGGCAAACGTTAAAGGAGGCCATCCTAGAGGGAGCATTTGGGATGCTGTACTGGAGAACCAAAGTAATCAATCCCAAGAAGCAGAATGGCACAGAAAAAAGATTTAAATCTCAACGTAGCCACTTACTGGCAGTCTAATCTTGGGCAATTTATGTAACCTGTTAGAGCCTCAATTTGCTCACCTATGCTAGCTAATTTCCAAACAGGCCCTCCACCCCTTCATCCCTTTATCCCCAAATAACCTTGCCTCTCAATATTTGTACTCTTTTGTAGTTCCCTCCCACTTTGACCTGGGCTACAAATAACTAAGGAATGCAGAAGAAGTGATGCTATGTCCTAAGAAGTCTTGGTCTCCGAGAACACCACTTTTAGGGAAGCCAATATCTATGCAACAAGTCCAACTGCCCTGACACTACCACACTGGGAGGAAGCCCAATGTGGAGAGAATGTGTGGAGTAGAGATGCTCAGACAGGCTCCAGCCGTTCCAGTCACCTCAGCTGAGGTTATCAGCCATGTAAGCGAAGAGGTCATCTTGGATGTCTGGCCCAGTCAACTCTAGCCCCAGCTGATCACAACCACATTTGAGATTCCAAGAAAGAAACACTTAGCTGAACACAGTCAACCAACAGAACTGGAAGTATATAATAATGGATAGTTGTTTAAACCACTAACGTTTTGGAGTGATTTGTTACACAACAGTAGATAATCAGAGGGCAGCTACCATGGAAAGCAATATGGCAGTTCCTCATAATGTTAAATACAGACTTACCATATGATCCAGCAATTACCCTCCTAGGTATGTACCCAAAGAAGTTGAAAATAGGGACTCAAACAGATACTTATACACCAATGTTCTCAGCAGCATTATTCACAATAGTTAAAATGTGGGAACAGCCCCATTGTCCAATCAACAAATGAATGGATAAACAAAATGTGGTATATATACGCAGTGGAAATATTATTCAACCATAGAAAGAATGAAGTTCTCAAACCTTCTGCAACATGGGAGAAATGTGAACACATTACACTCAGTGAAATAAGACATATAAGGACAAAAGTTGTATGATATAGCTTGTAACAGATGACTAGAAATAGCACATTTGCAGAGATAGAAAGCAGATAGGAGATTGGAGCAGAGGAGGAAAAAAGGCTGTGTGTGTGTGTGCATTTGTAAAACAAATTAATAAGTAAAGATAACCAGAATATCATCTGAGAAATGGGAACAATAATAATAGCAAGTTTACAGGGTTGTCATGAGGATCCGAGGAAATGTGTATAAAACATCTGGCACCAAGCTTTTTACACTTAATAGTAGCTATCTATAATAAAAACATTACATCTGTGTAAACACAACAAAATGGAGCAACTTGTCATATTGAAAAATACTGATATCCTCAGTGAGCTCATCCTTGTAATACATACAAATGTGGCAGGAGAAGAAGGTAGAAATAGGTACCGCTGGGTAAAAACTGAGGCTCTCTAAGGTCATGGCAGAGCTGAGGAGCCGTGGGATATGATCAGTTTGAGAGAACTTGGAGGCTTCAGGCTTATGTTCCTTGAAAATCAACAAAGTAAGAGGAAACTAACACAAGAAAGAAAACCAATGCAATACTTACTGTACTGTATTCTCTGTAAAAGATGGCCACTTAAGCTTAAATTTCATTCTCTGAATTAATGTGGAAGCCTCTCATATTCTCCCTGAATCTTCAGCTGCTGTGTAATTAAACAACAAGAATGAGAAATAACCCCATGGTGGGTTCTGAAACTTCTCAAGTTCAACAAGGTCTGCCAGCCCCTAAAGGGCTGCTCCAGATTAGGTTTGCACTTTCAAATGTCAAGGAGATTGCTCGCTCGGGAACTCCTGAATTTAAAATTCATATATTTTTTTAATGGCTAAATGTCACACTTAATTATGCTCTGAACTTGAGAAATTTTAAGAGTATCAGCTGCTTCTCTCAGGAATTGGGCTGAAAGAACAAGAAATGCTTTGTCCCATTATCCTTCCATACCAATAATTTAAATGTAGGTGTGGAGAGATGACTGGAAAGGATAGGAAGTGGGAAAAAGGGAGAGGCTGGGAGTTTACACCTCAGCCCATGAGACAGACAAGCTAGGTTTGACCTACACCAGAACTACCCCTTTAAAGTCTTTTGGGCCTTTTCCCCACTCCTCTCAACCTCTCAAGCTGCCCTTACTTGAATTCACACTGTCCCCTACATATTTCCTATTAAAGCTCTTCTCAGGATAGAATCTAACAAGCAAACTTCTGCTGAGGGGAAGTGACCACCACAATTTAAATAAAGACCTAGGAAATCACTGAGGAGAGAACAAAGCCTCAAATCAAATGACTCATTTCTTGTCTGGATTTAAGGTTCAGTGAGCAGGCAGAAGAAGGTTTTCAGAGATGGGGGTTTGGCAGCCCTGAAACGGTAGTGGTCCCATTTCACCCAGGTCTCTCTCTAGCCATAGGATGCCCAGATAGATCAATAAAATCGAGTTTGTTAATGAAATATTCCATTCCTCCATGATTTTACTTTTTTTCCTCCTGCTAGATCTGCTTATAAAGGAGTATTTTTAAATCTCACATCATAATTGTAAATCCAAACTTATAGGATAAATTCCTAGACATTTTATCATTATTCATTTAGATATAGGTATATAAATGTATATTATTAGGCTTATTTCTTACCATTACTGTTCCTTCCTTCTTCATCTTCTTTCCTGAGATTTTTGCTTTGAGTCATTTGTTGTTTGAATAGAGGACCTTCTTGGATAAAGTCTTCAGATGGAGTGTGTGGGTGGTATACTCTCTGAAACTTATATCCACAAACAACTTTCTCATCCCCTGTCAAGTGAGAGATACGTTGGCTGGATGTAGAATTCTTAGGTCAAGGGCCTTATTTCTCAGTTGTCCTTAGCTGTCATTCCACCATCTTCTGGCTTCCAGTGTTGCAGATGAAAAGCCTGATATCAGTCTGATTCTCCTTCGTAAGTAATCTGTTCTTTTTGCCTGGAAGCTTATAGGAATTTCTCTTGATCCTGGGTGTTGAGGGATTTTGCATGCTATTTCTAGCTGTGTGCCTTTTCTCTTCAGTCCAGCCTGGACTTCAGTGAGCCCCTTTAAATCCCAGACACAAGTATTTCTTCAGCCTAGAGATGGTCTCTTGTATCATGTATTTAATTCTTGTGTCTCCTTCAACAAATACTTTCCTTCTTGAACTTCTATTTCTCATGTTAGATCTCCAGATCGATTCTCCGAGTCTTTTATCATGGCAGAAAGGCAGAGTCATTAAGAAGCAGAAAAAGTTAACAACAGTAGTTAATGGCACAGTCGCAGAAGCCAGCCTACCGAGGTTTGAGTTCCATTTCTGCCACAGCTGAACGACTGTGGGATAGTCACCTAACCCCTGTGGGCCTCAGGATCTACAGCTGTGACGCGGGTTAGAGAACAATAGTAGTTAACTCATAGGTTTTAGTAATAATTAAATATGTTAATATATGGTAGATATTAATAGTTATTTTCCCTCATCTGTGTAGTTCTGTGCTGTGGATTGAGATTTTCTTCCACTTGCTCTTCCAGGCCACTAATTCATATTTCAGCTTTGCCCATGTGGTCTTTGAATTCATCTATGAGTTTTAATCAGAAAATCATGTTTTTTTAAGTTACATAAAGGATGTTGTAATGCTGTGCTTTAATCTTATTAAATGCTCATCAGGTGATTCCGTATCATTGTTCCCATTACTCGCTGCTCCTCCCTGAGATTCTGACATATTCCTACCCCACTGACATCTGGCTTGGCATAAGACTTGCTTTAGCCAATGAAATGTGAATAGAAGCAACATAGGCTACTTCTGAGAAGATACTGTAAGAGTTTTCAAGTAGTTCTCCCATCTTTTTTTCCCTCTTACATGAGCTGGAACATCCCAGAAAGGGGCTACTCCATTAGCTTAATTCCCAAAATGAAGCAGAATGGAGCTGAGCCAAAGTCAACTCGTGAAGGACATGAAATGTAACTGAGAAATAAACCTCTGTTTTCATAAGCCACTGAACTCCTGGGGTTGGTTGTTATCATAGCATCCCCTAGTAAAAGCTTACTAATACAGCTCATATATATTTTTTTTTCTTCAAATTGTCTCCTATAGCCTGCAGCAGTTGTTTCACTCACAGCTACCTGTTCTTGGTGTTCTCCTAGTTTTCATTCTGCCTGGCTGCTGAGAGACCTAGAACCACTCACAGAGTCTGACACCACCATCTCTTCTCCTTCTGGATTCTACTTATTTGTATATTGGACCATTTGTTATTGTCCTATTAACTCTTGGATGCTCTGTTTTGTTTTGTTTTGTTTTGTTTTTCCTTTCACTCTTTATTCTCTTTCTGATTCATTTTGGATAATTCCTCCTCATCTGTTTTCAAGTTCGCTATTTTTCCTTCAGCTGTGTCCAGTCTGTTAAGCCTTTTGAAGGAATTCATCTCTGATATTGTTTGCTTTATATCTAGCATTTCCATTTGACTCTTTTATAGTTTGTATCTCATTGCCCAAATTCCCCATATATTCATACAAGTTGTTCCCATTTTCCATTAGATCCTTGAACATATTGGTTCAAGGATCTTGATTATTTTAGTGTCCCTGCCTTTGATAGTTCCAATCTCTAGGTCATCTCTGAGTCTTGTTCTATTGATGGCTTTATCTCTTAACCATGGGTCTCTCCCTCCCTCCCTGCACCCTCCCACTCTTATTTTGCTGGTTTCTTGTATGTCTCCTAATTTTCTACTAAATGTCAGAAATCATGTGTAGAAGAACAGTAATTATAACTTACTCCCAGAAATGGGCATACGTCTTCCTCTGTCAAGTCATTATCGTGGAGGATAGAGTCAATCCAGTCAACAGTTGATCTGGGTTTAGGTCTTATGGGTATGTCACTTCAATGCACCCCAGGCTTTATACTTGCCAGGCAGTAGGCTGCCTAATGGGGGCAAAACAGTTCCTATGTCCCATCTCTTCTCAGAGGGGCTTATCAGTCTTTGGAATTGAGTTTTTTGACTGCCTTGTGACCTCAGCTCTCTGATGGTTCAAGAAAAGTTATGATTTTTAGATTGTTTTTTTCTCACTGTTTGGATGGAAGTGATATTCTCTTGCAGTTTTCTACATCCTAAGCAGAAACAGAACTTTCTGTTAGAATTTAATTAGGGGCCTCAAAGGGAAGTAAGGATGCTGTGCTTGTCTACAGATCCCCTGCCAAGGTGTAAATTGGTACAAGTAATTATTTCTAGATGGTGTGACCCTTTTTTTCCTACTTTTTATTTAGCTGTATTTTTCCAAACTATTTTTACAATGAGCAATCATTACCTGATAAAAACAACTAAAACAGCATCTCTTTTAAACTTTTTTAAGTGACAGTGAAGCAATTCCTGAGAGCTCCTTCTCTAGACTTCGCAAGAGTAAACGGCATATTCAGGAGCTCTGAGGGATATTGTGCGGAAGGAACTCACAATAAGTTGACAGAGTGCTGCTGTTCCAAGACATGGCTCCTTGGGCCTCTGGCCTTTGGTTCAGGTGGCAGGAAGGCCACTCCCTAGCCACCACTTCCCCCCAGCTGGTGAGAACCGGGATCTGGCCCCTTTTCTTCTGTGCCCTTTCTGCTTTGCTGAGAGAGGACCAGGTGCCAGCCGAGGGGGGCAGGTGGCTGGTCCCTGCTGAGGCGCACACTTTCCTAGCATTCCCTCTGGGAACTGCCAAGATCTTAGTGGAAGCTAAACAGCTTGATGAAAGGGCAATGGTCAGGGAGTCAGAAGGGTTACTCCCAGCTCTCGCACTAAATCTGTGACCCTATACAGTCCCCGAACCACTCTGGGCCTGTTTCTGCATCTGTAACTTACAAGTAACAATCACAACCGCCACACAGGGTTATACAGGAGGACCACATGTGATGATGCTATACAGAAACATTTGCAAACTACAAAGAACCACCATTATTCATCTTGTTACGCAAGTTAGACCTGGGAGTGGGGTGGGGTGGGGCCCTACCGTCACTTTCAAATCTCACATTTGGGGCAAAATTTGGGGATGATAATATCTCCCTGTCCTCTTTTTTTTAACTTCCCCCAGTCCCTACCATGAAATCTCAGTAGAGGGCTCACAAGGTGCCACTGCAGGTGCACGGCCTGGGGGGGCCTTCTCCCTCAACTTCTACACTGGCCATGTGGGCATGTGTGCTGGGGGAGGTCAAGTTGACAAGCTTAAGACAACGCTTCTCTGCTGGCCTGTCACTAATCCTCTCAGTGAAAGAGAGGGCCCCTTACTGGCAACTCCCATGATGCCTTGGCTGCCCCTGCCATCATGTTGGATGTAGATGCTGCCTTACTGACTTACTGACTTACTGGAACTGAGGGAGCTCCAGGACCCAGGCCACAGACGCACATCCTCCTTCTGCAGTCCTCAACCAAACGGGGACCCCCATAGAACAGTGCCCAAGGGCTGGAGGAGGCAGAGCCAGTTATGCCACAACAGGGAGCTGTCTGGGAGCCTGGAGGGGGACCGGGCCACAGGTGGCACTACTGGCTGGTGGGCAGCAGAACACGTTTAAAAGGTGCATCCTTTTGATGAACTTCTCATTGTGTAGTAGAGCCTGACCACTGATATTTCCTTCCTTTCTTTTTTTTTTAAGCATGGCTTCGTTTAATTTATTAATTCATTTCAAAGTTATATTTATATGAACATCGGTGAACACATCTCCCAACTCAAGATCGAAAGTCATAACAATAACTTACATTCATTTATGTGCTTCTCCCCACCTCTTTATCCTGCATTTTGTACTTATAATTTCCTTTTTAAAACTATATCTATCATGAGGGGTGACAATGGGATTGGGAAAGCCATAAGGACCACACTCCACTTTGTCTAGTTTATGGATGCATGAGTAGAAAAATAGGGGAAGGAAACAGACAAAGGTACCCAGTGTTCTTTTTTACTTCAATTGCTCTTTTTCACTCTAATTATTATTCTTGTTATTTTTGTGTGTGTGCTAATGAAGGTGTCAGGGATTGATTTGGTTGATGAATGTACCACTATGTAATGGTACTGTAAACAATCGAAAGTACGATTTGTTTTGTATGACTGAGTGGTATGTGAATATATCTCAATAAAATGAAGATTAAAAAAAAAAAGTAGCTTATGAGGGGTGACAATGTGATTGGGAAAACCATGTGGACCACACTCCCCTTTGTCCAGTGTATGGATGGATGAGTAGAAAAATGGGGGCAAAAAAAAAAAAAAAAGCACCCAGTGTTCTTTTTTACTTTGTTCTTTTTCACTTTAATTTTTATTCTTATTATTTTTGTGTGTGGTAATGAAAATGTTCAGAAATTTATTTTGGTGATGAATGTACAACTATATAATGGTACTGTGAACAACTGAATGTAAGCTTTGAATTACTGCATGGTATGTGAATATATCTCAACAAAAATTGAATTAAAATAAATAAATAAATAAATAAATAACTAGCAAAAAAATAAATAAATAAAACTATATCTATCATATATATGTCTGCTCAATTAATGTTTAGATTTCATTAGTTTTGTTGTTGTCTTATTAGAGAAGTTGTAGGTTTACAGAAAAGTCATGCAAAAAATACAGAGTACCCATAGGAACTTTAAACTTTGTAGGAAAAGTATTATGTTATATGTATTCTTCTGGACTTGATTTTTTTTCACTCAGCGTATAAAAAACTATATGTGTTAAATTACATATATACATATATTATATATACATAAAATTACATATATAAAAGAACTATGTTGTACACTGTTGTAGCACATGATTTAATATTCCAAGGTATGAATATACCACAATTTATATATCCGGTTACCTGTCAGTGGGCATTTGGGACGTTTCCAGTTTTTGTTTTTGTTTTTAATTTATTTTTGTCTGTTTTTGCTATTGTGTACAGAGCTGCTAAAAATATTATTTGTGTCTCTTGATGCACATGTGCAAGAGCGTTTCTCCATGATATATACCTAAGTTGGGTCATGGAAAATGTGAAAGTTCAACTTTACAATAAAGTTAATATGGCCAAATTTACCAGTTTTTTTTTTTTTTTTCTTTTTTGGTTGGTGCTGTTTGCATCTTATTAAAGAAATTCTTCCCTTCTCCAGTACATGAAGGATAGTCATCTTTCATTTCCATGAAGACAAACATATGAAGACATGCTTTTGACACTGCCTTTAACCCATTCAGAATTGATTTCATATGTGTGGTGTGAGGTGGGGATCCAATTTCATTTTCATCCATCTGGATGTTTTTCTAGCAATAGGTGTTGAATATTCCTCTTTTCCCCACTGACATGACATAGCTATTAACATTTTAATCACATATTTCCCACTGATTTCTCATAGAAGGAAAATATATTGCCCTCATAGTCTTAATAAGACATTATGTTGACATAGTACCTTTAAAACATTATGTCACCATATTACCCTTTTAAAAACTGTTGAAAAGTTATCACTTCTGGAGACCAAATTTTCTACTAGCTATCTTCTGGTCTTATTCCTCCTTGGCAGGTTGATCTGGTCCAGAGTCAGAAGACCACTTCAAAAGCTTGGGGGTGGGGGATGGGCAGGGGGAAATGTAGAAATATTAAACTTCCCTACCTGGGGAATTAATAATATTCTCACAAGCATTGGGGGCTACCGATTTAGAAGACTGAGCCCTTGATCTTGGGGCTTGCCCTTATGAAGTTTGTTACTGCAAAGGACAGGCTAAGCCTACTTAAAACTGTGTATAAGAGTCACCCTCAGAGAACCTCTTTTGTTGCTCAGATGTGGCCTCTCTCTAAGCCCACTCTGCAGGTAACCTCACTGCCCTCCCCCCTACGTGGGACATGACTCCCAGGGGTATAAATCTCCCTGGAAACATGGGACATAATTCCCGGGGATGAGCCTGGACCCAGCATCATGAGAGTGAGAAAGCCTTCTTGGACCAAAAGGGGGAAGAGAAATAAAACAAAATAAAGTTTCAGTGACTGAGAGATTTCAAGTGGAGTCAAGAGGTCAATCTGGAAGTTATTCTTCTGTCTTATATAGATATCCCTTTTTAGTTTTTGGTGTATTGGAATAGCCAGAAGGAAATACCTGAAACTGTTGAACTGCAACCCAGCAGCCTTGATTCTTGAAGATGATTGTATAACTATATAGCTTACACTATGTGACCATGTGATTGTGAAAACCTTGTGGCTCCCATTCCCTTTATACAGTGTACAGACAGATGAATAGAGAAATGAGGACAGAAAGTAAATGAATAAAATAGGGAAGGATTGGGGGTATGGGATGTTTTGGGTATTCTTCTTTACTTTAACTTTTATTCTTATACTTTTTTGTGTGTCATAATGAAAATGTTCAAAAATTGATTGTGGTGATGAATGCACAACTATATAATGGTACTGTGAACAACTGATTGTACACCATGGATAACTGTATGGTTTGTGAATGTATCTCAATAAAATTGAATTTAAAAAAAAAAAGCCTAGGGGATCCTGGTCTGGGAATGCTAGCCTGGGAACAGGCAGCTTAATCGAAATAATAGGACACCTTCTCCTTTACCAAATAATATCAAAAGTTAGTAGGATGGGATAAAAATGACTGACAGGTTCCCAGCCTTTCCCATTCCCTTCTCCTCTAAAGAGGATCCTGGCTCCACTTCCCTCAGGTTCTCTCCCATCCTACAGTCCAAGGTGAGGAGCCTGGCTCTGCCAGCCTTTTTTTTTTTTTTCCCCCCAAAACAAAGCATCTTTGTTCATTCATATATAGTTTTTAATCCTTGTTTTCTGGTGGAATTGAATTGCTGGATTAAAATAAAATTGCCTATTTGCTCCTTAAAAATTCTATCCTTCCATTTAACAGATGGGGTGATAGAACACACTTGAGATTATACACAGATACGTAAGGCCGAGATTGAATTTTGAGCTCCCTGGCAGTTTTCACTATCAGTGAGTAATTTACAAAATTATTCTTTTGTAAAGATGGTGTTTACATTTCCTCTGCCAGCCATTCTTGAAATAAAGAATCAAGTGAAGGGAGCAGGGATTGGAAACAGCCAGAGGCCAGAGACTGTAGCATCGGCAGTGCATGGGAGAAGGCAAAGAAAGAAATGTAAGAGGTATTTTAAATCTTGACACAGCCACTGTAAAAAACAAAACAAACAAAACAAATATCGCTAAGGACAAGGTGTTCCCTTGGTGGCAAATGAGAAAGACAAGTGCAAGCCTTGAGTTATACTGATGTCACTTCTGGTTTCACGGCCTTTCGATTGCACCAGAGCTCCAGGATGCAGCTGAGCCACGTGGACCGAGGCCCCTGCATTGAGTGCTTTTGCCCCCCAGACCCCCGTCAAGTGCTTAGCAGACATATCCATCTCGTCTTATCCTCACAGCAACCCTACGAGGGGAGTGCTGTTTTTAGATGATAAAACTGAAGCTTAGCCAGGGTAAATTAAATGGCCAAAGTTGGAGCTTAGATGGCCTTGTCCCTAGCTCAGAATGGGAAGTGTTAAGGAGCTCAGAGCAACTCCTGGAAGGTGGCAGCCAACCTACAACTACTGGTCTGCACCCTCGGAACAGCCTTGCCCCCAGGTAATTCCAATTTTGTTGCATGCAAGGAGACTAGACCAAGCATGTGTTTCTGGCATCGAGGGGGACAGAGGCGGCTGCTATATATATAGAACGGGCTCTGGAGCCAAAGTGCCAGCGTCCAAACCCCAGTTCTGCCACTTTCTAGCTGTATGGACATGCAATCCAACCTCCATGGGCCTCTGTTTTCTCACCTGTAAAATGGGGATAATGATAGTACCCACCTCATAGGGTAGCTGTGGATTAACTGAGTTAATACATGCGACACATTTGGAAGAGCCCCTGGCACAAGAGTAAGCACTCAATAAAACCTCCCGTAATTTTTAAAACATGATGGTCTAATCAGACCTGACAAGACCTTAGCTACAAAAAATAAAAATCATGAAGAAGAGTCTGATAAGTAGATTTTCATTCAATGTAAAAATACACCTCACTCTAAGTGTATATGGTGCCTTGAAATATTAGCTAATTATAGTGCTACATATATATTCCAAAACACATGTGCTGCTAAATCTCCCGTGTGGAAGAATTCCAAATAAATTAATTATGTAGATAAATCTTCAGCGTGGGTTGTGCATAGTGACTTCCTTCCAAAGAGTGTAGCAGAGAAAGGGAATAAAAGGCGTAATTTTGCAGTGGAGAAACTTGACAGATACAACCTCAACCAGGTGACCAAGGTCAACATCAACAGTGATAAGTCACGTTGATAGCAAGGAAGGACCCCGGATAGAATGTGATGAGAATAGCATGTTGCCTCCAAGAGGAGTCTAAGGAAACATGACGACTAAACATAGCCTCAGTCTCTTCTGCTGCTGAATGGGGGTCACACTCTTACCTCTCAGAGATTTTGTGAGCATGAAGAGCACAGCATCAGACTCACAACAGGCAATGAATACTTTCGCCATCTTGGTTAGTAATGGCCAAGCTCATATACCCTCAAAAAAGGCCCAGAGGGTAAGGAGGAGATTCCACCTGTAAATACAGTAGGCAGAAAGGAATAGGTGGTGAGTCAGGCACACCGAGGCCCTTCTCTGGTGGGTGTTCCCTTTTCCTTACTCTGAGACCTGCTTGGGAACTAGATGGTGGGAGAGCCAGCCATGAGAGAATTCCATCCCTCCAGGAACACAGAAGTCTGGGGGGGCCTTTGATGGACATGGGGACCCCATGGCTGATTTTTAACCAGTCTTCTAGCCAGTCAAAAGCTGGACCATCAGCTCTGTTGGACAGACACACAGGCACTCCCATCCCGGGCTCATCACCTTCTGGGGACCTCACGCACTTCACCTGCAAAACTGAGATTATGGAGCCTACCCTTTAGGGCTCCTCGGAGGATTGCAAGAGATAAGGTTTGGGCAAAGCACCTAGCAGAGCCCTTGGCATGCAGTACACTTCAATAAAAGACAGTTGAATCTGAGATTCCTAACCCGAGATCCTGTGAAATGGGGTTAATATAACAACAGCACCACTTCCTAGGTTTAATGTGAAGTGTCAGTGAGATAATCACTGATACAGAGACAACTCTCAGAGAAGGACAGCTATCATTGTTATATAATTTTATATTTTTCTTATCCCTGTGGGACCAAGAGTTTTGATAGCTCTCTGATGGTTAGATAAAGGGTGTCTCAAAGGAACCCCAGGGACCACTCCTACAAAAACTAGCTAAGTTTGCAATTGCTCCCTGCTCTGTGGAGCTCCCTGCCCGGCACAGGTCAGGGACTCGCCCACAGCCTTCCCTGCTGGTCAGTTTGGAGGCCCCACCTCAGTGCCCTATCACACTCCAGGCCTTTTCACCCCTCACAGCAGCCTCAAAGACTGCGCCTGCTCCTTCCCATTTGCCCATCCACCCCTAACGGAAATCTGCACGTACAGAGGAAATCAGGTTTCAGGCCCTCTCCGTTTTGGTTGCCCATAGATAAGTACACAGGACATTTTTGTTTTATGAGATTCAGAGTTAATGATTACAGGAAAACAGAATGGTCAAAATAGCAAACATGGGGAAGTTGCAAAGTCATCCCAGGTTGATCCCTGGCATCTACTGCTGACTCCTTCTGGGAATAGGAAGTGTTTCTCCTGAAGACTGTGGCATCTCTTAGGGCTTCTGCATTGAACACGGGGCCAGGACAGAGAGGAGTGGGTCACCCATGAAGTCTCAGTCGGGGCTGGATGCCTGTAAGGAGAACTGGAGAGACACAGGCAGACTTTATGCTTCACAGAGGCCAACCAGTGAATGAATTCCACAGCTGTAGAGTCACCCAAACTCCCCCAGATCCTGGCAGGTCTCAACACTCTGGCCTGATCCCTAGGACAGTGAGCTGGAGATAGAGGGAGAATCATCAGCTTGGCACAGAGGAAGTGTGGGGGCTGAACACACAAGTGTTTACCTGAGATGATCCACAAAAATGAGTCATAGAAAGAAAGCAGAAAAACCAGTGAGATGTGTAGCCAGCTTCTCTTTTCTGTTCCACAGAGCAAGGAGAAGTTGTGGCAAGCAATGCCAGTGGGCAGAGCAAGCAAAGGGCCCCTGCTTGAGAAACCTGCATCTCCGCCACACTTCCGGCCCTTGGGCTAAGATTGAGAGGGGAAACTGACAACTGTACAGGAACAGGAAAGCCCCTGCAGGAAGCTGGCAGTTGGCACAGGTTACAGGGCAACCCAGCAGCTCTCCTCCCTTGAGAGACGATGGGCTTGTGGAGGCCAAGATGTGTTCCACCCGTTAGCCCAAATAAGAGGCCTTTACAGCTTCGGAGAATATTTAATTAAGCACTTAATTCACCTCTCAGAGGGTTAGGTCCAGGTGAAGAAACCAAGGCCCAGAGACATGAAGTAACTTGCCCGACCTTACATGACCAGGAAGTAGCTCAGAATTCAACCCAGGTCTTCACACACTAAGTTCAGTGCGTGTTCCACAGCACGGCCTGCCTGCTGAATCAATGGCACGTGGTTTTCTAACAGTGCTCTTACATTCACAAGTTCTCGTGTTCTCCGTGAGAAATACCAGGCATGGATCACCATTACTCATTTCAGACATGAGGAAGGATGGTGCAAGGAGGCAGGGCTGCTTGCAGCTGCAGTCTGTGTGGTTAGCTGGTAGCTGATGGAGACTCAAATCCAGAGCTTTTTCCATGATGGCACCAGCTGGCCTCGAGTCCCACCCCACCCCACCCCACCCCCGTCTGGAAAAAATGACTCAGGTGACAGCAGGCAAGTCATGTCCTCCTCACAAAATGAAGAGGCCATGTCGTTATGAAGCACTTCAAAGTGGGAAAGCTTGCCCTGGCTTTCCCCCAGGTCTTTGTTAAGTAAAGGTCATGATGTTTGTTAAAATTTGAGGGCACTGGTCCCAGATCACATGAAAGGGTTTCGAAGGCACTGCCTGAGGTCAGGCTGACTTCTGGAGGCCTGTCTACTGACAGAGACCCCTCACTGTATAACAAGACACACAAGTTCCAGTTCTCCCCTTCCTGTCTGGCTTTGTGAGTTCTGCATCGGGACAGCCGCTTTTTTCATCTACTGAGGGCTCTGCTACAGAACATCAACCACAGCAAGAAAGAAAAGAACAAAGAGAGGTTCAGACCCAAAGATGGTCTCTAGGCTTCCTTTGGAATGGCTGTTTTTCTGGCTACAAGGAAAGGTTTCTGGTGCTTCTCCACAGACGACCCCTCAGCTGTCTCTCATGCTCTCTGAGGGAGGTGGGCCACACCTCAGCTGAAGTAGCCTCCTACTTACAATGGGATCACACCTAAGGGAATGCATTAACTTTAAGAACATGTTTTTCTGGGGTACATACAGTTCCAAACCACCACACCCTAGAACCCTTAGACCTCAGTAAACCAGGAAGTATCACCCATCCCCCAAACTCCAGCTGTGAGGGAATGACAGACAGACGGGAAAGGTGTCAGAAAGAATTCACAGTCACACTATCTGAGCTTTAGATGGTCTGGCCAGAATTATCCATGCAAAACAAAAGGTGACGGCCTAGAAGCTAAGGCAACATTCCAGACTTTTAGAAAAGAAGAACAAGAGAGAGAAGGCAGAGGAAGAGATGTAACAGAAGGAAGAGAAGGAAAATAAGCAGGAGATATAATACAAAAAAGATGGACAAAACTGGTCTGGAAGAAAAAAATTGTCCCAAGTACAGAAAAAACTCCTGAGAGTATTTCATACTATAGAACCAATACAAATATTTAATACTCACTTGATTATATTAATAATCAGTTGTAGTAATTTAACATGTGATGTTTTCTCCATTTAATGTTAATTAACAGAATTAAAAATGCTTGTTAAATTTAATAAAACAAGAACCCAAGGAATGAGTTGATAGAAGAACTAAATGAAGTATAGGAAATCCAGAGCTGAGGGAAAAAATTGAAAACAAAAGCAAGAGCTTTACAGAACTAGTAAATAAGTTAGAAACATCAAGGAAGCTAAAACAATTTTCTGGCTTGGAGGAAAGAAAGGCGTGAGATAATTTATAGTGAACAGAGAGGGAAATGACAAAGCAACCAAGAAGATGCTGACATGCTGAAGACAAATGCAAATCATCCAACATATTTGGTGTTGGATTTTCAGGCCAAGATGATGGATACAAATGGAAACTCCCCCTTCTGCCCTCACCTCTTATTGCAAATACATAGAAAAGCTGGATAAAATATAAAACGTGTTTTTAATATGACATCTCCAAGCTCCAGGCAAGAAAGGGAAATCTCTAGGGATAGACTGGGAACCAAGGGATAAATAGGAGCTGAAGCTGCAGGACCCACAGGGGCTTTAGGGTGGAGGAATTATTGTGCCCGGGGCTGCACAGGGACAAACGGAGTGATGGGCCCCAAATGCAGCAGGAAGCTATGGAGCCCGAAGGCAGAACCTTGCTGAACCTCCCCGTTAGAGGGCTGCCAGGAAGAAGCCTGAGGCTGCGGCTCAACACAAGCCTTCTGCCCCAGCTAGGAGCAGAATCAGTCGTCCATCCTGGCCCACTAGCCTAAGGCTTGGTGGGAAGTCAGTGCTGCATCCCAAGGACCACACTGAGGCCGCCCCTCCAGGCATCCTCCCTCTAAGAGACAGGACACCCGGGGGAGAATTCCCAAGAAAGATGAGCTCATTGAGGACAACTTACAACACTATAAAGAAGATCAGCAATGCTAAAGGCAGTTTGTAGACCCCAAGACAAAAAAAAGAGCAAAAATTTAGACTTAAGTAACTCAAGATAAAGACAATCCTCAAGAGATTTTAAGATAAATATGTATATGGGGCATTGTTGCTCAATGTGTTTTGAGTTTCCCTTTGGTGTGATGAAATAGTGTTGGTAATGGACGGTGTTCATGGTAGCACAATGTTGTAAATGTAATTAATGCCACTGAATTGCACACTTAAAAATGAACAAAGTGGGGAGGGCAAGGGGGTGGTGGTTATTGCTTGATGGGTGCAGAGTTCCTGTTTGGAGTGATGAAAGAGTTTCAGTGGTAGATAGTGATGGTTGTGCAACACTGTGAGTGTGGCTGAAAATGCTGAATTGAATTTAAGGTTGTTAAAATGGGAAATATGTTACATGTTATGATAAAAAGTTATAAAACTATATAAAGCTATTTTTAAAAAACGGTTAAAATGGCAAATTTTGTTATATATATGTTACCATGTAAAAATAAATAAATTTGCATATAAAACTTCAGAGACTAAAGGAATAAATAGCCGTAAAGGTCATTTTAATTTTAATAAGATGGGGAGTGGGCAGGACTTCTGGCTCAGCTGTGTAGTTACATGTAAAATAATCATGAACTAAACTGTGGGAAATTAATAACATTTTATTATTCTATATGAATATAATTGAATACATTTTGAATAAATGTTTAGAATGTAATTGGGGTTATCTGATTAAATGTCAATACCCAAAACAATTCACTTCAAAGAGAGCTAGGCCGTCATCAGTCATCCACAGTGGCCTCAGCTACGGCGTGAGAGGCAGACGCACCCTACATAAGGCCCCGTGGACAGAGAAACCAAGCAGTGGTTTTGAATATGATCTGCATATGAAAAGTCACAAGGGGGAAGTGTTTGTAAGAATAAAGTAAATAAAAATAAAAAACAAAACAAACAAAAGTCACAAGGGCCAGTGCTCTGAAATCTAGGCACTGATGGCCTCAAACTGCTTTCTGCCTGGGAAAATATGTGGTGTCTTCTGGATGAAGAGAAACAAGGATTATTCAATGATGGCTAATGATTCTTCTGAACAACCCCATGTAAAGCCACTAATAGTAAATTCAAAAGATTTAAAGATCATAACCTAAAACAAATGTTTTCCAACCCCCAATGAGAGGTGTTTTTTCCTGGCCACACCCTTCTAAGGAAATGGGTCACAGCTTTAGAGTTAACAGAAATATCGCCAGTTCCAGACCTCTGCCCCACAGTCTTCTCCTTCCCCTGGCAGGGATCCCATAGCTCATCACTGTCATGGTTGATAAAGCCTTCTTGCACTTCTCTTTGGTGCCATTTCCCTCTTTGCCTCAATAATATTGGCAGAAGCTTCTGCCATGATTGCCAACCTAACCATCCCCGAGGCTGATGTCCATTCACCACTGCAGATGTTGGCCACAGCAACACAGCTCCCAGGTCTTTGCAGTCATGTCACTGCCCAGCGAGGACACCACTGTGTTCCCTGACCATGGCCACCGCTACCCCATATTGGGTCATTGTGCCAGTTAGAATAAAGGGTTCCTCTTCAAGACAAGAGACTTCCTCTACTGGAAACTGTCATGATATTCTTATTTTTTTAGGATGTGACACTTGACTGCAATTTGTTGGAAAGATTTGTCTTTGGTGTCTATGATGTAAATGTGCATCCTTGGGTGAGATGCCTGCAGGCAAAGCACAGCCTGAACAACTTCTGACAACCTCAAGGTGGAGAGATGTCTCTCCCGATCAGCATTCATAGCTCATTCACGAAGGTCCAGGTCTGGAAGGAACGCCCCTGCTCTTTCCAATTTCTCATCTCCTCCTGGCTTCCTCCACGCAGAGCTGGGTCAGCAGTACCTCCTGGGGCACCACTGACCACCCAGAGGTATATGCTAAAGGCTCCTCCCCGTGGATTTCAAGCCACACCCTTCCACACTGGGGTGAACATTTTGTCCCCCTAGGCATAAACTTCAGGGCCACCTTTGTCTTTGCTTTTTCTTTCTGCTAGAAATTTAAACCCACTCTCTTAGGGTCCAGCAGTCAATCAAAGTTCTCTTCATATATTCCAGGAGTCCTAGCAGGCGCTCGTGCAAAGCAGATACGTGAAATTGGGTACGCCAACCCACATCCCTTCCCTCACACACCCAGGTCCCAGGAACTTCTGCCACGCGAGCATGACTGCCGGAGAGGGAGAGAGGTACAGGGTGGGGGACTGTGCACCCTAAGAAAGTCTGCACTCATTCCTTGTCTCTAAAGACAAAAAATTTAAAAAATTTTAAGGGAGGTCCTAGAGAAAGAGAATACGGACTTTTAACCTCTGAACTCCTGGAGCTCCACAGTCAACCACAGGTTCTGAACGCTAAGTGCAAAATAGCGCAGGACCCATGTCTGTGTGTGAGGGAGGGAGGTGGGAGGGAGACAGAGAGAGGGAGAGAGGGAGAGAGACAGAGAGAGAGACTAGATGTCTATGTGACTGCACTTTAGAGGCCCAATTAAATTATTTGGATTTTTTTTCTGGGAACTTCCCCTATACCCACCGTTGGCCTGACCACGCCATTTCCACCACTCGCTCACTCCCCAGGTTTGCAGAGCCCTGTGCCATATTCCAGTTCCTCCTCGCTGAGGACATCCCTGTGCAAAGGCAAAAGCAGAAGGCTCTTTGAGCCCCAGTATCTCCCACCTCTGTCTGAAGTAACCCCAGGCATTGTTCCATCGAGAACCCAAATGGCCCCGTTCCTGCTCTCGCTCCCTCTGCCTCCCTCTCCTGGCACCCCCAGCCTGCATGACGCTGTCTGCTCGGTGAGGGCAGAGGAGGCTCTGCGGCAGGAAGAAGCTAATGGGACACCTGGCCTGGTTGGGTGCCCATTTCAATTCAATTAAATACCCTTTGTGAGGTTGACCCCTCACTACTGCACCCCAAGATATCCCCCAAAAACCCTGCTGATTGAGGGTTTTTCCTCTTATGTCTAATTGAAGTGGATCCTGGGAGCCTTGCCAGGGAGGGCAGGCAGCCTGGTGATAGGACAGAGCCAGCTTCTGAGAGTCTGTGTCTCAGAGGGGACAGATAGGGGCTCCCACAGGCCACAGGCTGAGGAGACTGATAGGGGCAGCAAACCTGCAACGCCCTGGTTGCTGAAAAGGAGTCCTTCTGCATTCTGTCAAAGAATAATTTTCAAGAAGTAAAAAACATGGTTCTAAAGGGATTGCATGAGGGAGTTGTTTGGGTGATGGGTTAAAATCCATAGAACTATACACCAAAAAAAAGTCAATTTTACTACATGTTAACTTTTTTTAATGAATGAAAAAACATGGCCCTCATACAAATATAGAAAGAACCCCAACCAGAAATGTGTTTAATTAATGAGGAAACCCGCAGGATGGTAAAGCTCGTTCCAAGAAGTACAGATATTGACGTAATTATAATCACTGAAAGATGGTAGAAATACTAAGATTGCCAAATTATATATAAAATAAAACCTTAACCTCCTGACTAAAATATTTTTATTTGTATCACTATACAACAATCCTGCATCACTATCAGTTTTTTGCACATTAACCCCTCCTCTCCTAAAGTTATAGAATACCCCAATCATTAGTGAATATCAAGTCAGATAACAGTCCACAAAGGGTACACAGTTCTAGAAAACCAGATAATTCCTGTGCAGGCCTGCTAGCCCAAGCCCAGCATGACTCCAGGGGCCTCAGGAATGCTTTGTCCCATTTCCGGGTCTTTGGCCGTTTTTCCTAACAGTCCTGGTCAAAGGAAACAGGAACGAGGGGCCCGGAGCTGTCCCAGGGAGGAAACAGTGACCGGAGATCTCAAAGAAGCTTGGGGCCCGGGGATGTCCTTTTGTCTTAAGAAAGCTGGCAGTCTTCATCCCAGAGGGAAACCAGTCGTTTTCAGGAACAGAGGCATTTAGGAAGGGAAACCAGGAGGGGCTTCTGGCTCCACAGACCTCCAGGCACATTCTTGCCCCGGGGTTCCAGACCCTCGCAGCGTGGTACAGGCCCCTAGGTTCCAGGGCACCATTTCCTCCTCCATGACTTGGGTGGGTCCCTCTGCCTTTCTTCTCAGACACTGGAAATGGCACTTTGGAGGTGGGGTGTGGGGACTAACCTGTCCACTCCCAGGGGGCCACGTCAGAGTAGGCTCAGAGCAGATTTGGGAGTGGGTTTGGCCTCCTTGGGATACCCATGGCTAGGTAGGGTTGGGGGGCCTTGTCAGCTCCCCCAGGATGACGTCCGAGTGCAGATGGAGCCCCCTGACCAGCCCCACGAAACCCGAGGCTCCAAACAACAGCCCTTCTGCAGCTGCAGGGCTGTCCTTTGTGGGGAAGGGAAGAAGCAAAGCTGCTTTGCGGGCCTGGGAATGCTAAAAGTGTGTATGGATGGGGAGCTCAGGGCCGGGAAAAGGTGAGCTGGGGCCCGGGTACAAACAGCCCTGGGAGAGCTGGGGGACAGGGTGGGGTGGCAGGGACGGCCCAGGCCGCAGCCCCTCCTCCGCCCAGCCAGGCGCCCTGCTGGGGCTCTGTCACCCTGGGGCGGGCAGGCTCAGGTTGCAGGTGGAGGCAGCTGAGTTAGTCACCTCCCAGGTGACTGTGGGCAGGGCCCGGACGGGCTGATCTGTTCCTCGTTCCCCGCGGCGTTCGTGCCAGCCAGCCTCTCTCCCGGGGCTTAATAATTCAGGCCTCTCACCCTGCACAGGGCTGCGGGCTGGGGCCTGGGGCTTCTGCTCCCGGGCTGCTCCCCACACTTCCAGCTTGGCTGGCGGTCATTAGGCCAGCAGAGCCAAGGATGAGTTGACTCTCCTCAGCTGCACCCCAGCCAGGGAGGGGTGTTGACTGACCTTCAGCCCTTTGCCTCAGCCGCCCCCACCCCTGGGGGCTGTCTCCACAGCTCCTGTTACTACTCTCTGGCAGCCACCCAACCCCTCCCCGGGGAGGCTGGATTCACACCTCGCTGGACTCCATTCAAGGAAGGGAAGTTCTCATGGTCTCCCTCCTCCCTGCCCTCCTCCTCCTCAGGTTCCCCCCTCTCACACCCCCTACCCCAGGCCCAATCCCAGCCTCCTCACTGCTAAGTGGGGAAGCAGCTTGGCAAAGGGTAGGACTACAACCCCTCCCCTCGCTCGAGACCCCAAACTCTGCTGCAGCTGTTGTGAAAGTCCCCAGACCATCCATGTCACACTGGGGTGGGGGGGATGGTGCTGTGGCCTGAGGGTGGGGGCTGAGCAGAGATGGACCCGGTGGGAGGGGGCAGCTGCCACCCGCTGGACCTCATTCCCTCTGGAGAGGGCAAAGGGAGAGGGAGGTTCCTGGCATTCCTGGTGTGGGAAAGAGCCAGGAAAAGGGACCACTGAAAGAGCCTCCACCCCAGACCCAGGCTGGGGCTCAAGGTTATTGCCACCACACTGGGGACTGTCAGGGGTTGGTCCAGAGCAGGACTGGGTTCTGGCGGTGGAACCCCGCACGGGGAGTGGATGCAAGGCCACCACGGAGGTACTGACAGCAGCAGAAACCACCAGGTCACGTGCAGCAGGTGCGCTGCTTTCTGCCTTGGCACACGTGACTGCCAAGCAGCAGGCGGCCGTGCAGGGCCCTGAGAAACCAGGAGAGCCCAGGGCTCCCGCCAGGAGGACTCTGAGGCACCCCTGGAAGCCTCCTTACCTCTCCAAGCAGCAGGAGCCACCAAAAACGGGGCCAGAGGATTCTGTGGATCTTCAGCGAGGAAGAGCCTAAAAGACGGCTTTGCTGACGAGCACCTCTGGATCAGGTGGAAAAACACCTGTTACACAACCTTAGTTCACGTTCGACTTTCTGAAAGCCGCAGCATGCCGTTGGTGATTCGTGTGGAGATTACACTGAGCCACGGGTATCCCAGTTAGTCTTCTATCCATAGGTGTTGCTGCTAGGGAGCGGTTCCCACAGCCCAGGACGCCCCTGTGAGGTGGGATTAGCACCGAGACAACCGAGGCTCTCAGGTTAAGCGACTCCTCCTAAATGATGTGTCTCCATCTTGCATTTCTGCCAGTCATGCTTTGGACCCAAATCTAGGCTGTTGAAAAGTATGTTTCCCTGTTAAAAGTATGTTGAAGCAAGTCACAAAACACCAGGTATGGCATGATTCCATTTATACGAAATGTCCAGAACAGGCACATCTATAGAGGTAGAAAGTAGATTAATGGTTTTCCAGGTCCAGGTCTGGGGGGAAGGGTTTCTTTTCGGGGTGATGAAAAATGTTCTAAAATCGATTGTGAAGATGGCTGCACAATTCCGTGAATATCCTAAAAACCACTGAATTGTACACTTTAAATGGGTCAATTATATGGTGTGTGAATTATAGACCAATAAAGCTGCTAGAATATAAAAGTCATTCTAGCAGACTTCGACTCACAAGGTGATCTGTCCTTTGGAGCATGGACTCTACATCCAGCCTCAGGTAAGCTGTCCCCATGACCAACAGGCCCTCCTCACATGCATTTTAAAAGCTCCTCATGCAAAGTATTTTTGCCACCTACCCCCATCCTCTTCCCCCACCCTTGCTGGCGGCTGTGGCCATGGCTGAGGTTACAGCGGGGACTCGCAGAGCCCCATCCGACCCTCCACATCCACTGAGGTGGGCAAGGGCCCCACTCGCCTCATGCCTGCAGCTCCGGCTTGAGCACGGAAGGGGAATGAGCTCTTTGGGTTGTCAAGAGCATGACGGGAAGAGATATGGGCACAAAGAGGGTCCGGGTGGGGTGAGGGCATGACTATGACACCCTATTTCCACCCTAACCCCCAGACTCAAGGACCTGGAGCGATGGGCTTGCACTGTGCTTGTGGTGAAGTGAGGCCTCCATTTCCACAGAGAAGTCAACAAAAAGTCTCTCAAAGCAGTACCTCCTCTTCTTCCAGGATTGATGCTTAGGCCACTGCATGGTCTCCCTAGAAGTCAACGCACTTTAAGATGCTGATTCCCTTCTCTGTGTGGGGCCTGCAGGTGGGGGCTGGCATCTGCAGGCTGTTAGCGACCTAGTTCAGGGCTCTGAGTTCTATCTCTGAGACGGCTGCCTAGCCCAGTGGCTCTCAAAGCGTGGTCTCTGGACCAGCAGCACCTGGGAACTTGTTAGGAAAAACATCTTGGGCCCCACCCCAAACCTGCTGACCCAGAAACAGTGTTGTGTGGGCCTCCAGCTGAGCCTGTTGACCACTGGACTCGGAGAACCACTGTCTAGATTCCAAGGTCCGTGAGGCAGAGGGACAACCGCCTTGTTTTGGGGGCATGTTCTCAGCACCTAGCCGCATCTGTCTGGCATATATAAGCAGTCATTAAGATGTTGAATGAGTGAATGAATGGATGGTTCGGCAACACGTGTCACTGACTTCTTTTTTAATTCAATTTCATTGAGATATATTCACATACAGGCAGTCATACAAAGCGTGCATTCAGTTGTTCGCAGTGCCATTATATAGTTGTGTGTTCATCACCAAAATTAATTTTTGAACATCTCATTACCACACACACAAAAATAATAAGAATAAAAATTAAAGTGAAAAAGAACAATCAAAGTAAAAAAGAACACTGGGTGCCTTTTTTTTTTTTTTTTGCCCCCATTTTTCTACTTATCCATGCATATACTGGATAAAGGGGAGTGTGGTCCATATGGCTTTCCCAATCACATCATCATCCCTCATAAGCTACATTTTTATACACTCATCTTCAAGATTCAAGGGTTCTGGGTTGTAGTTTTATGTCACTGACTTCTTCTCTCCAACCAGGTGCCATCCAGGACATTTGCAAGCTGATAAGAAGGGAAGGGTGGGGATATATCTGATAATACACCCCAGCTTCTTATCAGCTCAGTTTGGTCTCTAAATTATTAAGCAGGACTCGCAGCCCATTTCATGTTTTCTTTTTAGAGAGGACATCTAGGCCCTTTGACAATTTTTTTTCTAACTTCTAGAAACAAAAACACTTCACGTTTCATTTTGGAACCAAGTCCCCCAGAACACTCCCGCCCCCACCCCACCCCACCCCCCACCCCGCCCGCCCAGCTTTCTGGCACTGGAAGGAAAGGGCGGATGCAGCTGGAAGGATGTTTTTTTTACGTTTGGGGGTTAAAATGTACCTAAATTTATTATATATCTGGCTCCCACAAGAACCAAGAAATAAAGGCTAGGCATTCTTAGAAATCCTGGAGAGGGGAAGGAGTCTCAGGGGGGTTGCGCATACCAAGAAACAGACCTGTTTGTTCCTCTTCTACAAGCAGTCAGTGGCCAAAGTCTGAGTGGCGTTTGGTGCCTCCCCTCGTCTGATTCTGGATTATGGGCTGACTTTCCGGTTCAGTGGTGCTGCCACCTTCCTCTAATGCCCCAATGTCTGGATTTTTTTTAGATGCACACCTCTCCAGACTACATGCTCTGTCACTCAACCCACTTCCCTTTCTGCTGTAACAACACATTTCAGCTGGCAAGATGCTGGCCTCAGACAGGCTGGGCACACTGCCAGGAGAGGTGGTGTCTGTTTCCAGAGCTCTCACCTTTCTGCCACTAGGCCCACCCTCAGGAGGTCACCACACTCAACTGACATGCACTGACCATCCTCTGGCTCTATCTCATCCCACACCACCACCGAGCATCCAACATCTAATCTTTTCTTTTTAGAATAAAGCCTCTGCAGTAGTATGGCCACATCTGTTGGTAGACCAGCAGGCTGCCTGCTCCACTCACTCCTTTGTTGGTCCCCTGGATTGCCAACAACCAGGGGGAAGACGGGCCAGTGCAGTGCTCTTCGTCACTCTTCTGAGTGGTCCGTTTCACTTCCCATCTTCTGCCATTTGCCACAAAACCCAAGGGCTGTCATCCAGGCCTGTTGACTATAGGTCTCAAAGCTTTGGGAAAATCCAACACAATGACTCCACTCACAGTGGTCAAGACTTCCATGAAGGAATATCCCCTCTGAATGCCCAGCCCTGAAATCTTCCAAGGAGTCTCCTCCCCTCTAATTGGCATTGACACCTCTGAATAAAAAACACAGACCAGGAAGGACAAGCAGACTTCAGACAAGGAGATAATAGAGCACTCTTAGGAGAGAGGTTCTGTAAGAAAACGAATTCATTCTTCATTCATCCCCTTAACATTTATTGGGCACTGACACCTATTATATGTGATAGACACCAGAGACACACAGATGAATGAGATATGGTCCCTTCTTCAAGGTGTTCATTATCTTGAAGAGAGACAGTCTGTCACATTACAGTGAGAAGCACCGAAACGACAGGCATCCTACTTGACCTATGGAGGGGCGCAAAGGGGAGGAGAAAGTGGCCCAGTGAAAAATGAGAAATGAAAGAGAGCATGGTGCCTTTGGGGGAGGATAAGTAGTTTGGTATGTCTAGTGAAGGGGAAAGGGTACAGGGAAAGATGCCCTGAGAAAGGGTAAGGGATCTGCTAATCCATGTGTTACAAATGGACCAAAGACAAACAGATTTTTCACAATTACTAGGTTCTTTTTAGAAGCTCTTGTACCTTTCAACTGTTAGAGGTAGGAGGGGGTTATGATCACTTCCCCCATAACTTTGTTTCTAGGGCATGCATTACAAGGAAAGCATAACTCAGACTGAACTCTGCCCTCCTTTACACATATTTATCAACAAGGAGGTACAACAAATCTCTGTCCCTTTGAGGCTCTCCAACAGCCTCCTGCATTAAATGCTTACTTAAGGCAGATGTACTAATATTCTAGCGGCAGGATTCAGCTAACCTTCCAGGAGCTAGGTGAGAGGATTCTCTGTGAAGCAGCTGCACAGGACTGAGCCAGAAGCACTATTTTAAAGGGTGTTGGATATTCAGCTTGCTGAATTCCCTCTTCATGTAAGGGCCTGATCAATATTTCTAGCCAATCCATATATCACAAGTACTTTTTTCCCCAATGAAGATGGTTTTCTAGCTATTATGGTAATTAATAAATCTCTGATACTGATCAGGATAAAGGTAATTGAAGCTAGGAGGGTTCCCTCTGGACCATTTAGAGCTGTTCAAATGGTAACACCAACCACTCCTGGAATGTTCCCCATTAGGGTACTTCAAATGTTTACTAAACCTACTGGAGTTCAGCCTAAACAAACACACACCTATGTTGCATAGTCTAGACTAAATATTATAAAGCATATTGCAGGAAAAATTAAAAACAGTCAATAGAACACTGGTAAAGAAACAATGGGGGAGTAGGCTGAATGGTTTTAAGACTTTCATTTTAGAGAGATCATTCTGACTATGGACAGTGGATTGTAGAGGGGCAAAAGGAGGAGAGACCAGTTGGAGGCAGCACTCCCAGAGAGAAATTATGAGGACATATTTGCAGTTGGTGGGAGGATAGGGAGGTAGGTACAGGAAAAAGTAGACAGAAACAGTAGATTCAAGAGCTATTGAGGGATAGAATTGAGAGAACTTGGTGAGTGATGGGCTGTGAGGGGTAAAGGACAGGGCTTGGCGGCGGGTGGATGGTGACATTCTCTGAGGCGAGAATGGGAGGAATAGTAGGTCATAGAGGGGAAAAGACAAAACGTCCAGTTGTGGGTTTGAGGTACCCGTAGTTATCACGTGGAGAGGTCCAGGGGCAGGGGCATATGTGACTGAGGATCTCCATAAAAGGGTGAAACAGTAATACTAGTATGGTCAAAAAAATAAACCAGGACCACAATAAAAATTTAGATCATAATAGTAATTACCTCTTCAGGTCATTGTGAGGAATAACAGATAATAGAGGAAAAGTGCTTAGAACAAAACCCAGCACACACTAAATGCCTGTTATCATTTATCTTTTGCTCTCTTTGACACAATGTACTGTGTTAATATTTCCTAATAATAAACAATATTTTCATACTTGGGAAATAAATGTTTGGTTGTGGAGAATTGTTTTTCATTATACTATATAATTTAAAAAACAAAACAAAACAAAACGAAAACAACCCAGGACCAGAAGCTAGAGGAGAGTCCAATAAACACCAGGCAGTGGGCCCGGGTATAATTAGAGCAGCAGCATTAAGGCAAACTGTGCCTACAGTCCCGGAAAACAAAAACCATGGAATCATTTTCGACTCCTCTCTCTTCCATCCTATATCCAATCTGTCACAAAATAGGCAGAAACATCTGAATTACACATCTCTTCATTTAGAGGGAGAGGCACCCATAATAAGCCGCAGTCTGTCTGCATGAAGCCCTCATTGACTATCTGGCTTCCAACGTCTTCCAGAATCTTCCATTCCACACCGCGTCTTAATTCCCATCACTGCCTTTCTGAAGCAGTTAGACCAACCTGCTCTTTCTCCATGCTTTTGTCCATACTCAGTCCCCTCTCAATAGCCTTTTCCTTAATCCTCTTCTCCACTACCCTAACCCCACCCTCACGCCCAAGTCCGGCCACGGTCCCACCGGCCCCTGATGGCTTCCGCGCCTCAACCAGTGATCACTCTCCTTAAAGTCAAGTCCATGGAACCCATCCTCTGAGGGCCCGCTGTGTGCCAGGCACCACTCTGGGTCCCGGGACTACCAAGGAGAACTTGACACCCACGGTCCCTGACCTCATGACATTCACGAGGGGAAGATGAAATTTAACAACTGATTTCACATTTGGATTAGGAAAGGAGCTGTGGAAGCAGAAAACAAGGGAGCTCAAACCAGTCCAAGAGGCCAGGGAAGTGAGAATGCTTAGAGCACCAGTCTCATTTAAATTACTCTAAGCCACATCCTGGGCAGGAGAACAACAGGACTGAGGAATTAACTGTCTCTTGTTTTCTCTGCTGTAAACTCATAATGAAAAACAAGCAAACAAACAAACAAAAAAAACAAAGTGTCTTCCCCTCCTCCTGAGGGACAACCAGGAGTTTAAGTCCTGGGGGATTGAGTTTTCCTTGCCCAGAGAGGTGACCTTTTTTTTTTTCTTTAAGCTGATAAAGAGCTGGTAGGAAGGCTTGGAAGGTAGCTAGAGGGGGCAGCAACCCAAATGGAGGCAAGGAAGGGGGCCATCAGTCACCCACCCTCACAGGCCCCAGGACTCACAGAGATCTGCAACCCAGGAGTGGTATCATCTCAAAGGAGGGAGACTGTGGCACCAGGGGTGGTGGCCTGAGAGCCTCCAGAAAAATGTGCCTTAGCTTGGCCCAAAAGAGGTGGAGCCCCAAGTATGGAAAAGATCATGAGGGCTGAACAAATGGGCACCAGGAGAGGCAGCCAAGGCTGGATTAAGGACTGTGGAAGGCAGGGGCTCATATGCAGCCCACAAACCAGGATATCCAAGTTCCAAAATAACTTTCACTCCTTTTGTTATTTTAAAAATTGAGTTGTTTTTCCTTATTATTACTGAATTGTAAGAGTCCTTCATATATTCTGAATATAAGTCTTTTGTCAGATATATGCATTGCAAATATTTTCTTCCAGTCTTTGGTTTGCTTTTCATTTGCTTAATGGTGTCTCCCAAAGAGCAGATGCTTCTTATATAGATAGACATAGACATAGACATAGCTATAGATATATGGATATATAAAATGTGCATTTTTAGTTCTCATGAATTTCGATTTTATAAATTCTCTTTTCTTTCATCCTAGTGCTTTTTATGTCTTGTCCAATAAAGTTTCGCCTACCACAGATCGTGAAGACCATGTTTTATTCTAAAACTTCTTATTACTTTTAACTCTAACATGCCCTTGGGGGTGACTACTTAACATTTGAAATACCTGAGGTGGTTATTTAGCAGCTCAAAAATGCTATTGAAATCTACACCAGAGGGTTTGTTAGTTAGCCTAACGGAAGTTAGAATTGCATTTTCCTTGGTAAAATCAATGCTATTTAGGATATGATGGCCAGTTAAGGGGCACCAGCAGGAGGGAGACAGGAGGCTCCATCGGCTTCTGCCTCAACCACAAGTCTGGCTGGGCCTGTGGTCAGGAGCGTGTGACATTCACCTCACCTCAGAGACAACATTTCTCTGAAGGGACCGAAAGCCCTTCTCAGGCTGGAGAGCAGGACATCACGAAGCCAGGGAACAGGGTGCTCGCTGTTTCCATGCCTGCCCCCTGGACGAGTCCGTGCATTGGGGGGCTTTGGTCTCAGGCGCACTTTCTGTAGGAGGTTGGGGTGACATTTTGCAGACCCCACACTAAACGAAAGAACCTGATGATGGCTAAATAGCCCAGTCGACTTAGCTCTGTTCACATCCAAAGGAGAAAGAAGGGAACTGCTGCGGGCAAAATAAACAGAATCATTACAGGGATATCTTCCAAACGAGAATCCTAAAGGTAGGAAGGCCACCTTCCCGGGCTTGGACTCTGTGGTCGCATCAGGTCCACGTTAGACCCGAGCCTGTATGGCTGGGAAGGGGGCTGTGCTATAGGGTAACCTCGTGCTCCCAGCTCCTCCCCAGCCCCACCACGGTGACACCTGCCCCTGATCTGGCCTTGCCCCTCTTCCACCAGAGCCCCTCTGTCAGACTCTGAATCCTCTCCATTCAGTCAGAACCCACCTCTGATTACTGCCTTTTCCTACTAATAATGTGCCTCCGGCCTTAAGGAGAGAAGTGGGAGCACAGCTGGCCAAGTGGGATGAGTCCTGTGGGGAGCCGAGGTGCAAGTTAGTGGCTCTGCCTTTGAGGGACTTGGGGAGAGACCACAGTGCAGCCATCTAGCCTTCCCGCTGGTGCTTTTTATTCATTTTTACACAAGTAATTCTTGCCATGATACACAAATCAGAAATGTGGCAAAACAAAAAAGAAAAACAAATTCCCACCAACAGACAAAGGATTCGAATAGACATTTTTCCAAAGAAGATAACAGATGGCAGATAAGTTATTATTAGCCATTTGTGAAGTGAATCACATGCACTAGGATGGCTAATATCAAAAAGGGAAAATAGCAAGTGTTGACAAGAATGTGGGGAAATTGGAATCCTCTTATACAGCTGGCAGGAATATAAAAATGGTGCAGCCGCTGTGGAAAACAGTTTGGCAGTTCCTCAAAAAGTTAAAAATAGAATTACCATATGACCCAGCAGTTCCACTCCTAAATACCCAAGAGACTTGAAAACATAAGTTCACACAAAACAAAACAAACTTGTACATATATGTTCACAGCAGCATGTGTTAAAATATTCAAAAAGTGGAAATAACCCATATGTCCATCAACTGATGAATAAATAAATAAAATGTGGTATATCCATACAATAGACTACAATTCAACCATAAAAAGGAATGGAGTATTGGTACATGCTACAGCATGGATGAACCTTGAGAACATGATGCTAAGTGAAAGAAGCCAATATACAAGGTCATATATTGTATGATATGATTCATGTGCAAAGTCCAGGCCAGGCAAATCCATAGAGATAGAAAATAGATCAGTGGTGACTGGGGGTTGGGGGGAGGGAGGAAAGAGGAGTGACTGCTAATGGATACAGGGTTTCTTTTTGGGGTGAAAATGTTCTGGAAGCAGATAGTGGTGACGGTTGCACAACCTTGTAAATATACCAAAAATCACCAAATTATACACTTTAATAAATGTTATGGGAGGTAAATTCTATCTCAATTTAAAAAATTCTATCTTACAGAAAAAACTCATAAGCAATTAATATTTAAACAGGTGTTTTCCTGTGCATATATTACATAAATATGTACTTTAAAAGTTAATATCCATGTTATTTGTTAACCTGAATTTATTGTGTAATATTTTTTAGTATCTGTCCATGTCATTAAATACAGATATATGTTGTCAAACTTTATGGCTATACATATTCATTATACTTAGAGAATTTTTTAATCTTTCTCTTTTTGTTGGATATTTAGGCTGTTTCCAATTTTTTACCATTTATCAACAGCACTCTTGAATATACATCTTAATTTACTTTTCTAATTATTCTGTTAAGATAAATTTTGAGAAGGGGGACTGCTGGATTTCTAAGGTACTGAGCGACTGCTGAATGGTTCCCCAGGCAATCTGTGTGATTTCCTTGCCTACCCACAGTGTGTGAGGAAACTCAAGTCCTCAAATATTCTTCAACACTGAGCACTTTCGCTTTTTTCATCTTTGCTTACTTGTAGGTGGAAAAGTAGCACCACATTCCTGTTTGATTTCTAACCACTTTTGCTGCCTTCCCTTTTCTTCCTTTCGAAGATGATTTGACACTGCATAGTCATATTTCATTTTCTAGAGTCCCCAACCCTCCTAAGCCATCTTCCTTTTTAGGAAAAATCTATATTATCTAATATATATTTATTTATTGAATATCAATTGCATATGTATTCATTTAATTTATTAGTTATGGAATTTTTATATTTGTTTAAGTATTGATTAAATGTCCATTTTGCTGTGCCCTTCCTTACTCTTCATAGCACCCTGGAAGCTAGGTGTCATACGCCTTTTACAAATGAGAAAACTGAGTCTCAGAGATCATTGACGCTGTCAGTGACAGAGCAGGGATTCATACCCATGGCTGTCTCATTCTAAAGTTCCCACTCTTTCCATTCAGGACACAGGAGCATGCCTATCTTTTCCCTGAACTTTTTGAAATCTCCCTTCCTGAAGTCTAGGGTGCACTTACTATACGTCACATGCTCTTCCCTGGATAGCCAGGCACAAGCTCATTCCTCCTTGTTGGTCGGAATTTGATTTAAGGCAACAATTCCCTTGATGCCTCCCACATCCAAGAGAGCATCGAGACCTCCCCTGTCCACGGATGCCCAGGCCTGAAGTGAGTCTGTCTGGGCAAGTGAGCACCCCAAGTCTATCCATCTGGATGATCGTCATTGGAAACCAGCTTCAACAAAGCCTGAAATTCATAGTCAAAGGTCCCCCCCAGAAGCTGAGGGCCACAGGATACCTAAAAATTGATGAGGTTCCTTTTAACAGTGAGGTTTTCCCAAAGGTGCCCCACCAAAATGTTGATTTTCTGGTGCATTTGGCAATTTCCCAGAGCAACTCAATCAAAGACCAAGGCGTATCTAACATTGATTTGGTTCCTGAGCTTACAGAATTCCTGTGACTGAAATGGGAATGGCTGTAGTCAGTTTGCAAAGCTGGTGCAGAACAGGGAGTTGAGTAGGTATAAAAGGAATAGACTCCTGTGTGATGGGCAGTATGTCTTCATACCACCAGCTCATTTGACCTTCCAACAGCATGCTAAATCGACCTGGGTAGGTCCTTCTAATCCCATTTAATAGATGAAGAAATTGAGGCTAAAAGTTAAAAGTGCCTTGAGGTCTCACTGATGGTAAGAGGCACAGCCTGGGCAGGGCCAGATCTTCCACCCCCAGGCCACTACCAGTTGCAGATCCTTGCCTCCTTTCCTATATCTTTGCTACAGTCCCCCAGGCTTCTCTCATCATTTACTCACTTCCCAGACCTGGGGCTTTTGGGTTTGGAACTCCCTTCTGATTAGTCTCCTTTTGGCACATTTCACTTTTTCTGATTATCTACTGCTGAATAACAAACCATCCCAAACACCATAACCATTTCATTGTGTTCACAGATTCTGCAGGTTGGGAATTTGGGAGGGCACTGCTGGGGTGTTTTGGCTTCTGCTCTGTGATGCCTGGAGCCTCATCTGGGGAGACTCAGATAGCTAGGGATAACTCCAAGGATTATGT
The DNA here is from genome assembly GCF_015220235.1 of Choloepus didactylus. Classification (NCBI taxonomy): domain Eukaryota; kingdom Metazoa; phylum Chordata; class Mammalia; order Pilosa; family Megalonychidae; genus Choloepus; species Choloepus didactylus. The sequence continues at coordinate 29,653,219 of NC_051323.1, forward strand.
GCGGAAATCATCTGGAGGTGCTTGGTTCAATACAATATCCACTAGCCACACATGGCTATTTAAATGGCAATTTAAATTAATTAAAATTAAGTACAATTTAAAAGTCAGTTTCTCTGTGCATTAGACACATTTCAAGGCTCAAAAGCACATGCATTTAGTGGCTATTGTATTGGACAGTACAGATAAAGAACATTTCCATCATTGTGGAAAGTTCTGTTGGACAACCTGCTCTGGAGGCTTCTTCCCTCACATACCTGGCACATGGGCAGGGAGGACTCAAAAGCTGGGCCCAGCTGGGATCTCTGATTGGAGCACTTGCCTGAGGCTGGGGTTTCTCACAGCATGGCAGCTGGTTTCCCAGGAGTGACGTCCTGAGGAGGAGCACCTGCAGAACAAGACCAAGGCAGAAGCTTCAAGGCTTCTTCTAACCCAGCCTCGGAAATCATGCACATTCCTTCTGCCACATTCTACTGATTGCCTATGAATAGGGTTGCCAGCTAAAATACGAATATTGCATGGACATACTTACACTAAAAAATTATTCAGTGTTCATGGAAATTCAAATTTAACTGGGCATCCTATATTTTTAGTTGCTATCCTACATGTGAGTTACTAAACCCAGTCAGATTTAAGCAGGGGAGAATTAAATCTAACTTTTGATGGGGGATTGGCAAGGTCACATTGCAGAAGAGCATGTGGGATGGAAGATAAGTTGTGGCCATCCTTGGGGAATACAATCTGACTCATGCTGCCAAGTGGGTCCTCTCAAAGTTCAGCCTATAGACTTTCATGGCTCTCCACCACCTACAAGATGACATTCAAATTTCATGGCCTGGATGGATAGAATCGGGAGAAAGGATATTCTTTTATCTTTGTCCTCTTCATCAGAGCTTTGAGGCCAACAGTCTTCAGTAGCTTGAAGCTCTATTGACAATGGTCATTTGTCTCTGCTAACCCCATGGTCAAAATAAATTACAAAGAATGATGACAGACATCCCGTAGTACCACTGTAGACAATGTTTTCCCTAAAGTAAGGCCATCTGAGAGGACAGTATGCTGGGGCACACCGAGTGAGTCAATGGTGAAGGACCTTTTGTTAGGGACAAATAGCTCCCTATCTGGAGTTCCTAAAGGTCCAGCTTGGCAGGAGAGACTCTCCTGTGCACACCTCTCTATAATCCAGTGAAGAGAGTATGAACGATAATGCCATGGAAGAGATTACCCCCTCTTACCAACACCAGGTACATGTATACCTTGCACAACAGCTGGTATCATCAGGTCTTCTGGAGATATGGCTGTCCCGCTGAGGCCTGTAAGAGTGAGGCTGGGACTTTTCAAGAGTGATGTCATTCTGATTGTCAAGTCCCAGCCAGCCTGGAGAAGAATATATCCTCTCTCTCTCAATTTGGATGTCAAGAGTCTGGGACGTCCTGAGAGTCTGGGAGAGTGCTTTTGGGTGGAGAATGTTAAGATGGTATACTCCATGTGGAGACAGTTAAGAGCTAGGAATTCAGGACCTTTCCAAATTAAAAGTGACTTTGAGCTCATCCATAACATCATTGAGAATCTAGACATGATCTCTGCTTCTTTTCCTTTCCTTTGAACATATGGGGAGAGGGGGTGGGGACCAAAAATGGAACAGCAGTATCACCATAGACCTTTATATTTTTCTATGTATTCTATACTCTCTCCAAAGAACAATGAATATGCATTTGTTTTTATAATAAGAAACACAAACCATATTTTAAAAAAATAAAAAAGGAGGAACAGGCTATCAACAGAATTCCTAATTAAATAGAAGATAAACTAGACAGCCATGACTCGTAGTCACAGCTGATTGCTTAACCCATTGCCATTTCCTCTTCTTTCTTGATAACATAAACCTGATTTGATTCAGGAACAGTATGCCCAACCCAAGAATTTTAATCATAATTAGTCCAAGGCTATCATGGTAAGCTCAACCTCTTTGCCAGTAATGGGTCTAAAAGTGGGCATTTGGACCATTTCTGGCCAATAAGACTCATGTTCAGTCTGTTAGGGAAGATTTTTCTCCTTGATTTAAAAGAGAGAGAGAGTCACAAGAGAAAGTCCTTATGTCCCCATCCTCAACCTTCACGCTTAGAATGCTGTCATGTGGAAACAATACCTGGTGCTACAGTAGACATCTTGCAACCACGAGAGGAGACATTGCCAGCATGCTGACATGGCATGAAGTAAAGATGAGAAGAGTTCAGACCTTCATAACATCAGCAAGCCCCCAAACTAACCCTGAAATTGCCTATTACTGGACTTGTTATATAAAATAATAAAATGCCTTTATTGTTGAAGCAATTTTAGTTGGTATTGTCTCAGGTGGTTGAAGCCACTGGAAGAGCTAAGGAAAAGCCACGTTAGGTGGGACACATCAAGTATTATGTTCAAAATATTTAACAACTGGTTCATAATGGGCACAAAATAATCCAAAAGGGCACTGGTCCAGTCAGAATGGACATCAGTTATAAACAACTGATATGCCCATGCTAATGTGTCCCAGCCACCACAGTCCCAGACATTCCATCTTCATTCAAGTCTCTTCAAAGAGAAGTTAATGTCTCCTTATATATCTCCTTTTATTAGGGAGGGAAACTGTTCCCAGAAGCCCTGTTGCAGAATTCCCATCAAAATACATTGCCTAGAACATGACCATCCAGAAACCAATTACTGGCAAAGAGGAATAGAATTAATGTTATTGGCTTATACCAATCAGGGTAATATCCCAGTGCTGGGAAGGGCCCACTTTCCCTGAGCACAGCACCTCCTGATACCTGAACAAAATCAAGGTTCTATTGGCAAGAAGGAAGGGCAAAATATCTATTGGGTAGCAACCAAGAGGGCCTTCCACAAACACCCTGCATATCCATCTTTGTGTATGTGTGCAAGTATATTGATAAGACAAAGTCCTCTAATAGGCTTGCTGGGTCACAAGGGTATGTTCATTTACAATCTTGACAGATACTGCCAAATTGTCCTCAGAGAGGCTTTAACTCTCCCACCCCTAGTGGATAGGACAGCGCTTGGGTTCCCCATAATGTTTTGAGCCCAGTGCCACCCTTATGGTGGCATAGATTGGGGGATGTAATAAAATCAGCAGTAGGATCAGTAGCAGAAAGGTCCACTTTAAGAAGTAAAAGAAGAACCCTTGAGACGGGAAGGCGAACAGACATTCCTCTTTGTCTTCCTTGAGTTTCAACCATCCCTGGGTTTCTTTTCCCTTAATTACCCAGTCGGGTCATGGTGGCTCTGAGACTCCACTGTTCCCTTGAATTCTCTCTCTGACCTAAGTGAGGTTGACAGAGCAGTCCTTTGCTTCCCCTGATTAAAAAAAGTTTTCCAAAATTTGGAAATTCAGCAAAAAGATTACTTCATGCCCTTTCAAAGTCACATGACTGAGTATTGTATAAGAACCTGCCTAAGAGTCATCTGATTTTCTAAGGGATGTAACTTTGTTTGACCTGCAATTGATTAGAACAGACACTGTAAAGTTAGATTTAATCTGCAAAATGAGTGATAAGTTTTACAAGCAACTTTTTTTTCTGGTAAGGATATAAAAGATATCTCTCTGGAAGAAAAGCTAAACCCTTACTCATAAGGACATTAGCCTGTTTTCTATATAATTTAGCCATCTTTTCTTTTTTTTCACTGCCTATATATACCTCCATCTATTTTCCTTCAAACCAGCTTTGCCGTCATGCTGGTTCTCTCATCAGTGAGCTAAATACATCTTTAATCAGCCTCACTATATGTTCATATAAGAGTTGGGTTTTTAACCCATGGAAAAGTATACTTTTACACCTTTAGTCCAACCAAAGCAGGCTTGCAAACAGTCTCTGTTAAATATGAAAGATGAATAAATGCAATAAATAGAGGGAATTTAAGAAGCAATAAAACAGCATGGCTTACGAAGTGGTGGCTGCTAATCTTATCACAGTTACCTTGTAACCTGGGCACCAAAGATAACAAGTGGCTGCTGCACAGATCCTCCTGGGGTCCCTTCCTAGCTCTTCACCATCTGAACAGACAGTGCCCTCTGCCCAACTGCCACCTCCAGGCAAGCTGATGCCTGCAGAGTTAGACCACGAGGGCTTCCAAATCTGCCATCCACATGATTGACCCCGTTTTGAGATTTGGGGATTGACTTTTCCCCATCTGGTGGGCAGGACTGCGAGATTGATAATGGGCGTGTCCTCTCTCTTCTGGACACTCTCCTTGCCTCCTACCCTAATCCCCCGCCGGCCCCAACCCAGCTGTGGGACTTGTGCTCTTCCAGCACTGAACAGTCGCACCGCACCCCTACTGCATGTGACTCACATGTGAGCTGGGAAGTCCAGGGCCTCAGCAAGTCACCCTTTCCTTTAACGTTTGCATCTAAATGGCTTGCTTGGGTTTCCTTTCTCCGGGCCGTCTCTCACTCCAATCTCCTGTCTCCCACCGAGCTCTCCTTCTGGGTACTGGGGCTGTTAGCTCTGCCCAGAGGAGAAACCCAGCTTCTTCCTGACCCCCAAGGTCATCACTACCCAACGCTGTTGTGTGTAGCAGATATTTATAAAGGTTTGGAGAGGGGCTCCTTTATAGCACTGTTCAGCCAACATTATCACATTTAATATTAGACTCTGCAACGTCCCTGCCTTCCCAAAGATCCTGCTAGCCCTCCCTTCCCCGCCTCGTGGACTGCCTCCCCAGTGCTAACCCGCCCTCTCCCCCTTCCTCTCAGCCTCTCCGTATTTCCCTCCCTTCCCTGCCCTGCCCTCAGGCCCTCTCCCTAGGACTGTCTCTGGGAATTCACAACTGAAAACTCTTCCCACCTTACTGGACAGGGCATGTCTTCTCCCTCTTTGTGCAGTCCTGGCCCATTCTGCCCACAACCCGAGGAGCTGTTCACCTTTAACAGCCCAAAGGGCATCAAAGTACTTCCTAAGCAAAGAGCCGTTTCTCCTCATAAAATATGACATTTCTCTAGAATGGGAATGGGAAGGTGGTGGCGTATTGTAAAAAAGCAAAATTTTCTTCTCCCAGCACACACAGGAAAGAATAATACATATATATAGAAAAATGGAGGGAGGGAAAAGGGAATTTTTTTTTTCTCTGACACAACTCTAGGGAAACTACCCCTAAATTTACCATATTTATATTCTCACTCTCAGAGCCCCCGAAAGAGCTGAATTAAAAACGCCCCTCTAGAAGAGAACCATATTTTTCAAAGTAAAGGGTAAACCTCCCTGGCACAGGGAATTCATATCCTACTTATATAGACTTATAGAGACTACACTGCAGACACGCACTGAAGGCTCTCAGCTCTGCCGGGAAATGCCCCGGTCCCAGGGAGGGACCCTCAGCAGCAGCTGAAGTGGGCAGCACTGAAGCAGCCCCAGGAAACCTGCCGAGACAGCAGCGTGCTCCCACGTGCACATCACCTCACAATCTCCATACTGCAGCCAGCAGAGAAATCGAGGCGCAGTTAAGCTGCATGTTGTAATTTCTTTTTTTTAATTCATTTTTATTGAGATATATTCACATACCATGCAGTCATACAAAACGTACATTCAGTTGTTCACAGTACCATTATATAGTTGTGCGTTCATCACCAAAATTAATTTTTGAACATTTTCATTACCACACACACAAAAATAATAAGAATAAAAATTAAAGCGAAAAAGAACAATCAAAGTGAAAAAGAAAACTGGGTGCCTTTTTTTTTTTTTGCCCCCATTTTTCTACTCATCCATCCATACACTGGACAAAGGGGAGTGTGGTCCACATGGCTTTCCCAATCACATTGTCACCCCTCATAAGCTACATTTTTATATAATCATCTTCAAGATTCATGGGTTCTGGGTTGTAGTTTGATAGTTTCAGGTATTTACTGCTAGCTATTCCAATTCATTAGAACCTAAAAAGGGTTGTCTATATTGTGTGTAAGAGTGCCCACCAGAGTGACCTCTCGGCTCCTTTTGGAATCTCTCTGCCACTGAAGTGTATTTCATCTCCTTTCACACCCCCCTTTTGGTTAAGAAGATGTTCTCCGTCCCACGATGCCGGGTCTACATTCCTCCCCGGGAGTCATATTCCACGTTGCCAGGGAGATTCACTCCCCTGGGTGTCTGATCCCACGTAGCGGGGAGGGCAGTGATTTCACCTTTCAAGTTGGCTTAGCTGGAGAGAGAGGGCCACATCTGAGCAACAAAGAGGCATTCAGGAGGAGGCTCTTAGGCACAATTATAGGGAGGCCTAGCCTCTCCTTTGCAGCAACCGTCTTCCCAAGGGCAAGTCCTGTGATAGAGGGCTCAACCGATCAAACCACCAGTCTCCTATCAGCACATCAGCATGCATGTTGTAATTTCTTAAAATAAAATAAAACTTCCTAATTTTGAGTTTCATCAAGTCTTCATTTAGTTTTGCAATATTGTGCATATGTCCTTTCCTTTTGTACGTTGTCTCAACTTTGGCCCAGCTTTCAGGACACTTCCCTTTGCACAGAGAGGCTGGCCTAGGAAGCTCCATGTGAACCCCTCTGCTGACTTGGAATACTGGGGAGGTCACCCAACAATGCCCCATTCTCGGCCTTTGGGGCAATTTCTTCTATTCTATTCCTAGTCGTGTGATGTGACATGAGAACAAAGAACACCAGCTGCTATTTAAGTTCTGCAAAGTTCCCTCTGTCATTCATGACTAGAGATAGGAAAGCATTTTAAAAATTACTACCCTTGTTTTTAAAGGTTTTAAAAAGTACTCTTGGGGCACTTCATTAGAAAAGTGAGTAGTAACATTCTTCTGAATTTCAGAGTTTCTGCAGAATGGCCTGCTTTTGGAGAAAAAGAAACTCATGCTAGAAACAGGAAGAGGATGACAGTACGTTTCTCTCTGTGGTGATCTAAAAAGATCACAGAATGCTCTGTGCTAAAGCTTAGGAATTAAAAATGCACAGTGACTTTCTTTCCACCCTTTTATATCTCCATTTATAGATGATGACTCATAAGAATGCTCCGTCACTGAAAAAGCATGAAAATCAAAATTCACCATGGCATATTATTATTACCACTAGGAAAATATGTAGTGTTGAGAGTGTGGGTGATTCTTTTTCCTTTGGTCTTTTCTTTTCCTTCCCCAGGTTGTTACAATGTCGGTTGTACAACCATTTATTAGAACAATAGTAAATAGTAACGCTAGCTATCCTTTGTTGAGTTCTTGGTGTGTGCCGGCAACTTGCCAAGTGCTTCACATGTTATATCACTTTTAGTTCTCACAAAATTCCCTTGAGGTAGATATTATTATTATCCATGAGACAACGAAAAAATCTGAAATGTTACATTATTTATTATGGTGTCCCTGCTCTTCACCGTCTAAGAAGGTAGATTCCTTTAAAGAATGCTTTATTTTCCTTGGTGGAGATGCTGTTAGGGACAGGAATTGGAGAAGCCAAGAGAAGAGGCTAAATGAGCTGTGGAGACCCTGAGGGCCTGGAGAGAGGTGGGCAGGTTATGGGGTAGGTAGGAAGAGTAGGAAGAGGGGTAGAGGGATGAAGGGTTGGGAGGAGCCTGGCAAGGGCAGGCACGGTGTAGGAGCGGGGTCAAAGAGAAAAGGAAGAGAGTGCCATGGCTGCTGTCGAGGGGAAAAGAATTTTGAGAAAGGGTGGGCTACGGAGGAGTATCTGATACGTGAAGCATTAACTCCTTCTTCCATATGCCCAGGAAATCCTCAGTACAGGATCTGCCATAGTCTAAGACACCACTGACTACTATGCAACACAATCAATGGCAAGAAACATCTTTATTTTATGTGCCAGTAAGAAAGAAAGAAAGAAAGAAAGTTGCCAATTATAATTACAAGACCCCATTAGTTGTAAGATGCATCCCAATTTCAGAGAATTAAAATGTGAAAACAAAATGCTCTTAGAATTGATCAAATGCAGCACATTATTCTTTAATCCTTTCTCAGTCAGATTTACGTCTTTTTGTTTGTTTGTTTTAATGCATGATAATCCTGCAAGGCCAGATCTGAGCTGCTCCGAAAGGCTCAGTTATGTTTGAGTTATACTCATTTTACAGATGTGAAATCAGGTCTCAGAGAGGCTGAGTAACTTACCCATCAGCTCACAGAAAATGAACAGGAAGCCGAGTCTGCAACTTAAGCCAGTTCAATTCCCAAACCTGTGTACTTCACAGTGCTATATACTTTTTGATAAAGACAGAGTCAGTAGTTTGACAGGATTTTTATTATATCTGTAGATATTAAGAACAATAACTACTTTTGAATTAAAAAATTAAAGTTTACATAACATCTCTTACATGTTGTTTTGATTAAGGATCTCCTTCCCGGTCTGGAGCAAAAGGTGAGGAATAGTGACACAGGCTTTGTGGCTTAAATATCTCAAAAGATTGTGAATCAAAGAAGAATAGGGGGGTTAATGCCAGAATGTCCATCAGTGGGTGTCTAAAATCAGAGCAGATTCTACAGCGCTCATTGAGCAAGAATTTTTTTTCAGAGCCAACAAAAGGAAGGCCTTGTAGTGCTTCACAGAAAGAGAAGACGGTCAAACTCTAAGACAAAGACCCATTATGCAAAATGTAAATGGATGAACAATCATAAACCTGGGAAAAACCTTTCAACCTCACTAATAATTGCAAAAATTCTGGCTTCTTTGGTTCCATACCAGGCACTTGACAACACAGCTTTCCCACACAGACTTGCCCTTCGGCAGCCTGCTGGGTCTTTGCTTGTGCCCATCCTCCACCACCTCTCTGCTATCAAAACCCTTCAAGGTGGGATCAAAAGCTGCCTTTTCTGTCAATCCCTCCCAAATCCTCTGTTAGAGATTGGACCATGCTCCCCCCCAAAACAAGACATGTTCAAATCCTAACCCTTGGTTCTGTGGGAGTGGACTTGTTTGTAAATACAATCTTCAAAGATTCCATTAAGGTGAGGCCAAATTGAGCCAGGGTCAGTTTTAGTCTTATATATCTGGAGTCCTTATAAACAAAAGAGATTTGGACACCACAGTAGAAGCCACAGGAAGAGACCAAAGGAGACAGATCACCATGTGGCAGAGGCAGAGATTGATTGCCAGCAAGCCACCACCAGAACGCTAAAGACTTCACAAGAATGCATGGGCTGACGAGACCTTGATTTGGGACTTCTAGCCTCCAAAGCTGTGAGTCAATAAATTCCTGTTGCTTAAGCCAACTACTGTGTGGAATCTGTTATAGCAGCCCTGCAAACTAATGGAAACTATTGTACGATGCCATCTCTCAGCTAGACTATCAGCATTCTGTGTGTAGCCCTGAGGCATTGTTTGCATGTTCATTGGCTTATTTTTAATGAGATCATATTCCTAACACTTGAGCACAGTGCCTGATACAAGAGGAGGAAACAGATCCAGAGTGAGGGCTCCTAGTTCATGGTAGAACCTGGGAGGAATTGAGAACTGTGACCTCAGTCCTCCATGGAACACCAGCTTTCCAACAGCTATTCCTGATAACAGTAATCACCACCACAACAAACAAACAAACAAACTTAGTGCATAAGAAATAAAAGGAAACCTGGAAAGGGAAATGTTCTCTTTCTTTTATTCCTCAACTTTTATTATGGAAATTATCAAGCAATCAAAAAAGTTGAAAGAATAGTAGAGTGAACTTCATCTATTCTCATCAGTTGTTAACTTTTTGCCGCCACCACCCCCCCTTTTTTTGGCTGAACAATTTGAAAATAAATTGCACATCAAGACACTTTACCCCTAAATACCTGAGCATGTATCTCCTAAAAAGGACATGTCCTAAGGATATTCTCCTACATAACCACAAAAATATTATCAATAATATTAATAATTTCCTAACATCATCCAATATCTGGTTCATATTTAAATTTCCCCCAATTGTCCCCTCAAAATGTATTTTACAGCTGGGTTTTGTTTTGTTTTGCCAACTAGGATCCAATTAAGGTTTATACATTACATATGGTAGTTCTTTATCTTAAGTCACTTTTAATATAGAACATTCCCCCAATGGTTTTTATTGTATATAACATTGACTTTTTGAAGAATTCAGGCCATTTGGCTTATAGAATTTCCCCCTGACTGATTGTGTGTATGTTTTTGTGCATGTGTGAGTGTGATACAGTTTAATTTATCGTTCTATCCTGTGTTTCCTATAAATTGGAAGTTGAGTGATTCAGGTTTAACCTTTTCTGGTAATATGTCACAGATGATACTTTATACCTCCTAGGAGAGCCCATCAGAATGCAGAATGGACATGCCAGGTGTCCCACTGTTCTCTCCTAGAGACCAAGTTGGGTCACATGATTAAAGGGTTGATCACCAGTCTCTCCTTTGCAATTAACAAATAACTTCCTTGCAGAGCAATGCTTTGGCACCATGCAATATCCTGTTCCGTCCTATTCATTTTTGTAGCCCTCAGTTCCTATCATAGGCCCCATCCACTAGATGAATGAGACTATGATTGCACATAAGTACCCAAACCTCAGCAAGTTGCTTCCTAATGGATTGTTCTGGAGTAAAGGAGACCCTGCAGTGCTGAGAGAGAAGGCAGCACCAATCCCTGCAGCAGGGGCTGAGGGGGAACAAAGCTTTCTCTGCCAGTGCTTCAGGCTGAGTTCCCAAACCCAGGCTAAGGGCTCAGAAGGAGCTGCCTTCTTCCAGAGACTGCTGGGGGAGGCTACCCTAAGCTTGGTAGAAGCCAGAGAAACAAAATTAGAAAAAGCTGTCATTTCAAAACGGGGAACAATTTTTTGTTTTGCAATAGGTGAAGACTCAGAAATCTCTCTTTGTTCTGGGAAAACCATCTGCCTGGTTCATTAATGTTATGCAAATGTTATACAGGAAATGTTTGAGCTGAATTGTTTTCTGTAATAATGTAAGCAAGTATTGATGCATTTGTAGAGTCAAATCTCTTTAGGTTTTGTTCCCTCAAGAGATGTGTGTGTGTGTGTGTGTGTGTGCGTGTGCGTGTGCGTGTGTGTGTGTGTGTGTGTGTGTGTGTTTTGCCTGAGTATGGTTTGAAGATTCTCCATGCTTGGAAGCTGCTGCTAGTTCTGGAGAAGGGTGGAAGAGGTGACCTAGGAAACGGTGGCCTGTACACAGTCCTCGCTGTTGTCCCGAGGGCACCGTCCACAGAAGCCTCTTCAAGTCAGGTGCAAGAATAGGAGCAGACTGGCTTCTGGGAAGACTGGAGGCACACTGAAGATCATCTTATCTGGCTATGAAGGTAAAATGTGCCCTCATTGCCATACCAGTTTGGTGAAGCATTACAAAATTCCCCTTACACCAATTTGCATACACAAAGCAATGTGGACACAGGAAGTAAGTGGCCATAAATGTAAAAGATGCAGAAAAGGGGCATTCCCTTTCACGGGCAGCTTTGAAAGACAATGAAAGAGCACAAGTTGGTGCCAGATCCCTTCACATTTTAAACAACAAAGACTGTCTTCTTTAGCAGCCCTGGAGGGTAGCTATTTAACATAGTGTTGTTAAAATAGATGAGTATGAAATAAATGGCAGTTCTGTCACCTGCTGACTTTGATGCATTAGCAGTGGGTCAGCCTTTGATCATATCAGAGTGGATCCCCTCACTGCGATAAATGCATGATCCTAAAGCTTCCTGATTCCTGGAATCCCAAAATACCTTAAACCTCTTGGCAATAAAGTTTGGGGAATAACCCACAAACCTCCACTTATCTCAAACCAATCATGAGCCACCTCCCAAGTCCCCAGGGACAACACATTCTGGGGAATCACCCTCTGCGGGGTCTTGTGTAGCCCTGTGACTGATTCCGCATAGGGGCAGGGAAGGGGGCAGGTGTAGTCATAGTAAAGGGCTGAGGCCCAGAAATCTTGTGTCTCTTGTAGTCTGTCCCTCTTAGAAGCCGCTGTCTTGATAGCACCCTCCCCCATATGTGCCACCCCCCAATTGTTCATTTCTCCAAATGATTGAGACTTCAAATTGACCTTGATTTCATGGCATATGGCTGATATGCATGCTTGTAGTTTGGAATGGTGACTTTCTAATGTCACAGAAAATGGAGGTATCCATTTTATTTTCCTTTAAAAAAATTTTTTTTAGTTTGATTTTGAAGAGGAGAGTGAAACAAATGGTTTTATTCATCACCTCTAAAAGTTTTCTTGTTATTTTTTTCCTATGTTCTTGAGTTAATGTTTTCTTCAGCCATGTCTCACAGTTCTTGTCCTTTCGTAAAAACCTTTTGAGGCTATAGATTGTCTTTTTTTTTTGCATTTTTAATGATGGAAAAAAATATCTAAAAAAAAAAAAATTTATCTTCTGGAAGAACCACTTGTTTTTGCCCGTCTTATACCTCTCCTCAAATTTGACCTTGGCCTCACGCCAGGCCTTATGTTTAAGAGCAGGGTCTCTGAACACATCCTTGTTGACAACGGTTTTGTCCAAGGGAATATCCACAGAGTACCTTGTGGGCATGAGGTTTATTGTAGTTATGAACTTTCACAAAAGACTTGATCTTTGATCTCTTAGCGATTTTCTTCTTGCCCATGGCAGCTGTCACTTTGCGGGGATAACGGCTGATTCCAGCTACCAAAGCATGGCTGTAGGGGCGGTCTGAGGTGCCATCATCAATGTTCTTCACGATGACGACTTTACATCCCGAGTAGTGTCCGGCCAGCACCAACACCACCTTCCCGGGTTTCATAAACTTGCCCATTTTGACAGCAAACACTGATGCCTATTATAGATTGTCTTCTAATTGAAGCTTTGGTTGCAACTCACCAGTTTTGACATGTAGTATTCTCATTGTCATTGGTTTTCAAAATAGTTTGTACATTTAGTTTTGTTTGTTTATTTATTTCAAGAGTTATTTACAAGGAAGTTTTTAGATTTCTGAGAGAGCAGGATTTTTTTTACTATTTCATTTGTTGTTCATTTTTTATTTTATTGTATCATGGTGCTAATGTGCCCTCTATAACTTCTAAATTCTGTTTTTTGCAATTTGTTTCGATTTCTTGATGAATACATGGTTAATTATTGTCAATTTTCCTTGAGTGTGTGAAAAAAAAGTAAGTTCTCTGATTGTTGGTTACAAAAAGTACATAAAACATTATAACTGCTATATAATATAATTATTATATGTTATATAACATATACATTATATATAATTATATAATATATGTTAAATAGAGCAAATTATTTATATTATTCAAGTTCTCAAACTTTTGGTCTTAGGACCCCTTTACAGTTTTAAAAATTTTATTTATATAGGTTGCATGTATCAATATGTACTATATTAGAAATTAAAACTGAGAAATGTTTTAAAATTTAAAGACAAAAATTATAGACTTTAAAGGTAAAAATAATAAATACATTAGATATGAACAAAAGTAATATATCTTTGTGAAAATTACTATATTTTCCAAAATCAAAATCAATTTACTGAGAATAGAATTGTTTTACATGTTCTCAAATCTCTCTTTTTTTAAAATAGAATTTATTTTTTAGAAGAGTTGTAGGTTTACAGAAAAATTACAGAGAAAGTACAGAGTTCCCACATACCACTCTCTTCCATTTCTCCCTATCATTAACATTCTAAATTAATGTGGCACATTAATTCAATTGATAAGCCAATATTATTAGAATTATGTCATTCACTAAAGCCCATAGTTTCCATTAGGGTTCACTCTTTGTGTTGTATGGTTCTATGGATTTTTAAAAATTGTGATAACATTTATACAACATAAAATTTCCCATTTTAACTACATTCAAATATAGAATTCAGTGGTATTATTTATCTTCACAACATTGTTCTACCATCACCGCCATCCATTACTAAAATCTAATTGTGGTTTTAATTTGCATTTCCCATATGACTAATGACATTGAACATCTTTTCATGTACTTATTTGTCTTCCTTATACCTTCTATGGTGAAGTTTCTTTTCAAATTTTGCCCATTTTTAAATTGGGTTGTTTGTTTTCTTATTATTGAGTTTTGAGAGTTCTTTATATATTCTGGAGGCAAGTACTTTATCAGATATATTCCTTGTAAATATTTTCTCATAGTCTGTAACTTGTCTTTTCATTCTTTTGACAGTATCTATCAAAGCACAAACTTTTAATTTTGATGAAGTCCAATTTATCAATTTATTCTTCTATGGATTGTATTTTTGCTATCATATCTAAGAAATCTTGGCATAATCAAAGGTCACAAAGATTTTCTCTTGTTTTCTTGTAGGAGTTATATAGCTTAAGGCTTTACATTTAAGTCCATGATTGGTTTTTAATGACTGACTTGAAATTTATCCTGGTATATAATGTGAAGTATAGATCCAATTTTATTTTTTCAGATGGCTATTGTGATAGGCTAAATAATGGTCCTCCAAAGATATTCATGTTCTAATTGCCAGAACCTACGAATATGTTGCCTTAAATGGCAAAAGGTACTTTGCAAGTGCAATTAAGTTAGGGATCTTGAGATGGGGAGATTATCCTAGATTATCTGGGTGGGCCTGATGAAATCACAAGAGTCCTTAAAAGGAGGCAAGAAAGTCAAAGGCAGGGAAAGGCAATGTGATGACGGAAGCAGAGATTGGAGTGATGACACCACAAGTCAAAGAATGCAGGCAGCCTCTAGAAGCTTAAAGAGGTAAGGAAGTTTCTCCCTTAGAGCCTCTAGGAGGAACCAGTTCTGCTAACCCTTGGATTTTAACTCTGTAAGACTCACTTTACATTTCTGAACTAAACCATTGTTTGTGGTAATTTGTTACTGCAGTGATAGGAAACTAATAAAGTTAAATTGGGTTGTTTGCTTTCTTATTATTGAGTTTTGAGAGTTCTTTATATATTCTGGATATAAGTGCTTTATCAGATATATTCCTTGCAAATAGTTGTCCCATGGTTTGAGATAGCAACTTTATCCTAGGTGTGAATGTGTTCTGGCAGGTGGGATGAGAACAGAAGTGACAGGAGTCACTTCCACTTTTTGCCTTTGAAAGGAAACCACAAGTTCAATGTGGCAGGGCAGCCTTTCTGGCCCTGGGCTGCTCAACAACCTCAGGACTGTTTCATGAAGGAAAAAGAAATGTCTGTGTAGTTTAAGTCTTTGATTTTGATTCTCTTTTGCACTTAGACGTGGAGCACGACTGTCACAAAACCGTAAACACATAGCATGTGCATAGGAGTTGGGTGGCAGAGAGTAAGGTACCAATATTACAGATGAAAAAGCTGGTGGCACTTATGCCAGGACAAATTTTTGGTAGGGGACTGGAGTAGATCCAGGCTTTGTGGCCCTCTTGAGAGAAAGAACACAAACTTCCAAAAACACAAAAACACTTACTTAAAATAAAGAAAGTTGCAACAAATTAACAATTTTATAAAGCTTACGAATACGACAAAAATCACAAAATCCAGAAAAATTGCACAATATTTTCATCAACTGCCTGACACTCCTCTAGAATATTGTTTTCCTACATCTTTCTTCCGCACACTCTCTGATCACTACTCCATATTACTTTGTAATATAATTTTCTTTAGAGAGATTAGAAAGATAATTCAGCCTTTCCTCTAGCATGGTTGATCAAAGTTTGCTTTTCATTGACAGGTTTGGAAAGTTTGTTTCAGCTTTCCAACTTGTTACTGGTAAAGCTATGTATATTGTTAAGATTTGGGGCAAATTTGGGGAAAACCTCTATCAAGTTCCTGCCATATAAGGGCTGTATGATTTCAGGGACTTTCAAGTTTTCTTGGTCAGTGACTCATCTTAAATAGTCTCTGAATTGATTACACTCATTATCCCAGTTTGTCATCAAGAAACTCATAGTGGCTTATAATGAGCTTTATGCTATGTCAGTATTTCAGATAGAGACAGCAAAAAATGAGTGTGAATCTATGTAGATGCGCTTGAGAGGCCCTTTCAGGCTGAGGGAGAAGCAGGTGCACAGGCAGCTCCAGCAAAAGCAAGGAGTCTGTGAATTGAGTATAGGTGCAGGGATGGTGGCAATGGGCAGTTAAGACTGGGCCTTTGGTCAGGAGGGAGCTGAGAAATGATGCCAAATGTGGCAAGGATTCTAATGCCTTTGGGTTAAGGAATCAAAGACTGTTGATGGATCAGTGAGACTATGAAAGGCAACATAGTCTAGGATCAAAATAAGACAAAAAAAAAAAAAAAACACCTTGTATTGAATTGCAGATCTGCCAAGTACCATCCTGGGAAACTTTGCTAGCAGCAACCTGGCTCTACACAGAAGTGACTGCAAGCCACATGAGTATATCCCCCTAAGTCCCACTAAATGCATCTCCAACTCAACTTCCCCTCAGCTGACTCCCCATAAATCCCCAGCCATTTCCACACCACCAGACTCAAGGGGAAGTCTGAGGGAGGGGAAGATGAAGTGGTAAGAGTCACCAGTCCTAACTGATTGCAGTTAATGTTACAAAAATGCAAACATTGCAAAAACCATAAGAAAATATGAACACATTGCTAGGGATTCTCCCAGGGCCTTGCAAGGGGCTTGTGCAAATGAGGAGCCCAGAAGCTTAAGTTTCATTAGCTTCAAAACCATCTCTTGGCAGGGAGCATAAAACAAAACACATACACATTCCTTTATATGGATTACCACATTTTGTCTATCCATCTGTTGAGGGACACTTGGGTTGTTTCCACTTTGTAGTAGGCTGAATAATGGCCCCCAAAGATATCATCGGGTCATAATCCCTGAAAACTGTGAACATTACCTTATTTGGAAAAAGTCTTTGCAAATGTGATTAAGTTAAGGATCTTGAGATGGGAGATTATCCTGGATTACCAGGGTGAGCCGTAAATGCAATCACATATTTTCCAAAAGAGGGGAATGGAGTTGACTACACAGACACAGAAGAGGAAGCAATGTGACCACAGAGGCCAGGATTGGAGCAATGCAGCCACAACCCAAGGAATGCTGGAAGCTACCAAAAACAGGAAGACGCAAGGAATGGATTTTCCCCTAGAGCACCTGGGACAGTGCTACTTATACCTTGAATTTCAGCCTAGTTTTGGACTTCTGGCTTCCAGAACTATGAGAGAAAAAATTCTGTTGTTTTAAGTTGCCAAATTTGTTGTAATTTGTTACAGCAACCACAGACACACGCTTTTCTTTGGCAGGGTACAGTGTACCTTACTGATGGTACATGACAAGGTAGGGCTCTCTAAGCCCCTCCCTTTCTTCAAGGGGTCTGGGATGGAAACTGTTTATTGATTACTAACTGATTATTAGTGCTGGGGGATCGATAGTGGCAAGACACCCTAGCAGCTGACTGTCCCTCTCTTACTCTTGTGCTGTCACTGGGGCTGGTGGTCCAGGGCTCTTACTCCTTGGAGGAGTAATAAGGTCCGCTATTCTGTTGCTGTAGCCAAATTCACGGTAGTACCAGGAAATGAGCTTAACAAAGTGGTCGTTGAGGGCAATGCTAGCCCCAGCATCAGAGGTGGAGGAGTGGGTGTCACTGTTAAAGTCTCAGGAGAAAGTTAAACCAGGGACTTTAATTAATAGTTCAATTTTAAAATCTGCTATCATCAATTGTAACAAATGTCCCACACCAATGCAAGGTGTTGGCGGTGGGATAGTGTATGGGAATCCTGTATTTTATTCATGATTGTTCTGTAAACCCACAACTTCTTAAATAAAGGCAAAAAAAGTCTCAGGAGACAACCTGGCCCTTGGGGTGGCCCAGGATGCCCTTTAGGGGCCCTTCTGATGCCTGCTTTACCGCTTTCTTGATATCATCATATTTGGCTGCTTTCTCCAGACAGACTGTCAGATCCACAATGGGCACACTGGGGGTAGGGATGTGGAAGGCCATGCCAGTGAGCTTTCCATTCAGCTCAGGGATGACCTTGCTCACTGCCTTTGCAGTGCCAACAGATGCAGGAATGATGTTGTGGGCGGCCCCACAGCTGTCATGCTACCCTTTCTTGGAGGGGCCATCTGCAGCCTTCTGGGTTTCATCAACAGCATGGACTGTGGCCATGATGCTTAAGCTGTCATGGATGACTTTGGCCAGGGGGGCCAGGCAATTGGTAGTGCAGAAAGCATTGCTGACGATCTTGAAGGAGCTGTCTTACTTCTCATGGTTCATGCCCACCACAAGCATGGGAGTATCAGCGGAAGGGGAAGAGATGATGACTCTTTTGGCTCCACCCTTCAAGTGAGCTCCCAGCTTCTCCAAGGTAGTGAAGACATCAGTGAACTCTACAATGTATTCAGCATTAGCATCACCCCAATTGAAGTTGGAGGGATCGTGCTCCTGGAAGATAGAGATGGGCTTCCCATTGATGTCAGGCTCCCTGCTCTCAGCCTTGATGGAACCTTTGAACTTGCCATGGGAGGAATTATATTGGACCATGTAGACCATGTAGTTGAGGTCAATAAAAGGATGACTGATGATGAAAACCTCCACTTTGCAGGAGTTAAAAGCAGCTCTACCTCACACCCAAATCTCAGGCAATGAAAAAAGAGATAGATAATTAGGATCTCATCAAAATTGAATACTTTTGTGCATCAGAGGACTTTGTCAGGAAAGTAAAAAGGCAGTTTTGGAAACCACATATTGGATAAAGATTTATTATCCAGAATATATAAAGAGATCCTACAGCTCAACAATTCAATTTAAAAATGGGCAAAAGACATTGATAGACACTTTTCCAAAGAGGAAATACAAATGGCTCAAAAACATATGAAAAGATGCTCAACTTCCCTAGCTATTAAGGAAATACAAATCAAAACCACAATGAGATATCATCTCACCTACTAGAATGGCCATTATAAAAAAAAAAACAAAAAAAAACAAAAAAGAACAGAAAATTACAAGTGCTGGAGAGGATACAGAGAAATAGCCTGACAGTCTCGAGCTCAAATCTCAGCTCTGCCACTCACCAGCTGTGACCTTGTGCTTGTGACTTAATTCTTCCCCTTCAGGTCTGTTCTGGGGATTAAATGGATTATATATATTAAAAATATTAAATGTGATTATATATATATAAGGATTTCTACAGATAGATGTGTGTGTATATGACCTAGTTCATCACCTAGCATATAATAAGCACTCAGCAAACGTTAGATGTGATCATTAGGTCTGCCTTTGGTGAGCAGGCAGAACCAAACTTCTTGCTTCCTTCAGTGAGTTAGGATGCCCTTAGGGAGGAAGCGGAAGAAGGATAGCCCATCTCTCAATTCTGCCAGGCAAAAACCAAAGAACCACTTACCAAAAAAGCTCCTTAGTCTGGGAGCTCAGTGTTTCTACTTTCAGCTATATCTGGAGCAAAAAGCAGAGTGAGCCACAGAAGTTCTTGGTAAAGGTTTGGGGCACCAGTGGCAAAGGGGAGGCATGACCCTTACTAGCTGCTCATGGAGGACTGACCATGTGACACAGCCATGTGGCACCCAGCTGCAGGGCACCAGATCCCCACTGGCTCTGGAAGGACAGTGCTGCTTGGGCCCAGAAATGGAGAAATGGAGGGGGACACTGAGACACCCATCTCCCCCAAGCCTAGGGATAGTTGGAGGTTGCCTTCTAGAATTTCCCTCCACTGCCGTCAGGGTCACTGGGCAGGACGCACCTGGTGGTTGGCCTACAGGGCGGGACAGGAAGTAGGAGTGTCTCCTGGGCACTGAGGCTGTAACCAGGGCTGGAGTCAGAAGGCTGGATTCAGTCCAGCCCAGCGGCTGGTGCTGGGATCCAGGTGTCAAAATGAGTCATCAAATACAGGACTGGGACAGGTATCAGAGCTAAGAGCCGAGGCAAACGGGAGGTGGAGACCTGGACAAGGGGAGGTTCAGGTGGCTCTTGAGGTACGTGACCAACACCCATGACTGGGGGTTATCTGTCTTGGGTTATCCTCGCTAGGCACTTGGATCTATGTATGGGGCCACACAGGATAGAAACACTGTAATGAAGAGTTGGTGACTATGTGGAACAGACATTTTTTGCTCTTTCTTCCTCCCATCTCTGAGACCTTTTCATTGTCACTAACACATTTTTTTTTTCCTTCAACAAATACTACAATGTTCATTTATTCATTCATTCAACATCCATCTATTGAGCTCTGATTACAGACTAGGTACAGAGATTAACACAACAGATAACTTCCCTGCCCTTAGGGAACTTTTCACCTACTTTCACATCAAAACTGGGTGACAGAGAACAAAGATTAAATTCAAATTAAATCAATCTATCTGCTCAGTACAAAATCTTATGAAAAACACTTTGGGAATCTGAAATTATTATTTAATCACTCACATATTTCTTCCTTCAACAAATATCACCGTTCATTAATTAAACCACTACCTACTGTGGGTAAGATACAGAGATGAACGTGACAGGTAACATCCCAACCTGCCCTGAGTGGAGTTTTTATTTTAGTGGGTGGGAGACCTATAAACTAAATAACAAGTGTTTTGAAGACAGTAAAGTGGAGTAACAGGATGGGAGATGCTGAGAACTCAGGGACAAACAAGAGAGAACAAGTCTCCACCTTGTGTGAGCACCAAGCCTAACAGGGGGACAGATGAGAGTGCACGGAGATCACTGTGCCAGTAAATTACAGCCCTTATCCCCAGACTGCACCCTGATTCCAGGCAACCGGGGATCCATTGCATCATGGAATCAGAACTCTAGACACGGGCCTTTATTTTGTCACTATAACTGGGAAGGAGTGTATGGACAACTCAGGGAAAGCCCATCCCCACCCTGGAAGGAAAATGTTAAAAGGCTACTTGTAGTGGGAAAGGGACTTACATGAGCATAGTGTGAAGGTCCTGTCTGTTATTGGTGTTGGGAGAGCAGTCCAAGGTGATTGACTTGGTCTGGTTTTTGCAAGACCTGGAATTGAGGCTCTGCTTTACCTTCTTTCTTTATTTTTTTGCTGAAATTTACTTAACTAGGATTTTTCCTAACAGCTTTATTAAGGTATAATTCATATCCTGCATAATCCCGATTAAAAATATGTAATTCAGTGGGTTTTAGTATATTCACAGAGTTGTGTGACCCTCACCACAATCAATTGTAGAACATTTTCATCACCCCAAAAAGAAACTCTGTATCCATTTTCAGTCACTTCCCATTTCCCTCCCATCCGCTCCCAGTCCCAGGCAACCACTAAGCTGCCTTACCTTTTACTGCCTATTTGATATTAAAAGGTCATGTTCTCTCTGAGACTCGGTTTTCTCATCTAATAGCATATGTGTCCTCTGGGGTGGCCAGGCAACTTCATCAACAAACATTGCAGGTCTGTGCACAGGCTTGAACGTGGAGGCCTCTGGTGGGACTTGGGTCAGACAGGGATGATGAAACCCGAGTAGGCAGGTGATGGAGGCGAAAATCTCTGGCAGACCAGGCTCAAAGGCCAAGAGTGAAAATGCATGTTCATGGCTGGGGCGGAGGGGTGCTTGGCAGAGATGACCTGGTGCTGCTAGAGCTTCCATGGACCGTGGTGGAAGGGGTAAAGTGCACAGGATTTGTGTCAGAGAGCCCCAGTATAAATCCTGCTCCCCCCAACCCCCCCACTTGCTAGTTGTGTGAACTTGGGTTTGTGCACCTCCTTAACCTCACTTTCCTCATCTATAAAATGAGGGAGGAGATCCAGGCCAGGGATTGCTGGAGCACAGCTCATAGGCACACTGACTTCCCTCCGCGCTGCCCAAGGGCGGGCCAAACTGCTGGACCCCTCACACTCCCTCCGCAGGGCATGGAAGCCGCCCACCCCTGTCACATCCTTGTCAATGTCAAGCACGTTTTCAGGAATGAGTACATTGATTATGAAAACGGGGCTG
Organism: Choloepus didactylus; assembly: GCF_015220235.1. NCBI lineage: Eukaryota > Metazoa > Chordata > Mammalia > Pilosa > Megalonychidae > Choloepus > Choloepus didactylus. The sequence continues at coordinate 29,675,032 of NC_051323.1, forward strand.
CTCAACTTGGCAGGTGAAATCACTGCCCTCCCCTGTACGTGGGATCTGACACCCAGGGGAGTGAATCTCCCTGGCAACGTGGAATATGACTCCCGGGGAGGAATCTAGACCCGGCATCATGGGATAGAGAACATTTTCTTGACCAAAAGGGGGATGTGAAAGGAAATGAAATAAGCTTCAGTGGCAGAGAGATTCCAAAAGGAGCCGAGAAGTCACTTTGGTGGGCATTTTTAAGCACAATATAGACAACCCTTTTTAGGTTCTAATGAATTGGAATAGCTAGCAGTAAATACCTGAAACTATCAAACTACAACCCAGAACCCATGAATCTTGAAGACAATTGTATAAAAATGTAGCTTATGAGGGGTGACAATGTGATTGGGAAAGCCATATGGACCACACTCCCTTTTGTCCAGTGTATGGATGACTGAGTAGAAAAATGGGGGCAAAAAAAATAAGAGGCACTTCTTCACTTAAATTTTTATTCTTATTATTTTTGTGTGTGTGGTAATGAAATGTTCAAAAATTAATATTGGTGATGAATGCACAACTATGTAATGGTACTGTGAACAATTGAATGTATGTTTTGTATGACTGCACAGTATGTGAATATATCTCAATAAAAATGAATTAAAAAAAATAAAGAAAGAAAACAGTGCTGTGGGTTAACTGTTCCCATCGCACCAGCTGTGCACTGCCTGGCCCCAGCTCACTCTGGCCCCAGGAGAATCCCGGGCAGCCTGGAGCACAGAACTTTCCAGTGAGCTTCCACCTTCCCCCTCACAGCTGGGCCAGGCCATGACCCCACTGCGCAGCAGCCACGGTCGGGACCCAGGGTCTCCCTCCCTTGACCAAAAGATCCCACACGGCAGACCCACATGCTGGCTGCATGGGCTACACACCTCACCCCCAATCTTTCCCCAATCCACCAGTGTCTTCTCCACCCAAGGAACTGGATGTTACACACACACACACACACACACACACCCCTTATTGTGTTGACTCTTTACATGTCACCAGAGCAAACACTTACAAAACTGAGCTCATAAACTTGACCCTGACTTAGGAATCCCCAGCCCTGTGCTGAACACACCCCGGGAGGAGAGGAAGGCCCACGCCCTACCCCTGCCTCCTCAGCTTTCCCACTTAGATTCTTTGGCCGGAAACGAGCACATCAACTCCCCTTCCCAGATGCCTACTGGGAGCAACCCCAGAGATTTGAACCCAGAGGCACCCACAGCCGGGCTCAACATAAAATTCGGGGACAGAACTAGGCTTTCTTTGATTCATGTATCAGTCAGAACCAAGAAACTCAACTCCAGCTAAAGCGAAATGGGAATGTTCCGGCTCACAGAACTGGGAAGCCCAGGGCTGGAGGTGGATTCAGGGCCCAAGGTTCACGTGTCCTCCTTGTCCTCTCTCTCTCCCTCCCTCTCCCTGCTGCTTCCACCCGCGTGTTGCTCTTTCACTCTCCTGCAAATGGGACGCATCCTTCAGACAGTCAGGGAGATGACCAGGTAACTCCATCACCCCCTTTTAGCAACCCCTGAAGAAGAGCTTCTCTCCCAGGCCCGGGGAGGATCCCGACTGGCCCCGCTTGTCGCGTGCCCTACCCACCCCTTCAGCCCAGGGCACAGTCTGCCTCCAGGAGGAGGAGGATGGAGGAGAGCATGCAAGGCAGGCAAAAACACAGTCCTCTACATGGCAACTATTTTCAAACATGGGAACTTCTCATCTCTCAGTAAAAATAGAACCCAAATGCTCCAAAGTAGGGGTAGAGTCTGGGAGCCCGAGAAAGCTGCCAAGAACAGCTGTTCTGTAAACAAAGCTCCCTGTGCTAGAGCAGGACAAGGAACCTCCTGGAAAGCAATTCACGCAGGCTGAGCTCAAGCACGTTGGTGTCTCCTGATCCTGGCTGAGAAGGTGTGGAGGGATAGAATTCCAGAGCCCCTGCTCCCATCAACAGAGAACACCAAAATTAAGTTCCTTCAACTTGGGCACCCTTCCCCAGTGAGACAGCAAGGGCGTTGGTGCTTCCCCCACCCCTGAACTGGGTCTGCTCCTCCCATGTGCTCCCTGCAGGTCGCACGGTGCAGCAACCCAACCCCTCCTTGGAGAAAACGCCACTTCCCTCTACAGGAGGAGGCCCTGCTCTGTCTGGTTTCTGCTTCAAGGCCTCAGCCAGGAGGGCTTCCTCTCCATCCTGTCTCCCCATCTCGGGGTCCACCAAGAGTGTGAGTGTGGGTCTCAGATTCCAGTCCAGACCCCACCCCCCACCCCCACGAGGGATGAGGGCCAGCTGGGGCCCTCCAAGATGACTTGTGAAGCAGCACACCTTGCAAAGACAGATGCTTCCTTCCACGTCCTTCCTTCCTCCAGTCAGCTGTGTCCTTGCCCTTGAGCAACACTAGGCTCTTCCACTATCCCGAGCATTTGGAAATGGTCTCCAAATGCTCAATAATCATTCCTGGTCAAACAGGGAGGGAACAGTCATTATTTGAACCATAAAAGGCTAACTTATTCATAGCCAGCTACGTCATGAGGCATACACGTGCTGAGAAGCATACAGCTCTCGTGTGCCATTCTTAAGGGCATAGATATTTTGAATGAGAGATCAGACACTAATGTGAGTTAGCATCAGTGTGTGTGTGTTGGGGGTGGGGGTGTGGATCCACATGGGAGTCAGAGAAGAATCAACAGTACCAAGCACCAGGAGTGGAAAAACGGAGACACAGTGGGGACAGACGCAGTAATAAAAACAGTGAAAAAAGCAACAGCTAACATTAATTGAACACTTACTACACACCAGGCTCAAAGGACTTAACATGCATTAAGCCATTTAAATATTTGTACATTTTAAATGCATGAACTTTTAAGTGTCCAAACCAAGTATTTTTACTTTATTCATTCAGCAAGTCTGTATTGTGTGCCCACATGGGGTTATGGGAGGACATGGCAGACACTGCTCCCATCTCCCAGAGTTTGCGTGACAGGAAAAACACCGGAAAGTGACTATGATAATGTGTGCTGCGGCTCATGGGGGGGTCACTGTGGGTGCCGCAGGAGACCAGGGTGGGGCACCTAAACCAGGGGACTGTGCGAGCTGAGTAAGGCTAAGCAGGAGCTCCCCAGGTGGAGAGGATGAGAAAAGTGGGGGGCTCAGAAGGAGAGAGTAGGGCACAGGAGGGACAGAAGGTTCATCAAGACCAGCTCAGAGACTGCAGAGGGATGGAATATTAAGCAGCAAGTTTGGAGAGGAGAGCAGGGGCCTGTCGATGCCAGCTGAGTCTTGGTTTAAATTTGGAAACCGTCTCCAAATGCTCAATAATCATTCCTGGTCAAACAGGGAGGGAACAGTCATTATTTAAACCATGAAAGGCTAACTTATTCATAGCCAGCTATGTCATGAGGCATACATGACTATGGTAAAGGCTAGAAATCACTGTTCAAAAAGTTATCTGGATTCCATTTATATGAAATAGGCAAATCTATAGAGATGGAAAGTAGATTAGTGATTGCCAGGAGCTGGCGGGGAAGGGGGGGAGAGAATAATCGGGAGAGCTAATGTGTATGGGGTTTCTTTCGAGGGTAATGAAAATGTGCTAAAATTAAATTGTGATGATGTTTGCACAATTCTATGAGTATACTAAAAACCACTTAACTGTAAGCTTTAAATGGGTGAAAATTTTTAACAGTTCTATTCACACACCATATAAGCCATCCAAAGTATACAATCAATGGCTTTCAGTATAATCACAGAATTGTGCTTTCATCACCACAATCAATTTTAGAACATTTTCATAGCTTCAAAAAAACATTAAAATATTACTGTTAACTATATTTCACAGTTTGATATAGGTGTATTTTTCCCCTATAGGAGTCTATCATTAACACCATGTAATAGTGACATATATTTCTTATTTCATATTATTCTTCCATGATCCAGAAGTACATTCTTTTTTTTTTTCCTTTATTAGAGAAGTTGTGGATTTACAGAACAATCATGCATAAAATACAAGATTACCATATACTACCCTATTAATGACATTTTATTTTGGTGTGGAATATTTGTTACATATGCTGATAGCACATTTTTATAATTATACTATTAACTATAGTCCATGGTTTAACTTAAGTTTCACTGTTTGTGTACTGTAGTTACATGGATTTTTTTAAAAAAATTTATTCTGCTACCATACATACAAACTAATATTTCACCTTTTAATCACATTCAGATGTGTATTTTAGTGTTGTTAATTACATTCACAAAGCTGTGCTACCATCGTCAGCATCAATTATCAAAACATTTCCATCATTCCAAATAGGTACCCTGTACTTTTAAGCCTTAACTTTCCATTCACTATCTGCACCTTATCCCCTGGTATCTTATATTCTAGATTCTGACTGTATGAGTTTGCTTATTCTAATACTTTAAAAACTGTGAGATCATACAGTATTTGTCCTTTTGTTTCTGGCTTATTTCACTCAACATGTCTTGAAGTTTCATACATATTGTTGCATGCACCAGGATGTCATTAATTTTTAGGGCCTGGGCTCCCCTCCCTAAATAGGGAATGAGTCTCCACAGGACACAGCAGCCTGCGTGACCAGGACAGAAGCTGAAGGTCATCAGAACTCCTCAAGGAAGAAAGTATTTACAGATGATATCATAAACAAAGCATTGAATCTTCCTTCCCCTGATCACTGTTGATAACAAATCACCAGACCCCTGTGTCACAAGACCCTGCTAAAACTCTGTTCTCACACCTTATGGAATGTCTTTGTCCTAAGCCCTTATAAGCTGTCCCTTTGCACCCCCATCCTTGAGGCGCGCTGATTCCATTTTCCTCGGACAGCAGCCACCAGGGACCCTCTTGTTCTTAAGTCCTAGTAAACCCATGTCTGTCTCACTTGGTACATGGCATGTTCTTTGGTCTTAGGGCTGTGCCTACACAAGCCCTCTAAGAGCTGGGTTGGAACATCCATTGAATATTTATACCACATTTTTTGTTTATCCATTCATAGGTTGATGGACACTTGGGTTATTTCCATCTTTTGGCAATTGTGGAAAACTGCCACTGTGGACATTGGTGTGCAAATATCTGTTTGAGTCCCTACTTTCAATTCTTGTAGTTCTATACCTAGCTTTTAGAGGAACCACCATACTGTCTTCCACAGTGGCTGCACCATTTTACATTGCTAGCAGCAATGAAAGTGTTCTTGTTTCTCCACATCCACTCCAACACTGTTTATTTTCCATTTTTTTTAAATAGTAGCCATTCTTATGGGTGTGAAATGGTATCTCATTGTGGTTTTGATTTGCATTTCCCTTTTGGCTAGTAATGTGGAGCACCTTTTCTTGCCATTTGTATATCTTCTCTGGCAAGCTATCTATTCGAGTATTTTGTCTACTTCTTAATTGGGTTGTTTGTCTTTTTGCTCTTAAGTTGAAAGATGTCTTTATATATTCTTGATATTAAAACTTTATCCGAGGCTGGGGGTAAGATGGTGACATGGTGAGGTGTGGAATTCAGTCACTCTTCTATGACACAAAATTATATATAAATTTAATGGAGAAAACTGAAAATATTTAAGACATGCCCTCAAATTTATAATTTCATGTTTTTAGCATTTTAGATTGAAGCGGCATTCCCACGATCGTCTGAAATGCCCTCCGCCTCTGTGTTTGGAACTGCTGAAGGCACATCTCTGGGAAACGAGGCCTTTGGGTGGGAACCGGCTGCCCAGAAACAGAGGCCGGGCTCTGCTCGGGTCACCTGGTGGAGAGAACCACATCCACCCTCACGCACACTCTCCGGGAGGGAACGGGGGGTGGGGCGGGGAGGCACAGGGGTGGGGGAATGTATCTGTTCTAGGAAAAAGACTTCCATAAATTTGAAATATCTAGCTTCCAAGTAAAATGTAGATAACAAACACACTTATTGGGTTGGTCTACCAGTGATAAAAAATACCCACATCTTGTATGCTTGGGAGGGGTTGGGATGGGAAGATTTATGTTGTATATGTTTCCACATTAAAAAAAAAAGAGAGAGAAACTAAAGAGGTAATGACAATTAAATGCAATAATTGGGATCTAAGAATGGAGAAGAAAATGCTCAAAAGGACATTATTGAGAAATAAGAAAAACTATGGAATATTTGGGAAAAATTGCAATAAGCTTCATGCCAATGTACAAATCCTTGAACTTGATAAATGCATTTAAGATGATTAAGTGAATATCCTTGCTTTTAGAAAATGTACATGGAAGCATTATGTGTTCAAGGATTACGATATGAGCAACCTGCTCTCAAATGTTCTGAAAATAGATGATAGATGATAAATAGATAGATGGATAGATAGATAAAAAGATATGGCAAATGTGGCAAAAGGTTAAAATCGACAGATCTGGGTATCTGGCAGGGAGTGGGGGGGGAAGGTTGGAGTTTTCTGTTTGGGGTTTGTATTATTTTTGCAACTGTCCTTAAGTTTGAAATTGTTTCAAAATAAAAAGTTAAAAAAAGAAGTGCCCACACTGTGTACAGCTTAAAATATTTTTGTAAATGTCTGCCATAGTTTTAAAAACTTGCCACAGCTGTTTTATTTTGCTATCACAGCCGCTGTTTGTTGAGCACACACTCGAGGACAGAGGCAGTGATAAGCTGTCATTTAAACAGGCATGACTCTCGTTCCCGTTCCCGGAGGTGGCTGCGGGTAGGTCACCAGCTTCCCTTTGTTTCACTCTGCAATCCAGCAGGGCTCAGTGAGGGAAAAAGTTCTCTAGCTTTTTGCCTGTGCATTGTAATAACCCCTCCTGCATTCCTTCCACGGTGACTCACTTTTGGAAGCTTTTGCAATCAAATAAATAAAGGCATTTTCTACCAAAGCTTGAAGCCCAACTATACTGCTCTGCGTCCACCATTTGTGCCTCATAACCAACCCACAAGAAGAAAAGGAAATGGGAGATTATTGGTATTTAAGAGATTTGGGTTTGCCCAGGTGTGATTATTTTCTGTTTTTCCTCTCTCTGTGTTTCCCAGGGTAACTCCATTTAACCAGCCAGGAGAATAAAGCACACCAGGGGCTGCTACTCTGGAGCTCTGGGAGGTTTGTCGGTCCACAACAGGAAGGCGGGACTTGTTCTGCCTTTCACCGTGTGGAACTCTGGCACCTATTGTCTCACTCCTGGCTCTCTTCTCAGATGCTTCCTGCCGGCTCCTTGCAGGCCCTCCCCTCTGCCCTCTTTATGCTGGCTCAGCAAAGTTCCACAGTCTCATTCTTCTCTCTCTACCCCACAGGCTGGAAGTCCATTATCCAGTGATTAGTCAACACCTCATTGCTGCACCACATTTTGCAATGAGGCAGGAGGATTCTGACCCCAGTGACCCTGGAACCCCTGAAAAAGAGGAGGAGGAGCCCCAGTGAGTCATTTGGTCAAAAGGAAGCAGGAGCCAGGGCTGTCCCTGGAGTCCAGGGAGATCTTGGGAAGAGCGAGACTGAAGCTGGGAGGGCCTGGCCACTTCCCACACACCCCAGGAGTATGCGGCAGCTGGAGGGGTGCTGCCTGGGCAGGGCAGGGTGTCTGTGAATGTCTCCGGACCCCCATTCCTCAGGCTATCCCCGGGCTACTGAGCTCTGCAGAGAGAGCCACACGGGGCTGGGGTACTGGGAGACGGCTCTGTCCCAGGCCCTTTCGAGTGAGTCTCGCAATAGAGGAATAAACGGAGGCCTCACCCCAGGGCAGTGGGAGAGGTAGCCCCTGCATGGGACTGGGGGTGGCAGGATGCAGGGAGGATGGGGGCTGGACCCTCAGTGCAGGGGGGAGAGTCCACAAGGGTGAAGGAATGTAGAAAGTGCTCTGACCACAGAGGAACTTGCCTTAACTATTCATGGTTTTGCCTTGATTTGAAGGGCACTCACAGCTCCGTCACCATCATCACACCCGAGTCACCCCTGGGCAACCCAAAGGCAGCTGACGTCCTGTAACCCCTCTCCAGCCTGTCGAGAGGTCAGAGCACTCAATGGGATCAGAAGCCAAGGGGCAGTCTTTTAAGCAGGGGGAAACACATACCTAGACTATAAAAGTGAACTCTTCCCATTTGATAAGGTCTCCCTCAGCCAGGGGGTACTCAGAGAGACCAATTTCCCTAGGTCCAAGGTTTGGCTGTGATCCTGGGAGTCTAAAGGTAGACCAGTTAGACACTGCGAGCCTTGGGCTGCAAGGCTGGCAGATCTGTACTTTCAGAGGACCAGTGGGCAGGTTCTGCAGAGGTGGGACTGCCTGGAAGGAAGACGGGGGTGCTGGATGACGGCAACTGACTGTGAGCAGCAGGGGGAGAATGAGGGAAGACACCAGCCCGGAGGGGTGGGCAGGCAGTCCACTTGGCAGTTTTCCCAGTTTTTCAGCCAACTCAGCTGGAGAGTGACCGAAGCTGGGACTGACTCAGAAAAGGACTGAGAAGTGGAAACATGGGGGGTGCCCAGAGATGACCCCTTAGGAAAATGGGAGGGGCCCAGGAAGAGGCTGTGGGCACAGCGTGGGAAGCTCAGGACGAGGGGGCTCACAGGATTCCGGAGCCAAAGGATTTCATGATGGAACAGGCAGGAGGAAGAACCCCGAGGATGCAGTATCTCATGGGTGGGGAGAGAATTGAAATGCTACAGGTCGGGGATGGCAAGAAAAAGGGCTGGGGGCTTCCAGGTCAGGATCGTGGGCGGCCAGAAGTCCTAGCCTCCTCCCTCTACTAAAATCACTTTGAAATGTCAGTAGAGATTCAAACATGAGGAATCCCAGGGCAGAGCTGATAGTCGTGAATACCATCAGCAGGAGGATTTTATTTCTGTAAGGCGGGAAACACATGGGATTGTATTAATGGACAAACTGGAAGAGGGAACCACAGCCCGGAAGATGAATGCAGAAAGCTGCAGGAGACATGGGGGTCAGTTTTCCCAGGGAAGCCCCAGAGGCTCTGAGTTTGGAAGAGGCAGTGGAGGTGATTAACTGGAGGCCTAGCTGCACAAGAGCTGAGCCAGCTCCCCCCAGCCCCGACCTCACGTGCACACGCACACACACACAAGCTGGCTGAGCATGAGCCTGAAAACATGTGCTAAGAAATGTCTTTTGAACTGAGCAGAGGTATAATCTCAGGCTGCGAGGAGAGGCTGGACAGGACACCCCAAAACAGACCCCAGAGCAAGAGATGAAAGGCAGCTCCAGCATCTGGGATGAGGTAACGGGTTCCCCACCCACTCAGTCCCTGAGAGGACACTAGCCAGTAGCAAGACACAGTCACTGAGACCCGCACCCAGCCTTCCAATGCCGGAAGAGGCCTTTTAGATAAACAGCTGTGAAAAAGAAACTTCTCCCAGGAACTTATATAAATCACGGTAGTCCTTCACTCATAAAAAGGGTCAAGCAAGGATCACACGGTATTCTCTTCCATGAGAACTAAGAGGGAGCAGCAGCACACTAAATCCTGAGAAAATTCATTAAGAATTATCAGAATAAACTATTTTATTTTCTCATAAGAAGTCATTGCATCTGTAAAGAACAGGCTGCTATGGAAAGAGGAGCAATCAGAGAACAAGAACTTGGGAATTAAAAAAAAATGGTCCAAACAAAAAATTTCTATAGGACTAAGTAATAAAATGGTTATGCCTGAAAACCAAGTTGGTTTTGTGGTGGGTTGTATTGATAGTTGCAAACTTTATAAATCTACTAAAAATCACTGGGCACTTAAAATGGGTGAATATTATGGTGGGGAAATTATACCACAGTAAAGCCGAGGTATAATTTTTTTTTTTTTAAGTGCCCCTGCTCCCTCACCCCTTAGGAGAGATGATTCTGAGGCATGTATTTTGCAGTTCTTCACAGATTCCCGGTGGGATTAGGCCCAGTCTCACAGTATCCCAGTATCCCTTCCCCACTTTCTTACCATGTACCTGCACTTCCCACAAAACAACTTGCCCTAGAAGAAGTTTTCGTTTCTGGTAGAACAAAAACTAAGAGCAGGATAAGATTTGTCATTTTGAACTCTTCTGAAATATGTATCCATTTAAAGAGGCGGTGTCCAGGATTAGGCTTATTGATGACATATTATGGAAGCCAGATTTCAGGAGGGGCTTGGATGATGAGCAGGCACAGATTATATTAGCTGAGGACTGGCTGGGAAAGGGCGAGTCACAGGAAGGTTTCCAGAGCAGTGGGAAGAGCCCTTGCTAATAAATCAGGTGTAAGTTCTTCTTGTTGAGAGGAAAATTCCTAAATGCAAATCAAAGTGACAGGACAGAGAAGACGGGAATACACTTAAATACTAAATACTCCATCTTGCAAGGCAAAGCTTTATCCAGGTGGTATATAAAAAGTATTGCACCTTATAAAAACCATGTTTATAGCTGTGTATACATATACATATAAATGTTTATATAATTCATGTGATTTTAGAGCTCCTTAAAGTCTGTGCCTGATTCTTGGCCTCTACTTTTGAAGACAGCATTTAAAAAATAAAGCCATTACGGAAATAAAGAAACTTTAAGGAAAAACGGAACTTATCCAACAGCCCAGCACAACATAATTTCCTGTTCTAGATGAGAAATTTTATTGCATCTGAAGACAAATCACACAAGGTAACTTTCGACCCAAGTAATGTCTCAGTTCACTTCAGTGTTCCTGGAAGTGAAAGTAAGTCATCCTTTGCTTCAATAGTCACCCTCCCTTTCTGCAACTCTGGAGTGGCGAGGCGACCCAGAATCTCAAATATCCTACACCATTACCAATCAGGGGTGCAAACGTATGCGACGGTTATACTTTGGATGCCTTTAGTTCTGTACTCGATTTCCAATTCTACCTCAAAGGTATCCCCCAATTTCCTACACTTCTTTTCTGTTCTTCCTTGACCAACTCAAGAAAGGAGATGGGTAAAACCAGGGTCAGGGGATAGCAACGAACTATTCAGGTTTCTTTCATCATTTTCCTCTAACAGACAGGTTAGGTTGGTGAAAAGTCCGAACACTGGCAATGCCTTTTCAGACTTTTTTTTTGACAATAAAATCAACATGACTTGGGAGCAGCCGTGAAAAAGTATCCAAGCACACCAGTTTCTACCGTGGCCTAGGTTGTTGAGCAGCTCTCAAAGGATGAAGTAAGACGGTGATGCCCATGCCCAGGAGAAGGAGGCTCAGGTGATAGTGCATCGCACGGAAACCAAGTAGGCTTTGTGGATTTAAGGATCAGTTTGGAACCACAATTGAGCCCAAGTGGGTGTAAAGCTCTACAATCTCATTATTCCTTTGCTGAAAAGCCTGTAAGGTCAATCCCACAGTATAGCAGTACAGCAGTGTGGTGGTTTGAAGCTGTATGTGCCCCAGAAAAACACGTTCTTAAATCCAATCCATTCCTGTGGGCGTGAACCCATTGTAAGGTGCGACCCAGCCCAATCAAGACGGGTCTTAATCCTATTACTGGAGCCCTTTCTAAGCAGAAGAGAGAGAGAGAGAAAGCCAAAGGGAAAAACCAGTAGTTGGGCATCAACAGAACCTGGAGGAGAAGGGTGAGACCAGGACACGCAACCATGTGCCTTGCCATGTGACAAGCTAAGGACCAAGGGTCACCAGCAACCAGCCCCAGAACATCACAGCCTTCAGGGACAAAGCATCACCTTGATGATGCCTTGATTTGGACTTTTCCTAACCTCAAAACTATGAGCGAATAAATTTCCATTGTTTAACCCGACCCATTTCATGGTATTTGTTTGAGCAATCCAGAAAAGTAAAACAAGCAGTCACCAGGTCTTGTGGGCTCAGGCAGCCACTGCACAAGAAAGAACTTCTGCCAAATAAAGAAGGGCCAGAGGTCTTCTCACCCACCAAACAACATCAGCACCAAGGATTTACATTCAAAAAGTGGCACAGATCCAAAAAGGCATGGACACAAGCAAGCTGTGTACCAGTTAACTGTGCCTGTTCTCAGAGCTACTCTTCTCTAAACCTAATGTGACCCTCTGAGACATGTACCAGCGACCACTGGCATAGAAAGGTCAGATGAAGGCACCCAGAAACCTCCAGAATGAAAAGGCTCACACCAGCATTCAAACCCACAGCATTTTTTGTCCTCATTCATCATATGTGGCTTCAACATTCCAAGTAGGGGAAAGTCAGATAAATGTTCTCACCACATGAATCCTTCTGTTTTTCAGCTTCCTCAAGTGTCCACTTGTTTTTAACTGAACATTTGCAACTTCTTCTTACATCAGTCAATGAAAGAAACTTGAGTGGCCAAGGTGCCTCTGTATTTCATCATCATGGCTACAAACCCCAGATGGGCACGGCTCAGGATTACACGGTTTTCATGATGCTGCTGTTTCCTAATTATAATCTTTGTACTCACTGAAAATGGAAGCATAAATGGTCACACCTCTTAAAAGACGCTAAACCGAAAGCACTTGTGAGATTTTTAAACGTAAAGGGAAATGACCCACTGAGAGAAAAATTTATAGTTCAGTGTTACTATAATGATTTCTGGGTGGGGGGGGATGGTACCTTTTTGGAAAATGTTATCCAAAATAGGAAAAAAAAATGGGCACTGGGAAAATTCTGGAACATTTTTTGTGCTAATTTTAAGAGATCACAGACTATTACACATTACACGCAACAATTAAAAATACACAGTGACTTTATTTCCACCTTCTTACAGTCCCCAGTATTGCATCCAGTAAGAAAATCCTCACCTCTATAGACACAAAAATATTTCAAGAAAGCGTGTTGCAAGATAGTATGTATAAGCAATAGTTTGGCAGGATTTTATCAACTTTAATAGTTCATACCAAAAAAACCCAAATTTTAAAATTCAAAAATAACAGTTAGCTTTATTTAATATATATTACACCTTAACATTTTAAAACACCATGCTCTAGTTAAATATTTCATCAACAACACTGTATACAAATAAAATATTACACAAAATATATTTAAGAAAATGTTTTGGTCTTTGATCTGAACAATAAATAAAACCACAGGCACTTCTACACTGAGACAGGGAAGCAGTCACTACTCAGAATAATAATTTTGTATAAGCGATGTATGAAAATATGGCAAGAATAGAATCCTGGAGTTTTAACCTGACACTTAAAGTTCTAAAGTTATATATGCTTTCTGGGTTCACATTTAAAAATCACAAACCCAGTATAGCTGTCAGGGGCAATTCAATCTTCAGTTGGCCATTATGGACTCGTACTCATTATTTTCAGATACTAAAATTAGACAACTATCATGATACATGCAGCAAACCAAATACAAGGAAAATTGAATTCTCTCTCTATTATGACCACAATAAGATAAACTGGACCTGTGTCAGTGATCCTCATTTTGCAAAATTAACTGATTAGATTAACACAAGAAAATACTGTTGGGGTGGCAGGAAATTTTGACAGAAGTCAATTTATCTAGACGATTTTAAAAATTCATCCAAATTTCATGGAAATAATTTAATTCTAATTCATAAAAGGCATTGAATAATGTATATCAAGTCTTTGTGGCCAACAGGTTTATAAACACCTAAATCACAGATAAATCAATCATTATAAGGGAAAATAGGAATATCATCATATCTGAAGGCAAAATAATAATAACTTAAAATGGTTGAATTCCAGAAACTTATGATTTCAGATGAAAAGGAGAATAAATTAGAAAAACATGATCACAAATCAGTAGGAAGAATCAGAACCAACTGTCCTGCCATATTCTCCCTTAAAAAAATTTTTCTGCCTTCCCTCTTCAGAAAAGTACCAAAGTAAAGGGCTTAGAGACCCTCAAATGGATACTACTTAAAAAGGCAATTTTGATGGTTTAACAGAGAAATCACCCTAATATGAGAACACAACATAGGAATTATTCAAGATATGCCTTCCTATGCAAAATTTAGTCTATATCTATGTTAGCATTTTAAATGAGCATTTTGCAACCGAGACCAAATATCGATCATCTCTTGAGGTTTTCTACTGTGTACTAACATCAGATCTACATAGGAACAAATGTTATTCCTGCTTTTCTCTTCTATATCAAATGTTCTGAAGCCTTTGTGCTTCTCTGGAACGAGGCCGAGTTTCTGAAGGCACATTCCAGTATAGACGTCGTCGATGGGGTAGAGGTGGACCCGGTCAGTTATATTGTACAACCTCAGGGCCAGGCGGCCAGAGTAGAGGAACCCACCGCCCCCCGCGTAGGGCGGGTAGACACCAGAGTAAACAACTTCTGGGATGTAGTACTTCAGCTTCTTATCCCGATGAGGTCCAGCGTTGTGGATCACATCACCTATAAACAAATCTTTGGCTTTGTTCTTGGATAAGCTATTCAAGTAATTCAGGATGTGATGGGTGTTCACAAAAACATCATCGTCGCCCTTGAAAATGAACTCGGCGTTTGGGCAGGAAGTGCTCACCCACCTGAGAAACAGCACTTCTTTCAGAGACAAGTTGAAGAAAGTGTCTCTGTAATTCCACATGAGAATGTCTTGGTGCTTCTCACTCTCGAATTTCAGCATGTCTGACAGGTTGGGGTGGTTGTCCTCCGGGGGGGTCTGGCCCAGCAAGAAGACGCGCACCACTGTCTGGTTCCCCACGTTGGTTTCTCTGCCCCAAGACTCGCGAATGGCTTGCCTCCTAGCGAAATGTGGGGTGAGTGACTTGATCGCCAGCAACAGGAAGGGTTTCTTTGCACACTTCTCCGGTTGATCTATAAGCAGTGAATAATTTCGACATCTCAAATAGAGCAAAAAGTCTTTAAACCTATCCGGCAAATTGTTAAAACCAGTAACTACGGAGGTAACCCTCAAGTCAGGTTCACAATAATTCAGATGGCTGACATTGGAAAACCCGTATATTTCTCCCGTCTGGTTGACCAACATGCTCAAAATGGGATTGTACCGCTTGTTCAGCTTTTCTTGTTCTCTGTTCCAATATGCCACAGGAGGTTCAGTTATCTTCCAGAACTTCTCTTTCGGTATTATTACTTCCCCCTTTCCATTTTTTTCTTGGGTACTGCTTTTGGAGACTTCCACAATCAAATAAATGAAGACATTTACCATCATCAGGATGCCCAACAATTTTATTCTTCGACGTCCAACACTCATTTCTCATATCTGGAATAAAGGGGAGAAGGATATTATATTAATTACATAATTTTAAATTTACATTTGCTCATACATTTTAATTTATTTCACTTGCCTCGTTGTCTCTGTCTCCCCTGGAATAGTGGTTTGGAACATGGATCCTGAAGTCACATAAATAATGGCCCTACCACTCCAGCTTTGTGGCCACAGGCAAGTTAAATAATCTGTGTCTCAGCTTCTCCATCTATAAAAGGGAGATAATAACCCACTTCATAGGATGGTTGTGAGGACTATATGGTTTTATGTCAGAACAGTGCCTGACCCCTAGCACGCACTATGTAAGTCATAGTTAACATGATGGTTGTTGTTTGGGATACCCTGGCAGATACACATTTGCTGAATAACCTCATAGTTGTTCAACTTCCTTCCCTACCAGAGCACATATAAGCCAGTGTGCTCTGCAAACTGTTCTGATCACAATTCATAATAAGTACATTTCATATTGTGTTCCAGTACATACATGTTCTATTTAAAAAAAAAAATGTTGGTCCCAACCCTACATTATTTCATGACCTGCCATTTTACAGCTGAGGAAACCAAGGCAAAGAGATTAAGATACTTGCCCAGGATTGCCAGGAGAGTGTGTATTCAAAGAGATAAAATGAAGAAGAAACTCAGAGCAGCTTTATCCATAATCCATAACAGCCAAAAACTGAGAACAACCCAAGTATCATCAACAGGAGAATATATTAACAAGTTGTGATAAATTCATAAAATGGGATTACGCCTTGTCAATAAAAAAGAAAACTATTGCTACCAACAGCAACATTATGCTCCGAGTAAAAGCCAGACACAAAGTATATATACTCTGTGATTCCACTATAAGAAGTTCAAGAACAGCAAAACTAATCGAGCCCATATAAATCTGAAAGTGGTGGTGGTGGGGAGGGAGGTTGACTGGAGGGGGAAAGGAAGGAAGTCCCTGCATGACAGCGATGTATTACACCTTGTTCTGTATGTGGTTTCTCGGGTGTATACATTTGTCAAAACTCAAACTGTGTACTTAGGATCTCTGCTGTGTGTTGTAGAGAAGTACGAGGATGAACTGGAGAATGGACTACAAGAAGGGAAAAGATCTGGCAGAGTACTCGGCAAAAGACAGCACACACTATGAGCACTTAGCTACTTGGCAGAAACCTTGAGCTCAGAACAGGAATTTAGACTTCAGTAGACTTTTCCTAAGACTTCTAGAGTAAGAGGATAGCTTAGGGAAGAAAAAGTGAAACAGAGTACTTTACTTAGCAGGCAATGAACTTCTGGAACTAATTCTCCCAGGAAAAAGTATAGGGTGAATAATATATGAAATGATACCAGCTCAATTAATGGGTTATGTGGGACACCAGGGATGTCTGGAATCCAGTCATAACCGTTTGATGTTTCTATCATGGACAGCACCATGGACAGTCCTGTTTTGGAAATACTTTGGGGAATATATTAGGTTTGTTGATACTGGCCAAGATTTCCAACTTCATTTGCCATGGATTCAGGCTTTTATTTCCAAAATGTAGCCAGGATACAGTCCCAGCTCCCCAGCTCAGACAGGACTGTGTGGTTCTCTAAAGAACACAACACCATTCTCCATCGGGGGGGTGGGGTATGGAGGTCCAGAAGGGGCCAAATGGTCTCCCTGGATGTTACCTAACAGTGATGGACAAGGCTGAGATGACCCACTCTGGTGCTGGGCTCTTGGGATCTCGTCCTCTTTCTACAAGACACGGCCACATTCTCATGACCTGGTCCGGATAAACAGTAAAGCCTCAAGCGCTGGCTCAAGAATGAAAAGACAAGGTCATGATATACCAAGCATCTCAAAAAAAAAAAAAAAAAGGAAATGGGAATACCTAGAACTTCCATCCTCACCACTTCAGAGAATGGGCCAGCCTTTCTTGTGTAAGGGCCCAAATCCTCAGTGTGGGGGAACTCGTGCTCTTACTTGCTAAAGGGTACATCTTCCAAACCAACCCGAGGAGGAAGGATGAGCAAACCAAGTTGCTCAATTACAGAGTGAGTTTAAATTGAGTTTAAAAGTCATCTTTTACTTGTGACCTGGGCACAGTCTCCTGCATGGGAACTCCGCTTCTAGCAGCTTCTTACAACAAACCGAAGTTCACGGAAAGGAGGATCAAGCAGTGACCCCCATAAAAATATCTGTGGGAAAAGGCTTGGAGAGTATCTGACTAAATATTCCCATCGCAGACATAAAACTGATTCTGTGTCCCTTTTGAGCAGGAAGTTACATTGCTTAAAAAGAATTTGAGAAAGACAACTTACCCCAAAGCTGGGAAAGATATTATTCTGTGAGACACAGAATTTTTATTGAGAGTAACAGAAATAGGAGAAAATCCCATATGCACACAAAGAACAACCTTAGCTTTTTTTACCCTGTGTTTGGGAGAAGCCCCCAGGCTCCCTCACCAAGTTCGACCCCTGCAGCCAGGCAGCAGCTCTGGCCCACCACCCATCCCTACATCACCTGCACCCTGCCCTGTGTCCCTGCCGCCTGTGTGCCCTCAGTCATCTATTAGAGACAACTCCTAAATACAATAAACCGCACACGTCTGCTTTATTTTAACAAACACTTAGGGACCACCCACTCTGTGCCAGGCACCAGCAATTCTGTGACGTAGATACTCTAAACACCCCCCTCCCCTATTTTGCAGGTGAGGAAACTGAGGTAAAGAGAGGTTGATTCGCTTGCCCAAGATCCCACAGCTGGTAAAGGGCAGAGCCAGGATTCAAACCCAAGCAGCTGGGCTCCAGAGTCTGTGTTTCTAATCACGACGCGAGTGAAGGCTGCTGCACAGGCTTATGCCTAAAGGAACCAAAAGTAGGATAGTCTTATTTTCCACGGTTAATCTTTTTAAAAGCTTTCTAGTCACTATTTTAACTCACAAAACTACCATGAATCAAAATCAGATATGGGAGGCAGGGTGGTATCATACATCACGTTTCTTGACCGATTACTCTAGGTCAAGCTCCAGGCCCAACACCTCATACCCCCCATTTTCATGACCCAGCGGGCGGCCCAAGCTATGGCCATGTCTCTCTCATAAATAAGGAAGACAGGGCTTCGAGAGACCAGGTATAATCTGTCCCTGGTCCTGGCTAGGAAGTGATGGAGAGTTTGAACCCAAGCGATCTGGCTCCAGACCCTGCTATGTATTGCAGTGGGATATGAGGATGGATTGCCCAATGTGAAAACAGGAACACCCAGACTTTCCCTATGATCTGGGGGACGTCAGTTTCTCAAGACCTTAGTTTCTTCTAAGAGGCTGCTTTTACTTTTTCTTCCTGCCCTGCAAAACCATGGTTTTGAAAGATTTATCAATTTTTTATTAGTTTTCCCATTCTTCTATTAATGAGAAACTCTGATTCCCCCCCACCTCCCTCCTACCCATCCACATAAGGCGATCAGTGCTGCCTCATTCAGTCGGTTCACTCCACCCAAAAGCAAAGGACTTCAACGTCTACGTGGCCTTTGCAGGCTCAAGTTTCCTTAGAACTCTAAAACACTGAAAGTAACAAACAATCCCGAAGTTTCCGTCATGGACACTAGACTGGGAGCCACTGAACTAGATGACCCCAAAGGGTTCCTCCTGCTCTGACAGCCCTATAAACACTGAAGCAAAGCACTGGTCGGATGACCTTCTAATGGGGCCACTGACAGCCACGAGGACTCGGGTTCTCAAACATTCTGAGACAGGGAAGGACCGTCCGCCCACCCCACCCCCCAAGGGGCTCAGGCAAGTTAGGGGGATGCTGCCAACAGCCGGTGAGGGGCAGGAGCTGGCAACCACACCCAGGCCCGACTCCAAAATCCGTGCAATCCTCCCACCACCGCCACGGAAGGAAGAGCATGTTACTCTTTGGGGAACCTGTACCCCATCCTGCCTGTCCCCACCCCCTCCAGGTGCTTAGCAAGGGTGGCTAACCAAAATCCTTCCTTCCCACACTGCTCCCATCTGTTCCCTGGTCCTGCCAGGCCTTTCTAGGTTCTGCTCAAACAAACCCAGACAGGGATAATTTGCAGCTAAGTGGTTCTGGGGGAGAGGAGAGCAGTTCCCAGCCTCGTGGCAGATGGTGGGTTGGTGAGAATGTGAGAGAAGCAGCCTTGGGTTGGGGGGAGGGGGGGAGCTGGGCCATACCTAGAGCTTGTTCCTTCAACAGAGCAAAAAGCTGGGGAGCCCCAGGACTCGCCACACCCCTCACCTAGAAGCTGGCACTGAGCTGAGATGTGTCCAATTCTGCTTTCTGGTCTGTAAAGTCAGGGAACAATTGCCAATCAAATTCAGGAATTTGGCAACCAGTTCATTAGTATTATCTTTCCTTTTCAAGATTAAAGGGAAAACTACATATAATGACTCCAGTCACCTACACATCCCCAAAGGCAACATTTATAGATCAAAGTGTCTGGCAGGACATGTTCTGGTCCCCACTGATTACGACAGCCCCAAAGCCCACTGCTGCTGATTTTCTCACATGATAGCAATCATTTAAAATTAAATTAATCACTAAACTTATTCTTCAAATAAACCCATGTAGAACTTTCAGAAAAGGAGGAAGGAAAGAGGTGTCTGAAAATTTAGCAAATGATGACATTAAACTTCCCAGAGGCCATTTGCTCTGTCCTTAGTGAAACTGAAAAGAGCAGAAAGATTACGTGATTATAAATCAAGGCTGGCAGATGTTTGAGGACAGAGATGTCCTAGCTCCACTTTCAGTTTGGAAAAATCAGCCTGGCACCTGGAGTCAGACAAATTCTGTGTAACCTTAGGTTAGTTACTTGACCTCTCTGAGCGTCAGTTTCCTTGTATGTAAAATGAGGATAATGTTAACGTATGATACTAGTTTAAGAATCAAATATGACTATAAATATACATAAAAATGCCTAGCACACAATGGGCATTCAATAGTTCTCCTTTAGGAGTTCTGCTTCCTCTACCAAACACTATGTAAAAGCACATTTCTCCAGTTTTGTCCTTCATTACCTCTTTTATAAATTTTCTCTCTAGAAACCCAACTACCCACTGCCATAAACATCGCTTCCAAAAGGAGGACTCGCAAGTTAACCCAGCCAACTCCAGATATTACCTTCAAAATGCCTTGGGGCATCAGTCCCTCTTCCCAATGGCATAAACTTCTCAGTTGTTCTTGCACAAACCCCAGCAATATCTTGAATGGCTCCTCCTTGCCTTCCATATTCGACCAGCTGCCAAGTCTTGGGTCCCCACCTCCGTAATGTCACTTGCATATTCTTCTCTCTTCTATTCCATGTAGGCTTTGCCACTGAGTACTGCAGCAGCTTAACATCTCGTTTTCCACTCTGCTCCCAAAGCAAACCAGTCTCCTGAACATATGCCCTCTGCTCATGCTATTTCCCCAGTTTAATCAGACCACCACCAGCATGAGCCCTCAGAGAAATCCCTAGAAGATCTCTCTCTGATGCAGCCTTCTGTTTGCATAGGTGGATTGTACGGGATGTATTTCAGTCTGGGTCCAATCAGGAGGAGGTAGAAACCATGCAGTAATTTAAATAGGGGGAGTTTAATATAAAGAATACTAAGAAATGATAACTGAATGACTGCAAAGATGGAATAAGAACTCTAAAAGGGTACCCTGAGGCTGATGGAAAGCACCCCAAAAAGAACAAATTTGGAAGGAAGTTCAGAGCTTGTGGAAGAAGGTATGGATGGAGGGAAACCTCCTGGGTGCCCAGGCCAGAGCTGGCCCAGCCACCGGGAAAGCAGGGGCAACCCTGGAGGGTGCAGGTGATCCAGGCTGGGGGCTGAAGAGGGGGCTGGGACACCCTGGGAGCACAAGGCCGGCAGTGCACGGATCCTCATCAGGGGGGCTGCAGGAAACAAGCCACCAGAACGCAGGCGAGCCAAGACTGATGGGCAGGGATTTGGGGCATAAAGGGAGACGAGTGCAAGGGTGCTGCGGCAGGTGCTGCTGGAACCGGGAGCCACAAAGGCCTCCCTCTGCAGTTCAGCACTTCCAGCACGGCTTGACAAGGGCAGCCCCAGACTGCAGCACAGGCTGCTCTGTCACAGGGTCCTGGTTCCACCACTGCTGCCAGAACTGGTGAAGGCTGCGAACTGCAGGCAATGAGGTGTGGAGGGCAACAAACAGGCTCCCTAGGAGCCTGGCAAGACCCACACTTGGCTCCGCCCAGACATGAGACGCAGACATGGGAACCAGGAAGGAAACCCCCTTCTTGCAAGGTCCTCTTCTGAGCCCTCAACTGACAGCTGCCAAAGGAAATATACATAAAGGGCCCACATCCATTTTCACAGATTAGGCAATGAAGGACGAATTTTGGAGCTGAGAGGCAGTAATTTATAACTGGCATAAGATGGTAGATGTTTATATCATCAACCCAAAGTTATCTCTAACCATAAACATTTTCATTTTGAGTCTGGAGCTAGGGTGGAAAAAGGTATAAAACATAGTTCCTGTACAACCATTAGTCAATAACAGGGGATGAGGCAGGACTTGAGTGGGGTCTGAAAGAGGTGGATGTCAGAAAGGTGGGGAGAAGTGGGGCAGCTAAGAAATGGGTGGGGGCACAGGGTGTCTGCAGACAGAGCAGGTAGGATTTGCACAGCCAGCTCTCGGCCAGATGGGGTCAGAAGCCAAGATGGAAAGACTAGGTAGGAGCTGGTGGGGCCCAGGACCTCTCAACTCAGAGGAGGATCCCGTTCTATGTCGAACTTAACAAATGCTGCTGTTGGTTATATTGTAGGGACGTGTATTTTTTCATATTTCCTCTGTTTAAAAACATTTTAACACCTGTAGGAAGTAAGAAGTGAAGTTACATACCAAACAATACAATACAATAATATTGGCATTTATAATCACCCAAATGGTTACCCTTACTGCAGGGCTATATTTCTTTATACCGCTTTGAACCACTGTCTAGTGTCCTTTCCTTTCAGTCCAAAGAACTCCCTTTAGTATTGCTTGAAGAGCAGGTCCAGTGGTGATGAACTCCCTCAGTTTCTGTTTATCTGAGAATGCCTTAATCTCTCCCTTGTTTTTTAGAGAGAATCTTACTGGATGTAAAATACTTGGCTGGCAGTTGTTGTCCTTTAGTACTTTAAAGTATTTCAACCCACTGCCTTCTTGCCTCCATAGTTTCTGCTGAGAAATTGGCACTCCATCTAACTGGGACTCCCTTGTATGTAAGGGTTGCTTCTCTCCTGCAGCTTTCAGAACTCTCTCTCTGTCCTTTGCATTCAATAGTGTAATCAATATATAACGGAGTGTTTGGACCTGTTTGGTGTTCTCTGAGCTTCTTGGATGTGCATATTTATGTCTTTTGCTAAGTTTGGGAAGTTCTCTATTTCTTTGACTATTCCTTCTACCACTTTCTCTCTTTCTTCTTCTGGAACTGCCGTAATGCATGGACCAGTGTACTTTGATGGTGTCCCATAGCTGTTTCAGGCTATTTTCACTTTTAATATTTCTTTTTTCTTTCTACTCCTCAGCCTGACTCATTTCAAGTGTCTTGTCTTTGAGTTCAGTAATTATTTCTTCTGTGAGCTCCAATCTGCTCTTGACCTTCCTGGACACTTGTCATTTCAATTATTGTGGTCTTTAACTCCAGTTCTGTTTGGTTCCTTTTTAAACTAATTTATTTACTTAGATTCCTATGTTGCTCATTTATTGTTTTCCTGATAGCCTTTAGTTCTTTCTATATACTTTCCTTCATCTCCTTTAGCATTTTTAAAGATCATTTTCCTAAAAGCTTTGTTGGCACATCCATATTCTTTTTTGTTGAGGTTTTCTGTATTTTTATCCTCTTCCTTTGGATGGACCATCATTTCCTTGTTGTTTGTCTTGTACTCTTTTGTTGCACACTGTACATTTTAATGTTTTAAGGAGTTAACTCTGGGATTCGCTCCCTGGGATGTTTATTTCTTGGTTTTGTAACCAGCTGGAGATGAGACAGAGACTGACTTGAGCTTCAGCTCTCCCAGCAGGAGGGTCTGCCCAAGGGTAACACAGTCTACAGGATTTTCCCTGTCTTTCTGGGCTTCTGTCTTGTCCTGGACTTTAGCTTGTTAGTTGTTTTGGAGTTTCCCTGTTTATAG
The DNA here is from genome assembly GCF_015220235.1 of Choloepus didactylus. Taxonomy (NCBI): domain Eukaryota; kingdom Metazoa; phylum Chordata; class Mammalia; order Pilosa; family Megalonychidae; genus Choloepus; species Choloepus didactylus. The sequence goes on from NC_051323.1 coordinate 29,698,288, forward strand.
GAGTTTGGTTGTCCCCTCTGTTTCCCAGGAGACAGACCTCCCTCTCCCGGGTGTTTGAAGCCACAGGCTTTTCCCCAGACTCTGAAGATTTTTACACTCCTTTTGTTGCCTCAGGCTGCTTTTGCCTGGTGGGCAAATTCTGGGAGGACGGTCACCCTGGAGAGGACTTCCCCAAGTCAGTCTTTCCCAGCCCAAACAGGGCCAGGGACCCACGAAGGAGGCACAGATTGGCATCAAAGTACCCTGGGGAAAGAATCAGGAGGGGCACCAAAAGTTTCTGTGATAGCTTCCCAAAGGTGACCTTTCCTGGCCTGCCCAGCAAATGCTACCCTTCAGCTAACTGTCCCCCACAGCCCTGAGGAGGTGCTGCATCTTTAAATCTCCACGGCCTCCGCCTCTGTCCAGGACAGATTAAAACAATGGCTGCCACTGCCTTTGTCCAGGGTGGGTTGAAACAATAGCTGCCCTCAGAGCTGGGCCCCCAGCAATCCTAATCAAAAGCCATGATCAGTAATCAGCTGTGCCCACCCCTATTCTTGGGGAAGAGGATTTTTAGGTCCCTTTCTGTCACCAGTGAGCTAGCCAGGGGCTGGACCCCTTGGTGACCTATGGCAAGAGTAGGGGATGGGCACTGGCCGAAACGTGGAGAGAGCAATTTACTGTTCTTTACTGTAGTTTATCAGCCTCTTCCTCCAGCTTTTCTCTGGATGCTGTACAGTGTTCTTCTGGCCTCTGGAGTTTCAATATAGCTGTTTCAGACAATTCCTTTCCTTTTAATAGTTGTTTAGGTTGAAGGACTGAGTACTGGAGCTCCCTACTCCACCATCTTCCCTGGAAGTCCCACAGATAACATTTTGATAAGTACAATATTCTAGATTTTTTCAGTGCACATGTTTAATGCTTTTACAAAAATGGGACTAGTTCAGATTTACAGGGTTACAACATGCTTTTATAAATATCTTTATCAAATATAATCCACATATTATAAAAGTCACTAATTTAAAGTGTACAGCTCAGTGTCTTTAATATATTTAAAACTTGTGCAACCACACCATGATCTAAGTGTAGGTTTCATCACTTCCCAAAGAAATACCATACCCATTAGCAGTCACTCCCCATTTCTCCCCAAGCTCTCCAGATCTAGGCAACTATTAATCTACTTTCTATCAATATTGCCTATTCTGAACATTACATATAAACGGAATCTTACAGCATATGGTCTTTTGTGACTGGCTTTTATAGGACATCATTTTTAAGAGCCATAGCCCATTCAACTCTGTGGATGTGCCCTGACTTACCAATCCCCAACCAATGGCACATGAGTCCTTTCTTATTTCTCCTCATTAAAAAAAAAGTGACGAACAACCTCGTATATACAGCTTTTTTCAGTTGTCTGATTATTTCCTTTGAAAAAATTACAAAGTGAACAAGTTTTTAAAGTCATTTAGAAAATATTCAAAGTATCTCCCACCCTTACACAATATCAAAAAGAGAGGCTGGACTGATTTATCCTTTCATCACACACCCAAGAGCATGAGGCTTTTTAACACTGGACAGCATTCTTCCCTATTTTAATTTTGTCATCTTTTGTAAGCTTCCTTCCTGATTTTCCTACTCCTCATGCCCTCAGCCCATTCATCTATACTACTCTCCTCTCACTGAGTCTTTACAACAGGCTCAAAGATGTGCAGCAGTTAGTCTGAGGTAACAGGGCTAATCCTGGTGGAAACAACACTTGGACCTTGAACGTCAACCCCTGGTCTATGCCCCATGACAGAACTGCTCAAAGGGGATGTCAAGAATCCCTAAATAAAGTTGCAATTTTTCAAATAATTAAGTAAGATGTAAACAATGCCACGGAAAGCCAGGGGTATTAGAGAATTTTTTTTTAAAAAAATCAACATGAGAAACAAACCATGTAGACAAAAATCACTCCAGTTGGAACCACTCATCAATTTAAGGTGTCCATGGGTGACAGAGGGACCTTCCATTACTGCTAATGGTATCTCTGCAGAAGTCTATTTTGTGATTCAGGAGTTACTTATTGATTGTTGGTTATCCTGGCCAATTCACAAACATCTCCTTTTCACCCTCCTCTCCCAACCCCGGCAGGGCTGCCCTAAATGGGGAAGGGCATCCAGCAAAGTCCTATGACCTGCTAGAAGTTCATGCAGAGGCTGGGAGGCAACCTGTGTCACAGCAGGTGTCTAAACCAGTGTCAGCCACACACTGTACCATCTCACCCTTTTACTGGACTGTAAAAAAAAAAAAAAAACCATCCACATATTTCATATACAGAATGCATCCCAATTTTATTACCAAAAAAAGCTACAAAATCTTCTTTTCCAGGGCCCTAGAGTCCATCTACTCCAACCACCCCATTTTACAGAAGAGGAAATAAAAGAGGCATAGGGAGGCAAAGAGCCTTGCCCAAGGTCACATCACAGGGAGGAGACGCAGCAGCTAAGAATTACTGTTACTGACAAAGTCTTTTCCTCAGTTTACAGCTTCAATCCTAGGCCACCAACATTAAAAAAAAAAAAGGTCAATTGCCCCAACACCACCTCTTCTGTGAGGCCTCCCCAGATTCCCTGCCCTGTTGATTGTACTACCTCCTGCTCCAACCGCTCCTCCTAACACATTTATCAGACTTGTCACACCTTGCTGTTAACATGTTTGGCACATCCACAGCACCCGTGGGCCTCAAGGGCAGGGACTGGGCCATATTCCTTTCTGCATCTCTAGTGCCTAGTACATGACACTCAATAAATCACCCATCACCCATCAGGGCAGAGTTCCCTGGTGGCATATGCCAATGCACCTCAGTGAACAGTCACATGCAATTAAATAAATCTATAAAACACAGGCCCAAGGGATGGGGGGGAGGAATTAAAAATTAATAAAAATGCACAAGTATATATTACAGTACTAGACTAGAAGCAGTCTCTCGTTATATAAATTAAGTTTCCAAACCAATGTTGTATGAATGCTTTTGAAAAGAAGCAGGATGTTAGCCAGGGGTTGGACATCTTGGTGTACAGAGGGGGGTTGGGGAAAGGGTAATTTTGTGTTTGTTCTGTGGGATACTAATGTCTATATATGCATAGTTAGAAAAGCTGGTGAAACCAATTAAGAAAGAAAATATTTTCATTTACATATTAAAAAAGTGATTACTGCCATTTTACATAGTAAGATTATGCATCAAAGTTCAACTAAAGATTAATTAACCAAATTAAAAGTTGACTACCCTCCAACTTTAAAAATTGATTTTCAAAATTATATCATTCCCTACCACTTGATTCCATGGGTTGTGATAAATGACTACTGTTTTGGAGCTGTTGTGTACCCCTAGAAAACACCATGTTCTTTTAATCCATTCCTGTGGGGGCAGACCCTATTGTGGGTTGGACCTCTGATTAAGTTGTTTCAATTGAGATGTGACCCAGCCTATTCAAGGTGGGTCCTAATCCTTTACTGGAGTCCTTTATGAGAGCATAAAAAGCAGAGGCATTTGGAGAGAGCTTAGAGAGAGAGAAACGTGCCGGAGATGCTAAGAGAGAACCCACAGGCGCTCAGAGAGAAAGCCACTGGAATCAGAAGCTGAAAGCAATGAAAGCTGGGAGCAGAGGACTAGCAGATGCCAGCCAGGTGCCTTCCCATCTGCAAGAGGAACTCCAGATGCCAGCAGCCCTCTTCAGAGAAGATATCCTCCCAGTGACGTCTTAATTTGGACATTTTCATAGCCTAAGAATTGTAAACTTTAACTTAACAAATCCCCATTGTAAAAGCCAATCCATTTCTGGTATATTGCACTTTGGCAGCTTTAGCAAAATGAAACAATAACCAAAAAGAGAAATAGAAATTTTTAAATTTAAAGTTCTTTTCTAAAACAATCTTTTAAGTGTTAAGCACTTGGGCAGCCAATTCAAGCTGCCATTTTCCTTGGCACAGAGAATCACCCATGTCCCTTCCAAAAAGTGCAATATAGACAAACTCTTACAAAACAATGAACTGCCCTTCCCAATTCTATTAAACAATATTTGGGAATTCTATCCCCATGAAATGTACAGTTTGAGAGCTTCTCTCTTAATTTCCTGCAATATAAAGAAGTTTACTTTTATGTCCCTTCCAAAACAGAAGTCTACCCTCCAAAAATCAGGAAGAAATTGTTTAAAGATGCTGCAGTGTGTGGGTGCCTAATATCACCTGGTCCACTGGAGACCCCCATCCAGCACCATTTCCACTCCAACAAGATGAAAGAAACTACCATGAACCAGAAGAAACTCACCAAACTGCAGGCACAAGTATACATTGTTGGGAAAGGAACTGTTCACATAAAGCAGATAGTTCATAGAACAGCTACAGCAGATGATAAAAAACTTCAGTTCTCCTTGAAGAAATTAGGGCTAAACAATATCTCTGGGGTTGAAGAGGTGAATATGTTTACATCACTGTGGAACAGGGATCCACTTCAACAACCCTGAAGTTCAGGCCATGCTGAGACCAAGCAGCTGACAGAAATGCTACGCAGGATCTTAAATCAGCTTGGCACAGACAGTCTGACTAGTTTAAAGAGACTGTCTGAAGCACTGCCCAAAACATCTGTGGATGGAAAAGGTACCACTTGCTACTGGAGAGGTGAAGATGAAGTTCCAGATCTTGTGGAGAAAATTTGATGAGGCTTCCAAGAATGAGACAAACTAAACTGAGTCAACTTCCGAAGGAGATAGAACTTGAAGTTACTTGAACTGCTATTTTATATTATGACTGCTTTTTAAAATTTGTTTTGTTTATGGATCTAATAAAATTTAGATCTCTAGTATTTTTTAAGTTAAAGCCCCCTGGGCACTGCAGAGCTCTACAGTTTTTGCTTATACACAATTCATTCTTTGCAGCTAATTAAGCTAATTAACCATGAGAATAAAGTGGGATTCCCACCCCCCTTTTTTTTATTAGAGAAGTTGTAGGTTTACAGAAAAATCATGCATAAAATACAGAGTTGCCATATACCACCCTATTATCAACACCTTGAATTACTGTGGCACATGTGTTAAAATTCATGAAAGAACATTTTTACAATTGTACTATTAACTATAGTCCAGCATTTATAATAGGTTTACTGCGTTGACCTGTACATTTGTTTTTTAAAATTTTTATTCTCATAACATGTATACAACCTAAAATTTCCCCCTTTTAACTACATTCAACTATATAATTCAGTGCTGTTAATTATGTTCACAATGTTATGCCACCATCACCACCATCCATGTGGGAATAAAATTTGAAAACAAAGATTAATAAAGTTCTTTGTAGAGTTAAAAAAAACAAAAAAAGATGCTGCAACTGGAGGCTGCATATTACATATTAAAAATAGCCTTCTATAAAAACTTTGATAAATAGTTAAATCAATCCCACTGACATTCATTGTGTTTATTTTAAGTAATTTAACAAATTGCTTTGGGAATTCTCAATTTCTTGGTTGTTAAAGATGAAAGTTTCCAGTGACAGGTTTTCTTAAAGAGAACTCGCATTTGTTTCAGCGAAGGGATGAGCCAAGGAGCACAAGAGACTCAGCCTTAGACTCGGGGGCCCCCGCACCTCGACCCATCCCACCCACCTGGAGTGCCCTAAAGGGGTAGCTTTGAGGTATCTGCCAGACTCACTCTTCACAAAACATGCCTGAAAATCACAGAATGTCCTGCAGAAGTTTTAAGATAATGTTGTATTAAAATAAAGGGAATCAACAGGAAAGCTGGTCAAGGGTCTGACACCTCGAGGGAATTAAAAAAAAAAAAAAAGGCAAGAAAGTAAAGAAATGGGCTTCAGGTGTCACAGATACTCCCTCCTGTGAATAACAAGGCGAAGCAACGACTACAGACCCCAACCTTCCACCCAAGGCTTATCCATGTGCCAGGAAGTGTGCCAAAGGCTCAACCGGACCCACAGTCCTATGAAGTGGCTACTGAAGTATCCTCATTTCACAGATTAAGTGGCTCCAGAGATCAGAATCTTGTCAAGGCTATTTTGCACCAAAAGTACAAACTGAAAAAAAAAACAAAACAAAACTAGACTTCAGGAAAATAAAAAACTTTCGTGCATCAATGGACATTATCAAGAAAGTGAAAAAGACAATCTACAGAATGGGAAAAAATATTTGGGGAACATATATCTGATAAAGGATTAATATCCAAAATATATAAAGAATACTACACTTCAACAACAAAAAAGACAAACAAGCTAATTTAAAAATGGGCAAAAGACAAATAGATTTACCTCCAAAGAAGACACATAAATGGGCAATAAATACAGGAAAAGATGCTTAACATCATTAGCCATTAGGGAAATGCAAACCGAAACCACAATGGGATATCACTCCACTAGTATTTAAACAACAAAAAAAAAAACAGAAAATAGCAACTGTTAGCAAAGACACAGAGAATTAGGAACACTCATTCATTGCTGGTGGAAATATAAAATGTTGCAGCCATTGTAAGAACTACTGTATGACCCAGTGATCCCACTTCTAGGTATACAACGAAAAGAATTGAAAATAGGGACTCGAACAGATATCTGTACATCAATGTTCAGAGTAGCGTCATTCATAACAGCCAAAAGGTGGAACCAGTACAAATGCTTACCAACAGATGAACGAATAATCAAAATGTGGTATATACATTTGATGAAATATATTATCCAGCCCTAAAAAGAATGGCATTCTGATAGATGCTATAACATGGATAAACACTGAAGACATGCTGAATGAAATAAGTCAGACACAAAGGCACAAACATAGTAGGATTCCATGTATATGAGATAACTAGAATATACAAATTCATAGGGACAGAAAGTAGACTACAGATTACCAAGGTGGGGAGAGGGGACTTGAAGAGCTAATGTATAATAGGCCTGGGGGGAATGGGAAAGTTCTAGTAATGATGGTGGTGAGGGTATCACAACATTATGGGACAGTTTATGTTGTATATATGTTTTCACAATTTAAAAATAGAAAGACTAAAGAGACAATGACAATTAAATGTAATACATGATGGGCTGGATCTAATAATGGAAGAGGAAATGCCTAAAAGGACATTATTGAGGCATATGAAAAAATTGGAATATAGACTGTAAGCTTTATATCAATGATAAATTTCTAGAACTTCATAACTGTACTTAAAGTGGTTACCTAAGTGAATATCCTTGTTCTTAGGAAATGTACGGGGAAGTAGTAAGTGTCAAGGAGCACGATGTATACAATCTACTCTCAAATCTGTTAAAAATAGATAACCTTATATAGCTACTTGTTAAATTGTAATTTGAAAGTTATCATCTTTTTGTATATATGCTATATTTCACAATAAGGAAATAACTGAAACTATGTTACTGTAACATTTCTTGGAAATTTCCTATATAACTACTTGTTAAATTGTACTTCAAAAGTTACCCTCTTTTTGCATATATGCTGTATTTCACAATAAGGAAATTACTGAAATTGTGGAACTGTAACCCATAACATTCTTTGAACCTTGCTCTACTTGTTAAATTGCACTTGGAAAGTGATCGTTTCTATGTATATATGTTATATTCCACAATAAAAAAAAGATAAAAAATAAATAGATAAATAGACTGATACAGCAAAAGTGGCAAAACATTAAAAGTTGATGGATCTGGGTATCTGGAGGGAGGTGGTTGAAGTTCTGTGTTTTGTGTTCTTTTTGCAATTGTCCTGTAAGTTTGAAATTATTACAAAATAAAAAGAAGGAAGGAAGAGAGAGAGGGAAGGAGGGAGGAAGAAAGGAAGGAACTTGTGAAGGCTCCCAAGCTGCCCAAATGGAGACTGGAGGGAGGGGGAGGGAGCAGGAACTGGGAACCCAGTGGGCCTCCCCCAGCCCATCCCAGACACTGCCAAACCCCAAAATAGAAATGGAGCTGCACAGCTGGCATGGCCGGGTGAGCAGGCACCTGGGCACCCCCATCTTCACTAAGTGCTCTCACAAAGCCCTGATCCTAGCTCTGGGCCCTGCCACCCTCAAAACCCCCAAACTCCCTCCTGGAGGGCTCCTAGGCATGAGGCTGGTGGCCTGGGTTGCAGGGCTGTCTAGGGTTCCCCCATCCCCCATAGGGCTTCCAAGCCTTGCAGCTCCTCCTCCATTCCCTTCCCACATCAACCACCCCTCTTATCTTCCTGTCCCTCCTTGACAGCCAACGGCTGCTTGGCTGGGCCTTAACGGCAGGGGCAGCCTGGGTCACTCTCCTTCCAACCTGCAGGGCTGCACTCCCCCACTCGGTGGGAGCCCCAACCTCACAGGCCCCTACTCCAGCTCCCCTGTTCCAGCCACCAACTGCATTCCCCACCCCCTCAACACACACACACACACACACACCTTTGCTCGTGCACGCTTCTCCCAGCCTGTCACTTCTCCTTCCTCCCGATCCTATCCTTACCCTTGAAGCCACAGGTTCCAATCCCACTTCCTCTGTGATGGCACCCTAGATTTCCCCAGGCAGAGCTAATCACTGCCACCTCCAGGCCCTCAGAATCCCCCAAAACTGGAACCCCTAGAGGAAAGGCACCAAGACCTAGTCAGCTGGTATCCTCCCGTAGCCAAACAGGCTCCAGGTGAGCAGGGATGATGTGGAAGGCCTGGAGGCCCTGCTTGTCACACACACTGAGTATCCCAGAGGGATCTCACCTCTTCTCCAGAGTCAGGAGCCATCCTCCTCCCAGAAAACAACCTGTTTGTGGCAGGTGACCCTGGGTGGCAACCTCAGGAAGAGGCACCAAACAAGCAGAGTGGCTTCCCTTTCTCCTCACTCCCACTCCCAGACGCCTTTTGGCCTTTCGGGCCTCTTCTCCCGTTCTTAAATGCTGATGAAATTTCAACAAGTTACTGATAGATGCTTGAGGATTGTGTTTGAGCTTGTTTTTTTTTTTTGTTTTTTTTTTTTTTATTTAATCAGAATAAATCCTGTGGATTTAAAATACATATCCCCAAACAGTAATGTTTTGGTCTTTTATCCAGATGTTCGACCGAGACTGGGGTCTACCTATTTAAAGAAGAGGTGAAATATTAACATTGCTTTCTCCAGCCACCTGTTGAGAAAAATGTGTGCTGTTAAAAAAAGAGAGCATGCTGTTTGCTCAAAATATGAGCAGCTTAGAAACTGGGCCTCTTTTACCAAGCAATTTAAATCGACTTAGCTCACCTCAATTTTAAGTATGTCTCTGAACGTCACCTTACTAAGCTTCTCGAATGAAAAAGCGTCAGGGTCTTCAGGGACACCAGGGCCTGCAGCTTCCACCCTCTGCCAGCGGCTCGCTCTCCTGGGGTGATCCGACCCTCTCCGAGAGCTCCACACCGAGGGCCCCCCACCTATAGGTCCACGTGGACCCTCCTCTTCCTCTCCGGGTGGTGCAGCCTCCAGCCTGGCAGTCACGGGTGGGGCCGGTGGGAGAGGCCATCACCTCGGTGAGCTGGTGACAGCCACCCAAGGCTCCAGTAAACCATTCTCTACATTTGCACGTGTTTGAAAATTTCCAGGATAAAGGTTTTTTGTTTCTTTTGTTTCTTTTTTTCTTTTTTTTTTTTAATGACAATCCATTGGAACCTCCGGGGGGAGGGGGGAGTCAAAAGAGACACATTCAGTTAAAAATAGTATTCATGAGAGATATTTTCAGCTCATTTGAAGAAAATAATTCCTTATGTGGTGAGGGGAGAGAAGAAAAAGAAAATGGCTGTATCTCATTTACCTAAAGAACAAAAGCCACATAGTTCCTCAGGAACAAGCTTCAAAGTCAGCTATAAAATAATAAATGTAAAAATATACCTCATTAGTTCCAAGCACCAAATATTTAGAAAAGATGGCATTGGAAACACAGCCACTGTGGCCCTTTCAAAGTGAGACAAATATATTTGTTTGATTCTGAAAACAAAACAGGCTCCCCCACCCCCACCTCAGGAGTCTAGATAGAGCAAGACCTAAAGGGGGTTCTTTTTAAACCCGCTTGTGCTTGTCTTATGGCCTGATCAGGGTTCAAAGGAAGCGCTTCAGAGAAGCATTTGGATTTTAACTGCTTTTCAAAGAAAACAAACAACAACAAAATTCTGTAATGCAAACTCTAAGTCTTAGCAGAGGTTTAAGGGCCACAGTAATACCATACCAGAGTGTTTACACTTTCACATCTGATTTCATTCGATTCAGACAATAAACACGGGAGGTTGAAGGTGCAAGTTTTATCTTATTTTGCATTGGGGTAAGCTGGAGCTAAGTGGGTTGCCAAGGTTACCTAGATATTTGATGTCAACCCTGAGGCCCAAACTTCCTTCTCCCAGAACTCCACAAAGACCAGTCTCCCCTTCTCAACAGATCACCCCACCCCAACATGGCCACTCTCTCCCGATTATCGACCCTTGGGGTCTTGTACCAGTAACGATCTCCTCCTTTCTCTTCCACCTGCAAGCTCTCCTTTCTCCAGGGGCTCCAGGTACATGCTTCCTGTTCCCTTCTCTGCCAATTTCCAGGAAAGATTTCGTCCTTTGTCATGCTTTGACCTTCCCAAACCCCTTCACTAGTCCTTCACCTTCCCAACTTCCCAGGGCATCCTGCTGTCCACCACCTCTATCCCTACCCCAAGGTCAAGACCACCCCCTAAACCCATGATTCTCTTCCTGGTTCTCTTGTATCTATCTTGGCAGCTGTTGCCCCTGCCCTACCCCACCAAAATGGGCACTCCCCACAGGTTTGGGCCCAAAGACTACCTACTGCTGGCCCCTAGGTTCTCAACACCACAGTCTCCAAGAGCCCATGTGCTAAAAAACGCTACCATGCACCGATTTCTGTAGCTCACCTCCTCCATACCTCCCTTAATCAGCTTCCGAATCCCATCCCACCCACCAGGAGTTTTTTCCTTTTTTTTTTTTTTTTTTTTTTAATCTGTCACCCCCTCTTCAACTACAATGCACAGGTACACACCTACACTTTAATTCTGTACCATACCTGCTGTGGTTTGGGCCCTGTTTTCCCTCCATCTAGACTAATGAAATGGCCTCACTCAACAAATACTTACCAAGCACCTATTACACACTAAGGGATGCTGTAAGGTCTGGTGATAAGGCAGTAAGCAAAAGACCACTATGTCTGCTCTTACAGAATTTACTCCAGTGGCAGGAAACAGACAACAGAATAAAGTTCTGTGGTTGATTGTTAGGCTGATAAGAGTCAAGAAGAAAAGTAAAACCTGGTGAGGGGGATAAGGATGTGACTGCTTTTAAAACAGGATGGCCAGAGAGAGCCTCTCTCCTCAGAGGGGAAGGAGGAGGTAATTCTAGGGGTGGAGGGGGCGGGGGCGGTGGGAGGCAGATCACAAAGGGCCTGTGGGTGACATAAGAATTTTGGCTTTACCCTGAGGATGATGAGGATCTGCTGCAGGATTCAGAGAAGAGTAACCAGAAATAATTTCAGTTTTTAAAGGATCCCTCTGGCTTCTTGCTGAGAAAATACTGTTGGGGGGCAATGCTGAGGGTGAGTATGGTTGAAAGGGGAAGTCTAGGGTCATGCAAGTCTCTAGAAGGAAAGCCAGAGGATAGAACAGGGGGCTGTATAGCAGAGCGAAACCTAAAGTGGACCGATGATTGTGGTTAATTGTACAAATATACAAAAGACTTTACATGAACTAGAACAAATGTATGTCATTATTGCAAGGTGTTTATAATAGGGTGGTATGTGGAAAAATACCATTCATGCAAACTAAGGACCATAGTTAACAGTGACATTGTAATAGTCATTCATCAGCTGTGAGAAAGGCACTACTCCAAAGCTAAGCATCAATTATAAGGAGGTGTGAGGGGTATGGGATTTGTGTGTGTGTGTGTGTGTAGCAATGAGAATGTTCTCATATTGATTGTGGTGCTGAATGCACAACTCTGTGATTATACCGAAAGCCAATGACTGTTCAATTTGGATGGATTGTATGGTGTGTGAATCAAAAAAAAAAAAAAAAAAAAAAAAAAAGGAGAAAAAATGAAAATTAAAACAATAAAGGAGAAGTGAAATGGTTTAAAAAAAAAAAAAAGCTGTTGGGGGCAAATGGGAAGCAGGGAGCTCTGTCACGAAGCTGTTCAAGGACCCAGGCCCTGCTGGTCACCCACCTCTCTGGCTCAAGCTCAGCTTTCTAAACATGAACAGGACTGTGCCATGTTGCTGCCTCTCTCCTCAGCACAAAACCTCCCTGGCTCCTCACTGCCTCCACAATTACAGAGCGCCACTTCTCCCCATGGTCACTGAGGCTGCAATGGTCACCGTGTCCCAGCCCTCCCTACCTCAGGTGCCCTATGGGCCTCTGTGCTTTCTATTTTCTCAGCCTGCAATCCCTTGACCCCCTGTTCTCCTTTCTCTGCCCCTGAAGTATTATTCATCCTTCAAGGCTGAGCCCAAACACTACTTTCCGATTTCCTGGCTGCTCCCAACACCACACTTTATTTGCACCTCTGTTATGGCACTCATGGGTTCATCAGCTCCACCAGACTGCCAACTCCATGAGGGCTGGAACCAATGGTGCCTGAAGACACACAGGGCCCAGCATAAGGCTCGCCAGGTGCTCAATCAACGTAGGTTTCCCACGTCACTTTTGCTCATGTCAGTAAACCTCATCTTGAGGTCTGAAGAGGGACAGGAAGGTTTACAAAGTTAGGTGTTCCTTCTAGTTTACTGTAACCTGGGAGCCCCTGGGGACTGCATGCCCAGCATTTCTGACAGTGGTACAGCCAAGAGTAGGGACCAGAGCATGGATTGATTTGAACCCAGGCCTTTAAAGCCTTCTACTCTCACTGCCAGGCATCTCAGAGCAGACTCATACAATATGTTATTGGGTGAACTGTAATCCCCAAAAGGACGTGTTTGAGTCCTAACCCCCAGGCCAAGTGAGTGTGCCCTTATTTGGAAACAGGGTCTTTGAAGATGCATTTAGTAAAAATGAGGCCCAACCAGATAGGATGGGCCCTAACTCAATATGACAGGTGTCCTTATAAGAAGAGGGAAATTTGCACACAGACAGATGAAGGGGAGAATGCCGTATGAAGACAAGGGCACAGAATGAACTGCTGTAGCTGCAAACCAAGAAATGAATGCCAAGAATTGCCAGCAAACCATGGGAACCGAAGAAAAGGTAAGGAAGCATCCACCCCTACAGGTGTCAGAAGGAGCACAGCTCTGCTGACACCTTGATTTTGGACTTCTAACATCCAGAACTGTGAGACAATAAATTTCTGTTTTAAGCCACCTGGTTTGTAGCAATTTGTTAGGACAGTCCTAGGAAACCAAGACACAATCTGTTTAAATTTGCCAAAAATGTGTGTTTTTCTAAGGTCTTTCTATAAGGATACAAATGCAGAGAAACGCAGATAGCAGAGAAGGATCTAGACCAAGTTCTTAACAGTTGTCAATGTTGAAAAATGGCAGAATTATGCTTTTATTTTCCTTTAGGATAGCTTTAATTTTTTTTCTAAATAAACATCTTGTACGAAAAAAGACCTTTAGAAAGTTCCTCCCAAGTACCGCTCAAGTGAAAGAATGATTCTAAAATAAGAAGTTTTTCCCCCAAAAAATACACTGGGGACATGAAGCCACAGAATATGTAACACCACCTGTAGAAAAGGGCCACAAAAGTTGATGTTTTAAATGGTTTGTCTGAAGCACGCAATTAACAGCTGGCCCTGTGCTTTCACTTCTGTTTTTTTTTTTTTTTTTTTGGATAACTAAAGTTAATTTAAAAAATGAATAAATATAAATAAATATATCATAAAACATAAAGCGGTATATTGTTGTTCTGAGCATCTTGGGCATTTATTGATGCCTCATAGCTAAGCTACACTCTCCCATCAGCTTCAACTGGCTCTCAATGAGCCCTTCTGCACACATCATACTGGTGACTGAACAATAAATAGGAGGATGATTCAGTAACTGTCATTTCATGACTTAGAGAGAAAATGTCCATTAAAAATAACAGGGTATCAACTATCAACAAATAATATATCTTATTTAAACCAAATGCTACATCAACAAAGTGTTAAATCAACCAAGATTTACCCTTTAACTTTTAATAAAAATCCCACACAAGTTTTATAACAAAACAGCTCATTAAAGCACACAGAAGATATATTTGCTTTAGTTACCACCTTTTTAAAGAAATAAAAGAGGAAAGAGGAAACCGATGTGTGTGTATCAGACACAGTCCTAGGTACTTTAGGTATATCATCAACATGAATCTTCCCAACAAAACTATGAGACAGGGCTCTATCTCTCCCATTTCACAAATGAGAAAACTGAGGTTCAGAGAGGTTAAGTAACTTGTCCACAGTCACACGGTAAGTGGCAAAAATGAAATTCAATTCCAAGAACTGTTTCATAAAAGACTATACATTGCATGATTTTGTACGATTCCATTTATATGATGTTCCAGAATAGGCAAAACCAATCTATAATGATAGAAGTCAGAATAACGATCCCTTCTAGGGGCAGATACTGATTGGAAAGGGGCACAAGGAACCTTCTGGGGTGCTAAAATGTTCTATATCTTGATCTAGGAGATGGATACACATTTATGAGCTGTCCACAAGATTAGTGCACTTTATTATTCACTGTATCTCAAGATAAGAAAAAAAATCCTGATCTGATCGACTCCAAGTTCCTGATCTAAACCACTGCATGGCCACCCTGACAGAAGGTGGCCATTCTCTAGAATTGATTGCCTTGGATAATCAGTTTTAAAAAAACATTCTGGTAACCAATGTACATCTTAATCACATCAGAGTGAAGATGTCTGAACAATAAACCTGCTTTAAAATACCACGGAATGAAAAGTAAAAAGTATCATTTCCTGGCTACTAGGAATTTCCCTTCTAAAACCACATCGGAATCAAAACAAAATTTAAACCCTCCTATGAGAGAATATTCATAGATGCTCAGAAAATAGATTAGAGCAAAGTTCTTAGAGAAAGAGTTACCTATAGCAAATAGCTAAAGCTAAAATCACACAAATTATTTCAAGACATAAATGTTATTAACTTCATCAACGTTGCTGACTCTCAAAACAAGCTTGAACTGTTATAAAAATTAAGACAAGGTAAGAAGGCAAAGCTCGTGGGCAACAGGCATACAACTAACAAGAGGTGCAGCACCAGAGCAGAGCAAAATCTAAATTCTGAGAATTGTAACAAATAGAAAACTCAGTACAAATTTCCAGTAGTAAAGAGTGCCACATGTAACAGATTCTCCATCAAGTAACAAGTTCTTCTCACTGTAGCTTTGTTCAGGGTGGCAAAGCCTCATCACCAGCAGGTGATGATGAAATTATTACATCAATTCTCTCAAAGCCTTACCACACACTTACACACACCTCTTATTCAAAGGGTAATTGCCTCTCCAGAGAGAGGAATTTATTCATCCTACAATTTGGAGACACATCTGGCAAGTACCTAGTTATAGTTAGCCCACCTTAGAAGAGGAATAGAAAAAAACAGCTGGACCCATACCCATTGAATAAATACACTGTCCTTCTTTACTGGATGCTTTCAATTATGCAGCCAGGAAATACTTTCCACTTTGAATCCAGAGCTTGGCTTAAATTATTTTTTAACATTCTGTACACACCAAAATACAACTGATTGATTGAAATTACCTTAAAGAAGTTTTACCTGGATATTTACATATAAGACCAAAAGCCTTTAAGAGAATTTTCAGTGTTGGTAATTTACACATCACTGTTGGGCACGTTGCAATAGATCACATAACCTAATACACCAAATGCAAGAATGTCAGTGTTTATAAAAAACCATTTGTATTTACGAATTTTTAAAGTCTTTAACAAACTGTCCAACAAAACTGTCAACAAGTTAGGTAGAGTCAGTCAAACATTGAATCCATTTAAGCAAGTCTTAAAGAATTAGGGGCACTCTCAAGAAAAAAGTGCCTCAGAAAAATTCATAGCCCTGGTCAGCACACCTAAATTATGGGTTTTAAAAACCCCCAGCATTACTAGAAAACTTAAAGCTTAAATTTCAAAGTTCCTTTGTTTGAGAAAAAAAGGCTTCACCTTATCTCTTACCCCTATATCACCTGAAAAAGCCCCATACATTTCTATCCAGAACATCTTAGCTTTGTACCAACAATGCATAATGTTAAGGTAAAATGATTAATAATTTTTATGATCCTGATTCATTTCCTAATGTAACTCTTTTTAAAAAATCACATCTGAATAAATAGTATAGTAAAAAATCAACCATGAATGAATGGGTCCACTTTTCTATTTTAGTATAACTTTGGTATATTAGAATTAGAGAACTGTGAACCATGATTTTTTTCAAACAAGGAAATCTTCAAAACTGCAAGCCATCTATTCAGGCCTCCATCAGAAGTTTGGAAAAAAATCAATTTGTAAAGTTTTACAACAAGCAAATTATGTTTATTTACTTAAAGGATTATCTCATTCCTTGGATTTTAAAAACCTGCTATCTGCATCTGCCAAATTTTGCTAATTTCAGGGGGAATTTGATGCCAGGAGGAACTTCCATATTAAGTACAACAATGACCATCACTTATTAAACACTTCCTAATTCCCATGCAGTACTAAGCATTCTGCAAACATTATCCTATATTGTCCTCAAAAACAATCTTGTACAGCAGACACTGATCATCCCCACAACTAAATATGGGAAATGAGGCTTGGATGAAAAATAAAACTTGCCCAAGGTGACTGAACAGGATGTGGCAGAAACAAGACTAGCCTCAACAGTGAAGATGGAAACTCAGAACTTTTATGGAGAATTAAGCCTTTCATCATACACCAGCCACCTGCACGTAAAGCATTGAGCATAGCAAGGGAGATCCCCAAAAGAAAAAGCAATATTCCAAACTGGAAAAAGTAATTTCAAACAGAAGATCTAAGGATAAATTCATTTTTAAAGGCTGGGCAGTGGGGGAAATGTATACTCAAGTAGAGTTCTATAGGGCTCCTACACTTACGCGATCTTAAAATCCAATCTGGTTTAAGAGCAGGCGGGCTCTGTGTAAAACTCTCACAAACTACATCAAGCATAATAACCTCTACTGAAATGAATCAGAAGTGCAAGCTTGATGAGTGGGAAGAAGTGACCGCCCTGTCCCGTCCTCCCTCGGGGTCAGCTGTCAGATCCGTGCATCCGCCACTGCAACCTGCCACCGGAGCCCCGGACTGGGTTCGCCCGGGTCCCAGCCTTCCCAATCCCAGCCCTGCCCCGTCGGCCACCTCATTAACCATCCCACCATCACCCGAGGCACAAGTAATTACGCTGGAAGAATTTGTTATAACAAGTATAAACCCATATTCACCAACTGGCTCCGCAATCTGAAATCCACAGAAAGGCTCCAATAAGGGAGAGGCCGAAGAAAATGAGAGAATTGTTCTAAACGATTGCTTTACGAAGTTGGGGAGATGAAGGCGGCCATGGGGATAGAAGAGCAAAAACAAACCAACCACTCTTAGGCGTCAGGCAGGAGAGGCAGCTTCCTCGCCAGCCCAGGTTATTTAAAAAATGAACTCGACACCGGTTACCTCGGAGTCCCCTGACTTCTCCCAAATTGATGGGGAGACGGGAGATTTCTGCAGCTCCTCAGCCCTGAATGTAAAATACTTTGGCCTGAAAATCAAGGTGACTCGGTTTTGTGGCCACTAGGAGGGACCTCCCTGCAGTCCTGGGGTAGCCGCCAGAACCTGTGCTCTCAGCCCCCGCGGGGCTCCCCATGGATCGCTCCCCACGCACACCCTTATGCGAGCTGTTTTTACAGAAATTCGCGTTAGGCGTCCCCCGATCTGGTAGAAAATCACCACCCCTCCCCGCCCCCCAGCTCTCGGGCAAATAGCCTGGTTAATCATTCAACGCGGGCGGCATGGAATATTTTTTAGAGGTCAAACCGAAAGGTTAGCCCTAAGTTTCACAGAAACCAGCCTTTGGGGACCCAGAAGTGGCAGTAGCAGGCGGCTGGGGGTGGGCAGCGGCTACCAGTAGCTCTTTGGCTCACACAACACCCGATCTCCCCATGCGGCACCAACACCAGCGCAGCGCAAGGGTGGGGTGCGGGGGTGCGACGGCGAAAGCATGTGTGTCCCCCCTCCAAAACGCCGTGCACCCCAGACGCCTCTACCCACGTCCGCATCACCACGACGCGGGCGCCCCCGGAAGTTGGGGCGCAGCGGGGAGGGGGGAGGTCCTCGGACTACCCGCGGGGTATGTGTGTGCGTGTGTGGGGGGGTTGTGTGGAATGGGGCAAGAGGCTCAAAAGACGCTCTGCCGGCGGTTTCGTTATCCTCTTCCTCTGGGGTAAGGAAGGCGGCGGGGGATGGGGGCGCTTAAATGCGGCAGGAGCCACCTAGGTACGGTTTCCTTGGCGAGGGCGCGGGTGCAAAGCCGCAACCGGCGAGGAAAGGGGTGGGGGGTGGTGAGCGGGGGTCGCCAGAGCTGCCCCGGGAAGGTGGCGGGGAAGCGGGGGGGGGGGGCGGATAAAAGGGAGGGAGGCGGCGCGGCTGCCCATCGCCCCGGCCTTACCTTGTCCGGGAGCAGCTCCTGCTCGGCGGGGCTGGGGCGGGAGATCGCGGCCGCATCCACGTCCCAGCCGCTCAGCCCGGCGACCGCCACCGCCCACGATCCATGCGCTGGGCCCGGGACGCGCGGCCGGGCAGTTTCCGCGGCGGTGACCGCTCCGGCTCGGCTCGTCTCCCGCACTTGTTGCCGCCGCGGCCGCTGCGCCTGGCTCCCGGCTCCGGCTCCCGGCGTCGCTGCCAACACCGCCGCCTCCCGGGGCCCTGGCCCGGCCCCGGCCTCGCCTGGCGCGCCAATCCGGCCCGGCGCCGCCCCTCGCGTCACCGCCCCGCCGGGCCCGCCGCCCCACGCTGAAGTTTGGACAAGGCCCTGCGCTAGAAGGTTTGCCAATCGGCGCCCAGAACCCGCTCAAGCTCCGGGCCCCCGGGCCCACACCTGGAAAGCAAACAGTTAAACTGTGGGAAGGGGATCCCCAGGAAGGAGACCTCCCGGAAAAACTGGGCAGCTCGAAACTCAATTTATATTCGGTCTAACCTAAATCTCTCCAGTTGCGGTTCGCCCTTCTTATACTCTGTCCGATGCTGGGGGACTAGCCACATCACCTGGTGAGGACTCCAGTGACCCTTTCTGGCAGGTGCCAGTTCGTGACTGGCCGTAGACCGGACCCCTCTGCTCCTCGAGGGCTGGGGTTGGTGCGCCCCCGCGAAACCCTGGGTAATGGTTCCTCCGCGGAAAGTCAGGGGAGGGGAAAACCAGGGCCAAGGCGGGTTTGACCTTTGCTCTCCGCCGGCCCTATACCTGCTGCCACCTCTTAAGTGCCCAAATGATGCCCTAGAAGCCGAGGCCCAGGTTGTGCCCTGCTCGGCACTGCCACCCAATCCTCAGACTTGTGAAGCCGCCCGGGACATTGGCGGGGGTGGATCTTAGTTCTTGTCGCTGTGTCCTGCAGAGGATATCCTCGAGGACTCACGTGCGGCCCGGGAAGCCCGCGAGCCGAATGTTCAAGGAGCCTGAGCTCTGGGTCGCGAGCCCACGCCGCGGTCCAGGGGGCAGAATGAGTACCTAAGCGCAGCCTAAATGGCCAAACTCTGACCCTCCTCCTTCACGACACTGCGGGGCTCCACGGGCTGGGTCGATGTGTGGCGCCAACGACAACCACCGACGTTCTCTCTTAGCGCGGCGCCCAGGACGGCGCGGGAGAGCGCTGCATTCCAACTCCGCCCCCAGAACCAGGCCGCGAGCGTCTTCCGCGAAGGTGAGCCCGAGACGCGGTTGACACAACCTCGGGGCCCCCAGGTAAGCCCGGCGCTACGGGATGGAGATGTCGCCCCAGGCTTGAAAGGTCCTGCATAGCCAGCTCTTCCAGAACGAGCTCCGCCCGGAGGCACACCCGGCCCGAGGCTTAGCTAGAAGCGCCGAGTCCTCTTGGTCTTTATCTCTCGAGGAAGAAAGCGATCCTTTCTAGATAATGGACTAAGGAATTAAAGCCATCCCACTCCCAACTATATGCATTTTTCTGAAGGCTCTCAGAAGCGGAAGGGCAGGAAAGGAATTGCTTGTGTAGAATTTCAGGCACCTGTGAATTCAGCCCACTCGACTACCCGCCCTTACTCTTATCCAAGCTCCTGAGAGCACGTTGTAGCTGGATGAAGAGAGCCACGTGGGTGCGGTCTTCTAGAAACAGGAATTCTGAGTCAGTGGATTTAGGCAGGTTATGATTGGCAGCCTTCAGACGTTTTTGCTTTTATGTTGATCACATGATTCTCCCAAGTCTGCGAGGTAAAGTCCAAGAAACAAGTCGGGTTTTTGTATATTCATTGAACAACATCTGAAAAGATGCACACCGACTTTTAACCACGGTTACCCCGGGTGTAAAGGCTGGGTGGGAGAAGGTAGGAGACAAATTTTATACCCTTATCCAGTTTGAATTTCATGCTTTTCGATTATATTTACCTAAATAATTTAGAAAATAAAAGATTTTAAAAGAAACATAGAAATTACAAATTCAGTAAGAACTCTACGGATACTATAACTTAATAGAGAAATGAAGCCTATTTCTTTCATTCTATGTCAAAATAAATTATTCCTGAGTCCATGTTCCTCGATTTATGTAAAGATATTTCTAGGCTGCTGTTTTGATCTCTAGATGCTGTGATGGGACAAAACCAACATCTGAAAAATATTGTTTCTATGCATATGTGCCTTCCCTTTAAAAGCACTCCCAGCAGCCACACACAGCTTTCAGGGACTCCCAGCCAAGGAGTTTTTAGTGAAGGAACTGCTACCATGTCAGCTGGCAACAAACAAGGAAATTAAAGCTTGCTTTCTTCACAGCTGCCAAAATCTGCCCAGGTCCTGATTTTTTTTTTTTTTTTTAAAGGCATTTTCTCCACCATGCCATTAATTAATGCAGCTGGGAGTGTACCTGCAACAATCATACTGTATCGATGAGGGAATTACTCTATATTGCACACCCACTTGGCTGTAGACCCTATTCTTGGGTTAGGGTCTGCGTCTGACTCCAATAGTAAGTGGAGATGTGTTATTCATTTACTCAACAGTTACATATTGACTGCCTACTAGGTGCAGGGCCCAGGGCTGGGTGCTTGAGTGGTGATCATGGCAGACAACTCTTTGAAGTCTCTTGGAGCTCACAGACTAGCTGGAGAGAGAAAGGCTAAACAATTAAATGCACTATCAGTTGTGTAATTACAATTGTCATATGGGCCACAAGGGAATGAAAGGTGGTAGGACTGTTTGAGGAGGGCTTCCAAGAGGAGGTGACATTTAAGCTGAGCTCTAAAGGATGAACAGGATTTCATCAGGCCAAGGAGAGATTGGGAGAGAGTTCCCAGCTGGTTCAGGCCACAAAAGGAGAAGTGGTTGAGGAAGTCAGAGAGGTAGGCAGGGACTAGATCGTGGAAGGCCTAGTATGCCATGTTACAGAGTTTGGCCTTTATCCCAAGAGCACTGAGGAGACATTAAAGCCTTTTAAGCAGGCTTTCAGCATGCACGTGCTCAAATTTGTATTTTCAGTAATACCACTTTGACTGCAATATGAAGAAGGAATAGAAGAGAGGGTAGAGTGGGATGGAGGGACAGTTAGGAAACTTGCTGTGAGAGGGGCTGTTTGCCTCAGCTAAGGGGTAAAGCAAATGGAGAAAAATAGACACTAACAAGACTGGTGGTTGCTTTGATAAGGGGGAATCAAGAAAAACTCCTAGGTCTCTGTTCATCAATCAGATGAATGGTGATGGCAGTTGTCTGAGTTGGGGAGCCCTGGGGGAGAGAGATTGGGAAAACTCTCCTGACCAAGTTCACATGCGGTCAAGGTGGGTTTGAGGTACCTATGCAACACCCAAGTGGAAATGGTGAGTAGGGGTTGGTGCTTCATGGAGAGGCTGGGGCTGGAGTAGCTGGTACAGAGGTTTTGATGGAACCATGGGAGTGAGGAGGTCTAAAAGAGTAGAGAGTTAGACCAGAAGAATGCCTGAGGAGCCCTTATCTAAAGACCAAAGAGAGGTGAACTATCCAACAACAGTGGTTGAGAAGCAGCAGCCAGAGATGCAGGAGGAAAACTAGGAGCTTAGGGAGGTGGAAAAGTGTTTTAAGAAGGAGGGAGTAGTTTGCAGCACCCAACATAGCTGAGAGGCCCAAGTGAAATGAGGACTGAGTAATGTCCACTTGGTTTAGTGGCCTTGGTGCCACTGGGGCTCTTACAGAGCAATAACACTGGTGGAATAAAGTGGGTGAGAGACTGGAGTGAACTGAGGAGTCAGTGAGAGGTGAAGAAATGAAGAAAGGCCCTGAGTGAAGGCAGCTCTTGAGAGGTTTCACTGTGAAGGTTGGGAAAGAGGAGTACCTGGAGAGGAATGCTGTGTCGGCGGTGGGTTTATTTTCATTTATTTTTAAAATTGTTATTTTTTTAGGATGAATAACTTGAGTTTGTTTAAACACAGCATGGAAGGATCCCATAGAGAAGAGGAAGATGAAGGTACAGGGGAGAAAGGACAGAGGACAGTAAAGGTTCCTGTGACCATAGGAAAGGACGGAACCAGCATATGAGTGGAAAGATTGACCTCCAGCCGGGGGTCACCTCCTCTGTTACAACAGGGGGAAAGAGTTGGAGGACTGAGCCAGGCAGGTTTGGGTAGGAAGTTGAGTCCTTCTACCTGATGATTTCCTCTTATTCTGACGTAGGGGAGGCTGGAGATGGGGCAAGGAAAAACGGGAGATTTGAATAAAATAGAGAAACTTTGACACAGTCATCGCAGAAGGTGGGAGAGTAAGCTGACCAGAGAAACCCGCCAATGGCAGGCAGCAATGGCAACTCACTTGAGGTTGGTGGCTGTGAACTTTTAAGGTGCGCTTTGAACCTCCTATGTGGTTTCTTCCAGCAGGGCTCATTTGTCTGCTCTGCAGCAATCTCAGAGAATACTGAGATTCATGTTTTGTAGGTGAGGGAGTTGTCAGGGCAGAGGGGTCAAGCAATTGAGCATTTTGGCAGGAATAAGGTTGGCATGATGCATGATCAGAGTGGAAAGACAGAAATCAATGGGCTGGGGGTGTGGCAGCTCGGCTTGTGGACGGAAGAGGGCTCGGGAGGGGACAGTGCTGGAGAGCATGGCGGACACCGTGAAGATGCAGCTTCCCATGCGTTTTAAGCAGCTCCCAGTCCCCAAGAGCATTGGCTACCTTCCTGTAGGTCTTTCCGTCTGAAGAAAAAACAACAGGATAGCTTGATTACTCTTAAAATACAAAAGGAAAATCCCAAAGTGGTGAATGAAATAAACATTGAAGATTTGTGTCTTACGAAAGCAGCTTATTGTAGGTGCTGGCATTCTCAGACGTTTCCTGCTTGAGATGGTTCATATAATAAACCCAATGAAATGACTGGAGATAATTGGGTCCACTAATACTGAAAAAGACAGATGTATAATAATAATAAATTACGATTGAATTCAATTGTATGCTGTAAAATCTTGTAACAATATTTTCTCATCCTTTGTATATAGGTCTTAATTATTACTACTTATTGAATCATTATTTCTGCCAATTTATTTTCTTGCCACACCACTGTTTGTATTTGATACTTTGTATATTCAAAGTCATTTATTTTGAAATTAAATCTTGCAAGCCTCTCATTATGACTTCAAAGAATTAATGTGTCTTCCAACAATAAAGTCAACACTTCTGATTTTAATTAATTGAGACAAATCTAAATTTTGGCAATTGGTCCAAAGATGTTTCTTTGAATATATATTTTCAAAAGAATTTATTTAAAGTTTTTACCCCCACACTGTTAAATACATTATTTTTGAGATCTTTTTTTGTTTTGGTCATTTGAAATGGTTTTCCCCTTTTGGCCTTCCACACTCCATTCTTTTGAGATGAATAAGAAAAATCCTGCCATCAAGAATTACTTGAGTTTTCACACAGATAAACTCTTTGTTTTCTAGAGATTTATTTTCTAATTAATATGATTATCCCAATTTAGAAAATGAGAAGTTCCAACAAGGAACAGCTATTTACATTGTAAAAGATTTATTTACTTTATAAAAGGCTTGCTTTTGGCTCTGTGTATATGTGTGTTGTGTGTGTATCTTGACCTATTTGACCCAGTGACAGGGCAGAGTGGGGTGGCAGGAACACACTCTTGGGCTGCTGCAATTTGAAGGTCAATGAAATAAACATAATTTGAATTCATATTAAAATGATAAATAGTTCAGTGTTCAAAATTGAATTATGACCATGTTTCTGTTTATTACAGTGTAAACCAAAAAATATACTAAAAAAAGTTTACAAAATAATCTACTAGAGAATCTTTTTTAAAAAAAGTCAATGGTTAGAGGGGTGAATGGAGTCAAGGCTCAGTTGGGCTGGAAAGAGGAAGGTTGGGTCAGAGATCTGGATGCTTAAGTTAGTGGAGAAGTTTAGGGGAATGACAAATGACAGGAGTGATGGGGAGGAATAGAGGAGAAAGTCATTGAAGCACATGAAGTCAAGGGATTGAGATGCCCGGCATTGGCTAGGTCGTCTGTGTGGACTGTGAAGCCGGCCAGGATGTGGGCACGAATTGTGGTCATGGTGCGAAGACCTCAGAGCCAGGAACTAAAGTCTTAAGAGAGTGAGAAGGAGGGGTGACCAGGAGGTCAGAAGATGGGAGTTACCGGGAAGGAGAGAAAGGAATATGGTCAGGCAGCAGTCTCCTCAACGCAACTAGAGGGTTTACAAGAGGCAGAGGAAAGAGGATCAAGTGGAGGACCCACCCAAGGGAGAAGGGTGAGAGAATCAGCAGGCTCATCTCCTAATGCTGCAGGGAAAGGAAAGAGAAGGTTGGAATTTCCTGAGCAGAGGCTAAGGATGGATGGATGAAGCATGAATTGATGAACAGACCTTCGAATAAGTTTACTTGTCAAAAGTGTAGTTACAGAGGACCATGTGAAAGGATTTGGAAGGTTGGCAAGTGGAGGAGGCTAGGTCAGGGTTGAGGTGGGAGAGGGGATCCTTGAAGGAATGATGAAGAAATCAGAAATGGGTGGCCCAGTGGATTTTGCCCCAGTGGTCTGTTAGCGAAGCCTGTCTGAGTAGCTCTGCAAACCAGGGCCACAACCCCCTGAGTTCCTTTTCCTCCCCAAGATTTCCACGAGGGAAAGGCATGTGGAAGCTTCCCCCTTCTCTCTTCTCCATTTGGGACTTTGTTCTCTCCAGATGAGCCCCTGGGGACCCTTGCCGTGTATCAGGAATCCCAGGCTTGTCCCATCTCTGCTATTCACCTCTGTCCCTCAGCCAGGTTGTTGATTCTTCTGAGTCTCCATTTGACAGGGACGCTGAAACACACCTACCTCTCAGGGCTATTGTAAGGATTAGAGGAGATAACTTAAGTACAAGCACTTTCTTAACTGTGAAGCTCTGTATGAATGTGAGTGATTTCTCTTGTTCAGAAGCCCCACATCCCCCACATACACCCCCATCTCTTCCAGGAATCCTCCCTGAAGGATCAGGAGTCCCTGCTCTAGAGGAAGCTGTAATCTTGCCCAGGAGACAGGACAAACACACCCAAAACAATTAGAGAGGAATGCACAGCTGTGTCTGATTAAGTGCTAAATTGTAAGGTACAGACAATAACAGCTCTGATATCAGAAAAGGAGACAATTAGCCTGGGTTGGGAAAGGCTGGGAGGCTTCCAGACCGCTCACTTATCCTGAGTAGAGCATTTGCAAATATGCCCATTTTCTGTATCTGACATGGGTTTACAAAAAGTTTCTAGGTCATAAGATTTCCTTCTTGGCTCACCTGCTTCCAAACCTGGTGCCACTCCTGTGGTCCTGTCCCCTCAGTCACACCCTTGAGCTCCTCCCAGGTGATCCAGCAGCCTTGGCATTACACTTCTATGTACTTTGCCAAGGGCCTCTCATATTTGGGTCTCCCAGGTCATCTATTTTTCTGGTGAGGAACTAGAGGCTGATCTTCAGCAAGTTTCCCATGTCCCCTTGGGAGCCAGCAGCCACCCAGTATTTTTGTCCGGCCAGCTTCAGGCTTTTGAGCAAGCTATCCTGGATGCCCTTCCTTTTTGGCCTTTGAGGTCTTCAGTTCACCTCATTGCACCTGGCCAGCCTTCTGGGCCAGCTCTCACATCTTGCCTCCCTGGCCAGAAGCTCCCACCACTGAGATACAGACGTCATGGAGTGGCCACCCCAGAGTCCAGGCACCTGCAAGCCCAGAGCTGGCTTCTACCTCCTTGGTCCTGTTGGAGCCAACACTGGGGCCATTTGCATATGGCTGGTTCAGAATGAAAGCCTCCTTCCTCAGCAGCTAGTTCCATGGCCTGGTTGGTGCCTCAGCCCTGTACCTCCCTCATCACAGGCCTGGAAAAGGCCCAGCATGCCTCTGGGCCAAGCTTACATTGGATAGTATCAGCAGCAGAAATCCCCAAACCTGGTACATGCTGTGGACTTGGGTTGTTCCAGAAGGACAGGACAGCAGTGTTTTGCTAGTCTGTTAATCGGTCCCAGATGGGGCTATGAAAACAACAGCCATCTCTGTCAGGGGCTAAAATATTAATTATTGATGGAAAGTGTGGAATCTTGGCACTGGATCATACTCTAGAATTCTAGTCACATCCTTTGGATCTTGCAAAAGGAGGCCCAAAAAGTAGCTTTCTGGAATCCAAACACCTGATACTAGAGATAATATCTTGAATGTTGGACAATTAAGTCACAGGTTGAAAATCACCTGGCTCCTAAAACAGACCCTTTGCTAACAAGGTGACTGTGACTTTGTAACAGCAGAAAAACATCAAGGCTTATTATCTATGCAGATACTAGAAACCAATGATATGATTCTCAGGGGACTTGCTCCATATCTTAAGGAGTTCTGAAGCTGGAAGAACTAAAAATCCTCAGGTTACTCAACTCCCAGGTTAGTAGAGTCCAGCGTATGTATGACATTGTGATGGTTTATGAGGTTAGCAATTTGAAGGGGCATGAACAGCCATTTCTCCTGGGGGTATCACATTGTTTTGGCAATGTAACTCATTAAGGAGAAATGCAAAATCATACTCCCAATTATCATCAAACTGCAAAATTACGTTCAAGAGGAGAGGCCCATAATTGCAGCATCAAGCATGAGACAGTGCCATTAATATGATTATCAGGGCATAAGCCTATTAAAGAACTTAATGCCTCTTTGCTGGCATCATCCTTTGCAAAGCTTCCTGGATCTGGAAACCATCTTAGTTGTAAACACAACAGTTACACACCAGTGATTTTCAAGGGGCATACGAAAGATCTGCTGACCTTTACCAAAGGGCAGAACTGTCTGGCTAAGGAGAACATTTCTGGAAAATGAAGACTGATCTACCAACTCTAGTTGTCTCTACCTGAGAAAGGAAATGCATCTGGCTTTGAGTCCTGGCTAGCCCTGCGGTAGTCCAGTCGTGGATATAATCTAGAGACATGCCTGTGCTGCCTCAGGTGGGCACAGAGACCCAGGTCTTTGCCATCTGCTAGTGGTGAAAAATCATGGTATGGAATCCCACTCTGAGAACAGGCCATGTGTGGTCCTCATGGGAATAGTAACACCTTCCTCACAGAATTTCCAGGAAAGGAAATGAGGTCATCTATGACCAAGTGCCTGACAGACACTTGGTACTCACCAAGTGTTTGTTTCCCTTCTTGGCCTCGCCATGGTACCAGGCCCTCTCCAGATGAAGTATAGGTGCCACCTTGGCATAGAATGCTGAGAATTCTCAGCATTTGTTTTGGGAAGCCCACAGGAAGAAGAACTTTGGTTCCAAAAGTTCTGGGATCATCGTCATCATGATGTAGAATTGAAAAATCAATCAGCCTCCCTGGAAGTTGTCATCTGCTTGATCTGCTAGTGACCTATGAAAGTCACTTGGCCGACCCATCTCACAGCAACACTATCACCAGGAGCATGGCCGCCACCTCCTCAGACACGACAGTCAACAGTCGGGGAAATCAGAGCAATGGACCCCATAGATTGTCTTAAAAGGGAAGCTGGATATTATGTTGTGTGGAAGAAGTCATGCATAAAAGAGTATATATGAAGTTCAAGAACAGACTAATCTGTGGTGATAGAAATTGGAACATTACTTGCCACTGGGATGAGCGGAGAAAGAGGCATGAGGAATTTTTGGGGGATGAAAGAAATATTCTACTCTTGATTGGAATGATGGTTACACAGGAACATACAATGTCAAAACTCATCATACTGTGCACTTTAAATCTGTGCATCTTATTGTATATAAATAATACCTTAATTTAAAAAAGGAAACTGCAAGTTTTAGGCAAGGGAGAGTATAGGTTAATGGGAAAAAGCAAGAGGCCCCCACCCATCAGTCCTACCACCATCTGGAGCAGTTTCCCTAGCTCTAAACTCTAGGGCAGCTAAGAACTAATATTTCAAAATAAACAACAACAGAAAAATATGCAGATTGTAGACCCATATGCATCCCTAAGTACTCGTATGACAAACCCCTTTGTGTTCTCAAGGGTATTTATTATCACACAGAACAAGACAGGTGGACTCTGACCCAACACATTGTAACCCTGCTTCAGTTAGACTTCTTTGTTATTCTCTTGGTCCCATCCCTTTCACACGTCCACTGCTTTCTACAGCTTTTCCAGGTAACTCATCTGCAGCCAACGTCAGCAGAAGAGGGACTCTTTCTTCCTTTGTCTCTTTTTATGATCCAAGAAATCTTTCCTGAAAGTTCCCTACCAGATTTCCCTTCTCATCTCATTGGCTGGGACGGAGACACATGACTCTTCCTAAGGCAGTCTATGGCGAAATGAATGGCATGGACTAGCTTAGACCAATTAGATCTCACCCCTGAGTCATGCAAAGAAAATGTGGGCTCCCAAACATGGTCAGTGCTATACTAGCTAGGATAAGGGAGGATGTTGCAGGTGGTGCTTTTTCTGAGTCAGCTATTTGCATGTAGGAAGTTTACTGGGGATACTCTAAGCACCAACACCTGGGGGGAAATGAAGGCCGCAGGATTGCACAAAGAAGTTCAATTCCAATGCAATTGCAATAAAGGCCTCAGCTGATCCTACAGAGAGCTCTGCTGCTGGGATGGCTCAGAGTTGTCCCAAATTGGGGTGAGAGGGCTGGGCCACTTTATCCTTATATCTCCCAGGCATTAGATGTTGGCCCCCTTGGGAAGAGGGCATGATGTTGGCAGGGTGGGTCTGTGAGCAGAGGACAAGTCTCAGAGAGGGACTCAGCTGAGAGTTGCTGTGATCAACACTCCTAGTAGATGGGGAATGAGTGCTTCAGTCTTGGAGGTACACCTGGGTGGCACAACACATCATCCACTACCAGGGGGTGGGATGTTGCATGGACAATCTCTCAGGTCTCCTAGAAACCAATCTGGAGTCCACACTCATGTCCAGAGATAACTTATAGTCTTTACCAGCACCATCTCAGGAACTCAGTTATCTCCATACCCCTCCATTTCCTCGGGGTTAAGAGTCCTCCAAGTGTAAGCCACCACCCTGGTCTTTAAGAGGGGGACAGAAGGGAGAGGGTTATGTGGACTGAGTTTGGGTGAGACCCAAGCCCTCAGACTTAAGGGGCATGATGCCCACAAGAATGAAAATCCACAGGATTAGTGTCAAATAAGCTGGGAGCCTGCTAGGCCCTGGCATCTGCTTAACTTCCCAAATTACATGCATTAAGCTGTTCAGTTCCACATTTCCATAGCGTGCTTCCTGCCAAGCTTCCCAGCACAGTCTACACAATAGGAAAATCATAACGAGCAGTTAGAGAAATTATGGATAAGACATGTCAGACAAATAAGCTTTTATCTAGGATTTAAACAGAAATAGTCAACAAGGGTCTAATCCAGAATTTAGATTTGGAGAAAGAAAGGGGCTTTACAAAACAGGAAGAAGGTGGGAGGGTGGGTAGAGATGTTTGGATGGTTTTTGTTCTCTCCTTTCACTGAAAATACTAAAATAATATTTTTTTCCAGCCCCTCCATGCTTTCCCTGGCAGATCCTTGAAAATTCCCTAGCTCTACAACCAATCTGGCAGTAGGACCAACTCATAGGAAGTGTTATACCAGAGTATCAAAATAGTCATCGTTGAAATAAGCCAGAGAATTTACTTTGTTCATTATTATATATTTAGTTAAATACCTAAAGAATTAAAGCCCTATTCTTGAGTGTTTATGTGTATCCTCAGGAATTACAGAGACTATGTATTACAGAAAGCATTTCAAAAATTCCTAGGTAGAGCGAGGAATTTGAATCTGGTTCTGTAGAGTGCTAGGATTGCAGTGGTGAGCCAGTTGTAATAGCCTTTTTTTTTTTTCTTTTTAAACAAGTGAAACTGATTAGAAGTTTCTGGTCACCCCTCATTCTAGCAGTAGAGACATCCTATCTTCTTGGAAGGAACCACTCCAGGGTCCCTTCAGTTATGTAGATGTAAGGTCAGTGGCTACTCAGAGTTCTGAGGAAAGGAAATGCAGACGAGTTTTGCTTTCTTTGTCTTTTTTCCTCTTGGGCTTGACAAAGGCCACCCCTCCTCATACAAGTCCAAAATCTCTTTTCTGCAATTTCTGAAGGTCATAAAGCTCTGGAAATGAATGTTTTTTTTTTTCTTTTTTTTTTTTCATAAGGGGGCACTAAAATTACCTTGGCAGCAAAATCTGACTAGAATTTAAGGGAGGGTATAGTTTTTACTGATTCACTTTATTTGCCAGCCATTTCATTGCAAATATATTAATGTTTTATCATGTTCCTTTGTTACATCTTCTCTCATTAAAATATGGAAAATTCTGATTCCTGAATAAGGATTGTGGGCCTGTATTACAGTTTCTCTGATGGAAGAGGATGACCCCAACTGAATTTAGTATGCAGGACAGGGTACTGGGGACGTCTGGGCTGGTGACCAAGTCTCAGCTCTAGGACTCAGGTTGGCGGGAAGTGAGGTGGGCAGCATGTGCTGCCATTTCTCGACACAGGGAGTGGCCATGGGGAGCCAAATCACACCCAGCCACCTGTACAGTGGGAGAGTGACAAAATGAGGAACCCAGACCATGTCTTCAGGTGGACAGAAGCACCCATTTCTGTTGGGTACATGCCCAGGTGCTGAATTGCTGGTCATAGACCATTCATATGTTTAGCTTTAGTAGTTACAGCCAAACAAGTTTCCAACATTGTTGTACCAATATACACACCTATCTGTAAGAATTTGAGTTGCTCCACATCCTCACAAAAACTTGGTATTCTCTTTTTAATTTTAGCTGTTTTATCCAGGGTGTGGTGGTACCTCATTATGGTTTTAAATTATATTTCTCTGATAATTAATGATGTTGAGAACCCTTTCATATGCTTATTCATCATTTGGATACTTTCTTTTGTGAAATGCCTGTTCAGATGTTTTGTCCATTTAAAAATTTGGTTGTCTCTCTTTTTCTTATTGATTTGTAGGCATTCTTTATATATTCTGGATAATTCCTTCATGAATGTATGTATCATAAATATCTTTTTCTGATCTCTGGCTTGCCAAGATTTTCTCTTTTAATTAAAATCCCCTGCACTGAGGGGTGTTGGGCTCCCCCACCTCAATGGCTGCTGATGTGCTCACAGACATAGGGGACTGATGGTTTGATGGGCTGAGCCCTCTACCACAGGACTTGCCCTTGAGACTGTTGCTGCAAAGGAGAGGCTAGGCCTCCCTATAATTGCACCTAAGAGCCTTCTCCCGAATGCCTCTTTGTTGCTCAGATGTGGCCCTCTCTCTCTAGCTAAACCAACTTGGTAGGTGAAATCACTGCCCTCCCCTCTTCATGGGATCTGACACCCAGGGAAGTAAATCTCCCTGGCAACGTGGAATATGACTCCTGGAGAGGAATCTAGACCCGGCATCATGGGATGGAGAACATCTTCTTAACAAAAAGAGGGATGTGAAAGGAAATGAAATAAGCTTCAGTGGCAGAGAGATTCCAAAAGGAGCCGAGAGGTCACTCTGGTGGGCACTCTTACGCACAATAACGACAACCCTTTTTAGGTTCTAATGAATTGGAATAGCTAGCAGTAAATATCTGAAACTATCAAACTACAACCCAGAACCCATGAATCTTGAAGACGATTGTATAAAAATGTAGCTTATGAGATGACAATGGGACTGGGAAAGCCATAAGGACCACATTCCCCTTTGTCTAGTTTATGGATGGATGAGTAGAAAAATGGGGAGGAAAAAAAGGCACCCAGTGTTCTTTTTTACTTTAATTGTTCTTTGTAACTTTAATTTTTATTCGTATTATTGTTGTGTGTTTGGTAATGAAAATGTCAAAAATTAATATTGGTGATGAATGCACAACTATATAATGGTACTGTAAACAATTGAATGTACATTTTGTTTTGTATGACTGCATGGTATGTGAATATATCTCAATAAAAATGAATTAAAAGTAAATAAATAAAATAAAAAAAGTCCATAGGACTGCACACACAAACAGGGAAACTTGATGTAAATGATGGACTATAATTAATAGTACAATTATAATAATTTCTTTTCATGGATTATAACAAAGGTACCACGCTAATACAAACTGCTAAAATAGGGAAAACCATGCGTCTGAGGGGGGTATATGGGAATTCTGTATTAAAAAAAAAAAAATCCCCTGCACTGGAGGCTGGACATGTCAGTTCTCTAATCACACCATGATAAAAGTGGAACGAACAATCAAGTAAACAAGAAGGTTTCCACCGAACAGGCATTCACTGAGCCCAAACAGTTGGAATAATTTTTGAACTTCCTTCCATGTGCACAGATACATCGTTTTGTTCTGACAGGAGCCTCAAAAGGCTGACGTTCACATAAACTCATTTGAACTCTTCAAAAAAACAAAATACCCCATGCCAAGGAAAATGAACTGGAGAGAAGTAAGTTTGGATAGGGAGACGAGCTAAGAAGCAGGGAGATAGGAGAGATGGGAGGTGATAGAGGTTAGGACTAATGTAGAGGCAGTGAGGATGGACAGAAGAAGATGGAATCTTGAGACATTTTTGAGGCAACTGATTAGTTATGGGGATTGGGGCAGAGATACTAGAGGAGAGAGATGGAGTCCCAGGTTTCTAGATTGAAGGACTGGGTAGATGGTGACAGTGACATTTACTGAGATTTGGAATACTGGGAGGGAGGGAGAGCAGGTTTGGGGAAAGATGATGAACTCAGTAGTGACCGTGGGGAGTTTGAGGTTCCTGTGTGATGTCGAAGTGGAGATGTCCATGAGGCAATTGGATATACAGGTTTTAGGTCTGGAACCCAAATATATTTGGGAATGATTGGCATATAAATGGTAACAAAAGCCATGGGAACTGTTGAAATGGACCAGGAAATGAAAAAGAGCCTGAGAAGAGAAGAAGGCCTAAGTGTGGCCTCGCAGAAGCCCAAAGAGAGCCTTCCAACCCAAGGGCTGGGTACCAGTGTTGAGAGCTCAGAGGACTGAAAGGCAGCAAAGGGATTTGCTGGCTCAGAGGTCTTGTCTCCCAGAGGGCTGAGGCCATGTGTAAAACTTTTTATTTTTCTTTAACAGCACTAAGCTGTGCTTTGTCCATTTTAGGTGCCCAATAAAGACTTGTTAATTAATTGAATATGTCAGTTTAAACCAAAGATCACAGAGGTAATCCTGCTTTTCTGTGACCTCATTTGGGTGGGATAAAAGGCTGGGAAGACAACAGAAAGAGCCTAGAGAAAGACAATGAGACTGGTTTGCTCACTGGCATGAAGAGTCTGGGAAGGAGAACATTTCACTAGATTGTTCCCAGTGAAATGTTCCTAGGCTATCCCATTTGGTAGAGATGTTCCTAGGTTCTACCGAATGGAAGAGCCTAGATAGCGCTCCCTGATGAGGAACTGTGAAATCTGGTAGGTCTTTGAGGTGAAAAGAGTAAGAACTGATGGGGGAGGAGGAAGTGGGTAAACAAAATAAACATTTTATTCTTAAACTCTATGAGTTGGAGCAATTTCTAGAACCTGAGAGATAATCAGATCTAATTATTACTTCACAAATGATAAACACTCAGAGAGGCTGAGGGATTTGCCTAAAGAAACACAGCTAGAGACTAGCAAAGCTTGGACTCCAATGTCGGGTTCATTTGCATTATAAACTGACTTCTCGGGACTCAGTCCAGTTCTATTTGCATTGTAAACTGACTTCTCATTACTCAGGCTCCTCTCCCCATTTCCTGCCTGTCTCTCCACATGTTTATATGAATGAAATCTGGTGAAAATAGCACCTGTTGTGGTTGTGATCATCTACATGAAAGCACAATCACAGTCAGTTGAAGCACTCTCAGTGGGCAGCAGGTACCACAACGGAGCCAAGGGCCAGACGGAGACCAAGGCTTTACTCACCAAGTGCGGCCACATCTGTCTCCTTGGGAACCCCCTAAGAGGGGAGAGCGCAGCACAGCTTCAGAAATTCACTCTGTAAATCATTTTAAAAATGCATTGGGGTAGGGGGCAGTATGTTCTCTTTTCCAAGTTGCATTTATTATTTTTTATAATCAAACTAATAATTAAAATATATATATATATATATATATATATATATATATATATATATATTTAAAATGAGGAAGTGGGCAGTTGGGGAGGAAGAGTTCAGTGGACAGGTAAAGACCAGCAGCTACCTAGAAATCAAGTTGTGCCAGAAGAAAACCAAGCAAGACTAAAAGGGAAACCAATTCTATTTTCCCTCCCCTTGTTCTCTTTTGGTTTATAGATTTTTGGTTTTGGTTTATAGGTGAAATTACATGCAAGGTGGCAACTTGTATAAGGAAGATGTATTTTCTTGACATGGTGAGATGGTAGACCAGTGAAAGGAGGGAAGGGGATAGAAAATAGACACTGGAGAATGGGGCAAAGCCATGTGACTTTGGGGGAGCGATTTCAGCGAACTCCTAGTTGAGTGCCTCTTATGAACAAGGGAAAGAAGGATGAAACATGGTCCTTACCTTTAAAATGTGTGACTACTGTCGGAAATAAAGTGGTACCTGTAAGGGAATAAACGCTCTCTCGGTTCTGGAGGAGAAAAGAATTTATTTACGATCTTGCAAGATGGGGCGTCCAGCCAAACACGCGGAAGGCTGGCGCGCCAGAGGAAGAGAATGGCGATGTTTAAATCTCCTACTCCTAATTCGCAAGTCCCTCCCCTGTTTCCCCATTGACTGGGTACTACAGAGGTTACAGCCTATCCGAGAACACTAACTAATTCATCTTTTGAGATTTTAATTTGTACAGCCAATCCCAGAGAGCCAACTAGCTCATTATTGAGATTTTGAACTGATTAGCCAATCCCCCCCCAAATTTTTATTTTTTTGCTGTGAGTTCCCGCCTCTGATACTACCTCATGTCTCTTTACATCAGGCAGATTCTCTCTTCTCTTTGTCTGGGGCTTGTTTAGACTGGTTTTGCCTCCATTTCCCTTATTCCATGCTGTCTCTATGTGAAAACGAAACTTATTCCTTTCTTACAACTACTTGATTCACTACTCCATCCCCAATACTCATTATGGTGCCTGGTGGACAGAAAGAGGGTAGTCAACCAATCTTATCTAAAGAAAAGAATGAGATGTCCTTCTTGAAAAGATTCAGCATATCCCTTCCGATGGAAAAAGTTCCCATACCCTTTGCCTTGACATTTTTTAGATCCATTAGTCCCAAAAGTCACCCTCTGCTCCAAGATGTCAAGAAAACAAGGCCTCATGTTACTGAAGGACCACTATATCCCATCTCCTGATATTCAGCACTGCCCGGCTGGCCATTACATCAGCTAGCTGTCCCTCAAAGTTCTGGGCATCAGAAGTCTCAGACCCCTGCAGAGGGTGGAAAGCCAAATGAGCAGTCTGTTCAAGACTACCAAGTCCTCACGTCTAAGTTCAAACAGGACATTCTGGCCCTAAGGAGACTCCAGAGACATTTTCTTCCCTATTTAGTGGCAAGATTCAGGCCTGGAAGATGCACTCTGGAGTTGGAGCCAAAAGCTGTTCTCATTTTGCTTCCAAAAGTCACTTTTGAGTCCCAGAAAGGGGAAGTTTTAGCTTGGAACACAACATTCCAAAAGCAACTGGAAAGACCTTAGAAACTTCTAGATGAAGTTAACTGAAGCCTTCCTCTGCCTCAGGGTCAGCTTCTGGTGTTCATGGAGAGCCTTCAAGTTGCTGTCCAGCTAAGTTTCTGGGTGACTAAGTCTCCAGGACTTGAGAATTTAGTTTGGAAAATTGTGCCATGTAGAAAGTGCTGGCTGTCCCTGCTGAGAAACAGCTTGTTTTCTGCCTCAGAGGCTCTAAGCCAGAAGGGTGGGAAAGCCCAAAGCCTTTTCTGCTAGCAGCTTTTACTATGGTCTAAGCCCCCAGTTTTGAGCCAAAGGAATTCTATCACCAAAATCCACCTGAGAAGAAACATTTCCATGGTATGCAGCATTGAAGCTCTATGTTCACCATCAGAAAGGACAGCTCCGCTCTGCGAACAATCGGCCATTTCGGTCTCTCTGTACAATGTCAACAAGCTCCTATCACTGAAATGGAATAACAGGCTATCATAGCATGAAGGTGGTGCCTTGCTTGCTCTTCTGCTACTGCAGGAGATTTCATAGTGCAGGGACTTGAACCTAGCCCTGGCTTGGTCATACACAGCCGAGAGGTATTTCAGAAAAAGGAGCCACTGTCCCTGATGAGATGCCTGCTTTACCAGTGTGTCTCTTCATCAGACCAAGGTTGGCTTCTCTGTCTGTGGAGCAACAAAGTCCCTCTCAACAAATGTCAAATGTCTTTATGCTTTAACAGATACCTAAGAATGGATGGTGTTCGAGGTATCTAATTGTTACTTAGGGGTTATTTTGCCCTAATTCAGCAAATATTGACCAAGCAGCTGACAAACAAGAAACAATCCAAATGCTACTGAAAAACCAGTGTAAGACCCAGCTCCTGACCTCAAGGAGCTTATCATCTAGAGGGGAGCCCTTGGCATGTCAGGCATGGGCTCTGCCACACCTAGTGTCTCCTTTCTAAGAGAAACTGCCCCATCCATAGCCCCCGGCTAAGAGAGATAACTCCAAGCTTTCTATGCCCAGCAATGGCCACCTGATTGGACCAGGAGTCTAACCCAAGATCACCCCCTATGGCCTAGATAGTGACCTTGAGTGAGGCTGACATGGAGATAAATGTGGGGCCAAACCCTTGGGAATGTGAGCTGGAAGCTGGATTTACATTGAAGAGGCCGAGGGCCAGATGCATGAGTAGGAGTTGGGTAGCATTAAAGACCAAGCCCTGGAGAGAAGCTCCTGGAACCTAGCTTTCTCACTGTTCCTGCCTTTCCTGAGGCCTGGCTGTTTCCCTTTCTCTGGGTTCCTCTGTGCATGTGCTCTTTGAACACCCTTCCCTTAACACACACACTGACATAAACATACTGTTATTACCGTCATGGTAATGAGACACTCTGTATTCCCGACCAAGAAGGAATTGGAGTAAGTCTATAGATAACCATGGTACAAGTTGGAGGACTTGTGATCAGAAATATTTAGTCTGCATGTGTCTGGTTAGTTGAAGCATGTCCAGGTCTAACACAGCCAGGGATTGGAAGCTCCATGACCTTGTTTTCAGCTGTACTCAGAGCTCAGTGCCTGGCACAGTGCTGGTGATCAGCAAGGGTTGGATGACTGAATGATTGAATGAATGACTGAATGTACTGGGAACCCCAAAAGATTAATGAAGATTTAGCATTAGATATGATCTGTGTATATGATCTCTACTGGCTATTCTGCACCCTGGGGGCTGACTTATAGGTACTACATTAAAGGACTTCTTTGTCCTCTGGCTTCCAGGGGAGTCAGCCAAAATGGGGAACCCTAGCAGGACATCAGAGGGAAGGAGAATGATACTGAGTTTTTTATATCCCCAGTGAAGGCTACATTCCTGTAAGGTGGCCCTTTCCATATGATCCCTCTGTCTCCCATTTCTCTCATTATTTCAGCCCTAGGCATGGTAAGACCCCCAAGCCTAATGTTACTAGCCCAAGGAAACACCAATCCTTTGTGGTTTCCCCACCAACCATTGAAAATAATCTCTTTATTAAACTCTCCTCAAGTTACCCAGTTTGAGTGTGCCATCTGTTTGCTACTGAGACCTTGACTGATAGAGGTTCCAAGACCCATGTGCACTTTTTTTTAAGTTCTTTTTCTGGAGGGTGGGGAGCAGATAGGGTCCTTTGTTGTTTTTATTTTTGAGAGCAGTTATAGGTTTACAGAAAAATCATGCAGAAAATACAGAGTTCCCATATACTCCACCCCTTCACACACAGTTTTCCTTATTATTATCACTTTGCATTAGTGTAGTAATCTTGTTAAAATTGATGAAAGAATTATTATTAGAATTGTACTATAAACATGGTTTACATTCAGGTTCACTGTTAGTGTTGTACAGTCCTATTTTTTTAAAAAATTTTTATTCTAGTAACATGTGTGCAACTTAAAACTTACCCTTTTAACTACATTTGAACATTTAATTCAGTGGTGTTAATTACATTCTCAATGTTGTACTACCACTACCACCATCCATTACCAAAACTTTCCATTATTCCAAATAGAAATTCTGTAGAAAATAAACATTAACTCCTCATTCCATATCCCACTCCAGACCCTGGTAACAAATATATGAATTTTCTTATTCTAATTATTTCATATCAGTAAGATTATGTAATATTTGCCCTTTTGTGTCTGGCTTATTTCACTCAACATGATGTCTTCAAAGTTCATCCATGTTGTTGTGTGTATCAAAAATTCATTCCTTTTTACAGCCAAATGATATTCCGTTGTATATCTGTATCACATTTTGTTTAATCCATTCATCTGCTGATCAACACTTGGGTTCCTTCTACCTTTTGGCAATTGTGATTAATGCCACTGTGAACATCAGTGTGCCAACATCTGTTCAAGTCCCTGCTTTCATTTCTTTTGGGTATATACCTAGAAGTGGGATTGCCAAGTCATATGGTGATTCTATATTTAACTTTCAGAGGAACCACAAAACTGTCATCCACAGCAGCTGCATTCCCACCAACAATGAAATGAGTATTCCTATTTCTCCTCATCCTCTCCAATACTTGTTATTTTCCATTTTTAAAAATAGTTGCCATTCTAGTATGTGTGAGATGGTATCTCATTGTGGTTTTGATTTGCATTTCCCTAATGGCTAAAGATATTGAGCATCTTTTAACGTGCCTTTGGAGAAATGTCTATTCAAGTCTTTTGCCCATTTTCAATAATTTGTCTTTTTTGTTATTGAGTTGTAGGAGTTCTTTATAAATTCTGGATATTAAACTCTTATCGGATTTGTGGGATTCCAAATATTTTCTCCCATTGTGTAGGTTGCCCTTTTACTTTCATTATACAGTCTTTTGATACTGAAAAGTTTTAAAGTTTGATGAAGTACCATTTCTATTTTTTCTTTTATTGCTCAAGCTTATGGTGTAGAGTCTGAGAAAGCATTAACGTAAGGTCCTGAAGATGCTTCCCTATATTTTCTTGTAGGAGTTTTATAGTTTTGGTTCTTATATTAAAGTCTTTGATCCACTTTGAATCAATTTTTGTATACGGTATGAGGTAGGGTTCCACCTCCATTCTTTTTCATATGGGAAACCAGTACTCCCAGCACCATTTGGTAAAGAGACTATTCTTTCCCAATTGAGTGAACTTAGCACCCTTGTCAAAAACCAGTTGGCCACAGAAGAGGGTTTATTTTTGAAGTCTCAATTTGATTCTATCAGTCCATATGTCTGTCCTTTTGCCAGGACCATGTTGATTCTTTTTCTGCAAATTTTATTGAGATATATTCACATACCATATAATCCATCCATAGTATACAATCAGTGTCTCATAGTGTCATCATCTACTTGTGCATTATCACATTCAATTTTAAACCATTTTCATTGTTCAAAAAGGAAAGATAACAGATAGACATAAAAAAAGAAAGACCAAAGCACCCAGACCCCTTATCCCCTCCCCCCATCACGACCCCTAGTATTGGTGTGGTACCCTTGTTACTGTTGATGAAAGGATATTAAGATATTACTGTTAGGTATAGTCTGCAACTTCCAATGTTTCTTTTCTCCCATATACCAATCTATTATTAACTCTTTGTACAAGTGTTGTACATTTGTACTAGTTCATGAAAGAACTTATATAATTGTAATGGTAATCTTAAATAATGTCCACCTCAAGGTTCACTGTGTTATACAATCCCATATTTAAACCTCTAGCTTTCCTTCTGGTGACATACATGACTTTAAACAACCCTTTCAACCAAATTCACCTGCAATTCATCACTATTATATATAATCCTAATAATAAGCTACCCTTACCTCTATCCCTTTCCCAACATTTAAGTTCAACCTCATTAAAAATCCTGTACATAATAGGCAACCACTTCCCATTCTCTATCTTCAGTTTATCTCTTGGTAACCTATATTCTACATTTTATGACTATACCATGGTGTTTTGATTAATGTAACTTTTTAAGTTTTAAAATTTGGAAGTGTGAGTTCTCCAACTTCATTCTTCCTTTTCAAGATGGTTTTGGTTATTCAGAGCCCCTTACCCATCTATATAAATATGATGATTGGCTTTTCCATATCTGAAAGATGTTGGAATTTTGATTGGGATTGTATTGAATCTATAAATTGCTTTGGGTAGAACTGACATGTTTTATTAGCTCTAGTACCTTTGTTGAGGATTTTTCAGGATTTCCTACATATAGAATCATGTCATCTGCAAATAGGGAAAATTTCACTTCTTCCTTTCCAATTTGGATGCCTTTTATTTCTTTTTCTTGTCTAACTGCTCTGTCTAGAACTTCCAGTACAATGTTTAAAAACAGTGGTGACAATGGGCATCCTTATCTCATTCCTGATCTTAGAGGGAAATCTTTTGGTTTTTCACCATTGGGTATGCTGTGGGTTGTCCATATATGCCTTTTATCTTGTTGAGGAAGTCTCCTTCTATTCCTACTTTTCTAACTGTTTTTAAAAAGAAGATTGCTAGACTTTGTCAGATGCCTTTTCTCTATCAATCAAGATGACCATGTGGTCTTTTCCCTTAATGTGGTGAATTACATTAATTAGTTTTCTTACGTTTAACCAGCCTTGCATACCTTGCATAAATACCACTGATCATTCTTTTAATGTGCTATTGGATTTGTTTACTAGTATTCTTTGAGGAATTTATTTCATATTCATAAGGGACATTGGTCTGTAATTTTCTTTATTAGTGTATCTTTATCTGCTTTTTGTGTGAGCATGATATTAGCCTCATAAAATGATCCCTCCTCTTCAATTTTTTTGGAAAAGTTTGAGCAGGATTGGTGTTAATTCTTCCTGAAATGTTTGGTAAAATTCACCTGTGAAACCATCTGGTCTTGGGTTTTTCTTTGTTTGGAGGTTTTTGATTACTGATCCAATCTCTTTACTTGTTATTGTTGTGTTGAGTCAGTGTAGGTATGTAGGTTGTTTCTGTGTTTTTAGGAACCTGTCTATTTCATCTAGGTTATCTAATTTGTTGGTGTACAGTTGTTCATGACATCCTCTTACAATCGTTTTTATTTCTGTGGGTTCGGTAGTAAGACCCCCTCCCCCCCTTTCATTTCTGAGTTCAGTTATTTGCTTCAAGTATGCACTTTTTGCTACCTGGTTTTCTCTATGTTCTCACACATCCTTCTGAACTCTATCAGCAAATGTTCATTGCTTCACAGAGGCAAATTGGCTGAGAGAATGTCTGTTCTAACTGGCCCAGTATGGAGTGAAGGAGGTGGGTGGGGTGGCAGGAGGGAAGGAAGGGAGTGTCATATTTTAATGCCAGTAAACACATTTCGTAAACGCTAATGAGGAATCCGCTTAACCTGGTGGCTATCTTTCCCTAGGAAGAAGTCTGAGTTCAACCCTTCGTTAAGCAAGAAAGTTTTCCTTCTTGGGTAAAATTAGTTTCTTTGGCTAAAAATGCTTTGTTTTGAGTTATATTTAATTGTACAACCATAAAATAAGAATCAAAAGCCAGGTTCTCTTGGTGGGAAGGGCCACTGTTCTGCTCTAATCACACAGATGACTTAGCAAAATTAATGAAGTAGAAGCAGAGTGCGGTAAGAATCCTCTTTTCTATCTCATTTTGCCTTTTTTATATTGACAAACTCAAAAAGAAGAGCTACTGGGCATCACAAGTGGTGTTTCTTTTTTATTCTTTAGTATAGAGTTAGGGTGAGTGGGTGGAAACAGTAGGGTTATTTTTATGACAATTTACCCTCTCTGAGCATACTAATGGGGAAAGGTACACCATAAGTATTCTTAAAAGGAGATTTAAAAAGTCTCAAATGATCAAAAGCTTTCTCTCACTCATAAGAAAAATATATTTTCTCAGTTCTTTAGTGTGTATTATCTTGACCACTTGGGATCAGCTTTTAAGACAGGTTTCCCACTAGGCAGGTTCAACAGCAGTCTAAGATAGAAATGCCTGATTTCCTACCTAAGACTCAGATGGAAAAATACAGGAGCTGAATTTACTTGTTCTCCCCCCCACCCATCCCTGGGGGGGGGGGGGAACACAGTGGTTTCTTTAGTTTTCAGTCTTTTGGCAACAGCCATTTAAAGGAAAGAATCATGTGGCAATTATTAATTTTGCATGGAATCAACTCTGGCCTCAGCTTTCATTTGAGATGCAGTTACATGAAAAACAGACTGCATTAATTTCATCCCCTCCAGGGTTGCCTGGCAACAAGGCCTTGTTCCAGACCATCTCTTCTCCTTGGCCCAGAGTGTTCTCTTTGGGGTGCTGCTTGTGTGAAAGCAATCATCATCCTGTTGCTCTTGCTTCTGAATGTGTTCCTGTGGCCCAATGGCAGAGGGGGTTGGTGGCTTTGCTCCAGCTGGACTGGGGTCTGTATAACCCCTGAGCAAGTCAGCACAGAGAATGAAGTATGCTTGGGGAATCTGGATTTAAACAAACGAAGTTAGATAGGAAAGAGGGAGCATGAGCAGTGTCTGAGAGGATACTGGAGGGCAGTAGGGCTGAGATAGACCCTGGCTCTAATGAAGTAAATACTAAGGTCCTTTTAAAAGACAGAAAAAAAAAAAAAAAAAAAAAAAAAAAAGCATTTGTTTTGATTTGGAAATATTTCTAAGATATATTGTTAAATAATAAATGCAAGGTCCAGAACAGTATGCATAGAATGCTGGCTTTTGGGAGGGGAAAGGGAGAAGGTAAGAAAATTTTTTTTATGTTTGCAATTAGAAAAATGCAGATGGTCACCTGTGAGTGTTTGTGAGGGGTGGCAATAATGAGGTATAAGGGGCAGAGGCAGGAACAAGATTTTTCACTTTGTACCTGTTTTGCTTTATAAACCAAATAAATGTGTTATCAGTAAAAAAAAAAAAATTTTTTTTTTAAAACATTAAAAAACTTTTAGCAACCTAATGGAAGTTGTTAATGTTTGAGAAAGTTGGGTGAACTGTATATGGGAATTTTTTTGTGCTACTTTTGCAACTTTTAGTGCATCTGGAATTATTCAAAATCAAGTTAAAAATGAAATGTTTGGGGCATATATGGAAACTCTGTACTTTCTGCATGATTTTTCTGTAAGCCTGCAACTTCTCTAATTAAAAAATATGGTTAAAATGACAAAAAAAAAAAAGAGGAAGAAATGTTTTAAATGTTGGCAACTCCGAATTTCTACAGTCTTCCCTCAGTGTTTAAAACCATTCTTGCTATCCTTTGTAAAGGAAGTCAGTCTGCACATTTTGAGTGACGTGGTGGGAGTTGGGAGTGCCTCTGAGCATTCTGAACGGCACAGAAAGGCCCTCAGCTAGGAGCATCAGGCTTCATCAGCGTGCGGTCCCATCCCTCACCCATAAGAAAAATATATTTTCTCAGTTCTTTAGTGTGTATTATCTTGACCACTAGAGATCTGAGGAGGAATAAGGGAGGCTGGCCTCTCTGAGTGTGGAACTCTCAGGGTCACTCTTCAATTCAAGTGAGTCCTTGACTATGTCTGCATGGATCTCTCAGCCTTCGGTAAGTACTGTACTCTAGTTTATAAAAATTTTTTCCCATGGGGGCGTGATCAACAATTCTGAAACCACCATACATGTATATTAGACATGAAGAAATAAGTAAATAAATGGAAAATGATGGGAACCAGACTTCTTACTGTTGGAGTGGGAGGTTACAGATAAGCCAGGGGAGGAGGCTAGAATGACCCATAGGTAATGGATTAGAGTTGGAGGCATCAGTATGAAGTCATGTTTAGTTTAATATAGATACAAGTAGTTACACACAGAAATATTTATAAATATGTGTACATACATGGGGTATATACATACATATATATTTCTTTGCTCTGTCAGTTTAGAGGGTTTAAAAGAAACGACTCCCCAGAAGCAATGAGCACACCAACAGCCCAGATCTGAATTTATGATGCCATTCTCCAATAAAAGAAATTAGGGCTCCTGATTCTAGGAGTGGGGAAGGAAATCTAAAAGATGAGCTTGGAGCATTTTGTTGTGCTAGGAAGTAAGAAAGTGCTCAAAAAATAAAATAAAATAAAATAAAATAAAATAAAATAAAATAAATCCCACAATGATCATCATATGG
Source organism: Choloepus didactylus (assembly GCF_015220235.1). Classification (NCBI taxonomy): domain Eukaryota; kingdom Metazoa; phylum Chordata; class Mammalia; order Pilosa; family Megalonychidae; genus Choloepus; species Choloepus didactylus. The sequence continues at coordinate 29,743,029 of NC_051323.1, forward strand.
CAAAGAGGTACAGGAGCCAACTGAAGGAGTTCCCAGTAGTCAAAGCTGGAACAATTTGAGCAACAAAAAGGATAAAGTAGTATTGGATTATAACCCAAAATATAAAAGAAATATTCATGAACCCATATTTATAAAAGTAAATGATTGAATAAATAAATGGTGAAGCCATCTGACCATGGGCTTTTTTGTGTGGGAAGTTTTAAAATTAGTAATTCAATTCTTGCTCATTTCTAAAGTTTGTTAGATCAGTACTTATTTCCCAACCCCTTCAGTGAGGTTGTTTCATACATTTGTAATACACTTGATTCTTTTGTCACATTCTGCATTCCATCCTGGTATACCCCAACCTCCTAGATGACTTTTTAAAATTTGCATATGTTAAAGTTTGCTCTCTGTGATGTAAAGTCCTGAGGGTTTTGAAAACTGTGTCTTGTATTCACCATTACAGTATCATAAGTTTCAGTGTCCTAAGAAATACTCTAGCTTCAAATATTCAACCTTCCCTTTCCTCCCCAAGAGCTTCTGGGAACCATTGATCTGTTTACCATCTCTCTAATTTTGCCTATTCCAGAATGTCATATAATTGGAATCAAATGGTATGTCATTTTTTTTTTTAGACTGGCTTCTTTTACTTAGCAATATGCATTTGAGATTCATCCACATCTTTCTGTGGCTTGAAAACTCATTTCTTTTTGTCACTGTGTAATATTCCATTGTATGGATGTACCACAGTTTGTTTATCCATTCACCCATTAAAGGACACCTTGGTTACTTCCAGCTTTTGGCAATTATGAATAAAGGTGCAATAAACATTCATATACAGATTTTTGTGTGAGTATAGGTTTTCATTTGTCTGTGATAAATGCCCAGGAGTGCCACTGCTGGGTCATACAGTAAGTAAATTTTTAGGTTTGTAAGAAACTGTCAGACTATTTTTCAGAGTGGCTATACCATTTTATGTTCCCCCCAACAACTTAAGAGTGATTAGTTTCTCCTCATCCTTGTCAGCATTTGGTGTTATCACTATTTTTTTTAGCCATTCTGATAGACTTGTACATACTTTCTTATGGAGAGCCATAAACATCTTAAAAGAACTGAGCCAATACTAGCTAACGTTTCCTATATTCCTGGCTCCAAGTTGAGCTTTCCACATGCACGTGAGAAGCTGGAGAGGCAAGAGTAGAGCATAAGGGGAAGACCGTTCCTTCAAAGTCATTCATAAGAACCCTACAGGCTCATTGGTAATGACATGTGTTGGATGATAAACCCTGGGCCTCTAACAGGAATCTCTCTCAGGGAAAGCTTCTCTGTGAACCCCTGGCCCTGGGTGAAAAACAACCCTGTGGAAGGGATCGGGTGAAGATCACTTTCGGGATCCAGCAGAAGATCAAAGCCAACTTTTTGAAGTTCCAGGTGATAAAAGAATGGCTTTTACTTGCAGGGTTTCCAAAAAGGGGTTCAGATTCTGCCTGTGTTATTGTTTAATGAAACAGGACGAAGCCAACCAACAGAAGAAAGCTACCTGCTTGTGGCAGGATAAGACTGATTTTCCTTTTACCCGAGGGAGCACCCTATCCCTTCCTGGTGGATTCTGTTAAAGAAGATTCCTGGGTTTTTACTCAAGTTCAACTCCCTTATTTACCTCGACTTCTATCTACTGCATCAAGCCTAGAGCAATTAGTTCCATTTACTGAGAGATGGAAATATGGATAAAACAAAGTTACTGAACATTAATGGATCTCAGTTATCCAAGGAGTAGAAGACCTTGATGTATTAAAAATATTCAGCTTTAAAAAAAATTATTCTTTAGACAAAGAACAGTTTTGTCTGCAATGAAACAGAACACTGTGCTCAGGACCTCACAGAGGAGTGATGCTCTCAGGGGACTCGTCCTTCCCGGCCTACCTTTCTCCACCCCTGCCCTTCCTGACTTTTTCCCCAGGGGACATCTATTGTCCACACCCTAGTCTGACTTTTCAAAAATGTATTTATGTATACTCCACCCTACTCCAAAAGAGCTTTGAAGAAGTTTTAAGTATTAAAATAGTTTCCTTTATAAAACAGGACAATAAAAATGAAGACAGAACCAACCTAGTTAAAAGGAGCAGAAAAAGATTTGGACAAATGATTAGTTATCACCCATAATGATCACACTTTGCTTTAAAGAATGCTCTTGCCTTCTAATATTCAAATGCAACAAAACTCTTGCAGAAAACCACCATTTAACTTTCACCATATGTCTTCAAAGTTTAGGGTTCAGTTTCTGCTCTCATTATTTTTCATTTCTCTCTTCTGTTCCTTAATTACTGAGCTTTGAAGAATCCACTTTAAAAAAATCTCAGGAGGGATTTTCCAGTAGCCTAAGACTCTAGCTGATGGCTATTACAACTTCTAGAAAGCTCAACAGATTGCCCTTCCTATGCTCCCAGAGACAGGGATTATACATCTCAAACATTTTCTGATGATAACTTGTAAAAAGGTGATAAACCAGTTTCTCAGAGAAAAATCGATGGATGAGTAAAAAAATATGTTGAGGAATTCCCCCTTAATATACTCTTTTTTTTTTTTTTTTTCCCTATAAACATCCTTTTATTTCGTTTACTTGTCTTTTTTCTTTCTTTTTTTTTTTTTTAACTTTCCCTTCTTTTTTAAATCAACTGTATGAAAAAAAAAGTTAGAAAGAAAACAAACATACAATAAAAGAACATTTCAAAGAGACCATAACAAGGGAGTAAGAAAAAGACAACTAACCTAAGATAACTGCTTATCTTCCAACATGTTCCTACTTTACCCCAAGAAAGTTACATAATATAGCAACATTTCAGTGAACTTGTTCCTACTACATCCATCAGAAATTAACAGACCATAGTCATTTCTGGGCATCCCCAGAACGTTAAATAGCTTATCTGTTCTTCTTGGATTATTGTTCCCCCTTCCTTAATTGCTCTCTACTGCTAGTTCCCCTACATTCTACATTATAAACCATTTGTTTTACATTTTTCAAAGTTCACATTAGTGGTAGCATATAATATTTCTCTTTTTGTGCCTGGCTTATTTCGCTCAGCATTATGTCTTCAAGGTTCATCCATGTTGTCATATGTTTCACCAGATCGTTCCTTCTTACTGCCGCGTAGTATTCCATCGTGTGTATATACCACATTTTATTTATCCACTCATCTGTTGAAGGACATTTGGGTTGTTTCCATCTCTTGGCAATTGTGAATAATGCTGCTATGAACATTGGTGTGCAGATATCTGTTCGTGTCACTGCTTTCCGATCTTCCGGGTATATACCGAGAAGTGCAATCGCTGGATCGAATGGTAGCTCTATATCTAGTTTTCTAAGGAACCGCCAGACTGACTTCCAGAGTGGCTGAACCATTATACAGTCCCACCAACAATGAATAAGAGTTCCAATTTCTCCACATCCCCTCCAGCATTTGTAGTTTCCTGTTTGTTTAATGGCAGCCATTCTAACCGGTGTTAGATGGTATCTCATTGTGGTCTTAATTTGCATCTCTCTAATAGCTAGTGAAGTTGAACATTTTTTCATGTGTTTCTTGGCCATTTGTATTTCATCTTCAGAGAACTGTCTTTTCATATCTTTTGCCCATTTTATAATTGGGCCGACTGTACTATTGTCATTGAGTTGTAGGATTTCTTTATATATGCAAGATATCAGTCTTTTGTCAGATACATGGTTTCCAAAAATTTTTTCCCATTGAGTTGGCTGCCTCTTTACCTTTTTGAGAAATTCCTTTGAGGTGCAGAAACTTCTAAGCTTGAGGAGTTCCCATTTATCTATTTTCTCTTTTGTTGCTTGTGCTTTGGGTGTAAAGTCTAGGAACTGGCCTCCTAATACAAGCTCTTGAAGATGTTTTCCTACATTATCTTCTAGGAGTTTTATGGTACTTTCTTTTATATTGAGATCTTTGGTCCATTTTGAGTTAATTTTTGTGTAGGGGGTGAGGTAGGGGTCCTCTTTCATTCTTTTGGATATGGATATCCAACTCTCCCAGCCCCATTTGTTGAAAAGACCATTATGGCTCAGTTCGGTGACTTTGGGGGCCTTATCAAAGATCAGTCGGCCATAGATCTGAGGGTCTATCTCTGAATTCTCAATTCGATTCCATTGATCTATATGTCTATCTTTGTGCCAGTACCATGCTGTTTTGGCAACTGTGGCTTTATAATAAGCTTCAAAGTCAGGGAGTGTAAGTCCTCCCACTTCGTTTTTCTTTTTTAGAGTGTCTTTAGCAATTCGAGGCATCTTCCCTTTCCAAATAAATTTGATAACTATCTTTTCCAAGTCTGCAAAGTAGGTTGTTGGAATTTTGATTGGGATTGCATTGAATCTGTAGATGAGTTTGGGTAGAATTGACATCTTAATGACATTTAGCCTTCCTATCCATGAACATGGAATATTTTTCCATCTTTTAAGGTCCCCTTCTATTTCTTTTAGTAGAGTTATGTAGTTTTCTTTGTATAGGTCTTTTACATCTTTGGTTAAGTTGATTCCTAGGTACTTGATTTTTTTAGTTGCTATTGAAAATGGTATCTTTTTCTTGAGTGTCTCTTCAGTTTGTTCATTTCTAGCATATAGAAACATTACTGACTTATGTGCATTAATCTTGTATCCCGCTACTTTGCTAAATTTGTTTATTAGCTCTAGTAGGTGTATCGTTGATTTCTCAGGGTTTTCTAGATATAAGATCATATCATCTGCAAACAATGACAGTTTTACTTCTTCTTTTCCAATTTGGATGCCTTTTATTTCTTTGTCTTGCCGGATTGCCCTGGCTAGCACTTCCAGCACAATGTTGAATAACAGTGGTGACAGCGGGCATCCTTGTCTTGTTCCTGATCTTAGAGGGAAGGCTTTCAGTCTCTCACCATTGAGTACTATGCTGGCTGTGGGTTTTTCATATATGCTCTTTATCATGTTGAGGAAGTTTCCTTCAATTCCTACCTTTTGAAGTGTTTTTATCAAAAACGGATGTTGGATTTTGTCAAATGCTTTTTCAGCATCTATTGAGATGATCAATTGATTTTTCCCTTTCGAGTTTTTAATGTGTTGTAATACATTGATTGTTTTTCTTATGTTGAACCATCCTTGCATGCCTGGAATGAACCCCACTTGGTCATGGTGTATGATTTTTTTAATGTGTCTTTGGATTCGATTTGCAAGTATTTTGTTGAGGATTTTTGCATCTATATTCATTAGGGAGATTGGCCGGTAGTTTTCCTTTTTTGTAGCATCTTTGCCTGGTTTTGGTATTAGGTTGATGTTAGCTTCATAAAATGAGTTAGGTAGTGTTCCATTTTTTTCAATGTTTTGAAAGAGTTTGAGTAAGATTGGTGTCAGTTCTTTCTGGAAAGTTTGGTAGAATTCCCCTGTGAAGCCATCTGGCCCTGGGCATTTATTTGTGGGAAGATTTTTGATGACTGATTGGATCTCTTTGCTTGTGATGGGTTGGTTGAGGTCTTCTATTTCTTCTCTGGTCAGTCTAGGTTGTTCATATGTTTCCAGGAAATTGTCCATTTCTTCTACATTATCCAGTTTGTTGCCATACGGTTGTTCATAATATCCTCTTATAATTTTTTTAATTTCTTCAGGATCTGCAGTTATGTCACCTTTTTCATTCATTATTTTGTTTATATGGGTCTTCTCTCTTTTTGATTTTGTCAGTCTAGCTAGCGGCTTGTCAATCTTGTTGATCTTCTCAAAGAACCAACTTTTGGTGATATTTATCCTCTCTATTGTTTTTTTGTTCTCCATGTCATTTATTTCTGCTTTAATCCTTGTTATTTCTTTTCTTGTACTTGGTTTAGGATTGGTTTGCTGTTCATTTTCTAGCTTCTTCAGTTGATCCATTAGTTCTTTGATTTTGGCTCTTTCTTCCTTTTTAATATATGCATTTAGTGCTATAAATTTCCCCCTTAGCACTGCTTTTGCTGCATCCCATAGGTTTTGGTATGTTGTGTTCTCATTTTCATTCGTCTCTATATATTTAGCAATTTCTCTTGCTATTTCTTCTTTAACCCACTGATTGTTTAGGAGTGTGTTGTTTAACCTCCAGGTATTTGTGAATTTTCTAAGTCTCTGATGGTTATTGACTTCTAATTGTATTCCATTGTGGTCAGAGAATGTGCTTTGAATAATTTCAATCTTTTTAAATTTACTGAGGCTTGTTTTATGTCCCAGCATATGATCTATTCTGGAGAAAGTTCCGTGAGCACTAGAAAAGTATGTGTATCCTGGTGATTTGGGATGTAATGTCCTGTAGATGTCTGTTAAATCTAATTCATTTATCAGATTGTTTAGGTTTTCAATTTCCTTATTGGTCTTCTGTCTGGTTGATCTATCTATAGGAGAGAGTGATGTGTTGAAGTCTCCCACAATTATTGTGGAAACATCAATTGCTTCTTTTAGTTTTGCCAGTGTTTCTCTCATGTATTTTGTGGCACCTTGATTGGGTGCATAGACATTTACGATTGTTATTTCTTCTTGCTGAATTGCCCCTTTTATTAGTATGTAGTGGCCTTCTTTGTCTCTCAAAACATCCCTGCATTTGAAGTCCATTTTATCTGAGATTAATATTGCTACACCTGCTTTCTTTTGGCTGTAGCTTGCATGAAATACTTTTTTCCATCCTTTCACTTTCAGTTTCTTTGTGTCCCTGTGTCTAAGATGAGTCTCTTGTATGCAACATATTGATGGTTCATTTTTTTTGATCCATTCTGCGAATCTATATCTTTTAATTGGGGAGTTTAATCCATTTACATTCAACGTTAAAACCGTGAAGGCATTTCTTGAATCGGCCATCTTATCCTTTGGTTTATGTTTGCCATATTTTTCCCTCTCTCTATTAATATCCTTTATTGTACCCAAACCGAATATCTTTAGTACTGAACCTTTCTCCAAGTCTCTCTGTCCTGTCTTTGTTTCTCTGTCTGTAGGGCTCCCTTTAGTATCTCCAGTAGGGCAGGTCTCTTGTTAGCAAATTCTCTCAGCATTTCTTTGTCTGTGAAAAATTTAAGCTCTCCCTCAAATTTGAAGGAGAGCTTTGCTGGATAAAGTATTCTTGGCTGGAAATTCCTCTCACTCAGAATTTTAAATATATCGTGCCACTGCCTTCTTGCCCTCATGGTGGCTGCTGAGTAGTCACTACTTAGTCTTATGCTGTTTCCTTTGTATGTGGTGAATTGCTTTTCTCTTGCTGCTTTCAGAACTTGCTCCTTCTCTTCTATGTTTGACAGTGTGATCAGTATATGTCTCGGAGTGGGTTTTTTTGGATTTATTCTATTTGGAGTTCGCTGAGCATTTATGATTTGTGTATTTATGTTGTTTAGAAGATTTGGGAAGTTTTCCCCAACAATTTCTTTGAATACTCTTCCTAGACCTTTACCCTTTTCTTCCCCTTCTGGGACACCAATGAGTCTTATATTCGGACGTTTCATATTATCTATCATATCCCTGAGGTCCATTTCGAATTTTTCAATTTTTTTCCCCATTCTTTCTTTTATGCTTTCATTTTCCATTCTGTCATCTTCCAGGTCACTGATACGTTGTTCAACTTCCTCTAGTCTTGTACTATGAGTGTCTAGAATCTTTTTAATTTGGTCAACAGTTTCTTTAATTTCCATAAGATCATCCATTTTTTTATTTAGTCTTGCAATGTCTTCTTTATGCTCTTCTAGGGTCTTCCTGATTTCCTTCATATCCCGTACTATGGTCTCATTGTTCATCTTTAGTTCTTTGAGTAGCTGCTCTAGGTGCTGTGTGTCTTCTGGTCTTTTGATTTGGGTGCTTGGGCTTGGGTTATCCATATCGTCTGGTTTTTTCATATGCTTTATAATTTTCTGTTGTTTTTGGCCTCGTGGCATTTGCTGAACTTGATAGGGTTCTTTTAGGGTTTGTAGACCTATTGAAGTCCTTATCTCTAATTTATCAGATTTACAGCTTCGTGGAGTACACTTTCTCTAACTAACCAGCAGGTGGCGTCCACGAGCCACCTGTTCTCCACAAGCCAGTTCTCCCCTGCTTTGCCTTTTTGGTGAGTGGGGGAGTGAGTCTTGTGGGGCCCAATTGGTGTACCAAGCTTGCGTGTGTAGTTGGTGTTGCCTGCCCTGTATGTGGGGCGTGTTTCTGGGCAGTCGGGGAGGGGGGGTGGCCCTAACAATCAAATCTCCCTGATGATCCTAGAGTTTTAAAGCTGCTGCAATAGTCTAGTCCTTCAGTTCAGTCCTGCCACAGTTTGTCTCTGCCACTGACCCACAAGTCTTTGGTATTGGCGTATGGCTCCTGAGACTTGCAAGTGGGCCCCTCTTCCAGGCTGTGCACCCCGGGTCCTCTGTTGAGGGATGACTGTGCTATGTCACAGGTGAGTGCCGTCCCCCCAGGGCAGTTCTGGGCTGCTGGGCTGTGTAGGGAGGCTCCCAGTCTGCTGAAATGATGGCTGAATGGGGCTTTGTTAATTCACACTGCTCCACCTTCCCAGCTCTGGGACATTCAGCTGAGGTTGCAGGGAAGGCTAATGTCCACGCCCAGTTTTGTGGTGTGTGCCTGTTATTTGAAGCACTTCCGTCACACTGGGTTGTCTGGGGCAGCTCTGGGCTATGGGGCTGGTGATGGGCAGGAGTGTTTCCTGTCCACCAGGATGGTGGCTGTGAGCAGACACCCCCCTTTTCTTGGGAAGTTGTGTTGTTTAGTGAATTTTCTCAGCCACTGGATTATTGCCTTTTGTCTCAGAGCTCTCTTAGTTCTGCTCTTGACTTGACGTGCCCAGATTGCAATTCTTTGAAGCTTTCTGTATTGGGCTTCTTAGAGTAATTGTTTTAGAAAAAGAAAAAAGGATTTAAAAAAAAAAAAAAAAAAAAAAAAAACAGCCCTCCTCAGAGATCTAATGGGTTATTGAAATGCTAATAGACAAAGCAACCAGGGCCATTAAGGAAAGGCCCACAGGGCAGAGAGATCAGCTTTGCTTCGGGATTTGCATATGCGCCTCAAGGCCTGAGCTCCGCCCTTCCCCTTTCTGTGTTCACCAGAACTCCAAAAATCCTCTGCTTTTATTTTGGAGTTTTTCGAGTTGTTTTTTTTCTATGCCTGTCTCCTCTCTGGTGGGCTGGCTGCTCTCAGAGTCTCTGGTGTCTGGTCTCAGTCTATCTATGGTTGGAGTTTGAATCAGTAGAATGAGTTTCCGATAAGAGCAGCCTTAATATACTCTTAAAGCACCGTACTCTTCCTTCTTACCATTTAACCCAGCTGAGTAGTATTCCATGGTATGGCTGTACCATAGTTTAGCCATCCACCTGTTGAAGGAAATCTGGTTTGTTTCCAATTTTAGGCTATTATATGGAAAGCTGCTCTAAACATATGTGTGTGGCATTCAGGTTTTTGCATGAACATACAATCTTCATTTATCTGGGATAAATGCCTAGGAGTGCAATTGCTGGGTTGTAATAGTAGTTGTATGTTTAGTTTTTAAAGAAACCGCCAGTCTGGTTTCTGGAGTGGCTGTAGCAGTTGACATTTCCACCAGCAATGTATGAGTCATTCAGTTTCTCTGCTGCACAGGAGTAGAACTACTGCCCTATGAGTGAGGGCTGGTTGGGAGAAGGGAGACCTGGTCCTCTCTGCCTCACTTACCTGTAATAGAGCTTCTGCAACAGGAGGCTGGGAGGGAATGAGAGAAATGCTGGCAGACTGCTTCTTCTGGGGTAAAACTGTAGCCCCTGACTGGGAACTCAGGGGGAAAGGGAGCCCCTGACTTTTTGGCTGTACCTGTCCGGAGTACAGTGTCTGAGGTAGAATTTCCAAAACATGAAGGTGGGGGAGGGAGGTCCATGTCTCAAATGCACAGGCTCTCACTGTTCTGAGATTTGGTAGACTTCCTGAATGAATGCAAATGTTTCTCCATTTGCTGTACATCTTTAGGACAATTTTCAGAGACTTTAAATGGTTGTTGGGTTTTGTTTTTTTTTTTAATTTTCATTGGTTAAATTATTGTTTTGCTGGGGAGAGGTTTTGCTGCTGAACTCTTTACTCTGCCATTCTAGAATTCCCAAATGCTCAAGCTTGATTCTTCATATGATCAAGAATCTCATAGAGGGAAAATTCCCCATCTTGCCAAAAAATTCTAAATTCCTCTGGCAGCAATATTCTCTCATGGCTGATCAGAGTGGAAGTGCTGCAGCCTCCCTGCAGTGTCTGCTGCCTGTTCAGACAATCAGACGCTGGCCTGTCTTGACTGGGAAAAGAGAGCTTTTTTTTTTCTTTTCCTAAAGGGGACTGGGTGTGTCAGATAATGTAAAATGGATTCATTTTGGAAGACTGAAACTAGTGTTTTAACTTTACGCCAAAAATACAGGCAGCTCCAGAGCCATGTTGTCTTGGCACACTCAGCTGAGTGGCTTGTAAGCCAGTCACTGACAGGACAGTCAGTGGATCAGGCTGACAAAGTAAGGCAGGAACTGAGGCAAGTTTTCTAAATGGATAATACAGTCACATGGTTCTTGGTAGTAAGTACTCCTGACACTCTTGTCCCCCTGCCCTCCAGTTCTCCTGCCCTCAAAGGCCATCCATGGGATTATTTTCTTATATGTCCTAACAGGGATATTCCATACAAGCAACTACAGACATATTTTACCTTCCTCAGTTGTTACACAAATGCTAGCAGGTTGCATATACTGTTCTTTATCTTGTTTTTTTATTACATTTTTCTTATATAATATTTGTGTATCATTGTATGACTGTGTACCATAATTTAACAAGTTCCTATTAGTGGACAATCATTTAGATGTTTTCCAATTTTCCATTTTTGCTTATTTAATAATGCTACAGTAAATAACTGCATACATACATCATTTTATACTTGTGGGAGGCATATCTACAGAATAAATTTCTGGAAGTGGGATAGTAGTATGAATAGCTATTGCCAAGTCACCCTCTATAGAGCCTGCAAATACACCAAATTACATTCCCACCAGCAATGCAGAGGTTGCCTGCTTCCCCATAGCCTCACCAACAAAGTATGTTATCATACTCTTTGATCTTGTCAATGGGATAGATGAAAAATGGCATCTCAATGTAGGTTAAAATTTTTAAAAAATACTATTGATATGTAATTGACATACAATAAACTGCACATATTAAAGTATACTATTTGATATTGTGACTCCATACTTTTAATCAATCATATTTATTGAGAATCTTTTGTATTTAAAGCTCAGTTCTAGATACTATGAAGTATCTAGATACTATAAAGGATATAAAATGTGAATAGTGTCCCTGCTTCATGTATTTGTTCTGCTTTAAAATTCTGATTTTCCTTATACTTTTATCTACTCATAAAACCAGTCCCTGGTCTTTTATGAAGCTTATACTAAAAATACACTGAAGCTTGCTTACCAAAGGTCAATGCAGTTTTAATTTGCAACTCTTACTATGTGTGCAATGGGACATCTTTCCATATGTAAGGATCATTGATATTTTCATTATTGTGAATTTTCATTCATATTCTTTTGGGCAATTTCTTGAACTTTTCTGTGCCCACTGTTTCCACCAGGAAGGGCAGGCAAGGGTATGCATGAGCATGCCTAAGACCAGATGAGTAGAATGTTCAGGGAAGAAGGCACCATCAGAAATCTAGGATTTCACATCCACGTGTAAGGAGCATATAAGTGTCTGAGAACAAACACAAGATTTCATTTCAGAAGGCCTGGGTTTGAATCCCAGTTTTGTCCCTTACTAGCTGGCTGACCATGGGCAAGTAATTTAACCTCTTTGAGTCTCAGATTCTTCACCTGTCAAATGGGGGTAATAGTACCTACTTTACAAGGTTATGGTAAGCATTAAATAAGATTGTGTGTGAAGATGCTTTCTAAATAGAAAAGTGCTATATAAATACTGCTGTTGTTCTAATGGGAACAGCCACCATGCACTCAATAGTGAAGTGGAGATTTGCTGTATTCAGTAGGTGTTCTAGGATCAGGAATTGGTGGTGCTGGGGAAATACGTGAAGTTGAAAAGAAAACATGGGCCACAGGGAAAGTCCGATATGGCTGAAATAGGCATGAGATGTGTTCTGACTGGTTTGCAAAGAAAGAACTTTGGAAAGCCAGTGATAACACACACACTACCCTGGAGGTGGTTAGAGAACTTCTTCATCCGTCTGTCACCCATGTATCAGCAGCAGACAGTGGGGTTCAAGGCTAGCTCTGTGGCCTTGATAAAGCGAGGCAACTTCTCCCAAGAAGAGGCCCAGTTTTGGATCAGTGACAATGCGGGGTTTAACCCAAAATAGATGTGGGCAAATTTGTGGTCTTCCAAAGACCATCCAGAATCTAATATATGACAAGGCCAACCAGGAGATCTGACACAGGCTCAGATCAGGAATCAGAAAGCTAGGATCCAAATTAAGTTAAGCTTCCACCTGTTTCAAACCTGTTGCTTTTTTTAAAATGCAATTTTATTGATATATATTCACATAACCTACAGTCATCCAAAGTGTAAAATCAGTTGTCCACAGTATCATCATATAGTTGTGCATTCATCACTGCAATCAATTTTTGAACATTTTCATTACTCAAAAAAAAAAAAAAAAAAAAAATTAAGATAACAATAAAAGTAAAAGTAAAAAAGAACACACCAAACATCCACTACCCCCATCCTCCCTCCATTATTTACTTTCTTGTACTCATTTTTCTACTCATCTGTCCATACACTGGATAAAGGGAGTGTGAGCCATATGGTTTTCACAGTCACACAGTCATACCGTGTATGCTACCTAGTTATACATTCATCTTCAAGAATCAAGGCCACCGAGCTGCAGTTCGACAGCTTCAGGTATTTCTTTCTAGCTATTCTAATACATAAAAACTAAAAAGGGATATCTATGTAATGCATGCAAATAACCTCCAGAATGACCTCTTGACTCCATTTGAAATCTCTCAGCCACTGAAACTTTATTTTGGTTCTTTTCCTGCTTTTTGTCAAGAAGGCTTTCTCAATCCCATGATGCTAGGTCCAGGCTCATCCCCAGGAGTCATATCCCACATAGTGGGGAGGACAGCGAGTCCACCTGCCAAGTTGGCTTAATGAGAGAGGCCACATCTGAGCAACAAAAGAGGTTCTCTTGGGGTGACTTAGGCACAATCATAAGTAGGCTTAGCCTCTCCTTTGCAGTAATAAGCTTCATAAGGGCAAGCCCCAAGATCAGGGGCTTGGCTTTCTAAATTGGTAGTCCTCAATGCTTGCAAGAATATCAGGAATTCCCCAAGTGGGGAAGTTTAAAATTTCCACATTTTCCCAGTCCCTCAAGGCGGCTTTGCCAATACATTTTTATGTTTTGCCCAAATTACCCTGGGACGTATCAGGGCTTCACACTAACCTAAACAAACTCGAACTTGTTGCTTTTTGACAGACTAAGTGTAGTAGCAGAGGAAATGAGAGAAACCAGAGAAGCATGGGCATGGAGTCCAAAAATGTCTTAGGTCTTCCTCTACCTAGTCTACCACCCTGGAAACATCTTGCAGGGAGACTGTCATAGGCTCTCATTGTCCCTTCAAATTCAAAGGATTGTGGAGGTGGTGGGGTGAGGGAGGTGCCAACAGTCTGAATAACATGTGATGGGCAAATCTCTGCTCAGGAGATATGTATGTACAGCAGGAGGACAGCTGGGAAGCAGGTGGAAAAGAAGACGGTTCAGAGAGGCTGGAATTCCATTGTCTATCTTCTGTTTTTGGAGGAGTTCTACATGTCAACAAGATGAAATAGTTACCTGCCATGTTGAGGGCCACATCTCAGGTCACATGTTCTACAGCTTCAGCAAGCCTCCCACTCAGGTCAGGCTGAGATGGGGAGGGCTGGCAACTGCCTGAGGCTGGTACTGTGGTTAATGGCTGAGGGGACACCAGGTCAGAACCCAGGGACCAGCAGAGAGACCATCCCTCTGCAGTCTTGGAGCTTAGTGTTTTGTTTTTTATTAAATTGTGGTAACATATAAACATAAAATTTGCCATTTTAACCATTTTTAAGTGTACATTGCTTGCTTTTAACAAAAGCTAGTGCTCATTTCACAGCTAAAGTCACTCTTAGTTGCTGAAAAGTCTGGGTCACTGCCCACTATAGCCTCAGGGGCATTCCCCAGAGAAGTCCAGAGCTCCCTGTCATGAATCTTGTATGTTCTGGAAGCATCTCTCTCTTTCCTTTTCTCTTTTAAGAGATCGGTTTTAAAGTGGTAAGGAAGAGACAGTTAAAGGGTTTAAAGTGATTACCTCTATGAAGGACTGACTGAATGGTACAAAAGAGGACTGGAGAGTGAGAAAGCAAAGAGGAAATGATCTTTTTTTGTTGATGTTAAGAACCTTTTTGTGATAAATTGCTTTTTTTATTTTAGGTGTCTCTGCTTTCGTTTTACCCCCAGCTTTTAATTATGAAACATTTCAAACCCACAGAAAAGTTGAAAATCATTTACAATAATATGACATCAAAAGAACTACACATAAAGATAAATTGATAAATTGGGCTCCATCAAAATGAAAAGTTTCTGCTTGTTGAAAGACTCAGTTAAGAAAAAAAAAAAAAAAGAAAAGCCACAGACTGGGAGAAAATATTTACAAATATGTATCTTATGAAGGACTTCTATCCAGAATATTTAGAGAACTTACAAAACTTAATAATAAGGACACAAATAACCTAATAAAAAATGGGCAAAAGATTTGAACAGCTACTGCACCAAAGAAGACATATATATGGCAAATATGCACATGAAAAGATGTACAACATCATTAGTCATTAGGGAATTATAAATTAAAATCATAGTGGGATACCAATACATACCTATTGAAATTGCCATAATTACAAAAACCGACAATACCAAGTGTTGGTGAGGATGTGGAGAACTGGGACTGTCATATATTGTACATGAGACTGGATGCACAACCACTTTGGAAAACAACCTGGCTGTTTCATAGAAAGTTAAATATAATACCACTACAAGATATTTACCTAAGAGAGGTGAAAATGTATGTTCACACAAAAACCTACACACAAATATTTATAGTGACTTTATTCATAATTGCCTCATATTCAAAACAACCCAAATGTTCTTCAGCTGATAAAAGGATAAACAAATTGTGCTACATCTATACAATGGAATACTACTTAGCAATAAAAAACAAACACTGATACATGCAAAAACATGGCTGAGTCTCAAATGCTAAGTGGAAGAAGCCAGACTCAAAAGGCAACATATTGCTTGACACCATTTATATGACATTCTGGAAAACGCAAAACCAGAGGGATGGAGAACAAAACAATGGTACCAGGCATTGTGAGCTGCATAAGGGAATGACTACAAAGGAATAAGTGGGAATTTTGGGGGTGAAAGAACAGTTCTATATCTTGATGGTAGTGGTAATTACATGATTGCATGTGTTTGTCAAAATGCACAGAACTACACTTAAAAGGGTTAACACTGTATATGTAAATCATACCTCAATAAACTGTATAACCCCCCCCAAAAACCCCTACAAAACAAAAAAAAAAACAAAACAACCAAAAAAAACCTTTGTACAATGAACATCTGTACACCCTCCACCTAGATTTAACAGTTGTTATAATATTTGGCCATGTTTGTTTTATTTATATATGTATGTGCTTTTTGCTGAATATTTTAAATACGTTAAAGGCATCATGACACTTCATCACTAAATACGTCATCATGCATCTTCTAAGAGTAGGGACATTTTTCTAAATAAGACATCTAAGAAAAGTAACAATAATTCCAAATTATCATCTAATATCTAGTCCATATTCCATTTTCTCCAGTTGTACTCAAAATGTTTTTTTGTAGTTGCCTTTTTCTAACAAGGATCCAATCAAGGATCATATACTGCATTTGGATATTATATTTCTTCAATCTCAATCTAGAACAATCTCACCCCCTTTATCTTTTCATTATCTTTTATTCCAGCCAGTTGCCTTGCAGAATGTCTGACATTCTGGATTTGTCTGACTGAATGCATGTGTTATTAAATGTTCCTTTATCCTCTGTATTCCTATAAACTGAAGTTAGGTTTAGAGGCTTGATTAGATTCAGGTTAAACACTTTGGGCAAGAATACTTCACAGGTTATGGAGACCTATTTTTCCATCTTGTTGGCCTCCTTGCAGACCTATTTTCCCCTCTCCCTGTCCCACACCATAAAGGACTTGTGAACCTGAGCAACAAAATCTTGTGGAGGGCCTAGTGTGTCTTGAACCAGCTTGACACAGAGGCCACAAGCATAAATAAGACTAGCACTGTCTTCAAGGAGAAGAATGAATGAAATAGCCCCATTTATCATCGAGTAAATATTTAATAACTGCTACAAGGGGCCAGGTAGCATGCTAGGTGCTGGGGACAGAGCATTAAGCAAATGCAACCATAGTTCCTGCCCTATAGTCTAATGCATGAAACATTCATATTAGAAAATAAAATCCAGAAATAATTTGCAGTAAATGCTATGAAAGAAAAGTACAGGAGTCCATGGTTCTGTATTATGGGGAAATGTGACATAGAGGGTGAGCCATATGAGCCCAGGGCTGAAGGATGAACAGTATCAAGTAGGTTAGAGGCAGGGGAGAGTGCATGTGGTGGGAGGGAGCATGCCACATTCAGAAGGGGACTGGAAGAAGGCCAAGATGGCTGTGGTGCCAAGGGGAAAGATTAGTGCGTGACAGGGGAGTGGAGGGGGTCAACATGGCTTTCATGGTAAAACCATGAAAGGAACTTGTCTGTGTGCTCAATTAGAGGGTCCGAGGAGGCTTCCCTGAGAGACTGAAGTCTAAGCTGAGGCCTGTGTAGACAAGCACAGAGGGGAGATGGGGGAGCAAAGGGGCAAACAACTAACTAGTTCATTGCTAGAATCAAATCTGTGTAGGAATTTAGGTTCAAGAGAACTATGAAGTATTCTTGTCAGTAATTTTAATATGAACCTAATCATATTAGGTTTTCAATAGAATAATAGCTCTGCTATTATTGCTTTTAATAGTAATTATGATTTAAAAATTTTTTTTTAATACATGTTTTCCATAAGCCACATTAACAAGTGGTAGAATCAGGATTCAATCCGAAGTTGCTGGCTCCAAAGTACCTAGGTTTAATTATCACACCTAGGCCCCAGTAATAATAATCATGGTACCTACTCAGATGAAGGTAAGAGAAAAGGACTTTCTGCAGTGTAACTCAAGGCCTGGAAGGGATACTCTGTTAGCACAATACGGGTGCAGGAGTGATGCCAGCAGGAGGCTAACTGGTCCAGTATGAATGGTCGGGTTATTTTTACATTTTCCAACAGGAGGCCAGACCACAGTGGGTATCCCTTTCCATTTCCTATCCTCTTCACCCTCCATCAGGAACAGAAAAGGACTGTACTAGAGTTAAGCAGAACTTTAGGGGAAGGAGCAATGGGATTCAAAGGAGAAAAAGGATACAGGAGAAGGCATAAAGGAGACAATGGGGGGAGTTCTACTGAGCAGAGGTGGGCCCCACAGTGCCATGGCCACTAAGCCCCACAGCTGAACTTGGGGCAAGCTGAGCAGCTTTAAGAGACCATTCAAATTTCTGTCATCCTGTGACATCTTATATAAAAATTACAAATATATATATTTTTACTACATTCAACAGACTAAAATTACTCTGTCAAATTGCTGTAAATGTTTCTAAACAGTCTCAATGTCTGTACCTATCTTGTCACAAAATGGCACTAGTATAGAGTATGGTCCCTATTCAGAAAGGCACATCAGAACTATTTTTAGAGCATTTTGCCATATCCTGCCCTGCCCCCTGACTCCAATTCTGCAGACTTGGAATAGAGGCCTGGAAATACTCCCAGAGCATATGATGTCCATCCCTACTCTAATATGTTGCCAAATCTATTGTTTCCAGTTTGGTGCAAGTTCAGAACATCAAGATTTCCTTTCAGAATTCACTAAAACTACTACTAGGCATGGTGGGGAGAAGGTCAAGAATGCCAAGGAATTGAGGGATTCAAGAGATGCATTACTGCCTGAGGCTATTTTAATCTTTTCAACTTAAAAATTTTGATGTCTGGTTCAAGAACGAAATCTCTCTGAGCAACAAATGACAGGAAGTCAAAACTGGATTCTGTAGATAATCACTCCCATCTGAGATGACATCTATATTATGTTTCCTCCTACACAGCCCACCTTTGTAAGAACTGGCCACCTCTTGCATCCTGCATTTGAGAGAATCTGGGAACAGTCTACCCTGCAGAAAGATAGATTCCAGAGGATGACAAGCTGGTAGGGCAGCCAATCATTTTCAGGGAGAAACAGCCAGGAGAGAAAAATACATACCACTTTTTCAGATAAGGATCAACAGTGGAAGGAAAGGATATAAGGAATAGAGCCTGAAAGGAGGACTCATGAGAACCTCAGTGAAAATAAGAGCTGATGTATTCCCTCAAGAAAAAATATCCAGTGAAATCCAAGCCAAAGTGACCCCAACGAAAGTGAGGATCGATAGGATTCTTGTGACAGACTGACAGCCAAAATACAACTTTTGTCACCACTTCTAGCAATTATTTTTTATTTGTCTCACTGGGGTGTGTGTGTGTTTTCAACTGATCTGGTCCAAAGTTAAAACAGTATATATAGAGCGTAATGTACACAGTATATATTTTTCTCTTTGTCCCAGTCCTTGATGGAGTATGATCCATATAACAGGTGCTCAATAAAATTTGGGACTATTCCTCCAATTTCCTTCTCTAGAATAGATCGAAAATTCCTTGACAGACAATTTGTTTCTAGACTAAATCAAGGGCTCCTACCAGTCAGTTAGAGATACTCAACAAACAGGCAAAGGATATGGGCCATTTCACAGAAGAGGAAATAAAAATGGCAAAGACGTGAAAAGGAGCTCAATATCACTAGTGATTGGGAAAATGCAAAGCGAAATGAGATACCATTTTTCACTCATCATATTGGCAAAAATTAAAAGTGTGCTATATCAAGCTTTGGCAAGGATAAAGGGAAACAGATACTCTTAACCCTGCTTGTGGTAGTATAAATTGTTTGGGCTGCTTTAAAAAAGGGCTATTTGCCAATATCTATTTGCAACCTCAGTTTGATGGATTCAGGAAACTGGAGCCAGTCCACATGAGCTCCCAAGAGCCAACTGTGCACATTTCTTTCTAGCTCCTAGACCAGTAATGCCATGTGGTAGTTCGCAAGCAGCCAAGGTGCAAGAACTCACACCCTGGAAATCGGGAAATGCTACAAATCAGTTCCAATCCCCCTTTTTTGGAGACCATTTGTTAAACATTTACCAGAACTTCACTGTCTATTTGAGTGTCTACAATCTAAACAGCCCATAACCCATGATATAGCAATTCTTCTTTTCAAAGACATATTTTCACTTGTATACACGCAGGGAAGTACAAGGATATTCTTTGATGCATTGTTTGAAATGGGGGGAAATATCTATTGGTATTTCTAAATATCTATTGATAGGGAACTGAGTTAAAACAAAACAAAACAACCACGTATCTATACCCTGGACTACTCTGTAGAAGCTGACATTAATGAGGTAATTTATATGTACTAAAAAAGTACATATAAAAGTACATATCAAAACATATTGTTGGGGAGAAAAAGTAAATTGCAGGACAACACATACAGTATGACTGTATTTATATTAATTAAATACATAAAACAGTACTGTAAATATGGGCATATATGCACATAGATAAAAATTACAGAAAAGCCTGGAACAAGACTCATTCAAAGTGATACAGAGGTTACTGCTGGTGAAGTGGAGGAGGGAACTGCCACTGAGTATTGCCCAAAGTGGACTTTAACCTTAATTATAAAGTTTAAATATTTTTCAAGGACAATATATCCAGGGCAGTATATAACATTACGTTGGTAAAGTTCAAACTAAAACAAAAGCTCTCTTGAACACAGAATATTCATAATCTTCTACCAAACAGGCCAAGGAAAGGGTCAAGGTTTTGGGCTCCTGAAACCGGAGGCACCCCTCTGACTCCTGGAATACATCCCTCCTTCTCCACTTACCAGTGGCCCCTGCCTCTTGGGCCGGCCCCAGGCCTCTCCCCCAGGGCACTTTGGAAATGTTGTGGGTTATCAAGCATGGTGAGGCCCTTAAATACTCCTGAAAAGCACTGGAAAAGATAACGATGCTCCTTCTTCCTCTGCATTTGTAACTCGAAATAAAAATACTATGTAAGTAAGGAAATCCTATGAAGTTTTGATTTTTCCATGACCATGATGGTGTTTTTAATATTTGGAATTAAAAAAAAAAACAAACTCAAAAATGTTGACTTAAGCAGAGGCTAGTGCTTATTTCTGATTTACTGGGAAATTTAGCATCAGGTAATATAAGGATGGAAAATGGAACAGTCACCAGCAATCATCAGCCCTTCCCCAAAGGGAAAGAGAAAAGAATGGAAGGAAAGGTGTAAGTTTAATCACTACTTGTCTTCTTAAACCGGCACCTTAACAAACCATAAACACAGTTAATTGGCAAAACTTCCAGGTACAAAACTAGGTGTGGAGTTTGAACTGCAAAGAATGGCCCAGGCTGTAGTTACCATAGCAACCACTTCTCTCCCTGGGCTCATTTAAGGCAACAGGGACTTGCTGGGTCTTGCCCCTTCAGCAGTAGTTCCTGGGCTGGTTGCCCAAAAGGGATGCAACTTGATTCTCCCAGGGCTGGGTCCCCAGTGAGGTGATTTCTCCAGCTCTTAAGGGACCTTCAAACTAAATTCCCTTAGCTTTTAGTCAACTGTTTCCTAAGTATACGGGGGGTGGGGTGGGGGATGGGGTGGGGAGTGTGACTATTTGTTAAACTTTTGCATTATCCCTCCCCATTTATTAAAATTACATGCACATGCACTGATGAAAATAAGGGTCTGCTTCTTCCACCTTTTTCAGCAAGGGAACTGGGTGGGTTTGATAACCCTCCAGCAGATGCTCCTGGACCCAGATTATCTTGTTTTCTTGTTTCTTATTTATTTAAAATTTTCTGGTACTAGGGGAAAAGATTTTTCTCTACATTCCCTATAGACAGTGTTGAAGAAGTGATAAACTATCCAGCAAATAGCTACATCTATGGTTTAAATTATCATACAGTAATTTATGTAGTGATATGCTTTCTTCCAGCTAAAAGGGGATCTGGGGAAAGCACCAGCTTGCTCTGTGAGGTACAAAACCAGGTGGAACCTCTGCACCCCAGGGGATCTGGAACCTCACATTTAGCCCCCACCCTGGTCAACAAATTCAAGTCAGCCTAGGGCTCCAGGGAAGCATGAACTGTTACATGCCCTGCCTGCCTTTTTGTGTCATTCTTTGGCTAACAGTGGTTGAAAGCAAATACAAACCTGTTTTGCATGGAGCAACAACCGTCACCCCTTCAGGTCTTCCACAACTGAACTCCACTTTGAGGGAAAGGCCAGGAAAGGATTTGTTTTTGTTTTTAAGAACTCTCACCCCTTCCTGCAAACTGCTTGGGGGAAGGCTGAAAATGAATATGAATCTCATGGGCTAACAAGACAAAGTCTCCTCTTAGATGCTCTTCACGTTTTTTCACTTTCCTTTCCAGATATCTAGGCCCTGGGCACTCTTTTCTAGAGGCAGCTAAGGGTCCTATTAAAGAGCAACAGACCTCATCTTCCTTCCCCCTCAAGCTAGAATGTCCCCACAGCTCTGTCAGGAAGTATAGATGCTGTTTCTGGCCTCAACTCCCCAAGGAAGGAGTGAGCCTTGGGGCTTGTTCAGTTGCGCAGTCCCACGTCTGTTAGCAGTCATAGGTTCTTTTTCCAGCTATGTTTAGCTTTGTTTGATTCTTTTCCATGGGAACACAATTGTATTAGTCTTGCTTTTCTCAGTTCTCCATTTATAACAATTTGTCACTAAGAACCCAAGACTCAGAAGATGAGCCGGATGTGATCTGGGTTTGTAAACATGCACCAAGAGAAAAGAAAGGCTCCTTACCTGAAGAGGTGTGACCCCGCCCACTTCTGGAAATGTGTTCCCTTTCCAACGCTAGATCCAAAGACACTGTTAAACTCATTCCCGATTTCACCTTCATGTATATGGCTTCCTCACCCCACCCTAGAAAGTCCCTTTATCCTTCTCAGATTCACCCAATTTTGAAAGCGTTGGCTTAAACATTCCCTGATGACACCAGCCCCCTCTGACTTTACTGTAACTCTCATATTAATTGTAGTCGGCACCACTCAATTTAGCACTTAACTGGCTACTGACTTAAATTGCTTATAAATTGTTTTATGCTTATTGGTTTTAGCTTCATTTCCAGACAGTTCCCATTATCACTTAATTTTTTACAGATGAAGAAACCTAGGCGCACAGATGTTAAATAAGTTGCCCAAGGTTACACAGCTAGCAAGTAGAAGAGATGACTCTTTTAAAGGATTTGACCCAGGTATTTGGCCCTTGGGACTCTGAAATGTGTTTTTAAGACTATCTCCTAAATCCTATTTACTCCACAGTACCTAATCTTGTAAAATGTATTTATCATCCTTATTTTCAGATGAGAAAACTAAACTTGCCTGAGGTAACACAGCTAGGACCTGGTGAGAAGCTGTGATTCAAATCTCCTTCTGTCTGACTCTAATGCTTTGTTTTCCCCACTAAATGGAAACCATAGATTTGCTCAATACTCAACTTAATCATCACACCCATAGATGTTTAGATTTGTGGAAGTTCAGTGGGCACAAAGGAAGGAGAGAGGTTGGAGTGCTTGGGGATCCTGGGATTGTCACACAGGGAAGTGAATTTAGGTTTTTTGTCAAGTTTTTAATCCAAGGCTTTGTGATTTAAAGAAATATTTTATGATTAAACTCCCTGTTGCCCAGAAAATTCAACTAAGAGCACCCTCAGTATTCTGCTGTAAATAATGATCCTCAAATCCGTTATAAATCGTTATTGTTTTCTAGGTTGCTCCTGGATCCATGAAACCTTGGGGGCTAGAGAGAAGGGTAGGGGTCACAATAATTCTGTATGTGCATTTTGGGAGGAGGTATGGGAAGCCATAGCTTTCACTTGTTTCTTGAAGACATAAAATGTTATCCAAAAGTTAAGAATCACTACGATGATGATGATGCTTTGAAGGCATGCCTGCACATATAACTATATATAACTATAAATACACACACACACACACACACACACACACAACACTAAAACTCGGATATAAAAGCAGTACCAGAAACAGACAAATATGAGAATTTATTATATCACAAAGGTATTTAAGGCAAGTGGCTAGCCATATAGAATAAAATATAACTGGCTTCTTAAATCACTCCTTCCACCAAAATAAATTCAAAATTGATTAATCTATTTAGACAGAAAAACAAAAAAGAAGAAGAAAAAAAGAAAACCAAAAAAGCACCAGAAGGAAATACGGAAACCTTTTTTTAAAAAAATCTTGCAAAAGAAAAGGCCTTTCACATGTCACAAAACTTAACATTAAGGAAAAAAAAAGTTCACTAAAATTAAAAATTTCTGAATGGCAAAAACCACCATAAATAAAGTCAATTGATAAACAAGTGGGAATGAGTAATTGTCATACACAGGACAAAAGGCCATATGCCTTAATATACAGAGAGCTTTTACAAGTCATTAAGAAAAAGATAATCCAATAGAAAAATGGGCAAAGAGTAAGAAGCAGCAGTTCTCAGAAAAAAAAATACAATTGGCCAATAAACATATGAAAAGATGGTCAACCTCACTCACTGATAATTAAAGAAAAGCAAATTAATATAAGATATGATTTGCAAAAGTTTAAAAGATTAACAATATTCAGTGGAGATGACAGAGTTGGGGAACAAATTATCCTACATTAATGATGGTTGTGTAAATTGGAGAGATATTTGGCAACCATCTAAAATTAAATGCACATACCCTTTAACTCAGCAATTCTACATCCAGGAATTTACCTTTTAGACCCACCTGCACAACTGCAAAAAGATGTATGTAACAAGGATGGCCACTATAGCATAGGAAAACCTAAATATCCATAAAAACAGATTAACTACATTATGGTTCATCTATGTAATGGATCCTCTGCAGCCAACTAAATAGAATATATATATATATATTTGTTTTCATATACATAGAAAGTGTCTGGAAGGAAACACACCAGACTGTTAACAGCAACTACTTCTGGTGAGAGATTTAAGAACAGAAGGCATAGGAGACTCATGTTTTGCAGCTTACGATTCTGTACTGATTTTTAAATTTAATATTAATAATTTTTAATGAGCATGTATTACTTCTATAATCAAAACTTTAAAAAAATCTGATCTTTGTTCTATTGCACCATGGGTAGGCCATGCTGAGAAAACCATAATAGTGAGGGAGTGTACACGTTATAGAATTCATTATAGACATAATTACAACCAATTAATAGGCAAGAGTTATGCTGTATTTAGCAAGTTTGGGTCATGGCTGTCCAGCTAGGATGAGGACAATCCACTGCCTTACCTGAGCACTGTGAAAAGCCAGGAGGTCCCATGTAGCAGCAGACTTACTCGTCTTGCATATCACAACCAGAGATTGGTGGCATCTAGTTGACAGCAAAGCCAAGGCCATCACAAATAGCACCTGGCTCGACAGTGAACAAAGTGGCCTCAAGCACAAGGACAGGTCTAACAGGGATGCAGGATGCAAGTAACATTGAGCCTCCCAGTCCCTAAGGTCACTTCTGTATACAAAAAGCATCACTATAGGGACGGTCATCATCTAACACAATGTGCAAGAACATACTTTTTCCAAACACAATTATTCTTTTGAAGAGTCTGATAGGTAGAATATAAAGATGAAAGACAGTAGCTCTGAAATCTCTTCCTGATTATGGCCTTGTAGAAGTCCTCTTCCCTGTGTATACAGATGTTTCCTCATTTTTGACAAGATGATAAAATAGCTTCTACCAAAGCCTCCAAATTGGTCATTCTGAGATTAGCGCCAAATCTTAGCCATGGTTCTAAAACTAGCCAGAATGATAAATCTATAAAATCCCCAAATTTATTTTAATTTAATATAAAAGCAGTGTAACAGCATTAAAAGATTTTCACTATTTAATTTTTTTAAACTAGTAGTTTAATCTCTTATTCCACTTGAGCAGTCAACTCCATTTCCTCCCTATTTCTCCCCATTCCCACCATATCCCATGTGGGAGTGAATCAACAGAATTCTAAATCCTTACACCAGCAGGAAATAGAAAAGTACCCAAGAACAGGCAAAAGAGAAACAAAAGGCCTAGTTACAGCCCTTGGTGAGTAAATGATGTAAATACCCATATTTTATTATCTGCTCATGTACAGATTAGGTCTTTTATTCGGATAATGTAGCAAACTTGTAAACTATGTCAGTGGGCACCATTTATCTGACAGGAAGCAGGCTCAGGCAGGTTCCTTTGTAACAAAAGGCTAGCTCAGTGTTGCATACGGTTGAGATGCTTTGGGAGATAAGTATGGCCATCCCCACATAACAGAGAGTTGACCTTACAAATAAAAAATCACTATTTCTGAAACTTTGAGGTCAAAAACTATATGCTTTACAACCAGAGTTAAGCTCAAGCTAACTATGTTTCATTTGGGTTTTCCCTTCTGCTGAGTAAGTCACCATCTCAAATATTTGAAAACCTTGGCTGGAAAGTTGGAGAGCCAAGAATTATAAGGTAGCATTTGCTCCACAAAGTCCATACCTTCCAGCATCCTGTTCTTCTAGGAAAATATCCAATCATTTCTCAGCTGACCCCAGTAGGCCTCCTTCTATAACTTGTTCTTTTCACTGGGCTAGATATTATTGTATACTATAGAAAACAATATTTTCTAACATCTATTTAACATTTATTTTCCTTTAAGTTTTCCAAATTTTCACCCAGGTCTAAAAAAAGAACTTTCAATAACTAATAGCTTGACACTATGTCAGCTATTTAATAAGATTTCAGATACTCAATGTCATCCTTTGCTTTTCACCACCTTCTTGTATTTGGGGGAGAATAAGTTAAACTAAATTTTAAAATGTTGCAATTCTTTTTGAATCATCATTGAAATAAGACTGGGGGAAGAGAAGTTATATAAAGGAAAGAAGCAACTATAATTATGGAATGATCCGATAAAAACCAGAGCTTCTAAGAAAAGTCAATCCTGAGAATAAAACCAAATTCATTGTTCCTTAGCAACACTACAGAAGTCTGGAAGTATCTGAGTTTATTCTGAAGGCTAGCTTTTGGTTTGGCTTGACTGTTTAAAAATAGACTGAAGTTACAGAATGCTTATGGTTAGTTAAGTAGGGGCAATTTCTATAAGGCCTGATTCTGATTAAGGATTATTTTAGTTTTGCCCCACATAACTTGAACTCAGAACAAAATGGTTTTAACCTAGGGTCAGAGAGGTAGAAAACCCATTGGGCTCTGCTGGGATCTGTAAGCCAATTTTCTCCTTCCCTGGTCCTTTCCTGATGACCCTGTCAGGAACTAACAGCCCTCCTCTTGCACTACCCCTAAGAAGATACCCTACTGTATTGCAAGGATCCCTTGCAAAATTTTATAAAAACGGCTTAGTCCCAGAAAAAATGGTAATATCCTACTATCATGCTTTCTTAGAGGGAATAAAAACTGATGCAAACTTTCTGGAGAGCAATTTGACAATGTTCATCAAGGTCTTAAAAAGAAATGTGTGTGCTCCACTTCCAGGTAAGTCAACTTCTCTCCCTGTTCTAGCCTTTTTTCTGTTATATCTGTATGTTAGGTTGATAGGTCATTTAACTGTTCTTCTTAGTATGTTTCAGTATTTTCATAATAAGACTATAATAAACATATACTCCTTTGGTAATCAGAAATTTAAAAAACTACCAATAAATATTAAACACACAAAAATACATCCTGCCCAAAACCCATAGTGTTAAATGAAATGACCACTTTTAGCAATCTTTTTTTTTTTTTTTTCTTTTAAATTCTGGAAAACTCAGTAATCATTAACAGTAGGTTTTCCAACTACTGAGAGTTTGGGGATATAATAAAAATAAAATGCTGGCAAAAGCCCATGCTCAGTTTTGTGGCTATTACTTTCATAGGATGACCTAAACAGAGCTTCAAACGAGGACAATGATTTACTCTCCTTGTGAGCCCATGGACTGCTCCTTCACACTCTCACAGATTTCCTTGGAATATGAGAGTCAGTATTAATGTGGTACTGCAGTCCTTCCTTCCAAAAACATCTGCTATCCCATTATTTGATGTGTTATTCTTTTCCTCCATTTTACAGCAGGAGACATTATCTAAATTCTCCTGGATCACATGGCAGTAGCCCTGGGAACAGAAAGCAAGTTTTAATAAGTCTTTGGCCAAACCTACAGGTTTCTTCCGAATCTGTTTACAGTTTCAAGATATTTTCTGCAGTGTCCACTGGGGCTTCATTTAAAACCTCCGGTCATTGTCTGAAAACTGCTGGGATGGTTTTAATCAGGAAGGAAGCCAGTATTTTCAGCTTGGGTGTTGGAAAAGCTCCTAAAATGTCTCCAAACTGATTTAGGAGAAACTGCTTAATAGAAGTGGACTTATTCCTGCCCTGGAATAAATTCATTAGAACAGACACATGCTGTAACCGTGGACCAAAAGAATCACATTTTTTGAATACATTATATCCCCAAAGCAACTAAGGTTCTAAATCTTATCAGTATCAGATAACAAGACTTGCTCATCAGGGACCACAGCCTCAATATATTGGTTTACAGCTTCCTCTTCTTGGAATACTCTTGGTGTTTGGTGTAACTTCAGAAATTTTTCTTGAAGAGGTTTTTACATGATGACTCAAGTAAAATGTTCTGAGGAAAAAAACCTCACATAACCTCAGCAGACATTTCCCCTCCCCACAAGGCAAGTGAAGGGCATCCCTTCATGATGAGGAAAGTTTAATTCTAGGTTCCAGAAAAGACTGAGTCTCTCAGTAGCTCAGATCAAACCAGATTCCCCAAACTAGATCAGGACTAATCCAAATACTTGAATCAGTTCTAGAAGCATTTCAGGTAAACCTCTTCTAGATTAGGCAGAATTCTCTAGGCTTCTTAACTCAGAACACATAGCAGTCTAGGTCAGCCCTGAATTTGCATGCTTAAAATGTTTTCTTCCTCCTTTTCTAATTCTTGCATGATTTATCATGTATAAATTCCTAAAATCCTACCCAAGAACAAACCACTATAGCAAGGGTTTCCAAAGTGTGGTCCAGAACTTACTCCATCAGAGCCATCTGAATTACTTGTTAAACGTACAAATTCCTGGACCCCACCCCAGGGGGTAAGGCCCTAGAAGCCTGCTTTTTATAGTATTTATATTTTTAAATGCTTTTACAACTGCTCCTGCATGCTAAAGTATGGGAATCCCTGCTCTGGTACAACTGTAAGAGGAAATGAAAGGGAGAGAGAAAAAGAAATCCCAACAAGCAGAGGCAGGCAAGGTTTGGATTTGAGGATTTAATACCAATGGGAGAATAAGATTTAAAAAAGGTTACTGGGGAGGGACCATGGACACCTTTGCATCAAAACTCCAACTCCTTTCTTACACCGTCTTCAGTTAGGCTGGCTGCATCAGTATACTGATACTTTCTTCTATCTCTGAGAGCTTCTTCAGGATTTGGTTGACCTTTACTTCATCAAATTCCAAACAAAGAAATTCCGATTCCTGGAAAACATAAAAGGATGTTTTAGACGGGATCCCAAGACACTCAAGACTCTCCATCCTGTGCAACCCAGCTCCAAAGATCCTGGGCCCCTCCCCAGGAAGCCTGGCTGAAGTCTCAATTCCTTTGATATTTTACCCAGCAAAGCAGCTCTACAACAATGCCCTAAATAAAACCACTTTTAGAAAGGAATTTCATAAACGGTGAAGAGGTATACAAATGTCAGATGTTCCCATTATGAGGCAAGTGAGAAGCTCTGTTTATCTATGATCTCATGTGATCCTATAACAATTTTTAAGATAAGTAGTTAAAATAAATGAGGACCTTGGAGAACAGAGAGGTTAAATTGTATCAAAATCAGAGAAAGGCAGAGTCAGATTGTGAACTCCCAGCTCTGGCTGACTCCAGAAGCCCTTGCTTTCTCCACCATAGTATAGCAATGGAAGGAGTATTTGGATTGGCCCTGAGTTGGCCTGAGGACTGGGCTCATTCGGAGTTAGTGGTTATGCAGAAATTTTGACAATTGCTTAGGAAACAACCAGATAATTACTAAACTACGATTTTGAAAGAACAACACACATTCCTGGGACCTTTCCATTTGCTGCAAGCCACCCCTCTCCAAGATTCCTCAAACACATCCCCTTCGATCACTGTTTTCCTAAATTAGGTACACATAAAAAAAAATAAGACTTCCAAGTGCAGTGGCAGAAATATCATGTACAGTGGACAAATCCTAAGTCCTCAATATTTGGAGAAATAGGGGCAAATTATCTATCCAAGGGTGACTATATTTAAGATCCTCAAGGACATTGATCACATAATTTTAAAAATAGTATGGATCCTTAGAGATCATATCTAGATAATGAAATGGAGGCCCCAGGCATGTTAAATGACTTGCCTAACGTCCCTCTGCCAATGGCAAAACCATCAGGTCAGTGCTCTTTTTCTACATTTTCCTCTCTAGATACTACAGCAACCCCTCAGCTCCTTTACCAATGCGGCAGGTAAAGGAAGGCCAAAGAGCCTCTTCAGAGGGAGGAAGTCACTCCACCCTCAGGTGGAAAAACCTTCAGGAGACCATTTTGAAAAAGCATCTTTGCTGTTGTTAAGCTGCAGTACTGAGTCCACAATGATGCCAATGAACACCCCCCAGGAGAAATGAGTGCAGAGGGAAAGAAGGGCTTCTCGGATGAAAGGTTTCCAAAGGTAGGGAAGGCAGCGTTCTCTACTCACAGGGAATCCTCTCCTCGAAATGAACAGAATAGGAGAGGAGTGGGATCTCAAATGTGAAGTTGGAAGCTCGGCCAAGTTTTCATTTAGACCAAAGCAAAAACCAATTTTAAACAAAGAAAGAATAAAAATGTAAGCTCCCTGCAGTTCGGTTTATCTCCTTTTGGAAAGAAGAAAAAAATTCATGGCTGTTTAGGGAGTTCAGTTGGTTGACTTAAAAACAGGTCTCAGAACCCTTTTTAGGTTCTAAAGAATTGGGGTAGCTGGTGGTGGATACCTGAAACTATCAAACTACAACCCAGAACCCATGAATCTCGAAGACAGTTGTATAAAAACGTAGCTTATGAGGGGTGACAATGGGATTGGGAAAGCCATAAGGACCACACTCCACTTTGTCTAGTTTATGGATGGATGAGTAGAAAAATAGGGGAAGGAAACAAACAGACAAAGGTACCCAGTGTTCTTTTTTACTTCAATTGCTCTTTTTCACTCTAATTATTATTCTTGTTATTTTTGTGTGTGTGCTAATGAAGGTGTCAGGGATTGATTTGGGTGATGAATGTACCACTATGTAATGATACTGTAAACAATCGAAAGTACGATTTGTTTTGTATGACTGCGTGGTATGTGAATATATCTCAATAAAATGAAGATTAAAAAAAAAAAAACAGGTCTCAGATTTCAAAGTCTCTTGTTCTTCATTAAACTTTATTGAAATCTTTAACTTGACTTCATTTTTTTTAAAAAACATTTGGCTTTGCAACAATGGTCTAGAAACTAATAGTTACCAGAGCCTAATATATACATTCAGGAAATTGGCAGAAAAGATAATATAACCAATGTTTTTCCTCAGTGAAGGAAAGTCACAACAATATATCTCCCTGTTTTCTATTTGTATGGGAAAGATTATCACAGACAATATTCGTAGAGCTAGGAATGCCTGAGCAGGGTGTGTTAATGAATAGCCAGGATCTTTTCTGACTAGGGAGCTGTTCGTTTCTTGTAGGTTTCTGTACTCAAATTATCTTTAATTGAACCCCTAAGATTTGTAAAGCTCAGTTTATTTTTAAGATAGATCAAATACTACAGAGAAATAGCAGGCCATATAAATAAAATCCAAAGTTAAATAGAGGTATTTTCCCTTCACTCTCAGCCTGGAAACAATGAAACAATACACACTAATGTGTTTAAAAGATACATTGAAAAATACATTGTTCTTGCATAAATGGTTTACCTAAAACTGTATTATCAAGGCCTACCTTCCTCTAAACTATCAAAATATTTTATATGGAATTCAAGAGCCTTTAAACTGGGGCCTAAACATGGGGGGCTTTGTTCAAATTTCACATTACCTACAGAAAGTAAATCTAATGGTCTTGAAAATATCTTTAGAAATGTTAGGTGATGTCTATCAAGCCAGAGGCCAAAAGTACATGAGCAATCTGAAACCTTTGATATTTTCTTCAGTCTTCCTTCCTTATCTGAACCTAATTGGTAATACACAACAGATGACAACACTAAATTCCTGTATTTAAGATCTGAGTTAAATTAGAACCTGCTTCTTTTCAGTAGAGGGTACAGCATGGAAGAGAGTAAGAAAGTAGGTAGCACATATATAAGCAAGCACATTATTATTATTATTATTTATTATTATTATTTTGTATGTAAATTATTTACATTTTTATTGTGAAATATCACATAAATACAGAACAGTGATAACATTCAAAGTATGATTTAACAAGAAGTTTATAGATAATTACAACAAATGTTATGGTTTACAGTTCTACAGTTTCAGTTATTTCCTTATTGTGAAATATAACATATATACAGAAAGGTGATAACTTTCAAGGTATAATTTGATGAGTACATACAGTGAAAATTTCAAAGACTGTTATGGGTTACAGTTCCACCATTTCTATTATTTCCTTCTAGCTATTCTAATAACCTAGCATCTAATATACATCCATCTATCTATCTATCTATCTATCTATCTATAATATAAAGTTTCAGTATTCTTAATTCTTTGTTGAATCCTATCTTTTCTTTTGCTACCTATTCCTCTCCTTTACATTTTCTAGATCTTCAGGGATGACAAGGCAGTGTCCACTCTTACTTGGTCATATTGAAACTGGGTTTTGACATTATGTAAAAGGGGGCTGCATCTGGTTGATCTTAAGCACATTATTATTAAGAACACGTACTTTGTGATCATGGGGAGTACAGCCATGTATTAAACTGAAGGGTTTAAATAATTACTTCAAATTAGAATAGAAAGCAAAAGCAAAGTATTCAAATTCCTGTCTCTCCAAGTGCAAAAACTAAAAATTCATAAAATCTTGAGATCCTTGAGAGGCCACTCTCTCCAAAAGAACCTAAAAAACAATCCAGCTTTAAAGACTTCCAGAGACAGACATCTTGCATGCTCCTAAGGAACTCCTTTCCCAGGTAACCACTTTAAACTACTCAGAAAACTCTTACCTGGCCAACCCCAAATCCTAATTTCCTAACATTTCCTAGCTGGGTCAGAGAATATAATTGATTATTAGTCTGTCTATTATATAGATAGACTTCAATAGTAATTGAAAGCTTTATTAAGCAAATGTTCGTTTTTCTCCATCTATACACTAAATAAATCTATACACTAAATAACCTCTTTGAATATAATGTTCATTTAAATGACCTTCTTATCGAGGCCCATAGGCATACCCTGAGCAATTCTGCAAAACAACGTGGTAGTGACAAAATGCTAAGAACAGAAAGTAAAAAGGAGTTATGGCTTGTTAAATACCCAAATGGAACCATTTAAAACATTTTTTTTTTAATTAGAAAACACGCTTTATTAGCTCACATTTCTGTAGGTCAAAAGTCCAGTCATAGTGCATTTAAAACAATTTGAACATAAAACAAAACAAAAATCCTCTTACCTGTTTTGTATAATATTACTGTTTCCCATGCTAAATTCTCACAATGTGTCATCTCAATTTATTGGTCATATTTAACATTACAATACAACTTGGGCAAGTTCTAATACGTTGTGGTTTCTTTGAAAAAAAAATGCTAAAGTTGGGGGATGGAGGGTGAGATGGGAAAGGAGCTCACTAACCAGTACTGATTTAGGAAGATCACATACTTACAGCTGGCCAAGTTTCATAACGCTTATCACCTAGATGTTTCATTTGGTTTCATTTATTGACACAAATGTATTCTCCTGAGCAAAAAGTTTGGCCATAAGGACTATCATCTGTTTGGGCTATCCTTTCATAAACTTAAATTTATCCCCTGATCTGCAGCTCTGCAACTCAGTGTCTTCTGTATCTAGTGACTGGACAGAAAGAGAACATGTGGCAAGGTCAAAACTGGCAATGGCTTTTTGGAGAACAATTATATAAGATACACCCAGGACCTCTGAATACCGCCCATCAGAGAAGTTCAAAACATCTTCAAAGTAAACCGCTGTTTACACTTAATCCCACACTCCCCATGGCTTTCTCAGAATTATCTTTAATATAGCTTCTTAACCCCTTTAGCCAACCCCGAATCCCAGAAACAGTTCCTCTGTAGCAAAGACCTTCCAGGTCCTTTCTTCCCTGAAAACTAAACCAGGCTAATTATTCTTTATTTGTCCTTTCATATAAATTCTCCACCCTTTTCTACCTTGTTCCATTTTGTTCTCTGGCTTATAGCGGGGTTTGGGCAACAGGAAAGAGAGGTCAGAATGTTTGTTCCTCTACCACTAACTCCTTCCTTGCTTCACCTTGGTTCTAGCTGGGGGTGCGTTTCTTTAAGTTCACAGCTCCCAATGTGTGGCGCCTCTTCCATGGCTGCAGTTCTTGTTGAGTTTCTGAACACTGTTCTCTCCCCTTGCCTGTTTAGGCCCAGGGGTGGTAACAGCTTTTTTGCTTGCTATTCCTAAGCTGCTCCACTATCCTTTCTGGTTCCCTTACCATTGAATTGAGTTTTTATTTCTTTTTCTCCTTCCATTTCCCCCCTTATTTCTGTTGATTTGGAAGCTATATGCTTTTTTTTTCCCCTCCTATTCTTTTAAGTGATTATCCTAGCTATTTAAATGCACATACTTAAAGTCTAAAGTTACTATTTTTAACTTTCTCCAAAACCATACAGAGACCTTAAAACACATTAACTCCAATAATCCTCTCCAATTTATATGCTACTATTGTCTAGTACTTTTGTTCTGTTTTTTAATGAAACCCACAAATTAGACATTACTATAATTGCCTATGTTTTTAAGGTATTATTATTGTTTATATTTGTTTAGATTTATCAGGAAGAGAGACTGATCAAAGTTCTAATCCATTCTTCTGCTATCTCTACTTTCTACCTTCAGTCAAAGTAGTACAGGACATAATAGTGATCACACTTCCTGCCTCTTAACCCTGAGCCTGAGTTCTCTGCCTCGAGTTCCCATACCTCTATGATTGGGCCCAAATCTGCCTTAATAGCCATACCTCCAACTACCTCCCAGACTGAACTTCTAGCTCCAACTAGAGTTGTCTGCTCATCATATCCTGCCCCATGAGCCTTTTCTTATGCTATTCCTCCCATTTAGAATGTTTCTCTTCCTTCTCCTATTGCCTAAATCTTATGTATCCACTAGGACTAAGCTGAAATCTCAAACAGTGAAGATTTCACTAACCAACTTAGGTATATTTGTGTATTTGAAAACAAAATTAGATTATATATTCTTTGGATGTTTGAGTTTTCACATATCTTTGTACTCCTTTGGAGCCTTGCTCAATAAAGACTTTCTGCTTGCTTGTCACGTATTGAGAAACTGAGATCATCATCATCAATTAAAATTTATTAAGCATCTTTTGGATTTGGGTTGCATTCAGGAACTTTGAGTGATTTTTATAGACCACTTCTTAAGCACAAGGCTATCTTCAGAGCCTCAAAGTGTTTATACTTTAAAAGAGTGTAAAGACACAGAACGAACCTGATACTCTCTAGCCTGTGCTTCTGAAGAAGATGTACAGAACCTTGCCTACAGGAATCACAGAAGCACACACGGAGCATTTTACACTAGCTTCACTACTGGTCAAAAAAAAAAATGCTAGAAGTAAATAGTTAATACTTTTTAGCTAGAATTTGTTTCACCAATGAGGAATATTTTCTTGAGCGTTAAGACAGAAAACTGTTCTCCATAGGCGATGGAATTCCCTCTTTGTCCCCTCCCTTCCTCACCAATAGACACTACAAGCTGGGTAGGAAGTCTTATTGTAAGTAGACAGCCTCCCCATAGATAATAATATCTTTACCCATTGCCACTGGCCAAAGATAGAAATGCTTTCTTCTCACTACAAGTGCCATTTTTCTCACCTTCCTTTGGCAGAAACAAAGGAGACATTGTACAGTTAATGCCACTTTTGGCTGCACCCAGGCAGGGATGGCAGCTGCATTTGCTGGGATTACTTCAGTGTATTATTGGATCTTTCTTGCCAGGAATGCAGAGTAACCCTTGTTCTACCTCTGGCAAAAAAACAACAGGTGCCAGCAGGCCTTGACTACCTCCCACAGCAGCAGCAAAGAGCTGTGAAAAACTTGAGCAGCAGTTAATAATAGGTAACTTACTTTCTGAAAATTGACTTTTGAAATTACTTAACCACTTAGTTTTGCAATTATATAAATATGACAGGCTGCAGGTAGGAAGATTCCTGCAGTGTTCTGATCTCAATACAATGAAGGTCAGGACTTGGTTATGAGTCACTTCTTTACCTGTCAAACTGGATAAGTTTTCCTTTTCCTCTGCCATTTGCAATATTTTCCCAGTAGGGCTATCATTTCTCCATTTGCTGTGCTTTCTGATCTCAATCACTACTTCTTCTGGTTTACATAATCAACAGTATAAACATAAAAGCTGAATCTTCTCAGACACCAAAGTACATAATCACCAAATACAAACTCCAAAGATGAGCAAGGCAAGGATTTTCATCACATCTAAGTTGGTAGAAAGGCTACCCTTCAAGTGATAAATAATGAGATGAGCCAGAATCAATATTTGATTTTTCCCATTATCATTTGATATTTAAATCTTGTATGGTAGCACTTTGGGGGGGGGGGTGGTAAAATAATTTTTAAATATTTATTATTATTATTGACATAGAATTCATAAACATCACTACTTAAAAGTATACAGTTCAGTGGTTTTTAATATATTCACAATGTTGTGTAATCATCACTACTATTTAATTCCAGGACATTTCCATCATTGCAACAAGAAACACTGTATCTATTATATGGTAGCACTTTGATATTCAAAAAAAGATGACAACAAAAAAGGAGGACAACTGTGGAAGATGAGATTAAGAATTTGTATTAAAGGTCCTTGATAACAGAAACATGCCCTCATCTCCACAATCTGTTCTTATACCCTATATCTAAAGAAATAGATAGCTTATGCTGCTGCTTAAAACAACATTTTTAAAAAGAAAATAACTTGTGATTTATAATATTTTAAATTTTTCAAAAAAAATTTTTTAGCAATACATATTACAACCAATGGTCCCTACTTGGGCCCTTTTTATCCTGAGGCAATCTTGTCTCAAATATAATAGCCATTAAGTCCTGCTTCTAGTGTGTAAAGAACATGCTAATGCAATTTTCCAAAAATGGAGAAAAAATCATACTGTAAATCACAAAGCAAGTCATCCTACTGAGAATGAAAATGGGCTGAAATCAGACATTTTTAGAACTCTTAGACTGCGACTTAATAACCAAGCAACTAAATTAAAATGACTCAGGCAAAAACTCAGTAAGTTTGTCCATAATGTGCTAAGAGCTATATGGGACTAAGACAGGGTCTCTAAGAAGTAAGAGAATGCACTCTAATAAATAAAACAGCAGTGCCTCAGCAACATACCGGGTACTTTCAGAGCCAAAGCAGCTTCTAATGCAAGGCTTTATCCATATTCTAACAGTCTCCTAGAAGATGGCTGAGTATTGCCAGTGTAGTATAAAGGAATCAACTGTCACGAGACAGCAATTCTCCATTTCTCTGGAGATGTCACTCAGGCACGTTAATGGACTTTTGTGAAGACAACCTGACAACAGCAAAGTGCTTAAAAAATTACACCCCCCCCCCACGTCTTATTCTATTTAAAAATAAAACTTATGGGAAAACACGAACTTTTTAACAGTTTAAACTCAAGTGGAAAAAAGACACTGGGTATCTAGAAAGTTCTAGATATGCTTCTGATGTATGTTACAACTAAACAAATCAAGGGCACCTAATCCAACTTCCCAAGTGGCACACACAGGTTTTCTATAAAATGACAAAATTTTCAAATGACATCAGATTTTAATTATTCCAAATACCAATTATGTGGGTATCTGCTGCTTCTTGCCGCCCTCTTGCTTTGGTCCATCTTTGAAATATTTCCACAAGTTGGAAAAAGGAGATGAAATTTTAATTGGCTATATTTAAATTTAATAGACTATATTATAGCAGCTCTGCAAAAGGATTCATAGAAAAGGACATTAGAGCTATTGGGAGGAACTTTAACTGTGACTTCACAAACCACTTTTGAAAATCATATCCACATGGTGCAATTCAAGCCAAAAAGATCTTTTTATCCCCAAATATTTCCATTCCCTTAGACACTAGGGCTACTGTTCTCGGCCTAGATATTGCCTTTAAAACATAAATACTTCCAGGATTGGTAATGCAAAAAGTCATTACACCTTTCCGCTACTTAAATCAGGGTATTTATTTGCTTCCAACTAGAATGAACCTGAGTTGCCTGCCTTGAAGCAGAGAGTACCTAGCATTAAGAGGGATTGATGGCATCTAAGATGGCGGCATAGAGAGGACTAGAAGCTAGTTAGTTCTGCTGGAACAACTATTAAACAACCAGGAACAGCTAGTAAATAACCTGGAATAACTGCAGGGGGACAAACATGACCGTTCACTCATCATACACCAACCTCAATTGGGAGGAATGCCCAAGATTGCAGCATAAAATCTGTAAGTAAAAACTGCAGATCCAAGCTGGGAGCCCCCACCCCTAAAGCCCGAGCTGCAAAGCCTCATGGTGCTAAAGAGAAGCTATCTCCCAGCAAGCGAATATAGCTCAGGTGAGCTCCAACTGGGGTTTTAATTAACAAGCATGGACTGCTTGCTACGATCTACAAATCCCCAACAAGCAGACAGAGGCCTGGGGTGATGACTGACCTTGGAGAGCTGGAGGGTGGCCATGGACTGCCCTGAAGGGGGCTTTCTGTCCCTGTTTCGGCTCAGTGGAGAAAGCCTCAGCCATTTTCAGTTCCCAGCACTTTGACGCAGACAAGGGTGGAGATAGCACAGGTAGAGTCTATTCAAATGCTAATGAACTCTCCCTAGGGGGGTTAGCTTTCCTAAGAGGAAAAGGGTGGGGCTCAGCTCCGCTACCCGCCTTCCATTCAGAACCAGAACCCAGAGCCTGGGGGAAAACAGCCACGGACCACACCTCCTTACACCAGTCTGGAGTTATAGGCTGACAGGCACCACCTGCTGGGCAGAAAAGCACAGTGACCTGAGGCATCACAGGGTGTACCAATTTTCTAAGACACACACTCAGGGAAACCAGATACTGAATATTTCTTCCTTCTGGGACCTGAGCCATTCTGGTCTGGGAAAACATGATTAGGGTAACCACGGAAACCATGCCTAGACATCAGAAAACTACAACCTACACTAAGAAAAACGAAGCTATGGCCCAAAGGAACAAACTTACACTTCAACTGAGATACCGGAATTGAAACAACTAATAATAAGTCAATTCAAAAAGTTTAGGGAAGATATGGCAAAAGAGAAGAACCGTATAATGAAAACACTGGATGTACATAAGGTAGAAATTGGAAGTTTGAAATAATAACTGGCAGAATCTATGGAAATGAAAAGCACAACACAAGAGATGAAAGACACAATGGAAACATACAACAGCAGATCTCAAGAGGCAGAAGAAAACACTCAGGAACTGGAGAACAAGGAACCTGAAAGCCTACACACAAAAGAACAGATAGAGAAAAGAATGGAAAAATACAAGCAATGTCTCTGGGAACTTAAAGACAAAACGAAAAGCAAGAATGTATGTGTCTTGGGTGTCCCAGAAGGAGAAGAGAAGGGAAAAGGGGCAGAAGCAATAATAAAGGAAATAATCAATGAAAATTTCCCATTTCTTATGAAAGACATAAAATTACGGATCCAAGAAGCACAGCGTACCCCAAACAGAATAGATCTGAATAGTCCTATGCCAAGACACTTAATAATCAGATTATCAAATGTCAAAGATAAAGAGAGAATCCTGAAAGCAGCAAGAGAAAAGCGATCCATCACATACAAAGGAAGCTTGATAAAACTATGTGCGGATTTCTCAATAGAAACCATGGAGGCAAGAAGGAAGTGGGGTGATATATTTAAGATACTGAAAGAGAAAAACCACCAACCAAGAATCCTATATCTGGCAAAACTATTCTTCAAATATGAAGGAGAGCTTAAAATATTCTCTGACAAACAGACAATGACAGAGTTTGTGAACAAGATACCTGCTCTACAGGAAACACTAAAGGGAGCACTGCAGACAGAAAGGAAAAGACAGGCGTTAGAGGTTTGGAAAGAGGGATTGGTGGGCAGGGTATATAGGTAGGGCACAAAATATAAAAGAACCAGGAAAGTACCAAAAGCATATCCCTCCCTATCCTATAACCATTATTCTAAGACCCAGAGCACAGAACCATAGATTAAGGATCTTCAGCTACTCAGATCCATATACCCTCCATGCTTATTTTTTCCCATTTTGTTTATTGTGGTAAAATATATATAACAAATAATCATTTTAACCCTTTTAAAGCTTATATTTCTGTGACATTAAGTACACTGACAATGTTGTGTAACCTTTACCACTATCTATTTCCAAAACATTTTCATCATCCCAACGAGAAACTCACACCCAGGAAGCAATACTCCCCAATACGCTGTTCCCCCAGCCCCTGGTAACTATTGTTTTCTGTCTCTATGAACTTGCTTATTCTAAGAATTTCATATATGATAAATCAAACGGTACTTGTCCGTTGTGCTTCTTTACTCTACATGATGTCTTCAAGTTTCTTCCATGTTGTAGCATGCATCAACACTTCTTTATATGGCTTGATAATATTCCACTGTATGTATATATCACACAATATATCTGTTGATGTACATTGAGTTGCTTCTACCTTTTGGCTATATTGAGGAATGCTCTGATGAATACTGGTGTACAAATACCTGTTCAAGTCCCTGCTTTCAATTCTTTTGAGTATATACCTAGTAGTCAAATTGCTGGATCGAATGGTAATCTATGTTTAACCTTTTGAGGAACCACCCAACTGTTTTCCACAGTGGCTCTACCATTTTACATTCACAATAGTGTAGGAGGGTTCCTATTTCTCCCCATCCTTAGCAACAATTGTTTTCCATTTTTTGAATAATCATACTAGTGGGTGTGAAATGGTATCACATTGTGGTTTTGAATGGCATTTCTCTAATGGCTAATGATGTTGAACATCTTTTCATGTGCTTATTGGCTATATGTACATTTTCTTCTTTGGAGAAATGTCTATTCAAATCCTCTGCCCATTTCAAAATGGGGTTATCTTTATGTTGTTAAATTGTAGGAGTTCCCTATATAGTCTGGATATTAAACCTTTATCAGATATATGATTTCCAAATATTTTCTCCCATTTTGTAGGTTGTCTATTCACTTTCTTGATAATATCTTCAGAGGCACAAAAGTTTTTAATTTTGATGAAGTACAATTTTTGTGTTTTCAATTTTGTTGCCTGTGCCTTTGCTGCATATTTTGGGCCTCTGCTGTTAGATGCATATATGTTTATAATTGTTTTATCTTCTTAGTGAATTGAACCATTTATCAATATATGGAGAGGCAAAGCTCAGAGATATTGTGGGCATGGTTCCAGACCACCACAATAAGGAGACTCACATGAATATTTTGGTTTCTTAATGCATACAAAAGCTATGTTTACACTATACTGTAGTCTATAAGCATGTCTTCCAGTTTGCTAATGCTGCCTTTTCGCAAAACACCAGAAATGGATCGGCTTTTATAAAGGGGGTTTATTTGGTTACAAAGTTACAGTCTTAAGGCCATAAAGTGTCCAAGGTAAGGGGGTACTTTCATGGAAGGACGGCCATTGGTGTCCAGAAAACCTCTGTTAGCTCAGAAGGCTCATGGCTGGTGTCCGCTTGCTCCCAGGTTATGTTTCAGAATGGTGTTCTCCAAAATGTTGCTCTTGAGGTGTTTTGTCCTCTGTTTGCTGCAGCTCCTCTTCAAAATGTCACTCTACATTGTTCTCAGCTCTCTGTGTGTTCTTCCAAGTGTCCCTCGTGGCTGCAGCTCCTCTTCAAAATGTCACTCTCAGTTGCTTTTCAAAATGTCACTCACAGATGCACTGAGTTCCTTCTGTTTGTCAGCTCATTTATATGGCTTCAGTGATTTAATTTAGACCCACACTGAATGGGTGGGGTAACACCTCCATGGAAGTTATACAGCCAAAGTGATCTCCCACAGTTGGGTGGGTCATATCTCCATGGAAACATCCAATCAAAAGGTCATACCCTAATCAAAAAGATTAATCAATCTGCCCCACAAGATTGCATCAAAGATAATGGCAATTTGGGAGCCACAATACATCCATACCGGCACAGGCTGCAATAGCATTATGTTTAAAACAACAATGTACATACCTTAAGTTAAAAATACTTTATTGCTAAAAATGCTAACCATCATGTGAACCTTCAGAGAGTCATACTCTTTTTGCTGCTGGAGGGTCTTGCTGACTGATTAGGGTAGTGGTTGCTAAAGCTTGGGGTGCCTATGGCAATTTCTTAAAATAAGACGACAATGAAGTTTGCCACATTGACTGAACTCTTCCTTTCAGAAAAGATTTCTCTGTAGCATGCAATGCTGCTTGATAGCAGTTTACCAACTGTTCTAGTTTACTAATGCTGCTGGAATGCAAAACAGCAGAAATGGATTGGGTTTTATAAAAGGGGGTTTATTTGGTTACACAGTTATACTCTTAAGGCCATAAAGTGTCCA
Organism: Choloepus didactylus; assembly: GCF_015220235.1. Classification (NCBI taxonomy): domain Eukaryota; kingdom Metazoa; phylum Chordata; class Mammalia; order Pilosa; family Megalonychidae; genus Choloepus; species Choloepus didactylus. The sequence goes on from NC_051323.1 coordinate 29,785,081, forward strand.
AGGTAACGATTCCACAGTCGGGTACCTTCACTGGAGGATGGTCAATTGTGTCCAGAAAACCTCTGTTAGCTGGGAAGGCATGTGGCTGGCATCTGCTCCAGAGTTCTGGTTTCAAAATGGCTTTCTTCGAGGATGTTCCTCTCTAAGCTTCAGCTTCTCTCCAAAATGTCACTCTCAGCTGTTCTTGGGGTGTTTGTCCTCTTTTAGCTTGTCTGGAGCAAAAGTCTGCTTTCAAAGGCTGTCTCCAAAATGTCTCTGTAAACTGCAGTTCCTCTCTCAGCTCCTGTGCATTCTTCCAAGTGTCCCTCTTGGCTGTAGCCAGCTCGCTCCTTCTGTCTGAGTTTATTTAGTGCTCTAGTAAACTAATCAAGGCTCATGCTGAATGGGCAAGGCCACACCTCCATGGAAACTATCCAATCAGAGCCATTACCCACAGGTGGGTGGGGCACATCTCCATGGAAACACTCAAAGAATTACAATCTAATCAACACTGACATGTCTGCCCACACAAGATTACATCAAAGATAATGGTGTTTTGGGGGACATAATATATTCAAACCAGCACACAGACTATTTACTAGTTGTTCCTGGTTGTTTATTAGTTCTTCCAGGGGGACTAACTAACTTCTGCACCTCTCTATGCCGTCATCTTCTTCTGTTTCCTGTCCTATTTGTTTTTGTGCAGAACTTTCTCCCCAGCTTTTATGATTTGTTTAAATTCTCTCCTTCACTCAGTGCCCTCTTTTCCTTACACTTTTCAGTACTGGGATCTATCCTGTCTTATAGCAGCCCAGTTCCCACCACCTTTTTTTTTTTTTTCCCTGTGAGGCTTTTCTGCCTACAGTTTCTTCCACATTAGGGTATTCTGTCCTAGGGACCCAAATGAGGTCAATCCAGAAAGATCCCTCTCATGTTTAGGTGATTCAATAAACAGAGACTGGACTGAGTGTACCTCTTGCCAACAGCTCTGCCATAGGTACGCTTATGCGCACACGCTCTCACTCTCTCGCTCTCTCTCTCACCTCTGGACTCCCTTTTCTATGCAACACTCCTCAGTGGCTTTTTTTTCCACCCTGGGTCTCTGTGGAGTTGGTTCCCTGTACCTAGACATGTGTGGGGTTCTAATTTGCTGCTATGAGTGGCTTTATAATCTGTATCTATGGCAGGAGGAACTTAGGCTGTGCTGCCTGTGCACAACTCCCAAGTTGCGCAGGACCATGAGAGTAGGAGGGGGGCAGACTGGTAGCTCTGGGAAGAAAATCTCCTGTTTTTGGAGATTATTCCTCTTCTTTAATTTAGTGTTTGTGAAGTCCTTCTCCAGTCTCTCCTGTCCTCCCGAGTTCTAAGAAAATGAGACTGTCCTTTTTTTCAGTCAATTTTGAGGAAGTCTTTTCTAGGGGATATCTTTCATTGCCATGTTGATGGTGTCACCTCTCAATAAAGTTTTATCATAAGACTGCAGCAATCCATTCACATCTTCATGCTCTACTTCTAATTCTAGTTCTGTTGCTCTTTCTACCACATCTGCAGTTAATTCCTCCACTGAAGTCTGGAACCTCCCAAAGTCCTCCATGAGGGCTAGAATCAACTTATTCCAAACTTCTGTTAATGTTGATATTTTGGCCTCCTCCCATGAATCACAAATGTTCTTAATGGCATCTAGAATGGTGAATCCTTTCAAGAAGGTTTTCAATTTACTTTGCCCAGATCCATCAGAGGAATCAGACTAACTATGGCAGCTTTAGCATTTCAAAATGAATTTCTTAAATAATAAGACTTGAAAGTCAAAATTACTCCTTGGTCCATGGGCTGCAGAATGGATGTTGTGTTAGCAGGTATGGAAACAACATTAATCTTGTTGTACATCTCCTTCAGAACCCTTGAATGACCAGAGACATTATCAGTGAGCAGTAATATTTTGAAAGGAATCTTTTTTTTCTGAGCAAGGGGATTGGTCAGTAAACCATGTTGTCAACAGATGTGCTGTTATCCAGGCTTTGTTGTTTCATTGATAGAGGAGAAGTAGAGTAGATTTAGCATCATTCTGAAGGATCCTAAGATTTTTGGAATGATATATGAGCACTGGCTTCCACTTTGAGTCACCAGCTACATTAGCCCCTTTGAAGCTTTGAAGCCAAGCCTTGACTTCTCCTCTCCAGCTATAAAAGTCTTAGATGGCATCTTTTTCCAACATAAGGCTGTTTTGTCCACAATGAATCTGTTGTTTACTGTAGCCACCTTCATTAATTATCTTAGCTAGATCTTCCACTTGCTGGATCTTCTACATCAGCATTTGCTGCTTCACCTTGCACTTTTATATTATGGAGATGGCTTCTTTCCTTCCCTAAACCTCATGAATCAACCTCTGCTACCTTCAGAGTTTTCTTCTGCAACTTCTTCATCTCTCTCTCTCCACCTTCATACAATTGAAGAGAGTTAGAGCCTTGCTCTGGATTACGCTTTGGCTTAACGGAATGTTGTGGCTAGTTTGACCTACTATGCAGACCATGAAAACTTTCTCTATATCAGCAATAAGGCTGTTTCACTTTCTTATCATTTGTGTGCTCACTGGAATGACACTTTTTTTCTTTTTTAAATAGAGAGATTGTGCGTTTACAGAAAAATTATGCATAAAATACAGGATTCCCATATACCACACTATTATAGGCATCTTCCATTGGTATGGTACATTTATTACCATTGATAAAAGCACATTTTCATAACTGTACCATTTACTATAGTCCATGTTTTAACTTAGGTTCACTGTGTTGTGCAGTTCCATGGATTTTTTTTTTAATTTTTATTCTAGTACCATATATACAACCTAACATTTCCCTTAACCACATTCAGATATATCTATTTCAGTGCTGTTACTTATATTCAAGAACTTTTCCTTTGCATTCACAATTTGGCTAACTGTTTGGCACAAGAAACAGCTTGTGGCCTATCTCTGCTTTCAACATGCCTTCCTCACTAAGCTTAATCATTTCTAGCTTTTGATTTAAAATGAGAAACATGTGACTCTCCCTTTCACTTGAACTTTTAGGGTTATTAAGTGGCCTAATTTCAATATTGTTGTGTCTTAGAGAATAGGGAGACCTGAAAAGAGGGAGAGAGATGGAGGAACAGTCAGTCTGTGGGGCAGTCAGAACACACACAACATTTATCAATTAAGTTTGCTGTCTTATATGGGCATGGTTCATGGTGCCCCAAAACAATTACAATATTAAAATCAAAGATCAAAGATCACCTTAACAGATATAAAAAATAATGAAAAAGTTTGAAATATTGCAAGAATTACCAAAATGTGATGCAGAGACACAAAGTAGACACATGCTATTGGAAATGGTGGCAACAGATTTGCCTGACAGACCTTCAATTTATAAAAAATGCAGTATCTGTGAAGCACAATAAAGCAAAGTGCAATAAAATGAGGTATACGTGTAATAAATATCATAAAATTTACATACATATATATATACCTCCTATCAGTTCTGTTTCTCTGGAGATTCATACACATATACATTTTTGATTCTCTTCTTCTGTCCTTTATATTTCATACATTTTTTTAGTGGTTACTTTTGGATTATCATTAACACCTTAAACTAATAACAACCTTGTTTAAATAATATCAACTTAGTTTCAATAGTATACACTCTACATATATCTTTGTCCCTCCCCCTTTATAATGGTGTTGGCTCAGATAATCTTTATACATCATATGCTCATTAACAAAGATTTTAATTATTGTTTTCCCCATTTGTCTTTTAAGTTATTTAGGGGGAAAAAGGCAGTTACAAACTAAAAGAACAATAATACAAGATTTTATATGTACCTATGCAGTTACCTTTACTGATGTTCTTTATTTTTTCTTATGACTTTAAGTTATTGTCTAATGTCCTTATATTTCAGCTTGATGGGCTCCCTTTAGTATTTCTTGTAGGACAGGAACTCTGGTAATGAATTCCTTCAGCTTTGGTTTGTCTATAATGTCTTAATTTCTTCTTCATTATTGAAGGAAAATTTTACCAGATATATAATTCTCAATTGACAGTTTTTCTTTCTTGAAGGACTTTAATATGTCATCTCACTGACTTCTGGTCTCCCTAGTTTCTGATGAGAAATCTGAAGATCCCTTATACATGACAAGTCCTTCTCTATTGCTACTTTCACAATTCTGTCTTTAGATTTTGACAATTTCACCATATGTTTGGATGAGAACTAGTTCTTGCATTTATCATGCTTGGAGTTCACTGATCTTCTTGAATGTGTGTATTTACATCTTTCATCAGATTTGGGAAGTTTGGGGCCATTATTTCTTCAAATACTTTTTCTGCCCCTTTCTCTTTCTTGTCCTTCTGAAGTTCCCATGATGTATATGTAGGTACACTTGATGGTGTCTCACACGTCCCTCAGGGTCTGATCATTTCTCTTTGTTTTTTTTCTTCCTGTTCCTCAGACTGGATAATTTCACCTGTCTAGTTTCATGTTCCCTGATCCCTTCTTTTGTCTGCTCAAATCTGCTGGTGAATCACTCTAGTGAATTTTTCAATTCAATGATTGTACTTTTCTGCTCCATAATTTGTTTGGTTCCTTTTTCTAATTTCTATTTCTTTCTTTTGTTCAGACATCATTTTCCTAATTTCCTTTAGCTGACTGAACATATTTAATGCCTTTGACCACAGTTCCAATGTATGAGCTTCCTCAGGGATGGCTTCTGTCAAATTATTTCTTTTCTGAGAATGGGCATACTTTCCTGTTTCTCTGTGTGTTCTGTAACTTTTTTGTTGAGAACTGGGCATTCTGAGAGTTATGTTATTGTAACTCTGGAAATCTAATTCTCCCGGTACTTTCAGAATTGTGGGTTTTTTTGGACTTTTCCACACTATTTTTGCTCCCAAACTGGGAAAAGAAAAAAAGATTCTTCTGCCACTCCTGCCTACAGGCAGATGAAACAGTGCCACCCTCTGTGCCAGCCCCCTGGAGAGCAAAAGAAACAATCAACAATCAGCAACACACCTTTGGTTTTTGAACGACAAGGTCCTTATTGCCCACCCAAGCCACATCAGGAAAACAGGCTGCAGTACCCTCAGCTGCCTGCCATGCACTTGGGGGATAGAGGATGACAGCTACAACAAGGAAGGTGAAATTCACTAATATTAAGTGAAATTTACCAGCTTTCATCCAACTCTTCCCAAGTGTTCCACTGACTCCAGAGTTCAAAAATAGTTGATACTGACAGTTCTGACAATTCAATAGTTATTTTGGTAAAGGAACCAGTTCCTGGACCTTCCTACTCCACCTTCTTTCTACAGTCTCCCTCCATGATTTTCTAATCACTTAATCACCAAGTTTTCTAGGCACTAGGAACATTAGGCAACGTTATAAAGGGGACACCAGCAAGATAATTCTCAATGAAACCCAAAGGTTGGATTTTGACATACACACACACGCACACAATACATACATACAGATATATATCCCTCCTGCTACTGTGTTTTTGTTTTTATCTGCAGGCTCAAACCCTGAAAGCCAACAAGGCAATGAGATTCCAAGACTACTGTCCACTCAAAGTTGTTAGCATTTGTAAGAAGAGAGAAGGTGGGAATGTGCCAAGAACAGGACTCTGAGATCCTTTTGGTTTAAGATTTCTCAGCTAGAAACAAAACAAAACAAAACAAAACAAAAAACAGAGCCATGATTTAGAGGAAAACTAGACATGCCTGTCCTGCCAATGTGTCATCAGAAAGAACAAGTATTTTGGCCCAGGCAACCATGACTTGTTTCTGAAAGAGAGAAAACAGCTTTGACCTGGCAAGAAGTAGGTGAATTATGAACTGCTAAACCAAGACTATCACTATTTCTTTTCCCCCACTGAGATCTCAAGGCAGCATGACATACATTCTGCATCACATGGCTCATCAGTCAGTGGATAGTGAAGAGTAGAGGTATGATCTACCTTTACTTTACCATTAGAAAAAACAGGCAAAACTCAGAGACTTGCCCAGTTTCATGAAGCCCAGAATTCTCAGATCTTTGATTCAACCCATCTCCGGCTACCACTCACAGCTGACTCCAAGTTTGGATGCTTTCAAACCTCTGTATTTAACAGAGTAAAATGGGAATTAATTAGAAATACCTGATTTTGTACTGATTTCCATAAGCACTAGGACTTAAGATTTACAAAGAGATTTTAGAAATATCCAACAAAAGAAAATAAAAGGTAGTCAGGTTGGAGCTAAGATGGAGGCATAGAGAGTAGTGGAAGACTGTTAGTCCTCCCCCCGGAACAATTCATAAATGACCAAAAAAACTAGTAAATAACCTGGAATAACTGTGGGGAGACAAACGTGGCTGACCACTCATATCCACCAACCTGAATTGGGAGGAATGCCCGAGATTGCAGCATAAAATCTGTAAGTAAAAACTGCGGACCCACGCTGAGTGCCGAGAGCCCCTCCCTCATGGAAGCCGCGAGGTGCTAGAGAGCAGCACTCTCTCAGCCCAGCTCCAACTGGGGTTTTAATATTAACCACTCAATACAGACAGTGAATCCCCAACAAGCACACAGAGGCTTTTGGTGACAACTGACCTTGGGAGAGTCAGCGGACATATCTGTCTCAGGACGGGAAGCCCAGAGAATCGGGTGCTATCTCTGGCTGACGGGTGAATCTGGGAGCTTTTCTGTCCCTTTCTCTCTCTGTGGAGAAAACCTCAGCTGTTTTCAGCCTGCAGCGCTTTGCAGTAGAGACAGCCTAAGACATTTTAAAATCAAAACACTTTGATCAGCAGAGTCAGAGAAACAAAGAATTTATTGATATGTAGATGACCTCTCTGGAGGGGGCATAGCTTCCCAAGAGGAAAGGGAGTGGCCCAGCTCTACTACCTGCCTTACCGGAATCAGACCCCAAAGCCTGGGGGAGGAGAGCCACAGGCCACACCCTCTTACATCAGCCAGTGACAGGCTGACAGGTGCACCTGCTGGGCAGAAAAGCACAGATGTTTCAGCCCTCTAAGAAAAACCATCAGGGAAACCGGATACTGAATATTACCTCCTCCTGTGACCTGAACCTGTTCTCATCTGGGAAAACCTGATTGGGGTAGCCTGGGAGGTCAGATGCCTGGACAACAGAAAACTACAACCTACACTAAGAAAAACGAAGTTATTGCCCAGTCAAAGGAACAAACGTACACTTCAACTGAGATACAGGAATTTAAACAACTAATGCTAAATCAATTCAAAAAGTTTAGAGAAGATTTTGCAAAAGAGATAGAGGCTGTAAAGAAAACTCTGGGCATACATAAGGCAGAAATCGAAAGTTCAAAAAAGCAACTAGCAGAATCTATGGAGAAAAGCACAACACAGCAGACGAAGGACAAAATGGAAACATACAACAGCAGATCTGAAGAGGCAGAAGAAAACACTCAGGAAATGGAGAACAAAACACCTGAAAGCCTACACACAAAGGAGCAGATGGAGAAAAGAATGAAAAAATATGAGCAAAGTCTCCGGGAACTTAAGGATGAAACAAAGTACAAGAATGTACATATCATTGGTTTCCCAGAAGGAGAAGAGAAGGAAAAAGGGGCAGAAGCAATAATAGAGGAAATAATTAATGAAAATTTCCCATGTCTTATGAAAGACATAAAATTACAGACCCAAGAAGCGCAGCGTACTCCAAACAGAAGAGATCTGAATAGGCCTACGCCAAGACACTTAATAATCAGATTATCAAATGTCAAAGACAAAGAGAGAATCCTGAAAGCAGCAAGAGAAAAGTGGTCCATTACATACAAAGGAAGCTTAATAAGACTATGTGCAGATCTCTCAGCAGAAACCATGGAGGCAAGAAGGAAGTGGTGTGATATATTTAAGATACTGAAAGAGAAAAACCACCAACCAAGAATCCTATATCCAGCAAAGCTGTCCTTCCAATATGAGGGAGAGCTCAAAATATTTTCTGACAAACAGACAATGAGAGACTTTGTGAAGAAGACACCTGCCCTACAGGAAATACTAAAGGGAGCATTACAGGGTGATAGAAGACAGGAGTGCGTGGTTTGGAACACAATTTTGGGAGGTGGTGGCACAACAATGTAAGTACACTGAACAAAGGTAACTATGAATACGGTTGAGAGAGGAAGGTGGGGAGCATGTGAGACACCACAAGAAAGGAGGAAAGATAAAGACTGGGACTGTGTAACTTGGTGAAATCTAGAGTATTCAACAATTGTGATAAAATGTACAAATATGTTCTTTTACGAGGGAGAACAAGCAAATATCAACCTTGCAAGGTGTTAAAAATGGGGAGGCATTGGGGGAGGGATGCAATCAGCATAACCTAGAAACTGTAACTAATAGAATCATTGTAATATGCTTCCTTTAATGTAGCAAAGGTGATATACCAAGGTAAATGCAGATAAGAGGGGGGGATAGGGGAGGCATGTTAGACACTTGACATTGGTGGTATTGTCTGATTCTTTATTCTACTTTGATTTAAGGTTATTTTTCCTTTTGCTGCTTCCTAGCTGTCATTTTTTTTTTCCTCTTTCTTTTGCCTCTCTACCTTTGATTCTCCCTCCTGCCTTGTGGAAGAAATGTGGATGCCCTTATATAGATAGTGGTGAAGGTGGTGAACACATAAATGTATGACCATGCAGAGAACCATCGATTATTTACTTGGGATGGAATGTATGGTGAGTGAACAAAACCGTCTTAAAAAAAAAAAAAAAAGGGTTGATGACAAAACCTTGAGGGCAATATACTGAGTGAAATGAGCCAGACACATAAGGACAAATATTGCAGGGTCTCACTGATAGGAACTAATTATAATATGTAAACTCATAGACATAAAATATAAGGTACCAAGGTATAGGGCGAGGCTTAAGAATGGGAAGCAGTTGCTTAGTATGAACAGAATATTCAACTAGGAAGAAGTCAAATGTTTGGAAATGAACAGAGGTGTCGGTAGCAAGATGTGAGAATAACTAACAGTGCCAAATGGTGGGTGAATGAGGTGGAAAGGGGAAGCTCAGAGTCATATATGTCACCAGAAGGAAAGCTGGAGGTCAAAAGATGGGAATGTATAAAACTGAATCCTATGGTGGTCAATGTCCATGATTAACTGTACAAATATTAGAAATCTCTTCCATGAACCAGAACAAATGTATGACAATACAACTAGAAGTTAATAATAGAGGAGCATATAGGGAAGAAATATATACCAGTTGCAAATGATATACTACAGTTAGTAGTATTTCATCGTTCTTTCATAAACTGCAACAAATGTACTATACCAACAGTACAAGTCAACAATTGAGGGGGGTTGGTTAGGGATATGGGAGGGTTCGAGTATCCTTTTCTTTTTTTTTTTTTTTCTTTTTTTCTTTTCATCTTTCACTTTATTTCTTGTGTGGAGTAATGAAAAGGTTCTAAAAATTGAATAAAAATTAAGTGTGGTGATGGATACACAGCTGTAAGAGGGTACCAGGGGCAACTGATTGTACACTTTGGATCTTTGGATAATTGTATGGTATCTGAACAAGCCCAATAAAAATTAATAAAGAAAAAAAAAAAGGTAGCCAGGTTATAGAAATACTAAAAGCTCAACAGAATTAAATCATTGGCATAATTTCTGTTTTTCAAAACATTGTGCCCCAGTTCCTTTTACAAGTTTTCCTTTTTGGCAGGATTTAATGTTTTGCTGTTAAGATTTTCTGTATTTTGAAAGTTTGGCTGAAAAATATTCGGGTAAAAAACTATTTTTAGGTTGTCTGGTTTGATCTCAGGATATCATATTGTTTTTGGCTAAGGAGAACTAGCTCCCATGCCACAGTGGGCGAAGTACCTGAGGAACAACTGCAAACCGCTGGGAGGAAATTTCACTTAAATCTTAGAGAAATGGCAAAACTCTCAGCATAGAAGTATTGCTAATTTTAGTTTGAAGTTCAAACTGGGGCCCCTCATCATTTCTTCTGAGATACATTCCAGAGGAAACTTATTTGCAAACAACTTTGACAAACAAACTAAAATATATTTACATAAAAGGAATAGAGAAGTTAAAAAAAAAAACTCATGCCGAGTTGCTTGTTTAGGCAACATCATTAGTCAGGTAGGAACAAACTATGCAATGGTGCTTGCTTTCTAAGAGATTCTTGATAATCTACAGATTAAGATGGGGAAACATTTAGGCCCAAGCTAATAGTTTTCTAATACAAAAACAGGAGTACAGCAATGACTGACAAATTAGTTGGCATGGGGAGTTAGGCAGAGGTGGTAACTATCAAACTAATTCTGGATTCCAGATTTTCTGCAACTATAGGGAACACCATCTTGCTCTGCAAACAGCACTATCTATCTATTCTCAGCTTTTTTTTTTTTTGATGTGGTTTCTTTAAGTCATTCTTGACAGCCCAGTTAAGCAGAAATAGGTACAGCTAGAAAGCAACATTTCCCTTGGCCATTCTCTAGAGGAACCAAACAAAGCTAACTATGTAAGGAGGGTGAAGTTTGAAATGATCAAGGACTTCCAAATTCAGGAAATTCTGATTTGGGAAGAGAAAGCTCTGGATGAATTTTCAGGAGTTATGTCACATATACATTGGGAATATTGGGGTTGTGGGGAAAGTGGACTAATTTTGTTGAGTTGCCAACTGTAAAACCTCTTCCTGCAGGCCTAACAGAATCATGTCATAAATCTATTTGTATCTCCAGTGCTTAGAGGGTCTTGTTTTTATCAAGTGTCCAGTAAGTGTCTGTTGATGATAATGAGGACGATCTCACACACAATTCTTGGCTTGCTGCTCACACTGGACAGCTAAAAATTTCTAGCACATAGTCAGAAATGAGAAAAATATACATACACAAAAGCTACCTTCTGACTGTCCAAGTCTGCCAGCACAGCCTGGCGAAAGCCATAGCTGACTTCATACTCATTGAACTTGATTCTGAAATGTCATTCAATCTATGGGAGCTGCCAGGATAAAAACTGCCAGGAAGGGAATTAGAAAATGGCACAAAAGAAATCTCCCCTAATCTCCACCCCAGATCCTATTAAGTGCTTTGCCTGCCATGCTGTATCCCAAAGTACAGCACTGAAGATTGACTCAGGATCTGGCATACTATCCATGCAATAATAATATAGGGATGAGGGAAGGAGAAAAGGTTTGTAGTCATTGCAAGAAGCTAGTTCACTAGCCTCTTTTGCTCAATAGCTTCCTGCAAATTTCTGGGGGTGGTACGTAAGGTGGAAGGAGGAGAGGAGGTTGCATTTTTCTATCTAGGGTTGAATTCTGAGATCATTTGGGTTGCTAGAGCCTTTGTTTATGCAATAATCATCCCTCACATTATCATCGCACTTTACAGTTTATAAAGCCCTTTCACATGCATGATCTCATTTGATCATTAGAATAGTCCTGTTAGCAGGGAAGAGACCAAGCAAGAAGGTACTCTGAACAATTATAGAAGAGAAAAACTTTGCCCATTGGACCCAAGGCAGATCTTTTCAGCCATACCTGGCAGGAAGACCTTGTCAGATAATACAGTGGATTTTATGGGCTTTGGCATACTTTGGATCCAATTTGTGGAGGAAAATAATGTTTCATTTATTTAAAATTGTGTACAATTCTAGAAACTAGAGTTTAAAAGTTCAGTCCTTTGCAAAAGATGGAATAGGCACTCAGGTCCAGACTGGTGAAGAAATGGACTTTACTTGGTCTCCACTCATTCAGTAGATTTGGGAAGCAGTGGAGGGAATGGAAAGGATTGGGGGAGGAGAGGGATGAAGAGAGAGGGTCATGATGGAGAAAATCCTCCACTTGTGGAGTGAGCGGTAGATCACCCTGGATCCTGGAAGAAAATGAAATGCCTAAAAAATGTAATGGCACAATTTTAAACAAGTCAGCCTGGAAATCAGGAGAGTTGTGGAGAAGCCTGGAAAATCTGAGAGCATTAGCCAATTTCGTGGAAGACAGAAAATACACTTAGAATAATAAAAATCATGCTAATATTAATAGCAATGATAAATAACAATGGCTAACATTTATTGAATACATACAAAATGCTAGGTATAAAGGCTAAGTGCTTTACATACATCATTTCATGTTGTAAAGGATAATCTTATCCCATTTAACAGATGAGGAAAGTGAAGAAATGTCAAGTGACTTGTTCAAGGCCACACAGGTGGTAAGCAGCAGAGCTAGTTTTAAACCAGGGTCTGTCTGGTTTCAGAACCTGAGCATTTAACCATTGCATAATCTCAACTCTCATTCACTTATAGCATAAACACTGTCACTAAATACCCACATATGAACATTATTCTATGATTCAATTAACTTTAACAAAGACTCAAAGGAAAGCTGGGTGTTGAGTGTATGATACCCGAAGTCAATCCAAAGCAACTTCTAAAATGATATCGATAGGCAATGGGTACATCCTGGCTGCATGTGGAAGATTTTTAGCAGCAACTGTGCATGAACATGGTAGTGTGAGAGGGCAGCAGCACAGCTGGGTTAATATGTGCATGGGGCCAGGCAGGGAAGCATACTATAAAGAGACTAAATTCTTATCATGAAGCAGGATGGCCTCCTGTTGCCTGGGAGCAGGGGTGGGGGGAGGTTCAGTTATATATATAGCTACTTGTCCTTATCAGCAGGAAAGCTGGGGCACGGTTTACCTTTGTTGTTCTATGCACTAATGTGGAGCTTCTTCAGTAAGGTTTCCTCTCCTATTGCCCCCAAATCAGTCAGGAGAACCAAAATACCTACTAAAACCAGGGGTTCTTTCCAACTACAGTCAGAAAGATTTCTCAATTCTGACTTCTTGTCCGGCCCCAAGAACACCAAATTATTCATCTTAAAAAAAAAAAAAACACACACACACACATCTACATTTAGAAGGTATTTTGGAGATGCAAAAATATAATAAATATATTAAATTGTGAGTTTAAACCTTTAGCAGCCTTTATATTTGGCCCACATCTATTCCCTGGCCGAGCCACGGTTAAGTAGGCCTGGGTGGGGGGAAGGGGAAGAGAGCCACTGATAACGCCCCCACCAGCACAGTTTACTCATCCATAATCAAGGCTTGACTGAGAAACCACCCAGAATGTAAAGAGAGTGCAGGCAGCAGATACACTGCTATGAATAAAAATAGACAATCATAAATAGTAAAAATAAATACTTAAACTACTTTGTAGTCTGTTCTTTCTTAAAAAGAATACATTTACCACTCTTCCTAAAGATTACCTTCTGAGAGAGGACTAATGAAATGGGGCAAAAATTTTAGCCAAAACAACTATTTTGAAGAAAAGTGAACTATGTCCCTAATGGAGGTATAAGAAAACACCTAAAATTGTAGTCTATCTTCACAACTTGATTTGGCAAGTTCTCTACCAATGGAGGAAGTATAAGTAGAACTCCTGGCAAAGATGCTTCAGTTTGGTTTTGCTGGTTTCTTATGACTTTTGGTTACGTTTGTAGAATGTAATGCCTTTTTTATTGTTGCTATTTTATTATAAAATTTCAAATGTACAAAAAATTGCAAAAATATGACAGCAACTGTCATATACTTTTAATCCAGATTTATGTTGTTCAATTGTTTACATTTTGCCACATTTGCTTCATCCACTTGAGAGTAATTTATAGCTAAACACTTGAGAGTAAATTGGAGATACTGGGCCCCTTTATCCCTAAATACTTTACTGTACATTTCCTAAAGACAACCACAATGATGTAATACTGATAAACATTACTATCTAATCCATAGTCTATTTTCAAATCAACCAATTGTCCCAACACTATCCTTTACAGATTTTCTTCCTGGTCCAGAATCAAATCCACAATCACAAATTGTATTTAAATACCAAGTATCTTTAGTCCCCTTTAACCTAGAATAGTTTCTCAGCTTTTCTTGTGGCTCTTGATGTTGACGTTGCTGAAGAATCCAAGCCAGTTTTTTAAACAGTTTCAATTTTGGTCTGTCTGATGTTTCCTCGGATTAGATGCAGGTTATATACATTTTTGCAGGTACACCATTAAAGTCATGTTATGTCCTTCACAATACATGTTAGGAGGCACATGATGTCAGCTCTAACATTAGTGTTATTAAGTTTCACATCTTGGTTTAAGTGGTCAATTATCAGATTTCTCTACTGTAAAGTTATTTTTCCTTTTGTAATTAGTAAGTAACTAACAAATATTTTGTTTCTTGTCAAACTTTCACCTGCTAGTTTTAGCATCCATTGATGACTTAGCAGCCACAGATACTTTTCCTCTTATCCCAAGTATTTCTTTATGCACTACTGGATTCTCATTTAATTCAACAGGCTCAAATTATCCCATATTTGTCCTGTAGGAGACCCTTCAAACTGGATCCTCTGTTTTCGAACATGTCCCTATAATTCTTTGAGCACCTTCTTATTTTCTGGAGCAACATGATGTTCTAGGCTCTTCCTTTTTTTTTTTTTTTTTTTTTGCACTTTATATTCATTTTACTGAGATATAGTCACATACCATGCAGTCATACTAAACAAATCATACATTCGATTGTTCACAGTAGTATTACATAGTTGTGCATTCATCACCAAAATCAATCCCTGACACCTTCATTACCACACACACAAAAATGACAAGCATAATAAAGTGAAAAAGAGCAATTAAAGTAAAAAAGAACACTGGGTGCTTTTGTTTGTTTGTTTGTTTCCTTCCCCCATTTTTCTACTCATCCATCCATAAACTAGACAAAGGGGAATGTGGTCCTTATGGCTTTCCCAATCCCATTATCACCCCTCATAAGCTACATTTTTTTTTTTTAATCATCATTTTATTGAGATATATTCACATACCACGCAGTCATACAAAACAAATTGTACTTTCGATTGTTTACAGTACCATTACATAGTTGTACATTCATCACCTAAATCAATCCCTGACACCTTCATTAGCACACACACAAAAATAACAAGAATAATAATTAGAGTGAAAAAGAGCAATTGAAGTAAAAAAGAACACTGGGTACCTTTGTCTGTTTGTTTGCTTCCCCTACTTTTCTACACATCCATCCATAAACTAGACAAAGTGGAGTTTGGTCCTTATGGCATTCCCAATCCCACTGTCACCCCTCATAAGCTACATTTTTATACAACTGTCTTCGAGATTCATGGGTTCTGGGTTGTAGTTTAATAGTTTCAGGTATCCACCACCAGCTACCCTAATTCTTTAGAACCTAAAAAAGGTTGTCTAAAGTGTGCATAAGAGTGCCCACCAGAGTGATCTCTCGGCTCGTTTTGGAATCTCTCTGCCACTGAAGCTTATTTCATTTCCTTTCACATCCCCCTTTTGGTCAAGAAGATGTTCTCCATCCCACGATGCCGGGTCTACATTCCTCCCCGGGAGTCATATTCCACGTTGCCAGGGAGATTCACTTCCCTGGGTGTCTGATCCCATGTAGGGGGGAGGGCAGTGATTTCACCTTTCAAGTTGGCTTAGCCAGAGAGAGAGGGCCACATCTGAGCAACAAAGAGGCATTCAGGAGGAGACTCTTAGGCACAACATAAGCTACATTTTTATTCAATCGTCTTCAAGATTCACAGGTTCTGGGTTGTAGTTTGATAGTTTCAGGTATCTACCACCAGCTACCCCAATTATTAGAACCTAAAAAGGGTTGTGTATATCGTGCATAAAGTGCCCACCAGAGTGACCTCTCGCTCCTTTTGGAATCTCTCTGCCACTGAAGCTTATTTCATTTCCTTTCATTTCCCCCTTTTGGTCAAGAAGATGTTCTCCATCCCACGATGTCAGGTCTACATTCCTCCCCAGGAGTCATATTCCACGTTGCCAGGGAGATTCACTTCCCTGGGTGTCTGATCCCACGTAGGGGGGAGGGCAGTGATTTCACCTTTCAAGTTGGCTTAGCCAGAGAGAGAGGGCCACATCTGAGCAACAAAGAGGCATTCAGGAGGAGACTCTTAGGCACAACATAAGCTACATTTTTATTCAATCGTCTTCAAGATTCACGGGTTCTGGGTTGTAGTTTGATAGTTTCAGGTATCTACCACCAGCTACCCCAATTATTAGAACCTAAAAAGGGTTGTGTATATCGTGCATAAAGTGCCCACCAGAGTGACCTCTCGCTCCTTTTGGAATCTCTCTGCCACTGAAGCTTATTTCATTTCCTTTCATTTCCCCCTTTTGGTCAAGAAGATGTTCTCCATCCCACGATGTCAGGTCTACATTCCTCCCCAGGAGTCATATTCCACGTTGCCAGGGAGATTCACTCCCCTGGGTGTCTGATCCCACGTAGTGGGGAGGGCAGTGATTTCACCTGCCAAGTTGGCTTAGCTAGAGAAAGAGGGCCACATCTGAGCAACAAAGAGGCATTTGGGAGAAGGCTCTTAGGCACAATTATAGGGAGGCCTAGCCTCTCCTTTGCAGCAACAGTCTTCCCAAGGGCAAGTCCTGTGGTAGAGGGCTCAACCCATCAAACCACCAGTCCCCTATGTCTGTGAACACATTAGCAACCATTGAGGTGGGGCAGACCAATACCCCTGCATTCTCCACCAGCTCCTCAAGAGGGCTCTGCATATATTTTTTTTTAAATTAACTCTTTTTTTTTTAAATCAACTGTTAAAAAAATCAAAAAAATAAAAAAAAATTTTAAAAAAACATACAATAAAATAACATTTCAAACAAACTATAACAAGGGAGTAAGAAAAAGACAACTAACCTAAGTTAACTACTTCTAACATGTTCCTACTCTACCCCAAGAAAGTAACCTAATATAGCAACATTTCTGTGAACTTGTTCCTACTATACCCATCAGAAATTAACAGACCATAGTCATTCCTGGGCATTCCCAGAATGTTAAATTTACCCATGATAGCTTATCTGTTCTTATTGGATTATCGTTCCCCCTTCCTTAATTGCTCTCTATCGCTAGTTCCCCTACATTCTGCATTATAAACCATTTATTTTACCTTTTGTAATGTTCACATTAGTGGTAGCATATAATATTTCTCTTTTTGTGCCTGCCTTATTTCACTCAGCATTATGTCTTCAAGGTTCATCCATGTTGTCATGTTTCACGACATAGTTCCTTCTCCCTGCCGCGTAGTATTCCATCATGTGTATATACCACATTTTATTTATCCATTCATCTGTTGAAGGACATTTGGGTTGTTTCCATCTCTTGGCAATTGTGAATAATGCTGCTATGAACATTGGCATGCAGATATCTGTTCGTGTCACTGCTTTCAGATCTTCCAGGTATATAATGAGAAGTGCAATTGCTGGATCGAAGGGTAACTCTATATTTGGTTTTCTAAGGAACTGCCAGACTGACTTCTAGACTGGCTGAACCATTATACAGTCCCAACAATAATGAATGAGAGATCCAATTTCTCTAAATCCTCTCCAGCAAAATGATGTTCTAGGCTCTTCTTAAAGTGTTTCCCTGCCAGCCCTGGAAGTGGCCATTTCTCTAAAGAATATATGGCATAATTATGTTTAAAAATAAGTTTCTTCACTACAAGTACAAGGAACTTTGAATAGGAAGTGAGCTATGGTAGATTAGAATGAAATAGCAACACATCCTAAAGTAATCTGGATGGAGAATAAAAATATATATTTGGGGCCCCCCTGAAGAGCTGGGGGAGAATGCAGAGGTGTTGGACTTCCTCACCTGGATGGTCGCTGATGTTCTCCCAAACATTGGGGACTGACAGCTTGATGTGCTGAGCCCTCTGTCTTGGGGCTGGCCCCTATTGAAGCTTGTTGCTGCAAGGAGAGGCTTAATCTGCTTGTAATTTTGCCTGAGTCTCCCCTTGAGTGCCTCTTCGTTGCTCAGATGTGGCCCTCTCTCTCTAACTAAGCCACCTTGGCAGGTGATCTTGCTACCCTCCCCCCTAAGTGGGACCTGATTCCCAGGGGTATAAATCTCCCTGGCAACGCAGGATATGACTCCTGGGGATGAATCTGGACCTGGCGTCGTGGGATTGAGAACATCTTCTTGACCAAAAGGGGGGATGTGAAATGAAATGAAATAAAGCTTCAGTGGCTGAGAGATTTCAAATGGAGTCGAGAGGTCACTCTGGTGGACCTTCTTATGCACTAGATAGATAACACTTTTTAGGTTTTAATATATTGGAATAGCTAGAAATAAACACCTGAAACTACCAAACTCCAACCCAGTAGCCTTGACTCTTGAAGATGATTGTATAACAATGTAGCTTACAAAGGGGTGACAAAGTGATTGTGAAAACTCTGTGGTTCGCACTTCCCTTATCCAGTGTATGGATGGATGAGTAGAAAAATGGGGATAAAACCTAAATGAAAAATAGTGTGGGATGGGGGGTGATTTGGGTGTTCTTTTTTTATTTTTATTTTTTATTCTGATTCTTTCTGGTGTAAGGAAAATGTTCAAAAAATAGATTGGGGTGATGAATGCACAACTATAAGATGGTACTGTGAACAGCTGACTGTACACCATGGATGACTGTATGGTATGTGAATATATCTCAATAAAACTGAATTAAAAAATAAATTTCTTATTACAAATGGAAGGTTGTTAACTGTAGAAAATATGGCTATACTCACCCTTCACCCTGTCCACCTTGGGAGGAAAAAATGAAAGAGTTAATGCTCACATAGCACTTAACTTTGTGCCAGGCACTGTTCTAAGCATCCTACACATATTAATTCATATTACTGCATCTATTAGTAGGTGCTACTATTGCCCCCATTTTACAGATGAGGAAATGGATGCAGAGAGGTAAAAAGACTTGCTCAATGTCACAGAGACTTAATAGAGCAGGGATGCAAATCCAAGTAATAAGGCTTTTGAGTCTGTATTCTTTACCAATTACCACACAAATAAAAATCACTTTAACTCCATCATCAAGAAAGAACCAATTTTAACATTTTAGCATATGTACATACTTGTGGACTTTTTATAAAAATCTTTTTAAAGGTATATTACATTTTTCTTCTTAAATAGAAGATAGTTGATTTAATTTTACATTTTCTAAAGACAGTGTGTGGTATGTTGGAAGATTTACTAAAGTAGAAGACAATAAAGACATTTGGCTTCTATTCAAGGACATCTTAGGCCTGTCACTTCTCTTCACAGTTTCCTCATCTGTGCAAACTTGGTCTTGAACTAAGCGGTCTGCCAAAGCTGCCTAACTATAGTCACCCCATCCTCATATTCTTCTCTTTCCAGTGTCTCCTAAATACTGTACAGAGATTAATGTTCCTAAATTATAGGTGTTTTTGTTTTTTTTAATCATGTCATTGCTGGTGGAAGAAAAACCCTTAAAAGTTCCTTTCTGCCTGTGGGTAAAGTCCAGGTTCCTTAGCCTGGCAGTCATAGACCCTCTATATCTGTCCAGCTTTATTACCAGGTACAGCCCTACGTGACCCTCTGCTCCAGACAAACAAGTTCAATCTGTGTCCTTTGTACCCACCCTGAGCATTACTGTCCTTTATGCTTTGTTCACACTGTTGTTCTCACACAGAATTCCTAACTACTTTTAAATCGTACACATCTTTCAAGGCCTAGTACCATTTCCTAAATGAAGATTTTCCTGATCACTCCAGCCAACAGACCTATCCCTCTAGTGAACTTCTAGGACACTTCCTGATTTTATAAATGTGATAATTATTGTTCGCTACCTTATACTGTCTGATTCTATGTATATGTGCATGCCTGTCCATCCATCTACCAATTCCTATCCCCAGTGGTTAGTGAACATGGGCTTTGGAGTCATAGAAACTTAAATTCAAATCAAAATCAAGAGTCCACTACTTTCCAGCTATGTGATTGGCTAGGTTTTAGTTTCCTAATATGTAAAATGGTATTATGAGGATTTAATAAGATAATGTACCTAAAACATTTAGCATAGTTTTTAGGTTAAGACTATATCTTACACTTCTCTAATTTTATCACAGTATCTCATACCCAGCAAAACTAAAATAATATTGGTTGATAAAAAACAGCATCTCTATTTACTTCTCAAAAGGAAAAAATAAGTACTTCACCCTGACACTAATACACTGCCTCTAGCAATCGAATCTGGCCAAGGTACTTCATTTCCAGCCTGAAATCAGCAGCAGCACCCCCCTCCTGGATGGCCGTAAGACCACCTCCAGAGATTCTGCCACTGCTTGTACTACGCCAAGAAGAACACATGGCATTGCCTAATGGAAAAATACCAGAGGTGCCATGGTTGAGTGTGTTCTTTCCCACTGAGCTCTGGCCATGACATTGGCCAGTACAGCAGAATGGAAGAGTCTAACTTGGCACCAAATGCAAATGAAACTCTAGGCTAGAGCTGCCAAGAATGTGAACTTGCTTAAGGGACTGCTAACGAGCACTCTAAGTAAAAGGAGAGCCAGAAGCTCAGGTGCAAACTCCGTGCTTCCTGTCAACTCATCACTGTCAATCCTAAGAAAGAAGAGGAGAATATCCAAACCAAGCAATTTTCTTATAATCAAATCAGGAGATAATTTTAATATTCAAAGATAACACTGAAAAATCAGGAAGTCCACAGTTAAGATGTCACTTATACTTTATTTCCATACCACCCCCCCCGACCATAGCAAGATGGCATGGGACCTAGTATGCCAATCATTTCCAATCTATTGGTGTAGTATGATAATCTCATCCTCCCCATCTTGCTTTAGGAAGGATCAATAAAATTATTCTATTTAAATCAGTTTTCTATGCCAGAGGTAAACCAAATCCAAACAAAACAAAACAGAAAAAGAATTGCAGCAGCTGGACCAATACTTCAAAGTATAGAAGTACAAGTCTACTTTGGGATTCAGAATCACACTTAACCTGGGTATTTATATGTTATTAACTCAAATACTCCATAATTTTTCTGTTTTTCCCTCTGTCAATGAAAACTTTAAATGAAAGTCAAAAAATATAAAATGAAACAAATAAGAAAGTCCCTATAACGCACGTTTAAAAACGTGAGGAGGGGCCTCCAGCAAAACTAATGAAAAATTATGCTCTCATCGCTGGGCTATAATGAAGGTTTACATCTTCAATCTGAAGCGAAAAGAAATTCTGATGCAAATCTTTTCTTTTATCTTCACCAATGAGAGTAAAAACACCATAATATTAACATTAAAACAGAACTGCCAATAATTGTCATTTACAGGACAGAAGTCATTTACAGGACAGAAGCAGTAAGTATGCCTCCAAGAAGTACTAGCACTAACATTACAATGAATTAGAAATGAGAATTCTCATCTGGAGGGTAAAATCTAAACCGATGACAATAAAGACGCTCTACTCTGAAGGTCACTATCAGTCGCTTGTTCCTTAGGACATATGGCTCTACTGGAAATTTCTAGTAGAGCCATATATACTTTGCAGACTCTTTAATTCAAAAGGAGAAACACTTTGCTAAATCTACTGTATCACTTAAGAGATCTCAGTATTATGCTTAAAAGTTCAGTATATATAAAACACTTTGAAGGTTAGGTTAAAAAGGAGTCCTCGCATGTAAATACTGCCATTTTACACCTATGGCAAAAAGTGAGTTTTCTTCATCAATATTCATGGAACCCAAAGCAATATTATGGGGGAAAAATCACTAATTAGAAAGTTAATTTGGATTTTGATCTGGCTCCACTATTATTCACTAGTGACCTTGGAAAACTCATTCGTTTTCTTGAGTCTTGGTTTCCAAATCTAAAAAAAAAAAAAAAAAGTAGAAAGAATACCTGTCCTTGGACTGTAATAAAGACTAAAAAGATAGTATATGTTCAAGCACCCAGCACTGTGTCTGGTGTGAAACAGGCTTGTAATAAATGTCCTCTTTCTCCTGTTCTACACACATACTGTCCCCTGACACTTCATAAGGAGTTCTGCTAAGCACTTTACCAGCTCTGTTTTCTTCTAAACAGTCACTTGGTTTTTAATAGTGACAAATAGTCATGTGAAAGACTCCTGGGGCCTGACACTGTCCAGGAGAAACAAAAAGGTTCTCATATTGGGGAACAGCACCAACTGCTTCAGGCTACAACAAACCTCAAATAGTAAATCCCCTCCTGCATGCTTACAGTGTTACTTAACATCCTGAGAGCTATGTACTCTTCTAAGAGAGTCTCCCTGGAAAGATCAGCACACTATTTGCTCTCTTTCCCCTTTTTAACAGAGATCTTTATTCAACAAGACCATCCATCAAATTCCAAAATTAGGGATCAGAAAAGGCCAGGTTCAACCATGGAGCAACTAGCAAAGTGTCAGGACTAAACAGTAAGCCCTTCTGAACCTTTTACAATCTGGTCTTTCTGCTTTCCGTTCTTGAAAACAGCAAATGTGCTGATGCACTGGTTCAAACATGTCTCTGTAGATCCTTCACCTACATTATCAAAGAATTCCTGCCATGTAGAAGACTTCTCAATGAAGTCCGGAATCTCAGGCTTGGACAATTACCTAATAAATCAGTGCTTCCCAACCTGTCCCACTTCATGGCACAGCCAGACCTTGACACAGGGTACCTCTTAGAAAACTCTGAACTAAAGAGAATTGAAATGTTGATGGTTACAAAAGGTTAAAGTATAAGCAGCATTGAGAAAAAAAGCATACAAAAATAAACCTATCTGCCACTGACTCAGAGACTTTTGCCAGATAAACATAATTGTTTCAACCCCAAGGAGCTCAAGATCAATGTCTCTTCTCCCTCACAGGGCTTACTACTTCAGTCATACCTAAAGGAAAACGTGAGGTCAGAAAAGCAACCAACTTTTGACTTGGGGTAGCAGATTCTCAACATAAGGATCACAAAACCCTAATGCAGTGAATTAGGCATCAGATACTCATTCAGCGTCTTATACTTGCCAGGTATAGTTCTAGACACTGGTATTCAGCTTTATCACAAGACAGTTTCTACCCTTGGGGAGCTTACATTCTAATGGAAAATAAAAAAAGACAATTTTTTTTTTTTAATTTAAAAAGGAAGTTTCAGTTACTGATATGTTGTTATGAAAAAAATAAAATAGGCTAATATGACAAAGTGACTTGAAGAATGTATTGTATTAGCTAGGGTGATCAAAGAATGCCTTCTTGAGAAGGTGACCTTTCAGTTAAGACCTATATAAAGATCTAGATCTGCACTGTCCAATATACTGGCCACATATGGCTACCATGCACTTGAAATGGGCCTAGATCAAAGTGTAAATTACACATTAGATTATGAAGCCTTAGCACACAAAAACATGTAAAATATAATTAATAATTTCTTATTTATATGCTGAATTGCTATTTTGTCTATAGAACATTACTAACATTATTTTTACCTGTTTCTTTTTACTTTTTAAAAATGTGGCTACTATAAAACAAAGCTACTAGAACTAATAAATTAATTCAGCAAAGTGATGGGGTACAAGATCAACATGTAAAAATTAATGGTGTTTTTATACACTGGTAATGAACAATCTGAAAAGGAAATCAAGAAAAATATTCCATTTACAATAGCAATTAAAAGAATCAAATACCTAGGAATAAATTTAACCAAAGATTAAACCATAAAACATTGCTGAAAGAAATTAAAAATGAGCTAATAAATGGAAGGTCATTTCCATGTGACAGAAAAGCCAAGGACAAAGGATTGCCAGCATCCAGCCCCAGAATGCCACAGTCTTCTGGGAGGAGACACTGCCTTGATGACACCTTGATTTTGTACTTCTCCTAGCCTTAAATCCACAAGCCAATAAATGTCTGTTGTTTAAGCCAACTTACTGCATGGTGTTTGCTCTAGCAACCAGGAAACTAAAGCAAAAGGGGAGACAACAGCAAGGAGTGGTGGGACTGAAGCATCAAGATGAGCACAAGCGTCATCTACAGGGATAGATGTTTCTCAGTTCCAGCCTGTTATCTTGTAGAAGAGTGGGCCCAGATCTTTGTTATTACAAAAGATACCAACCAAATTTTTATGTGACACCCCGAAATTTCATTTTATTTTGTTTGCAAAATGCCTGTAGCCATCTGGGCTACTATAAACTAATAGTGCAGATTTCTTCTGCCAATGAAATGTCAATTCATTTATTTAAAAAATATTTACTGATCCTGAGATATCATTTATCAATATTCTAATTTGGGGAAGTAAATATTAAGCTGGGCCTTGAAAGCAACAGATGAGGGAGAGGGCATTTCAGGCTGAGCAAATAGTATGCACGAAGACATTGAGGTAGAAAAAGACATGCCATTTTGAGGTGGGAGGATGGGAGAAGAATAGACTAGTTTGGCTGAAATGAAGGACTCCTTTTGAGAAGAAACAGGGAATAGATCCGAAAAATTTGCAGATGACCTTGAACTCTAGAGTAAGGAGCTAAGATTTTTACAGATAACCTTTAAAGGATAAAGTTTACTGACAATGGAGAACCGTTTTGAATCACTAGTTCATGTATGGAGCCATACAACAGGTCATTGTATTTTTCATCTTGCCAAGAGTATATGTTGCTGTTCTTTCCTACCCCACCTCCCACCCCACCCCCAAAATAAAGAGCAATGCTAAATGTTGATCCATGAAACCTGGAGTTCTGAAAAATCCCCAAATGAATGCCAGTCTAACCAAACACACTCTAAGTCAACTCTGTTGGCACTATGGTGGTCAAGGCTTTCAAAGCAAAAATTACATTATCTCCAAAGGGCTACTTCTTTCTGATGAATAAAACATTCAGAATTTAAAACCCAAAGAAAAGATACTGGACAGTTTGGCCCATTTTCAAGTTCATCATCAGGCAGAGCTCTTATCGGATGGTCTTTTGGTTGGCAAGAAGCTGGATGGGGAAGGCTGGCCTCATGAGAGTCTTCCACCACAGGCAGAGACCTCAGAATGTACCACCATCCCCACTGACCATGTAGAGACCTGCCACTACCAGCTCATGTCTCAACCTCAGAGTCATTTCTGTTTTCTTCTATAACAAATGATTTGGGCTTCTAGTCCAATTAACAATCTCAGTAAAATTCCTGGAGACTGTGGCCAGGAGAAAAGAGCTAGTGACTTTCACCATGACATACAATATTAAATATCAAATTAAATGGACTTTGCTCTTCCAGAGAAAATAGGGAGCAGGCTTGAAAAAGGCCATATACACATTGCTAAGTTACTTAAACTTTATTATGAAGGCAAAGGGAGAGGATTAATGAGTTTCTGGCCACATAAATAATAAATAAGATCACAGCAGATTTTACGGAAGACTAAGCTGGTGGTAATATTCAGGATGGTTTGAAGTGGGGAGAAAGATTAGAAGCAGGAAGACCAAACCAAGCAAATGCACAGATTTCAGAATGAGAAAGGTATGCATGTAGGATAGTGAGGAGGCTAGTCTGAGCCTCTCAGGGCCTATAAAAACCATCAAGAACTGTTGCTACTTTCCCTCAGGCATGTGTCTTACACACACACATACACACACACACACACCCCCCAACCACAGCAGTTGCTTCTTTCTGCTTATCAATTCTGTTCTTTTCTTCCTTCCAGAAAGCTTCTTCCGCAATGTTCAATAATGACTAACCCTAACCCAAGCTCTATGTGATCTCACAGCTACAGTGCTCATCACCATTTGGCAGCTCCCCTGAAAAGGAAATAGGAAAACCCTGAGAAGAAGCTTGCTATCTCACTCAGAAATTATTATCTCTGCCTGTTTAGCCTATGTGTAGGCCACCCTTATTCAGATTATCATTTGATTTAATTAGCTGGGTTGAAGTTGAAAAACTGATATAGTCTACTGCTCAGGCAGCAAAGACTGTAGGGAAAGTAGCTTTTCTTAGGTCCCTTGGCAGGGTAGGACAGGCAATGAGAGACATTTTAGGTATAGACCAGAACTACAGAAAATAAGGCTACCCTACAAAGAACACAGAGAATTTTTGCCAAGCAGAAGTAGTAGTCCCTTAAGATTAGGGACTATTAATTCTAATACTAATAGTATGAGATTAACTGGTACTCAATGGAAACAATTTGATCATTTGACTAAACATTGTGTGCCTGTACCTTGATTCAAGCAAACTACCATATATAAAAACTGAATTTCACATAAGTGAAAAATAAATATTCATTTTCTAAATGATTTCATATGAGGTCTTTTAAATATAATCCCCTAATGCTGATAAATTATTAAATTTATAAAAATTTGATGTTCATACAGTTTTCTAAGAGCCTACATATTCCATGGACTGAAATAAAATAAGTGAATAAATTCTATTTAGGTATAATATGTGTATATCACTATGTGTATATCTTTGTAACCCAAAATACAAACCCTAAACAAAACTAGCACAGGTAAGGAAGATGATAGATGACCAAGAATTTCAATAGAAATTTAAACTCACAGCAAGCAGAGCTCAGATTCTGACAATCATATAGAAATAGATTTTCTCTGTGTTTTCTTGGCATTTCGTACAACTCCTAATCTACTACTATGTTGAATATATTTACTTTCTTTACATAAGTGTTTCCTGAATCTAGAAGACAGAGACTGTTTTGTTTACTGTTCTATCTCTAGCACCTATAATCGTGCCTGGCATATATTAGGCATTTCTAAATGATGAATGAGTGGCTGGATGGAAGGATGTAAGAATGGAACAAACAGGGATTATTTGAATGCTGCTCACCCATATTACTGTCTTACAACAAGTTTCATAGAAAAGAATACAGAATGGAACACATACAACATTAAAATTTTAATGTTTAGAATAATTTACTATGAATGACAAAGATTCTCCTTCTATCTGCATTGCTGATTTTAGGAAACTTGTACAAAGACAGCAACTTTGTCCTGAGCTTTTACCATCTGTGAAGCAAAATTATTCTTTATTGTCATCAGTTTTTAGTGGTAGTATGAAGATGAATCAATTTTTGAAAATGCTCTATCGATCTATTCAGTGAATTACAAAATTAAACTAGAAGTTGTGAGCAAAGACCACTACATGCAAAGTTATAAAGGGGTGACTGTGTTTGTGTGGGAAGGCTACTATGCATATAAGTCTCCACCTGCAAAAAAGCTCATGGCTTTGGAAGCATGGAAGTCATATATATACACAATGAACCTTGAGGTAAAATGTCAGAGAGGCAATAGAAAAGGTTCAGATCAGGTATTATGACAGCATATAAAAGGGTGATATTAAATCTGATTGGAGGAATTCATGAGTTTAATGAAGGAAATGGTATTTGTGCGAGGCTCTGAAGTATGACTGGAATTTTTACAGGAAGAAATAGAAAAGAGAATTTTTGAAGTAGTGGGAAGAGCAAAAATACAAAAATAACAGTGCAAAGTGTTTGTGGAAAGTTTGAAAATCTGGTCTGATGGAAGGAGAGTGAAGATGGGATATAATCAAGGTGGGATTTCATATTAAAGCATGAGGACTTTGTATTTCAGGTGATGAGAAGACATCAAATGGTCAGATGTACATTTCAGGAAGCTATGTGAAGAATGGATCACTGAAACAAAAGATTAGAAACTAGGCAGTGGCCATGGTAATGGAGAGACTGATGGATATACAAAATACTGTAGACATACAGGATTAGGTAACCAAAAACGATCAGAGGTGAGGGAGAGAGAAGTAATGAAGATCCCTGGTATTTCCAGCCTGATTATGAATATGATGCCATTAACTGAATAGGAAATCAGGGAAAGAAATCTGTTTGAAGTAAGAATAAGGCATATTGAGCTACAGATAGACTTACATGGCCCTGCTTATTATGCAGTTTTAAAATGTGGATACAAGTCTTCAAGGAGAAGGGAGAGGTAAAGACACATATGTGAAAGTTCCACACAAGGAACCAACAGTGAAGATGGCAGGGGGTGGGGGATAGATATAATTTTCAAGACATAGCACATGGAAAGAGAAGAAAGTTGAGGACCGAAGTGTATTTATAGCACAAGTAATGAAGTAGTGAGGAAGGCATCAATGAAGGAGACAGAGGAAAAGAAAGGGAAGATAAACAGGGGACCAGTATCAAAGAAGTCAAGGGAGGAGGGAGAGGTGTAAATATCATATGCGACAAGTAGACTAGAATGAGAAATAAGATGATAGTGTAGAATCTGTTGGTTAAGAAGTTATTGGTGATCTTTGCCAGGAAATTTTAAGAAAAATAGTAGGAGAAGGAAGATGGTTACCACCAAGATCAAAAAGTCAGTGGGCAGCAAAGTAGAAAAAGTGAGTATAGACTACTTTTTAATGGATTTTGAGGATAAAGCAAAGAGTATCCAACTCCTCATGATAAAACATTGATATTCTCTATTAAGAATACAGCAGATAATGTTCTCACAAACATTGAGGACTGACAGCTTGGTATGCCAAACCCTCTACCTTGGGGACTGCCCTTATGAAGCTCATTACTGCAAAGGAGAGGCTAAACCTACTTGAAATTGTGCCTAAGAGTCTCCCCCTGAGTACTCCTTTGTTGCTCAGATGTGGCCCTCTCTCTTTAGCTAAGCTGACTTGGCAGGTGAACTCAATACTCTCCCCCTATGTAGGACCTGATTCCCAGGGATGTAAATCTCCCTGGCAATGCAGGATATCCTGGGGATGAGCCTGGACCCAGCACTGGCATCGTGGGATTGAGAATATCTTCTTGACCAAAAGGGGGAAGCGAAATGAAACAAAATGAAGTTTCAGTGGCTGACATTTCAAATAGAGTAGAGAGGTCACTCTGGTGGGCATTCTTATGTACTATATAGATATCCTTTTTAGATTTTAATGTATTGGAATAGCTAGAAGTAAATACCTGAAACTATCAAACTGCAACCCAGGAGCTTTGAATCTTGAAGACAATTTTATAGCTATGTAGCTTACATGGGTTGACAGGGTGATTGTGAAAACTTTGTGGCTCACACTCCCTTTATCCAGTGTATGGACAGATGAAAAGAAAAATGGGGACAAAAACTAAATGAAAAATAGGGTGGGATGGGGGAGATGATTTGGGTGTTCTTTTTAGTTTTATTTTTTATTCTTATTTTTATTCTTTCTGGTGTAAGGAAAATGTTCACAATAGATTGGGGTGATGAATGCACGACTATATGATGGTACTGTGAACAGCTGATTGTACACCACGGATGATTGTATGGTATGTGAATATATCTCAATAAAACTGAATTAAAAAAAAAAGAATACAGCAGAACAATAATGGAAATAGCTGAAGTTGTGGAGCTGTGACCCATGACATTCTTTGAAATTTGCTAACTACTTGTTAAATAGTATTTTGAAAGTTATTGCTGTTACGTATATATGTTAAAGTTCACAATAAAAATGCATTAAAAAAGAACACAGCAGATATATCAGTAGATATTTTATAAAATTTATCAAAGTTTTTAATGAATTAATAATAAGCAGGTTAGGATAATTAGGAAAATATCTTTATATCAAAAAAGCATTTGAAAATAACATTGGGTCCTGTATTTATACAAGAATGCTAACTACAAGTTAACAGTATGAAGAGTTGTTGTCTACCCTCCACTTCCACTAAGTCCCCTTGATGGTTCCTGAAGCCTAACAGACTCTATCTCATATTATTAAAACTTTGGGATATCTAAACTAAAAATTATGCAGCCTCTCAGGAAGGCTGAAAACTATTAGCAAAGACTGATAATTTTGTTGAGAATTTTAAAATTTTATTTTATTATTTATAGAACATTATTCAGAAATTGTTCCAACATTATAACACTGCTTCACATGTAGAAATGTCTCTTTATCTCTCAGTTAACAATATAAATAATCTGTACACTATGTTGGTTTTAGATGTTGAACATACTGTTTGGTCCCGGGGAACATTTAAGAACAAAGTGCTATTCCTACTGAGGACATTTAGGAGATAAATAATAAGTGATAATGTGTCCACTGTTCTTTGTAAGGTCTTAAATATTTCTGATGAAAGGGACCATCACCAGTAACTATTTATTAAACACTCACTAAATGTGTTTAGTTGAGCATGAAATGCACTAACAAGAACGGATTGACATTTTCATTTTATGTTTTTATCTTTTGATATAAAAAAATTTCAAACTAGGTTATAATGATTACTATAGTTCTGAAAAGCCCCATTTTGGACTTAAGAGTAATCTAGAAGATTAAGAAAGTTTTTAAAATTCTTCGTTAGTTGCTTTTAACGCTCTGTGAAGCAGTTTTCTAAACTCTTAAAGACCACAAACTACATTTGTAAATTAGGGTAAGAATGTTTGCCTGCCCACTTCAGAGGGTCATTTGAGAATTATAATGTTCTTGTAGCAAATGAACTACACAGATAAAAGGCCTTAATTATCAATGATTAGTGGAATTATTCTGATGTCATTTTTCCTACTCAGGTTTCCCTACAGTCTGTGCTTGGAAGAGGCTACAAAAAAATCTTTAGATATAAGTCTTGCCTTGTTCCATCTAGATGTAGGCCAGTCACAACAATTATAGAGCCTAAGTACAGTGTTCAAAAGGATACTAGTAAGAACAGACAGGTTTATAAGAATGATGGCTCCCACCTTGAGAACAGAAAACCATTTAAAAAACAACTAATGCTAGCATATTTTCACCTAATTATAAAAAAAATAAACTTTTGACATGACAGAAAACTGGATATTTAATAATGAATTAAGAAGTCATCTTGCAAGCCATTTGCTCTCCTGATTTATGACAATGTAAGTTGTGTTTAGAAGCTGACCCTCCAAGGAAAAAAGAACAAAACAAAAATCAAGAAATCATTCAGTATTTTTAACTTTGCTTTACTTAGAAAGGAATGAAATGTATCTGATTGAATCTTCTAAAAACCAGAATTCCAGTTGCCAATCAGACTGAGTACTCTGAGTCCATTGTGTACATTAATGAACAGTCAAGAGACAAGAATGACTCCAAAAAAGCTTAAAATCTCTGTGTCATGCACCAGGGAATATTTTTCTGTCACTCCCTCTGTTCTGGCTGTACCTTTCCCTGATGCTCAGAGCCTGGGCATCATCTGGATCTGCTATCTACAAAGCACTATAATCTGAAAATCTTCTCTCCTTCCTTCCTTTGAGCAAAACTTCTATTAAAAAATTAACCTATGAACCATTCTCGCAAAAAATATTTTATCTGAATCTAATCAACTCTAGATGCAATTTCCACTTTCCAGGCAACACAGGAATGAAATGAACAAGTTAATGGCACAAGGAACTATTAGGACAAGTCCAGAATGTGAGACATTCTACAAAAATACTGGCTAAGACTCTTCAAGAAAAGAAAGAAAAAGAAAACAATAGGTTATAGGACTGCTCCATATCAGGAACTGGCAAACTTAGGCCCGTGGGCTAAATTTGGTTTCCCCTTGCTTTTTTTTTTTTTTTTTTTTCATTTTTATTGAGATTGTTCAGATACCATACAATTATCCAAAGATCGAAAGTGTACAATCACTTGCCCCTGGGTACCCTCATACAGCTGTGTATCCATCACACTTAATTTTTGTTCAATTTTTAGAAACTTTTCATTACTCCAGACAAGAAATAAAGTGAAAGATGAAAAAAGAAAAATAGAAAAGGAAACTCTAATCCTCCCCTATCCCTAACCAACCTCCTTCAATTGTTGACTCATAGTATTGGTATAGTACATTTGTTACTGTTTATGAAAAAATGTTGAAATACTACTAACTGTAGTATACAGTTTGTAATAGGTATATAGTTCTTCCCTATATGTCCCTTTATTATTAACTTCTAATTGTATTGTCATACATTTGTTCTGGTTCATGGAAGTGATTTCCAGTATTTGTACAGTTGATCATGGACATTGCCCACCATAGGATTCAGTTTTATGCATTCCCATCTTTTGACCTCCAACTTTCCTTCTGGTGACATATATGACTCTGAGCTTCCCCTTTCGACCTCATTCACACACCATTCGGCACTGTTAGTTATTCTCACATCTTGCTACCAACACCCCTGTTTATTTCCAAACATTTAAGTTCATCCTAATTGAACATTCTGCTCATACTAAGCAACCACTCCCCATTCTTAAGCCCAGTCCTATATCTTGGTACCTTATATTTCATGTCTATGAGTTTACATATTATAATTAGTACCTATCAGTGAGACCCTGAAATAATTGTCCTTACGTGTCTGGCTTATTTCACTCAGTATATTGCCCTTGAGGTTTTGTAATCAACCCATTTTTTTTTTAAGATGGTTTTGTTCACTCACCATACATTCCATCCCAAGTAAATAATCGATGGTTCTCTGCATGGTCATACATTTATGTGTTCACCACCTTCACCACTATCTATATAAGGGCATCCACATTTCTTCCACAAGGCAGGAGGGAGAGTCAAAGGTAGAGAGGCAAAAGAAAGAGGAAAAAAAAAATGACAGCTAGGAAGCAGCAAAAGGAAAAATAACCTTAAATCAAAGTAGAATAAAGAATCAGACAATACCACCAATGTCAAATGTCTAACATGCCTCCCCTAT
Source organism: Choloepus didactylus (assembly GCF_015220235.1). Classification (NCBI taxonomy): domain Eukaryota; kingdom Metazoa; phylum Chordata; class Mammalia; order Pilosa; family Megalonychidae; genus Choloepus; species Choloepus didactylus. The sequence continues at coordinate 29,817,511 of NC_051323.1, forward strand.
CCCCCCCTCTTATCTGCATTTACCTTGGTATATCACCTTTGCTACATTAAAGGAAGCATATTATAATGATTCTATTAGTTACAGTTTCTAGGTTATGCTGATTGCATCCCTCCCCCAATGCCTCCCCATTTTTAACACCTTGCAAGGTTGATATTTGCTTGTTCTCCCTCGTAAAAGAACATATTTGTACATTTTATCACAATTGTTGAATACTCTAGATTTCACCAAGTTACACAGTCCCAGTCTTTATCTTTCCTCCTTTCTTGTGGTGTCTCACATGCTCCCCACCTTCTTCTCTCAACCGTATTCATAGTTACCTTTGTTCAGTGTACTTACATTGTTGTGCCACCACCTCCCAAAATTGTGTTCCAAACCACGCACTCCTGTCTTCTATCACCCTGTAGTGCTCCCTTTAGTATTTCCTGTAGGGCAGGTGTCTTCTTCACAAAGTCTCTCATTGTCTGTTTGTCAGAAAATATTTTGAGCTCTCCCTCATATTTGAAGGTCAGCTTTGCTGGATATAGGATTCTTGGTTGGTGGTTTTTCTCTTTCAGTATCTTAAATATATCACACCACTTCCTTCTTGCCTCCATGGTTTCTGCTGAGAGATCCGCACATAGTCTTATTAAGCTTCCTTTTTATGTAATGGACCGCTTTTCTCTTGCTGCTTTCAGGATTCTCTCTTTGTCTTTGACATTTGATAATCTGATTATTAAGTGTCTTGGCATAGGCCTATTCAGATCTCTTCTGTTTGGAGTACGCTGCGCTTCTTGGATCTGTAATTTTATGTCTTTCATAAGACATGGGAAATTTTCATTAATTATTTCCTCTATTATTGCTTCTGCCCCCTTTCCCTTCTCTTCTCCTTCTGGGACACCAATGATACGTACATTAGTGTACTTTGTTTCATCCTTGAGTTCCCAGAGATGTTGTTCATATTTTTTCATTCTTTTCTCCATCTGCTCCTTTGCATGTAGGCTTTCAGGTGTTTTGTTCTCCAGTTCCTGAGTGTTTTCTTCTGCCTCCTGAGATCTGCTGTTGTTATGTTTCCATTGTATCTTTCATCGCTTGTGTTGTGCCTTTCATTTCCATAGATTCTACTAGTTGTTTTTTTGAACTTTTGATTTCTGCCGTATATATGCCCAGTGTTTCCTTTACAGCCTCTATCTCTTTTGCAATATCTTCTCTAAACTTTTTGAATTGATTTAGCATTAGTTGTTTAAATTCCTGTAACTCAGTTGAAGTGTACGTTTGTTCCTTTGACTGGGCCATAACTTTGGTTTTCTTAGTGTAGGTTGTAATTTTCTGTTGTCAAGGCATGGTTTCCTTGTTTATCCAAATCAGGTTTTCCCAGACCAGAACAGGCTCAGGTCCCAGAGGGAAGAAATATTCAGTATCTGGTTTCCCTGCGGGTGTGTCTTAGAAAATTGCTCCACCCTTTGATGCCTCAGGTCACTGTGCTTTTCTGCCCAGCAGGTGATGCCTGTTAGCCTATAATTCTTGACTGGTGTGAGGAGGTATGGCCATGTTCCCCCAGGCTCTGGGGTCTGGTTCTGAATGGAAAGGGCCCCACCCCTTTCCTCCTAGAGAAGACAGACCCCACAGGTGGAGGTCATTAGCATTTCAGTGGTCTCGCTCTGTGCTTGTGCTGTCTCCACCCTTCCCTGAGTCACAGCCCTGGAAACTGAAAATGACTGGGGCTTTCTCCACTGAGCCAAAAAAGAAACAGATAGTCCCCTTCAGACCCAGTCCAAGGCGACCCTCCGGCTCTCCAGGGTCAGTCGTCACCCAAAGCCTTTGTCTGTTTTTTGGGGATGCGTACCTGTAGTGAGCAGTTCACACTCGCTACTTAAAACCCCAGTTGGAGCTCAGCTGAGCTATATTTGCTTGCTGGGAGAGAGCTCCTCTCTGGCACCACGAGGCTTTGCAGCTCGGGCCATAGGGGAAGGGGGTCTCACGACTTGGATCCACAGGTTTTACTTACAGATCTTATGCTGTGTTCTCGGGCATTCCTCCCAATTCAGGTTGGTGTATGATGAGTGGATGGTCTCGTTTGTCCCCCCGCAGTTATTCTGGATTATTTACTAGTTGTTTCTGGTTTTTTGTAGTTGTTCCAGGGGGACTACTTAGCTTCCACTCCTCTCTATGCCGCCATCTTGCCCCGCCTCCCCTTGCTTTTACTAGAACACAGTAAGGCTCATTCATTTTCATATTATCTATGGCTGCTTTTGTACTACACCAGTAGAATCAAGTATGGCCACTGAGATCATATGGCACACAAAGCTTAAAATATTTACTATCTGGCCCTTTAAAGAAAAATATTTCCAACCCCTACTCTAGTTAACATAGATTAAAGGGATACATGAACAATACAATATGAGAAGCTCTATTTGATCCTAGTTCAAACAAAATAGCTATAAAAAGACATTTGGGAGATAAATGGGTAAATCTGAATATGGACTAAATATTAGCTGTTTTTCTAAAAATATTGTTAATTTTACTAATGTGATAATGGTTATTTTAGTTTTCTAAACTGCTTAAAGCAAATACCATGAAATGGTTCAACCTGAACAATGGGAATTTATTAGCTTACAGTTTTGAGGCTAAGAAAATGTCCAAATCAAGGCAATGCTTTCTTCCCAAAGACCAGCTGATCCTTGGTGATCCTTGGTTCCTCTGCACATGGTGGCGTTTGCTGGTCTCTCCCTTCCCTTACAGGTTTTGCTCATTTCAGCTTCTTGCTTCTGTGGCGCTCTCTCTCTCTCTTCATTTTGTTTATAAAGGATTCTTGTAAGAGGATTAAGACCCATCCTAAATGAGGTGGGGTCATACCTTAACTGAAGTAGCCCCTACTTACAGATGGGTCCACACCCACAGGAATGAATTAAATTTAAGAACATGTTTTTCTGGGGCACATACAGCTTTAAAACCCTATAATGGTTATGTAGGATAATAACTTTTATTTTTTTGAGATTAACACTTTTGTAAAGATGCATGCTGCAATGGTTCAGGATAAAGTGTCATGATGTCTACAATTTACTTTTCAAATGGTTAAGCAAAAACAAAGGTACTACTAGAGAAGCATGTATCATCCTGGTAATTTGGGATGTAATGCTCTATTTATGTCTGTTAAGTCTAATTTGTTTATCACAGTGCTTAGGTTCTCAATTTCCTTATTGGTTCTCTATCTGGTTATTCTATCTATAGGAGACAGTGGTGTATTTAAGTCTCCCATGATTATTGTGGAAACTTCAATTGCTTCTTTCAGTTTTGCCAATGTTTCTCATGTACTTTGGAGCACTTTATGATTGTTATTCTTATTATATATAAATATAATACATAATAAATATAGGACTTATATTTAGTCTTATAATAAAAAACTAATAATACCCTTTTATTAGTATATAGTGTCTTTCCTTGTCTCTTTTGACAACCTTGAATTTAAAGTCTATTTTATCTGAAATTAGTATTGCTACCCCTGCTTTATTTTGGCTGTAGCTTGCGTGAAATATTTTCTTCCATCCTTTCACTTTCAGTCTCTTTGTGTCACCAGGTCTAAGATGAGTCTCTTGTAAACAGCATATTGATGGTTCATGTTTTCTAATCCAATCTGCCAGTCTGTATCTTTTAATTTTGGGGGTTTAATCCATTCACATTCAATCTTATTACTGTGAAGGCAGTTCTTAAATCAGCCATCTTAACCTTTGGTTTTTAGTTGTCAGATCTATTTTTTTTTCCTCTTTCTCTTTATTTCCTTTAAGTTACCCTTACTAATACTCTTCAATTCTGTGCCCTTCTCCAGGCCTCTCTCTCCTGTCTTTTTTTTCTCACTGTGTAGCGCTCCCTTTAGTATTTCTTGTAAGGCAGGTCTCTTGTGGTGAATCACTTCTCTCTTGCTGCTTTCTGAAATTTCACCTTCTCTTCAGCATTTGACAATCTGATCAGAATATATCTCAGAGTGGGTATGTTAGGATTCATTCTATTTGGAGTTTGTTGGGCATCTCTTATTTGCATATTTATGGCATTTAGAAGGTTTGGGAAGTTTTCACAAACAATATCTTTGAATACTCTTCCTAGCCCTTTACTCTTCTCTTCACCTTCAGGAACACCAATGATTCTTATATTTCTGCACTTCATGTTGTCCATCATTTCTCTGAGCTCCATTTCAAATTTTTTTCACTTTTTCACCATTTGTTCTTTCGTGCTTTTCCATTCCATCGCCCTAACCTCAAGCTTGCTAATCCTTTCTTTGCCTCTTCAAATCTGCTGCTATGTGTCTCAAGAATATTTTTAATTTGATCAACAGCATCTTTTATTTCCATAAGATCCGCTGTTTTTTTGTTTTGTTTTGTTTTTTAATTTACTCTCGCAAATTCTTCTTTATGCTCTTCTAGGGTCTTCTTGATGTCCTTTATGTCCTTAGCCATGACAATGATATTTGTTTATACTTCTTTGATTAATCACTCCAAGTTCTGTGTCTCCTCTGGCTTTTTAATTTGGATGTATGGGTTGTCCATATCTTCTGGCTTCTTCATATGCTTTATAATTTCCTGTTGTTTTGGGGATCTTGGCATTTGCTTACCTTGGTAGGGTTCTTTTAGGATATGCAAGATTATTTGAACATTTATCTATAACTTGGCAGACCTACAGCTTGTTAGAGTGCACTTTCCCTGTCATACCAGCAAATGGCTCTCTTGAGCCACTTCTTACCCTCAAGCCAGTTTGCCCCCAACATCACCTATGCTGAGTGGGGGTCCAAACCATGTGGAAATCCAGTCAGTGCACCAATTTTCTGTGTGCACTGGGGACTGTCAGCCCTGTGGGTAGGGGGCATGCCCTTCGCAGTTTGGCAGCAAGTCTGTTCCAGGACACAATGGTCCAGGCCATTCCTGGGGCTGCGGATGGAGTACTCTGGGGCTGCAGAGCTGCATGTCTCACCTTCCAGCTCAAATGCCCCACAGTCCATGTCTGCCGTGCACCCGTGAGTCACTGGGATTGGCACTTCATGCAGCGCCCTTGCCTCTAGGCTGTGCACATCGTGGGCTTCCCTGGAGGAAAAGTGGATGCTTTCACAAGTCCACTGAATCTCAAATTCCCTCAAGGAAGCTCTCAGCTGTGAAGAGTCATCTCCCCAGACAACTGCTAAGATGGCTGCATGGGCATGGAAAGCTGCCCCTTTCCGCGCTCATCTGCCTGTTCACACCACCAGTCCCTGGTTACAGATCTGTGAAGGGTTATCACCCCAGCCAAGTGCTGAGGAGGGTGCACAGGGTGTGGAAGTATGCTCCCCTCCATGCTCATCAGCTGGCTCTAACCATCTGTTCCCAGCAGCATTTCGGGCCGAACACTCACCAGTCTTAAACGCAGTCTCTCAACTTCTCCAGCTATGTACTCAGTGTGTGTTGTATAAGTCTCTGCCCAGCCAATGGAACCCTGGAACTGCTGTTCTGGGGCTCTTTCTGTCCCTTATCTAATGTTTTTCACAGAGGATAATTCTGCTCTGTCTCTCCTAATCCGCCAAGTTCCTGGAAGTCCATGTTTAACTTCTTGAAGAACTGCCAAATTATTTTCCAAAGTGGCTGTGCGCTATTATTGTGTTCATACCATTATCACCTTCTATCATAGCTTCTTGTATATGTCTATATCTCCTAGCTAGACAGGCACCGTGCTCAGTGTGGTTCCTGGCACATAATAGCTACTCAATTCATGTTTATGGAGTAACGTCAGCAAATTAGAACAGACTTAATGGTGTGAGAGAAATATGACTGGTTTACAAAACCCTGAGTGTGGACAATCATCTTTTAACAATAGAAAAGAATGCTCTGTCATACATGTGAGGTGGTAAAGCAGTGATTAGGAGTGCAGGCTTTGGCATAGGTCTGTGTTGAAAATGAGTCCTGGCACTTTCTTCTACTAACTGTGTAATCTTGAGTCTTGGTGAGTCAGTTCCCTTATCTATAAAATACTGATAATAATAATTTCTACTTTATAGGGTTGTTGTGAAATAATCCTGGCAAGTAATAAAATATCCATAAGGTTGAGTTATTTTTACTAGGCTTCAATATATTTCAGGTTATTAATATTTCTTACCACCAAATGTATCATCAGTTTGGAACTGAGATGGGACTGGTATAAATTTTTCCGATTGGTAAATTTTTAACTTAGTTTACAAAAATTATGACTAGAGAACACTTTCACTTACCTCTCTAGGCTGTCATTGAATTGACTGTAAATCTGTCTTAAAAATCTTAATTTATTAGTAATGACGACAACTAAATATAAATTTAAAGCAATTATTCCATAAATCGTGAGACAAACCAACACACTCCAAAGCAAGGCATAAAGCATGGTTTATGGAATCAATTTCATAATTTTATAAAGATATCTAGTATATCTGCAATGTGTATTCTTTTTTAAGTGCACAAGCTTACTGCTTAATATATACACTTTTATAAACCCCATTCAATCTGATAGAGCTTAATGAAAACATTAAATTATTATTCAGCCATCACTGAAAACCAATGTCACATTTTCACATGGTCCATGAACTGTCTTATATGTTAGAAGTATTTTTCTAATTAAGTAACACTTTACATATATTTAGCTAGGCATTGTATCTATGTATTTACAGACATAACTCTAAAAGATAAAATTGTACAAAGATTTTGATTAAGGTGGTATAAACAAAAGAAATAGCCTTAAAGTGCAAATCTAAAGGAAAATATTTTTTCAATATTGCCAATTGATTTTATTCTTGAGTTCAAAAATCAAATGACCAAATTTAAGGGTTTTTCTTTTTCTTTTTAAAAAACTTTTTATTTTGGAATAATTTCAAACTTACAGGAAGGCTGCAAAAATATCACAAAAACAATACACAGAACTCCAATGTGCTCCCTAGCCAGATACCCAGATTTACCAACTTTTAACATTTGCCACATTTGTTACGTATGTATGTACATCTTCTAACCATGAGAGTAGGTTGCATACATCATGCTCCTTTAATACTTGTACATTTCCTAAGAACAAGGGCATTCACTTATGTAATCACATTAAATACGGTTATCAAGTCCAAGAAATTTAACACAGCGCATATGGTCTATATTCCAATGTTTTCAATTGTCCCAAAAATATCTTTTTGGACATTTTCTCCTTTTCTCCTCCATTATTAGATCCAGTCCAGGATCATATATTGCATTTAATTGTCACTGTCTGTCTCTCTCTTTTTAACTGTGGAAACATATATATATATATCAATCAGTCCTAAACTTTCCCATCTCAACCACTCCCAAGCACACAATTCAGTGGGGTTACTCACACTCACACAATGTTATGCTACCCTCACTACCATCCATTACCAGAAGTTTCCCATCAACCCAAACAGAAACTCTATACCTATTACGGATTAACTTTCCTATCTTCCTACTTCCCTGCCCCAGGTAACCTGTACTTTACTTTCTGTCTCTATAAATGTGTATATTTTAGTTATTTCAAATAAATGGAATCATACAGTATCTGTCCTTTTGGGTCTGACTTATTTCACTCAACTTATCTTCAAGGTTCACTCACATTGTAGCATGTATTGGAACTTCATTCCTTTTTTATGGCCAAATAATATTCCACTGTTTGTATACACTACATTTTGTTTACTCCTTCTTCTGTTGATGGACACTTGGGTTGCTTCTACCTTTTCATAACTATGAATAATGCCACTATGAACACTGGTATACAAATAGTAGTTTAAGTCCCTGTTTTCAATTCTTTTGGCTATTATACCTAGAAGTGGGATTGCTGTGTCATCTGCAATGTTTAACTTTTTGAAGAACCACCAAAATGTTTACCACCGCGGCTGCACAATTTTACATCCTCAACAACATTCAAGGGTTCCAATTTCTCCACATCCTCTCTAACATTTGTTATTTTTCCATTTTTTTTTTTTAAATAGTAGCCATTCTAGTGGGTTTGAGGTGGTATTTTATTGTGGTTTTGATTTGCATTTCCCTAATGGCCAATGACATTGAGCATTTTTCACATGTGAAGTTTCTATAAACTCTTTTTTTTTTTATTAAATTCAGTTTTATTGAAATACATTCACACACCACACAATCATCCATGATATACAATCCACTGTCCACAGTATGATAACATAGTTATGCGTTCATCACCACAATCTATCTCTGAACATTTTCCTTACATCAGAAAGAACCAGAACAAGAATAAAAAATAAAAGTGAAAAAAGAACACCCAAATCATCCCCCCATCCCACCCCATTTGTCCTTTAGTTTTTGTCCCCATTCCTCCACTCATCCATACACTAGATAAAGGGGGTGTGATCCACAAGGTCTTCACAATCACACTGTCACCCCTAGTAATCTACATTATTATATAATTGTCTTCAGGAGTCCAAACTGCTGGGTTGGAGTTTGGTAGTTTCAGGTATTTACTTCTAGCTATTCCAATACATTAAAGCCTAAGAGGTATTATCTATATAGTGCATAAGAATGCCCACCAGAGTGACCTCTCGACTCCATTTAGAATCTCTCAGCCACTGAAACTATTTCATCTCATTTTGCATCCCCCTTTTGGTCAAGAAGATACTCTCAGTCCCACGATGCCGGGTCCACATTCATCCCCGGGAGTCATACTCTGCGTTGCCAGGGAGATTTACACCCCTGGGAGTCGGGTCCCACGTAGTGGGGAGGGCAGCGAGTTCACCTGTCGAGATGGCTCAGTTAGAGAGAGGGCCACATCTGAGCAACAAAGCGGTACTCAGGGGGAGACTCTTAGGCACCATTACATACAACTTTAGACTCTCCTTTGTGGTAATGAGCTTCATAAAGGCAAGTCCCATGCTCGAGGGCTCAGCACATCAAACCACCAGTCCCAATGTTTGTGACAACATCAACACCAGTCCAGGTGAGGATGTCCAACACATCCGCACCTTCCCCCAGATCCTTGGGGCTGGGGAGGGGGAGGCTGTAAATATATTTTTTATTATCTGCCCAAATTACTCTAGGATGTGTCACTATTTCACTCCAGCCTATACTAACCTACCGTATCTCACTTCCTATTCAAAGTTCCATGCAATTGTGGTGTTTGAACAAATCAACTGTAGAGTTGTACTGTTTAGAAAATTTAGATCCTGTACCAAATAGATACCTATTCCCTTGGTCTCATATGAAAGTTGAAGTTTTAAAACACAGTCAGTTTCAACCTTTACCCTTTGGCCTGGCCTGCCCTGGTCTTAACCAGACCTGCTTCATTCATATCACTAATTGAAGTCTGGGCTCTTTTTCAGCTTTTTTTTTTTTTTTTTTGACAGTGGCTGTATGCACTAATACTGACATTCATATCTGCAGAGCTCTAGCTCTGAGTTTCAGGTGTCTCAGAGATATGCATTGTTCCAGAGACCAATCAGGTTATACGCTAGGGGATCAGCATCTCAGAGTTTAGAGATAGGCCTTACAATTCAGGGATAGAGTTAACTGCTGTAAGAGCTTACAGTCTAGGGACTATTACAATTATTGTGTCCACGTTAGGCTATGTTCTAAGATTCAATTCTGAGTTTACACATTGTAGTTAGTCCATATTGGTGAGGCATCATCCCTCTCGCCATGTTTTCTCCAACTCTATAAACTCTTGATTTGAAGCATTTTCTGAGATGCTGAAGAATATAAGCTTTTTTTTCAATTCTGAATGCATACATACTTTGCCTTATGCCTGAAATTATCACAGATCATAGTTCCTTGTTCTATAATCAATTTCTAAATCCCTATCCAGCAAATAATTGTGTTTAACTATGGCTAAAAGATTAGCTTTGAGGTCCAATGACAAATGGCATTTTTCTAGTTACAAGAAAAGGGAAATTAGATCCCCAACTTTGGATTACAAATTTAATGTTAATGCCAAAAAATAAAAAATGTATTTTAAAAAATGACAAAGTAGGAGAATATTTTTAGGGGAGATCTAAGAAAAGGCAGGAAACCTAAAAGCATAAAGAACAAAATCCACATATTCGACAATATATAAAATAAAAATCTCTTTTAAGAAAAAAAAGTCACAATTAACACCAATATATAAGGATATATGTATCTTTATATGTGTGTGTGTGTACATATCTCTCTCTATATATGTAGATATGCACATGCGCACGCACACACACACACACACACAAGCATGCTTATTGCTGGATTGTTACTGATGGCAAAAACACTAATAGAAACAACAAAAAGAAGCATTCTGAATGTCCATTAATAAAAGGTCAGTTGACTAGTTGTGGAATACCCATACTATGGAGTATTATGCAGCTATTTAAAAAAGACAATTATGTCTGTACCTACTGACCTGAAGAGTTGCTTATGATCTATTTAGTGGGAGAGTAAGTTGCAGGGTAAGATGTATAATATAGTCAAATATTGGTGAAAACATCCGATCAACCCCATAAGTACAATTAGGATTATATGCACAAGTAAAACAATGTGAAAGAATACCACCATTGGTGGAATTTGGGGATATCACATTAAAGTTTTACCTATTTTTGTATTTTTCACTAGATTTATAAGCATGTATCTGTATTTTTTAAATGCAGGTTGATAAATAGAATTTACTTGAAATGGGAGTTCTTTATCTAATTAAGTGACTGTTGAAGGAGAATTGTTCTTCTGCTAGGAGTCAATTACATGCAACAGCTAATACTGCTGTCTGGCCTTGTGTATCCAACTTCTCCCCTGACCGCAACCCAACCAAAATGTACATCTCAGTCACAGTTAACAAACACTAAATACAGAGTTTATTCACCTACTAAAAGCATACTTAACTTATAGCCAACTCTGCCGAGTCCTAGAGGTACAGCAGTGAAGAAAGAGACACAGCACTAGGCTTCACCTTTACGCATGGGGCATTCTTTGGAAGCATATTCTTTATATGAATTATACCAGATGGGTAGGTACCAAAGCAAATCATAAAGAAAAATACCAACTATTTACATTTCATGGAAGGTAGATTTCTTTGGAGTACTTACTTCAGATCTTTTGGAAAAATAATATCCAGACAGTCATTACTTTTCAATTCTTCACATTTCACCACTCCCTACTCATTTAAATGCTGCATAAAACTCATGTATTAATTTTCAGTGAGTTTCCAGCACATTCAGTTTTTTTCTGCCAAAGGCATAAGCAGACAGAATTTCGCCTTGGGAAGATCTCTTTTTAAATGAGGCCTCCAGTAATGCAGTGTGAAGGAAGAAGTGGTTCCATTTCTAAGCACCTGTTATGTCTACACAGTTTGCTAGCCACTAGGAACACAAAAGTAATAAGACTAGATCCTTGTCCTTCAGGAATTTACAATTTCCTGGAGGACACAGACATGTAAACAGGTCTTGTTCATAAAGAAAAGTAAAGTACAATGATAAGGATATGTGGGGGAGGCTCTGCAAGTTGCCTGTGACAAGCAGAACAACGTCAAATTCTATTGGTGGCCTGATTCTAGTTTTCCAATAATAAAAACTTCAGAAAATCCCTATTTGAGGGATAAAAATGGCTTCAATTTGGGTGTTTTTACTTTCAGTTAGTCACTTCTCAATTTGATTTGATTTGTTAACCCTGACATCTCTCTGTTTAAAATTCACTACTTATTTCTTTTATAATATTAACTCTAATAAGTATACTTACAAAATATAATTAATTCCTAGGGGTTGGAATAATAAAACTTTTCCCTATCTTAAACCAAATTAAATATCTACTGTTTAGAGAACATGAAACTGAACTTGCCTAATAACAATTATTCTTAACAAATAATACATGCAAAATTATTTTTATTCTCCAAATGTACAAAAGTATCTTTACTTTTTCCTCTCACTCAGTTAAGAGATGCTCCCAATTTTCTGACTTTGGATGTGTTATCTTCTTTATTTCTTCCCTGGGCAATTATGAACTAGCTCATTGCAATGACAATCAACTCTGCAGATAACTTTTCATATTAATAATTTCAACCCTGACACATCTCTTGAGCATAGTTTCTATATTTCCAACTATTTACTAGACATCTCCACAAAGCCATTTTGCTAGTGCCTTAAATTTAATATATCCTCCCTTCTCCCCGCCTCCTCCCCTTATATCAACTCTGGTGCCACAAAGTCATGGGTTCAAATACTAGTTCTACCACTTATTAGCAGTGAAACAATGGGTAAATTACTTAAGCTCTCAGAGTGAGTGTGTTTCCTCTCCTGTAAAATGCAGGTGAGAGAAGTTCCTTTAGCAAAGGCTTACTGTAATGTCTAAAAAAGACAATGCATGTAAAGACCTGAGCACAGTGACTGACACAGAAAACACTCAAAATATATTAGACATGCTCTCTCCAAAACTTGCTCTTTACTCTGTGTTCCCTATTTCTCCAAAAAGCATCAGTATCCTACCAGTCACCAACCTCAAATTCCCATGGTCCCTTTGACATCTTCATTTTCCTTGTGGCTAACATCCATTTAGTTGCCAAACCTCTCAATTCTGCCTAAATAAATATAATTGAAATCAACAGCATTTATGGAACACTGTTTATAGGCATCGTGCTAAAGTTTGGGAGAATATAAAGAAGAGTAAGATGGAACTGCCTTCAAAAAGTTCAGTGTACTATCGGAAAACACTTAAATTATAATTTAGTCTTTTCTCTCCACTGCCACAACCACTATTCTACTTCAGGTCCTCATCTTCTATCACTTGGACTACTGCAATAGTCTCCTACAGAGGATTCTACTGCTAACTCTTTTCACTCCAATGCATACAATTTACTCACTATAAACAGAGTAGCTCTCTAAAAGATACCTATAATTCTTTCTCTTCTTCACTCAAAAATCTTCTACATTGCCTTTCAGATCAGGTTCAACCAACTTCTTAACTTAAAATTCCTAGCCCTTCTGTCTGATTCTACCAAGTTCCCCCAATCTTATTCCCTTCAAATACCCTCTGATACAGTCAACAGATGACCTGGTTTTCTTGGTATGTGCCCCTGCTTTCTGGACTCCTTACTTTTGCTGTCACTAATGTTTCAACCTGAAATGACCTCTCACCCATCTCTGTTGTCCAAAATCTATCCATTCTTTAAGGTTTAGGCCAAAGACATCCTCTTTTATGTGTCCCTCTTGGATGCCAGCCCCAACCCCTCTTCCATCGTCTGGTTCCCCTCAGTACTTTACCTTTCCTGGCAATCATTCTTTCCTAACAAAGACTACAGTTATGTGTATCACAGCTCTTTTCCTCCACAGTAATGAATTAGCACAGGAAAAACTAAGACTCAACTGTGTCTGATTCATTACTGCTTTAACACAATGTTTTGAACATAGCATGTGTTCAACAAATTACTGACCTATTGATGAAAGGATAAGAGTTTGGAACTCAGTCAGGCAGGCTCAGAGAGAATGAGAGAAGCCAAATTCATTGTACAGCTTCCAAAGGCAGCCTGACGATGGCTACAACAGTGAGAACAAATGATGCAACTGTAGGAAGTCTTTCCCTTTTCTTGGGGAACTTAGCCAGAGTGGCCTCAGACTCTAGGACATTCCAGCAACTCAGCTGGAAGACACTTCTTTCCAGGGCTCTCAAATCATTATATTGCCATGTGACAACATATGGTTCATACAACTTAGATGTAGTATTCTAGCTGTCAACTCATCACTTGATTTTTTTTTTATTCTTCAAGGGTGTGTATTTTAATAACTGCATAGTATTCCATTGCTTGTGTATACAATAATGTATCAAATAAATGCCCAATTGTTAGACTTTTTGTTGTTTATAATGTTATGGCAGTTTAAATACTACTCAGAAGAACAGTCTCACACACAAATCTTTTCCCACATCTGTGATTATTTCCATAAGATAGATTCCTTGATGTAGAATTGCAGACACAGAGTAGGGCTATTTAAAAATCATGTTATCATGCTCCCTTGTGATAAGGGCACATCTATTAATGAGTTTCCTGTTAGGGATCATTCTCACTCTACTTTTGTCTATTCTGTAAGTTTATATTCCCCTAGAAATCCATGTACATATGCACAGAAAGCTCCTTCTATACTGCTGTGTCATTTCAAAAACTACTACGCATCTGCCTACATTTCTGTCATGATTTAACTGGGAAATCAATACCAGAGAATAAAAATTTCTAATTTTGTAATCAAAACTAGAAATAAGCAAAACTAGTAAGACAGGTTTTATCAAATTAGCAAATTTGTATAGAAATTAAGCATTAATCAGTTGCAGTCCTGAAATTGAAAGTGAATTTGGCACAAATATAGGTTCGACTTAGAGAGGAAACACAATGTTAATCTGTTCTGCTAATTTTAAGAATAGTGTATGTCTGATCATTCAATTTTTTATTCCTTCAACAAATACTTACAAAATTCCATCACATGCCAGGTACTATGCTTTCATCATTTAATTTTTATTTCAACTATTGAGCTGCTACACTGAGCAAGAAGATGTGCAAGACACCTAAACATGCTTTGTTGTATATGAATTATCAGCAGTAGTTCTCAGAATGGGCTGGTAACAAGAGGTCTGGGGTCAGGTGAGCAGAACTGCAACCAATAAAGAATGGAATTTGAATTATAATTCTTCCATATATTATGAAAAAAACCTTGGGAAATTAATTTGGAAAATGTGTTTAACTGAAGTATCATTTTGTTCAACTACAAAATGGGAGTTATAATGCTTACCTCACATAGTTATATACAGAATTAACTGGGATAGTATAAATAATGGGCTCCAGGCTTTTTTTTTTTTTAATTTAGAGGCTCCTTAAAGTTAAAGCTGCAGGATAGGGGTGGGAAGGGGGAAGAGGGAATTGTGGTAAACTGGAGAATCTTTTAAATTGCCTTTTAAAGGACTATTTCACTTTGGCCATTTGCTGCTGTATAGGAACACAGTCCCAAAGATGTTTTTTATTTTTTAAGACATCAGAAAGTTCACACTATAGTTTTTTAAACATTGGCATGCAATCTAGATTGTTTTTTTAAGTGTGCACCAAATAAAACATGTGCCAGCTAACATCTATAAGCCACTGGTTTGCCATCTATGTCTTAATGGTTCAGAGGGAAAGGAGAAGCTGCCAAAAATGGTAACCTTGCTAAACACTCGATCAACTTCATGCAAGCAGAAGGTAAAGCTTTGTATGGTTTTTCCATTTGAGTCTTAGTTTTTCCTGTGCTGAGAAAGTGATAATAGACAAGATAGGGAGGACAAAGATACAGCCATTAAGAGACTGCTAGAAACAGAAAGCAAAGACCTTGAATAGTGTTTAGACCTCTGGGTTCAGAGCATATCCTTTAAAGTAAGACAACACTACTGAAACATTTTGATAGATCTAACTTGGTGGTGCCAAGAATTCCAATCTCAGGAGTAATCGGGAGCCAACCATTTAGGTTACAGTCTAAAGTCAACAGCTTGTATTTCACCAACAACTGATAATGTCAGCAAAGCAAGTGCGAAATGTTACATTAAGAAGACAAAGTCAACTTGGAAATTATCCCGTTCTCGGAGCAAAATAGAAACCAAACATGTATTCTCCTTGAAAATATCTGGTCACAAATCTGGCAGCCAAGAAATAGGGGTGATGGTTTGTCCTTCAGGCCCCAGCAGTATGTATTACTAATTTTTATTCAACTATAATTCCTTGCCCTCCCCCTTCATTTGGCAGGTTGCCCACCTGAGGTTCTACTCTTACTACTAAGTGAGCCCTAATTCTTTTCTCAAGTCAAATAATATGCATGGCTTAATCAATGAGGACTTCTGTCATATCATTTCCTATTAGATTGTTAAATTATTTGGGCTATTTTAAAAAACCCCTCAAATCTCCCATATCTACCTCTGTCTTTGTTCTCTAGAGTAGTAAAACTCAGGCTTAAATTCATTTCAAAACTTGACATTAATATCCAGAAAAAGCAAAAATAAAGTCAGGATATAAAATAATATCTGCTCTTTTTTATGCAAAACCAAGTTTTCTAATTTCCAAATACTATGGCTATGGAGAAAACTATTTTAATAAGTGTTAGACTGATTGACTTTGAAGGTAGTACACCCCTACTCCAAAAATGTCGTATCTTTTCAAAATGAATTACTTTAATTTCATTTGTATTTTCAAATGAATTTCATCATATACCCAAGAACATATGTAAGGTTTAAAGGATAATAAAAATGCATAGATGCTCAAGGATTAATACACTATCAATGTTTTGGATGCCCTTGTGCCCCCTATCCAATTCCATTCACCAATCTTCCCCTAAGATGTAATCACTATCATTGCAGTAACTTTTGGGAGTCTTTTAATTCCAAATGTTCTTTTCCCCCTTTATAAATTTTTTCTTCTTTTTAAAATTGAGGTATAATTTATGTATAGCAAAATTCATCCTTTTTAGTGTACAGTTTTATGAATTTTGACAAATGCATACAGTCATGTAATCATCACAATAATCGAGATATGGAACCGTAACATAACCCCCCAAAAATAAAACCTCTCCTCTCATACACAGTCTTTGGCAACCACTAATCTCTTATCTGTTCATATAAAGTTGCTTTTTACAGAATGTCATATAAATGGAATTGTACAGAATGTAGCCTTTTGGCTCTGGCTTCTTTGACCTAGCATAACGCATAGGAGATTCTTTCATGCTATTATGTGTATCAGTAATTCATTCATTTTTATTGCTGAATGGTATTATATGTCAAGGATGTATCACAGTTATTTATCCATTCATACATTTAAACAAATTTTTCATGATTATGAATAAAACTTCTAGCAACATTTGTACACAGGTTTTTGTATGAAGATAAGTTATCATTTCATAAGTATTATAAGTGGAATTGCTCAGTCATAGGGTAAATATGTGTTTAATGCTATAAGAAACTGCCAACTGTTTTCCAAACTATTGTACCATTTTCCATTCCCATCAAGAACGTATGTGAGTTCTAGCTGCTATGCATCCTTATCAGCACTTGGTATTGTCATTTAAAAAAAAATTTCAGCCATTCTAATTAGGGGTGTAGTGGCATTTCATTGTGGTTTTAATTTGCATTTTCCTAATGATTAATGAGGTTGAGTATTTTTTCATATGTTCATTAGCCACCCATATATCATCTTTTGTGAAGTGTTATTCAAATCTTTAACCATTTCTCTTCTGTTTTTTTTTGAAAATCTGTCAATGGAAACAAGTCCTTTATCATATATGTGTTTTGCAAATACTTCCCCCCAGTCTCTAGCTTGTTTTGTTTTTTTTTTAAATTCATTTTATTGAGATATATTCACATTACCATGCAGTCATACAAAACAGGGCGTACATTCAATTGTTCACAGTACCATTACATAGTTGTGCATTCATCACCAAAATCAATCCCTGACACCTTCATTACCACACACAAAAAATAACAAGAATAATAATTAATCTAGCTTGTTGTTTTTTTTTTTTTATTTTTTAATCATCATTTTATTGAGATATATTCACATACCACGCAGTCATACAAAACAAATTGTACTTTCGATTGTTTACAGTACCATTACATAGTTGTACATTCATCACCTAAATCAATCCCTGACACCTTCATTAGCACACACACAAAAATAACAAGAATAATAATTAGAGTGAAAAAGAGCAATTGAAGTAAAAAAGAACACTAGGTACCTTTGTCTGTTTGTTTGCTTCCCCTACTTTTCTACACATCGATCCATAAACTAGACAAAGTGGAGTTTGGTCCTTATGGCATTCCCAATCCCACTGTCACCCCTCATAAGCTACATTTTTATACAACTGTCTTCGAGATTCATGGGTTCTGGGTTGTAGTTTAATAGTTTCAGGTATCCACCACCAGCTACCCCAATTCTTTAGAACCTAAAAAAGGTTGTCTAAAGTGTGCGTAAGAGTGCCCACCAGAGTGATCTCTCGGCTCCTTTTGGAATCTCTCTGCCACTGAAGCTTATTTCATTTCCTTTCACATCCCCCTTTTGGTCAAGAAGATGTTCTCCATCCCACGATGCCGGGTCTACA
Source organism: Choloepus didactylus (assembly GCF_015220235.1). Classification (NCBI taxonomy): domain Eukaryota; kingdom Metazoa; phylum Chordata; class Mammalia; order Pilosa; family Megalonychidae; genus Choloepus; species Choloepus didactylus. The sequence goes on from NC_051323.1 coordinate 29,835,530, forward strand.
TTCCTCCCCGGGAGTCATATTCCACGTTGCCAGGGAGATTCACTTCCCTGGGTGTCTGATCCCACGTAGGGGGGAGGGCAGTGATTTCACCTTTCAAGTTGGCTTAGCCAGAGAGAGAGGGCCACATCTGAGCAACAAAGAGGCATTCAGGAGGAGACTCTTAGGCACAAATACAGGGAGGCCTAGCCTCTCCTTTGCAGCAACCGTCTTCCCAAGGGTAAAACCTGTGGTAGAGGGCTCAACCCATCAAACCACCAGTCCCCTATGTCTGTGGTCATGTTAGCAACCATGGAGGTGGGGTAGGCGAATACCCCTGCATTCTCCACAGGCTCCTCAAGGGGGCACTACATCGTTTTTTTTTTTTTTTTTTTTTTTTTCCTTGTTTGTCTTTTTTCTTTTTTTTTTTTTTAACTTTCCCTTCTTTTTTCAAATCAACTGTATGAAAAAAAAAGTTAAAAAGAAAACAAACATACAATAAAAGAACATTTCAAAGAGACCATAGCAAGGGAGTAAGAAAAAGACAACTAACCTAAGATAACTGCTTAACTTCCAACATGTTCCTACTTTACCCCAAGAAAGTTACATACTATAGCAACATTTCAGTGAACTTGTTCCTACTACATCCATCAGAAATTAACAGACCATAGTCATTTCTGGGCATCCCCAGAACGTTAAATAGCTTATCTGTTCTTCTTGGATTATTGTTCCCCCTTCCTTAATTGCTCTCTAATGCTAGTTCCCCTACATTCTACATTATAAACCATTTGTTTTACATTTTTCAAAGTTCACATTAGTGGTAGCATATAATATTTCTCTTTTTGTGCCTGGCTTATTTCGCTCAGCATTATGTCTTCAAGGTTCATCCATGTTGTCATATGTTTCACCAGATCGTTCCTTCTTACTGCCGCGTAGTATTCCATCGTGTGTATATACCACATTTTATTTATCCACTCATCTGTTGATGGACATTTGGGTTGTTTCCATCTCTTGGCAATTGTGAATAATGCTGCTATGAACATTGGCGTGCAGATATCTGTTCGTGTCACTGCTTTCCGATCTTCCGGGTATATCCCGAGAAGTGCAATCGCTGGATCGAATGGTAGCTCTATCTCTAGTTTTCTACGGAACTGCCAGACTGACTTCCAGAGTGGCTGAACCATTATACAGTCCCACCAACAATGAATAAGAGTTCCAATTTCTCCACATCCCCTCCAGCATTTGTAGTTTCCTGTTTGTTTAATGGCAGCCATTCTAACCGGTGTTAGATGGTATCTCATTGTGGTCTTAATTTGCATCTCTCTAATAGCTAGTGAAGCTGAACATTTTTTCATGTGTTTCTTGGCCATTTGTATTTCCTCTTCAGAGAACTGTCTTTTCATATCTTTTGCCCATTTTATAATTGGGCTGTCTGTACTATTGTCATTGAGTTGTAGGATTTCTTTGTATATGCAAGATATCAGTCTTTTGTCAGATACATGGTTTCCAAAAATTTTTTCCCATTGAGTTGGCTGCCTCTTTACCTTTTTGAGAAATTCCTTTGAGGTGCAGAAACTTCTAAGCTTGAGGAGTTCCCATTTATCTATTTTCTCTTTTGTTGCTTGTGCTTTGGGTGTAAAGTCTAGGAAGTGGCCTCCTAATACAAGGTCTTGAAGATGTTTTCCTACATTATCTTCTAGGAGTTTAATGGTACTTTCTTTTATATTGAGATCTTTGGTCCATTTTGAGTTAATTTTTGTGTAGGGGGTGAGGTAGGGGTCCTCTTTCATTCTTTTGGATATGGATATCCAACTCTCCCAGCCCCATTTGTTGAAAAGACCATTATGGCTCAGTTCGGTGACTTTGGGGGCCTTATCAAAGATCAGTCGGCCATAGATCTGAGGGTCTATCTCTGAATTCTCAATTCGATTCCATTGATCTATATGTCTATCTTTGTGCCAGTACCATGCTGTTTTGGCAACTGTGGCTTTATAATAAGCTTCAAGTCAGGGAGTGTAAGTCCTCCCACTTCGTTTTTCTTTTTTAAAGTGTCTTTAGCAATTCGAGGCATCTTCCCTTTCCAAATAAATTTGATAACTAGCTTTTCCAAGTCTGCAAAGTAGGTTGTTGGAATTTTGATTGGGATTGCATTGAATCTGTAGATGAGTTTGGGTAGAATTGACATCTTAATGACATTTAGCCTTCCTATCCATGAACATGGAATATTTCTCCATCTTTTAAGGTCCCCTTCTATTTCTTTTAGTAGAGTTATGTAGTTTTCTTTGTATAGGTCTTTTACATCTTTGGTTAAGTTTATTCCTAGGTACTTGATTTTTTTAGTTGCTATTGAAAATGGTATCTTTTTCTTGAGTGTCTCTTCAGTTTGTTCATTTCTAGCATATAGAAACATTACTGACTTATGTGCATTAATCTTGTATCCCGCTACTTTGCTAAATTTGTTTATTAGCTCTAGTAGGTGTATCGTTGATTTCTCAGGGTTTTCTAGATATAAGATCATATCATCTGCAAACAATGACAGTTTTACTTCTTCTTTTCCAATTTGGATGCCTTTTATTTCTTTGTCTTGCCGGATTGCCCTGGCTAGCACTTCCAGCACAATGTTGAATAACAGTGGTGACAGCGGGCATCCTTGTCTTGTTCCTGATCTTAGAGGGAAGGCTTTCAGTCTCTCACCATTGAGTACTATGCTGGCTGTGGGTTTTTCATATATGCTCTTTATCATGTTGAGGAAGTTTCCTTCAATTCCTACCTTTTGAAGTGTTTTTATCAAAAACGGATGTTGGATTTTGTCAAATGCTTTTTCAGCATCTATTGAGATGATCAATTGATTTTTCCCTTTCGAGTTTTTAATGTGTTGTAATACATTGATTGTTTTTCTTATGTTGAACCATCCTTGCATGCCTGGAATGAACCCCACTTGGTCATGGTGTATGATTTTTTTAATGTGTCTTTGGATTCGATTTGCAAGTATTTTGTTGAGGATTTTTGCATCTATATTCATTAGGGAGATTGGCCGGTAGTTTTCCTTTTTTGTAGCATCTTTGCCTGGTTTTGGTATTAGGTTGATGTTAGCTTCATAAAATGAGTTAGGTAGTGTTCCATTTTTTTCAATGTTTTGAAAGAGTTTGAGTAAGATTGGTGTCAGTTCTTTCTGGAAAGTTTGGTAGAATTCCCCTGTGAAGCCATCTGGCCCTGGGCATTTATTTGTGGGAAGATTTTTGATGACTGATTGGATCTCTTTGCTTGTGATGGGTTGGTTGAGGTCTTCTATTTCTTCTCTGGTCAGTCTAGGTTGTTCATATGTTTCCAGGAAATTGTCCATTTCTTCTACATTGTCCAGTTTGTTGCCATACAGTTGTTCATAATATCCTCTTATAATTTTTTTAATTTCTTCAGGATCTGCCGTTATGTCACTTTTTCATTCATTATTTTGTTTATATGGGTCTTCTCTCTTTTTGATTTTGTCAGTCTAGCTAGGGGCTTGTCAATCTTGTTGATCTTCTCAAAGAACCAACTTTTGGTGATATTTATCCTTTCTATTGTTTTTTTGTTCTCTATGTCATTTATTTCTGCTTTAATCCTTGTTATTTCTTTTCTTCTACTTGGTTTAGGATTGGTTTGCTGTTCATTTTCTAGCTTCTTCAGTTGATCCATTAGTTCTTTGATTTTGGCTCTTTCTTCCTTTTTAATATATGCGTTTAGTGCTATAAATTTCCCCCTTAGCACTGCTTTTGCTGCATCCCATAGGTTTTGGTATGTTGTGTTCTCATTTTCATTCGTCTCTATATATTTAGCAATTTCTCTTGCTATTTCTTCTTTAACCCACTGATTGTTTAGGAGTGTGTTGTTTAACCTCCAGGTATTTGTGAATTTTCTAAGTCTCTGATGGTTATTGACTTCTAATTGTATTCCATTGTGGTCAGAGAATGTGCTTTGAATAATTTCAATCTTTTTAAATTTATTGAGGCTTGTTTTATGTCCCAGCATATGATCTATTCTGGAGAAAGTTCCGTGAGCACTAGAAAAGTATGTGTATCCTGTTGATTTGGGATGTAATGTCCTGTAGATGTCTGTTAAATCTAATTCATTTATCAGATTGTTTAGGTTTTCAATTTCCTTATTGGTCTTCTGTCTGGTTGATCTATCTATAGGAGAGAGTGATGTGTTGAAGTCTCCCACAATTATTGTGGAAACATCAATTGCTTCCTTTAGTTTTGCCAATGTTTCTCTCATGTATTTTGTGGCACCTTGATTGGGTGCATAGACATTTACGATTGTTATTTCTTCTTGCTGAATTGCCCCTTTTATTAGTATGTAGTGGCCTTCTTTGTCTCTCAAAACATCCCTGCATTTGAAGTCTATTTTATCTGAGATTAATATTGCTACACCTGCTTTCTTTTGGCTGTAGCTTGCATGAAATATTTTTTTCCATCCTTTCACTTTCAGTTTCTTTGTGTCCCTGTGTCTAAGATGAGTCTCTTGTATGCAACATATTGATGGTTCATTTTTTTTGATCCATTCTGCGAATCTATATCTTTTAATTGGGGAGTTTAATCCATTTACATTCAACGTTAAAACCGTGAAGGCATTTCTTGAATCGGCCATCTTATCCTTTGGATTATGTTTGCCATATTTTTCCCTCTCTCTATTAATATCCTTTATTGTACCCATACCGAATCTCTTTAGTACTGAACCTTTCTCCAAGTCTCTCTGTCCTGTCTTTGTTTCTCTGTCTGTAGGGCTCCCGTTAGTATCTACAGTAGGGCAGGTCTCTTGTTAGGAAATTCTCTCAGCATTTCTTTGTCTGTGAAAAATTTAAGCTCTCCCTCAAATTTGAAGGAGAGCTTTGCTGGATAAAGTATTCTTGGCTGGAAATTCCTCTCACTCAGAATTTTAAATATATCGTGCCACTGCCTTCTCGCCTCCATGGTGGCTGCTGAGTAGTCACTACTTAGTCTTATGCTGTTTCCTTTGTATGTGGTGAATTGCTTTTCTCTTGCTGCTTTCAGAACTTGCTCCTTCTCTTCTATGTTTGACAGTGTGATCAGTATATGTCTCGGAGTGGGTTTTTTTGGATTTATTCTATTTGGGGTTCGCTGAGCATTTATGATTTGTGTATTTATGTTGTTTAGAAGATTTGGGAAGTTTTCCCCAACAATTTCTTTGAATACTCTTCCTAGACCTTTACCCTTTTCTTCCCCTTCTGGGACACCAATGAGTCTTATATTCGGACGTTTCATATTATCTATCATATCCCTGAGGTCCATTTCGAGTTTTTCAATTTTTTTCCCCATTCTTTCTTTTATGTTTTCATTTTCCATTCTGTCATCTTCCAGGTCACTGATTCGTTGTTCAACTTCCTCTAGTCTTGTACTATGAGTGTCCAGAATCTTTTTAATTTGGTCAACAGTTTCTTTAATTTCCATAAGATCATCCATTTTTTTATTTAGTCTTGCAATGTCTTCTTTATGCTCTTCTAGGGTCTTCTTGATTTCCTTCATATCCCGTACTAGGGTCTCATTGTTCATCTTTAGTTCTTTGAGTAGCTGCTCTAGGTGTGTCTCTTCTGGTCTTTTGATTTGGGTGCTTGGGCTTGGGTTATCCATATCGTCTGGTTTTTTCATATGCTTTATAATTTTCTGTTGTTTTTGGCCTCGTGGCATTTGCTGACCTTGATAGGGTTCTTTTAGGGTTTGTAGACCAGTTGAAGTCCTTATCTCTAATTTATCAGATCTACAGCTTCGTGGAGTACACTTTCTCTAACTAACCAGCAGGTGGCGTCCACGAGCCACCTGTTCTCCACAAGCCAGATCTCCCCTGCTTAGCCTTTTTGGTGAGTGGGGGAGTGAGTCTTGTGGGGCCCAATTGGTGTCCCAAGCTTGCGTGTGTAGTTGGTGTTGCCTGCCCTGTATGTGGGGCGTGTTTCTGGGCAGTCGGGGAGGGGGGGTGGCCCTAACAATCAAATCTCCCTGATGATCCTAGAGTTTTAAAGCTACTGCAATAGTCTAATCCTTCAGTTCAGTCCTGCCACAGTTTGTCTCTGCCACTGACCCACAAGTCTTTGGTATTGGCGTATGGCTCCTGAGACTTGCAAGTGGGCCCCTCTTCCAGGCTGTGCACCCCGGGTCCTCTGTTGAGGGATGACTGTGCTATGTCGCAGGTGAGTGCCGTCCCCCCAGGGCAGTTCTGGGCTGCTGGGCTGTGTTGGGAGGCTCCCAGTCTGCTCAAATGATGGCTGAATGGGGCTCTGTTAATTCACACTGCTCCCCCTTCCCAGCTCTGGGACATTCAGCTGAGGTTGCAGGGAAGGCTAATGTCCACGCCCAGTTTTGTGGTGTGTGCCTGTTATTTGAAGCACTTCCGTCACACTGGGTTGTCTGGGGCAGCTCTGGGCTATGGGGCTGGCGATGGGCAGGAGTGTTTCCTGTCCACCAGGATGGTGGCTGTGAGCGGACACCCCCCTTTTCTTGGGAAGTTGTGTTGTTTAGTGAATTTTCTCAGCCACTGGATTATTGCCTTTTGTCTCAGAGCTCTCTTAGTTCTGCTCTTGACTTGACGTGCCCAAATTTCAATTCTTTGAAGCTTTCTGTATTGAGCTTCTTAGAGTAATTGTTTTAGAAAAAGCAAAAAGGATTTAAAAAAAAAAAAAAAAAAAAAAAAAAACGGCCCTCCTCAGAGATCTAATGGGTTATTGAAATGCTAATAGACAAAGCATCCAGGGCCATTAAGGAAAGGTGCCCAGGGCAGAGAGATCAGCCTTGCTTCGGGATTTGCATATGCGCCTCAAGGCCTGATCTCCGCCCTTCCCCTTTCTGTGTTCACCAGAACTCCAAAAATCCTCTGCTTTTATTTTGGAGTTTTTCGTGTTGTTTTTTTTCTATGCCTGTCTCCTCTCTGCTGGGCTGGCTGCTCTCAGAGTCTCTGGTGTCTGGCCTCAGTCTATCTATGGTTGGAGTTTGAATCAGTAGAATGAGTTTCCGGTAAGAGCAGCCACTGCAATTCTCCCTTCTCCTTCCTGGAGCTGACAGCCCCTCCTCCCCCGGGACTGAGCCTGGCAGGGAGGGGCGCGGGTCCCCTGGCCGCAAAAACTTACAGATTTCGCTGATCTCAGCAGTTCCACGTTTTCATGAGTGTTGTATGAAGTATGCCCAAAGACAGATTGTTCTGTGGTGTCCAGTCCACGCAGTTCCTGGCTTTTTACCTACTTTCCTGGAGGAGTAACTAAAACATACAGCTCACCAGTCTGCCATCTTGCCCCGCCTCCTCTAGCTTGTTTTTTAAGTCCCTTAATAGTATCTTTCACTGAGCAGAAGGTTTTAATTTTGATGAAGTCCAATTTACCATTTTTTTTCTTTAATGGATTGTGTTTTTGGTGTTAGACCTAAGAATTCTTTGCCTAACCTAAAATCACAAAAATGTTCTTCTATGTTTTCTTCTTTTGTTCTGCAAAAGCAACTGTTAAGAAAATGAAAAGACAAGCCAGAAACTGGGAGAAAGTATTTAGGGGAGGTTTTATAGTTTTATAACCCATTTTGAGTTAATTTTTGTATATGGGTACAAGGTATGCTATAGAGTTTTTTTCCACACAGAGGTATCTAATTGACCCAACCCCACTTCTTAAAAACAACAAAAACAAAAACAAAACAAAACAAAACAAAACGGCTGTTTCTCCATTGAATTGCCTTTGTACCATTGTTAAAAATCAATTGACCCTATATGTGTGGGCCTATTTCTGGACTCTCTATTCCATTCCATTGACCTACAATCCATTGATCTATGTGCTTATTGGGACCAAAACCTAATGATTTTGATTTGGTGGCTATATTGGGAGCAGTTTGTTTCTTCATTAACTGGAATTTGAGAGTAAAATCAGCATCCTATAAATAGGACATGGGACTAAAACTCAATAGAAATCAATTTTAGTACAAGTTTTATCAGTAATGACCTGGTCATATACCTCCATGTGTCTTGGGGACAGGATTGTTGAGAAACAAATGAGAAAACAGGTAAGAAATATGTACTGAATTGATTGCACAAATAGAATATTTATTCTGATTTTGCAGTTTGGATACTAATTTTAAATACTCATGAAGACCAGTTTGCATTCTCTTTTTCACACTGAATGTTGAAACTTGAACCTGGGACTTTAGCAATAACAAATAGCCCATCAAATCTGTATAGCTTTGGTCTTGATTTGCATCCCTGATCAGTCATTATGGGAGTGAAGCAGCTGTAGTCAAAATTTCCCCTCATTTTCTCCTGGGAGTTTAGGTATTTTCATATTCACTTTCATGCAGATACTTTGCCCTCTCCTCCTGCCTCTACCTAAAGTGTAGGTATTTAAACCACAAACATTATCTCAAGAGTTACAGCATGGTAGGAAAAAAAAAAATGGGGGTGGGGGTGGGATTGTATTGGCCATTTCAGGCAATAAGTGTGAAATTAGAAATAAATAAATGAAGAACCCAATTGTCAGCTCTCCAACTTTACCTTCTGGGAGAAATGAGGACAAGTACCCTTAGTCAATTCAAATTAAGCCTGAGTAATGTCAGTTTCCCTGCCTAACATCTACCAAATTAACTGGGAAATGCCACTGTTCATGCTGCTGTACTTCTAGATTGGTTAATGGAAAGACCCATCTACCACAGCTCTCCCCTGGGTATGTCACACACTCCTTCCTTGGTTACTAGCTACTTCTTATGCATATTTTTCTCCTTTTCTCTTTACTTTATTTTCATAATTTACCTAATTCTAATTTAAAAATCAAACTGCTTAACAGACTTCAAATAATCTCAAAGAACTTCTGGTTAAATGGTTCCTCTTTTTCTGAATTACATAGAAACACTGACTCTAATTTTGCCTTGAGGTACAATCTATTAACTTTCACCCAGAGGACTTTTATCAAAAACAAATTAAATATTATAATAAACAAAAAAACCATTATCTGAAAAATGTTATTCCTTAAAGAGCATTTGAAAGAGGATAACAATTAAATTGCAAGCCCCTTTAAAGTAAGTGCATACAAAATGCTGTAACTGTACCTTTCTGGGTCATGGTGACCCAGAGTTATATAGTTTGGAGTCATATACAATAAGGCTGGTAGTGTTCCTTTGAATTACATGTTTGCATCCATCCAGGGCAGATTAACTTTAATAATACTATCTGAATTAATGTAGCTGGAGACTTTAATTTCTGATAACATAGTGGACAAAATAGCCTAAAAAGTGTCCCCTAAGAGACATTAGAAAGAAACACTGGTTAGATAAAGCACACATCCTTTTAAATGAATAGCTAAGCTCACAAAAACACAAAACAAAACAGGAGGGCCAAAAACAAAGAGGGAGCTGAAAATCAGTGGGTTTTACTGGTTACACAAGGACATAAGACAATAGGCCCACACAAGGCAGGGAGGAAACAGAGACTCTTGCATAAAACTGCAACCTTCAGAGTACTTTCCCATCAGCAAAGGAATAAACAAGTCAGAATCTGCTTCCCATAAAAGGAAAATATGAGATACCTATCCCAACTTAGAAAACACAGGAAGAAAAAAAGCCACCATAAATGAGAGTTAGTAGAAACAAATAGCAGAATTTAGACCTTCAAGAACGTCACAAAATGGAATCATCAAAATGAAGAACAATGTATTATTTTTAAATGACCAGAAAGATTTTAAAAAGAGCCAAACAAAATTTCTAGAAATGAAAATCTAATCAGTAGCTGCTCTAATCTCAAAGAAAAATGCTAAAAATGCTCAGATTAATAGCGCCTATACAAAAGAAATTCTTGTTAATTTGTGTATAAAAAATTCTAGCAATCAGGCAGGCCAAATCCTTTCCCCAAAAGCAAAATGTCACATATGCTTTTTTTTTTTTTTAATCATCATTTTATTGAGATATATTCACATACCACTCAGTCATACAAAACAAATTGTACTTTCGATTGTTTACAGTACCATTACATAGTTGTACATTCATCACCTAAATCAATCCCTGACACCTTCATTAGCACACACACAAAAATAACAAGAATAATAATTAGAGTGAAAAAGAGCAATTGAAGTAAAAAAGAACACTGGGTACCTTTGTCTGTTTGTTTCCTTCCCCTACTTTTCTACACATCCATCCATAAACTAGACAAAGTGGAGTTTGGTCCTTATGGCTTTCCCAATCCTATTGTCACCCCTCATAAGCTACATTTTTATACAACTGTCTTCGAGATTCATGGGTTCTGGGTTGTAGTTTGATAGTTTCAGGTATCCACCACCAGCTACCCCAATTCTTTAGAACCTAAAAAGGGTTGTCTAAAGTGTGCGTAAGAGTGCCCACCAGAGTGATCTCTCGGCTCGTTTTGGAATCTCTCTGCCACTGAAGCTTATTTCATTTCCTTTCACATCCCCCTTTTGGTCAAGAAGATGTTCTCCGTCCCACGATGCCGGGTCTACATTCCTCCCCGGGAGTCATATTCCACGTTGCCAGGGAGATTCACTCCCCTGGGTGTCTGATCCCACGTAGGGGGGAGGGCCGTGATTTCACCTTTCAAGTTGGCTTAGCCAGAGAGAGAGGGCCACATCTGAGCAACAAAGAGGCATTCAGGAGGAGACTCTTAGGCACAAAGTCACATATGCTTTTAAGTATATAGTTCTGGGCTCAGGAACTTAATTATTTGACTTTTCTGTAATAAAAGCTCTCTTGTTCATTCATTCATCATTTAAGAAATATTTAATAAGCACCTCCTTCCTCTGTGCTAGGTAATAGATGACCAAGGAATGTGCCAAGAGAAATTGTGGAGACTTTGATTACAAGGTTTAGTAAAGAATATGTGACTGGCAATCAGAATACTTATGCCACTAATAAGCTCTGTCTCAATTTCTCTTCTGTTAAATGCTTGTTTTAATAAATTCATAGAGAGATTGTAAGAATAACACAAAAACAGATGTGAATTGCTTTGAAAAAATTAAAAGTGCTACACAAATACAAGATATTGGTTAAATGATGTTTAAAAAGGGAAGAAAAGAATCCACTTATTCAGTAGAAAGTAGGCTGTTTTGTCCTGTATATGTTGACACATCTAATATTATATTTTAAAAGAAAACCTTTAAGGACAGCAATGGAAGATAATTTTCTTACATTATATCTTACATCTCTCTTTTTTTTTTTTTTTTTAATTTGAGCAAAAGTATTGACTGCCATTGTTCCACACTATTTTTTCAAGAGTGTTAGTTTAGTGAATAGCTTTGGAAGATAGAGACAGCATCTTTTTCTGGAATAGAGGGCAGGCTTTTGTTCACTACTCAGTATAATTCAGTCTCTCTCCAGGGCAAAAGCCAGGCTAACTGCCTATCTATCCTATGGATTCCTCTCCTGCATGTTGAGGTGTCACCTGGACCCCTCTTGCATAACTCTGAGAGAACTGGGGTTTGGGCAAGTGGCACAAATGCTAACACTTTGGCTACTGCAATTACCGCAAGTGTAAAGTCCTTTGTCTCTAACCCAGGAATCTTGTGTCTTCTGACAGTGTCCACAAAGCTGTGGCAGATTAACTTGTTAGCTTACAAGGATACAAACACTTCATAGTTGTTGAGAGACAAGAACCACAGCAATTCATCTTAACTCAATTCTTTAATTAGTATAGCACTCTGAGCAAATAGGGACAAATTGTTTTGAGGTCACTATGTCTGTAACAACCCAAAGTTGTCATCACAGCAAACAATTTATTCAAATGTACGTATTCCTTGTTCCAAGATGGTCTTCAGTGACCCTCCAACTCAATATTAGGACCTATCAGGGCTCCTCTGCAAGGGAAATCCCACAAGAAAAAGCAAAAGCAAAATGTAAGGTACCAAATAAATGTGAAATTCATGAGGTTCTAAAACATTTTAGTATATGTAGATTTTTTTCCTCATAAATACATACCACCAGACACAAAATCTAGAGGAGATCTGTACAAATGCAGGCTTGCTGTTGGAAAAATAATCTCAATTGGAGTAAGTTTATTATCCAGGGATGGTCCAGGTGTGATATGATTAATGGTCTCATCCTTATTCAACAACAGCTGTTTAAACAACTGTGCTCTTGTTTGTTGCTCTATTTCTTGTAAATTGGATATAGTTGGTGGGCAATGCATTATTTTTACCACTAGGTGATGATGAGATGATAAGTAGCAGATATATAATTATCAGTTCTCCACCAGGACAATGTTTGGAGACCTTAATGAGTCTGATAAATTCATAGGTTCCTTTGGACCAAAAATATTTTACAATAAGCTACAATACTTCTTCTGTTGACCTTTAATGAGAATCAAGTAATTTAAGTCTAAAAGCTGAGTTAAATACATAAAGATTAATTTTATTAATATTAATATGGTGTTTAAATGTGCATAAGCACATATTGTTAAATTTAAACTGTAAACACCGAGCATAGTGCTCTATTTTCTTCTTTCAGGGAGTAGCCCCCAATTCCCATTGTAAAACACTAGGTTTTAGTTTTCATTGTGCTATGTTTTTTCTAGTCTCACAACTCAAAAGGATATTTCAAATACTAACACTATTTGCAACCAACGTTAAATGTACTTCCCATACGACTGGAAGGTATAGGCAAAGTCCTATGAAGGTACTGATAAACCTTAAAATATAAATGAACAGGGACATTTTTTCTCAAGTTTTTGAAGGAAAAAAGTCAAATGAACCTCAGAATCACAGAATACCCAGTTAATATAAGATCTGGAACTATAGTTTAGGGGTCTTGACATCTCAATCTCGACTCTTTCCCCCTATATTATATTGTCTTCCAATTTCCAATTTTTAATACTAGACATAGAATACCAATAGAATCTGTGCCCTCAGTGTTCAGAATAGCCAAAGAAAAGAACCTTAAGTCCTTGCTTGGCATCATCTTTTTGTGCTCTCTTTTCCAAAAAAACAGTTTTAGGTGGCTTTTTTTTTTTTTTTAAACTGAAGTAAACATTCTACTTCCATTTAATCTACCACCCCACATTTAAGAATTATAAACAGGACAAAAGAAAAAACAACAACAAACAAACCCCAAAACTATCTGAAAGCACTGAGCAACCAAAAGCAGACAGAAATTGCTGGGGGGGGGGGGGGGTCAACACCTAAACATGACACTGACTGGGTGAGCATGTCCCCTTGTCCTTTAAAAATATTTAAACTGCTCTTTCCCTGAGGGCAGGCCCTAGTCAATTTGAAGTCTTACTAGTTTATGGAACAAAAAGGACAGCACTAGAGGGTATAATATCAGTCAGAAATTGGCAAAAAATCTTTAAAAGGAGACAGCCAAAGAAACCCCACACTCTGCATGTAAATTCTACTGCAGTTTCTGACAAGTAAATTTTGCATTCGTGGAGCAGAGTCCAAGAATCCCAGATGATGCTAAAAATTCTGGACAGAAGTTTCATCTGCTACTCACAACAGAGGAGGAAAAGTTTGGTGTTGGATTCAGCCAGTTAACTGCCTACTTAACTGAGCAAAATAAATCAACATTTCTCAGGAGATCATAACAGAATCCATAGTATCTACAACACATCATTCATTGTTTTCAGTATACAACCCAAAATTATCAGACACATAAAGAAACAAAAAATGTGACATTCAAGAGAGACAGTAGATATAGCCCAAACTTGAAATGACCCAGATGTTGGTATTAGATGATAAAGCTATTATTATAACTATGCTTAAAGATGTAAAGTAAAAGATGCTTGAAAAAAACATATATGCAATCTCAGCAGAGAAATAGAAACAATATAAAAGAACCAAACTGAAATTCTAAAAGTATATATATTATATAAGAAATTAAAATTTCACGAAATGGGCATGTGCCGGTTTGGATATATTAAGTCCCCCCAAAAGTCATGCTATCTAATGCAATCTTGTGGGGGCAGACTTATTAGTCTTTTGATTAGGGTGGAAACTTTTGCTTGAGTGTTTCCATGGAGATGTGACTCACCCAACTGTGGGTGATACTTTTGATTCGATTATTTCCATTGAGGTGTGACCCCACCCATTCAGGATGGGTCTTGATTAGTTCTCTGGGGTATTTAAGAGAGAAGCTAAGAGCTGACACAGACCCAGATGCTTGCTGACACTTAGAGAAGCTTGGAGATTCAGATAGAATGGCATTTGGAAAGCTAAGCTAAGAGAAACCCAGAGACATTTTGGAGAATGCCATTTTGAAACACAACCTGGGAGCAAAGGACGAGGAGACACCAGCCATATGCCTTCCCAGCTGACAGAGGTGTTCCAGACACCACTGGCCGTTCTTCAGTGAAGAGATCCTCTTGTTGATGACTTAGTTTGGACACTTTTATGGCCTCCAAACTGTAAACTGTAAACCTGTAACCTAATAAATACCCTTTATAAAAGCCAATCCATTTCTGGTATTTTGCACAACAGCAGTATTAGCAAACTGAAACAGGGCAAAACAATAGTCTGGAGATGACAGAAGAGTCAATGAATTTGAAGATAGAATAATAAACTATCCAGATTGAAGATCAGAGGGAAAAAAAGATAAAAATAAAAAATAGAAAACTACAAACTGCACTACCACCAGAACCTGAGGAACATGTGGGACAATATTAAAAGACTTAAAGATTTAACATAGGTGTAGCTAGACTCCCATATGAAAAATAGAGCAGGAAAAATGAGGCAGAAAAAATATTTGAAAACATAATGGTTGAAAGTTTCTCAAATTTAGTAAAAGACAAAAATGTATAAATTTAAGACCTACAGTGGGCCCCCAGCAGAATAAATGAAGAGAAATCCACACCTAGGCACATCATATTCCAACTGCTGAAAGCCAAAGATAAAGAGAAAACCCTGAAACCAACCAAAGAAAAGTGGCACATTACATACAGGTGAAGAATACAAATGACAACTGACTTCTCGTTGGAAAGAATGGAGGCCAGAAGACAATGAAACAATATGTTTAAAGTCCTGAAAGAAAAACCGTCAACACAATTTCAGCAAAAATATCCATCAAGGATAAAGATGAAGCAGGTTTGGGAGCAAGTTCGGCAAATTCTGGAAATCAGGGTGTTCTGTTTTCTCCCTGGAGGCTTTTTGATGCCAGGAGGTGTAGACATCTTGTTTGACAACTCTTGGAAGCATGATGCTAACCTAGCTGAAAGCAAAATAAGAGCAGAACAGATTTCAAAGTTATATTGGATCATTTTGAAAAACAATATTCCAAAGAACTTGGAGATGCCTGAAATGCAATAAGGGATATACTAACATCTCCATCATGCTGGCAATATGCTGTCCTATTTAACCAATTCAATTATCATTTTGAACTGGAAAAGGATTTGCATTTGAAGGCATACCACAGGAAGGATCTTTACCCTATTATCCTGAATCACTGAAGTGTTACCTTAGCAGAAGTCCTAACCAATTGAAAGACCCCAAATTGGAAATCTGAAAAAATACTATCTCCTAAATGCTGCCTCTCTTCTCCTTGTTCTGGCTCTGGGAGAAAGGGATGGGGAGAAGGTTTGGGATCTGTGTGCTGCTCCTAGAGGCAAATCGGTAGCTCAGTTACACCGCGCTTATCCAGGTTATCTTCAGTATAATGAATACGACAGTCTAATATCAAGGTGGCTGAGGCAGATGCTAGAATCTTTCATTACACAGTCTTTGGTAAATGTAATTAAAGTGACTGAATTGGATGGCAGAGAAATGGGAGATGCACAGCCTGAAATGTTTGACAAGGTGCTAGTTGATGCTCCATGTTCAAATAACCAAAGGTATTTGTTCTCTTCTGATTCTCAGAAGGCAGCCTGGAGGATAAGCCAAAAGGAGAAGTTACCTGTTCTACAGCTAGAACTCAAAAAAACCTACATAGGATTCTTACCACTTCTAAGCATCCAACTTTGATGATGCACATGATGTGCAGAAAAGCTAGAGCATTTCACCATGGAGCTGCACAGGAAACTTGTCCAGAATTCAGAGAAACTCAAGGAAAATCCTTTGAGAACTGGAGGAGATGAGGGCACAGTCCGACATCTACAAGTTGTGCCAGTTGATCTGTAACAAGTGTATCCTAAGAATATGTATTTTCAAGGAGTTTTGACAATGGCATATGTCTGGGTAACCTATAACCCTATCAAGATATAGAAAATTCCATCACCCTAGAAAGATTCCACATGCTCTTTCACAATCCTTTCACTCCCCTCAACAAAGTCAGCCATTGTTCTGATTTCTTTTATTTTAGCCTAGTTTTGCCTATTCTTGAACTTCATAAAAAATGGAATCAAATAGCATATTCTCTTTTTTATCTGCTTTTTTCTCTCAACATAATATTTATGGGGTTTATTCATGTGTGCATATATCAGAAGTTTGTTCCTTTTTATTGTTGAGTAGTATATCCATCATATGGGTATACCCAAATTTGCTTATCCATTCTACTAATGGACATTTTGCCTGTTTCCAGTTTTTGGCTATTATTAACAAAGCTGCTTGTAAACTTTCTTGTAAAAAGAAAAAAAAAGGAAGAAAGATGAAATGAAAATTTTTCAGATAAACAAACTTACATGATATCATCGCCAGCACACCTACAGTATAAGAAATGCTAAAGGAAATTCTTCAAACTGCTGGAATACAATTTGTCAGAAAGGTATAATCGTTAATGTAGACTTCCAGGGTAGATGGTGGAGTAGAGAGCCCCAGGACTCATGCCTTCTTCCAAAATAGCTAGTGAACAGGAAGAAACTGTCTGAAATGACTGTTTTGGGGCTCTGGAGGCCAGAACATTGTACAGCATTCAGGGACGAGCAGGTAGACGAGGCTAAGAAACTATGGTAAAGAACTGTGATCTGTCTGCCCCATGTGGCAGCTGCTGGTGACCAACCACCACTCTTAGGGTGTGCCACCTTGGGGTCAAGCTCTTGGTTAGCTGATGTGGACAGAAACGGTCATAAAAATCCTCTTCCCCAACAACAGGGCAGGGCATTGCTGAGCACTGATCATGGCTTCTGATTAGCAAATCTGGGTCACTAGGTTCTGGGTCTGAGCTACTGCTTCAAACTAACGTGGACCAGCCACAGCCATTGTTTCTACCATGCCCCCATCAAGGGAAGAGGCAGTGGAAGTTTACAGCCCCAGTGCCTCCTGAGGGCTGCGGAGAACAGTTTGCTGATGGGTGCCACCTGATGGGCAGGCTAGGAAAGCACAGCTTTGGGGAGCCATCAAAAAGGCTTTGGGCATCTTTCCTGACCCTTTCCCCAGGACTCTTTGGACCTGATCTGCGTCCCCTCCATGGGTCTCTGGCCCTGTTTGGCTGTGAAATACTGACTTGGGAAAGTATTCTATGGCATGACCCTCCCCCCAGAATTTGCTCTCCAGGCAAAAGCAGCTAGAGACAATGAAAGGAGTATAAAAATAACTACAGAAACAAAACAAACAGAACAGACCAAGACTCACGAGGAAGGAACAAAGGAAAGGAAGCTTTCTTCTGGAAGTGAAACAATTGCACAAATACAGCAACCTTAAAAATTGTACCACATATCCAGTGCAACAATCAGATGAAAAAGAGCTGAAAAAATCTGATCAGTTAAACACGAGCAATTCTAAAGGTCTATAGTAAGTTGAACCCAGCGTCAAAGAAGAGCCTTAACACAAAACCAATCAACAATAAAACCCTAGACAAGAGAGAGAAACTGACCTTCAGAGTAAACTCATGAAGATAATCAGATGCTTAGACAACAGCAAAAATTACAAGCCATATTAAGAAACAGGAAGGTGTGGCCCAGTCAAAGGAAAAAATTAAAACTTCACAGGAGATACAGAATTTGGAACACCTAATGAAAAATGTTCAAACAAACCTCCTAAATCAACTCAAAGAGATAAAGGAAAATATGGCTAAAGAGATATATAATATATTTATTTTTTATCCTGAAAAGAATTTACTTAATAAATGCAAAACTGGTCAATATCTCCAGGGTAATAATCAATTGCATTCCACGAAATACAGTTATTTGCATTTCTATAAACAAAAGTCATTCACATTACATTCAGTTCTCTATAATTTGCAGAGTTATAAAATAGTACAAAGACAATGAAAGCTGGAGATAACCTGGAAGAGTATGTGAGATAAGACAGCCAATAATATTTTTTGGCCATATTAAAGTCAAGCAATTTGTTCTTTTTTTAAATTATTTTTCAAAATTCAGTTTTATTGAGATATATTCATATGCCATACAATCATCCACAGTGAATCAATTGTTCACAGTACCATCATATAGTTGTGCATTCAACACAATCAATTTTTGAACATTTTCATTACTCCCCCACAAAAATAAAAATAAGAATAAAAATACAAGTGAAAAAGAACACCTAAAACATCCCATTCTCCCCCAATCCCAGCCTATTTTTTGTTTAATTCTTGTCCCCATTTTCCTACTCATCAATCTATACACTGGATAAAGGAAGTGTGAGCCACAGGGCTTTCACAATCACACAGTCACACTGTGTAAGTTACATGGTTATACAATCATCTTCAAGAATCAAGGCTACTGGGTTGCAGTTCGACAGTTTCAGGTATTTCCTTCTAGCTATTCCAATATACTAAAAACTACAAAGGGATAAGATATAGAATATTAAGAAGATATTGGGTGAGGTAAAGAATTTGAAAGTATAAAAATAAACATAACAAATTATGGGAATGAAAGGCACAATAGAAGAAATTAAAGTACACTAAGGGTATATAATAGCATATTTGAACAGGCAGAAGAAAGAATCAGTGAACTAGAAGATAGGACAATCGAAATCTTACAGACAGAAGAACAAGATAAAAGAATGGAAAAAATTGAGCAGGTTCTCAGGATGTGAATAACATCAGAATGTGCACAAACATCCATGTCATGGGTGTCCCAGAAGGAAAAGAGAAGAGAAAAGGGCAGAAAAATTATTTGAGGAAATATGGCCTAAAATTTCCAAACTCTTATGAAAGATATGAAAATACATGTCTAAAAAAGCACAACATACTCCAAACAAAATAAATCCTAATAGACTTACTCTGAAACACATACTAATCAGAATATCAAATACCAAAGTTAAAGAAAGAATTCTGAAAGCAGCAAGAGAAAAGCCATTTGTCATATACAAGGGATCCTCAATAAGACTAAGTGCCGATTTCACATTAGAAACCAAGGAGGCAAGAAGACAATGGTATGATATATTTAAGGTACTGATAATTTTTATAATTGGATTTTCTACTTCTGCAAAGTAAGCTGTTGGAATTTTGATGGGGATTGCACTGGAATCTATAAATCAACTTGGGTAGAACTGAAATCTAAGTGATACTTAGTCCTCCAATCCATAAACACGGAATGTCCTTCCACTTATTTAGGTCTCCTTTGATTTCTTTTAGCAATGTTTTGTAGTTTTTTTGTGTACATGTCCTTTACATCCTTGGTTAAATTTCTTCCCAGATATTTGATTATTTCAGTAGCTATTTTAAATGGAATTATTTTCTTGATATCTTCCTGAGATTGTCCATTACTAGTAAAAAGAAACATTATTTCTGTGCATTGATCTCTTTTTTTTTAACTGTTTTATTCACATACCATACAATCCATCCGAAGCGAACAGTGGTTCTCAGTATAATCACAGAGTTGTGGCTGTATCACCACAATGATTTGAAAACATTCTTAGTGTTCAAAAAAAGGAAAAAGAGAAAAAAGAAAAAAAAAACCCCATACCCCTGAGACTTTGCACCCAAAGCACAAGCAACAAAAGAAAAAAATAAATGAAACGAGCAAAGGACTTTGTCACAAAAGTGAAAAGACAACCTACTCAAAGGGAGAAAATACTTGGAAACCAATATGTGATAAGGGTTTAATATCCAGAATATATAAAGAAATCCTTCGACTCAGCAATAAAAGACAACCAAATTTAAAAATGTGCAAAGGACTTGAATAGACATTTCTCCAAAGTGGATATACAAATGGCTAAAAAGCACACGAAAAGATGCTCAACATCACTAGCTATTAGGGAAATGCAAGTCAAAACCACAGTTAGATATTTCACATCTACTAAAATGGCCATCATTAAAAAAAACTGAAAAACCACAAGTATTGGAGAGGATGTGGAGAAACAGGAATGCTCATTCATTGCTGGTGGGAATGTAAAATGGTGCAGCTGCTGTAGAAGACAGTTTGTTGGCTGTAGAAGACAGTTTGGTGGCTGCAGAAGAACAGTTTCATGGTTCCTCAGGAAGTTAGGTATAGAACTGCCATATGATCCAGCAATCCCACTACTAGGTATATACAGAGAAGAACTGAAAGTAGGGACTCAAACAGACATGTGCACACCAATGTTCACAGCGGTATTATTCACAATTGCCAAAAGATGGAAGCAATCCAAGTGTCCATCAACCGATGAATGGATAAACAAAATTTTGCATATACATATGATGGAATATTATTCACCTATAAAAAGGAATGAAGTCCTGTTGCATGCGACAACATGGATGAACCTTCAGAACATTATGTTAAGTGAAATAACCCAGACTACAAAAAGACAAATATTATATGATCTCACTGTTATAAACTACTTATAATAAGGAAGCTCATAGGATTAGAGTCTATAATAAAAGTTACCAGGAGATAGACTGGAACTACAGAATGGGGAGTTGATGCTTAACTTGTACAGAATTTCTATTTAGGCTGGTGGTAAAAGTGTGGAAATGGATGATGGTGACGGTAGCATATTATTGTGAGTGTAATCAACAGCTGAACTGTGGTTAAAAGAAGAAACTTTAGGATGTATATATTACTAGAATAAAAATTAAAAGACAAACATAGGACTGTACAGAACAATGAACCCTGCTGTAGGCAATGGACTATGATTAATAATAGAAGTATAAGAATGTTTTTTCATGGATTATAAGGAATCTATGATACTAATTTAAAGTGGTAATAATAGAATGGTATATGGGGAAAAATACACCTAATGTAAATAATAGACAATAGGTAGAACTATTTTCATATTCTTTCATCAGCTGTAACAAAGGTAAATACTGTTAAAAGATAGTACAATTATTTAAAAAGTTATCATCAATAATAACAAATGTTCCACACCAATGCAAGGCACTGGTGGTAGGGTGCTGTATAGGAATCCTGAATTCTATGCATGACTGTTTTGTAAACTCACTTCTCTAATAAAATTAAAAAAAAAAAAAGTATATGTGCTTGATACAGAGCTTCAATGTATATGAAGCAAAGTTTGACACAATTTGACAGAAAAGATATTTTTAAATCTCCAATTATGATTGTGGATTGAACACCCGTCTCACAGTAACTGACAGAACAATTTAGACAAAAAATCAGTATGGACATAGATGATCTAAAAAACCCTATCAACCAACTTAACCTAATGGACATTTTGTAAAATACTATACCCAACAACTCCAGAAAATACATTCTTTTCAAGTGTGCATGGTATATTCATCAATATATACAAAAAGATAAATCATACAATAAGTCTCAATAAGTTTCAAAGATTATTTGGAAACTTTATATAGACTATGCTCTCTGAATGCAATGGAATTAAATCAGAAATTAATAATAATTACCTGAAAGAATCCCAATATTTTGAAATTAATTATACATTTTAAAATAATTCATGGGTCAAGAAGAAATCACAAGGTTATTTTGAACTGAACGATAATGAAAATACAACACATGAAAATTTGTAGGACATAGTTAAAACAATTCTCAAAAAGAAAATAAAAGCTTTAAAATGCTTATATTGGAAGAAAAAAAATGACCTAAGATTCCACCTTAAGAATCTAGAAAAAGAACAAAGTAAACCCAAAGGAGAAGAAAGGAAATAAAGAGACATAAAAGAAAGAGAAACCAAATATTGGTTCTTTGAAAAGATTAAAAGTAAAAAAAAAAAATCAATGAATGTAATATTAACAGAAGGAGAAAAATTATATGATCATCTCAATATACATAGAAAAAGATTTGACAAAATGAACACCTGCTCATGATTAAACCTCTTAGCAAACTAGAGAAGGGTACTTTCTCAAGCCAAAAAAGGGCATCTACAAAAAAAATACAGCTTACATCATACTTAATGGTTAATTATTGGATGCTTTCTCCCCAAGATTGGAAACAATGCAAAATATCCACTCTCACCACTTCTAGTAACATAGTACTGGAGATCGTAGCCAGTGCAGACAGGAAAGAAAAAAGAAATAGTATAAATATCAGAAAAGAAAAACTACAACTGATCACAAAAATATTTATGAAGAAAATCCTAAGTGTGCCAGTTTGGATGTATTATGCCCCCCAAAATGCCATGTTCTTTGATGCAATCTTGTGGTGGCAGACGTATTAGTGTTGATTCGGTTGGAATCTTTGGATTAGGCTGTTTTCATGAAGATGTGATCCACCAAACTGTGGGTAATAACTTTGATTAGATTATTTCCATGGAGGTGTGGCCCCACCCATTCAGCACGGGTCATGATTTAATCACTGGAGTCCTATAAGAGAGCTTACAAAAGGAGTGAAGAGCAGCTGAGAGTGACATTTTGCAGATAGCTGCTGAAAGCAGACTTGCTGACATTTTAGAGATGCTAGCCCAGTGTTTCCTTCAGAAAAGCAAAGAGAAGACAAAACGCCCAAAAGCAACATTTTGAAGAATGCACAGGAGCTGAAAGAGGAGCTGGAACACAACCTGGGATCAGCAGATGCCAGCCACATGTCTTCCCAGCTAACAGAGGTTTTCCAGATGCCATTGGCCTTCCTTCGGTGAAGGTATACTCGTGTTGATGCCTTAATTTGGACATTTTCATGGCCTTCAGACTGTAAATTTGTAACCAAATAAACCCCTTTTAAAAAAGCCAATCCATTTCTGGTATTTTGCATAACGGCAGCATTAGCAAACCGGAACACTAAGGAATCTACAAAATTTCTTAAAACTAATAGATGAGTTTAGCAAAATCACAGGACACAAGACTAATAAAACATCAATTGCATTTCAATTATTAGCAACAAGGAACCAGAAAGTGAAATAAACAATTCCATATGCAAGTGTCAATAAATATAAAATACTTAGAATGAAACTAACAAATGACGTGCAAAACCTTTTCCCTGGAAACTTCAAAACATTGCTTAGGGAAATTGAGACAGAGTTATATCATGTTCATAAATTAGAAGATTCAATATTGTTGCAATGCCAGTTTTTCCCAAATTGATCTATAGATGCAATGCAATCATTATCTCAGCAGCTTTTTTTTTTTTAATTGTATGTGTGGAAATTGGCAAAACTGATTCTAAAATTTATATCAAATTGCAAAGGGCTTAGAATAGCCAAAGCAACCTTGAAAAAGCAGAATAAAATTGGACTTCCTGACTTTAAGACTTAATATCTAGCTTTAAGCTTTAAAATCAAGACAGACTGGTAATGTAATAAAGAGAGATAAAGAAATCAATGGAAGAGCAGTAGAGAGTCCAGAAACAGGTCCACAGCTATACAGTCATATGATGTGAAAATAGTGCCAAAGCAATCCACCGGAAGAAACCTTTTCAGTAAAAATTGCTAGAATAACTGGAATCCATACGGGAAAAAATAAACATTGATCCCTGGTTCACAACACACTCAAAATTAATTCAAAATGTTTCAAAAACTTAAAAAACTTTTAGAAGAAAACATAGGCAGATACCTTCATGACCTGGGCAAGGCAAACATTTCTTAGGTCAGAGAATGTAATAGCATAAAAGAAAAAAACTGACAAATTAGTCTTTACCAAAATTACAAACATCTGTTCACCAAAAGTTACCATTAAAAAATAAAAATGCATGCCACAAACTGGGAAAAATAATTCTGAAAACATATACAGAATTTTATAAAAGATATCTGTTCAGAATATATAAAAATGCTTTATGATTCAATAATAAAGACAAATAATTAAAAATGGGTCAAAGATTTAAACACTGAAGTGGCCCTTCAAAAAAAGCAATACCCAAATGGCCAATAAGCAAACAAAGAGGTGGTCAACATCATTTAGTCATCAGGAAAATGAAGTTAAAACCACAATGAAGTTTTTAAACCAACAAAGCCAAATCTTGAAGAGCATGTAGAGAAACTGAAACACTCATATCTTATTGGTCGAGTATAAAATGGTGCAACCACTTTGGAAAAAACTCTGGCAGCTTCTTATAAAATTAAATGTATACTTACCTTATGATCCAGGAATTCTATGCCTAGGCATTTTCCCAATAGAAAAATCATGTGTCCACAAAAAGGTTTGTACCAAAATGTTCATAGCAGCTTTATGTCTAATAGGCCAAAACTGGAAATAGTCCAGGTAATGATCAATAGGAGAAAAGATGAATAAGCCATGTTTTCATACAATGGAATACTACTCAGCGATAAAAAAGAATGAACTACTAATGCATGCCTTAGCCTCAAAAATGCATTCAGATCATTAAGAGTTGATAATTAGGTATTGTTTCTCTCATCCACTGGGAAAGCAGGGTGGAATCATCTCCCCATTTCTTTTCATTGCACAAAACCCTATTAATAAAATTCTGACACTTAAAAAAAAAAGACAAGAACCTCCCAAATGCAGTCTTGATCATCATTTCTTTTCCAGGGATCCCAACTTCTAATGGTCTCATGTTCTATTTCTCTGGACAGTACCCAGCCTCAAATGCCCTGAATTACTAGGAAAACTTTTTTATTAACACCCTGTTTCTGTCATTCTTTTCCTGAAACTGCTCCCATACCTATTCCTCTCATTATTTTGTAACTCCTATCACTACATCAAATACTTGGATACATTCAGAAACACAAACCCCTCCTAAAAAGGCAAGGTAGGCATCAGAGTTACAAAAGTTATTGCAAATGATGCTTTGTAATCAGCTTAGGTTTCATGCCCAGGACTCTGAAGACTGGAAGGATCTTCCATAAACATGACCTCTACTCAGTTGTCCTTTTGGCCCAAATGATAAAGAAACTGCAGGGATTCGTGAGAAAAAAGTCTATACTAATAATATGGAAATTCAAAAAGAGAAAAGAGGTTGTGTAAGTACAGTGACACATACCTTGTGTCAGTTCTATTCCCCCCATTTCATTTGACCCTCACCAAAGTTTTTATCAATAATATCCTAGACAGTATGCTAAAACTGACATAAAATTATGTTGAAATTTAGTCTAACTCATGACAATGGATGAAACAGAAATCATAGTGCGTATGACAGATTGCCATTTGTCCCTCAACATCCATCTTCCTTTCTTCCATAAAGCAGGCATGTGACTGCCCAGAATAAAAACATGTCCCTCCCTCCCTTGCAGCTAGGTATGGCTGTGTGATTAAGTTCTAGTCAATAAAATATAAGTGGAAGACAATTTCACAGAACTTTGAATAGGAAGTGAGATACGGTAGGGTAGTATAGGCTGGAGTGAAATAGTGACACATCCCAGAGTAATTTGGGCAGATAATAAAAAATATATTTACAGCCTCCCCCTCCCCAGCCCCGAGGATCTGGGGGAAGGTGCGGATGTGTTGGACATCCTCACCTGGACTGGTGTTGATGTTGTCACAAACATTGGGACTGGCAGTTTGATGTGCTGAGCCCTCGATCATGGGACTTGCCCTTATGAAGCTCGTTACTGCAAAGGAGAGTCTAAACTTGCATGTAATTGTGCCTAAGAGTCTCCCCCTGAGTACCTCTTTGTTGCTCAGATATGGCCCTTTCTCTCTAACTGAGCCATCTTGACAGGTGAACTCACTGCCCTCCCCTCTACGTGGGACCCGACTCTCAGGGGTGTAAATCTCCCTGGCAATGCAGAATATGACTCCTGGGGATGAATGTGGACCCGGCATCATGGGACTGAGAGTATCTTCTTGACCAAAAGGGGGATGCAAAATGAGATGAAATAGTTTCAGTGGCTGAGAGATTTCAAATGGAGTCGAGAGGTCACTCTGGTGGACATTCTTATGCACTATATAGATAACACCTCTTAGGTTTTAATGTATTGGAATAGCTAGAAGTAAATACCTGAAACTACCAAACTCCAACCCAGCAGTCTGGACTCCTGAAGACAATTATATAATAATGTAGATTACAAGGGGTGACAGTGTGATTGTGAAGACCTTGTGGATCACACCCCCTTTATCTAGTATATGGATGAGTAGAAAAATGGGGATAAAAACTAAAGGACAAATGGGGTGGGATGGGGGGATGATTTGGGTGTTCTTTTTTCACTTTTATTTTTTATTCTTGTTCTGGTTCTTTCTGATGTAAGGAAAATGTTCAGAGATAGATTGTGGTGATGAACGCATAACTATGTTATCATACTGTGGACAGTGGATTGTATACCACGGATGATTGTATGGTGTGTGAATGTATTTCAATAAAACTGAATTTAATAAAAAAAAAAAAATTCCCTTACATGGTTAAGGTAGTTTTTTGGATTTCTATGACTTGCTACCAGAAGAGTTTTTAACTCATCTGGTAATCAATAAATCAAACAAATTTAAGATTCATGGGATCTACTTGGCAGGTGAAATCACTGCCTTCCCCCCTACGTGGGATGTGACACCCAGGGGAGGGAGCCCCCTGGCAATGTGGAATATGACTCCCGGAGAGGAATCTAGACCTGGCATCATGGGATGGACAACATCTTCTTGACCAAAAGGGAGATGTGAAAGGAAATGAAATAAGCTTCAGTGGCAGAGAGATTCCAAAAGGAGCCAAGAGGTCACTCTGGTGGGCACTCGTATGCACAATATAGATAACCCTTTTTAGGTTCTAATGAATTGGAATAGCTAGCAGTAAATGCCTGAAACTATCAAACTACCACCCAGAACCCTTGAATCTTGAAGATGATTGTATAAAAATATAGCTTTTGAGGGGTGACAATGTGATTGGGGAAGCCATATGGACCACACTCCCCTTTGTCCGGTATATGGATGGATGAGTAGAAAAATGGGAGCAAAAAAAAAAGGCACCCAGTGTTCTTTTTTACTTTAATTGTTCTTTTTCACTTTAATTTTTATTCTTATTATTTTTGTGTGTGTGATAATGAAAATGTTCAAAAATTAATTCTGGTGATAAACGCACAACTATATAATGGTACTATGAACAACTGAATGTATGCTTTGTATGACTGTATGATATGTGAATATATCTCAATAAAATTGAACTAAAAAAATATAAGTGGAGGAGTTGCTAAGGCAACTTGGAGGAATCTTACTTAAGGACAAGAGATATACAACCTTGCCCCTTTCTTCTTCAACCCTTCCTCCATCCTTAGGCCTAAGATACGGATATAAGAACATCTTGGACTATGACCCTAGGGACAACAGAATGATCTGATGGAAAAGTCTGGGACTCTGAGGACTACAGGAGCCTATCTCTGGGCCTTCACATAGAAGAGAAATAAACTTCAATCCTTTCAGAGGATTGGGTCTCTGTTACTAGAAGTTGTACTTAATCCCAACTGATACAATAAGTAAGGAAAAACAGGATGGTTGAGACTCTTTTTGAATGACTTGAAGTCATCCCACTGAGAGCTCACTGAAAATAGTGGATGATACACTCTCTGAGAAAGGAGATGAGCAACTTTTAATTACTGCTCATCCAATACAATTTGGTGGGTCTGAAGGCTTGTTTGTATAGCATAACTTTGAGTCTTTTAAAGAGTGAGTTCAGCTGACTGAATGAGAAAAGTCTTTGGCATATTCACAGAATGCTGACAGTTGCTATGAAGCCCAGACACATTGATGACAGAGGACACAAGCTTACTGAACCATTAATATGTTACTGAACATATGGTTAAAAACCTTTGGACTATCTCAATCAACTTCAGGGGGCCCAAATGAAACCAGATTATGATATAACCACAGGAGAAAAAGTCACACGTAAGAAAATCCATTAAAGAATCACTCCTAATAGAGCTAAATAACCAATAACATATAATCACTCTCAGAAATTTGTCAATTTAAAGTGTCAAGAGGCTTGAAAAGATTAAAATATCATCAGGGGACGAAGTCTGTTATAAGTCACTGTGACGGTTGGATTCATGTGTCAACTTGGCCAGGTGATGGTGCCCAGTTGTCTGGTCAAGCAAGCACTGGCCTAACCATTACTGCAAGGACATTTCGTGGCTGGTTTATTAAATCATCAGTCAATTGATTGCATCTGTGGCTGATTACATCTACGATGAACTAAGGGAGTGTTTCCACAATGAGAATACAATCAGTTGGATTTAATCCAATCAGTTGAAGAGTACTAAGGAAGAAGAGAGTGAACTTCCACTTCTTCAGCCAGCCAGCCTCTCCTGGCTGTCCATTGAAGACCTTCGTTGGAGTTGCCAGTTCACGGCCTGCCCAATGGAATTTGCACTCATGCATCCTGCCCTACTGAATTTGGACTCGTGCATCTCCAGAGCTGCATGACACACTTTTATAAATCTCATATTTACAGATACCTCATGTTGTTTCTGTTTACCTAGAGAACCCTGACCAATACAGTCACTGACTTGTTAGACTGACAGGATGCACATATGAAAAAATGTTAAATTTTTAGCACAGCAATCTAATGCTTACCACTCTAAAAAAACATAATTTTTAAAAATTGATGCTTTTTACAGATCATGAGTTGTGATTGGAGAAGTGTGTTCACTGAAACTTTAGACTTCAGATGGCTTAGAATTAGTGGATTTTTAAGATAATCAAAACTCCAGAGTATCTAAAAGCCCATCATGAGATGTACTGAGCCTATCTAAGGTACGTAGTTAGTAAGAAAAATAAGCTGCATCAAAAGCATAGCACAAAGGGTAATTTTCTCAATCTGTAAATTTCTTTACAATCTTTTCATTAGAAGGCATTTCTGAACTAATAATAGAAATAAATGGAAAATAAAATTCAACATTACAAATATTCAGCTCACACACAGATTTTCAATAATTGTATATATCAAGGTACACTTGTACTTTAGTACCACATTTGTCACTGTGCTTCCAATTATAAGGAAAAAAAGGTATTTTCTTAAGAAAAAATGTTTAATTTCAAATAACAACACCATGTTCCCTGAGTAGATAAAGTCCCAGAACATCAGTCACATATCTTTCAAATTTAAGGGCAGACTTTTCTTATCTTAACTTTTCCCAGTGATCAGAAATATATTTTTAACTGCCACATGACATTAAGTCAGCTTTAAATAATGAAGTCTCTACAGCAAGGTATGTGATCCTTGATCTCTCTCAGGAGGCCTCTTCCTAAGTGACAGATCTTTCCTGAAATGAACTGTTCAAAGTTGAACAACAAAATGCGATAGTAGAGAGGACAAGGAAAGTGAGAAAAAAACAAAGGGGAATTTTTTTTACATCTTTCTTTGCAACAAAAGCAGATACAAAATGTATAACGCATATACTGTGCTTAAGGATTTAATTTTTTTTTAATTAGAGCAGTTGTAGGTTTACAGAAAAATCATGCAGAAAGTACAGTTACCATAACTCCTTCCCCATCACACACAGAGTTTTCCCTATTATTACCATTTTCCATTAGTGTGGTACCTTTGTTACAAGAGATAAAACAATATTATCATTTTATTAATTATATTCCAGAGTTTCCACTAGGGCTCACTCTTTATGTTGTACAGGTCTATGTTTTTATTATTATTATTATTATTATTATTATCCTGGCAACATATATGCAACCTAAAATTTCCCACTTTAACTACTTTCAAGTACAGTATACAATTCAGTGGCATTAATTATATTCACAATGTTGTACTACCATTACCACCATTAAGGATATAAATTTTTAAAGGCTCATAGGAAAAATAACTGGAAGAAAATACACAGAATACTAGCAACTTCATTGGGGTGATGAAATGATTAGTATGAGAGATTTCTTTTTACTTCTAAAAATGTCTCCAACATTAGTTTTACCACTTTTTCTAACTAAAAAGCAAAACTGTAAACAAATAAAATGTTGGGAAAATCTTTTAAAAATGATCTTCTTTCTTCTGGTCAGGGAGTAGTGATACTTAAAACGTACTTATTTTGTGCAATGATCCAGTGCTTCATCTAGCCTTGCCACTCAAAGTATGGTCCATAGACTATCAGGTTCAGCATCACTCAGAAGCTTGTTAGAAATGCAGAATATTAGGCCTCACCCCAGATTTACTGAATCAGAGTCTACATTTTAATAAGATTTCGAGGTGTTTGATATGTACATTAAAGCTAGAGAAGTACAGTTCCAGAGTATTCATGTGGGTATAACACCTCCATTGATTGTTTTCTAAGTCCTTCCTCTAAGTTATTCCACACTGGTTTTGGGTTTACCTGTTAGATTTATCCATGCAATTCAAGTAAATATTAATATGAGATAATTATAATAAGAATATATTAATCATACCAATATATTTTGAGCCATGCTTTTAAAATAAAGCATGTTACAAACTCCAAACCCAAGCCACCATCTCCTACTTCCCTATTACGATAACCATATCCATTTTAATGGACTAAAATCAGAATACAAGTTGAGTATGACAGAAAGTCTTTTAATAATCCCTGAAATCCACTAACAGGGACATACTAGAACTACATAGGGTGGCATATTGCACTACTGAGCTCGTTTGATTAAGCCCAGCTGCTACACCTTATTAAAGATTGTTTGACAACTTTGTTCCGTTACTCTGAACCATTCATCTAGGTATGGCTTCTCAATTTTGGCACTATTGACATTTTGGGCCAGCTGATTCTTTGTGAGGGAGTAGGGGTGGAGGGTTGGGGCTCTCCTCTGCATTGTAGGATGTTTAGAAGCAGCCTTGGTCTCTACCCACTAGATGCCGGTAGCATTTCTCTGTTAAAACAATCAAAAATGTTTCTAGACATTGCCACATGCCTCTGAGAGACAAAATTCCCCCTCCCCATCCCCAACAACACACACAACATTGAGAACCACTGATCTAAGGAGAGAACACCCATCAGAAAAGGCTCTTGACAGTTTGTTTAATGGTTGCCTCTCTACTAGACTGAATGCTCCATGAGAGCAGGGGCTAGGTCTGACTATTGAATTCTCAGTACACTTTCTGGCTCATGATGTGTTTCACAAATGTTTGTGGAATGAACATGTAGATATCCTTAGTATTGCGCAGTACTTACTGTTCAATTTTCAAGTTAAAAGAGCATGAAGTCTAGTACATGTGTTACGGTTCTCAAATATATTTCTCTCACCTACTTTACCTAGTGTGCTGGTTTGAATGTATTATGTCCCCTAAAACGCCATTATCTTTGATGTAATCTTCTGAGCTTTTTTATAGGACTCCAGTGATTAAATCAAGACCCGCTCTGAATGGGCAGGGCCCATATTTCCATTGCAACATTCAATCAAGAGGTCACACCCTAATCAAAGGTGTCACTCACAGATGGATGGGTCACATCTCTAACATAATCAACACTAATATGTCAGCCTCCACAAGATTGCTTTAAAGAACATGGCATTTTGGGGACATAATACATCCCAACCAGCACACTTTCTTTCTTATCATGTATCAGTGTTGATTAGATTGTAATTCTTTGAGTGTTTCCTTGGAGATGCACTCCACCCAACTGTGAGTGATGACTCTAATTGGATAATTTCCATGGAGGTGTTACCCCACCCATTCAGGGTGGGTCTAAATTAAATCACTGGAGCCATATAAATGAGCTGACAAACAGAAGGAACCCAGTGCAGCTGACAGTGACATTTTGAAGAGGAGCTACAGCCAAGAGGGACACTTTGAAGAATGCACAAGAGCTGAGAGAGGAACTGCAGTTTACAGAGACATTTTGGAGATGGCCTTTGAAAGCAGACTTGCTCTGGAGAAGCTAAGATAGGAGAAACGCCCCAAGAGCAACTGAGAGTGACATTTTGGAGAGAAACTGAAGCCTAGAGAGGAACATCCCAGGAGAAAGCCATTTTGTAACCAGAACTTTGGAGCAGATGCCAGCCACGTGCCTTCCCAGCTAACAGAGGTTTTCCAGACACCATAGGCCATCCTCCAGTGAAGGTACCCGATTGTTGAGAGATTTCTTTTTACTTCTAAAAATGTCTCCAACATTAGTTTTACCACTTTTTCTAACTAAAAAGCAAAACTGTAAACAAATAAAATGCATTACCTTGGACACTTTATGGCCTTAAGACTGCAACCAAATAAACCCCTTTTATAAAACCCACTGCATTTCTGGTGTTTTGCATTCCAGCAGCATTAGCAAACTAGAACACCTAGAAAAATAAGTTACTAGTTAAATTTTATCTAAAAACTAATTATTAAGACCTATGATGTGACCAGTAACCACTATATCCAAACCACTATGACTCTGGAACCTGGGGGATAATAAAGAGAAATAGGGACGCTGCCATGGAAAATTAGCATAAGAAAGAAAGTGTGCTGGTTGGGATGTATTATGTCCCCCAAAATGCCATGTTCTTTAATGCAATCTTGTGGAGGCTGACGTATTAGTGTTGATTATGTTGGAGATATGACCCATCCATCTGTGAGTGACACCTTTGATTAGGGTGTGACCTCTTGATTGAATGTTGCAATGGAAATATGGGCCCTGCCCATTCAGGGTACCTGTTCTGGTTTGCTAATGCTGCCCTTTTGCAAACACCAGAAATGGATTGGCTTTTATAAAGGGGGTTTATTCGGATACACAGCTACAGTCTTAAGGCCATAAAGTATCCAAGGTAAGGCATAAGCATTAGGGTACCTTCACTCAAGAAAGGCCACTGGCGTCTGGAAAACCTCTGTTAGCTGGGAAGGCACGTGGCTGGCGTCTGCTTGCTCCCAGGTTGCATTCAAAATGGCATTTTCTCCAAAATGTCAGTGTCAGCTTCCAATGGCCGTCTTCAAAATGTGTCTCTCAGCTGCAGCTAGCTATGAGCTCTGTCTGTCTGAGCTTTTATAGGGCTTCAGTGAACTAATCAAGGCCCAGGCCAAATGGGCAGAGCCACACCTCCATGTTAATTATCTAATCAGAGCTATCACCTACAGCTGGGTGGGTCACATCTCCATGGAAACAACCTAACCCAAAGGTTCCAACTTAATCAATATTAATATGTCTGCCCCCATATGACTGCATTAAAGAATATGGCTTTTTCTGGGGGACAATATATATACAAACCAGTACAGTACCCTATTGTTGATGCCTTACCTTGGACACTTTATGGCCTTAAGACTGTAGCTTTGGAACCAAATAAATGCCCTTTATAAAAGCCAATCCATTTCTGGTATTTTGCTTAATGGCAGCATTAGCAACCAGGAACAGAAGGTAAGCCCCATCATGAATTTATGCTGAGGAAAAACCCACCTAGGGGATTACAATTTAGGGAACATGGAAGCAAGTTTAGGTGTTCTCACCTCTCTGTTCACCTCATTTGCTAAGAAACTTCTTCAGATACTCCAGACAAATAGTTTATAAATTTTTTTTTGGAGCCATAGATTCACTTATCAAAATCTGATTAAATGTATGGCAATTATACACCAATTTTTTTAAAAAGGAAAAGAAAACTCTGATAAAAGCTATTAACTCATGTCCTAAAAAATGTTCTTACACACAAACTTTACCACTTAATTTCAGAGAGTTTGTTATGGACAGTGATCTCTCTCATTCCTGTATGACCATTAATATTTACAGTCCATACTGAATTCAGCAGTTCAAGTAAGTGGTGAAATGTTATAGTTCCTCACTCAGATTCTGGAATTACTATTCATGTAGCCTTTAGTCTGTCAATTAGGCATCTCACATGGGGATACTGAGAATATACTGAAATATACTGAAATAGAGTATGTGAGGAAAGTGTTTAAAAACTGTAAGGTATTAAGAATACATAGAGGAGAAACTAAGGTGGCGGCTAGCTGAGACGGTGAAAAAAACGCCTCCATGAAAAACACTAGCTAAAAACCAGAAAGTGACCTAGAATACTGGTTATAGCGATGCGCCAGCTGGACGAGGGCTCCTAGCTCCAGAGGGGCCATATACTTGGTGAAACCGGGAGTCGGCATTCTGAAACGAGTGAGTAAGTGGCTGGAAGACCCACAGCCGCACGGTAGGCTGGGGAAGCCAGGGTTCAGTGTTTGGAGACCAGCTGGCTCTTTAAAAAAAAAAGGAGTGACTCCAGCAGCAATTGTGGGAACCACGCAGTAAAACACAGCAAGAGGGGGCTGGGCCAGCCTCTTGGTGTCTGGCCAGGAAGATAGCCCACAGCAGATACCCTTTGGCTCGGGGGAACAGAGGGGAGAGCCGGAAGCAGAAAGAAACCCCCCGGCTCGCAGCTGGCCCCCCAGAGGGCTGGATAAACTCCTACCCGGGGCCGTGCCCGTGCCCACAGCCCAGAGCTCCGCCAGTTGTACCGGAGCTGGGAAGGAGGAACTGTGCGAGGAGGAGGGGGCTGAGATGCCCCGTTCGGCCATTTTTGCTTCGGGCGGGGAGTGTGCCGCCACATGGCCCAGCGGCCCAGGGCTTCCCTTGTGAGACGGCGCACACTGGTGACGTAGCACAGCATTCCCTCGGCTGAGCTCCTGGAGGAGCGCAGCTGGGAGGGGGGCTCCACTCAGAGTACCCAGGGACGCTACGCCAAGTCTGGCGGTTTATGGATCAGCAAGAGAGAGGGTCTGGGGCTGAACTGAAATGAAGGCTTAGACTCTTGTGGCGGCCTTGAATCTCCGGGATCCTGGGGGATCTGAACATTAGAACTGCCCTTCCTCCCTGGCCACCCGTACACACGCCCCACATTCAGGGCGGACAGCTCCAACAACACACCCAAACTGAGTTCTCCAACTGAACCCCACAAGAATCATTTCCCCACACAACGTGGAAACAAGGTTGAGAACTGACTTGAGGGATATAGGTGACTCACAGACGCCATCTGCTGGTTAGTTAGAGAAAGTGTATGTCACCAAACCGTTCCTGAAAAATTAGATCGATATCCCCTTTTCTTTACAACTTGAAAGAACCCTATCAAGCAAAACAAATGCCAAGAGGCCAAAAACAACAGAAAATCTTAACGCATATGATAAAACCAGAAGATATGGAGAATCCAACTCCAAACACACAAATCAAAATATCAGAAGATAAACTATACCTCGCAAAATTAATCAAAGAACTACAATCGAGGAACGAAAACATGGCAAAGGATTTAAAGGACATCAAGACCATAGACCAGGATATAAGTGACATAAAGAAGAACCTCGAAGAGCATAAAGAAGACATTGCAAGAGTAAATAAAAAAATAGAAGATCTTATGGAAATAAAAGAAACTGTTGGCCAAATTAAAAAGACTCTGGATATTCACAATACAAGACTAGAGGAAGCTGAGCAACATCTCAGTGTCCTAGAAGCCCATAGAGCAGAAAATGAAAGAACAAAAGAAAGAATGGAGAAAAAAAAAAAAATCACAATGGATCTCAGGGATACGATAGATAAAATAAAACGTCCAAACTTAAGACTCATTGGTGTCCCAGAAGGGGAAGAGAAGGATAAAGTTCTAGAAAGAGTATTCAAAGAAACTGTTGGGGAAAACTTCCCCAACCTTCTACACAATATAAATACACAAAGCATAAATGCCCAGTGAACTCCAAATAGAATAAATCCAAATAAACCCACTCCAAGACATATTCTGATCAGACTCTCAAATACTGAAGAGAAGGGGCAAGTTCTGAAAGCAGCAAGAGAAAAGCAATTCACCACATACAAAGGGAACAACATAAGACTAAGTAGTGACTACTCAGTGGCCACCATGGAAGTGAGAAGGCACTGGCATGACATATTTAAAATTCTGAGAGAGAAAAATTTCCAACCAAGAGTACCTGATCCAGCAAAACTCTCCTTCAAATTTGAGGGAGAGCTTAAATTTTTCACAGACAAACAAATGCTGAGAGACTTTGCCGATGAAAGACCTGCCCTACTTCAGATTCTGAGGGGAGCCCTGCTGGTGGAGAGACAGGGAAAGGAGAAAGAGATATAGAGAATTTTAACAGACATATATAGTACCTTACATCCCAAATCACCAGGACACTCATTTTTCTCTAGTGATCACAGATCTTTCTCCAGAAGGGACTATAAGCTGGGACATAAAACAAGCCTCAAGAAATTTAAAAAAAAAATTGAATATACTCAAAGCACATTCTCCAACCACAATGGAATACAAATAGAAGTCAATAATTTTTTAACTGTAATTCCACTAGTTACTTCCTACATGATATAAAATACACAAACTCTAAGGACAAATCAGTGGTTTTGAACTCAATGTAAAATACGTAATTTTAGACAACTATATAAAGGTGGGGGAATGAAGGAGTATAGGAACATAGTTTATGTATCCTATTGAAGTGAAGGTGGTATCAAAGAAAAACAAGATTGACATGGATTTAAGAGGTTAATTTTAAGCCCCACAGTAAACACAAAGAAATTACCAGAGAATATAACCATAGAGATGAAAAGTAGAGTTTGGGTTAAGAGAAAGGGGGGAAGGGGCAATGGGGAGTTAAGAAATGAGGGTGGAGTTGCTGTTTGAGGTAAAGGGGAATTTCTAGTAATGGACGGTGGGAAAGAGCATTACAACATTCTAAATGTGATTAATCCCACCAATGAAAGGCTAGGGAGGGGTTGGAATGGGAAGATTTAGGCTGTATATATGTTTCCACAACTGAAAAAAACAAAAGACAGTCTAACTAGATGACAATTGAATACTAAGGATGAACTTGGATGGGACTGGAGGATAGAGGACAGGTGGCTCAAAGGGACACAGTTGAGACATAAGGAAAAGGAAAAATAGAATGTAAGCTTTGTATCATTGTTGAATCTATTGTACTTCTTAGCTGTGCTTAATGGGATTGCATAAAAGAATGTTCTTGTTCATGGGAAGTGTATACATAAATTATAGTGTATGCTCAAGGATGTGTGCAGCTAGCTCTCATATGTTCAGAAGACAGAGCAATAGATGATGGATGATAGATAGGGAGGGAAAGAAATAGCGATGTGACAGCATGTTAAAGTTGGTGGATTGAGCTATCGGGGGAGGGGGGTCAGGGTATGATGGAATTCTGTGTATGGGGCTAGTATCGTTTTTGAAACTGTTCATATAACTTTGAATTTATTTCAAAATACAAAAATAGTGAAAAAAAAAAGAACACATAGACTTAAATCATTATCTTCCTTTCTGTATCCCTAACCAAATTAAAAAGAACTTGGGAGCAAAGACTGTATACTGTAACTCCCTGAATTCATTGTGAACTCCAGCAAAACTGAATGTTTTCTTTTTTTTAATGCAATTTTATTGAGATATATATTCACACACCAAACAATCCATTCAAGTATACAATCAATGGCTCACAGTATCATCATATGGTTGTGTATTCATCACCACAATTTTAGAATGAATGAATGTTTTTTAATGTCTGCTTCAAGTGGGGAGCTCTGGCTTGTTTCCACAGTTAGGGAAGTGGGGTAACCACCTCTAATCTGCATTCAAAGGTAACACAGAGAAACCAAACACTTTACCTCACAAAAGCTTTACTGGCCTAGCCCTGTCTTTGTAAGTTATATATTAACTTATTCACTAACCTACTCCAATACTGTAGCTACCATAGAGAGTTAGCTAAACATCTGAAAAATATAAAGGCTTTATATATCATGAGTTGTAGAGAGAAAAAAGATATTCACCAAGTTTCTTTCCTCAAAACTGATTCCCTGAATCAAGTTGTCAGGAAAATGAACTGTGCCTGGAGGGTCAAAACAATAAGATAGTAGGTGTAAAGATTTATACGCTCTTCTTTTTGCTCAATTTCTTTCGTGAATGTTTCCAGTGAGTTCTACACTAATTTTCATTGTCAGACTGAAAATAGTGGCATATAATGAATACCACAATGAATAACAAATTCCAGCTCTGTCAAAAGCCATGTGCTCTGGATAAATCCTACCTTTCTTTGAAGTCCAACACAAATCACCTTTCTATGAACTCTTCTGACCAGCCTCATTTTCCTTGGCTTTGAGTTGCCTAGCACTTTTGTTCACAGTTCCTCAGATCAGGTTAACATAAACTCTATTGGTCAAAATTGTATACACTGGGTGTCTATTTTACCTGCTTAGCCAGATCAAGTGTTCTACTTTTCCTTATCTATATAGCATATAGCTACCTACACTTTCTGCACTTGATAAAGGATAGCTGACGTAAAATGAAGTTACAGGACTTCCGGGAAGATGGTGTAGTGCGAGGCGGTGCAGGTTTCTTCTCCGTCAAAGAAACCAGAAGGGGGCCGGAGGAGGCCTGAGACTGCAGTGGTGTG
This sequence comes from Choloepus didactylus, assembly GCF_015220235.1. Lineage (NCBI taxonomy): Eukaryota > Metazoa > Chordata > Mammalia > Pilosa > Megalonychidae > Choloepus > Choloepus didactylus. Next base: position 29,873,828 of record NC_051323.1, read on the forward strand.
TACAGCCATAGATGGGCCCCTATAGTACGTGGTGGGATGTTGACAAAAACATGGAGAGACTGCACCTCGAGGGACAGGGTGAGTTTGTTCAACAGGGACCGGCTCCCAGGACCAGCAGAAGCAAGACTGCCATTGGGCAAGGGAGTGAGCAGGGGCTCTCCACTCCATGTACCCGCCTTGGCAGTTAGATGGGGAGGTGATACTCCATAGCCATATGGCCGGGAGCTCCCTGAGGGAACCCAGAAGGGAGCATTTACTCTCCCTCCTCAGAATTCTGGGGTGTGCAATGGCAAGAAGTGGTGATAGGAGAGGGCGCCATAAAGAAGCACCAGGAGCCCATCCCACACCTGAGAGGCTTGTGGGGGCACAGCAGGCAGGGAGAGGCTAAAAAAAAATACATGAAAAAATATTCATCTTCACTAGCTATTAGGGAGATGCAAATCAAAACCACAATGATACCATCTCACACCAATAAGAATGGCTGCCATTAAACAAACATGAAACAATAAATGCTGGAGAGGATGTGGAGAAACTGGATCTCTTATTCATTGCTGGTGGGAATGTATAATGGTACAGCCTCTGTGGAAGACAGTTTCGTGGTTTCTCAGAAAACTAAATATCGAATTACCCTATGATCCGGCAATTCCACTTCTCAGTATATACCCAGAAGATCTGAAAGCAGTGACATGAACAGACATTTGTATACCAATGTTCATAGCAGCACTGTTCACAATTGTCAAGAGATGGGAACAATCTAAGTGTCCTTTAACAGATAAGTGGATAAACAGAATGTGGTATATACATTTGGTGGAATACTATATAGCAGTTAAGAAGGAACAGGGTCCTGAAACTTATGGCAACACGGATGAACCTTGAAGATATAATGCCGAGTGAAATAAGTCAGACACAAAAGTAGAGATATTGTATGTTACCACTACTATGAACACTCTGAATGATGTAAAATCAATGTCTTATAATGTAGAATATTGTGGACCTAGTGATAGATAGAAGTTAGTGGAGGGGGAATGATAATCTAATATGTTCAAATATGTTGAGGGTGAATTTAAAGGTATGGGAATGGATAGGGGTGATGTTAATGGGATTATAAGTATCAGAGCTGCACTGAAGGCAAATAGGATTGAAAGGGGTTATTTAAAGGCATACATCCCACAAATCAGCACTACAAATACAGATAGGTGCTTGCATTATATATTGCTAAGGTATGACACTGGTACAGAGAATTGACAACAGAATGGTATATGGGAAAAATCTACCTATTGCATACTAGAGACTATAATTAATAGTAATACCTTACTAGTACCACACAAATACTAGGGACAAATAATTAAGGGCTTATAAGAGCTATGGAGTATTTTAGGTCATGAGAATTCTTTAAAATGGAGAATGATGAGGATTATACAACTAAGTGATGGTAACTGTGAGATATGGATGGGTTATCGTGGACAGAACGTATCTGTGTGAACTTTATAAGTCAAGCCCTCAATCTTGAGGCTTGCTTTTGTGAAACTTAGGTTGTAAAGGGAAGTCTATAAGCCCCCCAATAATTATGCCTAGGAGTTACCTCCAGAGAACCAATTTTGTTGCTCAAATGTGGACTTTCTCTCTCTAAGCCCAACTCTGCCAATAAATCCATCACCCTACCCCCCCGACATGGGACATAATACCACAGGTGAATAAGTCTCCCTGGTGATGTGGGTCATGGATTCTGGAAATGAGTTTAACCCTGGCATCAAGGGGTTGCAAATGCCTTTTAGACCAAAAGGGGAAAAAGAAAGACAACAAAATAAGGTTTCAGTGGCTAAGAGATATCAAATACAGTCAAGAGGCTGTCCAAGCTTCACCTAGATATGCCAAATGGCCACAGTATGATAACCCCAAATCAAGAGTAGTCCCCCAAACCCTAAAGAATACCTGGATGCCTATCTGAGACTCTACAAAAGTTTCAATCACTAATTTTATTTTTCAGAAACTTAAATCCTCCAGAGAACTCCTATGCCAGCTAAGTCCCCAAACCCCGAGGCAATAGCCTTTTCAAGAACATCAGCCAGATGCTTCACCTTTTCCCATAATGTCAACACCCTTTTACAACATAAATAAGTTAGGGTAGCCACTGCACAGACATCCCTAAAGATCTGGAAAGTGACTAAACTAGAGGAGGGGTAGCTATAGATAAAATGGAATTTACAAAGGATTATTAATAGTGAATCTCTATATAGTTTTCTTTCTTAGTTGCTAGGGTATTAGACTAGCTAGAAGGAATGAACTGAAATGGTGGAACTGTACCCATAGCATTCTTTGAAATTTGCTCTATAGCTACTTGTTAAATTGTAATTTGAAAGTTATCACCTTTATGTATACATGTTATATTTCACAATAAGGAAATAACTGAAACTATGGTAATGTAACTCATAATATTTTTGGAAATTTCCTATATACCCACTTGTTAAATCATACTTTGAAAGCTATTACCTTTTTGCATATATATTTCACAATAAGGAAATAACTGAAACTGTGAAACTGTAACCCAGAACATTCTTTGAAATTTGCTCTCTAACTACTTGTTAAATTGCACTTGGAAAGTTATCACTTCTATGTATATATGTTATATTCCACAATGAAAAATATGATTAAGAAATTTTTAAAAATGAATTTATATGACTTATCCAGGCCTTGATTTCTTCTGTAAAAACAAAACTAATAATTCAAGTTCCCCAGGGTCTGTATCACTGACCAAATTAATGTGAATGTGCTGATAGAATGGTTTATACAAGAAGAAAATAGGTAATTCTTCTCATGGCCAGGAGCTTGTTCCTGGGTGATCCTACATATAAATGACTAGAAGCCCATTCCCACCTATTTCATGTAGGTGATGGGGGAACTCTGGTTCTTAAAGTTTATTTATTGTCACTTCTTTACACTTTTCTTTAACACTGGTTTCTGGTTCACAATGCCAGGTTTACCCTTTTAGAAAACAGAAATGTAAATAAAGAAACAGGGTAATTCCAGTCTGTAAATCTATTTGGAAAGATGCCAAGAAAACAAGTAAAATACTTATTCCAAAATCAGGAAGCCCTTTGGAGAAAAGGCACTATGCAAACAAAATACACTGAAGACCTACTTCCATATTTCAAAATTCTTTGCCTAATTTCCAATTTAAATTGGTAGCTTAAAAAAAAAGAGGCCATCTTTTTCACAGCCAACTCTGCAAATAAACTCACTACCCTCCCACACACGTGGGACATGACTCCTAGGGGTATAAGTCTCTGTGGCAATGAGGGACAGTACTCCCAGGGATGAACCTGGCTCTGGCTTTGTGGGATTGAGAATGCCATCTTGACCAAAAGGAGGAAAAGAAATGAAACAAAGTTTCAGTAGCTGAGAGATCTCAAATAGAGTTGAGAGATCAATCTGGAGGTTGTTCTTATGCATTATATAGATATTCCTTTTTAGTTTCCAGCGTATTAGAGTAGCTAGAAGGAAATGCCTGAATCAGTTAAACTGTAATCCAGTAGACTTGATTCCAGACGATAACTGTATAACTGTATAGCTTTTATTGTGTGACTGTGTGATAGCGAAAATCTGGTGACTGGCAGTCCCTTTAACCAGTGTATGGGCAGATGAGTAATAAAATAATGACAAAAATATATATAAATAATAGGGGGATGGTGTTCCAGTTTGTTAATGCTGCCATTATGCAAAATATCAGAAACGGATTGGCTTTTATAAAGGTTATAGATTTACAGTTCTAAGGCCATAGAAGTGTCCAAACTAAGGCATCAACAAGAGGATGCCTTCACTAAAGAAAGGCCGATGGTGTCCAGCAGAACACCTCTGTCAGTGGGAGTGGCACATGGCTGGCGTCTACTGGTCCTTTGCTCCTGGGTTCTGGTTTCAAAGTGGCTTTCTCCAAAATGTCTCTGGGCTTTTGTTTATCTTAGCTTCTCTCTCTCAGCTCCTGTGTATCCTTGCTTGTTCTCCCACGGCATGCCTCTCTAAGCATCTGGAGGTCCTCTTTTAGCTTCTCCAGGGCAAACTCTGGGTTTCATCTCTTAGCTTAGCATCTCCAAAAGTCTTTCTGTTCACATCTCCAAGCGTCTGGGTCTGTGTCAGCCTCTGAGCTCTCTTAAGGACTCGAGTAAACTAATCAAGACTCATCTTGAGTGGATGGGGCCACACCTCCATGGAAATAATCTAATCAAAAGATCCCACCCATAAGTGTGCCCCCACAAGACTGTGTTAAAGAACATGGTCTTTCCTTGGGTAACATAACCATTTCAAACCAGCATAGATGGTTTGGGTGTTCTTTTTTTTTTTTTTTTTAATTAAAAATTTTTTTTTTTTATTTTGGAGTAATGAAAATGATCTAAAATTGATTGTTGCGATGAATGCAAAACTATATGATGATATTGTGAGCCACTGATTGTATACATTGGATGGATCATATGGTGTGTGAGTATATCTCAATAAAATCGCATTAAAAAAAAAAAAGGCCAACATAGAAATCAATAAGAAGGATCAAAGCAGGAAACTGAAATGAACAAAAAGCAAAAACAAGAGATTGACCAGGAAGTAGATTAGGTTACCAGAAATAAGATTAAGACTTGGCCTTCAAAATTACATCTTTCTTCTACCTAGCGTTACAAAGACAGAATGAAGGTTACACAAGCTACAATTTCAAGTAAATCTGCAAATTAAAATCTAGTCCCAGTTAATCATAAGGAGAGAAAAGAATAAAGTAATGGATTATAAATTGCTGCCAGAATTTGCAGTGGCTTCGGAATTTATTCATTGGTATACTCAACATAAACAAGAAGAACACCAAAAAGGCAAAAAGAACACCTGAAGTAAAAGAGCAGGAAGGCCAAGAAAACAGCAAAGAACAAACTTTACTACTTGAGGATCATGATTTTTCTGTGGAAAATGTTATGATTCTGCCTGTCCCCTAGAGAAACAAAAAAAGACTCTACAAACAATATAACATTTATTCCTAAATGGCACAGTAAATGATATAGGGCTATCATGACTGTATTAGTTAGGGTTCTCCTTGGAAACAGAATCAATGAGAGATGTCTCTTATTATCAAATTGTAAAAGTGACTCATGCAACTGCAGGAGCGCACGAGTCCAAATTCTGCAGAGCCATCAACAAGCTGTCAACTCCAAGGAAGACGTCCGACGAACTCCTCGGGAAACGAACCGACAACTTTGACGAACTCCTCAGGAAACGAACCGGCAACTTTGAAGAACTCCTCAGGAAACGAACCGACAACTTTGACGAACTCCTCAGGAAACGAACTGGCAACTTCCACGAGCTCCCCAGGAAAAGCTTCACTGAGCAGCTGAAGAAGAAGTCAAGGTTCTCTAACCGTCCGGCTTATAAGCCTCCAACTGATCACCCGGACCAAATCCAGCCAATTGCATTCTCTCACTGTGGAAGCACGCCCCTTGATGAGTCATCAGTCAGCTGCAGTCAATTGACTGATGATCCGACAAACCAACCAGCCTCAAATAGCCTCACAGGAATCGTCAGGCCAGTGCCTGCTTGACCAGACAGCTAGGCCACCTAGCCAAGTTGACACATGAACCCAACCATCACAGTCCACCCCTTGTCAACTTGGCAGTTGTACACATCACCCAAAACCATATCTTCAAAATGAACGTTACAGCTTATGCCATATGATAAGGGGACAAGACAGAGAAGAAAGCAAAAATATTCTCTTCACAGACAAATACAAACATAATCATCACAAAACGAGGAGGAAATATTCATATCATCATAGTCCTCGTTTCTGTAACTGGTCACGTGGCTGTAGCTCATATTTATCACGACCTTCTTCCACTACCCATTCCATGTTCCCTTTACCCTCAGCAAGCACTTCAGCTGGCCGTGGTTCTTTGTCTGGTGGGGTGACCCAAACCTTCATTCCTGAAGTTTCTTGGCCATTGGTAGTCCTGCCTGGATTGGGTTGTTGCAGTTTTCCATTGACTTGAATCACGGGGCATGGTAGTACTAAGAGACGCCCCAGGGGATCTCCTGTATGCCAGGAAAACTCTTCTTTACTTCCATTGTGTAGTTGCAGTGCTATTTCCCCTTGATAGTCAGGATCAATCACCCCAGCCAGTACAGTAATCCCCTTACTTGCCTGTTGATTCACAGGCATAAGAAACCCAAAGTGGCCAGGTGGCAGCCTTAACTTCCAGTTCAATGGGATTATTGTTGTGTTTCCTGGTGGAAGCACTCCTCCTTTTGGAACCAAGACCTGTAGACCAGCAGAGCTTAAACTTGCAGGGACAGGAAGCAAAAATCTTCCTAGTGGATCACTAGGAGTGATAGTGAGTGGTGCTACTCCTGTTTCCACCCCTTGATTCCTGGACCCATGAATCCTGGCTATGGGAGAAACAGCACCATAGAGTGGACGCTGATTCAGAGCATACACAGCCTCCTGGAGAACACTGCCCCAGCCCTGCAAGGTATTGCCACCTAGTTGGCGCCGTAATTGAGTCTTCAATAGGCCATTCCACCGTTCTATCAACCCAGCTGCTCTGGATGATGGGGAACATGGTAAGACCACAGAATTCCATGAGCATGTGCCCATCCCCTCACTTCATTTGCTGTGAAGTGGGTTCCTTGGTCCGAAGCAATGCTGTGTGGAATACCATGACGGTGGATGAGGCATTCTGTAAGTCCACGTATTGTAGTTTTGGCAGAAGCATGTCGTGCAGGGAAGGCAAACCCATATCCAGAGTATGTGTCTATTCCAGTAAGAACAAATTGCTGCCCTTTCCATGATGGAAGTGGTCCGATGTAATCAACCTGCCACCAGGTAGCAGGCTGATCACCCCGAGGAATGGTGCCATATCGGGGACTGAGTGTGGGTCTCTGCTGCTGGCAAATTGGACACTCAGCAGTGGCTGTGGCCAGGTCAGCCTTGGTGAGTGGAAGTCCATGTTGCTGAGCCCATGCATAACCTCCATCCCTACTACCATGACCACTTTGTTCATGAGCCCATTGGGCAATGACAGGAGTTGCTGGGGAAAGAGGCTGATTGGTATCCACCAAACGGGTCATTTTATCCACTTGGTTATTAAAACCTTCTTCTGCTGAAGTCACCCTCTGGTGAGCATTCACATGGGACACAAATATCTTCATGTTGTTTGCCCACTCAGAAAGGTCTATCCACATACCCCTTCCCCAGACTTCTTTGTCACCAATCTTCCAATCATGTTCCTTCCAAGTCCCTGACCATCCAGCCAAACCATTAGCAACAGCCCAGGAATCAGTATACAGACGCACCTCTGGCCAGTTCTCCTTCCAAGCAAAGTGAACAACCAGGTGCAATGCTCGAAGTTCTGCCCACTGGGAGGATTTCCCCTCACCACTGTCCTTCAGGGATATCCCAGAAAGGGGCTGCAGTGCTGCAGCTGTCCACTTTCGGGTGGTACCTGCATATCGTGCAGAACCATCTGTAAACCAGGCCCGAGTCTTCTCTTCCTCAGTCAACTGACTGTAAGGAACTCCCCAAGATGCCATAGCTGTGGGCTGGGCAAGAGAAGGTAAGGTGGAAGGAGTGGGGGCCATGGGCATTTGGGCCACTTCCTCATGTAACTTACTTGTATCTTCAGGACCTGCTCGAACTCTATCTCGTATATACCATTTCCATTTTATGATGGAGTGCTGCTGTGCACACCCAACTTTATGGCTTGGTGGGTCAGATAACACCCAGCTCATGATAGGTAACTCAGGTATCATGGTAACTTGGTGGCCCATGGTTAAGCGTTCTGTCTCTACTAAGGCCCAGTAGCAGGCCAACAGTTGTTTCTCAAATGGAGAGTAGTTATCTGCAGAGGATGGTAAAGCTTTACTCCAAAATCCTAAGGGCCTGCATTGTGATTTTCCTATAGGAGCCTGCCAAAGGCTCCAAACAGCATCTCTATTTGCCACTGACACTTCCAGCACCATTGGATCAGCTGGATCATATGGTCCAAGCAGCAGAGCAGCTTGCACAGCAGCCTGGACCTGTTGCAGAGCCTCATCTTGCTCCGGTCCCCACTCAAAACTAGAAGCTTTTCTAGTCACTCGGTAAATGGGCCGGAGTAGCACACCTAAATGAGGAATATGTTGTCTCCAAAACCCAAAGAGGCCAACTAAATGTTGTGCCTCTTTTTTGGTTGTAGGAGGGGCCAGATGCAGCAGCTTATCCTTCACCTTAGAAGGAATATCTCGACAGGCCCCACACCACTGAACACCTAGAAATTTTACTGAGGTGGAAGGGCCTTGTATTTTTGTTGGATTTATCTCCCATCCTCTGCCACGCAAATACCTTACCAACAAATCTAGAGTAGTTGCTACTTCTTGCTCACTAGGTCCAATCAACATGATATCATCAATATAATGGACCAGTGTGATGTCTTGTGGGAGGGAGAAATGATCAAGATCCCTGCGGACAATATTATGACATAGGGCTGGAGAGTTGATATAACCCTGAGGTAGCACGGTGAATGTAAACTGCTGGCCTTGCCAGCTAAATGCAAACTGTTTCTGGTGGTCCTTGCTGACAGCAATTGAGAAAAAAGCATTTGCCAGATCAATAGCTGCATACCAGGTACCAGGGGATGTGTTGATTTGCTCAAGCAATGATACCACATCTGGGACAGCAGCTGCAATTGGAGTCACCACCTGGTTAAGCTTATGATAATCCACAGTCATCCTCCAAGACCCATCTGTTTTCTGCACAGGCCAAATAGGAGAGTTGAATGGGGATGTGGTGGGAATCACCACCCCTGCATCCTTCAAGTCCTTAAGAGTGGCATTAATCTCTGCAATCCCTCCAGGAATCCGGTATTGCTTCTGGTTCACTACTTTGCTAGGCAGAGGCAGCTCTAGTGGCTTCCACTTGGCCTTTCCCACCATAATAGCCCTCACTCCAGGAGTCAGGGAACCAATGTGAGGATTCTGCCAGTTGCTGAGTATGTCTATTCCAATTATGCATTCCGGCACTGGGGAAATAACCACAGAATGGGTCCGGGGACCCACTGGACCCACTGTGAGACGGACCTGGGCTAAAACTCCATCAATCATCTGACCTCCATAAGCCCCAACTCTGACTGGTGGACCAGAGTGACGTTTTGGGTCTCCGGGAATTAATGTCACTTCTGACCCAGTGTCTAATAATCCACGAAATATCTGATCATTTCCTTTTCCCCAATGCACAGTCACCGTGGTAAAAGGCCGTAGGTCCCCCTGGGGAAGGCTGGGAGGAAGATTAACAGTGTAAATTTTTGGCAGTGTGACAGGGTCCTTCTACAAGGGTACCCGGCCTTCCCTTCATTCAAGAGGCTCTGGATCTGTAAACTGTCTCAAGTCTGGGAATTGATTAAGGGGCCGTGACTCTCTGTTTTTGTAATTCAAGGGAGATTTTTGTTCACGTGGCCTAGAATTCTTCTGTTTATATAGTTCAAACAAGAATTTAGTCGATTGCCCATCTATTTTACTACTTGGTACTCCATGATCCACTAGCCAACGCCATAAGTCTCTGCGAGTCATATTATTTTGATTGCTGCTTTGAGCCTGTTTTCCATTATGGTAGCCCTGTCCACCTTGTCTGTGGCGATTAACTGCAGCCACTTGGCTTCTGCTGACTCGGGACCCGATTATCCCCATTGTGTTTAAGGATTCCAGTTCAGTGACAGCAGTTCCTACAGTAATATCTGACCTACAGAGAAGGGCAACTACAGAGCTCTTCAGGGAAGTGCCGGTTTGAGTGTATTGTGTCCCCCAAATGCCATTATCTTTGTGGTCTTGTGTGGGGCAGAAGTTTTGGTAATGGTTGGATTTGCTTGGAATGTGCCCCACCCAGCTGTGGGCAATGATTCTGATGAGATGTTCTCATGGAGACGTGACCCCGCCCATTCAGGGTGGGCCCTTATCTGTGGAGCTATATAAATGAGCTGAGTCAGGGGGAAGAAAGAGAGTGCAGCTGGGAGTGATGTTTTGAAGAGAAGCAAGCTTGCTAGAAAGGAACATCCTGGGAGAAAGCCGTTTTGAGGCTGGAGCTTTGGAGCAGACGCCAGCTGCCTTCCTAGCTAACAGAGGTTTTCCAGACACCACTGGCCATCCTCCGGTGAAGGTACCCGATTGCTGAGGTGTTACTTTGGATGCTTTGTGGCCTTAAGACTGTAACTGTGTAGTGAAATAAACCCCCATTTTATAAAGGCCTGTCCATCTCTGGTGTTTTGCATTCTGCAGCATTAGCAAACTAGGACAGATTTTGGTACCGAGAGTGGGGTGATGTGTACAACTGCCAAGTAGACAAGGGGTGGACTGTGATGGTTGGGTTCATGTGTCAACTTGGCTAGGTGGCCTCGCTGTCTGGTCAAGCAGACACTGGCCTGACGATTCCTGTGAGGCTATTTGAGGCTGGTTGGTTTGTCAGATCATCAGTCAATTGACTGCAGCTGACTGATGACTCATCAAGGGGCGTGCTTCCACAGTGAGAGAATGCAATTGGCTGGATTTGGTCCGGGTGATCAGTTGGAGGCTTATAAGCCGGACGGTTAGAGAACCTTGACTTCTTCAGGGATGATGGAGCTAGTTTCACAAATTTATTCCTTACAGTCCTGGTAAAAGGCGTGTCCTCTGGACATTCCAGGGCTGTGTGAGCAGGTTTTCCATGATAAATCCACTCTAACATTCCAATCTCTCTAAGCCTTTGAATCCCCTCCTCCACATTATACCAGGGCAGTTCTGGCATTTCAACTTCTGGTAATGCCGGCCACCTTTTGATCCATGTTTCAGCCAGCCACCCAAACAAACTGTTAACACCCTTTCTAACCCCTTGAGCTACAACATTGAATGCAGAATCTCTGCTTAGTGGGCCCATATCAGTAAATTCAGCCTGATCCAACCTTATATTCCTTCCACTCTCAATATCCATTCCCACACATATTCCCCTGGTTTCTGTCTGTATAAGTTGGAAAACTCATACAGTTCTTTTGGAGTATAGCGTACTTCCTCATGGGTCACACTTTGTACCTCACCCTTTGGGGCTTGTTGGGACTTGAGCCTAGTTATAGGTCTTGAAGCAAAAACTGGTGGTGGGGGTGGGTCATGAAAAGAGTTAGAATTATCTCTCAAGCCATTCACCTCAGGGCACTCTGTTGCATTTTCATCTCTTAAAACAGGATTAGTCTCTCCAGACAAAAGAGTGAGGGCTGCTTCCTCAGGGTAGGTGATTACAAGATTAGCAGGCATTGAAGGGTCAATCTCCTTATGTGGGAGTTGCGTGGCAGGCTCCTTAGGGCAGACTGGAGGCAGAGAAGCTGTTTCCCCAGGACAGCCCTCTACAGGTAAATCTAACAATGACCCAGCAGAATCCAGGGTTCCAATGTCCTCACTGTCATTATTATCAATCCATATGTCTCCATCCCAAGTTTCTGGGTCCCATTCTTTTCCAATCAATGCCTTTACTTTAACAGCAGACACCCTGAGAGGTTGAGATTTTAGTTTACGCTGTAAATGTGCTACTCACACAACAAGAGACTGCGTCTGATTTTCAGAAACCTCCAGTCTGCGGGCACAGGAAATAAGATTTTCTTTCAGGGCACAGATGGGACTCTTTACATCTGTCATACGGCATTCAAGTTTTGAATTTGAAGCCTTTAGCTCATCCCTTTCTCTTACAACTGTATCCAAAGTATCTAAGAGCAGCCAGCCAACATCATTATACTTCTTAATATTGCAAAACTCTGTGAAAGTGTCGAAAACGCTGTCACCCAGAGCCTCGCTTCGTACTAGAGCACAATTAGGAGAATCAAATGGTGCTATTTTGCGTATTTCCTTTGCCAACTCCTGCCATGGACTCTTAGTACCCTCTTGATTATTGGAAATAGAGTCATTAGTGCCTCTGAATCTAATCAGAGTAGAAAACAAGTTGTAAAAGCCCATTTTAAGATTCCGTTTCTCAAGAACCACTCTCGGTACCAAGTTGTATTAGTTAGGGTTCTCCTTGGAAACAGAATCAATGAGAGATGTCTCTTATTATCAAATTGTAAAAGTGACTCATGCAACTGCGGGAGCGCACGAGTCCAAATTCTGCAAAGCCGTCAACAAGCTGTCAACTCCAAGGAAGACGTCTGACGAACTCCTCAGGAAACGAACCGACAACTTTGACGAACTCCTCAGGAAACAAACCGGCAACTTTGAAGAACTCAGGAAACGAACCGACAACTTTGACGAACTCCTCAGGAAACGAACTGGCAACTTCCACGAGCTCCCCAGGAAAAGCTTCACTGAGCAGCTGAAGAAGAAGTCAAGGTTCTCTAACCGTCCGGCTTATAAGCCTCCAACTGATCACCCGGACCAAATCCAGCCAATTGCATTCTCTCACTGTGGAAGCATGCCCCTTGATGAGTCATCAGTCAGCTGCAGTCAATTGACTGATGATCCGACAAACCAACCAGCCTCAAATAGCCTCACAGGAATCGTCAGGCCAGTGCCTGCTTGACCAGACAGCTAGGCCACCTAGCCAAGTTGACACATGAACCCAACCATCACAATGACCAATAATACTTAAGTTATTATAAGGTATGGCTTAAAGGTTCATTCATATAATTATTATATTACTTTTCTTTTCCATTTCTCAGGCTCTACCCACAAACAAATGCACACACATTCTGCTAGTTACTATGATGAAAACCTATAAATCTGTACTGCCTTTTTAAAAAATCAAACAATTAATCCTTACATAAAAATCCTAAGCTGACATGAGCATCAAGAAAACATTGCTATAGAGTCTAAGTAGAAAGTAGAAAAATAAAATATATATACTAAATAAATAAATACATAACTCAACACAATAAATTTAGAAACAAATGGCTCAATGCTCCCATAGTTAAAAAACAAACTACTACCAACCCTGTGAATTTATACAGGACTCCCCTCAGAACGGTTCACCTACTCCATATTCATTCTTAACGTTCTTTTCTCCATCTCTGCTTAGTCAAGGTAATTTGTAGATTTTAGGGGAGAGTTCTTACTTTGGAGAACCAAATTTCCAGGGAAAATGAGTTAGGCAAGTATACCCAAAACTACTAGCCTCTCATAACATCTGATTTGCTCATTCATACAAGTTTTTATTTGGCCCCACTAGACCTGGTACTGTGATAAGCACCTGTGATTCAGCAGGGAATGAGAATAGCGTAATTTCTATTTTCATGGTCCTTAAAGTCTGGGAAGACAGATGCTAAATAAGGAATTACAAATGTGATGGGCATTACACAAAGGGAAAAGGAGCACTATGGAAGGCAGTATAACAGGAAGAACTACCCCAGACAGGAGGAATCCAGGGAAAATCTTCATAATCAAGGGATATTTAAGACATGAAGAATTAAAAGGAATTGGTTAGGTTAAGTTTCCCCAATTCAGCACGTAAATGTCTTCCCTTCCTATTGATACGAAAGAATAATAGTATCTTCTCTCTAATACCAGAATGACATCTTTGTTTCGGCTTTACTGTGTTTCAAACCTTAAGACTTCCTGACTTGAATACCTTGTATATAAACAGGCAAGAGAACTACAGATGAGTCATCTCCCACTATTAACTCCAATCGTTTGGTAGGTAGATTTAGTTGGACATAACTTCCAGAAGTAAAGTTCAAGTAAACTCAAATTAGATTTAAGGACAGAGCAAATAGGGACATACTTTCTGTATATCAGATACTACTGAATGGCTAGAAAAAAAAATGTAAAAAACTTTCCATACTCCTTATGAAAGTGAAAAATGATTCCACACAGATTTGGTTCTTAAAATATATATATATTTAAAAACGAAGGGAGGGCACCTAACAAAAAAACAAATAAATCTGAAATAAGACAGTGAACTCAAGTCTGATATTTTAAAGAGACATGCTTAAACCACCTAGGCATTATTAAATAGAGGAATCTTCAGTGAACAGTGACTGCTATTCTTGTTTAATCTCCAAATGGACAAAATACAAGCTATTCCCTTTCTTGAAGCTATATCCAGTATCACTGGTTTAGCTGGTATTTCTAAAGGCTCTGACTCATAGACAAATCTCAAGATGATGATAGGGTTTGGCATCTTTGAATAAAACAATGTGTGTTTAGTAGGTGAAAGACTGTACACACAGTGTTCCCTGTCCAAAGTTAGAGGATACTTGACAATCTCCTCATGTGTCTAAATCTTCACAGAAAAATAGGTTTGGAGTATTGTTTGGCCTGAAAAATAAAAAGGGTTATTTCAATTTCTTGTAAATACCTCTTGGAAGGCAAAGGCTTTAACTGGCCTGATATCTCAACTGCGTCAAAGGGTTGTGTTTTTTTACCAGCAGTACCATTATCTCAGCACCAGCACACAAAATGCATAAAAGCAGCCCAGTAATTACGCAACATCTTTATTGATAAAACAGGCACAGAAAACACAACTCAGCTTTACAAATGTCAAAGCATCGACAAATGTCAAAACTAGAAGTATTTTTCCATGGAGTAGAAATGGATCATTTAAAATAAACTAAAGCCAAGAATAAAAGAAATTTCAGGCTGAAGCACATCATGTGTCAGATAATGGCTTCTGCTGACTAGATGTGATACTGCATCCCCACATTATGGAAGAAGAGCAAAGTTTCTGGTAGCATAGCTCAAAGAGATCCCCGTAATCTCTTGGGGATCAGGGGTATAGAAGTGTGAAGAGGAAAATGACAATTAATCATCAAGGAAAATTATCTTACTAAAGAACATAACACAAACAAAAAGTGAGCTGATAGGGGTGCACTAGAACCCTCAGCAAGGCAAATCACTGCTGGTGATCTATAATGCCAAGTATTCCAACCTTAACTTTCTTCCTAAAATATTTTAATTTAGGTCTTTTGGATTTTAATTTTCAGGGACTTTAAGTCTAATTTCATCACACACACAAAAAAGCAAAATAGCATTCACTTGACACAATTTGTTTTAAAGGCAAACCATGCTCTTTGAAAGCTAAGATATTATTTCATAAGTATTTCATTAATGAGTCTTCACTGAGAGGGAGCATGGTGAGAAAAAGAAAATGAGTTTTTCAATCAGGAGATAATTGTGTTCAGCTTAAATTCTCTGAATCTCTCTCCTCATTTATGAAATGAGGATAATAATTCTTACCTTAAAATATTGTTTTAAGAATTAACTCAAAGGAGGTACTCAACAAATAGGTGCTAGTATAATTATTAAGGAATTGCTAAAATTTTTATTAGAAAGACTTTTAGACAAATAAAACCCCCTGTTACTGCACCAAAAAATACTTGACCAGTTTCATAATTCCTATAGAAACTCCTGGTTCTAAGGACTTTTTTTTTTTGTTTAGTAGAAAGAGATTTAAATAAAGAAAAAGAACAGTTATTTTCAGATTTTTAATTAAGTTAAATTCCAGATGATAGAAAATACTGCCCTTCAGGCATATTTCACATTTAACTCCATAGGCTGATACTCAGTTTTCATATTGTCTCACAGAAACTGGCTATCTGTGCTCAAAATTGTAACCTGGGCTCTCTATACCTGGTGGCGTGATGCTAGCAGCAGCGGCATTCCAAACACTTAAAGGGCATAAGCAGTGCCAGAGCTAGAAAATCAGCCAGCATCACCTCACCCTAGTGTGCTATTGTCACTTCCTCTCTTTAAGTCAAGGTTGCTAATGAACTCCAAATAAGAAAGGCCATTTTGCTACCCCATCAGGGAAAGGGAAGAGCACAGGCACGTTCTGTTTAAGGCTCTAACACTGTTACTGAGAATTTTCCCAAATAAGAACTATTTTTTATCCTTGTTCCTGTAATTTTACAAACTGTGGGATTTATTAATATAAAGGCTAGGGACAGTTTCCTAAAGAAAACATGAAGCTCCTGTTCTCTGCTTGAACAAGAAAAAATGAAATGGCATCCAACCCACTTGAATAGAGAAACTTAACAAGAGTCAGATTGAGAAATGTGCTAACCCAATATTCAAGCACAATTTTCCGGCCCTAGAAAGGGTAGAAATGAATGCAAGCATCTACTAGATTTGATTTCTCTTGGGAATCAAGCTAAGCTTCACGTATCTATATTTCTTAGAGAGAACCTATGAAAGAAAATCTATATAAATTTAAAAACCCACAGACCTATATATGCATATACATGCATTCATATATATGTAGATAGAAATGAAATTTTAAGGAAGGCTGCCAACAAATCTTATAAAAAATTAGGAAATAATAATGCCTTCATTCTACAACAAAACTCAATCATTTTGGATTTCTTAGTGGGTGGGTGTTGCTGCTATTTTAACAGTGTTTTTATAGTTACTTATACTTTTGACTCATGGTAGAGTTCTTTAAATCACTATCTCAAAACAAATCTATTAAGTAGATAAAAATTAGTGTTATTTTATATACAAAAAAACTGAGAAAGACATTTTAAGTAAGTCGTCCAAAACTAGAGAACTAGTTAATGGGATGGCCAGAACTAGAACTTAGGTTTCCTAACCCCTAGGTCTTGCTGGTATCAATGTTTAAATCATATGAGGTCAGGAAAAAAAATCTGCACCAGCTCTAGAAAAGCCATTCTCAGCTCCACTACTTTCTCACTACCAAACACATTCCATCCAATAAATTAGCAATTGTACCCAAAAATATATCCTCAAGTTATAACACACAATAAATTAAAGAATATGTGATTTCTCAGAAAAGGTTACCAAGTTGGAACATAACTTTGTATCCTTCTTGACTGCGCTAAAAATTATCCATTTGAGCTAACACAAGTAATTTTTTCTCTATCTCAGCATTTTTAATTTGTTAAAAGGGATTTTTTAATTAGCTGCCCTAATCACCTCCTGACATTGTGATACAATAATGTACATCAAAGTGTGATTTAAAGTACTAAATATCATATAGCTTCAAATAGAATTATTTGTATACTGTGAAAGGATACCCAACCAATGAATCATAGTAAATAGAAAGTTTAATTTATCTTTGTTGACCAAACTTGAAAAAATTCCATATTAATTTACTTTTGTTGACTTAAGAAGAAAACTTCCTATACCTTTATGCTAAGAAACAATCCTATAATGATGGTCACAGAATATGCACATACTGGTTCTCTCTCAACATTAGAGATATAGAACTGCAAATCCTCACCAGAGGTCACTCTCAATAACAACTTATTTCAATAGCCTAAGCAATTTTTCAGTTGTGTTTCATAATTCTAACAAAACAAATATTTATTAAAATAAGAGTAGAGGGATAGTTTGAGAAAACTTTTCGAGAAAGCATTAAATGAGAGATGCCATCTCTTTTATTAATGTGTAAGTATACAAAATGATAACAATTCATTTCAAACATGTAGTGAATACCTCATCCATTCCACTCTGTCCAAAACCCTGTCCCACAGAGGCTTGTGCTGTAATGACTTGGATTTGCAAGCAGTCTAACATAAATTTTTATCTAAAGCAAATACCAAGATCATGTCCTAACCCTTCCTGGCATGCTTCACTGGAGGAACTGAAAAAATTAAACATGTAAAATTATAATGTCTGACACAGAACAGTAACAGGTTTAAGCTGTTCTGAGAACAAAGATGATGATGATGAAGCATGTGATGTGGGTCTTACATGCTAACAGCATCCAGTAACACTTGGTTTCCTACTTTAGTATATGACTAAACTGAAGGTCAAACAGTCCAGCATTCAAAAACATAGGATGATCTTGAAAAGGTTATGTGAGGTTGGTAGTGAACATATTATTATATCTATTGTACAAGATGGAACAAAGATAGAAAAGTCAAGTGAATTGGCTAAGATCATACATCAATAAAGGGCAAATACAGGATTAGAATCTAGGTTTTTAAATGGCTAGCCCAGTGATTTTTGTCCTGTTCCACCTTCTCATCACAATACAGCTATTTAACAGGTGGATATATCTTCAGGTGTTTGTCTGAGTCAGTGCATAAGATATGATTAGAAAGCCATGGGACAAAAGTTCTGCGTGGTACAAATAACATTCCAATGACTTAATGATCACATTTAATTTAGGGAATGGTTGATATGTGAGAGTGGGTATGTGTGAAAGTACACATTTTAACTAGGTTTATGTGTTTCTGTATGGATGTTGGGAGTTGGTGCATATTATTTTTGTGAAAGAAGTGTGTGACTTACTCTAAATTTAGGAGTCAGTGGGTGTAAGGAATGGATCTAAGTGGGCACTCATTTTTGTTTGGGGTATGTGGAGCAAGTATAATTTGTGTGTGTGTGTGTGTTCATATAGTCACATTTGCATGTGCAGACAGTGGCCAACCAGTCCTATTCATGGAAAAGTGTCTGGAAGCCTGATTGATATGTAAAAGAAGATAATATCTAGTTTAGTAACAATATGCATTTTAACAATAATGACTTTTACTGAATTCCTTCTCAGTGTCAGGTTCTATACTAAATGCTTGGCATGCATTGTTTCATTCAAATCTCACAACTCACTATACTAGCACTACTTAACTGGTGTGTAGAGAATAAAATGTTTTGAAAGAAAAATCATGAATTTCAAATTCACAGTCCATTATGCTATGAATATTTTTAGATAAGATGCTTTATTATAGATGTGTTACTTAGATATACTAATCATTTTTGAATGTTAAAAATTCTTAATAAAATTGGGAATATTTCTAGACCAAAAACAGCAACAACAATAACATAGAATAAGACCTTTTTTTAACTGTTTCTTTTTAGAAATCAAAGGCAAAGGCACTTCTGGGATTATGTATATTGAATAAATTTTACCAGTGATATATATATATGGTGACTGGTTATGATATTTGCAATTGCTATGTATTTATACTACGTTATAACAACTTCCTGGTCAAGGTAGATATATGGTCTGGTTACAGAATGATGAGTTGAAGTTCCAACGATGAACTTGAACATTTAGGAAATACTGAGAGTTCATTAGTTATCACTGAAAAGTAAAACTAAAAGGTCATGCTGGAAAGAAGGGCTGGAAAAAACCATCAGAATTAAACATACCCCAGCTATGATGGAACAAGCAAAAGGAACCAGTCAAAAGGGAAAGTAGAATGGGGCAAGAGTGCAGAGACAAGCTGAAATGGGAGGGAGAAAAGAGACAGACAGAGATGCACAGAGAAAAACAGGGTCAAAGAGAGACCAGACTGAAGCAATCCTGGGTCTACGTAGGCTCAGTTCTAGTACACATGCAGCTTTATAACAGATTCCCCACTTGCTGGCATAGTTTTAATGTGACCACTAATAGAAACTAAAAGAACCAAACTAAAACACACTGCTTCCTACTTAATATTTCCACTCCAACAGGCTGAATTTTTTAATTCATAGTCTCTTTTGATACATTTTCTAACTTCAGTTTTCATCACATACTACACGGGACAAAGTGAGCAGTCACACCCTTTTATGGGTTCCTCCCATAATGTATTATCTAATTATATCCACGAACTAAAATTCAGGTTTCAAATTTAACAATGAAATGTAGTAACTTGAGAACAGGGTAATTCAAACAATCAAATATTTTAATTTCCTACAATGTAAGACACTTCTTTTCAGAAGTGACTTCAAAAGACAATATTTTCCAGTTCCTCTTTCCCAAAGCTCTCTTAGATTCAACATTTTCATTCCAAAACAATATGTCACTCTTGCTCTTGTTCATTAACCGAGGAGAAAGGTGAGTAGAAACATAATCAAAGCATACACTTTCACTAGAAATCATCTTCCAACTTTGGCTTCCACATTCATTTCTCATGATATCCCCAGGCTCCTCAGAGCAGACATTCTTGTTCCCAAAGAAATAGGGAAGTAAATCTCAAGTCTCTAATATTCATGTCTTATTTTTAAGCTAGTTCAAAATAGCAGCCATAGTCAGAAAAGTAATAAAATGGCCCAGGAATCTAAATATAAGATTTAAAGTAATGTGCTTTTATTTATGACCTGTTTTAAAGAAGCTAAACCAACAGGAAAAAGAGCAGCAAAGGGAAAGTCCGTATCAGTGTATTAATTTCCATCAAAGTAAATAATTCTCAATTTCAAAGAATATGTTTCAGGCTTCTAAAAGCAGATATCTGACTTTTACTTCTATGAGTCAGAGGTTCTAGCTAGTCAGATTTGCAATAATTCCTCATAAGAACAAATTCACAAAATTAACACAGTCTGGATTTTATTATCTATCAATCATTCACAAGCATATTCTGAGTACTTTCTATATGTTCAATATAAGAAATAATACACCGTTTTCTGTACTCAAAAAGTTTTATTATCGAAATAGGAAACTGTGTGGGAGAAAACTTGTAAATTATAAAGGGAAATATAACTAAATGCTAGACTGCATAGACATGCTGAAGTGCCAGGAGAGTATAAAGGAAAGATAGACCAAGATAGTGGAAAAGACTGCTACACAGAAGCAATAATCAACAAAGTGTTGTTGTCAATGTGACAGCATATGTGCTCCGAAGCAAATTAACAGGAAGCTAAAGCAACTCCGTTTCTATCTACAGCAGACACAGATAATCGGAATCAAGGTCATCTGAACTCCACCATGCAAGCCTTTCCTTCATGATTCATTAAAGTTCAAATACTTACTCCTCCTGAGAATACAAAACCATTTTTATTTTAAAAGCCACTAATAATCTCAAGAGAAGGTCTTCAAAACAAAATGGAAATGTGACATCATAAACATAAGCGTCAACCAAAATTTAGTTTAAAGTAAATGGCAACAGGCCTCCAGAGAAAAGATGAGCTCAGTGATAAATGATAGCCTGGCTGTGCAGTTCAATGTAAAACAAACAGATATGAGTTAATCAATCTTAGTTTTAGCATTTTTTATTGTGAAATATATATACAGAAAAGTGATAATATTCAAAGTACGATTTAACAAATAGAGACATGGGAATCTTGATTTGGGAATACTCAGGAATGACTATGGTTTGTTAACTTTCTTGGGGTATGGTAGGAGCATACTGGAAGCAATGTAGTTATATTAAGATATTTGTTTTTTTATTAACTTTTTTTAAATTAACTATTAACTACATCAAAAAAAAATTTTTTTAAAAGCATATAATAAAAAAAATTTCAAACAAACCATAACAAGGAAGTAAGAAAAAGAACCAACCTAAAATAACTACTTTACTTCCAACATGTTCCTACTCTACCCCAAGAAAGCAACCTAATATAGCAACATTTCTGTGAACTTGTTCCTACCATAACCACCAGAAATTAACAAACCATAATCATTCCTGGGCATTCCCAGAATGTTATATTTACCCATGATAGCTTATCTGTTCTTATTGGGTTATTATTCCCCCTTCATTAATTGATCTCTAACGCTAGTTCCCCTACATTCTACATTATAAACCATCTATTTTATTTATTTATTTTTGTGGTAGCATATAATATTTCTCTTTTTGTGCCTAGCTTATTTCACTCAGCATTATGTCTTCAAGGTTCATCCGTGTTGTCATGTTTCACGACATCGTTCCTTCTTACTGCCGTGTAGTAGTCCATCATGTGTATATACCATATTTTATTTATCCACTCATATGTTGAAGGACATTTGGGTTGTTTCCATCTCTTAGCAATTGTGAATAATGTTGCTCTGAACATTGGCATGCAGATATCTGTTCGTGTCACGGCTTTCAGATCTTCCGGGTATATTCCTTTGTTTTGTTTGAAATGCTTTTTAAAATTTTTGATAAATAAAGTTTAAAAAAAAAATAGTTAGAGAGAAAATTTCAAAGAATGTTATGGGTTACAGTTCCACAACTTCAGTTATTTCCTTATTGTGAAGTATAACATATATACAGGAAGGTGATAACTTTCAGACTACAATTTACCAAGTAGCTATCGAGCAACTTCAAAGAATGTTATGGGTTACAATTCTACCATGTCAGTTTCCTTCTAGCTATTCTAGTACCCTAGAAACTAGAAAAATAATTTTATATAAGGAGTCAGTATTTGTAGTCGTTTGTTAAATTCTATCTTGTCTGTTGCTACTCTCTCTCGTTTGATCATTTTTTCAATCTTCAGGGATATCTGGGCAGTGACCACCCTGACTTGTTCATATTGAAAAGGGGTGTCAACATTATGGAGAAGGGGGATGCATCTGATTGATGTTCTTGAAGAGGCTCTTGCCTCTGGGTTTAGGGACTTATCTGGCATAGGAACATTCTGGAGGATTTAAGTTTCTGAAAAATAACCTAGTGAGTAAAATATTTATCATCTTAGAAAGGGACCTAGGTATTCTTTAGTATTTTTGGGACTACTGTTGATTAGGGCTTGATATACTGTGGCCTTTTGGAATATCTAGCTGGAGCTTCCATAAGAGTTAACCTTTAGGGTAGACTTTCAACTCTATTTGAAATCTCTTAGCCACTGAAACCTTATTTTGTTACCTTTCTTTTCCCCATTTTGGTCAAAAAGGCATCTCAATCCTCAATGCCAGGGCCAAGCTCATTTCTCAGCTCCATGTCCCACGTCACCAGGGAAACTCACTCCCCTGTGTGTCACGTCCCACACAGGGGGGAGAGTATTGAATTTATTTGCAGAGTTGTACTTAGAGAGAAAGGCCACATCTGAGCAACAAAAGAGGTTCTCTGGAGGCCACTCTCAGGCATAATTATAGCTAAGCTTAGCCTCCCTTTACATCCATAAGTTTCACAAGTGCAAGCCTCAAGATAGAGGGCTTAGCTTATTAAATAGGGTTTCCTA
This sequence comes from Choloepus didactylus, assembly GCF_015220235.1. Classification (NCBI taxonomy): domain Eukaryota; kingdom Metazoa; phylum Chordata; class Mammalia; order Pilosa; family Megalonychidae; genus Choloepus; species Choloepus didactylus. The sequence continues at coordinate 29,896,580 of NC_051323.1, forward strand.
ATTTCACATAGCACATATTCTGTCCAAGATAAACAATCAGTGTCTCATATTATCTTCACTTAGTTGTACAATCATCATCACTCTCAATTTTAAACAATTATCATAACCCAAAACACCCCAAAGCTCTTATCAGCCCCTAGTTATTTATCCCAAGTATTAGTGTGGTACTGGTAAAGTCTTCCTATTAAATATAGTCTATAATACACAATATAGTTTTTTCTCTATACCACTCTGTTGTTAAATCTTTGTACCAGTGTCAAACCTTGGAAATAGCTCATTCAAGCACTTACTTATATTTGTAGTGCTAATCTATGGAATACATGCCTTTAAATAACCCTTTTCAATCATGTTTCACCCTCAATGAAGCACTGATACATATAATCCCATTACCAAACAATCTTCACCCTTGTACATTCCCGTACCTTTAAGTTTACCCTCATTAACATGTCTGCACATATTAGGTAATCATTCTCTCTTCACTACTTTCTTTCTATCTCTAGGTCCCCTATATTCTATATTATATTATACTGTTTTATATTGTTCAGGAAGTTCACATTAGTGTTAATAAACAGTATCTCTCCTTTTGTGTCTGACTTATTTCATTCAGCATTATGTCTTCAAGGTTCATCCATGTTGTCATATGTTTCAGGATCTTGTTCCTTCTTACTGTTGCATAGTATTCCATTGGATGTATATACCACATTTTGGTTATCCACTCCTCTATTGAAGCAATAGACACTCGGATTGTATCCATCTCTTGGCAATTGTGAACAATGCTGCTATGACCATTGCTGTGCAAATGTCTGTTCATGTCACTACTTTCAGATCTTCTGGGTATATACCAAGAAGTGGAATTGCCAGATCATAGGATAATTCAATATCTAGTTTTCTGAGGAACCGCCAAACTATGTTCCACAGCAGCTGTACCACTATACATTCCCACCAGCAATGAACAAGAGTTCCAATTTCTCCATATCCTCTCCAGCATTTGTAGTTTCCTGTTTGTTTAATGGTAGCCATTCTTATTGGTGTGAGATGATATCTCATGGTAGTTTTGATTTGCATTTCCTTAACAGTTAGTGAAGATGAACATTTTTTCATGTGTTTTTTTTTAGCCATTTGTATTTCCTCTTTGGAAAAATGCCTTTTCATATCTTATGCCCATTTATTAATCGGGCTGTTTGTACTATTGTTGAGTTGTAGGATTTCTTTATATGTGCTGGATATCAGTCTCTTATCAGATATATGGTATCCAAATATTTTCCCCCATTGAGTTGGCTGCCTCTTCACCTTTTGACAAAGTCCTCTGAGATACAGAAGCTTTTGATTTTGAGGAGTTCCCATTTATCTATTTTTCCTTTCATCACTTGAGCTTTAGGTGTAAGGTATAAGAAGCTACCTCCTATTACTAGGTCTTGAAGATATTTCCCTATATTATCTTCTATGAGTTTTATGGTACTATCTCTTATATTGAGATCTTTGATCTTCTTTAAGCTAATTTTTTACATGGTGTGAGGTAGGGGTCCTCTCTCATTCTTTTGGTTATGGCTATCCAGTTCTCCCAGCCCCATTTGTTGAAGAGACTGTTCTGTCCCAGTGCAGTGGATTTGGGGGCCTTATCAAAAATTAGTTGACTATAGATCTGGGGATCTATTTCCAAACTCTCAACTCAATTTGATTGATCAATATGTCTATCTTTGTGCCAATATCATGCTGTTTTCACCACGGTGGCTTGAAAGTAAGGAAGTGTAAGTCCTCCCACTTCCTTCTTTTTTAGGATGTTTTTGGCAATTCAAGGCCCCTTTCTCTTCCAAATAAATTTGATAACTAGCTTTCCCAAGTCTGCAAAGTAGGTTGTTGGAATTTTTATTGCAATTGCATTGAATGTGTAGATCAGTTTGGATAGACTTGATTTCTTAACGATGTTTAGCCTCTTAACTATGAACATGGAATATTTTCCCACCTATTTAGGTCCTCTTTGATTTCTTTTACTAATGTTTTGTAATTTTCTGTGTACAGGTCTTTTACATCCTTGGTTAAGTTTATTCCTAGGTCCTTGATTTTTGTTGTTGTTGCTATTGTGAATGGAATTTTTTTCTGGATTGCCTCTTCAGTTAGGTAATTACTAGTGTACAGGAACATTACTGACTTTTGTACATTGATCATGTATTCCACCACTCTGCTGAATTTAATAGCTCAAGTAGCTTTGTCATCGATTTCTCGGGATTTTCCACATACACGATCATATCTTCTGCAAATAATGACAATTTTACTTCTTCCTTTCCAATTTGGAAGCCTTTTATTTCTTTGTCTGGCCAAACTGCTCTGTCTAGAACTTCTAGCACAATGTTGAATAATAATGGTGACAATGGGCATCCTTGTCTCATTCTCAATCTTAGGGGGAAGATTTTCAGCTTGTCACTGTTGTATACTATACTGGCTGTGGGTTTTTCATATATGCTTTTTATCATATTGAGGAGGTTTCCTTCAATTCCTACCTTTTGAAGTATTTCTATAAAAAAAGGATGCTGAATTTTGTCAAATGTTTTTTCAGCATCTATCAAGATGATCACTTGATTTTCCCTTTTGAATTGTAAATATGTTGTATTACATTGACAGATTTTCTTATTGTTGAAACACCCTTGCATGCCTGGAATGAACTCCAGTTGGTAATGGTGTATGATTCTGTTATGTGCCTTTGGATTTGATTTGCATGTATTTTATTAAGAATTTTTGCCATCAGTATTCATTTGGGAGATTGGCCTGTAGTTTTCCTTTCTTGTAGCATCTTTATCTGGTTTTGATATTAGAGTGATGTTAGCTTCATAAAATGAGTTAGGTAGTGTTCTGTTTTCTTCAATTTTCTGTAAGAGTTTGAGCAGGAATGGTGTCAGTTCTTTTTGGAAAAGTTTGGTAAAATTCCCCTGTAAAGCCATCTGGTCCTGGGCTTTTATTTATAGGAAGATTTTCAATGATTGATTGGATCTCTTTATTTGTGACTGATTTGCTAAGGTCTTATATCTCTTCCCAGGTTACTCTAGGTTGCTCATGTGTTTCCAGGAAATTATCCACTTCCTCTAAATTCTCAAGTTTGTTGGCAGTTGTTCATAGTAACATCTTATGATTCTTTTACTTTTTTCAGGATCCACAGTAATGTCCTCCCTCTCATTTATGATTTTGTTTATTTGGGTCATCTCTTTTTGACTTTGTTAGTCTAGCTAACAGTTTGTCAATCTTGTTGATCTACTCAAACTTTTGATTTTATTTATTCTCTCTATTGTGTTTTTGTTCTCCAGTTCATTAATTTATGCTTTAATTTTTTTATTTCTCTTTCTTCTCCTTGCTTTAGGATTAGTTTCCTGATCATTCTCTAGCTTCTCGAGTTGTTCAGTTAGGTCTTTGATTTTAGCTCTTTCTTCCTTTTGATGTATGCATTTGGAGCTATAAATTTCCCCGCCAGCACTACCTTCAATGCATCTCAGAGGTTTTGATGTTGTGTTCTTGCTTTCATTCATCTCTAGACATTTACCGATTTCTCTTGCAATTCCTTCTTGAACCCACTGATTGTTTAGGAGTGCTTGTAGGCAGTTCTTGAATCAATCATCCTATCCTTGTGTGTTTGTTTGTCAGTGCTACTTTTTTCCCATCTCTCTTTTTATCCTTTAAGTTACCCTTACTTAAACTCTTCATTTCAGTGCCCTTCTCCAGACCTCTCTCTCCTTTCTTTTTTTCTCAGCCAGGAGAATTCCCTGTAGTATTTCTTGTGGGGCAGGTCTCTTGTTAACAAATTCTCTCAACATTTGTTCATCTGTGAAAATTTTAAACTCTCCCTCACTTTTAAAGGACAGCTTTGCTGAATAAAGAATTCTTGGCTGGCATTTTTTCTCTTTCAGAATCTTAAATATGTCATATCATTGCCTTCTCACCTCCATGGTGCCTACTGAGTAGTCAGTACCTAGTCTTATGTGATTTCCCTTGTTGTGGTGAATCACTTCTCTCTTGCTGCTTTTAGTACTTTCTGCTTCTCTGCAGCATTTGACAATCTGACTAGTATACATCTTGAAATGGGTCTACTTGGATTTATTCTATTTGGAGTTCACTGGGTATCTCTAACTTGCATATTATGTAGTTTATAAGGATTGGGAAGTTTTCCCTAACTATGTCCTCAAATACTCTTCCTATCCCTTTCGTCTCTCTTCTCCTTCTTGGCACCAATGATTCTTATATTTTCATGCTTCATGTTGTCCAACATTTTTCTGAGATCCATTTCAAATTTTTAATTATTTTCAGCATTTGCTCTTTTGTGCATTCACATTCAATTGTCCTGTTCTCTAGTTCACTTATTCTTTCTTCTGCCTCTTCAAATCTGCTGTTGTTTGTCTTTAGTGTATTTTAATTTGATCTACAGTATCTTTTATTTCCATAAGATCTGTTACTTCTTTTTATTTACTCTTTTAAATTCTTTTTTATGGTCTTCTAGACTCTTCTTGATATCTTTTATGTCTTTAGCCAACTGTTCCAGTTTGCCAATGCTGCCATTATGCAAAATAGCAGAAATGGATTGGCTTTTATAAAGGGGGTTTATTTGGTTACAAATTTACAGTCTGAAGGCCATGAAAATATCCTAATTAAGGCATCAACAGATGATACCTTCACTGAAGAAAGGCCAGTGTTGTCCAGAAAACCTCTGTTAGCTTGGAAGGCACATGGCTGGCATCTGCTTGCTCCCAGGTTGTGTTTCAAAATGACTTCCTCCCAGGACATTTCTCTCTAGGCATCTAAGAGTACTCTCTTAGTTTCTCCCAGGCAAACTCTGGAGTAGCAAAAGTCTCTTTCAATGGTTGTCTTCAAAATGTCTCTCTTGGCCACTCTCCAAAGTGTCACTCTTAGGTGCTCTCCAAAATGTCACTCTTAGCTCCTCTGATGTCCTTCTGTTTGTGAGCTTTTATAGGGCTCCAGAAATTAGATCAAGACCCACCCTGAATGGGTGGGGCCTACACCTCCACGGAAATTCTCCAATCAAACATTCCACTCACAGGTGATTGAGTCACATCTCCATGGAAACAATCAGTGGATTCCAACTTAATCAACACTAATACATCTGCACCCACAAGACTACATCAAAGAACATGGTGTTTTGGGGGACATAATACATCCAAACTGGCACACCAACCCATTGAAGTTGTTTAAAAGATTTGTAGTAGTTCTTTGATTAATTGCTCCAAGTTCTGTGCCTCCTCCAGCTTTTTAATTTGGTCATTTGGCTTGTCCATTATCTTCTTGGGTCTTCATGTGCTTTGTGATTTTTCTGTTGACTTCAGGGCATTTGCTTATCTTATAAGATTATTTTGGGAAATGCAGGATTATCTGAACATTTATATGGATTTTGGCAGAGCTACAGCCTGCTGGAGTGCACTTTCCTGTTTTCTCAGCAGATGGTGCTCTTGAGCCACCTCTTACCCTCAAGCCAGCTTTTCCTCCAACTGCACCTGTGCACTGGGTGGGGTCCAATACAGGTTGAAATCTAATCCATGTGCACTGGGGACTGCCATCCCTAGGGTTGGTGGGTGGGCCCTGTGCAGTTCGGCAGGTAGTCCACTTAAGGGCACAATGGATATGGTGGTTCCCAGGCTCTGAGTGGATCACTCTCAGGTTGTGGGTTTGAGCATCTCAGCCTCCAGCTCAAATTTGCCCTGCACTCTTCCCGCTGTTCACCCACGAACCTCCGCAGTGGGGGAGGTGCTCCTGGTGCCTATACCTGCCTCTCACCCGTGCACACCACAGGCTTCCATGGAGTCAGAGTAAATGCAGTCAACACAGGTTCGCCGTTTCCCAAGTTCCCTCACAGGAGCTCCTGGCCACAAGGCGGAGGAGGATTATCACCCCAGCTAATTGCTGAGATGGGTGGGCAGGAGTGGAGAGCTGCTCCCTCCCCTGCTCGGAGGCTGGCTCACTGCTGCCAGCCTCCCAGCACAGGTCCCAGTTGAATAAATTCACCCTGTCCTTTCAGACGCAATTTCCCTGCTTTTTCATCCAAGTCCCCATCATGTGTTGTAGAGGTCCCACTCTGGTGTCTCGAACCCTGGAACCACTGTCCCAGGTGTTTTCTGCCTTTTCTCTAGTTTCTTTGACAAAGGATACGTTTGCTCTGCCTCACCTATTTCACCGTCTTCCCAGAATTCTTGAGTTAATAAGTCTTAATTGCCAACAATTTTTACTGGTGAAGCATAATTAGGAACAAGTAAAATGTTTTTGTTTGTGTCCTATAAATGATTACTATACTGCTTAGCATGCTTCAGTAAAGCCAATTATTGGGATGGAAAAAGATTAATGATCTTTAGCAATACGGCTACCTTGTTTAAAGGATCAAATATGAAACAGCATCTACTGAGTGCATTTGCATTTCCAGGTAAACCCAATTAAAAAAGAAAAAGTACTCATTAAACACAGTAGCATTTATTTAGGGTTTAGTTACATTTTGTCTTGTATCATTCAGAGGCCTGGTTCACTGGAGCCAGGGCTGATTTTTTCAAAGCATTGTGAGGATTTGCAGATAAAAGTAAAGAGAGAAACCCCAAAGCAAAGGTAACCCAAACTGAGCTAAGGTTGGCAAGTGTGGAGTCAGACAGAGAAGAGATTCTAAGAGGAAAACGAAAGCAAAAGGAGGCAGATAATGAAGTGAGGTGAATGTGGTGCTTTCTTACTGGAGGTGTGCCAGTTTGAATGTATTATGTCCCCCAAATGCCATTATCTTTGATGTAATCTTGTGTGGGCAGATCAGTGTTGATTAGATTGTAATTCTTTGAGTGTTTCTTTGGAATGTGCCCCACCTAGCTGTGGGTGGTGACTCTGATTGGATAATTGCCATGGAGATGTTGCTCCGCCCATTCAGGGTGTGTCTAAGTTGAGTCACTGGAGCTACGTAAATGAGCTGACGGACAGAGGGAACTCAGTGCAGCTGAGAGTGAACATTTTGAAGAGGAGCTACAGCCAAGAGGGACACTTCGAAGAAAGCGCAGGAGCTGCAGATGAGAGACAGTTTGAAGACAGCCGTTGAAAGCAGACTGTTGCTCCAGAGAAGCGAAGAGAGGACAAATACCCCAAGTGCAACTAAGAGTGACGTTTTTGAGGCACTGAAGCCTAGAGAGGAACATTCTGGGAGAAAGCCATTTTGAAAACCAGAACTTTGGAGCAGACGCCAGCCACGTGCCTTTCCAGCTAACAGAGGTTTTCTGGACACCACTGGCCATCCTCCAGCGAAGGTACCCGACTGCTGATGTGTTACCTTGGACACTTTATGGCCTAAAGACTGTAACTGTGTAACCAAATAACCCCCCTTTATAAAAGCCAATCCATCTCTGGTGTTTTGCATTCTGGCAGCATTAGCAAACTAGAACACTGGAGCTAGGAAGTTCATCTGCTATAAAAGGTGAAAAAGAAGTCTGTTAAGAGGTCAGGAGACAAAGATCAATTGCCAAGAAAATTAAGAGTAGTGAGGCAATAGCCAACATGGTCAGAAGATGAAGAAACAAAAGAATGTTTCACAAAACCTCAAAGTTATACTTGGTCTGTATTTGCCCTTTTCTTAACCATTTGGAATTCTATTGAATGATATTAGGCATCCTTCCTTTTCATATAACTGATACTTTGTTAAGATAATACTAAAACAGGAGAATCACCTGCATATATAACCTATAAACCGAAATCTAAAACCTGGGGGCTACAAATAAAAATTTCAAAAGAGAAATTGGTACACTGTACCTTTATATTTTTATCAAATTGTAAAGCACTTTGGTACCTTCTAAAGCTCAAAATAAATAGCAAAGTATTTAATGTATTTTGAATATTACCACATATTAAATCTTAAAACAAAAGCTTCAAGAAATATTTTAATCATATAGTCTGTTAAGAGAATATGTATATGACAAAGGACATAAAGAGAAAAAGTGGTGCTCAGAAAAGGGAAAACCCACCACCATCATGTATGAAGGATTCTTGTCAAGAAACTGAATCTGAATCTATCTGATCAAGCCTCTTCCTAAATTTTTTTTTTTTTAAAGTGATTTGTACAGAACTTTATTTTAGCTCTTTTTTAAAAATGATTTGCATGGCTAGACAACGGCAAGGACAGCCAGGGGAGGGAGGGAAGGGCCTCTAGGGAACTTTGCACTTTCTATACCTTTGTACTATGCACTGCCCTATTGATTCTACATCCAATAATGTTATTACTTGAACCCATCTGTAAGAAACTGCTTCAGAAATTCATTTGTGTGTATGTAAACAACAACATAAAGACAGGAAGGGAAAAATTCTGCAGTAATGTACAGATTTTTTTCTTTCCTGTTTATTTTTGATTTTGCTTTGTTTTAGTCCCTCCCTTTTTTTTTCTTTTTTCTTTTTTTTCCCTTTTCGGATTTTCGTTTCCTTTGGGTTCATGGGTGCCCTGATACTCCAGCAGAGATCAGAAGGCTACAGATCCATCCTATCCATCCGTTACATGGCTTTGCCATCCAAGCTTGGAGTGTCTTTACAAAGATAATAACAGTTGTGTTCTTTGCTCTCGTTTTGGATGCATAGACTGAAAAATCTCCTAAAGCATACTGGGAGGCAGAAGTGATCAATCCTGTGGAAAGTCAACAGCTGCATTTGATGGCTTGGCCCAACTTTGCTCAACCAGCTCATCACGGGTAATTATGTTCTCATTTGTATCCTCAGACTTAGAAATGGTTTTCCCTAGGGCTGTACAATGCAGAAGTCCTGTTTGGATGGAAACTATGCACCAAGACTGGAGGGTCTTCAGGGGCTTTTATCTTGGTGGTATCACCAGTGGTTCAGGGTCTGGCTCTCAGGTTCCCACTCAGAAACTGATCTCTTGATTTAGGAATGGTGATTCACATTCAGTCACTTACATGGGTCGTGAACAGCTCTGGGGATCCTGTGGCAGGGCCAGCTTCCTTTCAGGCACCTTCCCCTGCGATTTTTAATCCTGTTACTCATGATGCTTTCTTCCTGCACACCTGAAAGAACAGCATGGCATCTGATTCACTTTGGCTAGGGTGGTCTCCAGAAGGACTGTAGCAAGCTGCATCCCATCAGCAGGGCATGATTCTTCCTATATCCCCATTGTCCCATCAATGCTTAACATGGCCTGAACGATATCCTATTTTTTGTTAGATTTTCTGATTGTTTTGTTTCCAGTTCACTTGTTCTTCTACTCTTCCATTAGCCCACCCTCCTTGGGTTTAGGCTTATATCTTTTATTTCTGGTTAGCAACAACAAAACAGGAGATGAAAATGACTGAAGGATATATTTTTGGCTTCTCCTGCTAGGTTTCTTTACTTCTTTGTATCCCTCCTTTCTCCAGCCTTCTAGTTCATTATACTTTTTGTCTTCCTTATTGTAGTTGTGATTACATTGGATGCACATATTCCTATGCGGTCACTCAAAATCAATTGCTGGTCCATCCAATAAAATGAAACCTTCTATATTCTGTGTCTCATGGTTTTTATTCCATCTGAATGACTGAGTTAGCTTCACTCTGTTGATGGGGCTGTTTCCTGGGCTGGGGTCTTCTCCCATCTAGAGTCATCTTAATTTATGAACATCCTCAGGTCTTCCTGGGCATAGTTCTGAGGCTGTGGATATGTCCAAATCAAGGCATCGACAGGCAATCAGGCTAGCCTGGACTCCTCTGTCACGTGGCAAGGTACTTGGTGGTGTCTACAGGTCCTTCTCTCCCAGGTTTCCTTGTTTTCAGCTTCTAGGTGCTCCCTCTGTGGCTTTCTTTCTGAGCTTCCATGTGGGTCCTTCTCTCTCAGCTTCCCTCTTCCTAAATTAATGGTTCTCAACAGGAGGTGGTTTTTCCTCCAGGGGCAATGTCACAACTGGAGGGAGGGTGGTTACAGTGCTACTGGCATCTAATGACTAGATGCCAGTGATGCTGCTTAACAGCTAAACACCCCCACAATGAACAGGAGATTCCCCCACAACACATTATCCAGCACAAAATATCAATAGTGCCAAAGATGAGAAACTCTTCTATAGATCTAACTGGAAATACAGGGCTCAGAAAAACATGGTAAAGAACTTCTTGGGTTTGCAATCAGCAAAATCCAGATCATGGAAAACTCTGTAATACAAAAGACCCAATTTGGTCAACTGTAAGTTGCAAGGGAGAAAAACATGACGGGGATGCAACCAAATAGTTTATAATATTAACATATTACTGCTACTTTTTTTTTTCAGATGTAACAATGATACTGTAGTTATATATGTGGAGATACAAAATAAACTTTTTACAGATTTAATGATTTTCAGAATTTGCTTCAAAATAATCCAGGGGCAAGAGACTATAAATAAAACAAGGAACTGTTGAGGCTGGGAGATGGATAAATGGGGGCTCATTAGTATTTTAAATCTCCCTTTACATGTTTGAATTTTTTATAATAAAATTTTGTAAAGGGAGGTAAAAAGCTACTCCATATCAGGACAAAATTAGAAAGAAATTAGTAATTTTAAATTCAGTTTATCTAGATCCATGAACTTTAGGAATACACATAACCTGCCATATTTTCTTTGGCTCATAACCTTGGTGCCAACTGGTGGCATGCCCAAAATGTGTAACTACCAGATTGCAATAATAATTTTAAAAATATGTACATTCATAATATTATTAGCATTTCTATTCTTAGGTATAGTGGATGTTCATCTCTATAACCATGGTTATCTCTGTAACCATGTTTTGACTTATTATAGAGGAACCAGATGGCAGCTAAATAGAACTTTAGTACTTGCCTTTAGAGAGTAAGCCATATTTTTTCACCTATCTCATAAATTAGATGGTGAAGTCAGCTTCCTCCATCCTCTGATAAAAACAGTGCCACCAGCAAGAAAGACCAATTAGATAAAACAGCCTAAATTCAAAAATTGTCAGTAATTGTCAGTGAAAATAATTAATAGCACTGAAATATATACCTGAATGTGATTAAAATGGGGAAATATTAGATTGTATACATGGTAACAGAATAAAAAACTTTTAAAACATCCATGGAACTACACTACACAAACATGAACCCTAAGTTAAACTATGAACTATAGTTAATAGCACAGTTGTAAAAAAAAAAAAAAGGTCAAGTATCAGTACACCAACACCTCAAAATAAAATAAACTTAACTTACTAAAACAAAGTATTCATCAAGGAAGTGTCCACATAAACACAACAGAATCAGGAATTATTAAAATGCCCAAAGAATAAAATAACCTCATTAATGGAATCAGTCAAGTAATAGTCACCAAAGACAACTGAATATTAAATCTGACAATACACCTAATAGTTTTCTCAAAATTATTAGCAGCATTATTTTGGTAGATTTTTTTCCTTTATTAGAAAAGTTGTGGGTTTATAAAACAATCATGCATAAAACACAGGATCCCTATGTACCACCCCACTCCAACACCCCGCAATGGTGTGAAACATATGTTACAATTGATGAGAACATGCTTTTATAATTGTACCGTTAATTAAACTCCATGGTTTAACTTAAGGTTCACTATTTGTGTAGTGAAGTTCCATGGATTTTTTAAAAATATATTTATTCTGTTATCATATACACATTCTAACATTTCCCCATTTAATCATATTTGGATATATATTTCAGTGCTGTTAATTGGGTTTGCAGTGTTGTGTTACAATCACCATCGACCATTACCAAAAACATTTCCATCATTCCAAATGGGAACCCTGTACTATAACTTCCCAAACCCTATCCCCACCCTGTCCCCTGGTAACCTATATTCTAGATTCTGACTCTATGAGTTTGCTTATTCTAATTGTTTCAAATCAGTGAGATCATACAGTATTTGTCTGTGTCTCGCTTATTTCATTCAACATGTTATGGCAACCCATGGCCTGAGCAAAACAGGCCTGCAGATCTTTGGCGCGCAGCAGTCTGCATGACCTAGGTAGCTAAATGTTTAACCTATTATCTTTCTAAGCCAGTAAAGAGAAAAAGGGTAAATTGAACTTAAAATGTAACTTTATGGGAAGCAGGCAGGAAGTGAGAGGCTCTTGGTCTCACAAAAAGAGCAAAATGTAATTGTTAAAGTGTTATTCTAGTCCTTCCTGCACCACCTCTCAGGTCAGAGTGACCTGTTTCCGCATCTGTCCTCCCACCCTTAGGAAGGCCTTTGTCTTAAACCCTATAAAAGGCTTTCTGTCCTCTTTGCATCACTTGGTCATCTTCCCTGCGAATGCAATGCCTGCCCGGCCTGAGAGAGCTGTCATGATCTCTCCACGACTTCTCACCCTGTAAGTAAGCCCTGAATAAAAGTTCATGTATCAGAAAATGCTCATTGTCTTCTTTAGCCTCTGGCCTGGGATGGCCCTCATGGGCTGCAACAGATGTCTTCAAGTTCATCCATGTTGTCACATGTATGAGGACTTCATTCCTTTTTAGGCTGAACAATATTCCATCGTATGTATATACCATATTTTGTTTATCCATTCATCAGTTGATGGACACCTGGGTTGCCTCTATCTTTTGGCAATAATGAATAATGCTATTATGAACATCAGTGTGCAAATATCTGTTTGAGTCTCTGCTTTCAATACTTTTGGGTATATACAGAGTAGTGGGATTGTGTGGACATATGGTGTTTCTATCTTAGATTTCAGAGGAGCTGCCCAACTGTCTTCCACAGAGGCTGTACCATTTTAAATTAAAACAAGCAATGAATGAGTGTTCCTATTTCTCTGCATCCTCACCAACAATTGTTATTTTCCTTTTTTGTAAGAGCAGCCATAAATTATACTGGGTGCAAAATGTTAACACAATGTGGTTTTGATTTGCCTTTCCCTGATGGCTAATGATGTTGAGTATCTTTTCATGAGTTTTCTGCCAATATGTATATCTTCTCTGGAGAGGTATCTGTTAAGGTCTTTTGCCGATTTTTGAAATGAGTTGTTTGTCTTTTTGTTAAGTTGCAGGATTTCTTTATATATTCTGGATATTAATCCTTTATCAGGTATGTGGTTTCCAAATATTTTCTTGCATTGTGTAGACTGTTTTTTACTTTCATGATAAAAGTCCTTTAAGGAAAAAAGTTTTTGATTTTGATGAGGTCCCATTTATCCATTTTTTTTCCTTTTGTTCCTTGTGCTTTGGGAATTAAGTCTAAAAAACCATTGTCTAACACAAGATCCCAAAGATGCTTCCTTAACTTCCTCATGTTTTCTTCTAGGAGTTTGATACTTCTGGCTCTTATATTTAGTTCTTTGATCCATTTTCAGTTGGTTTTTGTATATGGTAATGAAGTACAGGCCCTCCTTTTTTTTTTTTTTTCAAATGGAGATCCAGTTTTCCCAGCACCATTGGTTGAAGAGATGATTTCATTCCAAATGAGTAGCTAGCAAGGGACTAGACTCTATGGCAGCCTGTCATGGGAGTGGAGGATCAGCTCCGGTAGCCACTGCAGTGAGAACAATTTATAGGTCCTTACTGTAATTTATCAACCTCTTCCTCCCATTCTTCCCTGGATACTGTACAGTTTTCTTCTGACCTCTGAAGGTTCAAAATAGTTGTTGTAGACAGTTCCTGCCTGTTTAAAAATTGTTCTGGGGGAAGGACTGAGTCCTGGAGTTCTCAACTCCACCATCTTCCCTGGAAGCATGACTTGCTGGATTTTTGAATTGACAGATAAAGGTATTTAGTGTCATCACATTCCTCAATTAAAAGGATAATGGAATTGCTTTTGGAATTACAAAATACATTAAAAACTAATGTGTAAAGTTATATGCAGAGCCCCCTCGAGGAGCTGGTGGAGAATGCAGGGGTATTGGCCTGCCCCACCGCGATGGTTGCTAACATGCTCACAGACATAGGGGACTGCTGGTTTGATGGGTTGAGCCCTCTACCACAGGATTTACCCTTGGGAAGACTGTTGCTGCAAAGGAGAGGCTAGGCCTCCCTATAATTGTGCCTAAGAGCCTCCTCCCGAATGCCTCTTTGTTGCTCAGATGTGGCCCTCTTTCTCTAGCTAAGCCAACTTGAAAGGTGAAATCACTGCCCTCCCCCCTGCATGGGATCAGACACCCAGGGGAGTGAATCTCCCTGGCAACGTGAAATATGACTCCCGGGGAGGAATGTAGACCCGGCATTGTGGGATGGAGAACATCTTCTTGACCAAAAGAGGGATGTGAATGGAAATGAAATAAACTTCAGTGGCAGAGAGATTCCAAAAGGAGCCGAGAGGTCACTCTGGTGGGCACTCTTACGCACAATATAGACAACCCTTTTTAGGTTCTAATGAATTGGGGTAGCTGATGGTAGATACCTGAAACTATCAAACTACAACCCAGAACCCATGAATCTTGAAGACAATTGTATAAAAATGTAGCTTATGAGGGGTGACAATGGGATTGGGAAAGCCAGAAGGACCACACTCCCCTTTGTCTAGTTTATGGATGGATGAGTAGAAAAATAGGGGAAGGAAACAAACAAACAAACAGACAGACAAAGGCACCCAGTGTTCTTTTTTACTTTAATTGCTCTTTTTCACTTTAATTATTATTCTTGTTATTTTTGTGTGTGTGGTAATGAAGGTGTCAGGGATTGATTCTGGTGATGAATGTACAACTATGTAATGGTACTGTGAACAATCGAATGTACGATTTGTTTTGTATGACTGCGTGGTATGTGAATATATCTCAATAGAATGAATATTAAAAAAAATCAAAAAAATATACAATGAAGCAGAAAAAAAACACTAATGTGTAAAGTAATTATTAAGATTATATCATTAGGTGGGGCAATGTGGCTGCATGGAGAGGTATGGAATTTATCAGTCCTCTAAAGCAACTACTAAATAGGCAGGAACAACTAGTAAATAGTCTGGAACAACAGTTGGAAGAAACCTGTGACTGGACACACATTGTATACCAGTCTTGAATGAGTGGAATGGCTGAGACCTCAGCATAAGAACTGTAAGTAAAGCTCCCCAAAGTGCGGCATTGGCACCCCTCCCCCTCCAGCACGGCAGGCTTAGCTGAAACACTTCCCTGTGGAAAAAGAAGCAGGCTACCTGGAGCAAGGGAAAACAACTCAACCAAGCTCCAACTGTGGTTTTAATTAACAAATCTGAACTACTGATTACAAGTTACAAGCACAGATAAACCCTAAGCAAGCAGGAAAGGAATCCTGTGGTCACTTGCAGCAGAGGGGAGGTGGGGCTAAGAAAAATAAATAAGTAAATAAATAAACAAACAAAAAACAGAGACTTCTGGAGACAGGTGAGCTCAGAATACTGGAAAACATCTGTGTCCCAAGAAAAGGAGCCCAGAGAATTAGGTACCAACATCAGCTGACTGGCGAAACTGGGGGCTGGGGACTGGCTCTGAAAAGGAGCTTTCTCACTTTTTCCTTTTTTTTCTCCCACTCCAAGTAGCTTATTAGAGAAAGCCTCAGGCATTTTCAGTTGTCAGCTCTGACCTAGGCAAGGGTGGAGTTAAGAGAGTCAGAGAGACAAAGGAGGAATTCAAGTATAGGAGATAACTCCCTAAAGAGTTATCTTCCCTAAGAAAAGGGGGGGGGTGGGGCGCAGCTCAAGTGGCAGCACTCCCTCAGAGAATTCAGACCCCAGGGCCTGGGGGATGGGGTACAAGAAACAACTTAAGCTTGGCTTCTGACACCCTCGGTCACTGGCCAGGAAAGGGTCCACTGAGTATTAAAAGGACTGCACATCTTTACAACAGTGGGGAGCTGCGGGCTGACAAGTGCAACCTGATGGACAGGATAGGAAAAGCACACTCTAGAGGCCTCATGGGCAAGTCTGACAACCTGCTCAGTCTCATCCTCAGGGAAACATGATACCGATTACACCTTCTTCCGGAGACCTGGGCCTGTCTGGTCTGGGAAAATCTGACTGGGGTAATCAAGGAAACCAGACAACAAACAATTATGAATCATATTAGGAAAAATAAAGATATGGTACAAAAGAAGAAACTTACACTTCAAATGAGATACAGGAGTGGAAACAACTAATTAACGATCTTCAAATATGCTAAACCAATTCAAAAATCAAGTCAATGAGTTGAGGGAAGATATGGCAAAAGAGATGAAGGATATAAAGAAGACATTGGATGAACATAAGGAAGAACTTGAAAGTTTGAAAAAACAATTGACAGAACTTATGGGAGTGAAAGGCACATTACATGAGATGAAAAACACGATGGAGACATATAACAGCAGATTTGAAGAGGCAGAAGAAAGGATTCATGAACAAAAGGACAGGATATCTGAAATCCTACACACAAAAGAACAGATAAGGAAAAGAATGGAAAAATATGAGCAGCATCTCAGGGAACTAAATGACAACACAAAGCACATAAATATACATGTCTTGGGTATCCCAGAAGGAGAAGAGAAGGGAATAGGGGCAGAAACAGTAATGAAGGAAATAATCACTGAAAATTTCCCATCTCTTAAGAAAGACATAAAATTACAGATCCAGGAAGTGCAGCATACCCCAAACAGAACAGATCCAAACAGAACTACACCAGGACACTTAATAATCGGATTATCAAGTGTGAAATACAAGAATTCTGAAAGCAGCAAGAGAAAAGCAATCCACCACATACAAGGGATGCTCAATAAGACTATGTGCAGGATTTCTCAGTAGAAACCATGGAGGCGAGAAGGCAGTGGTACATTTAAGATACTGAAAGAGAAAAACTGCCAACCAAGAATTCCGTATCTGGCAAAACTGTCCTTCAAAAATGAGGAAGAGTTTAAAATATTCTCAGACAAACAGACACTGAGAGATTTTGTGGAAAAAGATACCTGCTCTACAGGAAATACTAAAGGGAGCACTACAGGCAGATAGGAAAAGACTGGAGAGAGAGGTTTGGAGCACAATATTGGGTGACAGTAGCACAATATTGTAAGTACACTGAACAAAGATGACTGTGAGTACAGTTGAAAGAGGAAGGTTAGGGGCATATAGGACACCAGAAGGAAAGATAGATGATAAAGACTGAAACTGTATAACTTAGTGAAACCTAGAGTGGTCAATGATTGTGATCAAAGGTACAAATATAAGAATGTTTTTACATGAGGGAAAACAAATGAGTGTCAACTTTGCAAGGTGTTAAAAATGGGGTAGTATTAGGGAAACAATTACAATCAATGCAAACTAGAGTCTATAGTTAACAGTAACATTGTAATATGCTTCCATTAATTGTAAACAAAGGCAATATACCAAAGCTAAATGTCTATAAGATGGGGATATAAGGGAGGAGGTGGTGGTGTTGTCTGACTTTTTTATTGTATTCTATTTTAATTTTATTTTTTCTTTTGTTGCTTTTTAGTTGTCATTTTTTTCTTTCTTTTTCCACCTCTACCTCTTTCTTTGTGCAAGAAATGGAAATGTCCTTATATAGATAGTGGTGGTGAATGCATAACTATGTGACCATACAGGGAACTACTGATTGTTTACTTAGAATAGAATTTATGGTGTGTGAATAAAACCATCTAAAAAATAGAGAGATACAAGTGCTGGAGAAACTATGGAGAAAGAGATGTACCTAATCACAGTTGGTGGGGAAGTAGAATGGTGCAGCCCATCTGGAGCGCAGTGTGGTGGTTCCACAGGAAGCTAAGCATGGGGTTGCCATATGGTCCTGCAACTCAGTTACTGAGTCTATACTTGGAAGAACTAAAAAGTGGGACATGAATGGACATTTGCACATGAATGGAGTTTATGGTGTCAGTATTCACGATTTGCAGTGGATGGAAGTGGCCTAAGGGTACATCAACTGCTGAACAGACTAGCATACTGTGGTGTATATATACAATGGAATACTGAGTTGCTACAAGGAATGAAGTTGTGAGGTGAATGGACACAGAAGAAGTATGCTGAGTGAAATAAACCAGAAATGAAAAGAAAAGAAAGTGAGGGCAATGCCTCACTAATGTGGACTAACTACAATGTGCACACTCTGAGAATTAAGTCTGAGAGCACAGGTTATCATGGGAAGGCTTATTGTAAAGGTTGCGAGACTGTAAATTCTTACAGCAGTTACATCTATTCCTGAGTTGTAATGGTTATTTTAAATTCTGAGATGGCTGAGCTCTTTGTGTATAATCTGGTCGGTCCCTGGAACTTTGGGTATCTGTGTGACACCTGAGACTCAGAGCCAGAGTTCAGCAGCTATGAATGTCAGCATTACCCCATACAGCAAATGTTAGAGTCTGATAAAAGAGACCGGACTTCAATTAGAGATATGAATGAAATGGATTTGGTTAGGATGAAGGTAAATCAGACTAAAAGGTAAAGGACTGTATTGATGGTGTTTTTAGAACTTCAACTTCTGTGTGACACCAAAGAAAGAGACGTTTATTAGGTGCAAAATCTATATTTTTTGTAACACGCTATATAATTTAGCATGTATGGTCAGTTTATTCAAACAACATAATTACATGGAATGTTGAATAGGGAGTGAAATCTGGTTGGTTTGTACAGGTTAGTGTGAAGCCCCCACACATCCCTGAGTAATCTGAGCAGAAAATAAAAATGTATTTGCTAAGCCCCCTTAAGGGAGTGGGAGAAAATGTGGAAATATTAAATTTCCCCACCTAGGAAATCAATGATATTCTCACAAGCACTGGGGGCTACCAATTTAGAAGGCTGAGCCCTCAATCTTGGTGCTTTCCCTCATGAAGTTTGTTACTCCAAAGGAGAGGCTAAATTTACTTAAAATTGTGCCTAGGAGTCACCCCCAGAGAACCACTTCTGTTGCTGAAGTGTGGCCTCTCTCTCTAAGCCATCTCTGCAAGTAAACTCCCTGTTCTCCCCACTACATGGGACATGACTCCCATGGATGTACAACTCCTTGGTAAGGTGGGACATGAGTCGTGGGGATGTGCTTGGCCCTGGCATCATGCAATTGAGAAAGCCTTCTTGGACCAAAATGGGGAAGAGAAAGGAAACAAAGTAAAGTTTCAGTGGCTGAGAGATCTCAAATAGAGTCAAGAGGTCATTCTGGAGGTTATTCTTATGCATTATATAGATATCCCTTTTTAGTTTTTAATATATTGGGATAACAAGAAGAAAATACCTGTAACAGTTGAACTGTAACCCAGTAGCCTTTATTCTTGAAGACAACTGTGTAACTATATAGCTTATACTGTGTGACCGTGTGATTGTGAAAACTTTGTGGCTCCCACTCCCTTTATTCAGTGTATGGACAGATGAATAGAAAAATGAGGACAAAAAGTAAATGAATAATAGGGAGGGATGGGGAGTATGGGATGTTTTGAGTGTTCTTTTTAACTTTAACTTTTATTCTTATTCTTTTTTGTGTGTGGTAATGAAAACGTTCAAAATTTGACTACGGTGATGAATTCACAACTACACAGTGGTACTGTGAACAACTGTACACCATGGATGATTATATGGTATGTGAATATATCTCAATAAAAGTAAATTAAAAAGATTGTATCATTAATAAATGTACTTAAATAACTGAAATATTGGCTTAAAATGGCAACAACAACAAAACACCAGTGGTATTTTTTTAAAGTAATGTTTTGCTCAATTATCACAAAACATTAAAGTGCATCAAGGCTGGAGAGTAGACCCCCCTTCATCATCACCATAGCAAAGTTCAGAAAAACCTGTAATTTCTTTCCTTGCAGAAAACACTTATCTGCCTTTTCCACTGAAAAAAAAAACTATGACCTTACTGAAGACCTCCCAAGAAGCTTAAAGACAGAGTGATCATGCTAGAAATCTCCCCTCTGTAAAGACTCTTCACGTCACACCACAGTCACCAGAGTCATCTGGATGGCACAGAACATTCTTCTATGGGTGTTACTTATTACTCTGTTTTACCTCAACACTCTGGTATAGTCACTGGGTCTCATTTCTAAGATGAAGATTTTCCCCTCCACTGTTTCTTTAATGCCCCAAACAGGCATCAAAATCAGGCAGTCAGTTGTTATTAGTGCCCTTTTTTAGATTAACAGATAGGGGATTTAAAGTATTGCTTTCCCTTTCTGTCACACATTTATGCTAAGGATTTACATGTCTCCAAAATATGCAGAGCAATGCCCATATTGCACAAGTCTACAAAAGATGATCCCATGTTGCCAGTAACTTTTACCTGATATGACATGCATAACAAAAATTATGAATGAAAACATACCTATGCGCTTCTAAAGATTGGTAATGATACAGTCAATTCTTTCGATCAAATTACTACAGAGTTGGTATATATTAGAAACATGATTTGAAAAAATCTCATAGCCTTTGTTTTGGTCTAGCCAGTAAAGAAACATGAACTTGCAATGTAGAATGCTTCATCTGTAGGCCACATAATTTAGAATTTATCTATCATATAATTAGTCACATTAAGAAGAAAACTGCCTGGCTGTACTATATCAAAGATTGAGATTTATGGTTTTAGGCTAGTGACTTTGTGAGAAAACTATAAATAAAAATTGCACATTATTCTTAATAGTACTAAGAAAATGGTTTATCATTAAAGAAATACATAAAGATTTTAAATCTTCATTTTATTGAGATATATTCACATACCATGCAGTTATACAAAAATCGTACATTCAGTTGTTCACAGTACCATTACATAGTTGTACATTCATCACCCAAATCAATCCCTGACACCTTCATTAGCACACACACAAAAATAACAAGAATAATAATTAAAGTGAAAAAGAGCAATTAAAGTAAAAAAGAACACTGGGTGCCTTTGTCTGTTTGTTTGTTTGTTTGTTTCATTCCCCTATTTTTCTACTCATCCATCCATAAACTAGACAAAGGGGAGTGTGGTCCTTCTGGCTTTCCCAATCCTATTGTCACCCCTCATAAGCTACATTTTTATACAATTGTCTTTGAGATTCATGGGTTCTGGGTTGTAGTTTGATAGTTTCAGGTATCCACCACCAGCTACCCCAATTCATTAGAACCTAAAAAGGGTTGTCTAAATTCTGCGTAAGAGTGCCCACCAGAGTGACCTCTAGGCTCCTTCTGGAATCTCTCTGCCACTGAAGTTTATTTCATTTCCTTTCACATCCCCTTTTTGGTCAAGAAGATGTTCTCCATCCCACGATGCCGGGTCTACATTCCTCCCCGGGAGTCATATTCCACATTGCCAGGGAGATTCACTCCCCTGGGTGTCTGATCCCATGCAGGGGGGAGGACAGTGATTTCACCTTTCAAGTTGGCTTAGGTAGAGAAAGAGGGCCACATCTAAGCAACAAAGAGGCATTCAGGAGTAGGCTCTTAGGCACAATTATAGGGAGGCCTAGCCTCTCCTTTGCAGCAACCATCTTCCCAAGGGTAAATCCTGTGGTAGAGGGCTCAACCCATCAAACCAGCAGTCCCCTATGTCTGTGGTCATGTTAGCAACATGGAGGTGGGGTAGGCCAATACCCCTGCATTCTCCACAGGCTCCTCAAGGAGGGTCTACATATTTTTTTCCTTGTTTTTTTTTTGAACTTTTTTTTTTTTAAATCAACTGAAAATACATAAAGATTTACACTATACGCATATAAATCCATGAGGCACCAAAAGAAGTAGCAAAACAGAAAATACGAAATTAGAAAACATTAGAATCTAACAGAATCTCTATTAAAATTGCAAGGAATTACAGGTCATGATGGTATTACATAAGATTTGGACTAGAGGCCCTGAAGAAGCGAGATCTTTTGAGATATTCATAGTTAATTCCAAAAGTCTTCCCTATAAATTCAATGCAAAATTCCTGTTTAACATCCTTAGAATATAACCATCAATAGCAAAAGATAAATGTATAGTTTATTTATTCTATAGAGGACATTGGTTGTAGGAAAAATTAGTCACTTATATTACAAAAGAATTCAATGGTCTTGTAAGGCTTTTCCTTTAATGGTAAAAGATCCCTGGTTTTATCTTTTTACAGACTTCAAGTAATATACATTAACATCTCTAGTAGATTTAAATTCAAACATAATGCAAGGATTTTGCCTGTACCTTCACTAACAAAACAGATGTGGAGTACCATTTTAGGATTAGAAAATATTAACACAAATATTATTCAGAAATTTGAAAAATC
Organism: Choloepus didactylus; assembly: GCF_015220235.1. Lineage (NCBI taxonomy): Eukaryota > Metazoa > Chordata > Mammalia > Pilosa > Megalonychidae > Choloepus > Choloepus didactylus. Next base: position 29,918,689 of record NC_051323.1, read on the forward strand.
TCAATAAAATGGTGATTTTTAATTTTTCTATAATGTTGTCCATCAAACTAAATAACCTGGAAACATTATCAAAAACTTTAATTCCAAACCTCTTCAATTTCTTAATTAACCTTTTTTCTTATTAAACTAATGCAGTACATCATTTTCTTGCACATGTCAAAATGAATTAATTATTCAAGACCTTTAGCCTTTTGTATGACATTTCAAAATAAACACAAAAATAAATTAAACATCTAAATGATTAAAAAGAAAAGCAATAAAGAATCATTACTTAACTACTTTAAAGGTTAGAATGATTTTTTGTTTTTAAATTGGAAAACAAGGCATTTTCAATGCAGAAAATTTGGAAGAAAATACTAAAAAGTATAAAGAACAAGAATTACAGATATACCCATCATCCAGAAATAATCACTGTTAACATTTTCCTGTATATTCTTTTAGTATTTTTTCCTATGTGAATACATATATATTTATAAAATTTGGACTATACAGTATATATAGTTCTACATCTTGCTTCCCCCCACTAAAACATAAATATTTCATTAATATTTTCCAACATCATTAAATAGTCTGTAAAAGCAAAGATTTAACGATTGTAGAAAATTCAATAGAATGACCTCAGATAGTCATTCATTCCCCTACTATTGGATATTAGGTTGTTTCTAGTTTTCTACCACATAAATCCCACAATAAATATTTGCATATCTGTAGAAACCTCAGGTTGTTTCCTTAGACTAAATTTCTATGATACCCCTTCACCCCCACAACACACACACACTCAATTTTTCTTTTTGCATTCATGGGATAAATTCCATTTGGTCAAAGAGTAAAATCCTTTTTATATGTCCCTGGATTAGGGTTGCTATTACATTGTGAGGATGTTTGTATCTGTATTTATAATAGACATTGGTTGTAGTTTTGTTTCCTCTGATGTCTATATCTGGGTTTAGCATCAGGGTAATGCTGGCCTCATAGAATGAACTGCAGAATGTTCCCTTCTATAAAATTTATGGAAAAAGTTTGTGAAGGATTGCTATTAATTCTTTGACTATTTGATAGAATTCAGTATAGCTAAGGGTTTGTTACTTCTGTTGATATTTTCAAGGAACCAACTTTTGGTTTTGTTGATATTCTCTACAGATTGTCTATTCTCTATTTCATTAGTTTTCATTCTAGATTTTATAATATCTTTTCTTCTACTTGCTTTGGGAATAATATGCTCATTTTTTTTCTAGTTTCTTAAGGTAGAAAAATCATTTATAAATGTGAGATCTTTATTCTCTTTTAATATAGGCATTTACAGTTATTATATTCCTTCTGCACACTGCTTTAGCTACAGCTCATAAGTTTTCACAAGTTGTGTATTTCTTTTCATTTGTCTCAAAGTGCTTTCTAATTTCCCTTGTGATTTCTTCTTTGACTCACTGACTGACAGTTTAGAATTACATTTTTCAATTTCCATGTATTCGTGAAATTTCTGTTACTGACTTCTAATTTGATTCCACTGTGGTCAGAAATTTATTGAGGCTTGTTTTATAGCCTACCATATGGTCAATCCTGGAGAAAGTTTCATGTGTGATTAAGAAGAATGTGTATTCTGTTGCTTTTGGGTAGAGAGCGCTATAGATGTCCATTATGTCTAGCTGATTTATAGTATTGTTCACTTCCTTTATTGGTCATCTGCCTAGTTTTTATAGTCATTAGAGAAAGCAGAGTATTAACATCTCCACTATTATGCTGAATTGTCTATTTCTCCATTAAATTCTGTCAGTTTTTGCTTCATATCTTTTGAAGGCTCAAAAGGTTGTTAGGAACATATAAGTTTATAATTGTAAATATTCCTGATGGATTGACTCTTTTAACATTATGAAGTTTCCCTCTTTATCTGTAGTAATATTGTTTAGTTCTTTAAGGATTGCTGTTTCATAGTACTTCTGTTTCCATCCTTTTGTTTTCAACCTCTTTATAAATTTGAGTCTATAGACAGCATATATTTGTACAATTTTTTTAATCCAATCTGACAGTCTCTGCTTTTTGAATGAATTGTTTAATCCATTCACAATTAATGTTATTAATGAAGAGGTTGGATTTACATCTGCCAATTTGGTATTTGTTTTCTATATGTCTCATGTCTTTTTTTGTTCTGCTAGTAAGTTTTTATTACCTTCTTTTGCATTAAATATTTCCTAATGTAATATTTTACTTTAAAATTTTAACTGTAACTTTAAGTTACTTTTAGTAATTGCTCTAAAGCATACAGTATACAATTTATTACAATCTACTTTAGATTTACATTAAATTAATCCCAGTAAAATACAGAAATGTTACTCTTAGGTAGACCTATTTTCTCCCCCATCTTACTTCTGCTATTATTGTTATATATATTATGAATATATATATTACAAATGCAGCAAAACATTGTTATAATTATCACCTTATTTAATCTTATGTCTTTTAAAGCAGCTGAGAGAAGAAAGGAGAACAAGCATATATTTATAGGTTTTCAATACTAATCTTCGTATTTACCCTTTCTGGTCCTCTTCATTTTCTTTCCTGTGGATTTGGTGCCATTTACTTACTCCAATATAACTTTGTCCCCACCTCCTTTGTGCTATTGTCAAATATCATACATCTCTGTATGTTATAGATCCAACATACAATCATATGCATATTGTTCAATGCAGTACCTTTTAAAATCAGTCAAGAAAGGACAAGAAATATGCAAGTATATTATCTTTTGTAATCACCTTTACTGATATTTGTTTTAATGTGTGTGTGTATTCAAATTACTGTGTAGTATTTCTTGATTTCACCCCATTAAGCTTCCTTTAATATTTCTTGTAAAGCAGGTTTACTACCAACAAATTCTCTCATCTTTTGTTTATCTGAGAATATCTTTATTGTGCCTTCATTTTTAAAAGATGAGCATGCTGGATATGACATTCTTGGTTGACAGTTTGTTACTTTCAGCACTTTGGATATATCATCCCACTGCCTCCTGGCCTTCACTGTTTCTGATGACAAGTAAGTTGTTAAGGGGATGTTCCCTTGTATGTAATGAGTGGTTTTTCTCTTGCTTCTCTCAAAATTTTCTCTTATTTTGCTCTCAACATTTTGACTATTTTATGTCTGGGTGTGGATCACATTATGTTTACTCTACTTGGATTTCACTGAAATCCATGTTTTTCATCAAATTTGGGAAGCTTTCAGACATTATTTCTTTGAATTTTTTTCTCTTTCTTTTCTGTTCTTCTGTTACTACCATTACACATATGCTTGTGCACTTAATGTAGTACCACATTTCTCTTGAGGATCTGTTCATTTTTCTTCATTGTTCAAATCTACTGATGAGCCCCTCTAGTGAATTTTACATTTGTTATTTTACTTTGACTCCAGCATTCTGTTTGGTTATTTTTAATAATTTCTATCTCCCTATTAATATTCTCTGTTTTATGAGATTGTCATCATACTTTTCTTTAAGCATAATTTCCTTTAATTCTTTGAACATATGTATAATAGCTGACTTCAAGTCTGCTAAGTTTTGCCATATGGGCCCCTGCAAAGGAAGTTCCTATTACCTGCTTTTTATCCTGTATAGGGGCCACTCTTTCCTGTTTCTTTGCATGTCTTGTAGTTTTTTTAATAACTGGAAATTTGGGTAATATATTGTTACAGATACACCTTCTTGGGATTATTGTAATTGTTTACTTGGTTATTTGCCTAGTGTCTTGGATAAACTAATTCTGCAAAGTCTACTTTCCCTGCAGTACAACCTCTAATGTCCCTACTAAGATTTTTTTTTCCTTTCATTCCTATTTTTCAGCCTGGCTATCTAGGAGTTGCCTCTGGGTCAGCATCAGTCACTTGTGCTTAAATTTTTACCCTTTATAGTTGGATGTGTGTGAGAGTTGGTGGCTCTTATCACGTTCAGGAAGTTTTCATTTTATGTCCCATATTCAGCCAAGGACAAATAGTTTGAAGGTTTCCTCTCTGATCAGTCCTGAAATGGTGCAGTCTTGGGCATGCACACAGTTTTCCAAACTGCCAAATATGTATGTGATATTATTTTTAAGCCTGGCTTCCTAGATGACCCTGGGTCAGAGTAGCTTGTTGCTCCTTCAGTGTTTGGTCAGAGATTGTGTTAAGGCCCTTATGCCAGGGAGGCTTCTGCCCTGTGTTAATGGGTCTATATGCGGCTTGGGAATGCTTTCAATTCTGCTCCACAACCTGCTTATTACTCCCGAGTAAATGCAGGCTAGCAAATGTACACAGCCTTCCAGACCCTCAGAGCTGACTGTGATCTCAGCAGGGCTCTTCCTTCCTGTCTCTTTTTCTGGTTCTCTCTATTGAACTTCTGGATGCTCTGCCATTTTGTTTTTATCACAGAGCTACCAGCCTCTTCTTAATTGCTTTCCATCAAGATCTCCACCTATTCAGCACTGCCCTTATTCATGGAACTCTCTATTCTCTTTTCCAAATAAAGTCAGTCTGCTCAAGTAGAGCTGTGGAACTCTTCATCCTGAGAGAGTTAGGGGTTGGGACCAACTTTTCCTGAAGTGACTCTTTCTCCATGAGTGAATACTTGGATGGGGGTCTTTTCAACTTGTCCTTCCTAGTATGGAACCTCCAGCCTACAAGTGAGCTTCTGCCAGGGCAATAAAGGACCCTGGTATTCTCAATCTGCTATGCCTGGTTTAAATCTTCCACCCTACAAGTGAGGTGTGAAAGAAAGACCTGGTCCTCTTGGCATGCCTCCCTGAAACAGAGTCTCTGTAACAAAGGGCTGGGGGAATGCCAGCATCCTGCCCCTCCCAGGCAAAACTGTAGCCCCAGACTTGGAGCTGAGGATAGAAAGAGCACCTATTCCCCTTGCCCACATTTGTCCAGAATATAGTATTTGAAATAAAACTTCCAGATCATAGAGCCAATGAAAGTTATGACTCAAATGCAAAAGACACTCCTGTTCTTATCAAGATTTAGTTGCATTTTTCTCATAACCTCCTCTACAAAATAGCTATTAAAAAGCATACTCTACCCCAAAAAACAACTACAGCCCAGATACTCACCCCTAAAGGAGACAGAGCACAACTCCCCATGTATAGTGACTTCCAAAGAATACATTATGGGAAGTAGGAAAAAACAGTAACAGTGAGGGAAACTGTCAAACACCTATTTAACTCCTCTGCTCAGAATATCTCAGCTCCAGCCCAAAGCTAACACAAGCCACACTGGCCCACTAGGTTCTTGCAGGGTAGGTATGCTGTCCTCCTGGGCTAGGGATCTCTCATCCTTTCCTATTCCTGGTAAATCGATACAAAAATGTCTTCCATACTATACTAATAGTACATTCCAAAAGAAAAATAATCTGAGGATGTAATTCCTATATATGTTTATGCACTTATAAATTATATCAATATACAATTGCATCAAAATAAAATTTTAAAAGCAAAGATAAAAAAGGTTAAAAGTTCTAAAAAAATTTTCCCACATCCCCATACATACCCAACTTGGGAGATCACTTCTTTCACTCTTCATTTCTCAGGTGAACTTAATACTAACAGATGTATCTACTATGATAAAATAAATTTAGGGAATGCTCAATCCTATCTCTTTCCCACTCACCAACCTAATGAAGATTCACAATAGTGCCTACTCTTCAAGAACATGAGTGTTGGAGTCAGACTGAGTTCAAATCCTAGCACTACCTCATTTAAGTTGTGTGACCTTGGATAAATTACTTAATCTTCTGGATCCTCTGGTTCCTCATCTATAAAATAGAAATAATGCTCCCTCCTCATATGTTTGCTATGACAATTAGGAAGATGGGATAATATATACAATGAAAGGGCTAACTAAATGTTATTATCAACACATCAGAAAATTAAGAATTCTAAAAGTTTTACCAAAAGACACCTATTTAACTTCATTCAATCCAGTGTTTCCAAAACTTACTTTGACTGTGGAAAAATTTTGTTTGCCATATACCTATTAACATCAGGTGGAACAGTATTTCTTAGAACATCACTTTGGAAAAGGCTACTTTATATTTCTTTCAATTTAAACTGTCAAGTCAATTTGAAAGGGATAATTCAGTGCTTATACTCATGTCACCTGGTACTGATTTAGGCATTGGGAGGTTGTTCAAGTTGGTCTTTCTCAAACTTTTTTTCATTATCGGCCCACTCCCTCTGAAATGCTAATACTAAATATATACTGTATATCTGTTTATATACTATATGTGTATATGTGCTTTACACAAAAACAAAGTAAGATTTTTTTTCACCTCCCAAGAACTAATTTTCACCCCCATGGGGAAAATATCATTCCCACTGAGAATGCACAGTTTAAAATAAATGGTACTTGCCTACCTATACTTCAACTTACTAAGTAAACAAAACTGTATTTATGAGAAAATATTACAAGATTTTATTAGAATCACATAAAATACACCCATGACATTCAGACAGGGGAGTTGTACAACTCAATTCAATAATCACTGGAGTTAAATGATGTGCAGTGTCCCAAAAGATACCATGAGGAATAGAAAGCCACGGTCTTACCTAAAGGTTATGACCCAGGAGGAGAAAAAGCAAATGTATAAATCATCTATAATACCAGGCAGCATGTGATAAATGCCACAACAGTAATCAACCAGGTTCAGAGGAGAGAGCAGCTAGTCATCGGGAAGGTGCCAAAAAAGATTATATGGAAAACAGGACAGTCAAGCTGAGTTTATCAGCATGACTGGGATTTTATTACAGGCATGCAAATTAATATGGGCCTACATACAATTAGATCACTTAAAATAAATCAGAATATGCCTAATATGTGAAAACTTTATGAAACTATATGTTTGGAAACTATGTCCCGACCTGTATTAGTTAGGGAAACAGAATCAATGAGAGATATCTATGCATATCAGATTTACAAAAGTGTCTCACACAACTGTGGGTATGCACAAGTCCAAATTCTGTAGGGCAGGCAGCAAACTGGCAACTCCAATGAAGATGTTCAATGAACTCCTCAGGAAACGAACTGGCAACTTCGACGAGCTCCTCAGGAAACACTTCGATGAATCAGCTGAAGAAGAAGTGAAGGTCCTCTATCTGTCTCACTTAAAAGTCTTCAACTGATTGACTGGATTAAATCCAGCCAACTGCATTCTCTCATTGTGGAAGACACGCCCTTCATTGACATCATCAGTCACAGCTGCAGCCAATTGACTGATGATTTAATAAACCAGCCTGTTGGTTTATTAACCAGCCACAAACTTTCCTCACAGCAATGGTTAGGCCAGTGCTTGCTTGACCAGACATCTGGGTGCCATCACCTGGCCAAGCTGACACATGAACCTAACCATCACATGACCCTATCTACATGGTTTCACAGTTATTTCATATTTCTTCAGAGACAGTGTACTTAAACAGAAAAATCCATAAGGACCAATATTACAAATATAAGAAATTAAGAAAAAAAGGGTCATTAATTCACTAATTTTTAAATCACTTAATTGTTTTCAAACGTGTTGATATGAAGATTGATCTTTATTGCTTATTCACACTTAGAACTTTCCACAAAACAAATCTAATCTATTTACCTTTGTCTCTGGATAATTCCACTTAAAATCAACCTCCATCTCAAATGGGATACAAATGGAAAATTTAACAGAATACTTCTTAACTAAGAGGCTAAACGCTAGAAATAAACAATAGAATTTTCCAAATGTTCTATGTGAGTATGAGCATAGTTTTTATTTTTAAAAAAAGAGGTGTGACTTTAAGAATGTAGCACTGTTTTTTACAGGAATTATTTCTGCACTCAAACTTAATAGCTATAGAAGGCAAAGCTGTATTGGTGTCCTTCAACTTTGCTTCTGTGGTGGTGCTATCATCCTTCAGTTTAACACAAAAGCTAACGTCATAAACTTTTATGACATAAAAGATATTAATGTACCTGAATCAAAAAGTTTCTATAAGGAAGAAATTGAAAAACTTCTCACTGAACCCAGCACATAAAGTGAGTAAGACAGTGCCAATGTCAATACTACTCCAGTCCTGTGTTCTCTATTTCTCCAATCTGTGTTGGATCCCCTCCAACCTTGCCCCCCTCACGGTGTCTTCTTTCACTTGCCCTTTAAAGGTATACATTTCTCAAAGTTCCATCCTTGGCCCTTCTACTGCTCCTCAATAATCTCATGAGCTCCAATGGCTTCAACTACCACCAAACAAATGCTCATGACTCTCAGATCTGCATTTACCAAATGTGTATCACTGAACCCCAGTCCAAATTAAACATCTCAAGGACAGTTAACTAAAAATGAGCCAAAACTTGCTAATTTTGAAGATCCCAGTCTCTCTGGATGGCAAACCATGTTAAAATTAAGAAAATTAAGGAAAACATGGTCTGAAAGATGAGGCCAAGAGTGTAGCTATAAAATCCTTTGTTAGAACCTCAGAAAGATCTAAGGTGGGTCTCAGAGTACTTTCAAGTCATAAAAAAGGCTTCCTAAAGATTTTAAAGGAGTGGCACTGATCCTTTAAATCAAACAGTAGAGTTTCTAGGAAGCTAAAAGTTAATGTCCCTCAGCAGAATACCAAGATACAGAATGGCTTACTTCACAGATTTTTAGGTGTGGCTTTTGTTTAATGGAGAGAGTCCAAATAACATTCACAGGAAATCCACAAAGTCCTTAGGAGAATTATACGAACAGAAGCACTGTTCATTTGAAGAGAGTGACAGAAACAGTAGAAAATGAAAAGAAGCTTTTGGGCCACCAAACTTCCACAGGCAGGAAGTAGGTAGAGGAAACTACCTAAGGGCAAATACAGGCTACTTTTCATGGTACAGGAAGGTTAATTCACAGTGCAGAACCAAGAGGCCAGTAGGATAAGCTCAGAGCTATGGAGAATTACTTCCTGACCCTGATCTAATCAAGGAACTACTAACCCATGCCCAGCTGAATTTCAGAATTGGCTATGAACTATTGATACTTTTAGGCCTACCACTTTTGTTCTTTTTAAACAGTAGTTATCTTACGCTCTTATGCCTGTACAACCATTGTGTCTTGGGTGTGTGAGGGGCAGATAACTTGTCTCTTTAGTTTCACAGATTTTCAAATAGAGAGGGAATGTTGAAAAAGAGCTGTAATTAAGGAACCACACTCAATGGGCCTCATCTAAACCTAGACCTGATTTAGATGACGACATCTGTACTTCAAGCTGATGCTATAAAAGAGAATTTTGCAAGATACTAGGAAGTGGTGAGTGTATTTTACATGTGGGAGGAATGGAAATAATTTGTGACCAGAAAGTGGACTGTGATGATTTAAAATATGTTCACAAATTATTTGTAATTCCACTTTTTTTTTTTTTAAATCTTCATTTTATTGAGATATATTCACATACCACGCAGTCATACAAAACAAATCGTACTTTCGATTGTTTACAGTACAATTACATAGTGGTATATTCATCACCCAAATCAATCCCTGACACCTTCATTACCACACACACAAAAATAACAAGAATAATAATTAGAGTGAAAAAGAGCAATTGAAGTCAAAAAGAACACTGGGTACCTTTGTCTGTTTGTTTCCTTCCCCTATTTTTCTACTCATCCATCCATAAACTAGACAAAGTGGAGTGTGGTCCTTATGGCTTTCCCAATCCCATTGTCACCCCTCATAAGCTACATTTTTATACAACTGTCTTCGAGATTCATGGGTTCTGGGTTGTAGTTTGATAGCTTCAGGTATCCACCACCAGCTACCCCAATTCTTTAGAACCTAAAAAGGATTGTCTAAAGTGTGCGTAAGAGTGCCCACCAGAGTGACCTCTCGGCTCCTTTTGGAATCTCTCTGCCACTGAAGCTTATTTCATTTTCTTTCACATCCCCCTTTTGGTCAAGAAGATGTTCTCCGTCCCACGATGCCAGGTCTACATTCCTCCCCAGGAGTCGTATTCCACGTTGCCAGGGAGATTCACTACCCTGGGTGTCTGATCCCACGTAGTGGGGAGGGCAGTGATTTCACCTTTCAAGTTGGCTTAGCTAGAGAGACAGGGCCACATCTGAGCAACAAAGAGGCATTCGGGAGGAGGCTCTTAGGCACAACCAGAGGGAGGCCTAGCCTCTCCTTTGCAGCAACCGTCTTCCCAAGGGTAAAACCTGTGGTAGAGGGCTCAACCCATCAAACAACCAGTCCCCTATGTCTGTGGTCATGTTAGCAACCATCGAGGTGGGGTAGGCGAATACCCCTGCATTCTCCACAGGCTCCTCAAGGGGGCACTACATCTTTTTTTTTCCTTGTTTTTCTTTTTTTTTTTTTTTTTAACTTTCCCTTCTTTTTTAAATCAACTGTATGAAAAAAAAAGTTAAAAAGAAAACAAACATACAATAAAAGAACATTTCAAAGAGACCATAACAAGGGGGTAAGAAAAAGACAACTAACCTAAGATAACTGCTTAACTTCCAACATGTTCCTACTTTACCCCAAGAAAGTTACCTAATATAGCAACATTTCTGTGAACTTGCTCCTACTATATCCATCAGAAATTAACAGACCATAGTCATTCCTGGGCATCCCCAGAACATTAAATAGCTTATCTGTTCTTCTTGGATTATTGTTCCCCCTTCCTTAATTGCTCTCTATTGCTAGTTCCCCTACATTCTACATTATAAACCATTTGTTTTACATTTTTCAAAGTTCACATTAGTGGTAGCATATAATATTTCTCTTTTTGTGCCTGGCTTATTTCGCTCAGCATTATGTCTTCAAGGTTCATCCATGTTGTCATATGTTTCACGAGATCGTTCCTTCTTACTGCCGCGTAGTATTCCATCGTGTGTATATACCACATTTTATTTATCCACTCATCTGTTGAAGGACATTTGGGTTGTTTCCATCTCTTGGCAATTGTGAATAATGCTGCTATAAACATTGGCGTGCAGATATCTGTTCGTGTCACTGCTTTCCGACCTTCCGGGTATATACCGAGAAGTGCAATCGCTGGGTCGAATGGTAACTCTATATCTAGTTTTCTAAGGAACTGCCAGACTGACTTCCAGAGTGGCTGAACCATTATACACTCCCACCAACAATGAATAAGAGTTCCAATTTCTCCACATCCCCTCCAGCATTTGTAGTTTCCTGTTTGTTTAATGGCAGCCATTCTAACCGGTGTTAGATGGTATCTCATTGTGGTCTTAATTTGCATCTCTCTAATAGCTAGTGAAGCTGAACATTTTTTCATCTGTTTCTTGGCCATTTATATTGCCTCTTCAGAGAACTGTCTTTTCATATCTTTTGCCCATTTTATAATTGGGCCGACTGTACTACTGTCATTGAGTTGTAGGATTTCTTTATATATGCAAGATATCAGTCTTTTGTCAGATATATGGTTTCCAAAAATTTTTTCCCATTGAGTTGGCTGCCTCTTTACCTTTTTGAGAAATTCCTTTGAGGTGCAGAAACTTCTAAGCTTGAGGAGTTCCCATTTATCTATTTTCTCTTTTGTTGCTTGTGCTTTGGGTGTAAAGTCTAGGAAGTGGCCGCCTAATACAAGGTCTTGAAGATGTTTTCCTACATTATCTTCTAGGAGTTTTATGGTACTTTCTTTTAGATTGAGATCTTTGGCCCATTTTGAGTTAATTTTTGTGTAGGGGGTGAGGTAGGAGTCCTCTTTCATTCATTTGGATATGGATATCCAACTCTCCCAGCCCCATTTGTTGAAAAGACCATTAGGACTCAGTTCAGTGATTTTGGGGGCCTTATCAAAGATCAGTCGGCCATAGATCTGAGGGTCTGTCTCCGAATTCTCAATTCGATTCCATTGATCTATATGTCTATCTTTGTGCCAGTACCATGCTGTTTTGGCAACTGTGGCTTTATAATAAGCTTCAAAGTCAGGGAGTGTAAGTCCTCCCACTTCGTTTTTCTTTTTCAGAGTGTCTTTAGCAATTCGAGGCATCTTCCCTTTCCAAATAAATTTGATAACTAGCTTTTCCAAGTCTGCAAAGTAGGTTGTTGGAATTTTGATTGGCATTGCATTGAATCTGTAGATGAGTTTGGGTAGAATTGACATCTTAATGACATTTAGCCTTCCTATCCATGAACATGGAATATTTTTCCATCTTTTAAGGTCCCCTTCTATTTCTTTTAGTAGAGTTATGTAGTTTTCTTTGTATAGGTCTTTTACATCTTTGGTTAAGTTTATTCCTAGGTACTTGATTTTTTTAGTTGCTATTGAAAATGGTATCTTTTTCTTGAGTGTCTCTTCAGTTTGTTCATTTCTAGCATATAGAAACATTACTGACTTATGTGCATTAACCTTGTATCCCGCTACTTTGCTAAATTTGTTTATTAGCTCTAGTAGCTGTATCGTCGATTTCTCAGGGGTTTCTAGATATAAGTTCATATCATCTGCAAACAATGACAGTTTACTTCTTCTTTTCCAATTTGGATGCCTTTTATTTCTTTGTCTTGCCGGATTGCCCTGGCTAGCACTTCCAGCACAATGTTGAATAACAGTGGTAACAGCGGGCATCCTTGTCTTGTTCCTGATCTTAGAGGGAAAGCTTTCAGTCTCTCACCATTGAGTACTATGCTGGCTGTGGGTTTTTCATATATGCTCTTTATCATGTTGAGGAAGTTTCCTTCAATTCCTACCTTTTGAAGTGTTTTTATCAAAAAGGGATGTTGGATTTTGTCAAATGCTTTTTCAGCATCTATTGAGATGATCAATTGATTTTTCCCTTTTGACTTGTTAATGTGTTGTAATACATTGATTGATTTTCTTATGTTGAACCATCCTTGCATGCCTGGAATAAACCCCACTTGGTCATGGTGTATGATTTTTTTAATGTGTCTTTGGATTCGATTTGCAAGTATTTTCTTGAGGATTTTTGCATCTATATTCATTAGGGAGATTGGCCAGTAGTTTTCCTTTTTTGTAGCATCTTTGCCTGGTTTTGGTATTAGATTGATGTTAGCTTCATAAAATGAGTTAGGTAGTGTTCCATTTTCTTCAATGTTTTGAAAGAGTTTGAGTAAGATTGGTGTCAGTTCTTTCTGGAAAGTTTGGTAGAATTCCCCTGTGAAGCCATCTGGCCCTGGGCATTTATTTGTGGGAAGATTTTTGATGACTGATTGGATCTCTTTGCTTGTGATGGGTTGGTTGAGGTCTTCTATTTCTTCTCTGGTCAGTCTAGGTTGTTCATATGTTTCCAGGAAATTGTCCATTTCCTCTACATTATCCAGTTTGTTGCCATACAGTTGTTCATAGTATCCTCTTATAATTTTTTTAATTTCTTCAGGATCTGCAGTTATGTCACCTTTTTCATTCATTATTTTGTTTATATGGGTCTTCTCTCTTTTTGATTTTGTCAGTCTAGCTAGGGGCTTGTCAATCTTGTTGATCTTCTCAAAGAACCAACTTTTGGTGATATTTATCCTCTCTATTGTTTTTTTGTTCTCTATGTCATTTATTTCTGCTTTCATCCTTGTTATTTCTTTTCTTCTACTTGGTTTAGGATTGGTTTGCTGTTCATTTTCTAGCTTCTTCAGTTGATCCATTAGTTCTTTGATTTTGGCTCTTTCTTCCTTTTTAATATATGCGTTTACTGCTATAAATTTCCCCCTTAGCACTGCTTTTGCTGCATCCCATAGGTTTTGGTATGTTGTGTTCTCATTTTCATTCGTCGCTACATATTTAGCAATTTCTCTTGCTATTTCTTCTTTAACCCACTGATTGTTTAGGAGTGTGTTGTTTAACCTCCAGGTATTTGTGAATTTTCTAAGTCTCTGATGGTTATTGACTTCTAATTGTATTCCATTGTGGTCAGAGAATGTGCTTTGAATAATTTCAATCTTTTTAAATTTATTGAGCCTTGTTTCATGTCCCAGCATATGATCTATTCTGGAGAAAGTTCCATGAGCACTAGAAAAGTATGTGTATCCTGGTGATTTGGGATGTAATGTCCTGTATATGTCTGTTAAATCTAATTCATTTATCAGATTGTTTAGGTTTTCAATTTCCTTATTGATCTTCTGTCTGGTTGATGTATCTATAGGAGAGAGTGATGTGTTGAAGTCTCCCACAATTATTGTGGAAACATCAATTGCTTCCTTTAGTTTTGCCAGTGTTTCTCTCATGTATTTTGTGGCACCTTGGTTGGGTGCATAGACATTTACGATTGTTATTTCTTCTTGCTGAATTGCCCCTTTTATTAGTATGTAGTGGCCTTCTTTGTCTCTCAAAACATCCCTGCTTTTGAAGTCTATTTTATCTGAGATTAATATTGCTACACCTGCTTTCTTTTGGCTGTAGCTTGCATGAAATATTTTTTTCCATCCTTTCACTTTCAGTTTCTTTGTGTCCCTGTGTCTAAGATGAGTCTCTTGTATGCAACATATTGATGGTTCATTTTTTTTGATCCATTCTGCGAATCTATATCTTTTAATTGGGGAGTTTAATCCATTTACATTCAACGTTATAACCGTGAAGGCATTTCTTGAATCACCCATCTTATCCTTTGGTTTATGTTTGTCATATTTTTCCCCTCTGTCTATTAATATCCTTTATTTTACCCATACCGAATCTCTTTAGTACTGAACCTTTCTCCAAGTCTCTCTGTCCTTTCTTTGTTTCTCTGTCTGTAGGGCTCCCTTTAGTATCTCCAGTAGGGCAGGTCTCTTGTTAGCAAATTCTCTCAGCATTTGTTTGTCTGTGAAAAATTTAAGCTCTCCCTCAAATTTGAAGGAGAGCTTTGCTGGATAAAGTATTCTTGGCTGGAAATTTTTCTCACTCAGAATTTTAAATATATCGTGCCACTGCCTTCTCGCCTCCATGGTGGCTGCTGAGTAGTCACTACTTAGTCTTATGCTGTTTCCTTTGTATGTGGTGAATTGCTTTTCTCTTGCTGCTTTCAGAACTTTCTCCTTCTCTTCCGTGTTTGACAGTGTGATCAGTATATGTCTCGGAGTGGGTTTATTTGGATTTATTCTCTTCGGGGTTCGCTGAGCATTTATGATTTGTGTATTTATGTTGTTTAGAAGATTTGGGAAGTTTTCCCCAACAATTTCTTTGAATACTCTTCCTAGACCTTTACCCTTTTCTTCCCCTTCTGGGACACCAATGAGTCTTATATTTGGACGTTTCATATTATCTATCATATCCCTGAGGTCCATTTCGATTTTCTCAATTTTTTTCCCCATTCTTTCTTTTATGCTTTCATTTTCCATTCTGTCATCTTCGAGGTCACTGATTCGTTGTTCAACTTCCTCTAGTCTTGTACTATGAGTGTCCAGAATCTTTTTAATTCGGTCAACAGTTTCTTTAATTTCCATAAGATCATCCATTTTTTTATTTAGTCTTCAAATGTCTTCTTTATGCTCTTCTAGGGTCTTCTTGATTTCCTCTGTATCCCGTACTATGGTCTCATTGTTCATCTTTAGTTCTTTGAGTAGCTGCTCTAGAAGCTGTGTCTCTTCTGGTCTTTTGATTTGGGTGCTTGGGCTTGGGTTATCCATATCGTCTGGTTTTTTCATATGCTTTATAATTTTCTGTTGTTTTTGGCCTTGTGGCATTTGCTGAACTTGATAGGGTTCTTTTAGGATTTGTAAACCAATTGAAGTCCTTATCTCTAATTTATCAGATCTACAGCTTCGTGGAGTACACTTTCTCTAACTAACCAGCAGGTGGAGTCCACGAGCCACCTGTTCTCCACAAGCCAGTTCTCCCCTGCTTAGCCTTTTTGGTGAGTGGGGGAGTGAGTCTTGTGGGGTCCAATTGGTGTACCAAGCTTGCGTGTGTAGTTGGTGTTGCCCGCCCTGTATATGGGGCGTGTTTCTGGGCAGTCAGGGAGGGGGGGTGGCTCTAACAATCAAATCTCCCTGGTGATCCTGCAGTTTTAAAGCTGCTGCAATAGTCTAATCCTTCAGTTCAGTCCTGCCACAATTTGTCTCTGCCACTGACCCACAAGTCCTTGGTATTGGCGTATGGCTCCTGAGACTTGCAAGTGGGCCCCTCTTCCAGGCCGTACACCCCCTGGTCCTCTGTTGAGGGATGACTGTGCTATGTCACAGGTGAGTGCCGCCCCCCCCAGGGCAGTTCTGGGCTGCTGGGCTGTGTAGGGAGGCTCCCAGTCTGCTGAAATGATGGCTGAATGGGGCTTTGTTAATTCACACTGCTCTACCTTCCCAACTCTGGGACAATCAGCTGAGGTTGCAGGGAAGGCTAATGTCCACGCCCAGTTTTGTGGTGTGTGCCTGTTATCTGAAGCACTTCCGTCACACTGGGTTGTCTGGGGCAGTTCTGGGCTATGGGGCTGGCGATGGGCAGGAGTGTTTCCTGTCCACCAGGATGATGGCTGTGAGCGGACACCCCCCTTTTCTTGGGAAGTTGTGGTGTTTAGTGAATTTTCTCAGCCACTGGATTATTGTGTTTTGTCTCAGAGCTCTCCTAGTTCTGCTCTTGACTTGACCTGCCCAAATTGCAGGTGTTTGAAGCTTTCTGTATTGGGCTTCTTAGAGTAATTGTTTTAGAAAAAGAAAAAAGGATTAAAAAAAAAAAAAACAAAAAACGGGGCCCTCCTCAGAGATCTAATGGGTTATTGAAATGCTAAGAGACAAAGCAACCAGGGCCATTAAGGAAAGGTCCACAGGGCAGAGAGATCAGCTTTTCTTCGGGATTTGCATATGCGCCTCAGGGCCCGAGCTCGGGCCTGAGCTCTGCCCTTCCCTCTTCCACGCTCACCAGAACTCCAAAAATCCTCCGCTTTTATTTTGGAGTTTTTCGTGTTGTTTTTTTTCTATGCCTGTCTCCTCTCTGCTGGGCTGGCTGCTCTCAGATTCTCTGGTGTCTGGTCTCCGTCTATCTATGGTTGGAGTTTGGATCAGCAGAATGAGTTTCCAATAAGGGCTGCCACTGCAGTTCTGCCTTCTCCTTCCCGGAGCTGACAGCCCCTCCTCCCACGGGACTGAGCCTGGCAGGGAGGGGCGCGGGTCCCCTGGCCGCAAAAACTTACAGATTTCGCTGATCTCAGCAGTTCGACATTTTCATGAGTGTTGTATGAAGTATGCCCAAAGTCAGATTGCTCTGTGGTGTCCAGTCCACGCAGTTTCTGGCTTTCTACCTACTTTCCTGGAGGAGTAACTAAAACATACAGCTCACCAGTCTGCCATCTTGCCCCGCCTCCAATTCCACTCCCTTTTGAGGGTGGGCTAGACTTAGCAACTTCCTTCTAACAATAACAAGCAACTTCCATAAAATAGAATAGAGAAAGGGGGGAAAAACAAAGACACTTTACAGTAGAAAAACCTGGTAAGCACTACCTTAACCAAGTGATGACGGTTAATACTGAGTGATGTCATATGGATTACATCTATTCCCTGATATAATGTGATAAGAAGGATACTTCTATTTTTTGTATTCTTTACCAAAATGCTTAACTCCAGTCTAGTCATAAGAAAAACAACACATATGCCCAGATTGAGGAACCATCTACAGGATATCTGGCCAATACTCTTCAAAACTATCAAAGTCATGAAAAATAAAGACAGACTAAGAAATTGTCATATACCAGAGGCAAAGGGGAGACATGATAACTAAATTTTAATGCGGTAATCTGGATTAGATCCTGGAACATAAAGAGAACATTAATGAAAAATTGGTGGATTCCAAATAAAATCTGTAGTTTAGTTAATAACAAGGTATCAATGCAGGTTCTTATTTTAAAATATGTACCATGGTATAATGTAAATGTTAACAATGGGAGGAATGGATGGGAATATATGGGAACTCATTGTACTATCTGACATTATTCAAAAATTAGAATCTATAGTAAAAAAAGAAATCATACCTATCTTGAAGAGTTAAGAGGACTAAATGAGTCAACTTATTAAAATATGTTTAGAACATTGTCTGGAACATGGTAAGGACACAATAAATTTTAGCTATTATTGTTCTTACAGTAAACATTCAATAGATACTTGCTAAATGCACGAAAACTAAAATATATAAGAAACCAACAAGAGTTAACTTCATCAATTCCATACTTGTCATACTGCTTTATCCCTCATTATTTCCAGCAAAACTAAACTGTGACATATACTTACTATTTAAAAAAAAAAAAAGGCAGAAATAATGGTATATGGCTGAGAGACTAGGTCATGCAAAGACACCTCAGCTTCCTGTTTGCTCTCTCTCTTGGATCACTTGCTCTGGGAGAAACCAGCTACTGTATTACGCTAAAGAGAAGCCCAAAGCACTGGCCAAAAATCTGCAAGGAATTGAGGGAAGAGGTTCCAACAGCTCTGTAAGTGAGCCTAGAGGCTTATCCTCCAACCCCAGTCAAACCTTTGGATGACTGCAGCCTGGCCAACATCTTGAAAGCAAATCATGAGAGATCATGGGATAAAACCAGTTATCTAAGCTCCCAAATTCCTATCCACATTCCTATGTGAGAAGATAAATGTTTGTCATTTTTAAGTCCCTAAGTTTGGGGGTAATTAATTATACATGATATCAATGACAAATTGTAGGCTTCTTGAAGGCATAAACTAACAGGACACTGTGGTAGATATAAAATGGCTTTGTTTGTCCAGTATACCTCTTTCCTTTGGGGAATTGCTCCTTACTATCCCCTCAGATATCAGCTGTCAGTCTACCTTACTATAACCTTGGTCAAAGGCTGAGCAAATACTCCAGTTTTAAATTACCCTACTTCCTGTAAACAGTGACTTCTCCAGGGGTGGCCATATGCCCTAAAGTAGAGAAAATAATAATCCTCCCTTGATCAATCTACATGTTGGGAGGAGAGAGGCACATCTTCCCACTGGTATTGCTAAGATGAAAAGATATGAGCCTGGGCCTGCTAGCCATCATCTTACCCTCCACGTGTGGTCTGCTTGTTTACAGAATGACAGAGCCAAGCCAGACAGAGCCAAGAGATATCTGAAGCCAGGAACTATACTGGAGCATCCTACATACATAAGCCAATAACCTCCTTTGTTGCTTAATTGAGTTGGTTTGACACTAATATAGATGTGTGTTTTTAAAAATTTAAGTTGTATTAAGTGCTATAAAAAGTTTTGAAATATCCAGGAAAATCAGATTATGAGATCCAGTTGGGATAACTGAGGAAGAATTCATGGCATATGTATTCAGTAATCCGGACTTTGAAGAAGGGAGATTTCAGGATGTAAAAATGGGGATGCATACAGAACAGTCCAAGTAGCAACAGAAAAGGATATGGTATGTATGGAAAATGTAGTCCAGCATGGTTGGTGATAGACATGGAAGCCTTAAATTATATTCTGAAGAGATTAGGCTGTTTTCTCTGGCTAAAAGGGTATATGATGATAAGTCAGATTCATTTTGTGATCAAAACTGTATGTTGTCACTCAAATAGCTATGTACTCATTAGTTTTTTCTTCATAATCCAGTTCACGTTTCTCTACCATATACATAAGGCTATTAAGTGACAGATTAAAATTCAAACAGATTAAAATTCAGATATACTTCCTCTGTTATTGGCTTCCTCTAAAGTATTTAGCTTAATGACCCTGGCCATAAAAAGAAATTTAGATTATTCTGCAGTTAATCTGTGCTGGTTCCTAGAGACTCATTCTTTCTTTATTGACTCCTGCATCTTGAGTGATACTAATGAGCTCTTTTTAATTAAGTATACACAGAGCTATACAGAAAAGTCAGAAACATGACAAACCTGAAACTTATCAGCTTAGAAGTTCCAGGAAGTCCCACTTTCTGCTCCCCCAGTTTCATATATTGTGACAAAAAATCTTGGGCCAGAGGCCTTCAACATTCATCTTGGCAGCTGAGGAGTGGCATACGTGGCACACACAGCCAAGTGGCCAGTATACAAGTACTAGACAAACACAAGCAATCTTAACATTGCTGGGCAGGAAACCCTGTCACCCTGAGTTTAAGACGAGAGACTTAAATCCAAACGTTGCTTCCAAGTCCTTTTAAGACTAGGTTTCCTGGCTTCCTCCTAAGCACCCCTCCTGCTCACAGGAATGGAACCAAGAGACTGAATGGCAACAATCTGGAAGAAGTCCGACACCAGGGACTGCCTGTTGGCAGGCAGTCAGAGGCTAAGGCCTTCAGCAGTGCCAAAGCCAAACACTCATCTCTCTCCCTCCCTCCTCCCTCCCCGCCCCCCGTCTTTTTATTGAAGTATAATATATACCTACAGAAAAGTCACATCATAAGAAACAGTGATTTTTAAAAGCTTATTACGAAAAATTTCAACTCAGTAATCTCAAATGCATCTCTTTATAAATTAGGAATTTAAAAATAAAATCACTTCAGCACAAACAGCATTTTCTTACCTGCCAAATGCTAAAGAATTTTTTTATTTATTTTGTTTTTTCCAAAGTGGAAGGCTTAATTATAGCTATCAAAATACTCAAGTTGTATGGTCAACTTGGTGACAACACCATTAAACAAAGACTAGGATTACCAATTTATACCAACATATTCATGCAAAAATAACTAAGGAGTTACTCCCAGTTCCTCACTTTCTTTCATCCCCCCCCATATCCCATCCAAGTCATCTCTAAGCAACTCATCTATGTTCAAAATATATCCTCTATCTGCTCCTTTCCCTTCTCTTTGATGGCTAAAATTCCTGACTGCTAAAATATCACCATCTTCCTCGTTAATATTATGTTGCCTAGACCACTGCAACAGCCCCCTAAGTGGTGTCCTGGCTTCTTTTTATTTTTTTTTCACTGATTCTTCTTAGTTATCTCTGGGCTTGGCAAACAGATTTAGAAACATATTTCAAAAACTTTAAAAGGAAGGAAATGGTCATAAGTGAGGCAAAGAGATGAAAATGTGAAATGGAGATTGTTGGAGTCCACATAACCCCATTTCTAGTATGCTTTTGAAGTGAAATATTAATTTTGGCTCTGTTCACTTCTGAATACCTAATCTTGTTAACAGAATGAAGGATGAAGTCTTTGCTTGTTTTTACAATGAGATCCCATTTTATCTGATACCATCCCATAAAGATTTGGAAGCAAAAGAGTATTGCTTTTAATGTACACAAAAACAATTCCAACTTTAGTGATTTTTTTTTCTGGGATCTTGGCTTGCTGGCTTCAAATTCACTCTCATGTGAGTCAAAGTGATCCTACTAGAACATAAATCACATTTGACCACTCCAAGTATACTTCAAATATAATCTAATAGAACACTTGCAGCATCCAGAGAAAAGCTGGATGAAAAGGCTGGTAAATTTCAGCAAATATCATGAACTACACATTCCCTGTATAGCTGCTATGACCCCCTAAACCCTTTTATATTGTGCTAGTTTGAATCTATTATGTCCCCCACAAAAGCCATGTTCTTTGCATCCAATCTTGTGGGTGCAGACTTATTATGGGTGGGATATTTTGATCAGGTTGTTTCCATGGAGATGTGACCCACTCAACTGTAGGTGAAACCTTTTGATTAGATTATTTCCATGGAGGTGTGTCTTGATTCGTTTACTGGTGTCCTTAAGTGATCTCAGGGGCCAACACAGACTCAAACGCTTGGAGATGCAGATGGAAAGATGTATGCTGAGTTAAGAGTTGAAGCCTCGAGTTTGCCCTGGAGAAGCTAAGAGAGGACCCCCAGATGCTTAGAGAGAAGCACCCTGGGAGAACAAGATTCCATAAGATCTTCTATTTTTTTATTTGCTCTTGCAATGTCTTCTTTATGCTCTTCTAGGGTCTTCTTTATGTCACTATTATGGAAATAATAGAAACTGTTGGCCAAATTAAAAAGACTCTGGATATTCACAATACAAGACTAGAGGAAGCTGAACAACTCAGTGTCCTAGAAGTCCACAGAACAGAAAATGAAAGAACAAAAGAAAGAATGGAGGAAAAAATCGAAAAAATCAAAATGGATCTCAGGGATACGATAGATAAAATAAAACATCCAAACTTAAGACTCGTTGGTGTCTCAGAAGGGGAAGAGAAGGGTAAAGGTCTAGAAAGAGTATTCAAAGAAATTGTTGGGGAAAACTTCCCCAACCTTCTACACAATATAAATACACAAAGCATAAATGCCCAGTGAACTCCAAATAGAATAAATCCAAATAAACCCACTCCGAGACATTCTCTGATCAGACTCAAATACTGAAGAGAAGGAGCAAGTTCTGAAAGCAGCAAGAGAAAAGCAATTCACCACATACAAAGGAAACAACATAAGACTAAGTAGTGACTACTCAGTGGCCACCATGGAGGCAAGAAGGCAGTGGCATGACATATTTAAAACTCTGAGAGAGAAAAATTTCCAACCAAGAATACTTTATCCAGCAAAACTCTCCTTCAAATTTGAGGGAGAGCTTAAATTTTTCACAGACAAACAAATGCTGAGAGACTTTGCCAATAAAAGACCTGCCCTACTTCAGATTCTAAAGGGAGCCCTACCGACAGAGAAACAAAGAAAGGAGAAAGAGATTTAGAGAATTTTAACAGACATGTGTAGAACCTTACATCCCAAATCACCAGGACGCTCATTTTGCTCTAGTGATCACGGATCTTTCTCCAGAATGGATCATATGCTGGGACATAAAACAAGCCTCAATAAATTAAAAACAAACAAACAACAACAACAACAAATTGAACATATTCAAAGCACAATCTCTGACCACAATGGAATACAAATAGAAGTCAACAATTTCTGAATTGTAACTCCACTATTTACTTCCTACATGATATAAAATACACAAACTCTAATGACACATCAGCGGTTTTGAATTCAATGTAAAATACATAATTTTTCACAAGAACTATATAAAAGTGGGGGAATGGAGGAGTGTAGGTACATAGTTTATGTGTCCTGTTGAAGTTAAGTTGGTATCAAAGAAAAACAAGATTGATATGGATTTAAGAGTTTAATTTTAAGCCCCATAGTAAACACAAAGAAATTATCAGAGAATATGACCATAGAGATGAAAAGTAGAGTATGGGTTAAGAGAAAGGGGGGAAGGGGCAATGGGGAGTTAAAAAATGAGTGTAGGGTTGCTGTTTGAGGTGAAGGGAAATTTCCAGTAATGGATGGTGGGAAAGAGATAGCATTACAACATTCTAAATGTGATTTATCCCACTAATGGAATGCTAGGGAGGGGGTGGAATGGGAAGATTTAGGCTGTACATATGTTTCCACAATTGAGGGGAAAAAAAAAAAGACAGTCTAAATAGATGACAATTGAATGCCAAGGATGACCCTGGATGGGATCTGAGGATGGAGGACAGGAGGCTCAAAGGGACACAGCTGAGACATAAGGAAAAGGAAATATAGAATGTAAGCTTTGAATCATTGTTGAATCTCTTGTACTTCTTAGCTGCGGTTAATGGGATTGCATAAAAGAATGTTCTTGTTCATGGGAAGTGTATATGTGAATTATAGTGTATATTCAAGGATGTGTGCAGCTAGCTCTCATATGTTCAGAAGACAGAGCAATAGATGATGGATGATAGATAGGGAGGGAGGGAGGGAAAGAAATAGCGATGTGACAGCATGTTAAAGTTGGTGGATTGAGCTATTGGGGGGAAGGGGTCGGGGTATGATGGAATTCTGTGTATGGGGTTAGTACTGTTTTTGCAACTGTTCCTATAACTTTGAATTTATTTCAAAATTAAAAAAATAATAATGATTTGTGGTGGTTTGACATTGTTTTGTACCCCAGAAAAGGCCACGTTCTTTTAATCCCTTCCTGTGGGTGCAGACGTATTGTGGGTGGGACCTTTTGGTTAGGTTATTTCAATTGAGATGTGACCCATCCTGTTCAAGGTAGGTCTTAACCCTTTTACTGGAGTCCTTTATGAGAGGATAAAGTACACACAAAAAAAGCCAGAGGCCTTAAAGAAAAAGGCCCTGGAGGAGCTGAGAAGGCGAAGCCACTGAAGCCAGAAGCCAAAAGCAACAAAACCTGGAAGAGAAGTACCAGCAGATGCCAGTCATGTGCCTTCCCATGTGATAGAGATGACCCAGATCCTGGCAGACTTTCTTCAGAGAAGGTATCATCCTGTCAATGCCTTAATTTGTACATTTTCACAGCTAAGAACTGTAAATTTGTAAGCTAATAATTCCCCATTGTAAAAGCCAACCCATTTCTGGTATATTGCATTCTGGCAACTTTAGCAAACCAACACATAATTCTACTGTTAAAAAAGTCTTTTTACCACTTTGGCTAATACAACCAAAGAAAATCATAGACAATTAAACAGTCCTGTGGTAGTACTCAATAAATTCAGATGTTCTGTAAGTTACTAAAATGAAAAGGCACACTCTAAATCAGAGTTCAAGAAATATTAAGAAAATGTCAGACTAAAGAAATACTAAAATAGCTTTCAAGGAAAGTGTTGAAATAGATACGTATAGTTTTCATTTTCCTCCCCAAATGTCAACTTAAAGACAAAACAAAATAATCACTACTGCCAAAATAAAAAACAAATAACATTTACAAATGGCTAGTGAAACTCAGATATCCAAATAATTTACCTAACCTAATTTTTCTAACCTATCATATTTCTGGTTTAGGAGGAATAGGAGGAAGGCTGTAAAATCTATAACATAATGGTTAAGAGAAGACTTTAGGGTCAGACAAATCAAAGTCAAGAACCACAATTGGCACTGTTGTGCAATAACAATAAAAGACCCTCCAAACATATTTCGAAAAAGAATTACTTTTAAAAATGATTTATCTTTCAAATTTAAATTAAAATAAGTATGGAGCTGCAAACTCTGCAAAATACTAAGAAACTAAAGAAGGAAGTATGTGAAGAAACCTACCAACTAAAAATACTCTCATCCTTACAAAAAAAGAAATAAATTTCTATTACAGGATACAGTAGAAGCCCTTATTTGATTATTTATCTGAAAATATATTTGATTAGCTAGTTCAGGGATCTGGGTTCTCTCTTCCTAATTACAAGGTTTCAGAGTTTCTTTTTTTCCAAACAATATAAACCAGGTCATTAAAACTCTGATCTAACCATCATTCAGAGTACAAACTGAATGACTTCAAGAAAAAACATGCAGATGTTAAAATTATCTGTTATAATGACTGTGGAAACTGCAAGGAAAAGGAGCAATATTCTGTAAATAACCAAAATCAAGTTAAAAATTATTTGTGGGCTCAAGAACAGAGATAGCATACTCAGGGTCTATAAAAACAATACATTAATGTAATTAAGATAAACTTCTTAAACCTGGCTTTGACTATAAAGATGACTGGGTGAGATAGTTTTGCTCTGTGATGTTTAATCTCAATTCTGGGTCTTTATTTAGCATTCCTAACACTGCCTTGGATATTTTGACCATATGCCAAGGATTCTGAGATTTAACCAAAATACAGTAATGACCAACTTCTGTGCACCTTATTGACCCACTCAGTTCTTCTGAGACCCTAAGGCTAGTTTCCAAATTCTGTCCACAATTAGGAGTACATACAAATCTTGAGAGGATTCTACCTCTGAAAAGAAATTATATGAAATAGGGTCTTTTCCTATTGTCTCTGCAAAGATAACTATTATATAAAATCAATTTGAATGCATGGATAACATTCTCTAATAAATAACAGAAAATATCATTTAAACTCACCTGTCCACTTTTCCCAAATTCCAACTCAACTATGGCAACAGGAGTATGTATTTGAGCTGAGTGCTTTGACTGTGACTTGCCATCAACTCTCCAGCTCAGGCCTCGAAGCCCGCTGTCCCAACGGCTTTGGTTAATAAGGCTCTCTCGGATTTTTGTTTTGTGGCTCTTCCAGAATTTGGAAATGACAGCAGCCTGGTCAGATGTGATCCCACCTTGCTTTTTGGTTTGAGCAGTCAAGTATGCCTCCAGCTGGTTGAAATCCATGTCTGCTGATGCAATAGACTATAAAGATGACAGAAAAAGTAATAAATATGAATTTGGCAGATAACCAGAAAAAGAGCAAAAGATCATTTTGAGTGATTCTTAATCACTGAATAACCTTTCAAAAATGGACATCAAGTGACAGTAATGAGATTAAGCTGTTTATCAGTATAAAAATATTCCCTTTGCAAATACTGAATAAGCTACTGTTAAAAATTCCATGTCCTCCAAATTCTATATCAATGCCTAGAGTCTAATTTTTAAATATCCAGTTCTATGAAGGGGGAAAAATAAAACAAGAAAATAAATTAATTTCATTCTCTGATAAAATGTTCCATAATTTAAAGATGGTGTCTAGCCAGGCTTGATATATCCTATAACTGTACAATGA
This sequence comes from Choloepus didactylus, assembly GCF_015220235.1. Lineage (NCBI taxonomy): Eukaryota > Metazoa > Chordata > Mammalia > Pilosa > Megalonychidae > Choloepus > Choloepus didactylus. The sequence continues at coordinate 29,944,963 of NC_051323.1, forward strand.
CTCATCCTTAAAAAGCACTAAGTAAAATTTGTTAAATGAATTATTTTAGCTTCGCAGCCTATGATCAGCCAAACAGCTCACTCACAATGACAATACTTTAGAGACTGTATACCACTTTCTGCTTTTCCATAAATTTTCAAAACTTAACTGATATTAAAACTGGGTTCTCCATTCAAACAGCCACTAAATCTTAACTAAATATAATCTCAAGTACAATAAAATGCCTTAAATTTGCATGGCACTTTTTTAACCTTTCAAAGCATTTTCACATCTATTACCTCATTTGGGCCTCATAATCCACTTACAAAGACAATGAGATAAACACATATATTATTAGCTGGTTTTACCATCTATTTACAGACACAGAAATTAAAGCATAGGGAAGCTAGGTGATTTTTCTAAAAGCTCAGTGAAATTAGTGCACAGCCAAAGCCTCCTAACTGTTAAGCCAAGTTTTCCTCTGATTAGTTGTTATACTGACTACACAGAGAAATCGATTCTGTGTCACCACCAATGAAAAAACCTAAACTAGTACATTCTGCCAACAATGATATGAAGATGTTGCCAGTACCTGATGAGCAACTTCAGTTTTTGGGTTCAGAGACTGAAACATCAAACAAATAATAATAAGGAAAGAATTACCACAAAACCTTTATTTAAGGTTTAGCTGATTCAGTAAGGAATAGTCACTGCTCATAGTTTATTTGGTGTTTTAGATGGTATAAGACTTAGTTGGTTGCACTGTTTACAGGTAGATCTTTCTTTTTACATTACACTGCAGTGACACTAGTTTGATACATAAGATCCTTTAGAACAGTTATGTACAAGACATGCAATGTTGGATTTACACATTGGAGTCCAGGATGTGATTGACTGTGGGGAAAAGAAGTTGGACTAGGTGTGTCAGGTGAAGGGACCAGAAGATATATAACACACAGTAACCACACATTCTTGTGGTTTGAAAGGCAGATGCAGAATGTGCAACATTGGCACTGATGCTTCAGAGGTGAACTACTTTATATTAACCAGTTTGGGACTACACAAGATAAGTATCATCTCCAGGATCAAGATATAGCTTTAGAGTTTTATGAACCATTCCTACTTCTAACTTTAGGAAATTTATGTTTTTCCTAGGCCATCTTAATACTACTGCTTTAATCACAGATCAGATAAAAGGGACAACATGCACAACCACCTACTAAAATCCTGTTGTAGCCTAGGCAGTGAAGTGGTACAACGTTAGAAGACTTTAAAACTGCAGTTCTTTTTGATCCCCCGGAATACATCTGCACTTTTCTTCAAAAATGCCTCTTCTTCAGGAGTCAGAGTCACCTTGACAACATCTGAGATTCCATTCTGCCCCAAGATATAAGGAACACTAAGGAAGACATCATCTTTTATTCCATAGAGATCCTTAATCATAGTGGGAATTGGATGTACCTGCCTAAGAATCTTCATTATACTTTCTGCCAAATCTGCCAGACAGCCCAATAGCCTAGGAGGTAACACCTTTCAGATTGATCACCTTATAAGCACTGTGAACCAGTTTCCATTGTTCCTTATCTGCATTGGTGCCTAAATCAGGGTGCAGATTTTTCAAGGAGACCCCAACATAATTCACTCCACTCCACTCAGGCACACTAGACCAAGCCATGATAGCTTAATGGGGGAACTCCCAGCCTCTCCCCTATTAGGTAAAAGAAACCTACTGAATCCAGATTGCAACCACATCCAACAACACAGTTTTTGGGAAAGCTACTTATTTTCCAAGCCACACAGGTCAAGATATTCACTGGATTGGAAACAACAAGCAACTTGCAAGTTTGGGGTGTGTTTTACAACATTAGGAATGATGAATTTAAAGATGTTCATGTTATCCTAGGACCACACTGAGAGAGCTTTCTCCCTCTTGCTGACATGCCCCAGCACATGTAAGTTTGCAGTCACATTATAGTCTACCAGAGAAAATTTTTGTGTGTTCTAAAGAAAAGGCTGCTGTATTGGAGATCCACCATCTCTCCCTTCAGTTTGTCTTCTATGACATCAACAAGCTCACGTTCATCTGCCAATTCCTTCATTAAGATACTGATGGCACAGGCCATGCCAATAGCACCAACCCCAACAATTGTAATCTTATTCTGAGGGGTTTGTTCTTCCTTAAGAAGATTCTGAATCATCTGATCCTTAAGAATTGCCATTTTAGACTAGGAATAGAAAGGAACCAGAACTACACGCTGAGCAGGCATTGGAGGCAGGCAGTGGTTAGATCCAGCCATAGGACAGTAGCTCTGGGACTGAAAGTTCTACTTATTTTTATCTGTGAAATAATTCCCTAATATGTCCCCCACTGTTTTGTCCCTACAACCTCTACCCTAATAAAGGCCTCACTATCTTGTACCTGAACTAGGCTTGCAACCCCTGCCTTCAAGTCTTACCTCCTATACTAGCACCAGTGTGATCTAAATTATCGGTTGGATTCTATCACTCACCTACTTCAAATTATCCAATAGCTGGGTATTACATACTGTAGTGGTGTGCTGGTTTGGAGCTGTTATGTACCCCAGAAAAGACTATGTTCTTTTAATCCATCCTTTTGGGGACAGACTTATTGTTGAGTGGGACTTTTTGATTAGGTTGTTTCCATGGAGATGTAAGCCAGTCCATTCAAGGTGGGTCTTAATCCCCCTGCTAGAGTCCTTTATGAGAGGATAAAAGGCAGAAGAAGCTCCGAGAGCACAGAGAGACATTTTGGAGACAGCCATTGAAACCAGAACCAGGAGAGAAACTAAGAGATGAAATCCACAGTTTGCCCCAGAGAAGCTAAGAAAGGACCCACAGACACTTACAGAGAAAATGCCCTGGGAGAAACAAGAAGGACCCACAGGAGCTGAGAGAGAAAGCCACTGAAGCCAGAGCCCAGGAGAGAAGGACCAGGAGACATCTCCACGTGCCTTCTCATTTAAGAGAGGGATCCTGGATGCCAGGAGCCTTTCCTCAGAAAAGGTATCTTCCTCTTGATGCCTTAATGTGGACATTTTCATGGCCTTAGAACTGTAAGTCTGTAACCTAATAAATCCCCATTGAAAAAGCCAACCCATTTCTGTTATACTGCATTCTGGCAGCTTTAGCAAACCAGAACAAGTGGTTACCAGTTAGGATGCTGTGAAGTAATCTACTAGAAAGTATGAAATACATTACAAGTAATATGCTATTAATAAGAGTACAAGTACTGATGTTTGTAAAGATTTATTTTTATAAGCATTAATAGGAGGGTTTTCGAGATTCACCTTTTAACTACTTCAATCATTTTAATTCTATGTGTTTCCTAGTATAGGAAGAAAAAAAATTGCAAACATTGGGAACTTTGCATGGGAATATATCGTAAATATATTACCATCTGTTAAGTGTTTCACAGAGGAATTAAAAATTGAAAACTGATAAACTAGAGTAGTGACTCTCAACGAGGTAGTAATACCTCTCAAGGAGCACTTGAAAAACATTGGGGCACATTTTTGTTTTCTTAGTAATTGGGATGCTGTTAGAATCTAGTGAGCAGAAGCAAGGAATGCTAGGCATCCTGCAATGCTCAAGAAAACAGGGGTTACCAAATGTTTTCTACAAAGCCATTACCACCTTGGTTACATATTATTTTTACCCCAACCCATTAAAAATGTAAAAACCATTCTTAACTCATGGGCTATACATAATATATATCATGTGGCCTGTAGGATATAGTTTGCCCAACCCCTGCTCAAGAACATTCCAGAGAACAAACAGACCCATGGCCCACAAAACTTTGTAATGTCCCATCTGAAATTATGTGGAAAAATCTGTTAATAATTATGTGAGCCTAGAACTTAACTTTTTTAAACATAAAAAAGCATTTTTTTTTTTTTTTGCACAGTTTTAATAAACACGAACATTCCCAGGAAAGTAACTCACATAACTTGTACTTTGTTTTGGTCAGAACTTTACTTACAAATAGGATGTTGAACATTTTGGAAAATGTCCTTACCAGTAGGAATACCATTTCAAATATCTGAGCTAACAATATAAGACATCAGTATGGGTCTGCATTTGTTGCTGCCACATTCTCAGTGATTTTACATAAAGGGGAAAGCATCTTGCTAACTCATTATATGCTCATTAGTTGCAGTAATGCTTAAACATTTACATTTTGAAAAACATATTTCAAGCTATTTTATTATTTTAATTTCCTTGTTTTTTTCCTTTATATTACATTTATGGCATCATTCCTTTTTATGGCTGAATAATATTCCACTGTATGTTTATACATTTTATTTATCCATTCATTGGTTGATGGGCACTTGGGTTGCTTCCATCTTTTGGCAATTGTGAATAATGCTACTATGAACATCGGTATACAAATAATCTGTTCAAGTCCCTGCTTTCAACTCTTTTAGGTATAAACAGAGTAGTGGGATTGCAGGGTCATTTGGTGTTTCTATACTTAGATTTCTGAGGAATCACCAAAATGTCTTCCAAAGGGGCTTTACCATTTTACATTTCCACCAGCAACATTATTGAATAAATAAGGCATTTCCCTAATGGCTAATGAAACTGAGCATCATTTCACGTGTTTTTTTTGGCCATTTGTATGTCTTCTTTGGAGAAATGTTTATTCACGTCTTTTGCTTATTTTTTAATTGGGTTGTCTTTCTGTTATTTAGTTATAGGAGTTCTTTATATATTCTGGATATTAAATCCTTATCAGATATGTTTTCCAAAATTTTCTCCCATTCTGTAGGTTGTCTTTTTACTTTCATGATGAAGTCTTTTGATGCGCCAAAGTTTTAATCTTTGATGAAATCCCATTGATCTATTTTTTATTTTGTTGCTCGTGCTTTTGGTGTGAACTATAAGAAACCACTGCTTAACACAAGGTCCTGAAGATGCTTCCCTATGTCTTCTTCTAGGAGTTTTATAGTTGTGGTTCTTATGTTTAGGTCTTTGCTCCATTATGAGTTACTTTTTGTATGTGGTGTAAGGTAGGGGTCCACCGTCATTCTTTTGCATATGGATATCCAGTTTCTCACACACACACACACACACACACACACACACACACACACACAATTTGTTGAGGAGGTGTGACAGTTTGAATGTATTATGTCCCCCAAATGCCATTATCTTTGATGTAATCTTGTGTGGGCAGACCTATCAGGGTTAATTAGATTGGAATTCTTTGAGTGTTTCCATGGAGATGCGCCCCACCCAACTGTGGGTGATGACTCTGATTGGATAATTTCCATGGAGGTGTTGGCCCGCCCACTGGGTGGGTCTGAATTAAATTACTGGTGCACTATAAAAGACAAGACAGAAAGAGTGAGCTTGCTATAGCCAAGAGGGACACTTTGAAGAAAGCACAAGAGCTGCAGATGAGAGACATTTTAAAGACGGCTGTTGAAAGCAGATTCTTGCTCTGGAGAAGCTAAGAGAGGACAAATACCCCAAGTGCAACTAGGAGTGACATTATTGAGGAACTGCAGCCTAGAGAAGAACTTTGAAGCAGACGTCAGCCACGTGCCTTCCCAGCTAACAGAGGTTTTCTGGACACCACTGGCCGTCCTCAAGTGAAGGTACCCAATTGCTGATGGGTTACCTTGGAAACTTTATGATCTTAAGACTATAACTGTGTAACCCAATAAACCCCCTTTTATAAAAGCCAATCCATCTCTGGTGTTTTGCATTCTGGCAGCATTAGCAAACTAGAACAGGAGGCTATTCTCTCCCAACTGAGTGGACTTGGCACCCTTGTAAAAACTCAATTGGCTATTATGTAAGGGTCTATTTTAGAACCCTCAACTCTATTCCATTGGTCTATAAGTCTGTCATTGTACTAGTACAATAGTGTTTTGACTACTCTAGCTTTGTAGGAAGTTTTAAATCGGGAAGTGTGAGTCCTACAAATTGTTCTTCTTTTTTAAGATGGTTGTGCCTATTCGAGATCCCTTAACCCTTTCACGTAAATTTGATGATTGGCTTTTCCATTTCTGAAAGGTGGCTATTGGAATTTTGATTAGGATTGCACTGAATATGCAAATCTCTTTGGGTAAAATTGCCATCTTGACAACAGTAGTCTCCCAATCCATAAGCCTGGTATGTACTTCCATTTATTTTTTGGTCTTATTTCATTTTGTAGGTTGGTAATGTTTTTGATAATGTTTTATAGCTTTCCACATATAAGTCTTTCACATCCTCAGTTAAATTTATCCCTAAAAATCTGATTCTTTTAGTTGCTATTGTAAATGGATTTCTTTTTTAATTTTGTCTTCAAATTATTCATTACTAGTGAATAGAAATTTAACTGATTTTTGTGTGTTGATCTAGTACCCTACCACACTGCTGAATTCACTTATCACCTCTAGTAGTTGTGTTGTGGGTTTTCTGGTTTTTTTTTTTAATTTTCTATATATGATACCATATCATCTGCAAATAGGGAAAGTTTTACATCTTCCCTTCCAATTTGGATGACTTTTTATCTTACCTAATTGCTCTGGCTAGAATTTCTAGTACGTTAAGTAACAGAGGTGTCAATAGGCATCCTTGTCTTGTTCTCAATCTTAGAGGGAAAGATTTCAGTCTTTCACCATTGAGTATGAAGTTAGATGTGGGTTTTTCATATATGTTCTTTATCATGTTGAGGACGTTTCCTTCTATTACTAGTTTTCTAAGTGTTTTTAACAAGAAGGGGATGTTGGCTTTTGTCAAGTGCCTTTTCTGTATCCATTGACGATCATATGGCTTTTTTTCCCCTTCATTCTATTAATGTGATGTATTACTGTGCCAGTTTGAATGTATTGTGTCCCCCAAACACCATATTCTTTGATGTAATCTTGTGTGGGCAGATGTGATCAGTTTGATTACATTTCTTTGAGTGTCTTTGGAGATGTGCCCCACCCATTTAGGGTGGGCCTTGATCAGTGGAACCATATAAATGAGCTGATGGGGCAGAGGCAACTCAGTACAGCTGTGAGTGATGTTTGAAGAGGAGCTACAGCCAAGAGGGACACTTTGAAGAATGCACTGGAACTGAGACAGGAGCTTCAGCTTACAGAGACATTTTGGAGACGGCCTGTGAAAGCAGACTTTTGCTCTGGAGAAGCTAAGAGAGGACAAATGCCCCAAGAGCAACTGAGAGTGACATTTTGGAGAGAAGCTGAAGCCTAGAGAGGAACATCCTGGGAGAAAGCCATTTTGAAACCAGAACTTTGGAGCAGATGCCAGCCACATGCCTTCCCAGCTGACAAAGGTTTTCCAGATACCATTGGCCATCCTCCAATGAAGGTACCCGATTGCTGATGTATTACCTTGGACACTTTATGGCCTTAAGACTGTAACTGTGTACCCAAAGAAACCCCCTTTTATAAAGGCCAATCCATTTCTGCTATTTTGCATTCCAGCAGCATTAGCAAACTAGAACAATTACATTAATTGATATTCTTATGTTGAATCACCCCTACATGCATGGGATAAATTCCACTCATCATGGTGTACAATTATTTTAATGGGCTGTTGGATTCAGTTTACTAGAATTTGTTGAGGATTTTTGCTTCTATATTCACAAGGGATATTGGTCTGTAATTTTCTTTTCTTGTATTTTTATCTGGTTTTGGTATTAGGGTGAAGCTGACCTCATAGAATGAGTTGGGAAGTATTCCCTCCTCTTCAATTTTTCGGAAGAGTTTGAGCATTATTGGTGTTAATTCTTCATGGAAAGTTTGGTAAAATTCACCTGTGCAGCCCTCTAGTCCTGGGCTTTTCTTTGTTGGGAGATTTTTGATTACTGATTCAATCTCTTTACTTGTTATTGGTCTGTTGAGATCTTCTATTTCTTCTTGAGTCCGTGCACGTGTTGTGTGTGGAATGTGTCCATTTCATCTAGATTATCTAATTTGCTGGTATACAGTTGTTCATAGTATCCTCTTGTAATCCTTTTCATCTCTGTGGGGTTGTTAGTAACTTCCCCCTTTCCATTTCTAATTTTAGTTGTTTCCTCTCTCTCCTTTTTTTTGTTTTTGTTTTTGTTTTTGTTTTTTATTTTGGAGTAATGAAAATGTTCCAAAATTGATCATGGTGGTGAATGCACAACTATATGATGATACTGTGAGCCACTGATTTTATACTTTGGATGGATTATGTAGTGTGTGAATACATTTCAATAAAATTGCATTTTAAAAAACATATTTACAAACATACAATTTTTACATAATGTTCTGTTTCCTTTTCACAAGAATAGGATCAAACTGTACATCTTGTTCTGCAACTTTTCTACTGAGTAACAGATTAATGAAGTATTTCTCTGTCAATCTTCCCGACAATTTGTCATGTTAATCGTCTTCTTTTTTTTAGTGGCATGTTGTATGCATTTTAGATTTTATTTTCTTTTATTAAAGAAGTTGTGGGGTTACAGAACAATGATGCACACAATACAGGATCCCCATAAACCACCCTATTATTAACACCTTGCATTGGTGTGAAACATTTGTTAAAACTGATGATAGCACATTTGTATAACTGTGCTATTAACTATAGTTCATGGTTTGACTGGTTAGGCTTATTTCCTGTTTTTTCTAATAGCAGCCATTCTAATGGGTGTGAAATGGTATCTCACAGTGGTTTTGATTTGCATTTCCCTGATGGCAAATGAGGTTATCTGCATTTCAGATTCTAATGTGAATGTATAAAAAGACAACTTATTTGTTTATTTGTAAGCTATAAGAATTAATAATAAAACAAACCCCAAGAACCCCAAGTCAGCTTAAGAATTAAAATATTATTTTTAAATGACATTTTAAATAAACCATTCCTTCAAGTAACCCTCCTCAATCCCTTTTCCCCTTTTCCCTCCCATGAAACCACGATCCCAAGTTTTGTATTCCTTTGCTTTTCAACTTCATATAAATGGAATGACACTGCTTGTATTCTTCTGATTTTCTTTTATTTTTTTAAACATTTTTTAGATTAATGAATGTTGATGCATGTAACTGCAGTTCATTTCTTTTTACTGCTGTATATTTCTCTGTGCCAATATACCAGCATATATTTATCCATTTTCCTGCTGATATTCTCCTTCTTCAGTTTAAAAATAATTGTCATCCATTTCATTTTCTCAAAGGAACTCAAGACTTTGAAAACACCCTTTGCAAAGACTTCTAAAATAAGAGGGGTGTGTGTTTGTGTGTGTGTGTGTGTGTGTGTGTGTGTGTGTGTGTGTGGTATATTTATATACAAAACAGAAACATTTTTTCATTCTACAGCTAATTTAAAAGTGCCTTCAGGAAATCTGCGTAAGTATCAGTACGTTAAAAATAGCATACTTGGAATAAAAAATGTAAAACAACAAAATCAATAAATCAGGACAGTTCTCTTAACAAGCACATGGGTAAATGAAAAAAAGTTACAGGCAGTTTATAATGTATATGTTGCAGAATTTGTGGGAAAACTTGCCAAATTCCAAACAAATTGAAGGATTCCAGAAAGACCCAACATGTACCAAATTACAAACTCTACTACCATAATGCACATTTTAAAAGTAGTTACTCAAGATACATTTCTTATTTCCATCTAAGAGACGTTTGTAAAAATGTTCCACAAACTACAAATATATCATATTGTTAGTATCTGTGCCGGTTTGAGTGTATTGTGTCCCCCAAATGCCATTATCTTTGTGGTCTTGTGTGGGGCAGAAGTTTTGGTGCTGGTTGGATTTGCTTGGAATGTGCCCCACCCAGCTGTGGGAGATGATTCTGATGAGATGTTCCCATGGAGGCGTGGCCCCGCCCATTTGGGGTGGGCCTTGATCGGTGGAGCTATATGAATGAGCTGATTTGGGGGAGAAAACTGAGTGCAGCTGGGAGTGATGTTTTGAAGAGAAGCAAGCTTGCTAGAGAGGAACGTCCTGGGAGAAAGCCGTTGTGAGGCCGGAGCTTTGGAGCACACGCCAGCTGCCTTCCTAGCTAACAGAGGTTTTCCGGACACCACTGGCCGTCCTCCGGTGAAGGTACCCGATTGCTGAGGTGTTACCTTGGATGCTTTGTGGCCTTAAGACTGTAACTGTGTAGTGAAATAAACCCCCATTTTATAAAAGCCTGTCCATCTCTGGTGTTTTGCATTCTCCAGCATTAGCAAACTAGAACAGTATCAATAATGTTTTTTTTTACATTTTATTTTCAAATAAATTCAAAGTTATAGGAACAGTTGCAAAAACAATACAAACCCCATACACAGAACTCCAGCATTCCCTGACCCCCCCCCGATACTCCAATCCACTAACTTTAACATGCTGTCACATCACTATTTCTTTCCCTCCCTCCCTCCCTCTCTCCCTATCATCCATCATCTATTGCTCTGTCTTCTGAACATATGAGAGCTAGCTGCACACATCCTTGAATATACACTATAATTCACATATACACTTCCCATGAACAAGAACATTCTTTCATGCAATCCCATTAAGCGCAGCTAAGAAGTACAAGAGATTCAACAATGATTCAAAGCTTACATTCTATATTTCCTTTTCCTTATGTCTCAGCTGTGTCCCTTTGAGCCTCCTGTCCTCCATCCTCAGATCCCATCCAGGGTCATCCTTGGCATTCAATTGTCATCTATTTAGACTGTCTTTTTTTCTTTTTTCCTCAATTGTGGAAACATATATACAGCCTAAATCTTCCCATTCTACCACCTCCCTAGCCTTCCATTAGTGGGATAAATCACATTTAGAATGTTGTAATGCTATCTCTTTCCCACCATCCATTACTGGAAATTTCCCTTCACCTCAAACAGCAACCCTACACTCATTTTTTAACTCCCCATTGCCCCTTCCCCCCTTTCTCTTAACCCATACTCTACTTTTCATCTCTATGGTCATATTCTCTGATAATTTCTTTGTGTTTACTGTGGGGCTTAAAATTAAACTCTTAAATCCATAACAATCTTGTTTTTCTTTGATACCAACTTAACTTCAACAGGACACATAAACTATGTACCTACACTCCTCCGTTCCCCCACTTTTATATACTTCTTGTCAAAAATTACGTATTTTACATTGAGTTCAATACCACTGATGTGTCATTAGAGTTTGTGTATTTTATATCATGTAGGAAGTAAATAGTGGAATTACAATTCAAAAATTATTGACTTCTATTTGTATTCCATTGCGGTCAGAGATTGTGCTTTGAATATGTTCAATTTGTTGTTGTTGTTGTTTGTTTGTTTTTAATTTATTAGGCTTGTTTTATGTCCCAGCATATGATCCATTCTGGAGAAAGATCCATGATCACTAGAGAAAAATGAGCGTCCTGGTGATTTGGGATGTAAGGTTCTACACGTCTGTTAAAATTCTCTATATCTCTTTCTCCTTTCTTTGTTTCCTGTTGGTAGGGCTCCCTTTAGTATCTGAAGTAAGGCAGGTCTTTTATTGGCAAAGTCTCTCAGCATTTGTTTGTCTGTGAAAAATTTAAGCTCTCCCTCAAATTTGAAGGAGAGTTTTGCTGGATAAAGTATTCTTGGTTGGAAATTTTTCTCTCTCAGAGTTTTAAATATGTCATGCCACTGCCTTCTTGCCTCCATGGTGGCTGCTGAGTAGTCACAACTTAGTTTTATATTGTTTCCTTTGCATGTGGTGAATTGCTTTTCTCTTGCTGCTCTCAGAACTTGCTCCTTCTCTTCAGTATTTGAGAGTCTGATCAGAGTATGTCTCAGAGTGGGTTTATTTGGATTTATTCTATTTGGAGTTCACTGGGCATTTATGCTTTGTGTATTTATATTGTGTAGAAGGTTGGGGAAGTTTTCCCCAACAGTTTCTTTGAATACTCTTTCTAGACCTTTACCCTTTTCTTCCCCTTCTGGGACACCAATGAGTCTTAAATTTGGACGTTTTATTTTATCTATCATATCTCTGAGATCCTTTTCGATTTTTTCAATTTTTTTCTCTATTCTTTCTTTTGTTCTTTCATTTTCTGTTCTGTGGACCTCTAGGACACTGAGTTGTTGCTGAACTTCCTCTAATCTTGTATTATGAGTATCCAGGGTCTTTTTAATTTGGCCAACAATTTCTTTTATTTCCATAAGATCTTCTATTTTTTTATTTACTCTTGCAATTTCTTCTTTATGCTCTTCTAGGGTCTTCTTTATGTCCCTTTTATCCTGCTCCATGGTCTTCTTCATGTCTTTTATATCCTGTGCCATGTTTTCATTCCTCGATTGTAATTGTTTGATTAATTGTGCCAGGTACTGTGTCTCTTCTGATATTCTGATTTGGGTGTTTGGGATCGGGTTCTCCATATCGTCTGGTTTTATCATATGCATTAAGATTTTCTGTTGTTTTTGGCCTCTTGGCATTTGCTTTGCTTGATAGGGTTCTTTCAAGTTGTAAAAAAAAAAAAAAAAAAAAAAAATCTAATTTTTCAGTAATACAAGTTGGTGGCATACACTTTCTCCAACTAACCAGCAGATGGCGTCCACGAGTCAACTATACCCCTCAGGTCAGTTCTCCCCAACTCTGTCTCTGTGGTGTGTGGGGAAATGATTTTTGTGGGGTTCAGTTGGTGAACTCAGTTTGGGTTTGTTATTGGAGCTGTCCACCCTGAATGTGGTGCGTGTGTCTGGGTGGTCAGGGAGGCAGGGCCGCTTTACTATTCAAACCTCCTAGATGTTACCGGAGATTCAAGGCTGTTGCAAGAGTCTAAGGCTTCATTTCAGTTTTGCCCCAGATTTTCTCTGTTGCTGACCCACAAACCACCGGCATTGACATAACGTCCGTGGGTTTTCCGAGCGGGCCTCCCTTCTCAGCTGTGATCTTCCAGGACCTCTGCTGAGGGAAGGCTGTGCTACATCACTAGTGCACATCATCTCTCAAAGGAAGCCCCGGGCCACCGGGCCATGCAGGGGCGCTCTCTGCCTGATGCAAAGATTAGCCTATAATTCTTGACTGGTGTATGTTCTGAATGAAAAGCAAGTAGTAGAGCTGGGCCCCACCCCTTTCCTCTTAGAGAAGACAGATGCCTTAGGGGGAGGTCATTAGCATTTCAATGGTCTCTCTCTGCCTGTGCCACACCCCTGTCTGGGTCACAGAACTGGGAACTGAAAATGGCTGAGGCTTTCTCCACTGAGTCAAAAAAGGAACAGAGCTAGCCCGAGGTGACCCTCCGGCCCTCCAAGGTCAGTCATCAACCAAAGCCTCTGTCTTCTTGTTGGGGATTTGTACCTCATAGTGAGCAGTTCACACTCACTAATTAAAACCCCAGATGGAGCTCAGCTGAGCTATATCCGCTTGCTGAGAGAAAGCTTCTCTTTGGCACAAAGAGGCTTTGTAGCTCGGGCTGTGGGGGAGGGGTCTCCCGATTTGGATCTGCAGTTCTTACTTACAGATTTTATGCTGTGATCTTGGGCAATCCTCCCAATTCAGGTTAGTGTATGATGAGTCGACAGTCACGTTTGTCCCCCTGCAGTTATTCTGGATTATTTACTAGTTGTTTCTGTTTTTTTTTAGTTGTTCCAGGGGGTTCTACTTAGCTTCCATGCCTCTCTATGCCGCCATCTTCCCTCTCTCTTTACTAATGTAATTTTATTAATTTTTACTAATTGGTATAATTTTGTTCATGAGACTTAGAAATGCATAGATGACTGAATTATAAAGAAATCAAGAATTGTTCCCATCTTCTACTGAGTTAAGAAAACTATGACTTGGGAGAGAGTATGACAGAATATTTAAATCTAAGTTCTACCATTTATCTACACAGCCCTGTGACTGTGTGCATGTTATTCCAGATTATTTACTAGTTGTTTGTTTTTTTTTCAGTTGTTCCAAGGGGACTACTGAGCTTCCACTCCTCTCTATGCCGCCATCTTGGATCCTTCTCCTCTCTTTTTTGTCAGTCTATCTAAAGGTCTGTCATACTTCTTGATCTTTGCAAAGAACCAATTTTTGATTTTGTTGATTTGCTGTTCTCCACTTCATTGATCTCTGCTCTAGCCTTTATTTTTGCCTTATGCTCACTTTATGTTTAGTTGCTCTTAATTTCTAGACCCTCCAGTTATAAAGTTAAGTCTCTGATTCTGAGATCTTTCTTCTTTTTTAATGTAAGTATTTAGAGCTTTCACTTTCCCTCTCAGCACTGCCTTTGCTACATCCGATTAGTTTTGATATGCTGTAGGTTTTTTTCATCTGCCTCTAGCTGTTTCCTAATTTCCCTTGTGATTTCTTCTTTGACCCATTGGTTGTTTAAGGGTGCACTAATTTCCAAAATTTAGTGAATTTGCCAGTTTTATGTCTCTTACTGGTTACTAGCTTCATTCCACTGTAGTCGGAGAAGAGACATTGTATGATTCTGATATTTTTAAATTTATTGAGACCTGTTTTGTGAACTAATATATGGTCTATCCTGGGAATGAGCCATGTGTCTAGAGAACAATGTATATTCCGCTGCAGTTAGGTGAAGGGTTCCATATATCTATTAGGTTTAGATGATTTAGAGTATTGTTCAAGTCTTCTGCTTCCTTATTAATTTTCTGTCTAGATTTTCTATCCATTATTGAAAGTAGTTTATTGAAGTTTCTTACTAATAATGCAGATGGTCTATCTTTCCCTTCATATCTGTCAGTATTTATTCCATATATTTGGGGACTCAGCCATTAGGTACACATACATTTATACTTGTTATATCTTCCTGTTGAATTGACCTTTTTAGCAGTATATAGTGATCTTCTTTGTCCCTCCTGTTTTTGACTTTAAGTCTATTTTATCTGATATTACTATAGCTTTTTTGTTACTATATGCGTGAAATAACAAACAGAAAACAACAAATACAATGGTAGACCTAAGCCCTAATATTTCAACAATTAAATTTAATGAAAATAGTCTAAATTTGCAAATTAAAAGACAAAGATCAGCAGGGTAGCTTAAAAAAACATAATCCAACTGCATGCTGTCTACAAGAAACCCACTCAAATATGAAAATACAGGCAAGATGAAAGTAAAGGACAGAAAAGATACACCATACAATCATTAATCAATAAAAAGTAAAAGTGGCAATATTATCAAATAGGTTTTATAGAAAAGAAAATCACCAGAAAGTGAGATAAGCATTATATAATAATAAAAGGTTCAATCCACCAAGAAGATAGAGCAATCCTAAATGTGGATGCACCAAATAACAGAGTTGCAAAATATATGATCCAAAAATAGAACTAAAAGGATAAACAAATTCAAAATTATAGCTAGAGCTCCCCTCTAAATAACTGTTATAACAACCAGACAGAAAATCAGCAAGGACACTGAAGAATTCAACACCATCAAACAACAGGATCACATTGACATTGATAGGATACTCCATTCAACATGGCAAAATACACATTCTTTAGAAGTGCTTATGGGCAAATATCAAGAGAGACTATATCCTGGGCCATAAAACAACATAAAAATATTTAGAAGAATAGAAATCATACAAATTACAAATATCAGGAATGAAATAAGGGATATCATTACAGATCCTGAAGGGGGGGAGGGGGCGGCAGGGAGAAGAAAACTAGAGACCAATATCCTGCATGAATATAAATGCAAAAATCCTTAACAAAATATTAGCAACCAGAATTCAGCAAAATATAAAAAGGACTACATATCATGATCAGATAGAATTTTGTCCAGGGATGCAAGTTTGGTTCAATATTCAAAAATCAATCTCTGTTTCAAACAGAATTGAGAGGTCATTCTTGAAGTTATTATTATGCATTATATAGATATTCCTTTTTAGTTTCTAGTGTGTTAGAATAGCTAGAAGGAAATACCTGAATCTGTTGAATCATAATCCAGTAGACTTGATTCTTGATGATTATTATATAACTATATAGCTTTTATCATGTGACCATGTGATTGTAACTGCCACTCCCTTTATCTAATATATGGGCAGACAAGTAATGAAATGAAGACAAAAATATATATATATAATAGGGGGGATAAGAGATATGGGATGTTTTGGATGTTCTTTTTTATTTTTATTTTTTTCTTTATTTGGAGTAATGAAAATGTTCTAAAATTGATTGTGGTGATGAACGCACAACTATATGATGATACTGTAAGCCAATGACTGTACTCTTTGGATGGATTATATGCTGTGTGAATATATTTCAATAAAATTGCATTTAAAGAATCAATCTCTGTAACCCACCATATTAACAGTCTAGAGAAGAAAGATCACATGATCATATCAATCAATGCAAAAAAAGCATTTGACAAAATTCAACATCTATTCAGGATGAAAACTCTGAGAAAAATAAGAATAGAGGTGAACTATCAACTTAATAAAGAGCACCTACAAACACTACCATTATACGTAAAGTGAAAAACTCAATACTTTCCCTCTAAGATCAGGAACAAGACAAGGATGTTCACTTTTACCGTTCTTTTTCAAAATAGTGGTAGAAGTTCTATGCAATAACACAGGAAAAGGAAATAAAAGGCATACAAATAAGAAAGGGAAAAATGTAGAAGACATGAATCCCTATAAGGAGAACCTCAAGGAATCTATAAAAGAACTGCTAGAATTAATAAGTGAATTCAGAAAGGCTGCAGGACACAAAATAAACATACAAAAATGAATTGTAGTTCTATATACTAGCAATGAACACATAGACCAAAACTTACATACCATTACAATCACTCAGGAAATATTAAGAAATACTTAAGTGCAGAACCAAAACATGTACAAAACCTGCATGTTCAAGGAAGATCTAAATAAATGAAGAGAATATAAATAAATCTAAATCTAATGGAAGACTTGCCATAGGGAGATGTCAATTCCCAGAAAAATGAAAACTTACGTTCACACAAAAACTGTACACATTGTTTACAACAGCTTTATTTGTAAGATCCCAAAACTGGAAATGACCAAAACGTCCTTTGAGAGGTGAATGGTTCAACGTATTATGTGCATCCTTGGCATATACTTAGTATGTCCACGGTATGATTCCATTACATAATGTTCTCAAAATGACAAAATTACAGAAATGGAGACCAGAATAGTGGTTGCCAGAGATCCAGGATGGTGGGTGGAGAGAGTAGTTGTGACTATAAGGGGACAGCACAAGAGAGATCTTTGTGGTGATGGAATATTTCTGTATCTTGACTGCGGTGGTAGCATGAATCTACACATGTAACAAAATGGCAAAGAAGTTATGAAGGATATACCCATTGGGAGAAACTAGCTGAAAGGTATACATGACCTCTCTACTATTTTTGCAACTTCCTATTAATTTATAATTATTTTAAAATGCAAAGTAAAAAATAAAACAACCCTCCTCCAATTTCTATACTGGAAAAGAAGGAATATGTAAAATCAATGATCTATGCTTCAAACTTAAGCCAGAGTTTATAATGAAAACTCTGGACAAAATATAAAAATCAACTACCTGAGGACTCTTTAAAGTAAATAAAAGCAAGTGGATTATAAACAGGAGTCAAAATGTGGAGAAGTGACCCATAAAGGGGAACACCCCCCACCCCATCACAAGCCAGAGAATTTGAAAGAAGTCCCATAGAGAAGCTGGAGGAGGGATGCCCTAATTCTGTGTTTGTACAAGTCCCTGGCTCACTGCTGAGCTATGAATGTGCAGGTAGATCTATGGCAGCATAGCAAAGGCTTTGAAAACTAAGATTTAAACCACCATCCGAGTCACAGCCTAATCCCTAAACAGCACATACACAGGACAGACCCAAAACAAAGGTTTTGAAAACTGAACTGAGATTGGAATTACCAGCCACATAAAGAATGATGGGCCCCTTCTCCCCGGCGGTTAGTGCTGAGAGTGCGGAGTGTGTGCTCCGGGCTCGGAACACACATTTATTATTAAAAAATCCAAAAAAAATCTAAAAAAATCTTTTAAAAAACCCAAAAAAATTTACAAAAAATCCGCGTCTCCCCCGCCGGAGACTTTTATTTTTTTTTCCTTCATCTTTTATAAAATAACCCGGTGAAGCAGCCGAGACCGACCCGCCCGCCCGCGGCCCCGCAGCAGCTCCAAGAAGGAACCAAGAGACCGAGGCCTTCCCGCTGCCCGGACCCGACACCGCCACCCCCGCTCCCCAGCCAGCAGCCAGCGGCAGGGGATCGACCCGGTTCTGCGGCCGTTGAGTAGTTTTCGATTCCGGTTGATTTTTGTCCCTCTGCGCTTGCCCCCGCTCCCCTCCCCCCGGCTCCGGTCCCCGGCCCCAGCACTCGCTCTCCTCTCACGGAAAGGTCGCGGCCTGTGGCCCTGCGGGCAGCTGTGCCGAGATGAACCCCAGCGCCCCCAGCTACCCCATGGCCTCGCTCTACGTGGGGGACCTACACCCCGACGTGACCGAGGCGATGCTCTACGAGAAGTTCAGCCCGGCCGGGCCCATCCTCTCCATCCGGGTCTGCAGGGACATGATCACCCGCCGCTCCTTGGGCTACGCGTATGTGAACTTCCAGCAGCCGGCGGATGCGGAGCGTGCTATGGACACCATGAATTTTGATGTTATAAAGGGCAAGCCAGTACGCATCATGTGGTCTCAGCGTGATCCATCGCTTCGCAAAAGTGGAGTGGGCAACATATTCATTAAAAATTTGGACAAATCTATTGATAATAAAGCACTGTATGATACATTTTCTGCTTTTGGTAACATCCTTTCATGTAAGGTGGTTTGTGATGAAAATGGTTCCAAGGGCTACGGATTTGTACATTTTGAGACACAGGAAGCAGCTGAAAGAGCTATTGAAAAAATGAATGGGATGCTTCTAAATGATCGCAAAGTATTTGTTGGACGATTTAAGTCTCGTAAAGAACGAGAAGCCGAACTTGGAGCTAGGGCAAAAGAGTTCACCAATGTTTACATCAAGAATTTTGGAGAAGACATGGATGATGAGCGCCTTAAGGATCTCTTTGGCAAGTTTGGACCTGCCTTAAGTGTGAAAGTAATGACTGATGAAAGTGGAAAATCCAAAGGCTTTGGATTTGTGAGCTTCGAAAGGCATGAAGATGCACAGAAAGCTGTGGATGAGATGAATGGAAAGGAGCTCAATGGAAAACAAATTTACGTTGGTCGAGCTCAGAAAAAAGTGGAACGACAGACGGAACTTAAGCGCAAATTTGAACAGATGAAGCAAGATAGAATCACCAGATACCAGGGTGTTAACCTTTATATGAAAAATCTTGATGATGGTATTGATGATGAACGTCTCCGGAAAGAGTTTTCTCCATTTGGTACAATCACTAGTGCAAAGGTTATGATGGAGGGTGGTCGCAGCAAAGGGTTTGGTTTTGTATGTTTCTCCTCCCCAGAAGAAGCCACTAAAGCAGTTACCGAAATGAATGGTAGAATTGTGGCCACCAAGCCATTGTATGTAGCTTTAGCTCAGCGCAAAGAAGAGCGCCAGGCTCACCTCACTAACCAGTATATGCAGAGAATGGCAAGTGTAAGAGCTGTGCCCAACCCTGTAATCAACCCCTACCAGCCAGCACCTCCTTCAGGTTACTTCATGGCAGCTATCCCACAGACTCAGAACCGTGCTGCATACTATCCTCCTAGCCAAATTGCTCAACTAAGACCAAGTCCTCGCTGGACTGCTCAGGGTGCCAGACCTCATCCATTCCAAAATATGCCCGGTGCTATACGCCCAGCCGCTCCTAGACCACCATTTAGTACTATGCGACCAGCTTCTTCACAGGTTCCACGAGTCATGTCAACACAACGTGTTGCTAATACATCAACACAGACAATGGGTCCACGTCCTGCGGCTGCTGCTGCTGCAGCTACTCCTGCTGTCCGCACCGTTCCACAGTATAAATATGCTGCGGGAGTTCGCAATCCACAACAACATCTTAATGCACAGCCCCAAGTTACCATGCAGCAGCCTGCTGTTCATGTACAAGGTCAGGAACCTTTGACTGCTTCCATGTTGGCATCTGCCCCTCCTCAAGAGCAAAAGCAGATGTTGGGTGAACGGCTCTTTCCTCTTATTCAAGCCATGCACCCTACGCTTGCTGGTAAAATCACTGGTATGTTGTTGGAGATTGATAATTCAGAACTTCTTCATATGCTTGAGTCTCCAGAGTCTCTCCGTTCTAAGGTTGATGAAGCTGTAGCTGTACTACAAGCCCACCAAGCTAAAGAGGCTGCCCAGAAAGCAGTTAACAGTGCCACTGGTGTTCCAACTGTTTAAAATTGATCAGGGACCACGAAAAGAAACTTGTGCTTCACCGAAGAAAAATATCTAAACATCGAAAAACTTAAATATTGTGGAAAAAAACATTGCAAAATATAAAATAAATAAAAAAAGGAAAGGAAACTTTGAACCTTATGTACCGAGCAAATGCCAGGGCTAGCAAACATAATGCTAGTCCTAGATTACTTATTGATTTAAAAACAACAACAAAAAAAAACAAAAAAAAATAGTAAAATATAAAAACAAATTAATGTTTTATAGACCCTGGGAAAAAGAATTTTCAGCAAAGTACAAAAATTTAAAGCATTCCTTTCTTTAATTTTGTAATTCTTTACTGTGGAATAGCTCAGAACATCACTTCTGTTTTAGATAACAGAATTGATAACTGAGCAAGGAAACGTAATTTGGATTATAAAATTCTTGCTTTAATAAAAATTCCTTAAACAGTGAAAAAAAAAAAAAAAGAATGATGGGACTTTCTCTCTGAACCTAACTGTTAGATTGCCTACTAAATCAAAACACAGATCAATATTCTCCAGAGGTTTTAACAGGATCCAGAGTCTATATAACATAACATTAAAAATGACCAGAACATAACTAAAAGCTATTCAGCATACAAGGAATCAGGAAAATGTGATCAATAAATACAAGCAACAGATTTCAACCACAAGATGACCAAGATGGTGAAATTATCTGACAGACTTCAGGACAGCTATTATAACTATGCTCCATGAGTTAAAGATAAACACACTTTAAAGGAATGGAAAGACAGACAGTCTCAACTAAGAACCTTTATATATACATAAAGGACCAAATGAAAAATTCAAAACTAAAACATACAGTATTTATCCACCTGATCTTTATGACTATCCTTATGCCAGTACCACACTATTTTGGTTACCATAAATTATAGTAAATTTGAAATCAGGATGTCTGAATCCTCTAACTTTGCTATTCTTTTTCCAAGATTGTTTTGGCTATTCAGGGTTCTTTGCAAGTCTATATGAATTTAAGGATCAGCTTCTCAATTTCTACAAAAATGATGATTGGAATTTTTAATGAGATTACATTCAATTTGTAGATCAACTTGGGGAGTATTGCCATCTTAACAATATTAAATCTTTCAATCCATGAACACAGGATGTCTTTCCATACAGTGGAATATTATTCAGCCATACAATAAACAAGTTCTAATACATGCTACAATGTAGATGAACCATGAAAACATTTGCTCTTAGTAGTTCTGGTCAGTTATTTAAAAAAAATGTCTTCTCCAATGGGATTTGTCTAAAGTTTATGTCATGATTAGACTGGAGTCATGGGTTTTTGGGAGATGGGACTACAGAGGTAAGTGCCATTTCCATCATACCATAGCAAGGATACACGCTATCCACCTTGATGTCCAGGTTCCTCTACTGTAAAGTGACCTCCCTTCCCCCACCCCTTACTCTATTCTTTGGAAGGAAGTCACTATGTGCAGCACACTCTTAAGAATAAGGGAGTTATGTTCCATCTCTTCAAGGGTGGAGTATCTACATAAATTATTTGGAATTCTGAATTCTTCTGCTCAAGTCTATAATGCTGTAAAATATGCAAAAAAAGATCTAAGGCCCCTGATATCGCCACCCCCATCCTAGACCAGAAAAAGGGGGGGAAAGGAAAAATACCAAAATACTGATAGCGATAAGATTAGTGGTCATTTTTATTTTCTTCATTTCATTTTATGTATTTCCTAATTTTCCTTTCATGCGGCTTTTCTATTACATAATGAGATTTGTTTTATTTTAACCATGCCTATGGCTATTATAACCTAAGAATTATTTCTCTCTCCAGTTTTCCTCCAAATCAAAAATGGAAAGAAAACATGCTAGTCTAATAAAATAAATCCAGATTAATTTTTAAAATCTTGCTTCTTATGACAAAGACAAACTAATATTCGGACAAGAATTGTATGACTCAAAAGCACTTCTTAAAACTGCATCAAACATAAGAGATAAATCAATACAACCCAATAACTTGTAGCTCTTTTTAAATGAACTAAATGAAAAATTTTCAAAGACGAATAGTAGACTTCTAGAATAAGTATTTTATTGACCCAAATATAAAATGATTTTAAATTTGGTAATCCTATTTTTCCAATAAAGAAAAATATTAATTATAGGAAATATTCTTTATTATGGTCAGTACTGCTAGTAACTCATAAGTTATAAAACATGCAAAAAATCCTTACCCACAAATAATATATTTGTTATTCTTATTTTGCTAGGTAATAACTAAGTCTTTTTCTACTCTTATTACATGTGGGTTTTTTAATATTGTGAGAAAAAAATATTGCTGGTATGCCAAGGAGTTGTTTGAATGAACAAATAATTGTTTCTTTAGTGACTAAGATATGTCTAGGAAAATAGAATAGCTGGAAATTAAGCAAGGCAATACATGATACAGGAACATTTGCTTTTCCAACTGCCTACTTGGTGGGAACGGTAATTAAGAATTTCAAAAAGTTATATGGGGAGAACCTAAGATGGTGGCTAGGTGAGATAGGGCAAAAAAAACACCTCCGTGAAAAATACTAGATAAAAGCCAGAAAGTGACCCAGAACACCAGTTCCAGTGATGGACCAGCTGGGCAAGGTCTGCTAAATTCACAGGGACTGTGCACTTGGTGAAACCAGGAGTCTGCGTTCTGAAATGAATGAGTGAGCCTGCTGAATGTCCGGTGGCTGTGCTGCGATGTGGGGAAACCGTGGGTTGGTGTTTGGAGGTGGACTAGTTCTTTTTTAAGAAAAAAACCAAAAACAGCTACAGACACGGCAGCGAGAACCACACAGTGAAGCGCGACAGGAACAGGCTGTGCAAATGCTTCAATATCTGGCGTGGAAGATAGCTTTTTGTACACCCACTGCTAATTGTCTTGGAGTGAGGAAGGTAGAGGTTAGCCAAAAGGGGAAAAAAACCACACCCCTTGCAGCCATCTTCACGGCGGGCTGGGAACACTCCTGCCCAGTGTAGACGCCGCAGCCCAGAGACGCGCCAAGGGACCCAGTGTGACAGAAAGTGTTTCCAGCAACACAAGCACACACCACAATATCAGGCATGGACAATAGCCTTTAGTGCACCCACAGCTAACTGTCCCAGAGCTGGGAAGGCGGAGCTGTGCAAAAAGGGGTAAATTAACACGCCCCATTCAGCCATCCTTACAGCAGGCTGGGAATGCCCCTGCACGGCTCGGTGGCCCAGAACTTCCCTTCAGGGACAGCGCACACTTGTGACATAGCACAGCCTTCCCTCAACAGAGGCCCTAACAAGGGCATGGCTGGGAAGGGGGCCCCACTCAGAAATACCAGGAACCATATGCCAATACCAAGGACTTGTGGTTCAGCGGCAGAGACGATCTGTGGCAAGACAGAACTGAAGGTTTGGACTCTTGGAACAGCCTTAAATCTCCAGGAACACCTGGGAGGTTTGATTATTAAAGCTGCCCTGCTTCCCTAACCACTCAGACACATGCCCCACATTCAGGGCAGACAGCACCAACAACACACCCAAACTTGGTGCACCAATTAAACCCCACAAGAATCAGACCCCCACACACCACAAAGACAAAGTTGGTGAGAACTGACTTGAGGGGAATAGGTGACTCGCAGACACTATCTGCTGGTTAGTTAGAGAAGGTGTACACCACCAAGCTGTAGATTTGACAAATTAGAGATTGGTGTTTCAACAATCTTTCATATCCTAAAAGAACCCTATTAAGTAAAGCAAATGCCAAGAAGCCAAAAACAACAGAAAACTTTAAAGCATATGAAAAAAACAGAAGATATGGATAACCCAAACCCAAACATCCAAATCAAAAGAACAGAGGAGACACAGTACTTGAAGCAATTAATCAAACAACTAAAGACAAACAACGAGAGCACGGCACAGGATATAAAGGACATGAAGAAGAGCATGGCACAGGATATAAAGGACATGAAGAAGACCTTAGAAGAGCATAAAGAAGAAATTGCAAGCTTAAATAAAAAAAATAGATGACCTTATGGAAATAAAAGAAACTATTGACCAAATTAAAAAGTCTGGATACTCATAGTACAAGACTAGAGGAGGCTGAACAATGACTCACCAACCTTGAGAAACACAGAATGGAAAATGAAAGAACAAAAGAAATAATGGGGAAAAAAATTGAAAAAATCGAAATGGATCTCAGGGATATGATAGATAAAATAAAACGTCCAAATTTAAGACTCATTGGTGTCCCAGAAGGGGAAGAAAAGGGTAAAGGTCTAGAAAGAGTATTCAAAGAAACTGTTGGGGAAAACTTCCCCAACCTTCTACACAATATAAATACACAAAGCATAAATGCCCAGCGAACTCCAAACAGAATAAATCCAAATAAAACCACTCCAAGACATATTCTGATCACACTGTCAAATACTGAAGAGAAGGAGCAAGTTCTGAAAGCAGCAAGAGAAAAACAATTCACCACATACAAAGGAAACAACATAAGACTAAGTAGTGACTACTCAGCAGCCACCATGGAGGCGAGAAGGCAGTGGCGTGACATACTTAAAATTCTGAGAGAGAAAAATTTCCAACCAAGAATACTTTATCCAGCAAAACTCTCCTTCAAATTTCAAAGAGAGCTTAAATTTTTCACAGACAAACAAATGCTGAGAGATTTTGCTAATAAAAGACCTGCCCTACTTCAGATACTAAAGGGAGCCCTACTGACAGAGAAACAAAGAAAAGAGAGAGAGAGAAATTTAACAGACATATATATAACATTACTTCCCAAATCACCAGGATACACATTCTTCTCTAGTGATCACGGAACTTTCTCCAGAATAGACCATAGGCTTGGACATAAAACAAGCCTCAGAGGCGGGGCAAGATGGCAGACTGGTGAGCTGTATGTTTTAGTTACTCCTCCAGGAAAGTAGGTAGAAAGCCAAGAACTGCGTGGACTGGACACCACAGAGCAATCTGACTTTGGGCATACTTCATACAACAATCATGAAAACGTGGAACTGCTGAGATCAGCGAAATCTGTAAGTTTTTGCGGCCGGGGACCCGCGCCCCTCCCTGCCAGGCTCAGTCCCGTGGGAGGAGGGGCTGTCAACTCCGGGAAGGAGAAGGGAGAACTTCAGTGGCAGCCCTTATTGGAAACTCATTCTACTGATTCAAACTCCAACCATAGATAGACTGAGACCAGACACCAGAGAATCTGACAGCAGCCAGACAAGCAGAGAGGAGACAGGCATAGAAAAAAAAACAACACGAAAAATTCCAAAATAAAAGCGGAGGATTTTTGGAGTTCTGCTGAACATAGAAAGGGGAAAGGCCCAGAGGCACATATGCAAATCCCGCAGAAAAGCTGATCTTTCTCCCTGTGGACCTTTCCTTAATGGCCCTGGTTGCTTTGTCTCTTAGCATTTCAATAACCCATTAGATCTTTGAGGAGGGCCCGTTTTTTTTTTTTTTTTTTTTTTTTTAATCCCTTTTTCTTTTTCTAAAACAATTACTCTAAGAAGCCCAATACAGAAAGCTTCAAAGACTTGCTATTTGGGCAGGTCAAGTAAAGAGCAGAACTACGAGAGCTCTGAGACAAAACGCAATAATCCAGTGGCTGAGAAAATTCACTAAACACCACAACTTCCCAAGAAAAGGGGGGTGTCCGCTCACAGCCATCATCCTGGTGGACAGGAAACACTCCTGCCCAGCGCCAGCCCCATAGCCCAGAACTGCCCCAGACAACCCAGTGTGACGGAAGTGCTTCAAATAACAGGCACACACCACAAAACTGGGCGTGGACATTAGCCTTCCCTGCAACCTCAGCTCATTGTCCCAGAGTTGGGAAGGTGGAGCAGTGTGAATTAACAAAGCCCCATTCAGACATCATTTCAGCAGACTGGGAGCCTCCCTACACAGCCCAGCAGCACAGAACTGCCCTGGGGGGACGGCACTCACCTGTGACATAGCACAGTCATCCCTCAACAGAGGACCCGGGGTGCACGGCCTGGAAGAGGGGCCCACTTGCAAGTCTCAGGAGCCATACGCCAATACCAAGGACTTGTGGGTCAGTGGCAGAGACAAACTGTGGCAGGACTGAACTGAAGGATTAGACTATTGCAGCAGCTTTCAAACTCTAGGATCACCAGGGAGATTTGATTGTTAGAGCCACCCCCCCCTCCCTGACTGCCCAGAAACACGCCCCATATACAGGGCAGGCAACACCAACTACACACGCAAGCTTGGTACACCAATTGGGCCCCACAAGACTCACTCCCCCACTCACCAAAAAGGCTAAGCAGGGGAGAACTGGCTTCTGGAGAACAGGTGGCTCGTGGACGCCACCTGCTGGTTAGTTAGAGAAACTGTACTCCATGAAGCTGTAGATCTGATAAATTAGAGATAAGGACTTCAATTGGTCTACAGATCCTAAAAGAACCCTATCAAGTTCAGCAAATGCCACGAGGCCAAAAACAACAGAAAATTATACAGCATATGAAAAAACCAGACGATATGGATAACCCAAGCCCAAGCACCCAAACCAAAAGACCAGAAGAGACACAGCACCTAGAGCAGCTACTCAAAGAACTAAAGATGAACAATGAGACCATAGTACAGGAGATAAAGGAAATCAAGAAGACCCTAGAAGAGCATAAAGAAGACATTGCAAGACTAATTAAAAAAATTGATGATCTTATGGAAATTATAGAAACTGTTGACCAAATTAAAAAGATTCTGGACACTCACAGTACAAGACTAGAGGAAGTTGAACAACGAATCAGTGACCTCGAAGATGACAGAATGGAAAATGAAAACATAAAAGAAAGAATGGGGAAAAAAATTGAAAAAATCGAAATGGACCTCAGGGATATGATAGATAATATGAAACGTCCAAATATATGACTCATTGGTGTCCCAGAAGGGGAAGAAAAGGGTAAAGGTCTAGGAAGAGTATTCAAAGAAATTG
Source organism: Choloepus didactylus (assembly GCF_015220235.1). NCBI lineage: Eukaryota > Metazoa > Chordata > Mammalia > Pilosa > Megalonychidae > Choloepus > Choloepus didactylus. The sequence goes on from NC_051323.1 coordinate 29,972,142, forward strand.
TTGGGGAAAACTTCCCAAATCTTCTAAGCAACATAAATACACAAATCATAAATGCTCAGCGAACTCCAAATAGAATAAATCCAAATAAACCCACTCCGAGACATATACTGAGCACACTATCAAACACAGAAGAGAAGGAGCAAGTTCTGAAAGCAGCAAGAGAAAAGCAATTCACCACATACAAAGGAAACAGCATAAGACTAAGTAGTGACTACTCAGCAGCCACCATGGAGGTGAGAAGGCAGTGGCACGATATATTTAAAATTCTGAGTGAGAAAAATTTCCAGTCAAGAATACTTTATCCAGCAAAGCTCTCCTTCAAATTTGAGGGAGAGCTTAAATTTTTCACAGACAAACAAATGCTGAGAGAATCTGCTAACAAGAGACCTGCCCTACTGGAGATACTCAAGGGAGCCCTACAGACAGAGAAACAAAGAAAGGACAGAGAGACTTGGAGAAAGGTTCAGTACTAAAGAGATTCAGTATGGGTACAATAAAGGATATTAATAGACAGAGGGGAAAAATTATGACAAACATAAACCAAAGGATAAGATGGCTGATTCAAGAAAAGCCTTCACGGTTACAACGTTGAATGTAAATGGATTAAACTCCCCAATTAAAAGATATAGATTCGCAGAATGGATCAAAAAAAATGAACCATCAATATGTTGCATACAAGAGACTCATCTTAGACACAGGGACACAAAGAAACTGAAAGTGAAAGGATGGAAAAAAATATTTCATGCAAGCTACAGCCAAAAGAAAGCAGGTGTAGCAATATTAATCTCAGATAAAATAGACTTCAAATGCAGGGATGTTTTGAGAGACAAAGAAGGCCACTACGTACTAATAAAAGGGGCAATTCAGCAAGAAGAAATAACAATCGTAAATGTCTATGCACCCAATCAAGGTGCCACAAAATACATGAGAGAAACACTGGCAAAACTAAAGGAAGCAATTGATGTTTCCACAATAATTGTGGGAGACTTCAATACATCACTCTCTCCTATAGATAGATCAACCAGACAGAAGACCAATAAGGAAATTGAAAACCTAAACAATCTGATAAATGAATTAGATTTAACAGACATATACAGGACATTACATCCCAAATCACCAGGATACACATACTTTTCTAGTGCTCACGGAACTTTCTCCAGAATAGATCATATGCTGGGACATAAAACAAGCCTCAATAAATTTAAAAAGATTGAAATTATTCAAAGCACATTCTCTGACCACAATGGAATACAATTAGAAGTCAATAACCATCAGAGACTTAGAAAATTCACAAATACCTGGAGGTTAAACAACACACTCCTAAACAATCAGTGGGTTAAAGAAGAAATAGCAAGAGAAATTGCTAAATATATAGAGACGAATGAAAATGAGAACACAACATACCAAAACCTATGGGATGCAGCAAAAGCAGTGCTAAGGGGGAAATTTATAGCACTAAACGCATATATTAAAAAGGAAGAAAGAGCCAAAATCAAAGAACTAATGGATCAACTGAAGAAGCTAGAAAATGAACAGCAAACCAATCCTAAACCAAGTAGAAGAAAAGAAATAACAAGGATGAAAGCAGAAATAAATGACATAGAGAACAAAAAAACAATAGAGAGGATAAATATCACCAAAAGTTGGTTCTTTGAGAAGATCAACAAGATTGACAAGCCCCCTAGCTAGACTGACAAAATCAAAAAGACAGAAGACCCATATAAACAAAATAATGAATGAAAAAGGTGACATAACTGCAGATCCTGAAGAAATTAAAAAATTATAAGAGGATACTATGAACAACTGTATGGCAACAAACTGGATAATGTAGAGGAAATGGACAATTTCCTGGAAACATATGAACAACCTAGACTGACCAGAGAAGAAATAGAAGACCTCAACCAACCCATCACAAGCAAAGAGATCCAATCAGTCATCAAAAATCTTCCCACAAATAAATGCCCAGGGCCAGATGGCTTCACAGGGGAATTCTACCAAACTTTCCAGAAAGAACTGACACCAATCTTACTCAAACTCTTTCAAAACATTGAAGAAAATGGAACACTACCTAACTCATTTTATGAAGCTAACATCAATCTAATACCAAAACCAGGCAAAGATGCTACAAAAAAGGAAAACTACCGGCCAATCTCCCTAATGAATATAGATGCAAAAATCCTCAACAAAATACTTGCAAATCGAATCCAAAGACACATTAAAAAATCATACACCATGACCAAGTGGGGTTTATTCCAGGCATGCAAGGATGGTTCAACATAAGAAAATCAATCAATGTATTACAACACATTAAAAACTCGAAAAGGAAAAATCAATTGATCATCTCAATAGATGCTGAAAAAGCATTTGACAAAATCCAACATCCCTTTTTGATAAAAACACTTCAAAAGGTAGGAATTGAGGGAAACTTCCTCAACATGATAAAGAGCATACATGAAAAACCCACAGCCAGCATAGTACTCAATGGTGAGAGACTGAAAGCCTTCCATCTAAGATCAGGAACAAGACAAGGATGCCCGCTGTCACCACTGTTATTCAACATTGTGCTGGAAGTGCTAGCCAGGGCAATCCGGCAAGACAAAGAAATAAAAGGCATCCAAATTGGAAAAGAAGAACTAAAACTGTCATTGTTTGCAGATGATATGATCTTATATCTAGAAAACCCTGAGAAATCGATGATACAGCTACTAGAGCTAATAAACAAATTTAGCAAAGTAGCGGGATACAAGGTTAATGCACATAAGTCTGTAATGTTTCTATATGCTAGAAATGAACAAACTGAAGAGACACTCAAGAAAAAGATACCGTTTTCAATAGCAACTAAAAAAATCAAGTACCTAGGAATAAACTTAACCAAAGATGTAAAAGACCTATACAAAGAAAACTACATAACCCTACTAAAAGAAATAGAAGGGGACCTTAAAAGATGGAAAAATATTCCATGTTCATGGATAGGAAGACTAAATGTCATTAAGATGTCAATTCTACCCAAACTCATCTACAGATTCAATGCAATCCCAATCCAAATTCCAACAACCTAATTTGCAGACATGGAAAAGCTAGTTATCAAATTTATTTGGAAAGGGAAGATGCCTCGAATTTTTTAAAGACACTCTAAAAAAGAAAAACGAAGTGGGAGGACTTACACTCCCTGACTTTGAAGCTTATTATAAAGCCACAGTTGCCAAAACTGCATGGTACTGGCACAAAGATAGACATATAGATCAATGGAATCGAATTGAGAATTTGGAGATAGACCCTCAGATCTATGGCCGACTGATCTTTGATAAGGCTCCCAAAGTCACTGAACTGAGTCATAATGGTCTTTTCAACAAATGGGGCTGGGAGAGTTGGATATCCATATCCAAAAGAATGAAAGAGGACCCCTACCTCACCCCCTACACAAAATTAACTCAAAATGGACCAAAGACTAAAAGAGGAGAACTGGGAGACCCTCTCAGGCGCTTCCTAGACTACCCCGAGACAAGCAACAAAGAGAAAAATATAAACTCCACAATTAGAAGACGCCCCAAGATTGGGGGCGAAACTCAATAAAACCCCAGACAACCCAGTGTGACGGAAGTGCTTCAAATAACAGGCACACACCACAAAACTGGGCGTGGACATTAGCCTTCCCTGCAACCTCAGCTCATTGTCCCAGAGTTGGGAAGGTGGAGCAGTGTGAATTAACAAAGCCCCATTCAGACATCATTTCAGCAGACTGGGAGCCTCCCTACACAGCCCAGCAGCACAGAACTGCCCTGGGGGGACGGCACTCACCTGTGACATAGCACAGTCATCCCTCAACAGAGGACCCGGGGTGCACGGCCTGGAAGAGGGGCCCACTTGCAAGTCTCAGGAGCCATACGCCAATACCAAGGACTTGTGGGTCAGTGGCAGAGACAAACTGTGGCAGGACTGAACTGAAGGATTAGACTATTGCAGCAGCTTTCAAACTCTAGGATCACCAGGGAGATTTGATTGTTAGAGCCACCCCCCCCTCCCTGACTGCCCAGAAACACGCCCCATATACAGGGCAGGCAACACCAACTACACACGCAAGCTTGGTACACCAATTGGGCCCCACAAGACTCACTCCCCCACTCACCAAAAAGGCTAAGCAGGGGAGAACTGGCTTCTGGAGAACAGGTGGCTCGTGGACGCCACCTGCTGGTTAGTTAGAGAAACTGTACTCCATGAAGCTGTAGATCTGATAAATTAGAGATAAGGACTTCAATTGGTCTACAGATCCTAAAAGAACCCTATCAAGTTCAGCAAATGCCACGAGGCCAAAAACAACAGAAAATTATACAGCATATGAAAAAACCAGACGATATGGATAACCCAAGCCCAAGCACCCAAACCAAAAGACCAGAAGAGACACAGCACCTAGAGCAGCTACTCAAAGAACTAAAGATGAACAATGAGACCATAGTACAGGAGATAAAGGAAATCAAGAAGACCCTAGAAGAGCATAAAGAAGACATTGCAAGACTAATTAAAAAAATTGATGATCTTATGGAAATTATAGAAAACTGTTGACCAAATTAAAAAGATTCTGGACACTCACAGTACAAGACTAGAGGAAGTTGAACAACGAATCAGTGACCTCGAAGATGACAGAATGGAAATGAAAACATAAAAGAAAGAATGGGGAAAAAAATTGAAAAAATCGAAATGGACCTCAGGGATATGATAGATAATATGAAACGTCCAAATATATGACTCATTGGTGTCCCAGAAGGGGAAGAAAAGGGTAAAGGTCTAGGAAGAGTATTCAAAGAAATTGTTGGGGAAAACTTCCCAAATCTTCTAAGCAACATAAATACACAAATCATAATGCTCAGCGAACTCCAAATAGAATAAATCCAAATAAACCCACTCCGAGACATATACTGAGCACACTATCAAACACAGAAGAGAAGGAGCAAGTTCTGAAAGCAGCAAGAGAAAAGCAATTCACCACATACAAAGGAAACAGCATAAGACTAAGTAGTGACTACTCAGCAGCCACCATGGAGGTGAGAAGGCAGTGGCACGATATATTTAAAATTCTGAGTGAGAAAAATTTCCAGTCAAGAATACTTTATCCAGCAAAGCTCTCCTTCAAATTTGAGGGAGAGCTTAAATTTTTCACAGACAAACAAATGCTGAGAGAATCTGCTAACAAGAGACCTGCCCTACTGGAGATACTCAAGGGAGCCCTACAGACAGAGAAACAAAGAAAGGACAGAGAGACTTGGAGAAAGGTTCAGTACTAAAGAGATTCAGTATGGGTACAATAAAGGATATTAATAGACAGAGGGGAAAAATTATGACAAACATAAACCAAAGGATAAGATGGCTGATTCAAGAAAAGCCTTCACGGTTACAACGTTGAATGTAAATGGATTAAACTCCCCAATTAAAAGATATAGATTCGCAGAATGGATCAAAAAAAATGAACCATCAATATGTTGCATACAAGAGACTCATCTTAGACACAGGGACACAAAGAAACTGAAAGTGAAAGGATGGAAAAAAATATTTCATGCAAGCTACAGCCAAAAGAAAGCAGGTGTAGCAATATTAATCTCAGATAAAATAGACTTCAAATGCAGGGATGTTTTGAGAGACAAAGAAGGCCACTACGTACTAATAAAAGGGGCAATTCAGCAAGAAGAAATAACAATCGTAAATGTCTATGCACCCAATCAAGGTGCCACAAAATACATGAGAGAAACACTGGCAAAACTAAAGGAAGCAATTGATGTTTCCACAATAATTGTGGGAGACTTCAATACATCACTCTCTCCTATAGATAGATCAACCAGACAGAAGACCAATAAGGAAATTGAAAACCTAAACAATCTGATAAATGAATTAGATTTAACAGACATATACAGGACATTACATCCCAAATCACCAGGATACACATACTTTTCTAGTGCTCACGGAACTTTCTCCAGAATAGATCATATGCTGGGACATAAAACAAGCCTCAATAAATTTAAAAAGATTGAAATTATTCAAAGCACATTCTCTGACCACAATGGAATACAATTAGAAGTCAATAACCATCAGAGACTTAGAAAATTCACAAATACCTGGAGGTTAAACAACACACTCCTAAACAATCAGTGGGTTAAAGAAGAAATAGCAAGAGAAATTGCTAAATATATAGAGACGAATGAAAATGAGAACACAACATACCAAAACCTATGGGATGCAGCAAAAGCAGTGCTAAGGGGGAAATTTATAGCACTAAACGCATATATTAAAAAGGAAGAAAGAGCCAAAATCAAAGAACTAATGGATCAACTGAAGAAGCTAGAAAATGAACAGCAAACCAATCCTAAACCAAGTAGAAGAAAAGAAATAACAAGGATGAAAGCAGAAATAAATGACATAGAGAACAAAAAAACAATAGAGAGGATAAATATCACCAAAAGTTGGTTCTTTGAGAAGATCAACAAGATTGACAAGCCCCTAGCTAGACTGACAAAATCAAAAAGACAGAAGACCCATATAAACAAAATAATGAATGAAAAAGGTGACATAACTGCAGATCCTGAAGAAATTAAAAAAATTATAAGAGGATACTATGAACAACTGTATGGCAACAAACTGGATAATGTAGAGGAAATGGACAATTTCCTGGAAACATATGAACAACCTAGACTGACCAGAGAAGAAATAGAAGACCTCAACCAACCCATCACAAGCAAAGAGATCCAATCAGTCATCAAAAATCTTCCCACAAATAAATGCCCAGGGCCAGATGGCTTCACAGGGGAATTCTACCAAACTTTCCAGAAAGAACTGACACCAATCTTACTCAAACTCTTTCAAAACATTGAAGAAAATGGAACACTACCTAACTCATTTTATGAAGCTAACATCAATCTAATACCAAAACCAGGCAAAGATGCTACAAAAAGGAAAACTACCGGCCAATCTCCCTAATGAATATAGATGCAAAAATCCTCAACAAAATACTTGCAAATCGAATCCAAAGACACATTAAAAAAATCATACACCATGACCAAGTGGGGTTTATTCCAGGCATGCAAGGATGGTTCAACATAAGAAAATCAATCAATGTATTACAACACATTAAAAACTCGAAAAGGAAAAATCAATTGATCATCTCAATAGATGCTGAAAAAGCATTTGACAAAATCCAACATCCCTTTTTGATAAAAACACTTCAAAAGGTAGGAATTGAGGGAAACTTCCTCAACATGATAAAGAGCATACATGAAAAACCCACAGCCAGCATAGTACTCAATGGTGAGAGACTGAAAGCCTTCCATCTAAGATCAGGAACAAGACAAGGATGCCCGCTGTCACCACTGTTATTCAACATTGTGCTGGAAGTGCTAGCCAGGGCAATCCGGCAAGACAAAGAAATAAAAGGCATCCAAATTGGAAAAGAAGAACTAAAACTGTCATTGTTTGCAGATGATATGATCTTATATCTAGAAAACCCTGAGAAATCGATGATACAGCTACTAGAGCTAATAAACAAATTTAGCAAAGTAGCGGGATACAAGGTTAATGCACATAAGTCTGTAATGTTTCTATATGCTAGAAATGAACAAACTGAAGAGACACTCAGGAAAAAGATACCATTTTCAATAGCAACTAAAAAAAATCAAGTACCTAGGAATAAACTTAACCAAAGATGTAAAAGACCTATACAAAGAAAACTACATAACTCTACTAAAAGAAATAGAAGGGGACCTTAAAAGATGGAAAAATATTCCATGTTCATGGATAGGAAGGCTAAATGTCATTAAGATGTCAATTCTACCCAAACTCATCTACAGATTCAATGCAATCCCAATCAAAATTCCAACAACCTACTTTGCAGACTTGGAAAAGCTAGTTATTAAATTTATTTGGAAAGGGAAGATGCCTCGAATTGTTAAAGACACTCTAAAAAAGAAAAACGAAGTGGGAGGACTTACACTCCCTGACTTTGAAGCTTATTATAAAGCCACAGTTGCCAAAACAGCATGGTACTGGCACAAAGATAGACATATAGATCAATGGAATCGAATTGAGAATTTGGAGATAGACCCTCAGATCTATGGCCGACTGATCTTTGATAAGGCTCCCAAAGTCACTGAACTGAGTCATAATGGTCTTTTCAACAAATGGGGCTGGGAGAGTTGGATATCCATATCCAAAAGAATGAAAGAGGACCCCTACCTCACCCCCTACACAAAAATTAACTCAAAATGGACCAAAGATCTCAATCTAAAAGAAAGTACCATAAAACTCCTAGAAGATAATGTAGGTAAACATCTTCAAGACCTTGTATTAGGCGGCCACTTCCTAGACTTTACACCCAAAGCACAAGCAACAAAAGAGAAAATAGATAAATGGGAACTCCTCAAGCTTAGAAGTTTCTGCCCCTCAAAGGAATTTCTCAAAAAGGTAAAGAGGCAGCCAACTCAATGGGAAAAAATTTTTGGAAACCATGTATCTGACAAAAGACTGATATCTTGCATATACAAAGAAATCCTACAACTCAATGACAATAGTACAGTCGGCCCAATTATAAAATGGGCAAAAGATATGAAAAGACAGTTCTCTGAAGAGGAAATACAAATGGCCAAGAAACACATGAAAAAATGTTCAGCTTCACTAGCTATTAGAGAGATGCAAATTAAGACCACAATGAGATACCATCTGACACCGGTTAGAATGGCTGCCATTAAACAAACAGGAAACTACAAATGCTGGAGGGGATGTGGAGAAATTGGGACTCTTATTCACTGTTGGTGGGACTGTATAATGGTTCAGCCACTCTGGAAGTCAGTCTGGCAGTTCCTTAGAAAACTAGATATAGAGTTACCATTGGATCCAGCGATTGCACTTCTCGGTATATACCCGGAAGATCGGAAAGCAGTGACACGAACAGATATCTGCACGCCAATGTTCATAGCAGCATTATTCACAATTGCCAAAAGATGGAAACAACCCAAATGTCCTTCAACAGATGAGTGGGTAAATAAAATGTGGTATATACACACGATGGAATACTACGCAGCAGTAAGAAGGAAGGATCTCGTGAAACATATGACAACATGGATGAACCTTGAAGATATAATGCTAAGCGAAATAAGCCAGGCACAAAAAGAGAAATATTATATGCTACCACTAATGTGAACTTTGAAAAATGTAAAACAAATGGCTTATAATGTAGAATGTAGGGGAACTAGCAACAGAGAGCAATTAAGGAAGGGGGAACAATAATCCAAGAAGAACAGATAAGCTATTTAACGTTCTGGGGATGCCCAGGAATGACTATGGTCTGTTAATTTCTGATGGATATAGTAGGAGCAAGTTCACAGAAATGTTGCTATATTAGGTAACTTTCTTGGGGTAAAGTAGGAACATGTTGGAAGTTAAGCAGTTATCTTAGGTTAGTTGTCTTTTTCTTACTCCCTTGTTATGGTCTCTTTGAAATGTTCTTTTATTGTATGTTTGTTTTCTTTTTAACTTTTTTTTCATACAGTTGATTTAAAAAAGAAGGGAAAGTTAAAAAAAAAAAAAAAGATGCAGTGCCCCCTTGAGGAGCCTGTGGAGAATGCAGGGGTATTCGCCTACCCCACCTCCACGGTTGCTAACATGACCACAGACATAGGGGACTGGTGGTTTGATGGGTTGAGCCCTCTACCACAGGTTTTACCCTTGGGAAGACGGTTGCTGCAAAGGAGAGGCTAGGCCTCCCTCTGGTTGTGCCTAAGAGCCTCCTCCCGAATGCCTCTTTGTTGCTCAGATGTGGCCCTGTCTCTCTAGCTAAGCCAACTTGAAAGGTGAAATCACTGCCCTCCCCCCTACGTGGGATCAGACACCCAGGGGAGTGAATCTTCCTGGCAACGTGGAATATGACTCCCGGGGAGGAATGTAGACCTGGCATCGTGGGACGGAGAACATCTTCTTGACCAAAAGGGGGATGTGAAAGGAAATGAAATAAGCTTCAGTGGCAGAGAGAATCCAAAAGGAGCCGAGAGGTCACTCTGGTGGGCACTCTTACGCACACTTTAGACAACCCTTTTTAGGTTCTAAAGAATTGGGGTAGCTGGTGGTGGATACCTGAAACTATCAAACTACAACCCAGAACCCATGAATCTCGAAGACAGTTGTATAAAAATGTAGCTTATGAGGGGTGACAAGGGGATTGGGAAAGCCATAAGGACCACACTCCACTTTGTCTAGTTTATGGATGGATGAGTAGAAAAATAGGGGAAGGAAACAAACAGACAAAGGTACCCAGTGTTCTTTTTTACTTCAATTGCTCTTTTTCACTCTAATTATTATTCTTGTTATTCTTGTGTGTGTGCTAATGAAGGTGTCAGGGATTGATTTGGGTGATGAATGTACAACTATGTAATGGTACTGTGAACAATCGAAAGTACAATTTGTTTTGTATGACTGCGTGGTATATGAATATATCTCAATAAAATGAAGATTTAAAAAAAAAAAAAAAAAAAAAAAAGACATAATGCTGAGCGAAATAAGCCAGGCACAAAAAGAGAGATATTGTATGTTGCCACTAATGTGAATTCTGTGAAAAATGTACAATGTTTTATACTGTAGAATGTAGGGGACCTAGAGATACCAATTAGTGGAGGGAGAATGATAATCTAATAAGAACGGATATACTATGGAGGGTAATCTCAATGTTATGGGAATGCTCAGGAATGATTATGGTTTGTAAACTTTCTTGGATATAGTAAGATCATGTTGGAAGCAATAGAGTTATTTTAGGTTTTTTTTTTCTCTTATTCCTTTGTTTTCTTAGGGGTTGTTAATTTTCTTGGGGTATGGTAGGAACATGTTGGAAACAATGTAGTTATTTTAGATTATTTGTTTTTCTTACTCCTCTGTTTGGACATGGTTTATTAATTTTCTTGGGGTATGGTAGGAACATATTGGAAGCAAAGTAGTTATTTTAGGTTATTTGTTTTCCTTAATCCATTGCTTTGTTTGAAATGTTGTGGGGTTTTTTTGGTTGTTGTTTGCCTGTTTGTTTTTAATTTTTTGATAAACAAAGTTAAAAATTTAAAAAAAAATCAGTAGAAAAATGGGAGTAAAAACTAAATGACAAATAGGGTGGGATGGGGGATGGTTTGGGTATTCTCTTTTCACTTTTATTTTTTATTCTTATTCTGACTCTTTCTGATGTAAGGAAAATGTTCAGAAATAGATTGTGGTGATAAACGCATAACTATATGATCATACTGTGAACAGTTGATTGTATACCATGGATGACTGTATGGTTTGTGAATATATTTCAATAAAACTGAATTTAAAAAAAAAAAAAAAAAAAAAAAGGGGAAAAAAAAAAGATGCAGTGTCCCCTTGAGGAGCCTGTGGAGAATGCAAGGGTATTCGCCTACCCCACCTCCATGGTTGCTAACATGACCACAGACATAGGGGACTGGTGGTTTGATGGGTTGAGCCCTCTACCACAGGTTTTACCCTTGGGAAGACGGTTGCTGCAAAGGAGAGGCTAGGCCTCCCTCTGGTTGTGCCTAAGAGCCTCCTCCCGAATGCCTCTTTGTTGCTCAGATGTGGCCCTGTCTCTCTAGCTAAGCCAACTTGAAAGGTGAAATCACTGCCCTCCCCCCTACGTGGGATCAGACACCCAGGGGAGTGAATCTCCCTGGCAACGTGGAATATGACTCCCGGGGAGGAATGTAGACCTGGCATCGTGGGACGGAGAACATCTTCTTGACCAAAAGGGGGATGTGAAAGGAAATGAAATAAGCTTCAGTGGCAGAGAGAATCTAAAAGGAGCCGACAGGTCACTCTGGTGGGCACTCTTACGCACACTTTAGACAACCCTTTTTAGGTTCTAAAGAATTGGGGTAGCTGGTGGTGGATACCTGAAACTATCAAACTACAACCCAGAACCCATGAATCTCGAAGACAGTTGTATAAAAATGTAGCTTATGAGGGGTGACAAGGGGATTGGGAAAGCCATAAGGACCACACTCCACTTTGTCTAGTTTATGGATGGATGAGTAGAAAAATAGGGGAAGGAAACAAACAGACAAAGGTACCCAGTGTTCTTTTTTACTTCAATTGCTCTTTTTCACTCTAATTATTATTCTTGTTATTCTTGTGTGTGTGCTAATGAAGGTGTCAGGGATTGATTTGGGTGATGAATGTACAACTATGTAATGGTACTGTGAACAATCGAAAGTACGATTTGTTTTGTATGACTGCGTGGTATATGAATATATCTCAATAAAATGAAGATTAAAAAAAAAAAAGACATAATGCTGAGCAAAATAAGCCAGGCACAAAAAGAGAGATATTGTATGTTACCACTAATGTGAATTCTGTGAAAAATGTACAATGTTTTATACTGTAGAATGTAGGGGACCTAGAGATACCAATTAGTGGAGGGAGAATGATAATCTAATAAGAACAGATAAACTATGGAGGGTAATCTCAATGTTATGGGAATGCTCAGGAATGATTATGGTTTGTAAACTTTCTTGGATATAGTAAGATCATGTTGGAAGCAATAGAGTTATTTTAGGTTTTTTTTTTCTCTTATTCCTTTGTTTTCTTAGGGGTTGTTAATTTTCTTGGGGTATGGTAGGAACATGTTGGAAGCAATGTAGTTATTTTAGATTATTTGTTTTTCTTACTCCTCTGTTTGGACATGGTTTATTAATTTTCTTGGGGTATGGTAGGAACATATTGGAAGCAAAGTAGTTATTTTAGGTTATTTGTTTTCCTTAATCCATTGCTTTGTTTGAAATGTTGTGGGGTTTTTTTGGTTGTTGTTTGCCTGTTTGTTTTTAACTTTTTGATAAACAAAGTTAAAAAATTGAAAAAAAATCAGTAGAAAAATGGGAGTAAAAACTAAATGACAAATAGGGTGGGATGGTGGGATGGTTGGGGTATTCTCTTTTCACTTTTATTTTTTATTCTTATTCTGATTCTTTCTGATGTAAGGAAAATGTTCAGAAATAGATTGTGGTGATGAACGCATAACTATATGATCATACTGTGAACAGTTGATTGTATACCATGGATGACTGTATGGTTTGTGAATATATTTCAATAAAACTGAATTAAAAAAAAAAAAATTGGGATTCAAAAAAAAAAAAAAAAAAACAAGCCTCAATAAATTTAAAAAAATTGAATTTATTCAAAGCACATTCTCTGACCACAATGGAATACAAATAGCAGTCAATAACCATCAGAGACTTAGAAAATTCACAAACACTTGGAGGTTAAAAATGAGGGGGAAATGAAAACATTCCTGGATAATCAAAAGCTGAGGGACTTCATCACCAGTAGATCAGTCCTGTAAGAAATGCTAAAGGGAATTGTGTAGGCTGAAAGGAAGGGACACTAAACAATTGACTGAAACCGCATGAAGAAATAAGGATTTCCAGTAGAGATCACACGGTAAATATAAATACCACTACTGTATTTTTGATTTGTAACTCCACTGTTTACTTCCTACAGGATCTAAAAGACATAATGTATAATGATAAATCAGTGGTTTTGGACTCAATGTAAAATATGTAATTTTTGACAAGAACTACATAATGGTGGGAGAATGGAGGAGTATAGGAACATAGTTTATGTGTCCTATTGAAGTTAAGTTGGTATCAAAGAAAATAAGATTGTTATAGATTTAAAATGTTAAATTTAAGCCTCACAGTAAACACAAAAAAAGTATCAGAGAATATGATCATAGAGATGAAATGTAGAGTATGGGTTTCGAGAAGTCGGGGAAGGGGCAATGGGGAGTTAATAAGAAATGAGTATAGGGTTTCTGTTTGGGGTGAGGGGAAATATCTAGTAATGGATGGTGGGAAGGTGATGGCATTGCAACATTCTGAATGTGATTAATCCCACTAACGGAATGCTTCGGAGGGGTTGGAATGGGAAGATTTATGCTGTATATGTGTTTCCACAATTGAAAAAAAAAAAGACAGTCTAAATAGATAATGACAATTAAATGCCAAGGATGATCCTGGATGGGATCTGAGGATAGAGGAGAGGAGGCTCAAAGGGACACAGTTGGGACATAAGAGAAAAAGGAAATATAGAATGTAAGCTTTGTATCAATGTTGAATTTCTTGAACTTCTTAGCTGTGCTTAATGTGATTGCATAAATGAATGTTCTTGTTCATGGGAAATGTATCAGTGCATTATATTGTTTGTTCAAGGATGTGTGCAGCTTGCTCTCATATGTTCAGAAGACAGAGCAATAGATGATGGATGACAGGGAGGGAAGGAGGGAGGGAGGGAAAGAAAGAAATGGAGTGACAGGCTGTTAAAGTTGGTGGATCTGGGTATCAGTGGAGGGGGGTTGGGGTATGCTGGAGTTCTGTGTATGGGGTTTGTATTGTTTTTGCAACTGTTCCTGTAAGTTTGAATTTATTTCAAAATAAAATTTAAAAAAAAAGTTACACACTCCCCTAATTATCACTAAGTGCTCTGGAACATATCACAGATTTAAATTCATCATCACTTCTGAAGAAAACAGATTCTGATAAGCATATAAAGCTAGAACAAACTACAACAGTTCCATCCCCAAAGAAATTATTCATGGTATCCAAAAACAAATCTTTACTTGTCAACAGTTCTGGCAAGGTTCTAAGAATTTGCTATGTTAAACGTATAAGACATGTTCTTTAGTAAAGCCTAAAAACTACAGAATGCTGCCAGTAATTACCACAAAAGCAATTTGCCTCTAGGAACTATTAATATTAGCTTGTTTATCAAGAGTCGTAAAGAGAATACTTTTTCTCCTTTTAAGAGTTCTCTTAAAGAGAATTGTTTTCTGTGATACATATACATTTACAAAGTTCAAGTCCAAATAACAGGTCAAAAGAACCTAACTGCATTTCTATAGCCTCCTGGAAAAATATTACACAATGAGCAAAAACAAGAGAAAAACTATCCAATTTAGGTAAATTAGTGTTTTCTAAACCTCTTGAAAATTTCCTTATTTTAAAACAATTACTTCCACTGAAATTATTTATACCATTCTTTAGAGTGGAAAATGGTCCAAAATTTAAGTATAGTCCAAAAGAAAAGCAACTCAGTTTTGTCCTTTTATTTTTACCTTCAGTAAATTAGTGAAATTTTATTTCCCATACTTGCAGTTGGATTGTAAATGGTTTTGCTGTTTCAAATATATTTCTCTGGGATTCAGTTTCCCTAAAATTATATAAAGGGAATGTGCTAAATGATCTCTTACGTGCCTCCCAAGTATTAACATTCATGATGCTGTATCTATAAGTTGAACCATATAAAACTGCCAGTATTCAATTGTTTGGAACTACAAAAGTGGCAATTCCAAATGGTCCAAACTAATATTACATCAAATCTCCTAAATTTTATTCCCCTCTATATTACTCTTTGGTAACACTCAGCTTTTGTTTTATTAAAGTGGAGCAAAATTATTTTTATGAAAGCCAGTGATGATAACTGGCTCTCAAATTGCCATTCAGGATTGAATGTACCTGATCAGAAATTTTTTAAGGCCTACTTTACCCCTGAAGAAAAAGATTATATTCGAGATCTGATATGGAAACCCTCCTAAGTTACCATTTTACGATTCATAGTTTTGAATATCTATAGAATTTGTGCCAGCCCATTCAATTTTATGACTTCACTTGCTACCTTACCATCTGTACCATAAGGTACATAGTTTTCACCACCTGCCCACTATATAAGGTCCTCTTCTAAGTTCTGGAAAAAAGATGACAAATAATCTAAAACAATCTGAGCTTATATTTTGTGTCTTTTTCTTATTTTTTGAGGGATTGAAAATTTCAGAACACACACAGAACTGGTCCCATCAGATGTCATTTAAGAAGCACTGCTATTGGGGGTACACATATTGAAAGTTCTGCTGTCTGCAATTTAGGTCAGCTGCATTTAAAAGTAAAGGCACTCATCTCATATTGGACTTCATCAACTAATGGTTAATTGTCCCCATTTCCACTATAAGCAAAGGGAAAAGTTTGCCAAGAAAAAAAATAGGTGCTGGCTATGTTCAAAGCAGAAAACTAAAAGTCAAAACTACAAATTAAAAAAATTTTTTAAATGCTATAACTCTCCATTGGGAAGACAGGAAAACATTTCAGGTTGACATCAAATTCTAAAGAGTACTGTTGTCTATGCCTGACTCTGCTTGTAGGGAAAAAAAATAGCTCTACTCTTTCAGAATTTCTCAAATTGCACAATTTAGCAATTTGAAAATTAGTGAAAAAAGGAAACTGTAGCCAAAAGAAGACCTATGGAGTGCATAAGGGAGTTTTCCCCTCACAAATCTGTGTAATTAGTCCTGTTTTTGCCAACAGTGATAAAATGATAAAGTCTCTATATATCTGATGTCTCCAAGCCCAGGGAAATTACTGGAGCCCTTGTACACAAAGTACAACCTTGTTTCATTTGGCACAGCTTAAAACTGAAATGAAATCAAATTATATTTTGAAGGCAAATTCATTTTTCCCATTACTAGATTTAATACACAACTGACTGATGATTCTTTTGGGTATTACTGCCATATTCTGCATGTTAATTTAACCATTTACACATTAAAAAATAAACTTATTTGTTCTCATAAGAAAACTCTGGTCTGAGATGGATTCACCTAGAACACCTCTGGATGCCTTCCAAAGCTCAATGACATGTTCTTAACCTACTATTTGACAGTCACTGTGCAAGGAACTTCTTGTTTTACTGGCTGCTCTAAGTGCAACCAGATCGTTGAACTGTTGATCAAGCCAACAGTCTGGTAACAGAGAGCGAGGTGGGGAATGAGAAAAAATAAGAGTATATATTGCATTAGAGAGAGTATGGAATATGGTTAACATGTACACTCATGACAACTGAATACTGAACATCCATAATTTCCAACAGCCTCAAGCAACTGGAAGGTCTTACAATTGTTCAATGTGCTCAGATGTGAATTTGAACTGGAGGTTTGCTTCGCTAGTAAGTAAACCTAGCCTGCTGCCCAGCATTTTCAGGGAAGTTTTATAGAATTTATTTATGTCCTTAAAGAAATCAAACCCTAGTACCCTAGTAATTCAATACCAGCAACTTATTTACCTTTGTGTATGACTAAAACTTCTTAGTAAAGTTTTTTTAAAGCAAAGAATTAATAAAATACTAAAAAAAAAAAAAAAAAATGGCAATTGAAGGAGAATCTCCATGCAAGAAGGGCAGCTAGACTTTGAGGCTCCAACTCCTGCCTTGAGAGTTATCTCACCCTCAAGAATATCTCAGTCCCTTACAGCAGCCATGTTTGCATGAGTAACTACTTCGCAGGATTTTCTAAATTCTGCCCCTAACTATCTGCCCTTGTTTTAAGGCCTTTCTTGGTCATTATGGTGGCTCAGAGCTATGGACCCCAGAAAACAATATTCTTAAACTTAATCCATTCCTGTGGGTGTGGACCTATTGTAAATAAGAGCTCTTCAAGATGCTACTTCAGTTAAGGTGCGGCCCAAATTAATCAGGTTAGGCTCTACTACAGATTACTGGAATCTTTTATAAACAGAGTGAAAGTCAGATAAAAAAAAAGCAAGAGGGAACAGACAGAAGCTGAATATCAATAGAACTCAGAAGAGAAAAGAGAAGCCAGGAGAGATTGCCACGTGAGAGAAAAGCCAAGGACCAAGGATCACTGATAGCCAGCCCCAGAACACTACAGTGTTCTGGGAGAAAGCATCACCTTGATAATGATTTTGGATTTCTCCTAGCCTCAAAATCATGAGCCAATAAATTCTCATTGTTCGAGCCAGCCCAATGCATGATATTTGTTTTACCAGCTAGGAAACTAAAACAGTCATGTTGTGGTTTTTAAGTTTATATCTCACACAACTTCTTAAACAGCTACAGAAAACCATAGTACCCCAAAACAAAGGAGCAAACCAAAAAAGAAGAAAGAAGAATTTGGACACAGGGAAGACAGCTATGTGAAGATGAGGCAGAGCTTGCAGTTATCCAGTCAGAAGCCAAGGAAAGCTTGGAGCTGACAGAAGCTTTAAGAAGCAAGGAAGGATCCTTCCCTAGAAGTACTATGGTATATCAATACAATATTAAATAGTCTTTAAAAACAATTACTAATAGAACAAAATCTTAAAAATAGAAATAAAAAATAAAAACAGTTACTGAAACCATAAAAAATGTGGAAATTACAGAAAATATTAAAAATTAATTAACACAACCTGACAGCAAGATAATAGAAATAAGATATTTTTATGGAAAATCTAAGATATCATTGCCTACATTTTAGTATAAAAAGCATATTATATTTTGTACATCATGACTGCTACTACAAAAAAATTAAAGTATCTATAAACAACGACTAGAAAGAATTACTAAAACAAATTGTTTTGGTAAAATGGAATCATGGATAATCTTTCGCTAAAATCAATAAAAGTGTTTTTCATCTGGTTCAGTAGGTTTCCAACTAAAGTAATTTTAAATCAGTCTTTATGATTTTAAACAATTTAATTTTGTTGTTACACTTTGTGTGTGCATGTGCACTTGCATGCGAGCATATACGTGGCTTTTCTGTGAAAAAGAAAGTGAGGTCCCTTCACTGTTCCAAAAGGCTTATAAAACAGCAGAGAAATAAGGGAAAGAAGGTTCAAGTTTAAGATGCCCTCTTCACATCACTGTAGTAGCAATAGTGATTTGCAGAGTGCCCAGGAAAGCTACATTTACTGATGATATTACTTGAGGGCACTCTAAACAACAAACAACTACTGGCCTACATTTGCTTTCTCTAATTTTTTCAAATAAAAACAGAGCACTTGAAAATGTGATACAGAAACCAGGGTTAGATATACTTTTTGCTTTTTAACATTTAGGAAATATTTTAATCATATTTTTATTACAGAATATAACACATATACATAGAAGTGGTAACTTTCCAAGTGAAAGTAATTAGAGAGCAAATTTCAAAGAATATTATGGGTTACAGTTCCACAGTTTCAGTTATTTCCTTATTATGAAATATAACATATATACAAAAAGGTGATAACTTCCGAATATCAATTTAACAAGTAGCTGTAGAACAAATTTCAAAGGATGCTATGGGTTACAGTTCCACCATTTCAATTCTTTCCTTCTGGCTATTCTAATACCCTAGCAACTAAGAAAAAGAAAATTATATAGCAATTCACTATTTATAATCCTTTGTTAAATACTATCTTCTCTGTTGCTACCTGTTCCTCTAGTTTAATCACTTTCCCGAACTTCAGGGATGTCTAGACAGTGACCACCCTAACTTGCTCATGTTGAAAAGGAGTTCGACTTTATGTGAAAAGGGAACACATCTGGTTGATGTTCTTGAAGAGGCGACTGCCTCTGGGTTTGGGGACTTAGCTGTCATAGGAGTTCTCTGAAGGATCTAACTTTTTGAAGAATGAACTTAGTGAGTGAAACTTTTATGGAGTCTCAGATAGGGATCTGGATATTCTTTGGGGTTTTAGGGTCTACTGTTGACCTTGGCTTATGATACTCTGGTCATCTGGCATATCTAGGTGTAGCTTGCATAGTAGTAACCTCCAAAACAGCCTCTTGACTCTACCTGAATTCTCTTAGCCACTGAAACCTTATTTTATTGCCATTCTTTCCCCTCTTTTGGTCAAAAATGCATTCTCAATCCCTCAATGCCAGGGTGAGGCTCATTCCCAGAATCCTTGTCCCATGTCACCAGGGAAACAACTCACCTGGGGGGTCTTGTCCCACGTTGGGGGGAGGGTGATGAATTTATTTGCAGAGTTAGGCTTAGAGAGAAAAAGCCCACATTTGAGCAACAAAAGAGGTTCTCTGGAGGTGACTCCCAGGTCAATAAAAGGTGAGCTTAGCCTCCCCTTTACAACCATAAGTTTTACCAGAGCAAGCCTCAAGATTGAGGGCTTGACTTTAAAGCAGGGGGTTCCTAAATTCACATGGCATATGTTATGCCCACAATAATCCATCCATATCTCACATCATCATCACTTAGTTGTACAATCCTCATCACTCTCCGTTTTAAACAATTCTCATGACCCAAAACACCTCGAAGCTCTTTTCAGCCCTTAATTATTTGTCCCTAGTACTTGTGTGGTACTAGTATGGTATTCCCATTAATTACGGTCCCTAGTATGCTAGACATAGATTTTTCCCAAATACCATTCTGTTGTCAACTCTCTGTACCAGTGTCATACCTTAGAATTATATCATGCAAGCACCTATCTATATTTGTAGTGCTGATCTGTGGGTTATATGCCTTTAAACAACCCCTTTCCATCCTATTCACCTTCAATACAGCTGTGATACTTATAATCCCATTAACAAACAATCATCAACCCTATCCATTGCCTTACCTTTGAATTCACCATCATTAACATATCTGAACATATTAGATTATCATTCCCCCTCACTAGCTTCAGTCTATCACTAGGTCTCCAATATTCCACATTAGAAGACATTGATTTTACATTGTTCAGGGAGTTCACAGAAGTGGTAATGTATACTATCTCTCCTTTTGTGTCTCACTTATTTCACTCAGCATTATATCTTCAAGGTTCATTCATATTGCCATGTTTCAGGACCTTGTTCCTTCTTACTGGTGCACAGTATTCCATTGTATGTATATACTACATTTTGTTTATCCATTTGTATGTTGAAGGTTACTTGGATTGATTCTTTCTCTTGGCAATTGTGAACAGTGCTGTTATGAACATCAGTGTACAAATGTCTGTTCATGTCACTGTTTTGAAATCTTCTGGGTATATACCCAGAAATGGAATTGCTGGATAGTAGGGTAATTCAATATCTAGTTTTCTGAGAAACTGCCAAACTGACTTCCAGAGTGGCTGTACCATTATTCATTCCCACCAGCAATGAAAAGGAGTTCCAATTTCTCTACATCCTCTCTGGCATTTATTGTTTCCTGTTTGTTTAATGGCAACCATTCTTATTGGTGTGAGATGGTATCTCATTGTGGTTTTCATTTGCATTTCCCTAACAGTGAAAATTGAAGATGAACATTTTTTCATGTGTTTTCTAGCCATCTGTATTTCCTCTTCAGAAAATACTTTTTCATATGTTTTGTCCACTTTATAATTGGGCTGTTTGTACTACTGTTGTTGAGTTGTAGAATTTCTTTATATATGCAGGATACCAGTCTCTTATCAGATTTATGGTTTCCAAATATTTTCTCCCATTGAGTTGGCTGCCTCTTCACCTTCTTGACAAACTTTTTTGAGGCAGAGCTTTTGATTTTGAGAAATTCCCATTTATCTATTTTTTCTTTCATTGCTTATCCTTTGGGTGTAAGGTCTAAGAAGCTACCTCCTATTACTAGGTCCTGAAGATGTTTCCCTATTTACCTTCTAAGAGTTTTATTGTGTTGTCTCTTATATTGACACCTTTGATCCACTTTGAGTTAATTTTGATATAGGGTGTGAGGTAGGGGTCCTCTTTCATTCTTTTGGTTATGGCTATCCAGTTCTCCCAGCCCCATTTGTTGAAGAGACTGTTCTGTAGCAGTTCTGTGGATTGCGGGCCTTATCAAAAATCAGTCATCCATATATCTGGGGTTCTATATCTGAACTCTCAATTCAATTCCATTGATAAATATGTCTATCTTTGTGCCAGTACCATGTTGTTTGTATTACTATGGCTTTATAGTAAGCTTCAAAGTCTGGAAGTCTAAGTCCCCCCACTTCCTTCTTGTTTTTTAGAATGTTTTTGGAAATTTGAGGTCCCTTTCCCTTCCAAATAAATTTGATAACTAACTTTTCCAAGTCTGCAAAGTAGGTTGTTGGAATTTTGATTGGAATTTTGATTGCATGGAATCTGTAGATCTGTTTGGGTAGAATTGACATTTCTTTTTATTATTATTATTTTGAACTCTTTATTTTCTGTTTTATACTCTTTCATATTTTTTCTGAATATAGGTTACAAATAATAACTTTTTGCATTATCTCCCCCATCTCAATACCACAAAGTCACCTGCTTCACCTTGGCTATGTTTTTACCCTTTAGAATATTATATGCTTATTAGCCAATTACACTCCAGTAACCTTGTCAATGTAAAAACATTAAAGAATTAAGAACAAATAATGGAGTCATTATTTCACTGACCCTAATAAGCAGCAATTCTGCCTGATCAAGTCTTTCCATCTCTAAACAGCACCTTTTGTTGGACTGAGATTCTCATCTATAAATCCTCTTAGTTCTGCATCTGTGGCAGTCAAACCAACATTTTTAGCTGTCGTGTCAAACTGTATTCAAGATTCTGAAAAGCCATTTAAAAAAATCTTCCTCTTCAAAAATCCTTTAAAAGAGCATCCTGGTTCTAAGTGTCTTGCATGAAGTAGGAACCCAAGAAATACAGCAGAAGTGTGGCAGGGTGGAAGAAGCACAGATTTTCTTTTTCTTTTTTTTTTATTTAGGCTCAGTTCCAGCTCTGACAGTTATTCGTTTGTGACCTTGAACAAGTGACTTAACTTGAGTTTCAGCCACTTGGCTCTGGAAGACAAGGTGGCCTGGCAGGGCTGTCAGCCCACCCTGGGGTGCGACTTCAGGCACATGGCTCCTCCAGCACTGTAGCTTGGCCACGGGCCATCCCTTGCCCACTCACAACCATGGCAGGGGTGGGAGAGCCGCGGCTGGCCGGTCAAAGCCCTGATGCTGGTGGCTGCCAACCGTGTGCACAACCTCCAGCCTGCCCAAGGAGAAAGGGTCAGGGTGTGCTCTGCATGCAGAGCAGCAGTGGCTACCATCATAACACTGGTGGCTCTGTCCATGCTCACCAGGACTGGCTACAATTGACACCTTAACGACATCAGTCTTCCTATCCATAAGCACGAGATAATTTTCCACCTATTTAAGTCCTTTTTTATTTCTTTTAGTAAAATTTTGTAACTTTCTGTGTAGAGGTCTTTTACGTCCTTGGTTTATTCCTAGGTACTTGATTTTTTTAGTTGCTATTGTGAATGGAATTCTTTTTTTTTTTTTTTTTTTTTTTGATTGCCTCTTCAGTTAGGTCATTACTGACTTATGGGCATTAATCTTATATCCTGCCACTCTGCTGAATATTTTAATTAGCTTAAGTGGTTTTGTCATTGAATTCTCAGGATTTTCCAAATAAAAGATCATTTCATCTACAATTAATGATAGTTTACTTCTTCCTTTCCAATTTGGATAACTTTTATTTCTTTGTCTTGGCAAATCACTCTGGCTAAAACTTCTAAGACAATGTTGAATAACAGAGGTGACAGTAGGCATCCTTGTCTCATTCCCTATCTTAGGGGAAAGGCTTTCAGCCACTCACCACTGAGTACTATGCTGGCTGTGGGTTTTTTATATATGCCCCTTATTATATTGAGGAAGGGTACCTCAATTCCTACCTTTTGAAGTGTTTTTATCAAAAAGGGATGTTGAATTTTGTCAAATGCCTTTTTGGCATCTATCAAGATGATCATTTGATTTTTCCCTTTCAATTTGTTAATGCACTGAATTACATTAACTGATTTTATCTTGAATCATCCTTGCATGCCAGGAATGAACTCCACTTGGTCATGGTATATAATTCTTTTCATGTGCCTTTGGATTCTATTTGCAAGTATTTTGTTTAGGATTTTTGCATCTATATTCATTAGGGAGATTGGCCTATAGTTTTCCTTTTTTGTAGTATGTTTACCTGGTTTTGGTTATCAGGGTGATATTAACTTCATAGAATGAGTTAGGAGTTATGTATTGTTCTGTTTTCTTTAATTTTTTTAAAGAGTTTGAACAGTAATGGTGTCAATTCTTTTTGGAAAGTTTGGTAAAATTCCTGTGAGTGGTGTGACTGTGTGATTATGAAAACCTCGTGGTTCACACTCCCTTTGTCCAGTGTATGGACAGATAAGTAGAAAAATGGGGACAAAAACTAAGTAAAAAAATAGGGTAGGATGGGGGGCCAATGGAATATTTTGGGTGTTTTGGGGTTTTTTTTACTTTTATTTTTATTTATTTAATAAGAAAAATGTTCAAAAGTTGATTCTGGTGATGAAAGCACAACTGTATGATGGTACTATGAATGGTTGATTGTACACTGTGGATGACTGTGGAGTATGTGAATATATCTCAATAAAACCATATTTACAAAAAAAAAAAAAAGATTAAAAAAATTCCCCCGTGAAGCCAGCTGGTCCTGGGCTTTTATTTGTAGGTAGATTTTTGATGACTGACTGGATCTCTTTACTATGATTTATTGAGGTCTTCCATGTCTTCTCGGGTCAGTCTAGGTTGTTCATGTGTTTCCAGAAAATTGCCCATCTCCTCTAAATTGTCTAGCTTGTTGGCATACAGTTGTTCATAGTATCCTCTTATGATGTTTTTAATTTCTTCAGGATCTGTGGTAATTATCCCCTTCTCATTTCTGATTCTGTTTCTTTGGGTCTTCTCTCCTTCTGACTTTGTCATTCTAGCTAAAGGTCTGTCAATCTTGTTGATCTTCTCAAAGAACCAAATTCTGGTTTTATTTATTCTCTACTGTTTTTTGTTTTGGGGTTTTTGTTGTTGTTGTTTTGATTTTGTTTGTTTGTTTGTTTTGGTCTTTTTTGTTTGTTTGTTTTGTTCTCCAGCTTATTTATTTCTGCTTTAATCTTTGTTATTTCTTTTCTTCTTTTTAGGAAATATTTTAAATTAATTTTTATTTTTAGTAGAGGGTTTTCTAGGTGATGATATAAATAAAAATATAGAGTCTGGGGAAAACATGGAACAGTGAGGAGACCATCCTGACTAGAACTCAGTGTCCTTTTTGTTTGCTTTATTTTCACAGACACTCTCCCTTCCCCCCTCACCCTCTTCTCTATAATCTCTAATCTGTTTTCTATTTCTTTGAATTTGCCAGTCTTAGTTATCACTTATAAGTGATATCAAATAATTTTTGTCCTTATGTGCCTTGCTTATTTCACTGACCACAATTTTTCAAGGTTATTCCATGTTGCAGCATGTCTCATAACTTTGCTTTTTCCTATGACCCAATAATATCTTTTAAGGCCCTATGTACCACATTTTGTTTATCCACTCATTTGTTGTTGGACATTTAGTTGTTTTCAGCTTTTGGCTATTGTGAATAATGTTGCTATAAATACTGGTATACAAGTATCTGTTTGCAACCCTGTTTTCACTTTCTTTGACTACATATCAAGAAGCAGGGTCAAATAGTAATTCTATATTTAAATTTTTGAGGATCTGCCATATTCTTTCCACAGTGGCTGCACCATTTTAGATTCCCACCAACAATGCACTACAGCTCCAGTTTCAACATATATTCTCCAGTACTTATTTCCATTTTTTAAAGAAATTAATTTTTAAGGAAGTATTCCATCTCAATTTAAAAGACTCAGACCTAGAATAACCCAGAGTGAAAACACAAGCTTTAGGATTAGAAAGATCTCCCTCTTACCAGATATAAGATGTTAGACAAGTTACCAAACCTCTCTAAGCCTCCATTTCTCTCAATTTTTAATGGAGCTAATAATAACAAAAAAACAGTGACAAAGCTTGTTCACACACCATAATTAGATGAAACTTTGAATAGGAAGTGAGATCCGGTAGGTTTGCAGAGGTTAGTGTGAAATAGTGACAAATCCCAAAGTAATTTGGGCAGAAAATAAAAATATATATGCAAGGCCCCCCTGAGGAGCTGGGGGAAAATGCAGAAGTGTTGGACTTCCTCACGTGTGTTGTTGCTGATGCTCTCATAAACACTGAGGAGTGACGGTCTGGTATAACTCTATCTTGGGGCTTGCCCTTATGAAGCTCATTGCTGCAAAGGAGAGGCTGAATTTGCTTATACTTGTGCCTAAGTGTCTTCCCCTGAGTACCTCTTTGTTGCTCAAATGTGGCCCTCTCTCTCTAGCTAAGCCAACTTGGCGGGTGAACTCACTGCCCTCCCCACTATGTGGGACCTGACTCCAAGGGGTGTAACTCTCCCTGGCAACGCAGGATGTGACTCCCGGGGATGAACCTGGACCCGGCATCGTGGGATTGAGAACATCTTCTTGACCAAAAGGGGGAAGCAAAATGAAACAAAATTAAGTTTCAGTGGCTGAGATATTTCAAATGTAGTCAAGAGGTTACACTAGTGGGCATTTTTTATGCACTATATAGATATCCCTTTCCAGGTTTTAGTGAATTGGAATAGCTAGAAGGAAATATCTGAAACTCAAACTGCAACCCAGTAGCCTTGATTCTTGAAGACGATTGTATAACTATATAGCTTAAAAGCGGTGACAGTGTGATGGTGAAAACCTTGTGGATCACACTCCCTTTACCCAGTGTATGGATGGATGAGTAGAAAAATGGGGACAGGGACTAAATGAATAATGGGGGTGGGGTAGGGGGGATGATTTGGGTGTTCTTTTTCCCTTTTGTTTTTTATTCTTATTTTTATTCTTTCTGGTGTAAAGAAAACGTTCAAAAATGGATTGGGATGATGAATGCATAACTATATGATGATACTGTGAACAGCTGATTGTACACCATGGATGATTGTAAGGTATGGGAATATATCTCAATAAAACTGAATTTTAAGAAAAACCAGTGACAAGATCTAAATGAGATAATGTATGAAAGAATGTAATAGTACCTTGCACATGGGAGGAACTCAAGAAACGTTTTTCTTTTTTTCTTTTTCTTTCCTTTACTTCATGAGCACTGCACTACTTTCCTAAAGGCAGACACACAATGCTTTTGAACTCTTCACTTACAATTCTTAGTGGAAATTAAAGAGAAAGACCATAGTCATTTGGGTTTGTTAGAGAATGGTTTTTTTAACAATAAACTCAAAATCCTAAAACAGAAACGACAGGCAGGTTTTTTTGTTTTGTTTTGTTTTTATGTCAAAGAAACTCAGTAAAATGTTCACAAGTGACAAGTGGAAGGCCCTTTTGCTTTCTTTAAATTTCCTTTTGTTGGTGTGCTTTTATTTTAAGAACAAGATTTTCAGCTGACATTAGTTTATGGAAATTTCAACTCAGCCAGCAAAGCAATTAATCCAAAAGCTGAGCTAAGAGTCTTTGGCAAAAACAAAAAACCACAGTCTCAAAAAAAAAAAAAAAAGACTGAAAATCTAAACCTTACACAAAAAACACAGGATTTTACTCAAACTAGATTGCAATTTAAAATATTTCACTATAGTAACTCAAGAACACTACAAAAAGTCCAAGTTACAAAAACCCTTGTATACCAAAAAGAAGAATTTAACAACTGTGCAACTCCGAGTAAATGGATCTGGAACGCTATGTTTTTTGTTTTAATGGGTGAGGGAGGCTTCAACACTTGAGTCAACCTTCATTTCTAATTTTCTTCAGTCAGTAATTATTTTAAAGTGAGTAATCCTTTCTCTTTTTACTTTTTTAAATAACAAACCTAACGATAACTACTTAAATTATTTCCCTAATGTTCTTTTATGGATTTGAATTAACATTAAAAACTAACAGGTCATAATTGTGAAAACCTTTGTGACTGACACTCCCTTTATCCAGTGTATGGACAGAGGAGTAAGAAAATAAAGACAAAAAATAAATAAATAATGGGGGAGGTAAGGGGTATGGGATGTTTTGGGTGTTTCATTTTTATTTTTATTTTTATTCTTTGTTTTGGAGTAATGAAAATGTTCAAAAATTTATTGTAGTGATGAATGCACAAGTATATGATGATACTGTGAACCACTGAATGTACACTTTAGATGATTATCCAGGATGTGACTATATCTGAATAAAATTGCATTAAAAAAAAAAAACTAACAGGTTCTTGAAAGAAATCTAAATATTCATTTTCAAAGTAAAAGGCAAATACACATAGTCCCCACAACTCTGCAAAATACATTTGAATTAAAAGTCTTGAAAGCCATCTTTTCCTACCTATTACACTATTAAAAAAACTTCAGATGTGAAGTTTTATTAGGGAAAAGATATAAATATGCATCTTCCTTCAACTAAAAATTATGCACCTTCTTTCAAAAGTAAACTACAAAGAACTAATTTTGAGGTGCTAATTTTTAAAGCACCTAAAAAATTATTATATCCACTATTCAATGGTCTTAAAACCAAGTCATCTGATATAATACAGATCAGTAGAACAGAATGGAGAGTCCAGAAATATACCCTTACATTTATGGTCAATTGAGTTCAGACAATTGACTGGGAAAGGATAGCCTTTTCAACAAATGGGGCTGGGCAATTGGTACCCACATGCAAAAAGTTTAATATAGACCATGTTTCTCAAGGTTATTTCAGAAATAATTCTTGTGCCCCACTCCCCCAGGAGTCATTCTAGACATTTTTAACCTATATGTGCCTCCCCCCATGAAGTTTTAATACCACAGATATGCTGTATATGTGTTTATGTACTGTATATAAGCCTGTGCCTTATATATTAAAATAATAAGCTTTTTCTGCCTTCCTATAACTAATTTTCACCACCTTAGAAGCAATGTGGTCCTGTTGGGAATGCATGAGAATATTAACAATATTAACTCACACATACTTACAAATTAACTCAAAATGGATCACAGACAAAAATGTAAAGCCTAAAATGACAAAACTAGAAAAAGAAAGGAGGAAATCTTTAGGATCTTTGGTTAAACAAAGAGTTCTGACATACAACATCAAAAGTACAACCTGTAAAAGAGCAAATTGATAAAATGGACATCACCAAAATTAAAAATTTTTGTTGTTCTAAAGACATCACTAAGAAAGTGAAAAGGTACAACATGGACCAGGAGAAAATATTTGCAAATCATATACATGATAAAAGACTCGTATCCAAAATATATAAATAACTCTTAGAAATAAATAATAATACAGTAATAACGCAATTTAAAAATGAGGAGAGGATTTAAATATACATTTACCAAAGAAAATATATAAGTGGCTAATAACATAGCCGTTATAGTAATTAGGGAAATGCAAATTAAAACCATAATGAGGTAACACAATACACCTATTAGAATGGTTAAAATTAAAGACTGGCATACAAAGTGTTGGAGAGGAACTGAAACTCTCATACACTGCTAGTAGGAAAGAAAATAATACAACCATTTTAGAGAAAGGTTTGGAAGTTTCTTAAAAAGTTAAACATATCTACCATATGATCTAACTGTTCCACTCTTAGGTACTTACCCAAGAAAAATGAAGGCATATGTTCACACAAAGATTTGTACACAAATGGCCATAACAGCTTTATTTGTAATAACCCCAAACTAGAAACAACCCAAATGTCCATCAACAATAGAATGGATAAACAAATTGTGATACATTATACAATGGAATATTACTCAGCAATAAAAAGAAATCAACTGTTGATGCAAGTAACATGGATGCATCTCAAATTAATTATACTGAGTGAAGGTAGACCAAAAAAAAAAAGTACATACTATATAATTCCATTCACACAAAATTCTAGAAAATGTAAACTAATCTATAGTGACAAAAAGCACATCAGTGGTTTCCTGGGGAGGAATAGGTAGGTAGGAGCAGGAAGGAGTGATTACCAAGGAGCACAGAGAAACTTTTAGGTGATAGCTTTACAAACATAAATGTGTTGATAGCTTCAAAGGTATACACATATGTCAGTTTATCAAACCATGTGCTTTAAATATATAAAACTGTTTCTATGTCCATTAACTCTCAATAAAGCTCTTTTTAAAAACTGAAGGAAAGAAATAACAAAAATCAGACATGAAAGAGGGGACATTACTACTGACCCCACAAAAAACTACATACACAGGCTAAAGAGGAAATAATCTCAACAGACCAACAGCAAATAAAGAGATTGAATCAGTCATCAAAAACCTTCCAACATATGACTCCAGAGGATGAACCTGGACCAGACATCGTGGGATTGAGAACATCTTCTTGACCAAAGGGGGAATGTGAAATGAAACAAAATAAAGTTTCAGTGGCTGAGAAATTCCAAATGGAGTCAAGAGGTCACTCTGGTGGGCATTCTTACACACTATATAGATAACCCTTTTTAAGTTATAATGCACTGGAATAGCTAGAAGTAAATACCTGAAACTAGCAAACAGCAACCCAGTAGACTTAACTCTTGAAGACGAATGTATGGCAATGTAGCTTACAAGGGGTGACAGTGTGATTGTGAAAGCCTTGTGGATCACACTCCCTTTTTCTACTGTATGGATGGATGAGTAGAAAAATGGGGACAAAAACTGGGTGAAAAATAGGGTGGGGGGAAGGTTTGGGTGTTCTTTTTTACTTTCATTTTTTATTCTTATTCTTGCTTTTTCTGGTATAAGGAAAGTGTTCAAAAAATAGACTGGGTTGATGAATGCACAACTATATGATGGTACTGTGAACAGTTAATTGTACAACATGGATGACTGTATGATATGTGAATATATCTCAATAAAACTGAATTTAAAAAAAGAGAAAAAAAAACTCTCAACAAAGAAGAGCCCAGACTAGAGGGCTGCACAGGTTAATTTTACTGAACATTCTCAGAAAAATCAACACCAATCCTGCTTTAACTCTTCCAAAAATTGATAAGGAGGGAACATTCCCTAACATTCTATCAGTCCAACATCACCCTCATATGAAAGCTAGATAAAGTTACCAAAGAAAAGAAAATTACAGACCAATATACCCTGTGAATATAGATGCAAAAAGTCCAAAACAAAACAAACAAAAAACCCTGCGAACCTAATTCAACTGCACATTAAAAGAATTATACGCCATGATCAAGTGGGATTTATCCCACATATGCAGGTGCTTCAACATAAGAAAATCAATTAACATAATACACCACATCAACAGTATAAAAGGAAAAAGAACAAAACAAAACAAACAAACAAAAACATGGTCATCTCAACTGAGGCATAAAAGGCATTTGACCAATTCCAGCACACTTCTTGTTAAAAACACTTAGAAAACTAGGAATAGAAGGAAACTTCCTCAATGTGATAAAGGCTATATATAGAAAACCCATAGCTAACATCATACTCAATGCTGAAAGAGTGAAAGCTTTCTTCTAAGATCAGGAACAAGACAAGGACACCCAGTGACACCACTGTTATTCAACATTGTACTGGAAGTTCTAGCCAGGGCAGTTAGGCAAAAGAAATAAATAAAAAGGATCCAAATCGGAAAGGAAGAATTAAAAGTTTCCCTATTTGCAGATGACATGACACTATATTTAGAAAATCCACAACAAAGCCTTTAGAACTAATAAATGAATTCAGCAAAGTAGCAGGGTACAAGATCAACATGCAAAGATCAGTAGTATTTCTATACCCTAGTAATGAGCAATCTGAAGAAGAAATTAAGAAAAAAAGGGCATTTACAATCACAACTAAAAGAATCAAATATCTAGGAATAAATCCAACCAAGGATGTAAAGGACTTATACACAGAAAACTACAAAACATTGCTAAAAGAAGTCAAAGGAGATCTAAATAATGGAAGGACATTCCATGTTCATGGAATGAAAGACTAAAATTTGTTAAGATGTCAACTCTACCCAAAGAGATTTACCAATTCAATGCAATCCATTCAAAATTGTAACAGCTTTCACTGCAGAAACAGAAAAGCCAATTATCAAATTTACATGGAAGGGTAAGAGGCACCAAATAGCCAAAGCCATCTTGAAAAAGAAGAACGAAGTTGGAGGACTCACACTTTCCAATCTTAAAACTTATTACAAAGCCACAATAATCAAAACAGCATGGTAGCAGCACAAGGACAGACATAGAGACCAATGGAATCAAACTGAGGGCTCAGAAAGCAATCATCACATTTATAACCAACTGATTTTTGGCAAGGTAGCAAAGACCAAAGACCACTCTATTAGGAAACAACAGTCTCTTCAACAAATGGTGCCGAGAAAACCAGATCTCCATTTGCAAAAAAAAAAAAAAAAAAAAAGGATCAAAGACCTAATTATAAGAACCCAAACTATAAAACTCCTAATAGAAAATAGAGGAAAGCATCTTCAGGACCTCATGTTAGGCAGTGGTTTCTTAGATTTTATACCAAAAGCACAAGCAACAAAAGGAAAAGTAGATAAATGGAACCTCATCAAAAGTAAAAACATTTGTGCAAAGGATTTTACCATGAAAGTAAAAAGACAACCTACACAATGGGAAAAAATACTTGGAAAACAGGTATATCCAGAATATCCAGAATATATGAAGAAATCCTACAAGTTAACAACAAAAAAGACAAACAACCCAATTTAAAAATGAGGAAAAGACTTGAACAGATTTCTCCAAAGAAGATAAACAAATGGCCAAAAAGCACATGAAAAGATGCTCAGCATCATTAGCCATTAGGAAAATGCAAATCAAAACCACATGAGATACCATTTTATACCCACTAGAATGGCTACTATTATGAAAATGGAAAATAACAAGTGTTGGAGAGGATGTAAAGAAATAGAAACACCATTCATCGTTAGAATATAAAATGGTGCAGCCACTGTAGAAAACATTTTAGCAGCTCCTCAGAAAGTTAAGTATAGAATTACCATATGATCCAGCAATCCCATTTCTAGGTATATATCCAAAAGAAAAGGAGGGACTTGAACAGACATTTGCACACTGATGTTACAGTGGCATTATTTACAATTGCCAAAAGATGGAAGCCACCATCAACTAATGAATGGATGAACAAATTGTGCTATATACATACAATGGAATATTAGTTTTAAAAGGGAACTAATTTCTGATACATGCAACAACATGGATGAATCTTGAAGATATTATGTTGGATGAAATAAGCTAGAAACAAAAGAGCAAATATTGTATGATCTCACTGATATGAAATAACTGGAATAAGCAAAATCATAAAGCCAGAAACTAGAATATAGGTGACCAGGGGCCAGGATGGGGATAGACAATGAGTTAATTCTAAATTGGTGCATAGTTTCTGTTTGGGGTGATGGAAAAGTTTTGGTAATCTATAGTGATGATGGTAACACAACATTGTGAATGTAACTAACACAACTGTATTATGTATCTGTATGTGGTTAAAAGGGGAAATTATAGGTGGTATATATGTTGCTAGAATTTAAAAAAACAATGACAACATAGGACTGTACAACACAAACAGTGAACCCTAATATAAACCACGGAATACATTTATCAAATTAGAATAATGTTCTTTTATCAATTGTAGCAAACGTACCCACACTAATTCAAGGTGTTAATAATGGGAGATAAATGAGAAGTCTGTATTTTATGCATGATTTTTCTGTAAACCTACAACTTCTGTAATAAAAAAAAAATCAGTTGACATAAAAAAAATTGAAGGTCTCAGGTAAAATTTATGTTTTTTATAAAGATTTCAACATCAGGCAATTAAACAGAGAAGATATTCTTCTTTACACAGACTAGTCAATCCAAACAACCCCAAAACTCTAGAGACTCGGAACACTGTGGAAAGTAGTAGATGGCTTTAGTAGGTCTTTCACTAATTCCCAAAGTCTATATTAGTAGACAATACAGTAAATACTGAACTAACCCAGCCCTTTGTTCATTTTGTTTACTTTTCTATTTCATATCCCAGGCCTTCTAGCTTAATTGGTATTTTCAATTCATTACTTGAACTTGCTAAGCATTTTAGAAGAGAAAAATAAATTTTATTTACATGCTTATTCCTACATTTTGACAGCCCAGAAGGGCTCAGCTCTGAGGCAAAACTTCGTGTGTTAGGAAGCAGCATCCCCTGGTTCTCCCTCTAAAGCAGCAGCACCCCACGGCCCCTCCAGGGCAGCTGTCCCAACTGCTGCACCCAAAAGATAGGCCTGCCATCTATTTTTCATTCCCTACCACCTACCATATGACACCCTCTACACACACACATCCCAAAAAAAGAAATATAAAGTTGCTTGTTTGCTTGTTAGTTCCTGCTCCTCAGACTTGGTGCCAACCTCTGCTATATCTATGGGGAACCAAGAACTGAAAAAAGCACAGAATTTAATGTCAAAAGTTCTTTTATTCAGCTTCTTACTTGAGCTCTGTGCGTGGAAAACAGCTGCCTGTTTTACCACTGACAGTCCTGCAAAACATGGGTAGTATCTGAATGCCTTGGCAATTCAGACAACTGAAATAACAGCAAAGAAATGCCATGAATAAGATTACTGTTTTATAGAAATCCACTCGTGGCTTTTGTACACATTTTATCCAAACAATGCGGACTTAGACATTACTGTCAGAAAAGAATTAAGAATGTAGGCAGAGAAGGAAGAAAAGAGTTGCAGCCAATTTGGATAAAAAGAAGACAAGACCTCTTCAGTTGACAGGGTTTGCTGAGAAGGTGGTTTTCATTTCCATTACAGAACAGTCAAAGTAATTGGTAAGAGAGAGAAAGATACAGGTTTAGTCTGTGCAATGCTGCCTGAAGTTTCTAAGTATGTGAATGAATAAACGAAGGAAATTTAAATTCATAAACAAATGGAGAGAGTGTGCTTTCTGTTAAAAGGATGTTTTGTTTCACTTATAATCTACCCAACAAGTTGAAAATAACAGAATCAAACATGATAGTACACACTGAGATCTGGAGTTTTATTCTAGGGAAATGGAGAAGAGAGGCTAATTTCAGGGATCCAGGGATATATAGTCATCTTCCACAACCACAACAGTGGACCTGAGACACTGACATTAAACAGAAACAATGGAAGCTGATTCTAGACAAAAAGAAGGGAACCTGACTATAAGAAAGACTCTGAAAGCTACGAGTATTTCACTATCTACGTTACAAATTCAAACGTTTAGCCACTCATTTAGCAAATGCTTATTGAGTGCTCACTTATGTTCAAGCCACTGAGCTTCACGGGATCTTTCAAGGCTCTTGGTGACACACAAATGAGTGACAGAGATCCTGCACTATTCAGCTACGTCCCCAAATGCAAAGTAACTCTCGGAAATACCTTCTCAAAATTCTAATTCCCTGTGCCGGTTTGAATGTATTATGTTCCCCAGAAAAAGCCATATTCTTTGATGCAATCTTGTGGGTCAGACATATTAGTGGGGATTAAGTTGGAACGTTTGGATTAGGTTGTTTGCATGGAAATGTGCCCCACCCAACTGTAGGTTATAACTCTGATGAGATAATTTCCATGGAGGTGTGGCTCCACCTATTCAGGGTGGGCCTTGGTCAGTGGAGCCATGTAAATGAGCTGATGGGCAGAGGGAACTCAGTGCAGCTGTGAGTGATGTTCTGAAGTGGAGCTACAGCCAAGAGGGACACTTTGAAGAATGCACTGGAACTAAGAGAGGAGTTTCAGCTTACAGAGACAGTTTGAAGACGGCCGTTGAAAGCAGACTTTTGCTCCAGAGAAGCTGAGAGGACAAATGCCACAAGTGCAACTAAGAGTGACATTTTTGAGGAACTGCAGCCTAGAGAGGAACATCCTGGGAGAAAGCCATTTTGAAACCAGAACTTTGGAGTAGACGCCAGCCACGTGCCTTCCTAGCTAACAGTTTTCCAGATGCCATTGGCCATCCTCCAGTGAAGGTACTCGATTGCTGATGTGTTACTTTGGACACTTCATGGCCTAAAGACTGTAACTGTGTAACCAAATAAACCCCCTTTTATAAAACCCAATCCATTTCTGGTGTTTTGCAATCCAGCAACATTAGCAAACTAGAACATTCCCCAAAGCTGTCTTCCCCAACTGAAGCTAACAACACTCTTTATTAAGCCTTCTAGAGCCAAGTCGCCTAGATCCATAGCACATCTGAAATTCAGTTCTTCCTCCCAAACCCCAAAGGTGCTATTGCCTCCAATTCTATGCTAAGTGAACTTCCAATTATTTTCTTAGTCTTCCAGGTAACTTGATGTTAGAAGAGTATCTTTAATAATGAATACAGATATTCTGGTAATTCAGCAGGTGTGCTCAATCATAAAGAGACAAAAAAGGTTCCTTGTTTATCCAACAGTCTCTTTTAAAGGTCTACTTGGATAAGTCACAGTCTTAGAGACTAATCAATTCTGGGTGCCAAGACAAAAGAAGCTTGTGGAGCAGCAATGCTCCAAGTTCTGTCATAGAAAGAAGACTGTCTTAGCAATCACCTGGCTTCCCTCTATGAGATAACTCCTATTTCTCTTTAACTTCAAGAGTAGTCATCTGGATTTTTTACAACACATAGCCAAGATTACATAGATGTGACGGTTATTCCTGAAAAGGCCAATACATGACAAATTCCTTTTCCAAAACTGAAAAACTTAGTTAACTCTTCAGGATTTTAAAAAAAAGATATTATTCGTTGGCTGCTTTTTATTCAGCTTCTTACAGGTTTGTTAACATTGTGCATACGGTAGCTAAACATGGCTCTCGAAGACAAATAACTAACACCTAATTTTATGTTTTAGTTTCCTGTCTGCTACAGCAAGTATCTTACAATGGGTTGACATAAACAATAGGAATTTATTGGCTCACAGTTTTGAGGCTAGGAGAGGTCCAAAATCAAGGCATCATGGAGGCAATGTTTCCTCCCAGAAGTCTGTGGCATCCTGGGGCTGGCTGCTGGTGATCCTTGGCTTGTCTGTCCCATGGCAATGTAATGGCAGCCTCTCCTGGCTTCTCAGTTCTGTTGGCTTTCAGCTTCTGGCTGCTCCCTGTGGTTTTCTCTCTCTTTTGTGGTCTTCCCCAGAAGGACTTCAGTAATAGGATTAAGATCTATCTTGGTACAATTTGGTCACACCTTAACTGAAGTAATTTCATCAAAAGGTCCTATTTAATGTTTTGGGTGTTCTTTTTTATTTTTATTTTTTATTGTTTTTATTTTTTATTTTTTTAGAGTAATGAAAATGTTCTAAAATTGATTGTGGTAATGAATGCACAACTATATGGTGATTCTGTGAGCCATAATGGGGACAGCCTGACTTGTATATTATTTACGTAAATATTTAAGTTTAACTTCAGAAGCACTAATGTTCTAGTTTGCTAATGACGGAATGCAAAACACCAGAAATGGATTGGCTTTTATAAATGGGGTTTATTTGGTTACACAGTTATAGTCTTAAGGCCATAAAGTGTCCAAGGTAACACATCAGCAATTGGGTACCTTCACTGGAGGATGGCCAATGGTGTCCAGAAAACCTCTGTTAGCAGGGAAGGCATGTGGCTGGTGTCTGCTCCAAAGTTCTGGTTTCAAAATGGCTTTCTCCCAGGACATTCCTCTCTAGGCTGCAGTTCCTCAAAAATGTCACTCTTAGTTGCTCTTGGGGCGTTTTTCCTCTTTCAGCTTCTCTGGAGCAAAAGTCTGCTTTCAACGGCTGTCTTCAAACTGTCCCATCATCTGCAGCTCCTCTCTCAGTTCCTGTGCATTCTTCAAAGTGTCCCTCTTGGCTGTAGCAGCTTTCTCCTTCTGTCTGATCTTACATAGTGCTCCAGTAATTTAATTCAGACCCACCCTGAATGGGCGGGCCAACACCTCCATGGAAATTATCCGATCAGGGTCATCACCCACAGTTGGGTGGAGCACATCTCCATGGAAACACTCAAATTACAATGTAATTAACACTGATAGGTCTGCCCAAACAAGATTACATCAAAGATAATGGCGTTTGGGGGACATAATACATTCAAACTGGCACAACTAACTTCACAATTGGCCTCTTTTTTCAGCTGTCCAGGAACCCCTGTAATATATTCTGCCTCCAGTGGGTCTAATTACAGATCTCTGAAGCAAATGATTTCCTAAAGGAGTAAAGGAAACTAACATGTTACCATATAATAGGATTTTAAAACAATAGCTACAAATTATTAAACATAAACTACATGCCAACCACTACATTAGGCATTTTATACATATTACTAATCCAAACTGAATCAGAATTTTTCTTATTCTGCATATGAAGAAACTGAGGCTCAGAAAGACTAAGTAACTTTCTACCTCCTAAGACCTATTATTTCCTGCCCTCTAAAAGTCACAAATTCATCAGAATAGAGTCAGGTGGCCTCTAAATCCCATGTTCAGTCATCAGTGAAATGTATTCTTCTCATAAGTAGGAATATAGGAGTTTCTGACACTTCTTTTTTACTTATTTCCCAGATACTCTAGGGTCTTTTACATCCCAATGTCTTGGCTCTTTGCTGGTTCCTCTGGCTGTGATATCCTCTATAACCCCTATTCTTCCTCAACTCCTTTAGAACTTGGCTCAGGAAACTAGTTGCTTTATCCTCTTACACAGGAGTCAAAATAACCTGTATTCAATACTAACTCTTTCCCCTTCCTAAGTAAGATGTTAGGCCAGTTATTTATCTACTCTAAGCCTCAGTTTTGCCATTTCTTACATGGAGATAAGAGCATCTGCTTCATAAGACTATACTGAGGATTAAATGAGGAAACTTCAAAATACATATGTTTTCAGTAAACATTAACTAGTACCATAGAAAAAACTTTTTGTGTTTCCCTGGAAAACTATGCATCATCTATAGCATATCCTTACAGGTCAGGCTATCAGATTCTAGTCCAGTTCACTGTAAGCAACTCTTTGTAAATTGAAGATAATTGATAGATATGTAATAAGTGACACCTCCCTGCTACCCTCCCTGACCTGGAGAAAAAGTTTTGTCTCAATTTGCAATTCATCTCTATTCTTTTACTTCATAAGATTTGTGGGGTTTTGACTTTTCCTTTGAAACAGTTATAATATCTGCCTGGTTCCCTCATATCATATGAGTAAACTTAATTCTTTAACATGTGTTCATTTTTATACCTGGTAGTTATGATTTGACCTTTTCCTGAAAAAAAAATTTTTTTTTCTTTTTTTTGTCAAAGACATTTTCCGTTACTCTGTTAATGTGGTAAATATATTATTTGGTTTTCTTTTTCAAAGATTTTCAAAAAAATTAAATGAATAGTACAATGAGTACCTCTCTACCCACCAGTTTGGCACAACTGTTAAAACTGTGATCTTTTTGAACTGTCTTTCATTTATTATATAAATATATATCTTTTTCTAAAGACATTCTGCTATAAAAACACTATATATTATCAAACCTAAGAAAATTAACAATTAGTTGATTTCTTAA
The DNA here is from genome assembly GCF_015220235.1 of Choloepus didactylus. Lineage (NCBI taxonomy): Eukaryota > Metazoa > Chordata > Mammalia > Pilosa > Megalonychidae > Choloepus > Choloepus didactylus. The sequence goes on from NC_051323.1 coordinate 30,011,207, forward strand.
TACTAAATCTATAAGGTATTCTTGGGGTAAATCCAACTTGGTAATAATATATTATCCTTTTTGAATACTGCTGAATTCCATTTACTAATAGATTTTGAATATTGCTGAATTCAGTTTGCAACTATATTCATGTGTGAGCTTGGCATATAATTTTCCTGAAAATTACCTTTTACCAATACTATCATCATTATTATCATGATGACTCCAAACCTTGATCAAGCCTAAACTCCAGATCCCTTATATTCAAGAATCACTAGAACATCTCACAAAAATGATTTCATTTAGGAAATCTGTTCCTCCTGGGGTATCCAATCTCCCCGATGACCCCCCAATGATCCTGTCTTCTTCCTAACATTTTTGAAGAGTCCAGATCAGTTGTTTTACATAACATACCTTAATTTGGGTTTGTAGGATTATTTCCTCATTAGATTCAGGTTACACATTTTTTGGTAGAAATACTATATAGGTGATCCTTTGTCCTCAGCATTCATCACATCAGGAGATGTCAATTTGTCTAATTACTGATGACTTTTGAGTTTGATCATTTGAAAGTAGCTAAAGTATTTAAAGTTGAAATAGAATATAACACACCAGAGAAAAAGCAAATAGGGCAAAATATCAACAATTGTTAAATTAGATGAAGAATATAATATTCTCTATTTTGCTTATGTTGAGCATTTTCATAATAACTCAAGTTAGAAAACTGAGGCACAGAGAGTTTAAGTGACTCACTCAAGATTACAAGTTATAAGTGGCATGACTAAGATTCTAATACAGTCTTCCAAGCCCTAAGCCTGGGCTCTTGGTTTTTGCATTCACAGCCTCTCCTATTCCACAGCTCTTAATCTGTGAGGTTGGGGATAAATAAAAGATTGTAGGTTTAACAAAGAAGATCAACAAATCAAAATACATAAGGAATTCAAAACAGTGCCAGACATATGGTAAGAACTATATGTTAACTAACTTTGTTAACTATTAGATCACTTGTTCCATAGGAAACTTACGTATGCTGTGCTGGGGAAAAAAGGAGGAGAAGTTCCATGGATCAAGTAAGTTTGAGAAATTCTGAGTAAAAGGAAGTTAAACAGGTTTCTTTACTGTAAAATGTCTCAATGTCATCAATACACTAACAGGCATCTCAAGAAAGGAATTTAGTATGCAGTATTTTCTTTTTTTTTTTTAATCTTCATTTTATTGAGATATATTCACATACCACACAGTCATACAAAACAAATCGTACATTCGATTGTTCACAGTACCATTACATAGTTGTACATTCATCACCTAAATCAATCCCTGACACCTTCATTAGCACACACACAAAAATAACAATAATAATAATTAAAGTGAAAAAGAGCAACTGAAGTAAAAAAAAAACACTGGGTACCTTTGTCTGTTTGTTTGTTTCCTTCCCCTATTTTTCTACTCATCCATCCATAAACTAGACAAAGTGGAGTGTGGACCTTATGGCTTTCCCAATCCCATTGTCACCCCTCATAACCTACATTTTTATACAACTGTCAAGTATGCAGTATTTTCCAATCTTAATTGAATCTTTTTTTTTTCCAAGAAAAAAAAATGCTGAATGCTTCTTTTTTTCCCCAAAGAAAATATCCTGAAGTACTGATATTCTGTGAATAAAGAAATCAGGTCCTCCGCAATAAGACTATATTTCAGTGGTTAGGAAAAAAAGAAGAAAAGGAAGAAATGATAAACCCTTGAATGATATCTTTCAAATATTTGTTATCAGCACACCTAATAAACAGCCTTTTTTTAAGTCTGCTTAACTATTATGAACTCCATCTCCACCCCCTCTCCAACACTGAGTATCATAAGATCTTGTATACTATACGTGAGATTTAAGAAGTCTCTTCTTTACCAGAGGATCATGAGAATCCTCCTCCACTGCTAATAATAAGCCAATTTCCTTCAAAAGGGTCTCTCTAAAAAACAAATCTATAGTTTTGATGTATTAAGGAACTGGGGTAGTAATCCTCACCATATCCCTAGTAAGCACACATCCCCCTTCCTTCCTGCAATGCAGTTCTTTTAATACAAAAATCTTTATTTTTAAATTCTGAATTTGTGGTCTTTTTTTCCTTGTAATATGACCTAGCACATTGCTGACATAACACACACAAAGATGATTCAATTTCAGGTCTTAATCTTGTTTTATTGGGAAAAACAATGCAGGAGAACATCTGTCAAATTTCAAAGGAAAACTTAAAGACTAGATCTTTTTTTTAATTCATTTTTATTGCGATATATTCACATACCATGCAGTCATTCAAAGCACACATTTAATTATTCACAGTACCATTATATATCGTGCGTCCATCACCAAAATTAATTTTTGAACATTTTCATTACCACACACACAAAAATAATAAGAACAAAAATCACAGTGAAAAAGAACAATTAAAATAAAAAAGAACACTGGGTGCTTTTTTTTTGGCCCCCATTTTTCTACTCATTCATCCATACACTGGACAAAGGGGAGTGTGGTCCATATGGCTTTCCCAATCACATTGTCACCCCTCATAAGCTACATTTTTATATAATCATCTTCAAGATTCATGGGTTCTGGGTTGTAGTTTGATAGTTTCAGGTATTTACTGCTAGTTATTCCAATTCATTAGAACCTAAAAAGGGTTGTCTATATTGTGCATAAGAGTGCCCACCCGAGTGACCTCTCAGCTCCTTCTGGAATCTCTCAGCCACTGAAATTTATTTCATTTCTAAAGACTACATCTTATATTGGAATTTAAGAATTTTAAGATGAGAGGTCATTTAATAGCAATATGACATACACATAGTAGATATGGTATAATGGTATTTTAGGCATCAACAGTGTTTTTAAAATGCAAAGCCACTGAAATCCACAGTGGCCTACATTCCATTTCTGCTCAGTTTGCCATGTTTTGGGAAAATAAGCAAACATACAGTTAAAAAATGACCAAATAAGAAAAGATTTTATAAATGTGTGTCTATCAAACACTGTCACAAAGACTTCACAAATGGCTTAGAGTATATCCAAAAACAACTCTAATCTTACCTATTAGCACAAGCATATTCATAAAGGTAAACTATTCAAGCTTCCCTTTATTTTATCACAAACATTATAGTTAACGAAAATAAAAGGTATGACAACAAATCAAAATTTTTTAGTTCCCCTCTAGCTCTTGTATATATGCATATGTAATCTGTGATCATAGTTATAATCATAACATAGATATACTTTAAAGCTAAACATTTAGACACTTAATAACCCAAGACTATTTGGCACTTGCAACTAGATTCTATTCTGGCTGAACAGACTGTCTATGCCATGATGGTTATTAATAACAAACACTTGCACACAATCAAGCAGCCCCCAGGATGCTAAGAAATAAATCACCAAATCAAAAAATAATAGCAATCACAGAAACTTACAACACAAAAACCAAATCTTAATGTTATTAAACTATGGAGCTAATAATATAATTATAATAATACTGTTTCATCGACTGTAACAAGTGTATCACAGTAATGCAAAATGTTAATAATAGAGAAAACTGGGGGAGAGTATATGGGAACACTGTACTTTCTGTGCAATTTTTCTGTAAATCAACAACTGCTCTAAAACATAAAGTCTATCAAAAAAATAATAGCAATATGTTTCAATGATCTTAGTTACTATGAAGAAAGTTAAGTTCATCTATTTCATATTAAGAAACGTATGGTCAAAAGGAAATTTTAGTTATTTTTTTTTTATTTTTTAAAGGGAGTGGGAGACAGCCGTTTTCCAGGAGCTGACACTGTTACCAGCCTCTTTAGCAGTGCCAGAAGATAGAAACAAACCACGACCACAGCTTAAATTCACATCCAGTTCCTGGTACAAAGGACAATTGTGATTTGGTCGACTTCAGAATGACAGCATTCTACTGGTTTTGACAATTAGGAAATAAAAGTAAAAAAAAAAAAGTGTGGTAATCAAACTTCAGTATTTCAGACTGTGGGAAAATCAACTTTATGATTTAGGACCACCCTTCCAGCCTGTGGAACACATCTGTTGCTCTGCTTCCTTCTCCTGCACTCATGTGACAATTTTCTCATTTACTGAAAATCTGAGCTAAGTTAACAACAGAAAGTCATGAAATTAGAACTGATTAATTTTGACCCTTCCAAACACCTTTAATAAAAAGTGTCAATATAAAGTAAGCAGAAACCATAACTAAGATCGTGAGTTTCAGGATTACCTCTTACATTAAAAAAAAACTCACACCCCAAATTTCTAAAACCAATTTAAAAAATAGTGCAGGAAAATGAGCTTCCTTGAACACTGGAAAGCTGAAGTAGACACCAGAACACTGTATTCTGCTGTCATCCCCTAAATGAAAAGGAAGTGGAACTAACACCAAAGTTTGCAAGTCTGGTATTTTAAATATTTCTTAATCTGCATTGGTGATATGAGTCAGAGCATAAAGGACAGATGTATAGAAAGAACTGGGTTTTGCAGACAGAGTAACAATGAGGACCGAAAGAAGCCAGGGTGAGATATGTTTGCATTTTCTCCTGCCCTATGTGACCACTTCCTCACAGAGAAAGATGTTGTATCCTTGGCTAAGTAAATCAGAAACTTAACCTTACAATAGGTATTGATGGGTGGTCAGCATGTCTCCTTACCAAATAAGTAAACATATCTGAAACTGCAGAGAGCTACATAGTTTGGTAGTTACACTGAAGTAGTTCACGCTTCACACTATTCAAGAAGTTGTATCTCTAAAGTATAAATCTAATATTATGTCATTTGTCCAATCAAAACCTTTCCTTGCTGCCCACATAACAAAGTCCAAATCTATTAGTAAAGCATTCTTGACAATCAAATCCCCTTTATCCCTTTGTACCTCACATGTTTCACAGTAACCTTCCTGGTGCTTAAACTCACCAAACAATTCCATACTTCTTTACTTAACGCTATTAAGTGTCTTTCTCATCTTTATATTCTCCTAATACTTAGCACAATATTTTGCATATAGCTTAATGAATATAGGAATGAATGAAAGACTCCAATATTTGTTTCATCATCCGATTAAAAGGAATGCTCCAATTCTGCATACTGTGTATTATTTACTTACCTAGGACAGAAGAAAAATAATGACTAGACCTAACCTGATGAAGTGTTAAAAGGGTTCACAATTTAAAAACAAAAACATTTTGAAAGGTACTCTATAAAAAGTGGTGGTTTCTGTTTTCAAGTCCACTAATCAAGACAGCTTTCAAATCTTAATATTCTGAATGCCTCAAAGAACAGCTTATTATCTGCCTCAGCAAAATCTCTTGAGGCTAGATATCCTGAAAGCAATTTGCTGCCTTCCATGTTACCCAAGTCTAATTACAGAACATTACATTAGGATTATATTAAATTACACTGTTTTTCAACAAAAAGATCTACAATTTTAGCCACTCTGGAACAAATATACACACTAACCCAGAAATCATCCAAAGCAAAGACAATGGTGATTCTATGAATTTGATTCTTAATCATTTTCCAGCAAACATGTTTATCTCCATCTTATCCATCTTCTATATTAGTAATACACAATTTTTCACCAGGTGCCTATAAAGGGTCTTTTGAAGAATTATAATTAATGGTATCTCTGGAATTACTCCAATGTGTTTATTTTAATCAAATTTCAAGATACAAAATTTCAATAGGGGAAAAAAAATTAAACCTCACAAACTTTCATAAGATAATAAAATAGGCACAAAGCCATAAAAATAAGATAGAAACAGGTGCTTTAAAACCAAATGAAGAATTTAAGATTCTATCCTTAAGGTCAATCCTTAGAATGCTTCCTGCATTGGCCCAGATTCCTCCAAAATATAATCTCACTTCATAGATGAATGTCAGAAATCACCAATTTTTCTGATGTCATAATACAAAAACCTTAAAAAACCAAGACCTGGTCATTTTCTGTATTAAAAGGTCTATCAAACTAATTATCATCTTCTACATATCTTCCTGTACAGTGTTATGATAATAAAATGGTAACAGAAACATATTACTCAGTTCCAAAATACTCTACAAAAAACATCGGAAGAAAAAAATAGTAAAGGTAAATAATGGTTCTAAGAACCAATTTTCCTGTTTGTACCTACATAATTGAGAAAATGCAGTAAATTAATAATTAAATGTTTAAAAGCAGTAGCATGACAAATTTTAGACTGTTTAAGAAACAGAGACCAAGAAGGAAAAAAAAATCATGCAAAACAGGCAGGTAAAAACAGTAAAGCAAACTTCACTCCTCCCCACAAAAACTCCTGGGTTGGTCTAACTCTCAGAAACAATGACCAAAAAGGATACATTTTGTATCAAATTATCAGATTAATAGTTCTATAAGTGACCAAAATCAAGAATTTAACACATTTTAAATGATTACAAATATTTACTTCTAGAATACACAATTAAAGATAGGAGATATATTTTTTAGTAAACCCAGGATTTTCTCTAGTAAAAATCTGTTAAGCTCAGAATCCCTCCTTATTCTTAGGAAAATCAAACAGCGATTTGGATCTGCTATGAACTGACTATGCCATAAGAACAGAATTGAATGATCAAGATGCGTCCAAATTACACTCTTTAGTAGAAGCTCCAGTTTTACTAACTGGCTTTCATTCTGCTAAGTTACTTTCATCCTGTTGTGATTTACGTTCTTCCACAGTTTTGAGAAGGATTCCTGTCTCTGTAAACAAGGGGGGAAAATATCCATGATGAAACACAATGAATATTTCCTCCTATTAAAACACCCTAAGCAACACATTAGCCTTTAACTTCATGGGAAAAGAATTTAGCCTTTTCTAAAAGACCCAATTTGTGGCCAGTGTGAAGGTAAGTATGGGAAAGTCTCCAGAAGCAATCACAAAGTAAAAATTCCAAGTTCTTCCCTCCCTTCTTCATTTTGAGGACTCTCTCCATTCCTGCTGACAAATGACAAAGCCTTTTTGGGAAAAGGGTACTTGCTTACTGTAACATCCAACTCAAACACTTAAGTTAACATTTATGTAAAAAAAAAAAAAAAAATTACTGTTCAAGAAGCAGAATTGCTTTAGAATTAAACTCTTAATATAACCAGAGCACCAGTATCATCTGAAATTCACTGGTCTGCAATAGGGGAGTAAGTCCTGAGCCTGAGGAAATTTAAACGACTAAACAGAGAAAAATGAAAATGAACTCTATATATTGGCTACCTATTTACCTGTCACCACTTTCAAAAACCTACTTTCAGTCAATGTGGATGAAAACTAATAGCTGATTATCAAATAAAATTATAAAATAACTGGGGGGGGGGGGGCCTCCTTCAACTCAAGTCAACCTTCCAGGCCCAGAATGGTTGAGTGAGAAAAGGAGGACCAAAAATAGATCATCAATTAATATGGGTTTTGCCCTCAACTAAGAAAAAAAGAAAGAAAGAAAAGTAAAGAACACCTCATTACAGGTCATGTAAGCCTATTAAAGTACTTATGAACCCCAGCTGGGGTAATCTACAATTGCTGCTTTATCATGTGGTGACCAGCAAGTGACATAGAACAGTAACAATCCTATATCAAACAGTTGTTTGCCAATCCTTTAGAGATCTAGGAATGCATCTCATCAGTTCTCATGTAAATTCTCAAAAGTGCTCAATGAAATTAGCAAAATTTAGTTACACAAAATTTTGTCTAACTAGAGAACTATAACAAAAGGAATCTAAATGTTACAGAGCTTTAAATTTTTCAGAAAATGGGTATTTCTAAATTCAAAATATCAAACCCAATATTTAGACTTCTTTTTGGATAAGAAATTCTTCTTGTTACATAGCCAAATTTAGAGTATTTTCTGAACTAGAACATTTAAGAGAAAGAACATTTTGAACATTATGTTGCATCCAGTATATTTCATCAGTGTGTTAGCAAGTCAATATTCTACTGCCACCCAATGTAGAAAAGCAGAATTACTCCCTATAATTAAGACAAAGATGTAAACAGAAAACAAATGAAACCTGAATGCAAGACTAAACAAATCAAATGTTATCAGTCTCTCTTAGTCATGTCTCCTAATCTAAATATTTTACTCAATTTTTATTGAGATATAGTTACATACCATACAATCATCCAAAGTGTACAATCAATGCTTCACAGTATCATCATATAGTTGTGCATTCATCACCACAATAAATTTCTGAATAGTCGTTACTCCAAAAAAAATAAAATAAGAATAAAAATAAAAGTAAAAAAGAACACCCATCACCCACATCCCACCCTATTATTCATTTAATTTTTGTCCCCTTTTTTCTACTCATCTGTCACACACTGGATAAAGAGAGTGTGAGCCACAAGGTTTTCACAATCACACGGCCACACCATATAAGCTACATAGTTATACCATCATCTTCAAGAATCAAGGCTACTGGGTTGCAGTTCTACAGTTTCAGGCATTTCCTTCCAGCTATTCTCTACACTAAAAACTAAAAAGGGATATCTATAAAATGCATATGAATTGATCTTTGATAAGGCCCCCAAAACCACTGAACTGGCACATAACAGTCTTTTCAACAAATGGGGCTGGGAGAGTTGGATATCCACACCCAATAGAATGAAAGAGGACCCCTACCTCAACCCTACACAAAAATTAACTCAAAGTGGATCAAAGACCTCAATATAAAAGACAGTACCATAAAACTCCTAAAAGATAATGTAGGGAAACATCTTCAAGAGCTTGTATTAGGTGGCCACCTCCTAGACCTTACACCCAAAGCACAAGCAACAAAAGAAGAAATAGATAAATGGGAACTACTGAAGCTTAGAAGTATCTGTACTTCAAAGGAATTTGTCAAAAAGATGAAGAGGGAACTCAATGGGAAAAATTTTTTGGAAACCATGTATCTGACAAAAGACTGATACCTTGCATATATAAAGAAATCCTGCAACTCAATGATAATAGTACAGACAGCCCAATTATAAAATGGGCAAAAGATATGAAAAGACAGTTCTCTGAAGAGGAAATACAAATGGCCAAGAAACATGAAAAAATGTTCAGCTTCACTAGCTATTAGAGAGATGCAAATTAAGACCACAATGAGATACTATCTCACACCAATTAGAATGGCTGTCATTAAACAAACAGGAAACTACAAATGCTGGAAAGGATATGGAGAAATTGGGACTCTCATTCATTGTTGGTGGGACTGTATAAGTTCAGCCACTCTAGAAGTCAGTCTGGCAGTTCCTTAGAAAACCAAACATAGCGTTACCCTTCGAAACAGCAATTGCACTTCTCGGTATATACCTGGAAGATCTGAAAGCAGTGACACGAACAGATATCTGCAAGCCAATGTTCAGAGCAGCATTATTCACAATTGCCAAGAGACAGAAACAACCCAAATGTCCTTCAACAGATGAATGGATAAATAAAATGTGATATATACACACAATGGAATACTACGCGGCAGGAAAAAGGAACTATGTCGTGAAACATAGGACAACATGAATGAACCTTGAAGCCACAATGCTGAGTGAAATAAGCCAGGCACAAAAAGAGAAATATATGCTACCACTAATGTGAACATTACAAAAGGTAAAATAAATGGTTTATAATGTAGAATGTAGGGGAACTAGCGATAGAGAGCAATTAAGGAAGGGGTAATGATAACCCAATAAGAACAGATAAGCTATCGTGGGTAAATTTAACATCTGGGAATGCCCAGGAATGACCATGGTTTGTTAATTTCTGGTGAGTATAGTAGGAACAAGTTCACAGAAATGTTGCTATATTAGATTATTTTCTCAGGGTAGAGTAGGAACATATTGGAAGTAAAGTAGTTATCTTAGGTTAGTTGTCTTTTTCTTACTGCTTTGTTATGGTTTGTTTGAAATGTTTTTTATTGTATGTGTTTTTTTTTAATTTTTGATTTAGTTAATAGTTAATTTTAAAAAAAGAGTTAATTAAAACAAACAAACAAAGAAATATGCAGAGCCCCCCTGAGGAGTTGGTGGAGAATGCAGGGGTGTTGGGCTTCCCTACCTCCAAGGTTGCTCATGTGCTCAAAGACATGGGGGACTGGTGGTTTGATGGGCTGGGCCCTCTACCACGGGACTTGCCCTTGGTAGGACTGTTGCTGCAAGAGAGAGGCTAGGCCTGCCTATAATTGTGCCTGAGAGTCTCCTCCCGAATGCCTCTTTGTTGCTCAGATGTGGCCCTTTCTCTCTAGCTAAGCCAACTTGGCAGGTGAAATCACTGCCCTCCCCGCTACATGGGATCTGATACCCAGGGGAGTAAATCTCCCTGACAGCATGGAATATGACTCCTGGGGAGGAATCCGGACCCAGCATCATGGGATGGAGAACATCGTCTTGACCAAAAGGGGGATGTGAAAGGAAATGAAATAGGCTTCAGTGGCAGAGATTCCAAAAGGAGCCGAGAGGTCACTCTACTGGGCACTCTTACGCACAATATAGACAACACCTTTTAGGTTCTAATGAATTGGAATAGCTAGCAGTAGGTGCCTGAAACTATCAAACTACCACCCAGAACCCCTGAATCTTGAAGATGACTGTATAAAAATGTAGCTTCTGAGGGGTGACAATGTGATTGGGAAAGCCATATGGACCACACTCTTTTCTCCAGTGTATGGATGCATGAGTAGAAAAATGGGGACAAAAAAAACACAAAATGGTATCCAGTGTTCTTTTTTACTTTAATTGTTCTTTTTCCTTTAATTTTTATTCTTACTATTTTTGTGTGTGTGGTAATGAAAATGTTCAAAAATTAATTTTGGTGATGAGCACACAACTATATAATGGTACTGTGAACAACTGAGTGTACACTTTATATGTCTTCATCGTATGTGAATATATCTCAATAAAATTGAATTTTAAAAAATGCATATCAGGAGGCGGGGCAAGATGGCAGCATAGAGAGGAGTGGAAGCTAAGTAATCCCCCTGGAACAACTACAAAAAACCAGAAACAACTAGTAAATAATCCAGAATAACTGCGGGGGGACAAACGAGACCATCCACTCATCATACACCAACCTGAATTGGGAGGAATGCCCGAAAACACAGCATAAAATCTGTAAGTAAAACCTGTGGATCCAAGTCGTGAGACCCCCTCCACCATGGCCCGAGCTGCAAAGCCTCGTGGTGCCAGAGAGGAGCACTCTCCCAGCAAGCAAATATAGCTCAGCTGAGCTCCAACTGGGGTTTTAAGTAGCGAGTGTGAACTGCTCACTACAGGTATGCATCCCCAAAAAACAGACAAAGGCTTTGGGTGACGACTGACCCTGGAGAGCCGGAGGAACGCCTTGGACTGGGTCTGAAGGGGACTATCTGTTTCTTTTTTGGCTCAGTGGAGAAAGCCCCAGTCATTTTCAGTTTCCAGGGCTGTGTCTCAGGGAAGGGTGGAGACAGCACAAGCACAGAGGAGACCACTGAAATGCTAATGACCTCCACCTGGGGGGTCTGTCTTCTCTAGGAGGAAAGGGGTGGGGCCCTTTCCATTCAGAACCAGACCCCAGAGCCTGGGGGAACACGGCCATACCTCCTCACACCAGTCAAGAATTATAGGCTAACAGGCATCACCTGCTGGGCAGAAAAGCACAGTGACCTGAGGCATCAAAGGGTGGAGCAATTTTCTAAGACACACCCACAGGGAAACCAGATACTGAATATTTCTTCCCTCTGGGACCTGAGCCTGTTCTGGTCTGGGAAAACCTGATTTGGATAAACAAGGAAACCATGCCTAGACAACAGAAAATTACAACCTACACTAAGAAAAACAAAGTTATGGCCCAGTCAAAGGAACAAACGTACACTTCAACTGAGATACAGGAATTTAAACTAATGCTAAATCAAATCAAAAAGTTTAGAGAAGATATTGCAAAAGAGATAGAGGCTGTAAAGGAAGCACTGGGCATATATACGGCAGAAATCAAAAGTTCAAAAAAACAACTAGTAAAATCTATGGAAATGAAGGGCGCAACACAGGAGATGAAAGACACAATGGAAACATACAACAGCAGATCTCAAGAGGCAGAAGAAAACACTCAGGAACTGGAGAACAAAACACCTGAAAGCCTACATGCAAAGGAGCAGATGGAGAAAAGAATGAAAAATTATGAGCAAAGTCTCCGGGAACTCAAGGATGAAACAAAGTACAATAATGTACGTGTCATTGGTGTCCCAGAAGGAGAAGAGAAGGGAAAGGGGGCAGAAGCAATAATAGAGGAAATAATTAATGAAAATTTCCCATCTCTTATGAAAGACATAAAATTACAAATCCAAGAAGTGCAGCGTACTCCAAACAGAAGAGATATGAATAGGCCTATGCCAAGACACTTAATAATCAGATTATCAAATGACAAAGACAAAGAGAGAATCCTGAAGGCAGCAAGAGAAAAGCAATCCATTACATACAAAGGAAGCTTAATAAGGCTATGTGCGGATCTCTCAGCAGAAACCATGGAGGCAAGAAGGAAGTCGTGTGATATATTTAAGATACTGAAAGAGAAAAACCGCCAAGCAAGAATCCTATATCCAGCAAAGCTGTCCTTCAAATATGAGGGAGAGCTCAAAATATTTTCTGACAGACAATGAGAGACTTTGTGAACAAGACACCTGTCCTACAGGAAATACTAAAGGGAGCACTACAGGGTGATAGAAGACAGGAGTGTGTGGTTTGGAACACAATTTTGGGAGATGGTAGCACAACAATGTAAGTACACTGAACAAAGGTAACTATGAATACGGTTGAGAGAGGAAGGTGGGGAGCATGTGAGACACCACAAGAAAGGAGGAAAGATAAAGACTGGGACTGTGTAACTTGGTGAAATCTAGAGTATTCAACAATTGTGATAAAATGTACAAATATGTTCTTTTATGAGGGAGAACAAGCAAATGTCAACCTTGCAAGGTGTTAAAAATGGGGAGGCATTGGGGGAGGGATGCAATCAGCATAAACTAGAGACTGTAACTAATAGAATCATTGTATTATGCTTCCTTTAATGTAACAAAGGTGATATCCCAAGGTAACTGCAGAAGGGGGAGGGATAGGGGAGGCATGTTAGACACTTGACATTGGTGGTATTGTCTGATTTTTTATTCTACTTTGATTTAAGGTTATTTCTCCTTTTGCTGCTTCCTAGCTGTCATTTTTTTTTCCCCTTTCTTTTGCCTCTCTACCTTCTTTGACTCTCCCTCCTGCCTTGTGGAAGAAATGTAGATGCCCTTATATAGATAGTGGTGAAGGCGGTGAACACATAAATGTATGACCATGCAGAGAACCATCGATTATTTACTTGGGATGGAATGTATGGTGAGTGAACAAAACCATATTAAAAAAAAAAAAATGGGTTGATGACAAAACCTCGAAGGCAATATACTGAGTGAAATAAGCCAGACACATAAGGACAATTATTGCAGGGTCTCACTGATAGGAACTAATTATAATACGTAAACTCATAGACATGAAATGTAAGGTACCAAGATATAGGACGAGGCTTAAGAATGGGGAGTGGTTGCTTAGTATGAGCAGAACGTTCAATTAGGATGAACTTAAATGTTTGGAAATGAACAGGGGTGTTGGTAGCAAGATGTGAGAATAACTAACAGCGCCGAATGGTGTGTGAATGAGGTGGAAAGGGGAAGCTCAGAGTCATATATGTCACCAGAAGGAAAGTTTGAGGTCAAAAGATGGGAATGCATAAAACTGAATCCTATGGTGGGCAATGTCCATGATCAACTGTACAAATATTAGAAATCGCTTCCATGAACCAGAACAAATGTATGACAATACAATTAGAAGTTAATAATAGAGGGGCATATAGGGAAGAACTATATACCTATTACAGACTATATACTACAGTTAGTAGCATTTCAACATTTTTTCATAAACAGTAACAAATGTACTATATCAATACTATGAGTCAATAATTGAGGGGGGTTGGTTAGGGATAGGGAAGGATTAGAGTTTCCTTTTCTTTTTTCATCTTTCACTTTATTTCTTGTCTGGAGTAATGAAAAGTTTCTAAAAATTGAACAAAAATTAAGTGTGATGGATGCACAGCTGTATGAGGATACCCAGGGGTAAGTGATTGTACACTTTGGATCTTTGGATAATTGTATGTTATCTGAACAATCTCAATAAAAATGAAAAAAAAAAAAAAACGCATATCAATAACCTCCAGAATGATCTCTTGACTCCATTTGAAATTTCTCAGCCACTGAAGCTTTATTTTCCTTCATTTCTCTTCCCCCTTTTGGTTAAGAAGGCTTTCTCAATCCCACGATACCAGGTCCAGGCTATCCTCAGGAGTCATGTCCCACATTGCCAGAGAGATTTACACCCCTGGCAGTCATATCCCACATAGCGGGGGAGGGCAGTGAGTTTACCTACAGAGTTGGCTTATAGAGAGAGGTCACATCTGAACAACAAAAGAGGTTCTCTGGGGGTGACTCTTAGGCACAACTGTAAGTAGGCTTAGCCTCTCCTTCGCAATAACAAGCCTCATAAGGGCAAGCCCCAAGATAGAGGACCCAGCCTTCTAAATTGGTAGTCCCCGATGCGTGTGAGAATATCAGAAGGAATTCCCCAGGTGGGGAAGTTTAATATTTCCAGATTTTTCCCCAGTCCCTCAAGGGAGCTTTGCAAATACATTTTTATTCTCTGCCCAAATTACTCTGGGATGCATCAGGGCTTCACACTAATCTGTACAGACCAACCAGATCTCATCCCCTATTCAAAGTTTCATGTAATTATGGTTAAAACCAGTTATTTTTGCTTACTGTAATGGTCCCTAGATTGTAAGCTCTTATAGACGTCACATCTGTTCCTGAATTGTAATGGTTATCACCAAATTCTGAGATGCTGAGTTCTTTGTGTATAAAAACCTGGTCAGTCTCTGGAACTTTGGGTATCTGTGTGACACCTGAAATTCAGAGCTAGAGCTCAGCAGCTACCAATGTCAGTATTACCTCACACAGCAACTGTTTAAAAAGCTGAAAAAGAGTTGAGCCTTCAATTAGAGATATGAACAAAGCAGATCTGGTTAGGACTAAGGCAAATCAGGACAAAGGGTAAAGGACAATACTGACTGTGTTTTAAAACTTCAACTTCTGTGTGAAACCAAGGGAAGAGATGTTTACTTGGTGCAGGATCTATATTTTCTGTAGCACACTAAATAATTTAACTTGTATAGTCAGTTTATTCAAACACCATAATTACATGGAACTTTGAGTAGGAAGTGAGATCTGGTAGGTTTGTACAGGTTAGTGTGAAATTCTAACACATCCCAAAGCAATTTGGGCAGAGAATAAAAATGTATTTGCAGGGCTACCCAGAGGAACTGGGGAAAATGTGGGACTTCCCCACCTGGGTTATTACTGATATTCTTACAAACACTGAGGACTACCAATTTAGTAGGCCAAGCCCTCAATCTTGGGGCTTGCCTTTATGAAGCTTGTTACTGCAAAGGAGAGGCTAAGCCTACTTATAATTGTGCCTAAGAGTCTCCCCCAGAGAACCTCTTTGTTGCTTAGACGTGGCCTCTCTCTATCTCCAAGCCCACTTAGCAGGTAAACTCACTGCCCTCCCCACTACATGGGACATGACTCCCAGGGGTATGAATCTCCCTGGCAGTGCAGGACACGATTCCCAGGGATGAGCCTGGACCTGGCATCATGGGATTGAGAAAATCTTCTTGACCAAAAGGGGGAAGAGAATGAAAGAAAATAAAGTTTCAGTGGCTGAGAGATTTCAAATGGAGTCAACAGGTCACTTTGGAGGGTATTCTTTGGTGCTATAGACATCCTTTTTTAGTTTTTTAGTGTATTATAATAGCTAGAAGAAAATACCTGAAACTGTCAAACTGCAACCCAGTAGCCTTGATTCTTGAAGACGATGGTATAACTATGTAGCCTACACAGTGCGACTGTGTGATTATGAAAACCTTGTGGCTCACACTCCTTTTATCCAGTGTTTGGACTGATGAGTAGATAAATGGGGACAAAAATTAAATGAAAACAGGGTGGGATGGGGGGGATGGAATGCTTTAAGGTGTTCTTTTTTACTTTTATTTTTATTCATTTTTTTTTTCGAAAATGTTCAAAAATTGATTGTAGTGATGAATGCACAACTATATGATGGTACTGTGAACAACTGTACACTGTGGATGACTGTATAGTATGTGAATATATCTCAATAAAACTGTGTTTCTAAAAAAAGAAAATATCAACCATGTGAAACAAAAGAAAAAAACAACTGAAAGAATCAAATAGAAATACCAAGAAAAATATTTAATTATTTTAAAAACAGATATTTTGTATCCATCTTTTATACTCCTAATATGGAACAGTAGCATAGTCAAGATGATTAAGTGAAAGGGGAAAAAAAAAATGCCAAGAACAGGAAGGTACATAGAGTATGCGCCCCCTTGGGTTTTAAAAAAAAGAGGAGAGAGAGTGTTGGTTAAACATAGTATATTGTCTACATGAAAAGAGAACTCACGGAAATTAAAAACATGATAAAATTAAAAATTAAAAGACTAGAAGATAAAGCTGAGGAAATCTTTCAAAAAGAAAACAGAGCTAGAAAACAAAAGATAATTAGAGGATACAGTCTAGAAGGTCTAGCACCTAACTAATCAGTGTTAGAAAGAGAAAAGACAAAAGAGAGGTAAATATATAAAATAGTAATACAAGTTTTCCCAGAAGTAAAGGCCATGAGTTTCCAGATTGCAAGAGGCCATGGTAGCCCACATAATGAAATAAAAGATATTAGACACCAGAAAACAAAGGATAAAGAGAAAATCCTAAAAGCTTCCAAAGAGGGAGGGAAAGGCAGGTTTAATTCAATGAAATAGTGACTTCAAAACTGTGAGTCAATTATTTCACAACCTAGAAGTATATTCTCAATCAAACTATCAACTAAGTGTGAGAATATAATTTACAAAAAAAAAAAAACCCATCCCATACACTGTTTCTTGGGAGCTTCTTGAGAATGTGCTCCACCAGTACCTGGAAAGAGGCAAACTGTAAGCTGAGCCCCAGTGAGAAGATGGGGCCTACTGCAGTGCACATTTTGGCTTTTTCAGGGGATGCTTTGAGACCCAATTTGGCCCCAAAGTCAAGAAACTTAAAATAAGGTCCCTGCACAGTCAAATCCTCATCCAAGAAACCCATTACCATGACCCTGGTCAGCCATATTCATTAGAAACCCCTACCTTGGGACCCAAGGTAGACAACTAGAAAGAAAATTAGTTCTGTGCTTTTTCTATATTTTCCTAATAAGTAGGCCTTTTTTTTTTTTTCCCTTTTCTCTTTGTTCATGATATAGAGTGGGCTAGGAACTACTCTAAACCACCAATAAATTACTTAAGATGGCACACAGCACTCTGTCTACCTTTTCAAAATACCTATAATCTTAGGTTTAATGTCCATATTCCCCA
Organism: Choloepus didactylus; assembly: GCF_015220235.1. NCBI lineage: Eukaryota > Metazoa > Chordata > Mammalia > Pilosa > Megalonychidae > Choloepus > Choloepus didactylus. The sequence continues at coordinate 30,028,668 of NC_051323.1, forward strand.
GGAAACTGCATGATCACGAGGACAGGGACTAAGGCTGCAATGTTTACTGCTGTTATCTCAAGCACAGAGCCTGGCATACAATTAAAATGTTCAATTAATATTTATGGGATAAATAAATGCACAAAAATACTAATGTTGGTTATGTCAGCAGATGGTATTATGTGTTTTTACTCTTCTCAAATGTCCTTTTCTTTAATATAGTTAAATAACATTTATAATAAAAACTAATATGGAAAGCATACAGGTAGCTGATGTTTTTTACAAAATACAATAAAATTCAGCATCCTTCAGATGATATTACCCAAATTACAAGACGTATAAAAACTGTATTACCACAGGATTTTCCTTTCCAGTCAATCCTAATTCTCAAACAAAATACACATAGTTATTGTTTCAAGAGGAGGGATAGAACCAGGTTGTTTAAAACATAAATATTTCCTATAATCATTTACAATTAAAATTCTTAATACCATGTTACTAAGTTATTTTCTGTAAAGTTTAAACCAACTTTCATGTGTTGATAGTTTTTATTTGACTGTTCCTGGGCTAACAACATTAAATTTTATATTATTTTATATAAGTGTGATATGTATAGCATTTCCTACCTGATGGAGGTGTGACCTCACCCCTGCCCTCTTCCTCCTAAGACATCCCTTGCCGTAACTCCTTGGAAGCACACCCCGAGAGTTGGCTGCTATAACCTTGAAGGCAACCCACCCTTGCGCACATCATTATCTTGAGAAAAGAGTACATACCCAGCTGTTTTCTCAATACTTGTACCCAAGCCCCTGGCAGTTAGCCACCTTTGTCCCTCAACTATATATAATCTGAAGAAGGGTTGTCATAGGCGCTGACATACTCGATTGAACTTCCTGCCATCTCGCTGTCTGTCCACTGTCCCTTTAGGGTAGCTGCAGCTCTCTGTACGTAAGTTCTCCTAATAAATGCTTTGGGCTGATCACCCTGGCTTTCAGTGCCTCTTTCTCTGCAATCTCAATTGGCCCCACTGTAGGGCCATTTGGGACAGTCCTGGCTGCATCTTCCTCTATTTCTTCTCGTAGGTGACACCTGCTGCTGGTTCAGCAGGACACAATAATATCATATTAAGAAACATAAATTTTACATCCTCTGAATATGAAAAAAATCCAAATTCAATCTCTCACTTAAAACATACACTTAGAGGCCTATTAAAACATATTTGTTATTTACCACAGATCTATGTACGTGAAGAACAAGTTGGTGAAATTCCTCAAGAAGACAAAAAGAGCAAATGATCTCTATTTCTAATTTTTAGATTTTTATCAAATAATCAATTTCTAAAAATAATTTACATATATATTATATTGTTTCCTAATATTAAACATTATGAGTTTAAGAACAGTTGTTAAGACCAAGTTAGCAAATTTTTTCTGTAGAGTCAGATACTAAACATTTTAGGTTTTGAGGGCCATATGTTCTCTGTCCCAACAACTAAACTCTGCTATTGTGGTGGTGAAAGCTACTATAGACAAGATATAACAAATAAGGATGGCTGTGTTCCAATAAAACTTTATTTATAAAAGCAGGCAGCAGGCCAGATTCATCCCATGGGTATTTTATTTGCCAACTCTTGGTTTAGAGTATTACACTTTCTAGCTCTCCCCATATAGAAACGGCATAGGTTTTCTCTCAATGCTTATCTTTTTAATGACAATATCCACATTTAAGCAATATCCATTCATTCACTTACAGCACAAATGTTTATTAAGTGCCTACCATATGTACTAGGTGTCAGGGACAAAGAAGAAAAAATGATAATAATAAAGTCTCGGGAGGCGGGGCAAGATGGCAGACTGGTGAGCTGTATGTTTTAGTTACTCCTCCAGGAAAGTAGGTAAAAAGCCAGGAACTGCGTGGACTGGACACCACAGAGCAATCTGTCTTTGGGCATACTTCATACAACACTCATGAAAACGTGGAACTGCTGAGATCAGCGAAATCTGTAAGTTTTTGCGGCCAGGGGACCCGCGCCCCTCCCTGCCAGGCTCAGTCCCGGGGGAGGAGGGGCTGTCAGCTCCAGGAAGGAGAAGGGAGAATTGCAGTGGCTGCTCTCATCGGAAACTCATTCTACTGATTCAAACTCCAACCATAGATAGACTGAGGCCAGACACCAGAGACTCTGAGAGCAGCCAGCCCAGCAGAGAGGAGACGGGCATAGAAGGAAAACAACACGAGAAGCTCCAAAGTTAAAGCAGAGGATTTTTGGAGTTCTGGTGAACACAGAAAGGGGAAGGGCGGAGATCAGGCCTTGAGGCGCATATGCAAATCCCGAAGCAAGGCTGATCTCTCTGCCCAGGGCACCTTTCCTTAATGGCCCTGGTTGCTTTGTCTATTAGCATTTCAATAACCCATTAGATCTCTGAGGAGGGCCGTTTTTTTTTGTTGTTGTTGTTTTTTTTTTTTTAAATCCTTTTTGCTTTTTCTAAAACAATTACTCTAAGAAGCTCAATACAGAAAGCTTCAAAGAATTGAAATTTGGGCACGTCAAGTCAAGAGCAGAAATAAGAGAGCTCTGAGACAAAAGGCAATAATCCAGTGGCTGAGAAAATTCACTAAACAACACAAATTCCCAAGAAAAGGGGGGTGTCCGCTCACAGCCACCATCCTGGTGGACAGGAAACACTCCTGCCCATCGCCAGCCCCATAGCCCAGAGCTGCCCCAGACAACCCAGTGTGACGGAAGTGCTTCAAATAACAGGCACACACCACAAAACGGCGTGGACATTAGCCTTCCCTGCAACCTCAGCTGAATGTCCCAGAGCTGGGAAGGGGGAGCAGTGTGAATTAACAGAGCCCCATTCAGCCATCATTTGAGCAGACTGGGAGCCTCCCAACACAGCCCAGCAGCCCAGAACTGCCCTGGGGGGACGGCACTCACCTGTGACATAGCACAGTCATCCCTCAACAGAGGACCCGGGGTGCACAGCCTGGAAGAGGGGCCCACTTGCAAGTCTCAGGAGCCATACGCCAATACCAAAGACTTGTGGGTCAGTGGCAGAGACAAACTGTGGCAGGACTGAACTGAAGGATTAGACTATTGCAGTAGCTTTAAAACTCTAGGATCATCAGGGAGACTTGATTGCTAGGGCCACCCCCCCTCCCCGACTGCCCAGAAACACGCCCCACATACAGGGCAGGCAACACCAACTACACACGCAAGCTTGGGACACCAATTGGGCCCCACAAGGACTCACTCCCCCACTCACCAAAAAGGCTAAGCAGGGGAGATCTGGCTTGTGGAGAACAGGTGGCTCGTGGACGCCACCTGCTGGTTAGTTAGAGAAAGTGTACTCCACGAAGCTGTAGATCTGATAAATTAGAGATAAGGACTTCAACTGGTCTACAAACCCTAAAAGAACCCTATCAAGGACAGCAAATGCCACGAGGCCAAAAACAACAGAAAATTATAAAGCATATGAAAAAACCAGACGATATGGATAACCCAAGCCCAAGCACCCAAATCAAAAGACCAGAAGAGACACACCTAGAGCAGCTACTCAAAGAACTAAAGATGAACAATGAGACCCTAGTACGGGATATGAAGGAAATCAAGAAGACCCTAGAAGAGCATAAAGAAGACATTGCAAGACTAAATAAAAAAATGGATGATCTTATGGAAATTAAAGAAACTGTTGACCAAATTAAAAAGATTCTGGACACTCATAGTACAAGACTAGAGGAAGTTGAACAACGAATCAGTGACCTGGAAGATGACAGAATGGAAAATGAAAGCATAAAAGAAAGAATGGGGAAAAAAATTGAAAAACTCGAAATGGACCTCAGGGATATGATAGATAATATGAAGCGTCCGAATATAAGACTCATTGGTGTCCCAGAAGGGGAAGAAAAGGGTAAAGGTCTAGGAAGAGTATTCAAAGAAATTGTTGGGGAAAACTTCCCAAATCTTCTAAACAACATAAATACACAAATCATAAATGCTCAGCGAACTCCAAATAGAATAAATCCAAAAAAACCCACTCCGAGACATATACTGATCACACTGTCAAACATAGAAGAGAAGGAGCAAGTTCTGAAAGCAGCAAGAGAAAAGCAATTCACCACATACAAAGGAAACAGCATAAGACTAAGTAGTGACTACTCAGCAGCCACCATGGAGGCGAGAAGGCAATGGCACGATATATTTAAAATTCTGAGAGAGAGGAATTTCCAGCCAAGAATACTTTATCCAGCAAAGCTCTCCTTCAAATTTGAGGGAGAGCTTAAATTTTTCACAGACAAAGAAATGCTGAGAGAATTTGCTAACAAGAGACCTGCCCTACTGGAGATACTCAAGGGAGCCCTACAGACAGAGAAACAAAGACAGGACAGAGAGACTTGGAGAAAGGTTCAGTACTAAAGAGATTCGGTATGGGTACAATAAAGGATATTAATAGAGAGAGGGAAAAATATGGCAAACATAATCCAAAGGATAAGATGGCTGATTCAAGAAATGCCTTCACGGTTTTAACGTTGAATGTAAATGGATTAAACTCCCCAATTAAAAGATATAGATTCGCAGAATGGATCAAAAAAAATGAACCATCAATATGTTGCATACAAGAGACTCATCTTAGACACAGGGACACAAAGAAATTGAAAGTGAAAGGATGGAAAAAAATATTTCATGCAAGCTACAGCCAAAAGAAAGCAGGTGTAGCAATATTAATCTCAGATAAAATAAACTTCAAATGCAGGGATGTTTTGAGAGACAAAGAAGGCCACTACATACTAATAAAAGGGGCAATTCAGCAAGAAGAAATAACAATCGTAAATGTCTATGCACCCAATCAAGGTGCCACAAAATACATGAGAGAAACATTGGCAAAACTAAAGGAAGCAATTGATGTTTCCACAATAATTGTGGGAGACTTCAACACATCACTCTCTCCTATAGATAGATCAACCAGACAGAAGACCAATAAGGAAATTGAAAACCTAAACAATCTGATAAATGAATTAGATTTAACAGACATCTACAGGACATTACATCCCAAATCACCAGGATACACATACTTTTCTAGTGCTCACGGAACTTTCTCCAGAATAGATCATATGCTGGGACATAAAACAAGCCTCAATAAATTTAAAAAGATTGAAATTATTCAAAGCACATTCTCTGACCACAATGGAATACAATTAGAAGTCAATAACCATCAGAGACTTAGAAAATTCACAAATACCTGGAGGTTAAACAACACACTCCTAAACAATCAGTGGGTTAAAGAAGAAATAGCAAGAGAAATTGCTAAATATATAGAGACGAATGAAAATGAGAACACAACATACCAAAACCTATGGGATGCAGCAAAAGCAGTGCTAAGGGGGAAATTTATAGCACTAAACGCATATATTAAAAAGGAAGAAAGAGCCAAAATCAAAGAACTAATGGATCAACTGAAGAAGCTAGAAAATGAACAGCAAACCAATCCTAAACCAAGTAGAAGAAAAGAAATAACAAGGATTAAAGCAGAAATAAATGACATAGAGAACAAAAAAACAATAGAAAGGATAAATATCACCAAAAGTTGGTTCTTTGAGAAGATCAACAAGATTGACAAGCCCCTAGCTAGACTGACAAAATCAAAAAGAGAGAAGACCCATATAAACAAAATAATGAATGAAAAAGGTGACATAACTGCAGATCCTGAAGAAATTAAAAAAATTATAAGAGGATATTATGAACAACTGTATGGCAACAAACTGGATAATGTAGAAGAAATGGACAATTTCCTGGAAACATATGAACAACCTAGACTGACCAGAGAAGAAATAGAAGACCTCAACCAACCCATCACAAGCAAAGAGATCCAATCAGTCATCAAAAATCTTCCCACAAATAAATGCCCAGGGCCAGATGGCTTCACAGGGGAATTCTACCAAACTTTCCAGAAAGAACTGACACCAATCTTACTCAAACTCTTTCAAAACATTGAAAAAAATGGAACACTACCTAACTCATTTTATGAAGCTAACATCAATCTAATACCAAAACCAGGCAAAGATGCTACAAAAAAGGAAAACTACCGGCCAATCTCCCTAATGAATATAGATGCAAAATCCTCAACAAAATACTTGCAAATCGAATCCAAAGACACATTAAAAAAATCATACACCATGACCAAGTGGGGTTCATTCCAGGCATGCAAGGATGGTTCAACATAAGAAAAACAATCAATGTATTACAACACATTAAAAACTCGAAAGGGAAAAATCAATTGATCATCTCAATAGATGCTGAAAAAGCATTTGACAAAATCCAACATCCCTTTTTGATAAAAACACTTCAAAAGGTAGGAATTGAAGGAAACTTCCTCAACATGATAAAGAGCATATATGAAAAACCCACAGCCAGCATAGTACTCAATGGTGAGAGACTGAAAGCCTTCCCTCTAAGATCAGGAACAAGACAAGGATGCCCGCTGTCACCACTGTTATTCAACATTGTGCTGGAAGTGCTAGCCAGGGCAATCCGGCAAGACAAAGAAATAAAAGGCATCCAAATTCGAAAAGAAGAAGTAAAACTGTCATTGTTTGCAGATGATATGATCTTATATCTAGAAAACCCTGAGAAATCAACGATACACCTACTAGAGCTAATAAACAAATTTAGCAAAGTAGCGGGATACAAGATTAATGCACATAAGTCAGTAATGTTTCTATATGCTAGAAATGAACAAACTGAAGAGACACTCAAGAAAAAGATACCATTTTCAATAGCAACTAAAAAAATCAAGTACCTAGGAATCAACTTAACCAAAGATGTAAAAGACCTATACAAAGAAAACTACATAACTCTACTAAAAGAAATAGAAGGGGACCTTAAAAGATGGAAAAATATTACATGTTCATGGATAGCAAGGCTAAATGTCATTAAGATGTCAATTCTACCCAAACTCATCTACAGATTCAATGCAATCCCAATCAAAATTCCAACAACCTACTTTGCAGACTTGGAAAAGCTAGTTATCAAATTTATTTGGAAAGGGAAGATGCCTCGAATTGCTAAAGACACTCTAAAAAAGAAAAACGAAGTGGGAGGACTTACACTCCCTGACTTTGAAGCTTATTATAAAGCCACAGTTGCCAAGACAGCATGGTACTGGCACAAAGATAGACATATAGATCAATGTAATCGAATTGAGAATTCAGAGATAGACCCTCAGATCTATGGCCGACTGATCTTTGATAAGGCCCCCAAAGTCACCGAACTGAGCCATAATGGTCTTTTCAACAAATGGGGCTGGGAGAGTTGGATATCCATATCCAAAAGAATGAAAGAGGACCCCTACCTCACCCCCTACACAAAAATTAACTCAAAATGGACCAAAGATCTCAATATAAAAGAAAGTACCATAAAACTCCTAGAAGATAATGTAGGAAAACATCTTCAAGACCTTGTATTAGGAGGCCACTTCCTAGACTTTACACCCAAAGCACAAGCAACAAAAGAGAAAATAGATAAATGGGAACTCCTCAAGCTTAGAAGTTTCTGCACCTCAAAGGAATTTCTCAAAAAGGTAAAGAGGCAGCCAACTCAATGGGAAAAAATTTTTGGAAACCATGTATCTGACAAAAGACTGATATCTTGCATATACAAAGAAATCCTACAACTCAATGACAATAGTACAGACAGCCCAATTATAAAATGGGCAAAAGATATGAAAAGACAGTTCTCTGAAGAGGAAATACAAATGACCAAGAAACACATGAAAAAATGTTCAGCTTCACTAGCTATTAGAGAGATGCAAATTAAGACCACAATGAGATACCATCTAACACCGGTTAGAATGGCTGCCATTAAACAAACAGGAAACTACAAATGCTGGAGGGGATGTGGAGAAATTGGAACTCTTATTCATTGTTGGTGGGACTGTATAATGGTTCAGCCACTCTGGAAGTCAGTCTGGCAGTTCCTTAGAAAACTAGATATAGAGCTACCATTCGATCCAGCGATTGCACTCCTCGGTATATACCCGGAAGATCGGAAAGCAGTGACACAAACAGATATCTGCACGCCAATGTTCATAGCAGCATTATTCACAATTGCCAAGAGATGGAAACAACCCAAATGTCCTTCAACAGATGAGTGGATAAATAAAATGTGGTATATACACACGATGGAATACTACGCGGCAGTAAGAAGGAACGATCTGGTGAAACATATGACAACATGGATGAACCTTGAAGACATAATGCTGAGCGAAATAAGCCAGGCACAAAAAGAGAAATATTATATGCTACCACTAATGTGAACTTTGAAAAATGTAAAACAAATGGTTTATAATGTAGAATGTAGGGGAACTAGCAGTAGAGAGCAATTAAGGAAGGGGGAACAATAATCCAGGAAGAACAGATAAGCTATTTAACGTTCTGGGGATGCCCAGAAATGACTATGGTCTGTTAATTTCTGATGGTTGTAGTAGGAACAAGTTCACTGAAATGTTGCTATATTATGTAACTTTCTTGGGGTAAAGTAGGAACATGTTGGAAGTTAAGCAGTTATCTTAGGTTAGTTGTCTTTTCCTTACTCCCTTGCTATGGTCTCTTTGAAATGCTCTTTTATTGTATGTTTGTTTTCTTTTTAACTTTTTTTTTCATACAGGTGATTTGAAAAAAGAAGGGAAAGTTAAAAAAACAAAAAAGAAAAAAGACAAACAGGGGAAAAAAAAAAAAAAAAAAGATGTAGTGCCCCCTTGAGGAGCCTGTGGAGAATGCAGGGGTATTCGCCTACCCCACCTCCATGGTTGCTAACATGACCACAGACATAGGGGACTGGTGGTTTGATGGGTTGAGCCCTCTACCATAAGTTTTACCCTTGGGAAGACGGTTGCTGCAAAGGAGAGGCTAGGCCTCCCTGTATTTGTGCCTAAGAGTCTCCTCCTGAATGCCTCTTTGTTGCTCAGATGTGGCCCTCTCTCTCTGGCTAAGCCAACTTGAAAGGTGAAATCACTGCCCTCCCCCCTACGTGGGATCAGACACCCAGGGAAGTGAATCTCCCTGGCAACGTGGAATATGACTCCCAGGGAGGAATGTAGACCTGGCACCGTGGGACGGAGAACATCTTCTTGACCAAAAGGGGGATGTGAAAGGAAATGAAATAAGCTTCAGTGGCAGAGAGATTCCAAAAGGAGCCGAGAGGTCACTCTGGTGGGCACTCTTATGCACACTTTAGACAACACTTTTTAGGTTCTAAAGAATTGGGGTAGCTGGTGGTGGATACCTGAAACTATCAAACTACAACCCAGAACCCATGAATCTCGAAGACAGTTGTATAAAAATGTAGCTTATGAGGGGTGACAATGGGATTGGGAAAGCCATAAGGACCAAACACCACTTTGTCTAGTTTATGGATGGATGTGTAGAAAAGTAGGGGAAGGAAACAAACAGACAAAGGTACCCAGTGTTCTTTTTTACTTCAATTGCTCTTTTTCACTCTAATTATTATTCTTGTTATTTTTGTGTGTGTGCTAATGAAGGTGTCAGGGATTGATTTAGGTGATGAATGTACAACTATGTAATGGTACTGTAAACAATCGAAAGTACAATTTGTTTTGTATGACTGCGTGGTATGTGAATATATCTCAATAAAATGATGATTAAAAAAAAAAAAAAAAAAAAAAAAAAAATAATAAAGTCTCTACCCTCTTAATGTTTATATACTAATAGAGGAATCAACAAATAAACAAGTAATAAGTGCATAATGTAATTTGAGATAAAAAGAGTGGGGGAGAGAAGAGAGACTCTTTAGATAGGTCAGGAAAGATCTATCACAGGAAAGGACGTTTAAGTAGAAACTGAATGAAGCAAATTAACAATCCATACAAATATGTGGGGGAAGAGCATTAAAGGCATCTGGAAAATCACCTGCAAAGTACCTGAAGAGGTTCAGAAAACACTTAACATGTCTAAATAAAGACAGGAGATCAGTATGGCTAGAAATGGGAAAATGATATCAAAGAAGTATGATGTATACTTTAAAAGGATCAGGGGTAGCTGTGTAATGAACATGCTACTTAAGGTGGTAATGAACATGCTACTTAAGGTGGTAATGAACATGCTACTTAAGGTGGTAATGAACATGCTACTTAAGTGTACAAAAGCATGACCTAGCTTCACAGTTAAGAACTTGTTCTATATAGATGTATACTAGATTTATATATATTAGATCAATCTAGATTTATACTAGATTTATATATACTAGATCTATCTAGATGTATACTAGATTTATATCTAGATGTATGCTAGATCTAGTAAAATAAAGGAGCATACTCACAGGGGTTAACAGCAATAGCATAAAAGTATAAAAACTCATAAAAGAAGTTGAAATTTTAAATGGGAGTCAAAATTAGATTCAAAATGCCAGAGAGTATTTATACTGGATGACACTTCCCTAACTAAACACATCATTCCTATTTTATTAATTTCACTGGCCCTCAGGGAGTACTGTGCCAGCTAGGAGCTAACCAAAAAATAAAAACTGGATCAGTGGATGGCCAGCTCCACATATCTACAAGCATATCAAAGGTTTGCCTTTAGTGATCTACAGGCAAAGCAAAAGAGGGTCAGTGTTCCAGCCAAGTAGGTTATGAGGGCTCCATTCCAAGTGGAAACCAGGGACCTGTATAAATGCCCAATCATTATACCTGGAAACACAGGTGAAGGTTAGAAGGAAAGGCTGCAGCTCAGAGAAAAACCAAACCCAAATCATAGCATGTGAACGAATTCAGGCAGCTGGCAGTAAGGAAGTCATTAACATGGATGTTTCTGCCTATTCACTGCTGGGAGTTACACACCCTTCCTTCCTTTCCTCCTACTCCTATTGTCCCCTTCAATTTCACTTTTCTCAAATCCCAAGATTTTTTATAGATGAATGAAAACTGTGGCCACCAAATGGAAAGTTCTGAGAATTTAGGTACTACTCTATTTTTATGCTCAGTTCATTTTCCTTTCTTTAGATCCCTATATTTCCGTAGTATTTTCCTTACTGCTTTTTTTCCGGCCTGCATTCAACATTGCTAAGACTCTACAAAAACAAAAAGAAAAACAAAACAGATTGACTTGTACTGTCATCAGTAAGAAAAAATATATCCCTACTTAAGAGCAGGAATAAAGTTTTTTCACTTTTTCTTGACTCCTCCAATATTCCCTATTTGGGTGTCCTCTTGTTGTCATGTAAGCCTATTCATTATTTTCTGAACCTACCCTTCATTTTCCTGCCCCATCCCTTCTATTACTTAACCGATGCCCTAAATGGCTGCCCCTCATTTTAGCCTAAAAACTTCTACACTTTTCTCAAGAGCAACACAAATGACATCTTTAAGAAGTCTGACAGAAAGAACTAATGCTAGAAATGAGGTGCCTCTTTTCTGTCCACAACTACCTATTCAGATCTCTATTTCTGAATATCACAGGATTTTGCAGCATGCTTATTTGTTCATGTTCTCCCTTACCGTAGATGGACAACATATTTCTGAGAAGTGGCACAAAGACCCTCTCCTTATACATAATAGTCAACATTAACTCTATTATTCTCTAGTCCTTCCTAAGAGAAGGCAAGGTCATCAAAACAGTCGTTAAGGGGTCTCAGACAGAACTTCTAAAGGACCATCCCAAAAGACTACATAACCGGCAGGATGGTGAGAAATAGCCTAGCAAATTTATGGAACTGCAAGTCATTGGGATATCTGGATCACAGAGTGGGAGGACAAATGTGGGAGATGAGCTGGCAAGGTGGTCAGAAAACAATGGGCATATTGTGGCAAATCCCAGCACCTACAATTCCTTGCACACTGTAGTTGCTCAGTAAATGGAGAATGAACTAAACTGGGCATTGAAAAGCTATGGTGACAAGGGAAGTGGCTGTCCCCAGAGCCAGAGGCTCTGCACCATCACCTCCAGAGCCAGGCCCCTCAGAGCCGTGGCCACACCACCCCCCGCCCCACCACGCCGTCTGAAAAGACCTTCAAGCAGTACCCACCTTCAAACAAAGAGAAGATGTCCAACTCATCCCAGAGCAGCATCCTACCAAAATCCCAGTGATAACAGAAAGCTGCAAGGGTGAGAAGCAGCTTCCTGTACTGGATAAAATCAAGTTCCTTGTACCAGAGCATGTCAACACGAGTGAACTAATCAAAATAACTAGAAGGCGCCTGGAGCTGAATGCCAGTCAGGCCTTCTTCCTGATGGTGAACAGCCACAGCATGGTGAGTGTCTCCATGCCCATCTCAAAGTGTATGAGAGCGAGAAGGATGAAGATGGCTTCTTGTACACGGTCTATGCCTCTCAGGAGACATTTGGAGTGAAATTGGTGGTGTAAGGATGGCAGAAGCACCTATCCTAGAATTTTTAAAACCCTTACACCAAGGCAAAAAAAAGATGTTACTGAGATTGATCAGTCATCTAATCACAGGTCATCAAAACAGTAGTGTTCCCACCTAGAAGTTGTAGGAAGTTGTTTTTGTATTTCAAGCAGAAAAACTGAGATCCAAATGAGCACATTCAGCTTTAGAAAACTCTATTATTTAACCTAAAATTTGTTTTCAAATTTTAGAAATTTTAAAATAAAATATTTTACCTTTTAAGTTGCCAATAAGAGAGACCTTCGAGTTACGTTAACGCACTTTTCTCCCTAATAGGAACTTGCAATTCAAGCAGTAATTAAAGGCGTTCAGAGGCACTGCCTTCTCTTTAGGTTCACAGAACCTGCCAACTTTCTACAGGAGGGTTTCCACTCAGCTGGAGACACCTCTACAGGAGGATCTACAAGCACGTATGGTCAAGCATAACCCCCCCGAAGAGTCATCTGCCATTTTAGTTGACGCAAACCAGGGTGCATGGGTGTACAAAAACAACTCTGACTTCAGTCAACTTTTCCCATTCCAAATAGGACATAGACCAAGTCAGGGCTCCTGCAGCTGTAGGAAGTTTGGTAAAACAGCAAGCTGCTGCTGCTTTGGTTTGTTCTCTAGACAATTATTTGCAGGAAAACACCACAGCTTTGTAGGAATCTTGAACAACTTAGAATTTTGGTCTGTCTTCTTAAAAGGCCGAGAGAAAAAAGGAATGGCATTTCTTATTTTGGATTTTCTCTGAGAACTCAAACTAGTACCTGATTTGGTAAATAAACAAGCAGTTGTATTACCTTCATTAGGACAGTGGTACAAACTAAAACTCAAACACTAAAATTTAGATGTATACCCTTCTATTTTTTGGCTTAAAGCTATAGATAATTCATATTATCTGTTAAGTGTGCAACTAAAATATGTTATTAACTATTTGTCACATTTTTTTAAGAGTACTTACTACTGTTGGGTAAAACAGTAATAATTCTATGTCAATTGTGAAGAAAATATAGGAAAGGAGGCCATAGCTCTTTACAAATATTAATGTCAAGAACCAAACATCTTCCAAATCCTGCCTAGAACAAGTGACTTGATGCTTCCTCCTACTTGCATGGGGTTTACTATTTACTATTTTCATGGGAGTATCACAGAATAATCACAGATATGCTAATTTAGATGTCTATGTAGCAGGTCAGTTTATTCTGTGTCTTTAGGTGTGTATGGAATGCCTGTGTTTCTGGTGGGAGCTGTCTGCCTTCACAGCGGGAAGAGCAGCCTTACTCCTGGGGTGCTCTTACCCAGCCTTAAAGGGACTCACCACCTCCTTAGCTTCCCCCTACCACATGCATCTGTCCACATTGTTAACTTTGAATACGTATATTTTTACCAATTATGTAAACTCTCCATCAGCCTGTCTTGTTCAGATTGTGTGTGTCATTATATCAGACATTTTTGGAACTACTGTGTGAGCAATTTGATTCCTATAAGAAACACTGCTTTTTAAAAACCAAAAAACAAAAATACCACTCTGAGAGGGGCGACTTCTATCCCACATTAGTGGGTTGTCGCTTTACTTATAGGATCTTTAAGACAAGTATGTTTTTAATAACTAAGGTGAATAAAGGTACAACTAAAAACTGAAAAAAAAAAGAAAAGCTATGGCATCAAAGGCCTCCAATTATCTAAAACAAGAGTTTTCAATGGGTAATTAATAGCCCACTTATTGATCATAAGCTTACTGGCTTCCTGTGAAGCCAGTAAACTGATCAATGAATAAAATATATTCTATCCCACAAGAGTACATATATTATTAGAGCAAGGTCTATCAGACAGAAAATTTGGCTGAGTAGGTTTTGAGACTTAATATAGAGAGTCATATAACTTCTGCAGGCCAAAGGAAAATTGCCTATTTGCTGCAACATGCAAGAACTTTGCCTTTTAAATATACTGAAGAGTGTAGTCAGGACAGTATAGAGTTCTACCCAAATAACCAAAGACGACTACAGATTGGCTGCATAAACAAATGTTGGGAAATGCTTTTTATAAAAACTCTGAAATTTTAAGACTTTAACAATGACCGCTTTATAAGCATTAACTCTAATGTCATTTTGATTGCATTATAATTATTTACTGCTAGTGTTCTTTTGAGTCTTCCATTCCCTTCAATGAGTTGCTAAAAATTCAAGTATCTGAAAGCACACCAAAAGTAACTATTGACAAACACTGATCTAAAAAATAAAATACAAGTTTTTAACATGTCACATAAAGCCTTCCATTTATTGGCTCTTGCTAAGCCACAGGGTAGATGATACACTATCATCTACTGTGCTTAACAGAGGTAAGCAAAAGCCTATAAGCCCTGCCAGACAGAGACTGCCTATCTAAAAAGATCATAGAACTTCTACAATCAATCCCCTGCACAAAGCCCTTTTGTTTGGAAATCATGCTTGCCTTTTATGTTTCCATAAGAATTAGAGACGTTTACTTCTCTGAAGTTGCTTATAAGGTAAAGAATATTAGAACTGGATGTCGTAAGCCCATGGCTTCTGCCTTAACTCAATCAAAGGCTTTCTCCTTTGGTATCTCAAACCAATCAGGTATGCAGAGGTTGGGCTGCCAGGCACCACCAGCAAAGCTTTCTGTTGACTAACCCCAACACCAAAGGTGCCTTGCCAGCTCTGTGGCCCAAAATCACTCAGAAAACTGAAGCAGCCCAACTTTAAGCAAAGGACTGAAAGCAGTGAGAGCAATATTTGATAATGTATCTGAAAGATATTACTTGAAAGATATTACTTGGCAATGTATTTGAAAGAAAATAAGGAAGAGAGAGTGAGTTTTCAGGCACTCTCTTCTCTAGTATCCTCCAATTTTTTATCTCATAACAAAACCAAAAAAATCAAAATACAGTCCACCTAGAGAGGGCCCCCAATGCTGGGAGATCCTAAGATACTGTCTAATACTGTTCTTTCTTCTTGGACTGCAATCCCTTATTCCCATCCCCCATATGCCTAGCAAGAACCTCAGAAACCCAGATAGGATATCAAATTCTCTAGCAAGACTTCCTTGATCACTTGAAGAAGATTTGATAGAAATAGGAGGCACTTTGGGGTATATATCCAGAAGTGGGATTGTGGGATAGATAGGCATTTAGAAAAAAAAAAAGCACAGCAGTTTTGAAACAAATAGCAAGTGCAAAAAGGGTAGCAGATAAAATTTCAACACTGACTTGAGTCAAAGTGTGATTTTTAGCTATTTAGACTCTCTGAGCCTATTTCCTAATCTTTGAAATGGATGTCCACTATATAAGGCTCTTGGAAGAAATAAATGAAATAATATATAAAACGTCTAGTTAAGAGAGGATGTGGAAAAATAGGAACATTCATTGTTGGTGGCAATGTAAAAGGGGGCAGCCCCTTTGGAAGACAGATTGATGGTTCCTCAGAAAACTAAGTATGGAAACACCATATGACCTGGCAATCCCACTACTCCATATATACCCAAAAGAATTGAAAGCGGAGACTCAAACAGATATTGGCACACTGTTGTTCATACTGGCATTATTTACAATTGCCAAAAGGTGGAAGCAACCTTAGTGTTCATCAACAGATCAATGGATAAAGAAAAGAACATTATTCAGCCATAAAAAGGAATGAAGTTCTAATACATGTGGCAACATGGATGAACCTTGAAGACATCATGTTGAGCAAAATAAGTCTGACTGAAAAGGACAAATATAGTATGATCTCACTGATATAAAATAAGTAGAATAGGCAAGTTCATAAAGTGAGAAACTAGTTTACAGATTACCAGGAGCTGGGGGGGAGGGGTGTATGGGTAGTAATACTTAATTAGTATGGAGCGTCTCTGTTTGGGATGATGAAAAAGTTTGGTAATGCTAATGGTAAGGTGGTGATGGAGGCACAACTTTGTGAATGAAATTAACACCACTGATCTGTATATTTGAAAGTGGATAAAATGGGAAATTTTAGGTTGTATACATGTTATCAGAGTAAAAATAAAATCCATAGGGATGGAAATCAAGGGAACATAAAAGAGATAACCCTATGGAAAGTGAATAATAATATGGTATATAAACCCAACTATAGCATTAATTACAATAAATAAATTACATGTAAACAGAAAAGTAAGAAACAAGAGAAATGAAAAATAAAGACAGTAAATGATTAAAGGGAAGGCAAGAGCTCCTCTGTTTGGGGTAGGGTGTTGATATTAAAGAAGGCTGTGTAAAGGACGTACATTTGAGCTGGATTTATAGGAGGGTTACAGTATCAATAATAAACATTTAAAAAGGATTTAGAATTTGGCTAATGAAGCAGCACAAAAAAAGCCCTGTGCATGTGTTCATATCTCCTCTCTTCTTAATAAGTAATTTTATATACTAAAAAAAAAAGGATTGACGTAACAATAGCATCATCATTCGTTCATTAATTAATGGACTCTGCAGCGGAACCTGCAGGGAAAATCGGTACCTTAAGAATTCCCCTCATCTTTGCCAGGAAGGGGCGGAACTCCTCATACGGCACCTCCGGGTAGAGCTGGCTCCGCAGCAGCTCCTCTGAGATGCCGGGGTGCCCATGGAAGACGACCTGGGCCAGGCCACTCAGCAGTCCGCCCAAAGGCTTGTAGTCCTCAAGCTCGCCCGCCATGGTCTGCGGGGCCCCGCCCCCAAAACAGCTGTGCTAGGCCTAGCCACGGAGGCCGGGATGGGTCTAAATAGCTTGGGCAAAGGAGCCCGCGGATCCTGAAAGCTAAATGCTCTGGAGATTGGCTGCTTCCAGCCCTGTACTGCAAAACCCGATCCTTCTTAACTTGCTACTTCGGAGCTATCCATTCAGTTCGAGAAGAATCACTCTGCTTCCGCTGACTTTCTTCATCACTCCGGGGCTTTGTCAAAGAAAAGATCACTTGGTGGCAACCACCTGAGATAGGGTAACATCCTATAATGGTGGCCAGTTTGTTATCTTTTAGATGGCTATATCTCAGTCTAGGCTTTGCCACTCCATTAACCAAATAGGATCTATCGCTCAGATCTAATCTCTGCCTAATCCTTACCTGTCCTTACTTTGTCCACTGAGATTTAACTATCCCCTGATAACTTACAATGTGTTTGGGTTGTTAATTGACTTTTTACATACATGTACCCTGTCTTTCTAGATCAGTAGCTCTTTCTAGAATATTTTTAAACACCTTCTTTACTGTCCTTAAATGAATTGCAAAGATAATCTCCTATCCATACAATTTCAAAAATCAATATATTTTTCAGCCATAAAAAGGACTGAAGCCCTGGATTCATGCTACAATGTGGATGAACCTTGAAACTATTATGCTAAGTGAAAGAAGCCAGACACAAAACGCTACATATTGTATGATCCCATTTATATGAAATGTCCAGAATAGACAAATCCATAGAGACAGAAAGTATATTAGTGGTTGCCAGGTACTGGGGGGGAGGGAAATGGGAATGATTTCTAATAGCTATAAGTTTTTTGGGTGGAGAAAATGTTTTAAAATTAGATAGTGGTGACAGTTGCACAGTTTTGTGAATACACTATAAACCACTAAATTGTACACGTCAAAAGAGTACACACATTATGTGAATTATACCTAAATTTTAAAAAATTAATAAATTAATATAATGACCTAATTGAACTTAGAATAAAAGAAAAGTAATTATGATATATATTTCCATGTGCAAGCATTTGAACACTACACCAGGTGACTAGGAGACATGAAGGAGTCAGATGCTTGCATCGTTTTATAAAACCACCTGTGACTTCTACAAATGCAAATTGATACAAGTGAGTTGTACTGGTGACTCCAGAGAGAGCAGTTGCTAATGGTAACATTCTGAAATGTGAACAAAGATTGGTATATTTCAGAGCAAAAGACATTCTTCCTTCACTTTACTCAGTAGTTGCAAACCTGGAATGTTCTATGTATATTAAGACCATGCTAAAAATATATTATGTTTATATGTAAAACGGAGTTAGGTTTTGAGACTCAAACAACAACAAAGTAGGTTTTTCACCTATATGAATATCCTCTGCATGGCAAGATGTCTTAAATTCCTGATCCCTATCCAGCTTGTGCCATTCCTTCCCCTCTGTTATTGTGACAATTGAAATGCCCCTTAAGGCAGTACCACCCTGCCAAGAATCACTGATCTAGACTGCCTTAATTAATGTTCAGCCAGTGTTTGCTTGCAGGAGGTACTCTTTACAATTGAAAAGATCTACTTCTTTCCCCAAAGCAATTAATTTTCTACAAAGAAAATTCAGTGCTGCTTCTAAAAACCAAATGTAGCTGTAGCAGTACATTGCGTTAAGTGTGCTGTGGAAGTTGCAGAGAAAGCATATTGTAGGGAAAAAGAAATAAAAGGGTGGCAAGTAGAAAGCAATAGCACTATAATGCACATGACTTCCCAATTACCCACCTGAAAAGCTGTACCTCTGAAGACTGCCCACTTATCTCCCTGAACCCTTATTAACATTAACTGATATTATTCTTTTTAATATGTGCCATCTGATACATGAAAAATACTATTTTACTGTTTTAATTTGCATTTCTTGAATTTTGAAGGTGAATACTTTTTAATGTATTTATTGGTTGCTGCTTGTATTCCCATTTCCCCACTAATTTTCTGTAGGGGTTCTGTCACTTTCTCAATGATTTCTAAGAGTTCTTTATACATTAGGAATATTAACTGCTTGTCACATCTATTGCAATATTTTCCTCAAATTTATGTAGTCAAATCTATCAACCTGCATAAAAAAGTCTGGAAAGTTATCCATCAGCATGGTCATATCTCTGAGCAATTGAGAATGAATTTTATTTTCTTCTTTCTGCTTACCTGATTTTCCTAAAATGTCTGTGGTGTACATGTAAATGTTACTTAATGAAATATATATTAAATAAATAGTATTCCTAAAATCAATATTCTTGTAATGAGTAGCTACATAACTGAGAAAAGCTTTGAACCTTATGTAATTCATCTATAGGTGAATTTACTCCTCTGAATTCTTCCTAGAAACCTCGTAGTTTCCCATGGGCCCTAAAAATGCCGTCTCTGAATACCCCAGTTCTTTCTAATTAATCCTTACAAAAAAATAATTACTCTTACGGAAGCAGAGAAAAATACATCATTATCATTATTTAACTCTTATGCAAATGTGTGTAATACCTGGATATATCACTACCTGCCTGAGAGCACAGCATGTTCCAAAACACTAGGATAACCAATAAAAGAAACACATCTGTGCCACCAGGGGTCGCTATTGGCGATGCAACTGCTAAAGCATCAAAGTACAAAGCTTTAATTTAATGAAATCTCAAAACAGCCACCCTTTTCTGCCCGGTGGCGGCAGTACCCTCAGTCCTGACTTTACATCCTCAGTCAGTGCTTTGTGGATCTCAGCGGGGCGGGTGTCGCGCCCAGCAGGACCCCCTTGTGAGGTGACTTATTCTTGTGGGAAAACGGGTGCAGATCCCTGGACAGGAGGACCTGAAAGTTAGATGACACGGGGTGTTTCATAACTTTCCAGTGGTGGCGAGTCACTCGGCCCCACGGGGCTGTGACCCCAGGTTGCACTGTCATCCACGGTTCTCTGATGACTTTCCTTCAGGGTCTCCTGGAGCACAGAGACTTCAAGGCTTTGAGGGAGTTCAACTTGCGAAGGAAGTACCTAGAAAACCGGGTTCATGGAGAATTGATCTTGAGAGTCTCCATTTCCTTCCTCCTAAAATTATCTATTCAAAAACACCTCATTTTCAATCAAAACCAGAAAAGTAGTATAATAGAGATGCTAACCTGTAAACACCAACCCTTAAGGGAGGGGTCTCTATCTTATCTAAGACAAGAACATCTTGATGTGTTCCCCAGAGCCTAGAACAGATCAGATCAGAAAGGGAGGAGATTGCCTTCCAAAGTAATAATTCTAGAACAGACACCTAAACTCCTGGATTTTAAATCTACATTAATACTTTTTAAATGTATATGAATTTTCAAATAAATTTAATTGTTGAAAGTCAAATTTACGAACATTACCCTAGGTAAAATAATTCACAAAGTTATGTACTGTGGAAGAAATAATGTTTCATTAGGTTAATAAAAATTTAAAATTTTTACTTGTTCCAAGAAAAAAAAAAGAAAAAACACAACTTGTTTTGTAGATAGCAAACCAGGACACAGGCTTATTAAGATAATTACCTCTAAGATTATGCAACAATGAGAAAAATGACCCTGAAGCCCTGACTCAGAGGGAAATTATAAGCACTTAACCAACAGCCCTCCCTTTTAAACAGGTTTCCCTTTCACTATGGCCAAATAGTTTTCCACTAAGTTCTCTTTCCTTATTAAACTACATCTTTTATGGTTTACAGTGTTCTCTGGTCCCAGGCTAGCAACAGTGTTTTAATGAGGTTTTCCATCTCTGAAAGTTAAAATATAAAAGGTTAAACAAAATAGTGTGCAAAGATAAGGGCCTCTCGACTCCCAGGGTTGTAAATCTCCCTGGCAATGCAGAATATGACTCCCGGGGATGAATGTGGACCCGGCATCGTGGGACTGAGAGTATCTTCTTGACCAAAAGGGGGATGCAAAATGAGACGAAATAGTTTCAGTGGCTGAGAGATTTCAAATGGAGTCAAGAGGTCACTCTGGTGGACATTCTTATGCAGTATATAGATAACACCTCTTAGGTTTTAATGTATTGGAATAGCTGGAAGTAAATACCTGAAACTACCAAACTCCAACCCAGCAGTCTGGACTCCTGAAGACAATTATATAATAATGTAGATTACAAGGGGTGACAGTGTGATTGTGAAGACCTTGTGGATCACACCCCCTTTATCTAGTGTATGGATGAGTAGAAAAATGGGGATAAAAACTAAAGGACAAATGAGGTGGGATGAGGGGATGATTTGGGTGTTCTTTTTTCACTTTTGTTTTTTATTCTTGTTCTGGTTCTTTCTGATGTAAGGAAAATGTTCAGAGATAGATTGTGGTGATGAACGCATAACTATGTTATCATACCGTGGACAGTGGATTGTATACCATGGATGATTGTATGGTGTGTGAATGTATTTCAATAAAACTGAATTTAATTAAAAAAAAAAAAGATAAGGGCCTCAAAATTTTGCAAAAAACTCTCTCTGCTCCCTGTCTCTGCAGCAAGGACTCGAACAGATATTTGCACATTGATGTTCATAGTGACATTATTCACAATAACTAAAAGGTGGAAGCAGCCCAAATTTCTTATCAACAGATGAATAAATGAACACAATGTGTTCTATACACACAATGGAATATTTTCAGCCTTAAAAAAGGAAAGAAATTCTGAAATATGCTACCATGTGGATGAAACTTGAAACCTTCAAGACATCAGATTGAGTGAAATACATCAGACACAAAGAGAAAAACATTGTATGATTCCACTTATATGAAATAGCTACAATATGCAAACTAACAGAGACAAAAGTAGAGTACAGGTTACTGGGGCTCTACCTCCCATACCCTCATAGCCACTAATCTACTTTTGTCTTTATAAATTGCACATTCTAGATATTTCACAAAAGTAAAATCATACAAATCTGTCATTTTGTGTTTGACTTATTTCACTTAGAATAATGTTTTCAAGGATCTGCCATGTTGAGGCACTTGTCAGAATGTCATTCCTTTTTATGGCAGAATATTTCACCGCATGTTGTAACAGTTTGCTAATGCTGCCATTATGCAGAATATCAGAAATGGATTGGCTTTCAGAAGGGGGGTTTATTTGGTTACAAATTTACAGTCCCAAGGCCATAAAAGTGTCCAAACTAAGGCATCAACAAAAAGATACCTTCATTGAAGAATGGCCAATGGCGTCCAGAACAACTCTGTGAGCTGGAGAGGCATGTGGCTGGCATCTGCTGTTCTTTGCTTACAGGTCGTGTTCAAAAACAGCATTCTCCAAAGTGTCTCTAGGTTTCTCTTAGCTTAGCATCTCCAGACGTCCTTCTGTCTGCATCTCCAAGCATCAGCAAGCATCTCGGTCTCTCCAAAAGTCTCTCAGCTCCTCTCCAGAATGTCCTTCTCTTGGGGCGTTTTGTCCTCTCTTAGCTTCTCCAGAGCAAACTCTGGGTAGCATCTCCAAATGTCTTCAAGCATCTCTAAGCGTCAACTCCCAAGCATCTCTCCAAAAGTCTCTCTCAGCTGCTCTTGAGGCATTTTGTCCTCTCTTAGCTTCTCCAGAGCAAACTCTGGGCTAGCATCTCAAAGCATCAGCAAGTGTCTCTACAGAAGTCTCTCTCAGCTGCTCTGTGTGTGAGCTCCCTTTAAAGGACTCCAGTAAACTAATCAAGACCTATCCTGAATGGGCAGGTTCATACCTCCACCGAAATAATCTAATAAAAAATATCACTTACAGTTGGGTGAGTCACATCTCCATGGAAACAACCTAATCCAAATATCCCACAAGATCTGATGAAAGCATGGCTTCCGGGGGGACATAATATACCCAAACCAGCATACATGTATACACCACATTTTGTTTATCCATTCATCTCTTGATGGAAACGAGTTTTTTCCACCCTTTGGCTATTTTGAATAATGATGACATGGACAGGGGCCTACAAATGTCTGCTTGAGCTCCTATTTTAAATTCTTTTGAGCATACACCTAGGAGTGGAATTGCCGGGTCATATGGTATTTCTATGTTTAACTTTTCGAGGAACTACCAAACTGTTTTCCACAGTGGCTGCACCATTTTTACATTCCCATCAGCAGTGTACAAGGGTTCCAATTTCTCCACATCCTTGTCAACACTTGTTACTACCCATTTTTTTTAATTACAGCTATTCTAGTAGATGTGAAAGATATTTCATTGTGGTTTTGATTTGCATTTCCCTGATGACTAATATTGTTAAGCATCTGTTCATGAGATTATTGGCCATTTGTTTGTCTTTGGAAAAATGTCTGTTTGAGTTCATGGCTCATTTTTTTAATCAGTTTGTATTTTTGTCTTTGGATTGTAGAAGTTCTTCATATATTCTGAATGTTAAACTCTTGATGTATGATTTGCAAATATTTTCTCACATTCTGTGGATTGCTCTTTCACTCTTTTGATAATGCCCTTTGATGCACGCAAGTTTCTGATTTGGATGAGGTTCAGTTAATCTATTTTTTTCTTTTGTTTCCCATGCTTTGGGTGTCATATTTAAGAAACCATTTCCAAATCCAAGGTCATGAAGATTTGCCCTCAAAGTCTTCTTCTAAGTGTTTTATAATTTTAGCTCTTAAATTTACATCTTTGATTCATTTTGAGTAAATTTTTTATTATGGTGTAAGGTAAGGATCTGTACTGGTTTGAATGTATTACGTCTCCCAGAAAAAGCCATATTCTTTGATGCAATCTTGTGGGGCAGACATATTAGTGGGGATTAAGTTGGAATGTTTGGATTAGATTGTTTGCATGGAAATGCACCCCACCCAACTGTGGGTGATGACTCTAATTGGGTGATGACTCTAATTTCCCTGGAGGTGTTACCCCACCCATTCAGGGTGGGTCTAAATTAAATCACTGGAGCCATATAAATGAGCTGACAAACAGAAGAAACTCAGTGCAGCTGAGAGCAACATTCTGAAGAGGAGTTACAGCCAAGAGGGACACTTTAAAGAATGCACAGAAGATGAGAGAGAGCAGTTGCAGATGAGAGACAGTTTGAAGACGGCCATTGAAAGCAGACTTTTGCTCTGGAGAAGCTAAGAGAGGACAAATGCCCCAAGAGCAACTAAGAGTGACATTTTTGAAGAGCTGAAGCCTAGAGAGGAACAACCTGGGAGAAAGCCATTCTTGAAACCAGAATTTGGAGCAAACGCCAGCCACGTGCCTTCCCAGTTAACAGAAGTCTTCCAGACACCATTGGCCATCCTCCAGCGAAGGTACCCGATTGTTTATGACTTACCTTGGACACTTTATGGCCTTAAGACTGTAACTGTATAACCAAATAAACCCCCTTTATAAAAGCCAATCCATTTCTGGTGTTTTGCATTCTGGCAGCATTAGCAAACTAGAACAGGATCCAACTCAAATCCATGATTTTGGACCCCCAAAGTAATGCTGTTTCCATCATCACATATTTGTTTCCATTACACAGTATTAGTTGCCTAAACAAATACCCATAGAGTGTTTCTGTGCCATGTAATTAGTCCTCTGAAGAGGAGATTGCCCCAAAGGCTTATGGATCATAGAGTATTTTCATTTCCTTGGCTGCTCAATAAAATACCATACAAATAGCTTGTCTTATGCAATGGGAAATTATTGACTCACAGTTTTGAGGCTAGGAAAAGCCCAAATCAAAGTATCATCAAGGCGATGATTTCTTCCCAAAGACTGTTGTTCTGGAGCTGGCTGCTGGTGATCCTTGGTCCTTAGCTGCGGTCAAATGGCAATGCACATGGCAGCCTCTCCTGGCCTCTCATTTGGTTCCAATGACTATCAGCTCCTGGCTGCTCCCTCTGTGGCTTTCTATCTGTCTGAATTGCATTCTGTTTTTAAAGACTCCAGTAATAGGATTAATACCCACCCTCATTGAGTTGGGTCATACCTTAACTAGAGTAACCTCATCTAAAGGTCCTACTCACAGTGGGTTCACACCCACAGGAATGGATAAAGTTTAAGAACATGTTTTTCTGGATACCACACAGAGCATTTAGGAAGCTTCGTTTTCCAGTGCTAATATCCTGCATGTGTGTAAAAGCACCTCTTGATCACAGGACTAAGCACTTAAAATAATTGTTCTTCAACCTACAGCAGGCATTTGGCACTTCATGGGCACACAAAAATTATTTTTGAATGAACACTGAATGAACTTCGCACCTATAAACTTTCATATTCACTGGGCTGGAGACAAAGTAGTATAGGAACCCAGTAGTTTATCGCATGTCTCTGGAGTAATTGCTCTGGATTGGAATACTGTTTCCATCTTGTTACTGATTTACCCTGGGCTTCAGTTCCCTCATCTGCTAAATAAAGATAATAGCACCCAATTCATAGGATTGCTTTGAGAATTAAACAAGATAAACAGTAAACGACTTAGCACTGTATCTAACATATAATTGTACTAAATAATTGTTCGTTATTATAACATGCAGGCTCCCTAAGACCAAGTGGCTAGTTACGTAAGAGATACTAGCAGAAAAGGAGGGGATTCTAACTAGACAAGCTAAATTTCGAAGGCAACCACAGCCCCATAACTTTTGTACTTAACCAGGTTGTATCTAAACCTCTACCTACCACCCACTATAAATCAGTGACACAACCAAATCCCACCCGCAAGGGAAAAAAGCCAGTTCCCCCACACCCACTAGGTAGCGGTTAACCGAGAGGACCTCACGGCCAGAGAGGGTGGAGTGGGGAAATGGGAGTGTCTCCAACATTCGCCTTTAAAATCTCGAGTTATCAGTTCTACCTCGCACGAGGATGCCCATCGCGCCTCCCACCCCCAGCTCCCCGGGCCAACTTCCCACCCACCAAGTTCGGGGGCTCTGGGTACGCAGTCACCTGGTCCGGCACGCGGCGGGCAGCCTTCTACGTCATGCCGGCGCCGCGCCTCAGGCAGGACCCCGTCTCCTCATCCCTGCGCCGACTTCTGGAAGGTTCGTGAATACGGTGGGTGCACGCCGTTTCTCCGCTGCTTTCCGTAATCCGCGTCCATCCGACCTTTCCGATCCCGCACAGAGCGAACCGAGCTTGCCATGCCGGAGAACGTGGCTACCCGGAGCGGGGCTCCTGCTGGGGCTGCTGGCGGCCGCGGGAAAGGCGCCTATCAGGACCGCGACAAGCCGGCCCAGATACGCTTCAGCAACATCTCCGCGGCCAAAGGTATCGCTCCCGGGGCCTGACCCGCTCTTCTCTGTCACCCTGGCCTCGGGCGGTTATTGTCCATTTTCTGTTTCTCCTTGTTGTCACCGCTTGTTTTTTCTACTAGTTGAAACTCTGCAGAGAGATCCTTCTTTCTGTTTTCCCCCGACAATATTCGATTCCTAGTAAGGAGGCTTTGGACCTGCTCCATTGGGGGGTTTAGTCCCCCATGATTTTTCATCCCGGGGTGTGCGTCGTTCATCACTTTGGGGCAGAAAACGGTTAGGTCTAAGGTGTCGAGTCCTGCGTGTCCTCTTGAGATCTGATATTAAGAACTGTCGTTTATCTACTTTTGAATCCATTGGTAGAATATTGTTTGCACATTTTTTCGGTTCTCTTGCTTATTCTGAAAACAGCTTTTAAATAAGCTTCCCATTGCACAACTCCTGAGAGGAATTTGGGTAAACTCCGCATCTTCTTTGGGGCGGGGCCAATTGTACGCCCTGGGTGGGGGTCGATCGGGGAGTGGAAAGACACGGAGACTTGCCGGTAGTGTTTGAGAATTATCGTGGAACGCAACATTGTGTGTATGTAGCGTCTCTGCTTGTGCGGTCGGACTCAAGCAGATGAAGAAATGTGGACAGTTACTGGTTTCCGAGAAACAGTTTGGCGCATGGTGGAAATCGAGAAGACTTGAGTTTCATTCTCTGCTTCTATTACTTCATAGATTTGTAACTTTTAACTAGCCTCCGAGCCAAGGTTTTCTTATCTATGAAATTGAGAAGGAAAAGGTTTGCTTTTTAGAGTGTGATGATTAAGAGAAGTATAGCTGAGATAGAGAAGTCAGGGAGGAAAAGTGAAAACAAAGGCATAGAGATCCTGCCCAGGATGTGTATTGAGAAGAGTATTTTATTTGGGTATGTGAAAGTTGAGATTGGAAAGGTAGGTTGAGTTCAGATCTTGAGGGCCCTGGTGTCAGCTTAAATCGCCAGCTTGCTGTGAGGATAAAAACGAAACAATTTTTTTAACCCTTGTAAGTACAACTTTACAGGTATTTGAGGTGATCAGCCCAGGTGACTGGGAGGTGATTATATTAAAAGAAATAAGCAATAGGAAGCATGGTGGAAGAGAAAATAAGAGGTTCTAATTTGGGCTTAATGAATTGGAAATGTCAGAATGACAGGTAGGATAGATTTAGAAGTCATTTGCAATTTAAAGACAGAATTTACCTGGAATTAAACATTTGGTAGATATTTTCTGGGGAGCATAGTTGAAGGCATAAGACTAGATTTATTAAATTAGAAGATGTTGAAAGATAAATTTTGGGGGCCATGTGGAAGGCAAAGGGAGCTTATAATATATTGGCAGATTTTTAATAAGGAAGATACAGAATGTGAGGTTTAGAAAAGAACCTTTAGTAACCAGCAGTACATAGAGAAATGAATCAGAACAAGGGAGGGATGAGTGTAGCAAGGGAAGACCACCTAAATTATGTTTGAACCTGACCCCTATTAACATAAGTAAGGAGAGCTCTGAAAACAAAGGGGCACAACTAGTTTTTCCAATTCAGACAAAATCGTACAAGCTAATCAGAAAAGCTGCAGCCAGATGCATCTTTACTGTGGAGAGCTGGTTTTTTGTTTCAGTGTTACCAGGAGAGCTAATAATGCTGATGATAATTGATGATGTTAAACACACACAAAATAGTATTGATGCTGTTACTACCCAGCATAACTCACTTAACAGACACTACTACATACATAGTATGTTAAACCTCAGACACATTCTGAAATATAAGCAATCTGAAGTCTTATTTTTCTGTTTTAGACAATATGTAGCTTTCTAGAGTGTTCACATTGATGGAGAGAACTTACTTAAAATGGTCTGCCTATAAAATCACAGCCTTATGGGTCCACTAAAATCCCTTGAAAGTGTAATGTTGACTGGATAATTAGGAACAGCAGCCCAAAGTTACAAAGAAAATGTGTAGAATATAAATTTTAATTTATACCTAGTATTTGTCTTAAAAGCTCTTTGAGGTTATGTATTATTGTTCCCACCATATGGGGGAAAGCATTATCCTAGTTGTGGAGTACACAAAAACAATTAGGGTATAACTTCTGCTATTATGTATGTGGGGCAAAATGGTATGTGAGAAAAGGGAAGATTTAATTGTCCTGGACTTGTCCAAGAAAGGGGCTTGGGTACTGTTCATCAATTCCAGTTTCTCTTGGGAAGTAAGAAGAAGTGTATTAGTAAAATATTTTCATGGACAATTAATAAGAATATAACATGGAGGGTTTTTTTGGGAGGGTAGAGTGGGTGTTGTTTGTTTTGTCAAAGAGTGTTTTGCTCTACAGCATTTTCAGACATAGCACTATCATATGCTCTGTTGAAATCCTTAATGTTAATATTTTTAATGTGGGCAATCTATATACCAGGTGCTGGAACCACATTAGTGGACAAAAGTTTTTGCCCTCAGAGATTATACTCTAGTTGGGGGAGATAGAGGGTAGTAGACAAAATAGTGAATCACTTAGTATGTTAGGAGGTCTAGCTTGTCCTATTGCTGCTGGACCTTTTTTTTTTTTTTTTTTTTTTGTTTCCTTTTTTTAGAGAATGGAGGAAATAATGCAGTCCTCAATAATCAGAGCTCATAGCTAGATTGTACCATTTTGGTATTTAAAAGATTAAGTGAACTTTCAAAATTTGTTATGCCACTATGTTATCATACTGTGGACAGTTGATTGTATACCATGGATGATTGTATGGTGAGTGAATGTATTTCAATAAAACTGAATTAAATAAATAAATAAATAAATAAAAATAAAAAAATTTGTTATGCCAGAGGGAGAGCACAAGTACTGTGCCTAGTGACTACCAACAGAAAAGGTGAAGCATTATACATTTAATAGGAGTAAATTAATTCTGTTTCCAGTAGATTATTAGACAATGAATTTTTCTTTAGTGGGCACAGTGAACTGTTGTACACCATATTCTAATAAGGACAAAATGATCATTAGAGGGGAGAAATACTTCATTTTTTAAAGACTCTTAATTTCTGTTTTCCTTCTGTTTACAGCTGTTGCTGATGCTATTAGAACAAGCCTTGGACCGAAAGGAATGGATAAAATGGTAAAAAACTGAATTATTTATTATTTACTAAGCACTGCTGGCAGCACTGCAAGATTTGATGGAGGGATAAGATGTACTGTTTAGAAAGTAAAAAGTGTTAGAGAGGTATCTTGAGAGTTCAGAGGAGGGGGATATTTCTTTGGGGTGTGCAGGACTTAACTATAATTCATATTTTGTTTAATGCTTTTTGAACAATGAATGTATACACAAAAGTACTTACATGTATAATTAGATGGAAAGTACAGTCAGACTAGGTGTCTGGACTTGGCGTTCAGTGTTCCATATTAATGCAACTCAGAGATTTCAACTCTGCTTCTAGCTTTGGTTGACTGACAAAATAAACAATACATTCCAGTAACTTGAGTAATATACCCTCAAATTCAGCTAATTAACACCTAAAATGAAAGCTAAGAAAACAATGTAGAGAATTGTATGGCAGAAATACAGAGGGTTAGTCCCACTGCATATTATAAAGTCTATCCCTGCTAGTAATGTCGTTGTGATATGTTCATGATACTATGAAGTTACTGTATTGATTATTGTGTTCACCGCAGTACATGGTGCTTTTTGGGGACCTGTGGGGAAAATTGTTTTTAATTATTAATATGAAACCAGGAATGATAGTGATTTATTATAGTATCTTCTACTCTATTTTTTTAAGTATCTAGAGTCCTTCACTTTTAAGAGCCTTGGAACAAAGCTTGTTACTTTGTAAGATTGGATGTTATTGCATACTCTTAAGTGATTATACTAATGTAAGGGAAGAGAATTTGAAATTACCCACTATACAAACTTAAGTAGTTAATTTCTCTAAGTGTTAAATTTTAATGGAAGTTTTAGGATATCACATTAATGCTTGGTAAAGAAAACAAAACTTTTGAAATATAACTTAAAAAAAAAAAATTGCAGATTCAAGATGGAAAAGGTGATGTGACCATTACAAATGATGGTGCTACAATTCTGAAACAAATGCAAGTATTACATCCAGCAGCCAGAATGGTAAGTATTATTTTAGGTGAGGTGTGTGTGTGCACACGTGTGTGTATATGTTTAAAAATTTGTTGTTTGATGTTTGCTAAGCAATTAAATGTTTTATTTGATCACATGATATTTAAACATGGTGAAAATTTTTTTCTTTATGCTAAACAGGTATATATTTAGGACACATTGTGTGCCTGGCAGTGTGCTCTTCATTGTGGGGTAATAATAAAACATGAATCACCTTTTCCACAAGAATATGCCATACAGTTGGAGGAGATATAAACATGAAATGGTACTTTGTTTAGTACAGATTATTAGGTCAGAGAGTGTTAGGTGGAAGAGATAAAGATAATCTGAATTGTGTGCATAGTAAATCATGTGTCTAAACTTGAATTGTTTTAAAAAAAAAAATTACCAGTTCACTCAGCATCATGATGATGATTCTGGTGTCAACTGAGAAGTCACCATATTAACAGAACAAATGGCATAAAAAGAAATTTTTATCAAAGTTCCTTTTAATTATGTAAAGATTACTTTAAAAATGAATCAGAATATGCTCACACAGGTTCTTTTCATATGAATTTGGCCAAAGACTCCAAAGTAATACTTTATACTTTTATTGCATGCCTCATTTCATAAATATATGGAAACTTTTTTTTGTATAGCAGAAAAAAATGTAGAACCCACAGTTGGCACTGCAAATCATAATATAGCCTCTTTTAGAGAAAGTATTTAAGTAGAATTTTGTGTGCCACAAACATTGGTCCTTATTTTAAATAAAATACAAGGTGGACAACAAATTAGAAAGAAATTGAGAATTATATATTGAAACTTCTAGTGTTAATAAAAATCAAATTCTGTTGGTGACACTGATGTGAAAGCTTTTGGTGTGATATTTGAATTTAGATCTTACCAGGTGCACACATTTCTCACTGGGCATCTTGGTGTGTTCTTTTCACTTAGCTGGTAGAGCTGTCTAAGGCTCAAGATATAGAAGCAGGAGATGGCACCACATCAGTGGTCATCATTGCTGGCTCTCTTTTGGATTCCTGTACCAAGCTTCTTCATAAAGGTTGGTAGGACATAGGACATGTTTTATTACTGAATAAAAAAAGGTTTTTAAAAACCTTTTTAGAGAAAGCCAAGTTATTAATTAAGTAGAAAGGGATATAAGATTTAATTTGGAATAACTAATATTTACCAGGAATTTTTAGGTTAAGTTTTACTACATTTGTAATATGAATTAGAAGAACTTTTCCTTTTCCTTCTGATTTTTTTCAGGTTTCTTTTTGAGTGAAACTCAAGTAAAATTTTACTGGAACATTTTGCTTTTTACAATTGAGTGGTCGTGTGTTACCAATCTTAGACTCTAAATAAGGGTTCTTACTTGTAAATAGTGCTTATTGATACTAGTGACTCTCCAGAAGTTCTGCCTTTTACTTATTATGTGCATATGTGATGTTTTGAAAAGGATAAAATTTGGCTTTGGCCTTAAATATCACATGAGTGTGTAGTTGATCTGTTTCAAAGTAAATGGAAGTTAATTGAGACCATGTTAGCCATAATGAGCAATTAAGGTTTTCAAGCCATTATATTTAAAACTGAAGGATAAAGTAATTTGTAGTTAAGAAGTATAATAATTAAAAATTTTGTTTTGTCATATAAATATGTAGTTTTTATCTGTTAAAATTAAATAACTTGATTTGCACAAATGACAGGGATTCATCCAACCATCATTTCTGAGTCATTCCAGAAGGCTTTGGAAAAGGGTATTGAAATCTTAACTGACATGTCTCGACCTGTGGAACTGAGTGACAGAGAAACTTTGTTAAATAGCGCAACCACTTCATTGAACTCAAAGGTAATACAAGTTTTAAGGGATTGTTGACAAATTACAGTTTAAGGTATTTTAGTACTTAAGTTCTTATGATGTGATTCTTGATGTTATATGGTACATAAATATGGAGTCTCAGAAGCAACTAGATAAGTAATTTGTATAGCTGGATTTATTTAAGTAAGGTCATGGTATGAAATGAGCTACAAGGCTAACAACGAGGTTAGAGTATTTATGTATAGAATATTTATGCATCCCTGTTAGGAAACTATCCATCTCCCAAATTGGTAAGACTGCCATAGAATCTCTGACATTTTAGCTAGTTTTTTTTGGTTTTTAATTTTTATTCTAGTAACGTATACATGACCTAAAATTTCCCCTTTTAACCATTCACGAATATAATTCAGTGCTGTTAATTATACTTACAGTGTTGTGTTACCATCACCACCATCCTTGTCTAAAACTTTGCAATCAACCCAAATAGAAATTCTGTACAAATTAAGCATTAACTCCTCATTCCCTACTGCCAACCTAGACCCTGGTAACCTATATTCTAGATTTTAACTCTGTCTGGCAATATAGCCAGATTTTATTGAATATTTAAAATGCCAAGCATTCTAAGTCCTTTACATTTGTTATCTCCTTCAAGGCTTTCGGGTTAGCGGTGGTAGTATCCTGTTTTACAGAAGAGAAAACAGGTTTAGAGAAGTTAACTAAAAATCCACCAGTAAGAGATGGAGCTGGGATTTGAATCCAGGACAGGGCTACCCACCCACAGTGTTTCTCTCTCTCTCTCTTTTTTTTTTTTTGATACAGTTTTATTGAGATATATTCACATTCCCTACAGTCATCCACAGTGTACAGTTATTCACTGTACCATCATACAGTTGTGCATTAATCCCAGTATCAATTTTTGAGTAGTTTCCTTACTCCAAAAAAAAAATAAAATTAAAAAAGAACACCTAAAACATTCCATCCCACCCTGTTTTTCATTTCATTTTTGTCCCTATTTTTCTATTTATCTGTCCATACACTAGACAAAGGGAGTGTGAGCCACAAGGTTTTAACAGTCACATAGTCATACCATGTAAGCTACACAGTTCTACAATTGTCTTCAAGAATCAAGGCCACTGGTTTGCAGTTTGACAGCTTCAGGTATTTCCATCTAACCATTCAAACATTCTAAAAACTAAAAAGGGATATCTATATGGTGGATAAGAATACTTTCCAGAGTGCCCTCTCAACTCCATTTGAAATCTCTCAGCCACTAAACCTTATTTTGTTTCATCTCCCCCCTTTTGGTCAAGGGGATTTACATCCCTGGGAGTCATGTATTCATATTCTTTAAAGTTTAAATGGAGAGCTAGATAATATTAGTGACATTAAGTGATACTGTCTTCAGTGTCCCCAGAAGTAATACAGACAATATAGCATAGTGATTACAAGTACTGGTAATAGAGTCTAGACTGTTTTAATTCAGAGCTGACTTCATCACTTAATTAACTGTGTGACTTCAGGCAAATTATTAAGCTCTTTGCTTCAGTTTCTTCATTTGAAGATATAGTGAGTTAATAATAGAAAATGTTAAGATCGCTTCCTGGCACATAGTGCTTAATAAATTCCATTAGCTCTTTTTACCAAGTCTTCAGTATTGGGTGCACATATAATATTGATATCCAATCATATTAATTTTATATAGGATCCTCCAAATTAATTTGGTGCTTTATTGGGTTTCCTTTGAAACTTAAAGGTTATCCAGATTGTCCCAACTACTATATGTATTAAGAGAAAAGTAAGTATGTATAGTTTTATTTTGTGTCCTTAGCTGCTGACAATCTGATTGGAAGAGTCGGTTTGTAACAGTTTTCTTGTGTCTCCTCACCTCCCCTCCACACACAAAAAAAGTGATCATAATTTCTTCTTGAATATATTTGTCATTAAGCAACTAGGATTTTTTCCTACTGTGAAACT
The DNA here is from genome assembly GCF_015220235.1 of Choloepus didactylus. Taxonomy (NCBI): domain Eukaryota; kingdom Metazoa; phylum Chordata; class Mammalia; order Pilosa; family Megalonychidae; genus Choloepus; species Choloepus didactylus. The sequence continues at coordinate 30,062,831 of NC_051323.1, forward strand.
AACTTTATTTTTTTTTAATAAATATGTCTAGGTTGTCTCTCAGTATTCAAGTCTACTTTCTCCAATGAGTGTAAATGCAGTGATGAAAGTGATTGACCCAGCCACAGCTACTAGTGTAGATCTTAGAGATATTAAAATAGTTAAGAAACTTGGGTAAGTATCTCTAATTATAATTTTCATAAATAACAATTAATTTTGAAAATAAACATAAATCAATTGCCAAAAGTAGGTGAAATTAAAAATATACTAGATGAAGAAAAAAGATTTCTTTTTAGTTTTGTCTTCATGAGAACCTGTACTAATGTGGGAATTCAAGAAATATATTCTCTTGTGATGGGAGGACAGTAGTGTCATCAAAGAGACCAAGAATGGGGCACTAATAAATGTGAGGTAGAAGCACATTTTATTGGGCTAATTTTTTTTTTTTTTTACTGTTAACAGTCTTAAACTCACAGGTTTCCACTCTCTCAACTCCCTGCTACTTGTTTTCTTTTTCCCTTAGTGGGACAATTGATGACTGTGAATTGGTGGAAGGGCTGGTTCTCACCCAAAAGGTGGCAAATTCTGGCATAACCAGAGTTGAGAAGGCTAAGATTGGGCTTATTCAATTTTGCTTATCTGCTCCAAAAACAGATGTAAGTAGAAGCATATTAAATTTCCCTGTTTATGTGTTTCCCTTTCTAATAACACAGTTGTTCCTTATAATAAAAATTGAAAATGCTGATACTGGTGCTGGGAGCTCTAGAAATTGCTGTGTGCTAAAATTTACAAATCTTTATCTCAATTTTCCATAGTCATTGAAATTGAGGTTCACTAGCTTCCTTCACAGATAAGATAAATCACAATTAGGAGTATGTATGAAGTAAATAGATTGTATGTAAAAGGTTTAGTGTAAGTGGCATATTTAGATCCTTTCTTGCTCTCACCCCTTTCTCCAGTAACATGTAGATCTTAACCCCTTCCTCCAGTAAGGTGCAGATCTTTTGTTCTACATTTGCACAAATAAAACATTAAGCCATTTTGTTTAATATCCATACTCTGAAGAAATTCAGAGATAAGATATTCCCATATCTATTAGTCGTGGTTCCTTTCTCTAAAAGGGGTGATTATCTAAGTCTTTTTACTTAGATTTGCTTCTGTTTTACTTGGTGAGTAGTTTGTTTCACAAAATTTTACTTTAGCCCATACAAAAGCTAATACTGGTTTGTAGGTCTTTGATATAAACAAGACCTGTTCTTTGCACCTCCTCTCAGCATATCCATTTTTATAACAAGCTTAGAGTAAGAAGTATGCAACTTAAATTATTCAGTAATATACATATTTGTGTGAAGAGGATTGCCATATTCAGTAAATAAGGTAATTATTTTACTCATTAATTTTTTAAGAAGTGTACTTATGAATAACTTAAAGGAACAACAATTTGTATAGTTGGAAGTAAAAAAAGTCTCCAGTGTTAAGTTTGGGGTGTGTGTGTGTGTAATCTTTCCAGACCTTTCCTGTCCGTGTCTACATAATTTCTTGTTTGGTTTGGATTTGGGTAAATTTATACTATAGATACTGTTTTCACTTTTAAAAAAGTCTTTTATATTCTTACTTAAAAATTCTTAGAATGTAAATTTTCAGTGTGTTTTTTTTCTTAACAGATGGATAACCAAATAGTAGTTTCTGACTATGCCCAGATGGACCGAGTTCTGCGAGAGGAGAGATCCTATATTCTAAATTTAGTGAAGCAAATAAAAAAAACAGGCTGTAATGTCCTCCTCATACAGAAATCTATTCTCAGGTGTGAGGCTTTTATATATTTTGTTCATCCCTTAGTGACAATTGATTTTGGATGCCCACTAAGCAATTTTTTAAGAAACATTTGAGGTGTGTAAATGAATCTACATTTTGGGGCGTTTACTGTATTTGGATAAGCCCTCTAAAGTGGGTTCTGTTTTCCCATTAAAATGATTTAAATGTGGACTCTTTCTAGAACAAGTGTTTTCCCATTATAATAATTTAAATGTGGAATCTTTCTAGAACAAGTTCCTAATTATCAAATAATAGAATGCCAGTTTTTAAAAAGCTAAATAAGCTTCATCTAAAATTAATTAGCTTTAAAAGGTATTTATTTAAAGGAAATACAATTGCTTGCCTTGGAATTTAGAATTTCTTTTCTGGAGTACTTTGGATAGCCCATGGATTGGAAGAATTCAACATCTAATGGATCCCTTTTTAAAGTTTAATAGGTTTTCTTATAATAATTTGATACGTTCACATTTAGAGTCCTTGATAAAGAATAGAAAGACTTTGTTTTAATCCCAAGTTTTTTAATAGGTAGTAACCTTGAGTTAAATTTCCCTTAAAACTCACTTTACTTACTTATAAAAGAGAGATAACAACTTCTACCGCTCCCTTTTAAGAGTTGCTAGGAGCGTTCCAGATAATTTGTGGGAAAGTATCAATTTGTAGAATCTGAATTAATCATACTTCATTTAAATTCATGAAGTTATCAGAGATGTACTAGTTTAGTATTAAGTAAAAATTATTTTATTTTATATTCTACAAGTAGGGCAATGGGGGGCATTTTAATATTGTAAATTTTAAGAATTTAGAGCCCGTAAGTTTGGTAAGCTAATATTTAAAGCATTTTCCTTCACAAGTAATTTAAGGGAATGGCCATTTAAACAGAGGTAAATTTTTAAAAGAAATTGTACAGCAAAAATTATTTTTTGAGTATAGTATTGACAAACTCACTGACTTTGTATTTTAGAGATGCACTTAGTGATCTTGCATTACATTTCCTGAATAAAATGAAGATTATGGTGGTCAAAGATATCGAAAGAGAAGACATTGAATTCATTTGTAAGGTAATATATTCTTAATATCTGTATGTGTGGAAGTGTCCAATAGTCAAATGTCTTAAAATTTGTAGTTTTGACTTTTTTCCAGACAATTGGAACCAAGCCAGTTGCTCATATTGACCAGTTCACTACTGACATGCTGGGTTCTGCTGAGCTAGCAGAGGAAGTCAGTTTAAATGGTTCTGGCAAACTGCTCAAGGTAATAATATTACAATTAAACAGTTTTTTGCCTGGGCTCTTTGTTGTTTTTAACCCTTGCTTTAAATATTTAGTTTTGAATTTGTTTGTTAAAGATTACAGGTTGTGCCAGCCCTGGAAAGACAGTTACAATTGTTGTTCGTGGTTCTAACAAATTGGTGATTGAAGAAGCTGAGCGCTCCATTCATGATGCCCTATGTGTTATTCGCTGTTTAGTGAAGAAGAGGTAAAAGAAATTACTGAGTAACATTTTGCCATTAAAACTTAAGCCTTTTCACTATTTCTAAGATATAAATAGAAAATTATTTAAAATAGCCTTCTGTTGGATAAAATAACTAAAAACATATTTATGAATTTCAGAGCTCTTATTGCAGGAGGTGGTGCTCCAGAAATAGAGTTGGCCCTGCGGTTAACTGAATATTCACGAACTTTGAGTGGTATGGAATCCTACTGCGTTCGTGCTTTTGCAGATGCTATGGAGGTCATTCCGTCTACCCTAGCTGAAAATGCAGGCCTGAATCCCATTTCTACAGTAACAGAACTAAGAAACCGGCATGCTCAAGGAGAAAAAACTACAGGCATTAATGTCCGAAAGGTAACTTAATCTTAAATTATTACGGAAAATTTTGATTAAATATAGAAATGTTAAAAACTTCATAATTGTGTATTGAATAAAGTGCTTTGTAATTAAAAGTAATCTTGGATTTAAATATGGGACTTGCAAATTAATTATGTATGCCATTGAGCATGAAAATAGTGCCTTAAGTGGGAAGTATTATTTATTTATTAGCTCTGTCACTTACTGGCTGTGTGGTTTTTAGCAAGTTACTAAATAAATCTGCTTCAATTTGCTCATTTGTAAAAACAGTGATAGTTCATAGTTCCCTCTTAGGACTGTTGTGAGGATTAAATGTGTTATTAATTAAAGAACTCTTAGAATAATGTCTGGCATTAGTAAACAGTATGTAGGTGTTAATCATTGTTGCTTTGAGCACGAATCAGTGTAGTTACGTGGAGTAAACACAGAGAATAGTAATAATGTCTCCGTTTTAATTAATGTTTAATTGAAGAGATAAGCAACATATGATGGAAAAATCTGACAATCCAAAATGATATTTTCTGAATGGTACAGAATGCCAGAGGGGAACGTGCTGTCTAATAAGGGAAAGCTTTATGAAGATGCACGTTTGTTTGGTAAGGGGTGAGGACATCTCAAATTGGGAAGCAGGGGTTTACCGGTGAGGGGCCAAGAAGTTATTCAGCTTGTCTATAACAGAGGTCACATATTGATGTAGTAGACTTTAAGGTTAGAAGGATCAGATAAAAGCAAGAAGGAGACCCTTGAGTTTTGAGACAGGTATGGTTTGTTTTTTGTGGGGTTTATTTTGTCTCAGTAGTTGGGAGCCACTTAAGTTTTCTGAGCAAGACCCCAAAGTAATAAAAAGAGTATGTTAAGGAGGGTACTCTGGAGGCAGGGATACCTGTTATTGCCATCAGTAGTAATCCTGGGATAAAGGGGACTAGGATAGTAGCAATAAGAATTTTAAAGGTGGTTAATGTGGGAAATATAAAGGAGGAGTCAAATAGACTTAATTAGTAGACCACTACTACAATTCTCTACATACTTTTGCCAGGATTTTTTTTTTTTTTAAGTATTTTGAAAGTGATGAAAGACAGCTGAAGATCCTCAGTAACAATGCAGTGAACCTAAAGAGGTGAAATCGCTAGATACTTTAAATGGGATTTAGGTAAACACACCTAGAACAGAAATAAAAATTGCATTTTTATGCAATTTATTTGACGTATTAAAATATGTACAAATCCCAAATGGTACCTCAGGCTTAAAATAGCTAGTTTATTTTAAAATAAACAATATTTAGAAATTGTTTTGGAGTTAGAATTGGGGGCATCCAGCATTAATGCAGTTCTTCCATATTTTAGCTGAAATTTAACCTACAAATGTGGGGAAAAGCTGAGAGTATCTTACTCTAAAATGACCGGACTAAGGTAAAACGAGGTTTGAAAAGGTCTTGAGAGGAAGAACGGTGATACTCCAGTTGTTGATGTGTGTATTCATTTGCAGGGTGGAATTTCCAACATTTTGGAGGAACTGGTTGTCCAGCCTCTGTTGGTATCAGTCAGCGCCCTGACCCTAGCAACAGAAACTGTTCGGAGCATTCTGAAGATTGATGATGTGGTGAGTATATATATAGATTGTAAATTTTAAGTTTCCCTATGAGGTCAAAAAGTCGTATGTTTACTTGAAAGGTGTTTTTTGAAAAATACTATTAGTTTGCTAATCATCAAGATGATAACAGTTTATCCTTAAATGTTTTTTCTCGCCTGTAAAATAGGGATAATTGCCTTGAGTGTTTTCCTACTTCAAAATTCTTTCAATACAGTTTTGAAACATAAGTTTTTCTCTTATCAGGTAAACACTCGATAATCTGGATAAACTGGCTGACTGGCACCATTATGGCCACTAATAGTACTTCTGGAGTGGAAGAAGATTGCCTTGGCGTTCCTCATTATTTGAAAAATTGTTTCCTCTATGAATTCCTGGGCTTGGGCTTCCAGTTGCCATTTGCTTTTGAAATTGTATTGTCACGTTTAATGAAAATATTAAATATTTAGTTTCAAAAGGCAGATTAATTTATTGCCCCCCTTCAGTGTTCTGCTATTTCTATTACTCTTGAAAAACCTATATATGAAGAAAAAAAAAATAGTATTGATTCACCTTCACTTTTTTTAATCAATTTTATTGAGATTATTCACAAATCATACAGTCATCCACAGTGTACAATCAGTTCACAGTACCATTAAATAGTTGTGCATTCATCACCACAATCAATTTTTGAACATTTTCATTACCACACACACAAAAGAATAAGAATAAAAGTTAAAGTAAAAAAGAATACCTAAAACATCCCATCTCCCCAACCCTCCCTATTATTTGTTAACTTTTGGTTTGTTTTGTTTTTTTAATTCAGTTTTACTGAGGTACATTCCTCCACAGTGCACAGTCTTCTGTCCACAGCACCACCACACAGCTGTGCACTCATCACCCAGTCAACCCCTGAACATCCTCCTTACGCCAAAAAGAACAAAATCAAGAACAAAAGATAAAAGTAAAAAGAAACTCCCAAATCATTCCATCCCCACCACTGCACCCTGTTCTTCACCTAGTCTTTGTCCCCATTTCTCCACTCATCCATCCATACACTGGACAAAGGGACTGTAAGCCACAGGGACCCCACAACCACACCACCACATGATGTAAGCTGCACAGCCATACAACTGTCCTCAGGAATATTTTGACAGTTTCAAAGTATTTACTTCTAGCTATTCCTGTACACTAAAACCTAAAAAGGGATATCTATATAGTGCATAAGAATGCCCCCTAGAGTGACCTCAAGTCCACCTGAAACCTTACTTTGTTTCATTTTGTCTCCCCCTCATGGTCAAGAAGATTTTCTCAATCCCACGATGCCAGGTCCAGGCTCATCCCTGGGAGCTATTTCCGGCATTGCCAGGGAGATTCACACCCCTGGGAGTCAGGCACCATGTGGGGTGAGGGCAGCAAGTTCACCTGCTGAGTTGTCTTAGCTAGAGAGGGAGGGCCACATCTGAGAAACAAAGAGGCACCCCACAGAAGACTCCCAGGCACAACTACAAGTGAGCTTAGCCTCTCTGCAGCAACAAGCCTCATAAGGGCAAGCCCCAAGATCAAGGACTCCATAAGGGCAAGCCCCAAGATCAAGGACTCGGCATATCAAATTGTCAGACCTCAGTGTTGGTGAGAATATCAGTAATAACCCAGGTAGAAACATGCAGCATTTCCTCATTTTTCCTCAGCTCCTCAGGGGGGCCCTACAAATAAATTTTTATTTGCCCAAATTACCTCAGGATGTGTCGCTATTTCACACTAACCTGTACAAACCCACCAGATCTCACTTCCTATTCAAAGCTCCATGTAATCATGGTGCCTGAACAAACCGACCATTCAAGTTAAACTATCCAGTGTGCTGTGGAAAAGAAATATCTTGCACCAAATAAACATTTCTTCCCTTGGTCTCACACAGAAGCCAAGCCTTAAAACAGTCAACATCATCCTCCCCTCCTTGGCCCAATCTTCCCTAGTCTCAACGAGATCTGCTTCATTCATATCTCAAATTGAAGCCTGGACCCCCTTTCAGCTCTTTCAACAGTTGCTGTATGCACCAATACGATTCACCTTCACTTTTGACTACCCTGGGCCTTAAACCTGGGGACATCTCTTGCTTTGTACTCTACATAGGCATTTTTCCATTCCACTGGTTTAAGTTTGTTTGTTTTTAACAGTATTCAGGAAAAAAAATGACCCATCACGCTCATCAGTCTTGATAAACCCCCATTGGTATAAAAATATCAAACTAATTTATATCAAAACTAATTTATATGCTGTACAGAAAGGTACAAAGTGAAGAATGAAAACTTTCTCCACTATATTATCCCAGCTTGTTTCCTCAAGAATAACGAGTTGTGTGAATTGGGATTCCTACAAATCAAAGAACATAGATTACCTAGCAAACTGAATTTAAAAAAAAAAAAAAAATTCGTAGATTACCTAGCAAACTGAGTTTAAAAAAAAAAAAAATTCGTTTTAAACATGTCCTAATTGCTGTTTGCCCTTGGCTTTAGCCACCTTCTAATACACTTTATTCTACACACTGTAGCTAGTGATCTTTTTTTTTTTTTTTTTAATCATCATTTTATTGAGATATATTCACATACCACGCAGTCATACAAAACAAATTGTACTTTCGATTGTTTACAGTACCATTACATAGTTGTACATTCATCACCTAAATCAATCCCTGACACCTTCATTAGCACACACACAAAAATAACAAGAATAATAATTAGAGTGAAAAAGAGCAATTGAAGTAAAAGAGAACACTGGGTACCTTTGTTTGTTTCCTTCCCCTACTTTTCTACACATCCATCCATAAACTAGACAAAGTGGAGTTTGGTCCTTATGGCATTCCCAATCCCATTGTCACCCCTCATAAGCTACATTTTTATACAACTGTCTTCGAGATTCATGGGTTCTGGGTTGTAGTTTAATAGTTTCAGGTATCCACCACCAGCTACCCCAATTCTTTAGAACCTAAAAAAGGTTGTCTAAAGTGTGCGTAAGAGTGCCCACCAGAGTGATCTCTCGGCTCGTTTTGGAATCTCTCTGCCACTGAAGCTTATTTCATTTCCTTTCACATCCCCCTTTTGGTCAAGAAGATGTTCTCCATCCCATGATGCCGGGTCTACATTCCTCCCCGGGAGTCATATTCCACGTTGCCAGGGAGATTCACTTCCCTGGGTGTCTGATCCCACGTAGGGGGGAGGGCAGTGATTTCACCTTTCAAGTTGGCTTAGCCAGAGAGAGAGGGCCACATCTGAGCAACAAAGAGGCATTCAGGAGGAGACTCTTAGGCACAAATACAGGGAGGCCTAGCCTCTCCTTTGCAGCAACCGTCTTCCCAAGGGTAAAACTTATGGTAGAGGGCTCAACCCATCAAACCACCAGTCCCCTATGTCTGTGGTCATGTTAGCAACCATGGAGGTGGGGTAGGCGAATACCCCTGCATTCTCCACAGGCTCCTCAAGGGGGCACTACATCTTTTTTTTTTTTTTTCCTTGTTTGTCTTTTTTCTTTCTTTTTTTTTTTTAACTTTCCCTTCTTTTTTAAATCAACTGTATGAAAAAAAAAGTTAAAAAGAAAACAAACATACAATAAAAGAACATTTCAAAGAGACCATAACAAGGGAGTAAGAAAAAGACAACTAACCTAAGATAACTGCTTAACTTCCAACATGTTCCTACTTTACCCCAAGAAAGTTACATAATATAGCAACATTTCAGTCAACTTGTTCCTACTACATCCATCAGAAATTAACAGACCATAGTCATTTCTGGGCATCCCCAGAACGTTAAATAGCTTATCTGTTCTTCTTGGATTATTGTTCCCCCTTCCTTAATTGCTCTCTACTGCTAGTTCCCCTACATTCTACATTATAAACCATTTGTTTTACATTTTTCAAAGTTCACATTAGTGGTAGCATATAATATTTCTCTTTTTGTGCCTGGCTTATTTCGCTCAGCATTATGTCTTCAAGGTTCATCCATGTTGTCCTATGTTTCATGAGATCGTTCCTTCTTACTGCCGCGTAGTATTCCATCGTGTGTATATACCACATTTTATTTATCCACTCATCTGTTGAAGGACATTTGGGTTGTTTCCATCTCTTGGCAATTGTGAATAATGCTGCTATGAACATTGGCGTGCAGATATCTGTTCGTGTCACTGCTTTCCGATCTTCCGGGTATATACCGAGAAGTGCAATCGCTGGATCGAATGGTAGCTCTATATCTAGTTTTCTAAGGAACTGCCAGACTGACTTCCAGAGTGGCTGAACCATTATACAGTCCCACCAACAATGAATAAGAGTTCCAATTTCTCCACATCCCCTCCAGCATTTGTAGTTTCCTGTTTGTTTAATGGCAGCCATTCTAACCGGTGTTAGATGGTATCTCATTGTGGTCTTAATTTGCATCTCTCTAATAGCTAGTGAAGCTGAACATTTTTTCATGTGTTTCTTGGCCATTTGTATTTCCTCTTCAGAGAACTGTCTTTTCATATCTTTTGTCCATTTTATAATTGGGCTGTCTGTACTATTGTCATTGAGTTGTAGGATTTCTTTGTATATGCAAGATATCAGTCTTTTGTCAGATACATGGTTTCCAAAAATTTTTTCCCATTGAGTTGGCTGCCTCTTTACCTTTTTGAGAAATTCCTTTGAGGATGCAGAAACTTCTAAGCTTGAGGAGTTCCCATTTATCTATTTTCTCTTTTGTTGCTTGTGCTTTGGGTGTAAAGTCTAGGAAGTGGCCTCCTAATACAAGGTCTTGAAGATGTTTTCCTACATTATCTTCTAGGAGTTTTATGGTACTTTCTTTTATATTGAGATCTTTGGTCCATTTTGAGTTAATTTTTGTGTAGGGGGTGAGGTAGGGGTCCTCTTTCATTCTTTTGGATATGGATATCCAACTCTCCCAGCCCCATTTGTTGAAAAGACCATTATGGCTCAGTTCGGTGACTTTGGGGGCCTTATCAAAGATCAGTTGGCCATAGATCTGAGGGTCTATCTCTGAATTCTCAATTCGATTCCATTGATCTATATGTCTATCTTTGTGCCAGTACCATGCTGTTTTGGCAACTGTGGCTTTATAATAAGCTTCAAAGTCAGGGAGTGTAAGTCCTCCCACTTCGTTTTTCTTTTTTAGAGTGTCTTAGCAATTCGAGGCATCTTCCCTTTCCAAATAAATTTGATAACTAGCTTTTCCAAGTCTGCAAAGTAGGTTGTTGGAATTTTGATTGGGATTGCATTGAATCTGTAGATGAGTTTGGGTAGAATTGACATCTTAATGACATTTAGCCTTCCTATCCATGAACATGGAATATTTTTCCATCTTTTAAGGTCCCCTTCTATTTCTTTTAGTAGAGTTATGTAGTTTTCTTTGTATAGGTCTTTTACATCTTTGGTTAAGTTTATTCCTAGGTACTTGATTTTTTTAGTTGCTATTGAAAATGGTATCTTTTTCTTGAGTGTCTCTTCAGTTTGTTCATTTCTAGCATATAGAAACATTACTGACTTATGTGCATTAATCTTGTATCCCGCTACTTTGCTAAATTTGTTTATTAGCTCTAGTAGGTGTATCAGTTGATTTCTCAGGGTTTTCTAGATATAAGATCATATCATCTGCAAACAATGACAGTTTTACTTCTTCTTTTCCAATTTGGATGCCTTTTATTTCTTTGTCTTGCCGGATTGCCCTGGCTAGCACTTCCAGCACAATGTTGAATAACAGTGGTGACAGCGGGCATCCTTGTCTTGTTCCTGATCTTAGAGGGAAGGCTTTCAGTCTCTCACCATTGAGTACTATGCTGGCTGTGGGTTTTTCATATATGCTCTTTATCATGTTGAGGAAGTTTCCTTCAATTCCTACCTTTTGAAGTGTTTTTATCAAAAAGGGATGTTGGATTTTGTCAAATGCTTTTTCAGCATCTATTGAGATGATCAATTGATTTTTTCCTTTCGAGTTTTTAATGTGTTGTAATACATTGATTGTTTTTCTTATGTTGAACCATCCTTGCATGCCTGGAATGAACCCCACTTGGTCATGGTGTATGATTTTTTTAATGTGTCTTTGGATTCGATTTGCAAGTATTTTGTTGAGGATTTTTGCATCTATATTCATTAGGGAGATTGGCCGGTAGTTTTCCTTTTTTGTAGCATCTTTGCCTGGTTTTGGTATTAGATTGATGTTAGCTTCATAAAATGAGTTAGGTAGTGTTCCATTTTTTTCAATGTTTTGAAAGAGTTTGAGTAAGATTGGTGTCAGTTCTTTCTGGAAAGTTTGGTAGAATTCCCCTGTGAAGCCATCTGGCCCTGGGCATTTATTTGTGGGAAGATTTTTGATGACTGATTGGATCTCTTTGCTTGTGATGGGTTGGTTGAGGTCTTCTATTTCTTCTCTGGTCAGTCTAGGTTGTTCATATGTTTCCAGGAAATTGTCCATTTCTTCTACATTGTCCAGTTTGTTGCCATACAGTTGTTCATAATATCCTCTTATAATTTTTTTAATTTCTTCAGGATCTGCAGTTATGTCACCTTTTTCATTCATTATTTTGTTTATATGGGTCTTCTGTCTTTTTGATTTTGTCAGTCTAGCTAGGGGCTTGTCAATCTTGTTGATCTTCTCAAAGAACCAACTTTTGGTGATATTTATCCTCTCTATTGTTTTTTTGTTCTCTATGTCATTTATTTCTGCTTTAATCCTTGTTATTTCTTTTCTTCTCCTTGGTTTAGGATTGGTTTGCTGTTCATTTTCTAGCTTCTTCAGTTGATCCATTAGTTCTTTGATTTTGGCTCTTTCTTCCTTTTTAATATATGCGTTTAGTACTATAAATTTCCCCCTTAGCACTGCTTTTGCTGCATCCCATAGGTTTTGGTATGTTGTGTTCTCATTTTCATTCGTCTCTATATATTTAGCAATTTCTCTTGCTATTTCTTCTTTAACCCACTGATTGTTTAGGAGTGTGTTGTTTAACCTCCAGGTATTTGTGAATTTTCTAAGTCTCTGATGGTTATTGACTTCTAATTGTATTCCATTGTGGTCAGAGAATGTGCTTTGAATAATTTCAATCTTTTTAAATTTATTGAGGCTTGTTTTATGTCCCAGCATATGATCTATTCTGGAGAAAGTTCCGTGAGCACTAGAAAAGTATGTGTATCCTGGTGATTTGGGATGTAATGTCCTGTATATGTCTGTTAAATCTAATTCATTTATCAGATTGTTTAGGTTTTCAATTTCCTTATTGGTCTTCTGTCTGGTTGATCTATCTATAGGAGAGAGTGATGTGTTGAAGTCTCCCACAATTATTGTGGAAACATCAATTGCTTCCTTTAGTTTTGCCAGTGTTTCTCTCATGTATTTTGTGGCACCTTGATTGGGTGCATAGACATTTACAATTGTTATTTCTTCTTGCTGAATTGCCCCTTTTATTAGTATGTAGTGGCCTTCTTTGTCTCTCAAAACATCCCTGCATTTGAAGTCTATTTTATCTGAGATTAATATTGCTACACCTGCTTTCTTTTGGCTGTAGCCTGCATGAAATATTTTTTTCCATCCTTTCACTTTCAATTTCTTTGTGTCCCTGTGTCTAAGATGAGTCTCTTGTATGCAACATATTGATGGTTCATTTTTTTTGATCCATTCTGCGAATCTATATCTTTTAATTGGGGAGTTTAATCCATTTACATTCAACGTTAAAACCGTGAAGGCATTTCTTGAATCAGCCATCTTATCCTTTGGTTTCTGTTTGCCATATTTTTCCCTCTCTCTATTAATATCCTTTATTGTACCCATACCGAATCTCTTTAGTACTGAACCTTTCTCCAAGTCTCTCTGTCCTGTCTTTGTTTCTCTGTCTGTAGGGCTCCCTTTAGTATCTCCAGTAAGGCAGGTCTCTTGTTAGCAAATTCTCTCAGCATTTGTTTGTCTGTGAAAAATTTAAGCTCTCCCTCAAATTTGAAGGAGAGCTTTACTGGATAAAGTATTCTTGGCTGGAAATTCCTCTCACTCAGAATTTTAAATATATCGTGCCACTGCCTTCTTGCCTCCATGGTGGCTGCTGAGTAGTCACTACTTAGTCTTATGCTGTTTCTTTGTATGTGGTGAATTGCTTTTCTCTTGCTGCTTTCAGAACTTGCTCCTTCTCTTCTATGTTTGACAGTGTGATCAGTATATGTCTCGGAGTGGGTTTTTTTGGATTTATTCTATTTGGGGTTCGCTGAGCATTTATGATTTGTGTATTTATGTTGTTTAGAAGATTTGGGAAGTTTTCCCCAACAATTTATTTGAATACTCTTCCTAGACCTTTACCCTTTTCTTCCCCTTCTGGGACACCAATGAGTCTTATATTCGGACGTTTCATATTATCTATCATATCCCTGAGGTCCATTTCTATTTTTTCAATTTTTTTCCCCATTCTTTCTTTTATGCTTTCATTTTCCATTCTGTCATCTTCCAGGTCACTGATTCGTTGTTCAACTTCCTCTAGTCTTGTACTATGAGTGTCCAGAATCTTTTTAATTTGGTCAACAGTTTCTTTAATTTCCATAAGATCATCCATTTTTTTATTTAGTCTTGCAATGTCTTCTTTATGCTCTTCTAGGGTCTTCTTGATTTCCTTCATATCCCGTACTATGGTCTCATTGTTCATCTTTAGTTCTTTGAGTAGCTGCTCTAGGTGCTGTGTCTCTTCTGGTCTTTTGATTTGGGTGCTTGGACTTGGGTTATCCATATCGTCTGGTTTTTTCATATGCTTTATAATTTCTGTTGTTTTTGGCCTCGTGGCATTTGCTGAACTTGATAGGGTTCTTTTAGGGTTTGTAGACCTACTGATGTCCTTATCTCTAATTTATCAGATCTACAGCTTCGTGGAGTACACTTTCTCTAACTAACCAGCAGGTGGCGTCCACGAGCCACCTGTTCTCCACAAGCCAGTTCTCCCCCGCCCAGCCTTTTTGGTGAGTGGGGGAGTGAGTCCTGTGGGGCCCAATTGGTGTACCAAGCTTGCGTGTGTAGTTGGTGTTGCCTGCCCTGTATGTGGGGCGTGTTTCTGGGCAGTCGGGGAGGGGGGGTGGCCCTAACAATCAAATCTCCCTGATGATCCTAGAGTTTTAAAGCTACTGCAATAGTCTAATCCTTCAGTTCAGTCCTGCCACAGTTTGTCTCTGCCACTGACCCACAAGTCTTTGGTATTGGCGTATGGCTCCTGAGACTTGCAAGTGGGCCCCTCTTCCAGGCTGTGCACCCCAGGTCCTCTGTTGAGGGATGACTGTGCTATCTCACAGGTGAGTGCCGTCCCCCCAGGGCAGTTCTGGGCTGCTGGGCTGTGTAGGGAGGCTCCCAGTCTGCTCAAATGATGGCTGAATGGGGCTTTGTTAATTCACACTGCTCCACCTTCCCAGCTCTGGGACATTCAGCTGAGGTTGCAGGGAAGGCTAATGTCCACGCCCAGTCTTGTGGTGTGTGCCTGTTATTTGAAGCACTTCCGTCACACTGGGTTGTCTGGGGCAGCTCTGGGCTATGGGGCTGGCGATGGGCAGGAGTGTTTCCTGTCCACCAGGATGGTGGCTGTGAGCGGACACCCCCCTTTTCTTGGGAAGTTGTGTTGTTTAGTGAATTTTCTCAGCCACTGGATTATTGCCTTTTGTCTCAGAGCTCTCTTAGTTCTGCTCTTGACTTGACGTGCCCAAATTGCAATTCTTTGAAGCTTTCTGTATTGGGCTTCTTAGAGTAATTGTTTTAGAAAAATAAAAAAGGATTTAAAAAAAAAAAAAAAAAAAAAAACGGGCCCTCCTCAGAGATCTAATGGGTTATTGAAATGCTAATAGACAAAGCAACCAGGGCCATTAAGGAAAGGTCCACAGGGCAGAGAGATCAGCTTTGCTTTGGGATTTGCATATGCGCCTCAAGGCCTGAGCTCCGCCCTTCCCCTTTCTGTGTTCACCAGAACTCCAAAAATCCTCTGCTTTTATTTTGGAGTTTTTCGTGTTGTTTTTTTTCTATGCCTGTCTCCTCTCTGCTGGGCTGGCTGCTCTCAGAGTCTCTGGTGTCTGGTCTCAGTCTATCTATGGTTGGAGTTTGAATCAGTAGAATGAGTTTCCGATAAGAGCATCCACTGCAGTTCTCCCTTCTCCTTCCCGGAGCTGACAGCCCCTCCTCCCCCGGGACTGAGCCTGGCAGGGAGGGGCGCGGGTCCCCTGGCTGCAAAAACTTACAGATTTCGCTGATCTCAGCAGTTCCACGTTTTCATGAGTGTTGTATGAAGTATGCCCAAAGACAGATTGCTCTGTGGTGTCCAGTCCACGCAGTTCCTGGCTTTTTACCTACTTTCCTGGAGGAGTAACTAAAACTTACAGCTCACCAGTCTGCCATCTTGCCCCGCCTCCTCGCTAGTGATCTTTTAAAAACTTGTCAGGAACTCCATTTTGTAAAAGCTATTATGGCTTGTGATTTTCTTGGATAAAGGCCAGAACTTTCAGGTTTACCACACATTGGTCTTACACAATCAGGTACTTCATCCACCTTCTCTTGAGTGTTTCACAGTGAATGTTAGGGAAGCTGCTAGGTGCTTGTCGCAACTGAGATTTCTGCTAACCAATCTGAAGTTCCTTTTGTATCTGTGCTACAATCGATGGTATTTAAATTTGGTAAATGATTAGTCTAAAATTTCTGGATTGTCTGGAATTTGTAGTTCAGTTATTCACTTTAATGGAGCTTAGTATAAAACATGCTCTTGAATTTTTCTGGCTGCCATAAAACAACTGAATCAGATATATTGAAAAAACTTTAAGTCAAAACACTTCTCTAGTCCAAACTATTTATGTTTGAACTTTTATCATTTAGCATAGGGTTCTGTTTGTCTTTTGCTATACTTACACATGCCATTAATATTAAAAAAGTCTTAAAGAGAACTAACTCCTCCAAGACAAAAATGTTTCCTAAATATTGGTTCCATTAAATTTTGCTATTTTATTTCCAACAGAAATAAAAAAGGATCATAAGGGAAAATTATGAACAAATGTTTGCCAACAAATTAACTTAATCTAAAGAGGATAAATTCCAAGAAATAAATTACTGAACTGACTCAAGTAGCAACAGAAATCTGAGTAGATCTGTATCAAGTGTGGATTGGCAAATCCGAATTTCGTACGTCAGGCCACAGATTGGGGAACTCTGGTGAAGGTTTTGATGAATTCCCCAGGAGGAGCTTGGCTGACAGAGAGACAGAAATTCTTCTGACTGCTGAAATCATCAATTCTCCCTTTGACTTCAACTGATTGTATGAGACTTCTCTCATTGTTGAAGGCAGTCTCCTTTGTTGACTGCAGATGTAATCAGTCATAGATGCAATCAATTGATGGAAGATTTGAATCTATGAAATACCCTCACTGTAACAATCAGGCCAGTGCTTGTGTGACTGAACAACTGTACACCATAACCTAGTCACACTGGTACATGAAATTAACCATCACAGCAAGTAAAGGTATTGTATTAGTAATCAAAAACTTACCCCAAAGAAAATTCTGGCTCAGATGGCTTAACTGGTGAATTCTACCAAACTTTCAAAGAATAATTAACACCAATCCTTCTCAAATTCTTCCAACTAATAGGAGGGGTCATTCCTAAGTAATTCTATTAGGCTGATATTACCCTGATACCAAAACCAGATGAAGATACTACAAGAAAAGAAAATGATAGACCAATATGTCTTATGAATATAGATGCAGAAAGCATCAACAAAGTACCAACGAACTGAGTCCTGCAATATATTAAAAGGGTTAGACACCATGACCAAATGGGATTTGTCCCATAAATGCAAGTATGATTTAACATCCAAAAATCTATTAATATAATTCACCATATCAATAAAATAAGCGTGATCATCTCAATAGATGCAGGGAAAAGCATTTGTCAAAATCCAACACCCTTTCATGACGAAAACAGCAGAAACCTAAGTATAGAAGGGAACTTCCTCAGCATGATAAAGGGCATTTATGAAAAACCCAGAGCTAACATAATAGTCAGTAGTGATGCATGGGAAGCTTTCCCCCAAGATCAGGAACAAGACAAGGATGCCCACTATCTCCACTGCTATTCAACATTTTACTGGAAGTTTTAGCCAGGGAAATTGGGTAAGAAAAAGGAATAAAAGACATCCAAATAGGAAAAAGTATCCCTATTCACATATTACAGAAAATCACAAAAATGTAAAAACAAAAAAAAAACCAACCACTGAAGCTAGTAAATTAATTCAGCAGTTAGACTGTAAGATCAACACTCAAAAATCAGTTGTGATTCTATAAACCAGCAATGAAAAACCCAAACAGAAATTAAGAAAACAATTCCATTTTCATCAGCACCCAACAAAATAAAATACCTAGTAATAAATTTGAAGTACCTAGGAGTACATAGGAATAAATACCTATGAAAGACTTGTTTACTAGAAATCATAAACGTAGCTGAAATAAATTAAGACCCAATTATATAGAAAAACATGTTCATGGATGGGAATACAATATTGTTAAGATGGCATTACTACCCAAAGCAATCTACATATTCAATGCAATCCCGGTAAAAATTCCCATGGCCTTTTTTTGCCAAAATGGAAAAGCCAATCTTTAAATTAACATGGAATTGCAAAGGGCCCTGAATTGCCAAAACAGTCTCAAAAAAGAACAATGTTGGAGGACTCACCTTCCCAATTTCAAAACTTATTCCAACGCTACATCAATCAAAACTGTAGTATTGGCATAAGGATAGATACATAGACTAGTAGAATAGAATTGAGAGTTGAGAAACAAACTCATCCATCTATGGACATTTGACTTTCAACCAGGATGCCAATACCATTCAATGGGGTGAGAATAGTCTTTTCAAAAAAGGTTCTGGGAAACTGAATATCAACATGCAAAACAATGATGTTGGGCCACTACCTTACATTATACAAAAATTAATGCAAAATGGATCAATGACTTAAATAGAGGAACTAAAACTTTTAGAGGAAAATAGGGATAAATCTTCATGACCTTGCACTTAGCAGTGGATTCTCAGATATGACACAAAGCAACCACAACAAAAGAAAAAATAAATTGGACTTCATCCAAGAAAGAAACTTGTACATCAAAGGACATTTTCAAAAAGTGAAACAACCTACAGAATGGGAGAAAAATATTTGCAAGTCAATCTGATAAGGGTCTAGTATCCAAAATATATAAAGAACTACAACTCAATAGCAAAAAGATAAACAATCCAATTTAAAACTAGTGAAGGAATTGAGTAAACATTTCCACAGAAGACACATAAATGACAAAGAAGCACATGAAAGGATGCTCAACATCATTAGTTATTAGGGAAATGTAAATAAAAACCTTGAGACAGGTTTATATTTCTAAAGTGACTGTACCATTTTACACATACCTAAAACATTTTGACACATGGTATTTTTGTTATTCAATTCTATATATTTTCTAACCTCCATTATAAATTCTTTTGAAACCCATGAATTGTTTGTGGAAGTGTTTTTAAGTTTCTGTACAGGAAAGGCCTCTGTAGTTACTTTTCTTTTATTAATGTCTAACTTAATTGTATTAGTGATCAGAGCATGTTGATTGTATGATGTTAATCCTTTGAAATTGAGTTAGCTTTATGACTTAATACCATGGATACTTTCATAAATGTTCCATGTGTTCTTAAAGAAATGTATATTCTCGAATTGTTATACACATATGTATATGTATGTATATATGTTAGCTCTGTATCATCTAATAGATATATTATCTGATTGTTAACTGTGCTGTTCAAATTCTCTATATCCCATGATTTATTATTTTCACTGGGTGATTAATATTTTTTTGGCTTGCCATATAAAGCACTGAAAGAGATGTGTTAAAATCTCCCTCCATGAGTGTAATTATGAAGATCCACTTTGGAAATCAGTGTGGCGGTTTCAAATGAAACATACACTATGTTTCATTTGAAACAAAAGTCTGTGACACAGCATTTCCACTTCTAGGTGTTTACCCAAGAGAAATGAAACCACAGTACACAAATGTGTCCAGAAGACTTACAAATTAATGTTCATAGCTGCTTTATTCCCAATAGCAAATGTGGTAGCCTTAGAACTGCACAGTTTAGATCTCCCTCAAAGACAGGATATACCGTACGGAGGGTATCAATTGATACAGTGCAGGGCTGGAGCTTGCTAGTACTGGCTTGTGAGTTCATTGTAAAATTTTCAGGAATTCTGCAAACTAATTCTTAAACCCAGCCATTATTAAACATTATGTTTTGCAAACTTACATGTAAATAAGTTGAAAACAAAGAATTTCTCAAAACTCTTCACTTATTATGTTATTAAATTTTATGCCCTTTGAGGTTATTTGGAACTACTATCCTCTATGGTGGAAATACTGTATAATTGTATCCAAGTTCATGTTCAGTGATGTCACACTGATATGTTGAAATAAGCCATGGTGAGATCACACCACAGTAGTCAGCAAACGCTACAAATCAGACATTTAAACAAGAAACTAATTCAGAGTAAACTTCAAGCTGTATCTATAACTTGTATAACCTTTTGCATAGCCCAAAAATTTGAGGAAAATTCTTCTGGTAATTAGAAAAGTACTATCTATTTCAGCAAAGAAGTCACAACATTGGTGAACAAATGAAATGTTGGTATACATCTTGGGAGTTTCACTTTTATCTTATTAACATAAACAAAAATATCAACCAATATTTATTCGGAATTACAGTTGTTAATTTCAACCATAGGTTGGCTATGGATACAAGAGTTCAGCAAAAAACAATGAAACTATTCTGTGAGAATCAGTAGTCTGTGGAATTTACTGTTTGTAGTATGTTTTATTATTATTTGTAAGTTGTGTGCTACAATCCTTATTTATCTAAATTTGTAATAAACTTAATTAGACATATACACACAAACGCTTGCCCCCAGAGGTCTGGTCGTTAGCCATGTACCTGCACACCATTGACTGACAGCCTCCAGCTACAGCACGTTTAGGACCCTCCACAGTGTTCCATTGGAGAATATACTCTTCCTAGGCACCTCCAGCCAGTAACCAAGGAGGCCAGGCTACAGGGGTCTGGCCATTTCTGCCCGTTGTAGACCTCCTCTATGGGATATTTGGTCTGGAGCTCTCTTTTGAGCTGGCTGAGACTTTCTCAGAGTTGCACTGCAGTTTGAACCTCCTCGTATGCTATCCTCTTCCCTTCCCCCTCTCCTTTCTAAGGTGTCATACCGTATCTTAGTCTGAAGTCTTTCCTACTCCTCTTCCTTTATCAGGCATTTCCCCAATAAATCTCTTGCACTTCTAACTCCTTTCTGGAGGACTCTACCAATCGAGAAAGAGAGAGAGAGAGAGAGAGAGGAACAACTCAAATGCTAAATGTCCATCAACAGGTAAATGGATAAAGAAATGAATAAACTTAAGTGATGGACACAATATTAATAGTGCAGATCAAATTTAAGAGTTTGCCTTGTTTGTGGCTGCCACATTATGAATTGCACAAAAACTTGACGAGAAGAGGTTCTCTTTTCTTCCAGCCAACCTTCCAAACCAGCAATCGGACTAAGCACTGACTTCCACTGTTCAGGAGACGCCCGAACGGAGTCTCTGGTAACATGCGAGGAATTTATGACTTTTGGTCCCTCGCGGTCCCCGTAGCGTCCCTGGTTACCGCGCCCCTAGTAACCGCCCACCCTAAGTAAGCAACCACTTGGTTGCCGGAGGCCGCACCAGCGCCCCGCCCCAGGCCAGCGCGGGCGCTCAGGCCTCGGCGGCGCGGTGATGAACACCACGCACCGAACGGCGAAGCTACCGGCCTCCAGTCTCCAAACCCCGGTAAATCCCAACACCGGAGCGCGGGTCGCCCTGTACGAAAACGAGGACTCGTTAGAGGCTTTGGCAGTAGCGGTGGCGGCGGCGGCCTTGAAGGAGGTGCAGGAAGAGGAGGAGAAGGCGGTGTCGCCGGCGCCGGCGTCGGTAATGTAGGGGTCGGAAGTGGGCTGCTGCTGGGTGCCGGCCGGGCGTAAGATGAGGGCGGGTCGGAGTCCCCACCAGACTGCGGAACGGGCTGGGAACGCGGTGTCCTGTCCAAATAGTCCCCACCCTCTCTGCCCGCACGGAAGATACTCAAACCAGAGGAGTTGGAAAGTCTTTTAATATTCACCAGAGAGAAGATTGTTGTAAAAATTTATTGAAGGACATTTACATAACTCTATTTCTAGAAAGTTCAAAGTACAGAACTTTACTCCTTACGCTCAGAATGTCTTAGGGTCGGATATCGTCCACTCACTCACCCCTTTTTTTAACTTAAGTAGAACTGATCTACTCCAATAGTTGATAACCCATAAAAACTCAAGTGAATCAGCTGTGCTGTCAGGTATGTCACGTTATCACCTTAAGGTCTGAGTTATTAGCAGACCTAACACAGTACATTAGAGGCAGGGGTTTAAAACCATCAAGAGTTCAGTGAATAGACCAAACACAGATTAGATAGGTAGGTGGATGGTAGGTAGGTAGGTAAGTAGGTAGGTAGGTAGGTAAAGATAGATATAGAATAAGATAAGATAAGAGAAGATAAGATAGGAAGAGAGGAGAGATATGAGCACCCAGAGAAATAAATTACTGAGGTGCCAGTGTTTCCTGATCTGCTCTTCAGGGTGGAATGAGACTGCCTTTTCATTTATCAATTTTCATTGTCAAATGTGTGTGAACACCTGTCCACTAGGTGGAGGGTGATGACTGCCATCTGTTCTATTCATTAAAAGATGAGTACCTTGAATTTCAACTAGTAACCAGATAAGTTTTCTTAGTACCATATGTCCAAAACTTCTTAGATACAAAACATTATGCAATAGGGTTAATAGAAATCACTGGATTTTTGAATTCTCATTTCTCTCATCTGCACTATGGCTGTTCATGAGAAAATCTGTAGCAGCATCTTTTATGGTCAGTATTTCATCAACAGACGTAAACTACTTGTGATTATCCAGAGTAAGGCAGACTGAGACCTAGAACCTGAACCAGGGTAAGATTCCTAGGACCAGTTTTGTTCATGATAAAATTTGCTCTCAACACAAGTTGCAGTGGGCAACAAAGGAGGCAGAGGGATGGAGGGGAAAGGTTTGACTGGAAGAAAAGCACTTGGAGTCCTGGTTAGGATCTAGGCTTTGCCACCTGCTAGATGACATTAGCACTTAATTTCCTTAAGTCTGTTTCCTTACCTGCAAAAGAATAATGATACTCTCTCTCTCTCTTTCTGTCTCACTGTGGTGTTGTGAGACTGAAGTAAGAGAATATGTGTCCCATTTAAAGGCCAGTGTATATAAATTGATAATAATAACAGCAACTGCCAGCAGGACTGTTGTTTGAGAAACACCCAAAGATTAAATTCTACTCTGGCTTGCTGTGATAGAGGAGTCAATCATTTCTATAATTGTAGTTGCACTTACAACTGTGCTGCTAAATTGCAATTTGCACCAAAATAAATAAATAAATATTGCAATTTGCACCAAAATAAATAAATAAATAGAAAGAAAGAAAGAAAAAGAAATTGCAATTTGTATTTGAAATGGTTGTTACCTTAGAAGAAAGTAGTTTACTCAATAAGCTAGTTTTGAAAAGTCAGGATCCTAAAAAAAAAAGAGAGAGAGAGAGAGAGAGAGAGGGAAGTCTTGTGAATTCACCTGGCTATGAATCCAGTAGCAAACCTGGATAAGCAGCCACAATGGACCTCATAAGCCAAAGTACACAGGGGTGGGAGAAGCAGCACTATAAAGGCAGGTATGAGAGGGTAGAGGGTAGGAGCCAGGCTTTATCTTCATCACAGTTTGGCTGGAGTCTCTAACTTGATTTTCAAATATTAATTTGTCTCAGCTTTGTTATCTGTAAAATGTAGTAAACTCAGACACAGAGCCCACTACACAAGATTGATTCAAGAACCAACCACCACAGTAGGCCTCTTTCAGTCCCTTGGTTTTTCCAATGTCAGACCACCCCCACAACCCATTGTCATATGGGGCACTGAGGCGTGGTCTTTGACTCCAGCCTCATTCGCTGGGGGATGGATGGTTGGAGAGGCATCAATTCTGAGTTCTTAGTTCTTAGGTGGTTGATGATGACATGAATAAAGCAATATTGTATAATTTGCATTTAAAATTCCACTGCATTTCCTAATGGGGTAGCCTTCTGTTTTCCAGCAAATATTGAGCATTTATTAAGTGCTAGTCAATGACTCCAGTGGTGGGTGAAGGAAACAGAGTCCACATCCTCACAGAGCTTCCAGTCCAGTGTGGAAGTTAACAAAAAAAAAAAAAAAAAAAAAAAGAATGAATGATTATAAGACAAGAAATGAATAGGGTAAGATGATTAAAAAATAAATAGGTGGGACTTACTTAAATGAGTTGGTAACATTTAAAATGATGCTGTAGATGAGAAAGCAGCCATTTGAAGAGTAGGGACGGGAAGATCATTGCCAGCAGAGGGAACAGCACATGCCAGGCCCTAAACTGGGAAGAGAAAGAGCTTTATGTGCTTAAGGTTCTGAAAGAAAGTCAGCAGGACTAGAAAAGAGAGAGGGAGAGGTACTTGGAGCCTGGATCCTACAGGGCCTCGTAGACTAAGGTGAGTAGTTCAGGTTTTATTCTAGAAGCAGGGGGAGGTTATTGAAGGCTTTTGAGAGTTATGACATGCTCCTATTTACAGTTTTAAAAATTCCCTCTGATGGCTTTGTGGAGAATGATTGGAGGTTGATGAATTGGAAGTAAGAAGCCTGGTTAGGAGGCTATTGCAGTAATTCAGGTGTGATAGGTGGCGGCTTGGACTTCGGGTCCAGGGGGATAGTGAGAAGTGGACAGATTTCTCTAAAATGGATGGGACTTATAGTTGGAGTGGATGTGAGGGCCAAGGCAGAGCAAGGAATCAAGACTGCTCATTCCCAGGCTTCTGGTTTGAACCACTGCCTGGAAAGTGATGGCATTTACTAAACTGGGGAAGAATGGGTTTAGGTGGGGGATGGGAATCAAGGCTTCAGTTTTGGACATAGAAAGTTCAAGATGCCTGGAGTCCTGTGGGGGCTGACCTGGAGATTTATATCTGAGAATTTTCAGCATTTTTAAAACCACAGGAATGGATGAGTTCACCCAGGGAGAGAGTGCAGAGAAAGAAGAGAAGGGGACCTAGTGTGCGGCTTTTAGGAACCTCAGCATTTAGCAGGCGGGTATATGAAAAGGAGGCGAAAGAGAGTACAGAGCAGCTACAATGGTAGGAGGAAAATCATAAAAGTGTGGGAGTCCCATATTTATTGTTTTTTAACAATGAGGGAAAATGTCTAATGCTGATAAGAGGGCATTCCATCCCTGAGACAGGAGAGAAGGATAAAAGGGGCACAAAAGCAGGTAGTTTGATAGATAGGAAGATGAAAGAACTTCCCTCTGATGGCTTCTGTTTTTTTAAAGAAATAGAAATCAGATTTATCAGTGGGTGGTTGGGGAGTAGGGTCAGGAGAAGTTAGAGAAGGAAGGCAAAGGTCAGCATGATTGCTGGGGATGTGGGAGAGCCATTTTCCAGAAGGAACATGGGGATGCCAGGCAGACCAAGTGCCCATACAGAATTTTCCAGTATTTAATTTATGATTAATATTCATAAAACATTCTTTTCCTTTTCTTTTTTTATTTACGTTTTAATTATAGAAATAATATGTGAATACATTCTCCTTTTAAAATATTAAATGTTACAAATAAGGATTAGGCCTTTTTAGCTCCTTCCTCCAAAATAAAATCTTGACACCCCCATCCCCATTGGTGGCCACTGTTTTGATATCAGTGTATATTCTTCTAGGGTCTTTTCTATGCCCCTACTCACATACTATTTAATTATGTGGTAGCATACTATATATGTATAGTGTTCTGCAACTTGCTTTTTTTTTTACTTATCAATAAATACCTTGGTAGTTTACCGGTGTTAGTACATGTAAGTTCTGCCTCATTCCTTACAAATCTTTTTCTTAATAAAAATTCCAGAATTGTGACTAAAACTAGACAGACTACAGCACAAATACATCTTTATTTATGCTGATTACTAATGAAGCAACAGATGCTGGAAGGATTCACCATCTAAATGGGTCAATCTTCTAGGGAAGATTATCCTCTAATCCAGCAGCTGCATTTATGGCATTCCATAAAAGCCAAACAATTAAAGGGAAAGGGTGCTCTTAAAAAATAATGTCCTTGGCCTAGGCCATATATACTAAAAGTTTTCTTCTGTGTGGAGACAATTAAAGATGAAATTAAAATTGGAAGCTGCTTGTTAGCCATACATCTGTTTTGTTTAAAACCCTGTGAGATCAGTGTATCAGTTTACCTGAAAAGTTCAATTTGGGCTAACAGCATTAAGTTGAAAATAGAATAGATGCTATTCAAAAGTCAGTGCATAAATATCTTTTATCACACCTGCCACATCTCTTCAAAAACTGCTCATCCTTGTATGTCTTTTTGAGTTTTTCCAGGCACTTCTATTAGGAGTTCAAAAAAATTGAATCTTTTTTGTGATCACTATAAGGCATTATTTTAAGGGATATTCTAAAAGAATGAAAGGAGAAAGCATAGATACTTCTGCCTAAAAACAGTTCTTTGGAATATCTTCCCCTGTTTTAGTTACAGGTTTTGAAAAATAAGTCTTTTCCTTAATAATCAGTAGAATATAGCTCTTTAGAGCAGCCGATATTTCTTTGAATGATTCAAACCTTTGTGAGGGAATTTCTATCCTCTTCCCTTGATGGAAACGTACATTTTTCTTAACTGTACATTCATTCATTCAAAAAATATAGATTGAGCACCTGCCATCTGCCAGCACTTTTCCAGGTACTAGGGACACAGCCATGAACAAAGCAGACAAACCCCATGTGGTGAAGCTTACTCTTTGGTAGGGGCAGGCATATAATGCACAAATAAGAAAAATACATAGAATGTCCATTAGTAGTGATTACTTATGAGAAAAATTAAGCAGAGAAGGGGGGCTGACAGTG
Source organism: Choloepus didactylus (assembly GCF_015220235.1). Classification (NCBI taxonomy): domain Eukaryota; kingdom Metazoa; phylum Chordata; class Mammalia; order Pilosa; family Megalonychidae; genus Choloepus; species Choloepus didactylus. The sequence continues at coordinate 30,089,095 of NC_051323.1, forward strand.
AGGAAAGGAGTTGTAATTTTAAATGGGGTAGTCAGCAAAGACCTTATTGAGAAAATGACATTTAATGCAAACCTGAAGGGGTGAGCAAGTGGACTGTGAAGATATCTGGAGGAATAGCATCCCAGAGAGCCAGACAGAGGCTATAGCAAGTGCAAAGGTCCTGAGGTAGAAGTGTGCTGGCATTTTCAAGGAGGGTCACCAACATAGGGGAAGTAGAGTGTGTTAGGGGGAAAGGGGTAGCAAATAAAGTCATGGAGGGGACGCAGATGATGCACAGCCCTATCTGAGTGAGATGAAGGGATCCCTCTGAGGAGGGGCTCCTTGGGCCCCAGGGCCCAGATTCCGAGGAGTGGGCAACAGCTGGCTGGTACTGGAGTCTCTAAGAAGGGCACAATGTGACTGACTCTGGTGATTCTGTGAGTTTAGAAAAATTGCAATCTGAATTCAGCTGCTCCTACTGAAACAAACTGCTGCTGCCAGAGTGAAGAAGTGTTGCCGGGGTATGCAAGCAAACAGGAAGCTGCAAAGTGCTACAGGAAGGAATAAGTCCCTTCTTCCTCCTTCAGCCTGGGGGTCTCCCTCTAGTCTGCCTGTTGGCAGCATCTAACAGAGCAGCTGACAAAGCAGAAAAGTGGTTTGCAAAGTCTGAGCATGACAAAGTGGAGTATAGAAGGTGGGTTTGTAGCTGAGAGACGATAGCTTAATAACTGACACACCTACTTTATGTATCATAAAGACAATGTTCAAAAGGTTAGTGCATATAGCACATTACTAGTAGGCACAGAGCCTAGACTTTGTGCTCTGACAGCAAGTCTGAAATCTTTCTCCCAAGCCATTAGAACACTGTAAACTGAAAACCTTTGCAGGCTTGTAAGAGTGTTAAGTCAGGTGATTAGTGGTAGGCAAGAAATGGAAACCACCTATTGCTTGCCCTGACTTCAGTTTCCAGGCTTGCTTCCGAAACTACTTTATGCTTTCTGCTCTCCTATCCTGCAACCATGTACACCTTGCTCTCAGTGCTCCTCCTCCCCTGTGCCCAACTTTTGTCACCTGTGACTCTGCTGGAATACCTTTTCCTGCCTAAACTCTATGATTCTCCAGCTTCTTCCATTCTTTATTACTCAGCTCAAATATCTCCTCCATAAAGCCTTCCCTTATCTTCCAAACGCAAACAAAATTGCTTCCCTCCTTTGCATATCTCCTCACTTCATCTCCAGATCCCCCATGACCACTTTCTAGCTGGTGTTAGTTCTCCTCCCACAACTTGTTTAAATGGTGGTGCTCTCCAACATTGTCATCCTCAGGTTCTGCTCTTCTCTCATTGCCTACACCCCTCATCCAAGGCTGCACCTGTCACCTCTGTTTGCATTGGTGGCTTCTATATCTCCATCTCCAACTGAGCCTTCTCACAAGGTCTCCAGACATATTTGCCTGCCCATTTCCTAAACATCTCCATCTGGATGCCCCACTATCCCCTCAAACTCAGCATTTTAAGGCAGAGTTTAGCTTCCGTTCCCTAAAACACTCTCCTCTCCTGTGTTCCCTATACTATGAGTGGCAGTTCCATTATCTACCTAGATAGACATCACTCCAAACAGAAAATAAATCTTTTTGATTCCTTGCCCCCGATCCAAGTTGTCATCAAGTTACTGTTCAGCCTCCTAAATCTCCCAAGTCAGCCCCTTGCTCATGTCCCCATAGCCACTCCCTTAATTCTGTCCTTTGAAGAGCCCATTAACTGCTGCCATCTTCCTTCAGATCACCCTTCCTGCTATTGGAAGAATCCTTCTGAGCATTACCAACCGAGCTACTGCCCTTCCTCACAGTGGGATAAAGGCCAGCCTGGCCACCGGGGCTCTTGGTTGGAACCCTAGACTTGCCTTTCTCACCTGGTTTCTCAACCACCTCTGTACAATATGAGCTCTGTTCCACACCCCATTCAGGATTGTTTACCTCTCTGAGCACATCAGGCCTGTTCCTCCTTCTAAGCATACTGGTCCTCATGGCTCAAAAGCTCTTTCCAGCCTTGGGAGGAGTATGGTGTGTCTTTGGAGACTAACAGACTTGGGATTGAATCGCAGTCCTGCTTTTTACTAGCTATGTGACCGCAAGCAGATTACTAACTCCTCCAAGCCTCGGTTTCCTCATGGAGAACAGCACCTGCCTTGAGTCATCCTGAGGTCATATATGACAAATACTCTAGCACTGTGCCCAGGATTTCTTTGTTCCTTTTTCACTGCTTTGTCTTTATCCAACTTTACACCTTCAGCCCAGCTCACTTCTGTGTGAATTCTGTGTCTTCTTTCCCTGCCCTGGTTAGGAGTAGGCATTCCTTCTGTGAGCTCTCAGCATCCTGGCACTTTTTCCTTTTTTTTTAATGTGGCCAAGTTTTTTTTTTAATGCAATTTTATTGAGATATATTCATATAACATACAGTCAGTCAACGTGTATAATCAGTTGTTCACAGTATCGTCATAGTTGTGCATTTATTACCACAATCAATCTCTGAACATTTTCATTACTCCAAAAAATAAAATTAAAATTAAAATTAAAAAGAACATCTAAGACATCCCATTCCCCTCCTCCGCCCACTGTTCATTTACTTTTTTAATACAGTTTTATCAAGATATAATCACACACCCTACAGTCATCCAAGGTGTACAATCACTTATTCACAGCACCATAATACATTTGTATGTTCATCACCGGAATTAATTTTTGAATATTGTCGTTACTCCAAAATAAAAATAAAAGCAAAAAAGAACACCTAAATCTTTCCATCCCCTCCATCCCACCCTATTCTTCACCTAATTTTTGTCCCCTTTTTTCCACTCATTTGTCCATATACTGGATAAAGGGAGTGTGAGCCACAAGGTTTTCACAGTCACACAATCACACTGTGCAAGCACACTGTTCAAGAACCGAGGTCACTGGGTTGCAGTTCAACAGCCTCAGGCATTTCCCTCTAGCAACTCCGGCACACTAAAGACTAAGAAATGATATCTATATAGCACATTAGAATACCCTCCAGAGTGACCTCTCGACTCCATTTGAAATCTCTCAGCTGCTGGAGCCTTATTTTGTTTCATCTCTCTTCCCCCTTTTGGTCAAGAAGATCCTCTCAGTCCCACAGTCCTGGGTCCAGGCTCATCTCCAGACATAGTTTCCTGCATTGCCAGGGGGATTTACACCCCTGGGTGTCATGTCCCACATAGTGGGGAGGGTAGTGAGTTTACCTGCCTAGTGGGCTTAGAGAAAGAGGGGGCCACATCTGAGCAACAAAGAGACTCTGTGTGTGGGGGGGGGGGGACTCCTAGGCACAATTATAAGTGAGCTTAGCCTCCCTTGCAGCAACTAGCCTCACAAGGGAAACCCCTGAGTTCAAGGGCTGGGCCCACTAAATTAGCAGTCCTCCCTGTTTGCAGGAAAATCAGCAGTAGCCCAGGTGGGGAAGTCCAACATTTCTGCATTTCTCCTCAGTTCCCAGGGGGCCCTGCAAAAACACTTTTACTCTCCTGCATCCTGATATTGTGATACCTGTGGTCCTGTGTCTGTTTCCCTGGTCTGCTGGAGAGGAATCGGCGGCTCTCAGGCAGGAATCAGGTTCTGTCCCATTCAAAATCTCCTATCGATTATTTACTTATGTGTTCTCTACTAAACTAGCTTCTCAAGGGCAGGGTTTCTATTTGGTTTGTAGTCTTCAGCAGCTAGCTGAATGTGGGATGTCCTCACATATTTCATGAGTGAGGAAATTAGCAAAGTACGCATCCCAGAGCTAGGAAGGTAATGGTAAGGAACACACAGAAACAGTGAAAGAAATCAGAAAATTCCCTTAAATGAGTTGTATGACATATATAAACATTTCTCTGATTCATATATTTGTTGGCAACAAATTTCTACATGTCAGTAATATTGAAGAAAGCTTTTTCCCCTATTTGTTTTCTCTAAGTTACCCCCAGTGATACACCATAGGACTCCTGTACATTGTTTTTAGTCCATTTTAAAAACTCTGTATATTTAACTGTTATCTACAATTGATAGCAATTTCTGAATTTCCCTGTTGGGAAAAGCTAAACAATTTATTTTCTAGAGCCTTATTATAATGGAGCTATAATATTTTATAGCAAATATATATTTTTCATTTTGAGTCCATTCCAGGCATTAGACTAAATTTAAAACCATGTTCAGCAGATTTTTGTGTGTGGTATCATAGATATGGCAGGCTTTTATGCATAATGTCATAGATAATTTCAACTGTTTCTCAACTGAGAGAATAGTTTAACTGTTATATTTATGGAGAAAATGGGGTTTTACCTCTTTAATTGCTTCAGTTAAAAGAGCTGTAAATGGTATATAAAAGAAGTGAGAAAAAAGCCCAGGCAGACCCTCCTAGTCATAAAATAACTATAACCACGCACTGTTGTCTCTTCCTTTGTCACTCCCTGGTTTACCATCACCCATGGAAGCTACTGTTCTTGTTACCCACAGGAGTGGCAGCTCTAAAGTCCCTCCCACTTCCTCCTACTCCCTCCTGGGGTCTTCCCTGTGGGGAGTGCTTCTCCCTAGCGCCTTCATTAGCCACTGAGAACTTTGTCCCTCCAGGGCCCCCCACTCCCCTGCCCTCTCTGCTGGCATACGCTTGAAGCCCATCCCGCAGGAGCCCAGCTTGGGGGAGGCTGCTGGGCTGTGCTGGCTTGGTTTGCAACAGGGGGAGCTGCGTTCCTCTTCACCTTAGTTAAAACTGACCACTCAGAATGAGGCTCCTTATAAAAACCATTTATACAGGATGATTTGGTTCTTTCTTATTATACTGTGAATATAATGAGTTAATTACCTTTGTTGGTTGATACGGGAATCAAACCATCCTTTACAAAATGGATTAAGTAGCATTTATTTTTCAGCAGCGTGGTCTCTCTCTTTTTCTCTTAATAAGCCCACAAGTAACTTGTACTGTTGTTCATACAAACTATTACATGTGCATAGCCCACAAGTAACATATAACCTATTAGGTGGACTTTTTAAGAAGCAGCATTCAGATCCCTATCGACTTAATTTGCCTTTAATTCCAAATACAATAACAAGTTTTTTCCTCCACCAGGCTGATTTTAACACCAACATTTCTGGAGTGGACGGACATACATCTATAAGCTCTGAGGACTTTGTGGACTTATCTGATATCTACCACTCTAATGAAGAGTATTTCAGAAAACTAGAAGAGCTGAAGACTGCACACATGGAAACTATGGCAAAGTTAGAGAAAATGTACCAGAATAAATTAAATTTAAAGGGAATTCAGCCAGTGATCATCAGGGAAGGTGCTCCTAGTATCTCTTCCAGGTAAGTTCATACACAATGTTATTTGTAGACTAAAATAAAACATGCTTAAAAGTGAAGAACAAAAATATTTCAGAATATTTTCCCTTAGCACTCTTAATGATAAATGGAGGTGGGATTTTATTCAGGATGTTTCATGGCTTGTCAACCTACTAGGTGACTTCTCGGTTTGAGAGTCTTTTGGTGTCCATTTGGTTCTTTCTCTCTAAGCCACCACCCATATAGAACCAAAGGCGTGTGTCAGATTATTTAGTCTCTGCCATTTTAAGGATGAAGATTTAAAACTTAATTTTAAAAGCCCTTTGTCATATGTGTATTAACATGAACTCCTTAAAGATTTATAGTACAAAGAATTCAGGATGAGGAGACTGAAATCTGACTCACATTTTCAAAATTGTCTGTAATTTCAAGACCCATGTCTGCTGTGAACTTGATTGCTTTCAAACTTGAGGCAGTCAGTCCACGCTGAGTGCATAGCTCCTTTGTGCCAGACCTTGCTGGGCCCCGAGGATTCAAATACAGGATGCCTTCAAGGAGCCCTCAAGGAACTCAAGGACTAAGAACCAAAAATTGCAATACAACATGGTATAAGGGTGTATCATGGAGACAGAGGAAGAAGCAGTTGATCATGCTGGGGTATCAGTGGAGGGACGCAAGCAGAGAAGTTTCCATAAGAGGGTCATATACGAGTTCAGTCTTGAAGGAGTAAAAGTGCAGCAGATGCAGAAGGCATGGAGTGGCCTTCTAGACAGCAGAAACTGAATGCAAAGTGAGGAAGCTCACATGATCAGATAGGACTTAAGTAATGGTGACTAGGAGGTGGCAAGAGGTCAGCCTGGAAAGGTAGGCAGAGGCCATTCTTGGAAGGCTTTATAATCTACACTTTACTTTGTACAAATGGGAAATTAAGTTTCAAGCAGGGAGTGACGATCAAATGTATGTCTTAGGAAGGTGACTCTGGAAAAAAGTGTGGAGCAATAGAGGTCAGATGCAAGGAGCCTCTGCCCTCTGAGCTTCCTCCCCATAAAATGAGGAAGTCAAACTAGATAATTTATAGATTATCTCACACTTCTAGTTGAAATAAAAGCAATAATTTTTACAAACCCTGTCTTCTAAATGATTATATCCGGATCTTAGAAAATATATAACTCTATCTTAATTGATGGTATAATTGAACGTTTAACATTATTCTTCTTATTTAGATCTGTATCAGAAAAAAACTTCCATCACTCCGAATCTTTAATGCCATCGCATTCAGAGCCTGATTTAGGCCAGTCTTACTCCTCGTGTAGGTCTTCCTCTGAAGATGAGTTGCCCAACCTAGAAAAGGAGTACCCTGAGGAAAACAAAATGATGGCCTATGCTAGGGAGCTCATCAACAACATGTGGACAGACTTTTCTGTTGAAGATTTTATTCAGCGTAAAGATCCTGACTTCCCAGCAGTTGAAAAAACAAGGAAGAAACCAAAAGAATGGGTGCCAAAGATTACAGTACCAGAGCCCTTTCAAATGATGATTAGAGAAGAGAAGAAAAAAGAAGAGAAAATGAAATCCAAGTCAGATATTGAAATGGCACGCAACCTGTTCAAAAAACAAGAAGACGATGCAGAGCATCAGAAGAAATTCCGAGCCAATCCAGTTCCTGCATATGTCTTTCTCCCACTTTATCACGATATAGTCAAGCAAAATGAAGAACGGAGAAGGTATATGAAGGAGAAAAATAAACAAGCTATTTTGGCCTCACAAAAGCCATTTAAGTTTATTGCAAGGGAGGAACAGAAGCAAGCAGCCCGGGAAAAGCAGCTGAGAGATTTTTTGAAGTCTAAAAAGAAACCAAATCGATTTAAAGCCAGACCTATACCTCGATCTACTTATGGGTCAAATTCCAGTGACAGATTAAAAGAAGAAGAGATCTATAGAAACATTAGGAAGCAACTGAGAGCCCAAGAACTTCTACAGAATTCGTCCCCTCTGCCAGGTAGACCAGTTCGTAGAAGTCTTGCTACAAGGAAATCCAAAAGTCCTGAAGAGGCTGATAAATGGAAAGGTAAACACAAGGTCAGGTACCAGACTCCTGATTTGGAAGACCTTCCTGAGAAATATCAGAAATACCTCTCAGATCATAGGTATTCAAAACTCCTAACAGTTTGCGAACCATTTGATCTTACCGCATCCCCACATGCATCCTCTAAAAGAGGGAAAATTTTGGCAGACATGGAAGCAGATGAAGAAAATTTAAAAGAAACACGATGGCCTTATCTGTCTCCAAGGCACAAGTTGCCAGTAAAAGGTGCAAGTGCAAAGCCTGTGCCTTGGGACTGCAACCTTCCAAGGCCTACAGAATCTTCCAGAGGAAGAGAACAAGCCATAAGGTAAATAAGTTAGGATTCAGTACCAACTGACTCATGGTTGCTTAAGCCTGGTTGCTTAAAATCGTGTGGAATTCTATTGATATTATCTTCATGAATTTGAATTCACTAACAAATTATTATCCTGTCTGGTAAGATGTTTTGCTGTGTAACATAAAACATTTTGCCAGAGGGTATTCTTCCAAGAAATGAATGTATTTTCCATTTTATGAATCTTTGGGGATAGAAAAGGTTATAGTCAGCCTGTTTCTTTTTAGTGTCACAAGTCAAATCCTTCTTAAAAGGTTTGCTTTCTTGCCTTTTTTTCAACCTTTGAATTAGCCCATGTTGAATCTTTGCTAAACAACATTCTCATTGGCTTAAAGTGAATTAAGCCTTAGTTTGTTGCCCTCAGGAGATCACTTGAGGAAAAGAAAATGTTGGAAGAAGAGAGAAATCGGATGCTATCTAAGCAGAAGCAAAGAATGAAAGAATTGCAGAAACTCCTGACAACCCGGGCTAAGGCTTATGACTCACACCAGAGTTTAGCTCAAATGTCTAAATCCAGAGTAAAATCTCTCAGGTATAATGAAATGAATTGTAAACCTCCAGATCATTGGTTTTCAAACTTTTTCTTTTTCTTTTCTGTTTTTTTTATCAGTGGATACCAATATATAAACAGATTAAGAATGGCATTGGCATTTTATTTTATGGATTCAAATTACTATCTGTCACTTATAGTCACTGAGAACCGTGAGGCCATTTTGATGAACAGGAATGTTTTATACTGTGGCCATAGTGGATAGTTGAAATCTAGCAGCATCTAATTTTTTTCTTTATTTTATTTTTTTTATTGCACAGTACAGTATTGAGAAAAATCTTGATTCAGAGATAAGGCTCTTCTTTATTTTATTTATTTATTTTTTTAGCAGCTTTCTTTGTAATCTCAGAGGACTCTTCAATAAACAGATATGTCAAAGAGCTTTGTTCCAACATCTGCCCGAAGTCTTATAATACAAGTGAACACATTCTTGGGCCCCTGGATATTAATGTTTAGTGTGCATGTTTTGCATTTTGTTAGTTTTAGTATTTTAAAACTATATTCACAGAACCCTTAAGCCCCCTTCAGAGAACACTAGAATTCTGAAGTACAAAGTTTGAAAACCAATGGTCCGGAGGAACATTTTTGTGTAAAAATGTTCATTTTTATGTTGCTCATAAAAATGTTCATGTTTCAGTAGGAAAGTATTCCCCCAAAGCCGGGTAAGTAGTATGATTTATTAATTGCTAATAATCCGATTTATAAGAACCAAAAATGCAGATATACTTATAAATAAATATATATATATATTTGATTTAATTACAATGTGTATTCCTTTATAATGGAGCATTACTCCTTTGATAGATCTTAATTTGATGAGCTTGAGTAAAAAATACTCCTTAGGAAAAAATTACTGACCCTTAGAAAGTAAACTGGCTTTTGCATAACGCCAACTTGTATGTAATTAACTATAATTATCATTCTATAGTATAATTGTTTTCTCTACACCATGAAATCATATTATCTCTCTAGAGTTAATACATCTTATGTAAAGAAAATAGCATAGTTTAATACATGAGAGGGTCTTGTCTAAAGAATAATTACACTTATAGTGAATTGATGTATTTTAGTTCCTGTTCCTCAATATATTATATTCTCATTCTCCCCAGACCCACTCCTATTTGCTTAAGTTTGCCTCCAACCTATAGGAGATTCTATTTAGTGGAAAAAATAAGAGCAAGATCTTGTTTTCAGAAGAAGTCATTTAAAGAGAAGATACCTAATTTGAACCATATTTTCTTAGTTTTATGCACTGACAGCATATAAATGAGATAAGAGGCTGTTCATTCATCTCCTCAGGCCAGTTTGAAGCCCATTCATACATTATGCCTTGGAGATTTCAGAAATCCAAAGTACCCAGACTGTTCCTAGTGTGCTGCCAGAACCTAGGATTTTTATTCTCCATTCCATGAAAATGTACTCGTTTAAAAAGGGAATATTGATAAACTATGCCTGTAAATAAGTTTAATTTCTGATTTGTCATATAAGCTAAGTGTTATATATGCCAGTTCTTATTTCTTAGATAACTTTTTAAAATTCCATTCCTTTTATTTAATTTTAGAAAGAGTGAAAAGGAAAGGATGAGAGAATACCGCCAAGAGCTAGAAGAAAGAGAAGAAAAATTAAAAAAGAGGCCACTACTTTTTGAAAGAGTTGCTCAGGTTGTGTTTGTTGGAATTTAAGAGCTATTGTCAACTTTTTTTTTTTTAACATCTTCAGGTCCTAATTTTACAGTCCGTTTTTCTTACATGTTATATAGTTTACTGAAACATATTGTTTCTGTGACAACTTCATCAAATCAGCCAAGTAAGTAATTTTGTGTAAAATCTGAGCAATGAATCTTGTTGATGAGGCATGTAAGCATGATAAAGAACATACTATTAATTAATATATTGACATAATATAATCATTCTTTAAAAAATAGTTTCACAACTTCTTTTTGATGGCTGGACTATTTTCAGTACCAACTTGGCCAAGTATTAAGGTGAGGCTTCATGATATGATTTGGAGGTCTTTGAAGAATTAAAAAATGAAACGAAATTTCCAGTGTTTTTGAAGTGAGTTTATAATATGCTAATTTTACTTACACTTACAAAAAGGATTTCCTTTTTTGTAGGAAAAACCAACTAGTCTTAAGCATAGTGGGCCCTGATTTTACTAAATTTACTCTCAGTTTTACAATCTTTCCCTTGTGGGAGATTTGTCAATTTCAGGTCCTCTTCTTTCTCCCCTTAAGAGAGAGGTTTGTATGGGTGGCATGGATTAACAATAGACAAAATCAATGGAGTTTACAGGTACTTGCTTGTGAGTTTCAAGCTGTTACAATTGGAGCTTCCTGCCAGCACCAGCCCATGACAGATGAGTAGATGCAGGATGTTCACAAGGACAATGGACCTGTATTGTGGGTGAATCTGTACATTACCATCTTTCACAGTGATGGAATTCTTTTACTTACTGATTCGGATATAATTTTATGTAGTGCTTTTCGTATTTATTAAGGGGTGATTTTTTTTTTTAACATCTCAGTTTCAACTTTAAGGAAAAAATCATTATAAGCTGTTGTCCATTATGGGGTGTACAGCAATTAACTTTTGGCCCAAAGTAGTTATCTCCAGCTCTGAACTACAGATTTTTATTCCCATTTGTCTGATAGACGTATCTACCCAAACTTCCCATAGGCATCTTCCATTCAACTGCCCCAAGTATATCTTTCCTCTATTTCCTATTTTGGATTGGGGGAAGATTTAGTTGATTGGAGCCACTTTCCCTGCCCATTCAGTTGATTGTCAAGAGACCTGTCATGTTTTCTTCCAAAATAATTTTTGGGTCTGCCCTTCACCATCCCTGAAGCCTGTATGTCGGGTGAAACCTCTATTATTTCCTACCTGAATTATTATAATGGTTTGACTAATCTTCTTGCCTTGCTCTTTGCAACGCTTGCCCATTCTCTCTTTACCTTGCCATCCCCATTCCCTTGCCAAAATGTTAAGCCTGGGTAACAGAGGCAATCATCTATTCTCACTGATTGCGTTTGTCCTCGTTTTCAACAAATGGTATCAAGTACTCTTGTTATTGACTTCTCCAAACAATGCTATGAGATATATCTCCTCATAGTACAGATGAAGACACTGAACCTCAGAGAAGGTGAGTAATTCATAGGTTTTGTAGTTAGTAAACGGTGAGATTAGGATTGGAACCCAAGTCAATCTGCTTCCAAAGCCCATTTAATACTAAGCTGTTCTGCTTCCTTCCACAAGATAAATCCATGAGTCTTAGCATGGTGTACAAAACCCTCTATGATCTGATCCCTGTTACCTCTTTGGTCTGTCTCCCACTGTACTTCTGCTCATCACCATCCCCCACTTCCTTGCCCCTCTATTCTCCATCTATGTACACACACACCCTTATGAATACCCTTTACTTTCAGGCCACACCGGATTACTCATTTTCAAATTTGAAGTCTTTATTCATGCTGTTTCCTGAACCCTGACACCTGTAGAACCTCTTCCTATCTTCATCTAATGCCTACTTGTCCTTCAACTCTTCGTGTGTAATCACTTCTTACATTCTTTCCTCTGGCTCTGTTGGGTTCCCTTTCCTCAGTGTTCTTTTAGTACCCTATACAGTCCTCTGTGTTTGCTTCTACTGCATTGTGTGAAATGTTCTGTTTAATAGTCTCTCTTCTCTTCTAGCCAATTAACTTTAAGGATGGTGGTCTTTAACTTTAGAGGTACAGTTCTAGCACTTACCATATAAGACAATGCCTGGCACAGAGGAGACGTTAATAAACTTTTGTTGACCTAGAACTGAATAGCTATGATCAAATTTAGCCAGATAATGACCTTACATTTTCTTTCTGGGGTTAGCCCAGGCTGAGAGCACTACCCTGACATTTTAGTGGTCTAGTGATACTTAGTAAGTGGTTTGTCATGCCATGAATTTCCACCATTTCTTAGCATCAGAGAAAATGTGACAAAATAAATGATATATGTGAAATTAAGCCAATGAAGAAATTCTGAATTCTAGGTTAGTTTCAAATCTGTTATGTTTTCTACTACTTTTGGCCCTCATATATGCTGTTCCCTCTCCCCCAAAATCTCTTCTTTTCCAATGCACCTCCCACTTCTCATGAGGGAGATCACAAGTTAAATATTCAGTGATTATTTATTAAATGAGTGAAAGAATTTCTATAAACCAAACTTTTGGCTATAAAAAATATTTTTTTTTCTCTTCAAACTAAGACTGATTGTAGACAAACTTTCATCTTCACCTGTTATTTTAGTTTTTGGAAGTTTCTGAAAGAAACAACAAAGCTAATTTTTTCCCAGAGTCTTTGATGGTAAAATGAAATAACCATACAATTATTTAAACTGCTCCTTTTATCTCAGAATCTTTACAGTTTTTTGTAAGGTGAAATGCCAGGATTAATGTTTGTTCCACTTAGGAACAATTACACATTATTCACCTTGATGTAAAATATTAAAATGTAATAGTGCAGAGTCTGTGGCAGTGAATCACCATTACTTTGGTTTTGTTAATATAAATTAGGGCATGTTTTCTTGCATATACTGTGCTGTGACTGTTGCTGCTAAATAACAGCTGCTGTCTAATAAATTCACTCACATCTTTATGCATTACCCATTTATAGCTGTTAATTGTAGTCTTGTTGCTTTTGAGTTATCCCCTAGCAGAGTATGCCTGTGATCTATTTCAGAATCATGTCCTGTGTTTTGGAAATTACAGGGTTTATTAACTGAATAGATGAAGTCTTAACTAGCCCTAACATTGATTAGTTTCATTTTAATCTTTATTCTTTAATATTTAATTTGCTTAAATTAGAATATGGTATTCTTAATGTATTCAGACTTAGGTTTGGGGTTTCCTTATTCTGCTCTTCAGGCTTTAGGGCACAGTTCTTATCTTCTCACTTTGCCTAGCTTTTCAGTTCCCCAAGACTTGTCTGTTGGTATTCGCAACCCCTAGGTGTACTTTTACTTTCATAAAAATTGTTATTTGCAGTGGGTGCTTTTTAGCAGCAGTGTGAGTACTTCTGTTTCAGTTCTCCAGGGTATCAGGAAATGCACTGGGTGATAGTTTTCTCTATTGTAATCAGTCTTTGCCATTTTGGTTTCTCCTCTGGAACACTAGACTCCATGGACTCTCATTTTGCTGGGAGCCCCTCAGTTAAGCAAATACCTCACAACTGTTTTGCTGGAGTCAGGCTCCAGGCTACCTCCACACTTTAAAACAACCGCCACCATATTATAGACATCAGCATGGTCGAGTGGAAAGGTCCAGGAAAGGGTCAAGACACTTAGTTCTACTGCTCTTCAGCCTTGTGACCCTAGGCAAACCATTAACCTCTGGGGGTTTGGGTGTCCTCCTTTGTTGAACATGGGGGTTAGACTAGATGATGTCCATGCCCTTTCCAGTATGGGACACCATCGGTCCACTGGAACTTGGCTATTTCTAGTCACCTTGCTTTAGTTGGAGGTGCAGAAAGCAATTCTTGGTCCTGTACTAGTTTAGATCCACCCATAGGAGCTAAAACCAAAATAGGACCTGTGATCCTAAGTGGGCAAAAGCCGAGCCACTAACATGAACCTGTCACTTATGGATCTATAAAACCCATGGTCTCAGGAACTATGATGACTTCCTACTGCCTCCAAATATACGAGGGTCATCACTAATCCCCACAGTTCCCAAAGCCAGGAAGTAATGTGACATTCCAGAGATTTGAATCCAGTGCTAAGTTCATGTCCTTTTCATTGCATACTTTGCTTCCTCCATAGAATAAATATAAGAATACCATGATTTTATCATCTTTAATGGATTGGAGATATGGTTTGTAAAGAGTAAAAATCACAGTAGGTACATGAAACAACACTGTGACAACTAACCACATGAACTTATTTCCTTACTGATTTTTCCAGATACCTTTATGTAGTCATGAAAGTACATAAAACATAGGTACAGCAGTGGAAGGAATATTTAAAGGTAAAATCCTCTTGTGGCCACCATCCACATTAACGAATAGAGCACTGTCAGTACCCAGGAACCCTCAGTGTGCCCCTTCCAGATCACAAAGCTCTATCTCTCCCTTAGAGATAACCACTTTCGAGATAACTTCCTTGTTTTTTATTGCAGTTTACCACCTATTACATATCTCCAAACAATATAGCTTTTTTCTTAAACTTTTAATAATTTCAAACTTATAGGACAATTGCAAAAATAATACAAAACCCATACAGAGAACTCCAATATACCCCTCCCCACCCCAGATACTCAGATCCACCAACTTTTAACATTTTGCAACATTTGCCATATCATTCTGTCTATCCACCCATCAATCCATCTATCTGTCTCTTTCTGTATATCTACTATATCTATTTTCCAAACATTTGAGAGTAGGTCAGATACATCATGCTTCTTGAACACAACAGTTCCATGTTTATTTCCTAAGAACAAGGATATTTTATGTAACCACCTTAAGTACAGTTATCAGGTTCAAGAAATTTATCATTGATACAAAGCTTACAGTCTGTATTCCATTTTCATATGACCCAGTAATGTCCTTTTGGGCCTTTTCTCCTCCATTATTAGATCCAGTTCAGGATCATGTATTGCACTTAATTGTCATTTTTTCTTTAGTTGCTTTTTTTTTCCTTAAGTTGTGGAAACATATACAACATAAACTTTCCCAGTTCCGCCACTTCTGAGCACACCGAATGAAATTAGTCACACTCACAATGTTGCACTACCCTCACCACCATCACCAGAACTTTCCCATCACCCTGTGTAGTTTAATTTCACCTGTTTCTGAACTTTATATAATCAATCATACTATTTATACATTTTTTGCTTTGATTCTTTTGCTCAGTATTTGTGAGATCCGTCTGTGTTGTGGGGATAGCTGTAGTTCACTCATTTTCATTGCTTTATTTTACTCTTATTGTATGAAGAATTTATTTATCCATCCTACTGTTGATGGATATCTGGGTTGTTTCCAGTTTGGGGCTATTACAAACAGTGCTATTCTGAATATTCTTGTACATGTCTTCTGGGGCACATATGCAGAGGTTTCTCTGGGTATAAACCTCGTAGTGGAAATTGATGGTCATAGGTTATGCATATTTTCATCCACCTGTGATTGTTGAACTGAATTTTCACTGGAGCTTTTAACCCATAAGTCTCTTATGAAAATTTTATATCTTTTTTTCTCATCTAAAAAGATTTGTCTTTTCTATAGAAAAATGCGAGAATGGCAGCAGAGAGGCATTATTCTAACACCTTAAAAGCACTAGGAATGTGTGATGAGTTTGTTTTAAAGAAAGGCCAAAGTGGAAAAATATTTGAGTACTTCAGCAATCAAGAGATGAAAAGTTTCACTGAAGATAAAGAAAGGTAACATATGTAAGATGTCTGAATGGTTTAACTTTGAAAAAATTCTTACCTGCAGGAAAGCATACAATTTGTTTTATACTATTTTTTAAGAAGTCTTTTACCTAATGGAATACTTGTGAACTACTGTAAAACATATTGATATTTTAACATGTTTGACACATTCAAAATATTACACAGTGATAACATACTTTGCTTAAGGCAAAATACTTAGATTTCTGACTGACATACATAACAAAAATAATAACATGCTTTCAGAATGAAGTTTACAGAGTCAGTCACTCAAGTTTGAAATAAAATCGTTCTCAGAGGAATATTTAACTTCTTAGTTGGCATTTCTATAGGGTTTTCTTTATAACAAATTGAAACTCATATACTTGAAGAAGACTGGCTACATGATGGCATATATTACAAAGGGTTTGTTTACCTTTAAAGCAAATCACTTTTCCTTTGAAATACTGATGAATTTCTTCCTCTAGCTTTAATGAAGAAAAAATGGAAGAAAGAGAGAATGGGGAAGAAAATTATTTTATTGATACCAACAGCCAGGATTCTTGCAAGGAAAAAGATGAAGCCAATGAAGAAAGTGAAGAGGAGATATCTGCTGAATGAAACTGAATCAGCAAGGCCTCCTGTCTGTGCCCTTGCTGTTTGTTGTTTGCAGCATCAGGTTGTCATCATCTGCACTTGTGGTGTTAAGATCATCTCTGGAAACATCCCTGCTATGTGTAGGGCTGTTGAGCAAAGTTGTCTGTAGACTGAAAAGGCCGAATCCATCTGAATGGTTCTTTAGTCAGGTAGAGTAAGGCTTTGCCTGTTTGGTTTTTTATTCGCTAGATATGATGTCTATCTGAACCTTTGACTTTACTTGTATTTAAAAGTGTCTGAGAATCACAGCTGTCACAAACTGATTAAATATAAAAATATACATTACTTATTTTTTTTTTTTTTTGATGGGAGAGAGGCTTAGTGTTGAGAGCAGAGAGAACTATTGGCCTTTGGAGATTTGTTTGAAAATTTTTTTTATGGAAAGCAAGAATCAATAAATATTTTTAAACTTTACTATTTGCCCATTCTTTTTCTCAGTAACACATCTCACATAGTGAGTCC
This sequence comes from Choloepus didactylus, assembly GCF_015220235.1. Taxonomy (NCBI): domain Eukaryota; kingdom Metazoa; phylum Chordata; class Mammalia; order Pilosa; family Megalonychidae; genus Choloepus; species Choloepus didactylus. The sequence goes on from NC_051323.1 coordinate 30,105,889, forward strand.
TGAAACTTGTTTTATTTGGTATTTTAAGTTTCTTAACTGGATCATTAAAAAATGTAATAAAACGTATAGGACTAGGTACTTGCAAATTTTTATTCATTTCTGCACTGAGAGTTTACTGTTAAATTATCCATGCTATCATCACTTTTTCTTTTTAGCTCTGGTTTTATTCCTAATTATTTTTGTTATATAAATTACTAGGAAAGTTTTCATACTAATAGTTGTTTTTTTTTAAGCCTGTGTATTACGGCAAATGGAAGTAATTATGGCATTTGTGAGTTATATAATCTTAAATACAGGTAAATATTAACCCTGCTTTATAGGTGATGAAATTGTTCAAAGTAACTTGTCTATGGCAAGTCTCCAAGGTAATTCAGATTTAGCTCTTTAATGCTAGACCCAGTTGTGCTCAACTTTTTACAAAAACACACACTCTGTCTTTCTTTGTTCAATTAATTTTATGTTTCATCCATTTTTCCTCTTCAAGCAATCTTTTGTTTTTAAAATTCAAACCAGTCATAAAGATGTGGTATAAGACATTTCCTTTTCTAAAACAATTGGCATCTTTTAAAGAGGACGAACCAATAAAGGTATAATAGCAGTATACCTTTTCCCAGCTGGCATTTAAATTAAGAAATAAGATTTTTCTCAACTGAAGGCAAATGTTTACTTGTAATTCCTTTCCTAAAGTTTGTATTAAACTACACACCACCGTAATTAGATTGAAAACTCCTTAAAAGTTGGCACCATTTTAAGTCATCTTTGTATTTCCTGAATATTTAGCACAGGATGTACTTAATAAAGGTTGAATGAGTGCATGGATAAATATGGTTTTCATTATACTTTAAATGAGTACACATAGGGTAAAAAACATTTTCCTTCCAATTTACTGAGACCCTGATGGTTCAATCGTTCAACTATATGTTAGAACAAAAGCAGGTGAAACAAAATCCACAAATTGTAACGTTTAAAACGTGACTTGCTTCCAAGGATTCACTCTACACTCTGTCCCTTTGCAATCTCATGGGGAGAGTATGGACCTTGGGCATAAAAGACTGGGCTTCAGGGCCTGTCCTCAGTTTCCATCTTTAAAAACGGGGATAGTACTTACCTTGGTTGGCTCTAGGAAGGATGGATGAGGTAATGTATGGAAAGTTCTTTGTAAACTACAATATTTAAATGATGGAGTAGAGGACAGAATAGTCCTGCAGAAAAAACTTTTAATTTTAACTAAACATACTTTTATTTAAATGAGATATACAACTGATTTAAACATACTATTTTTTTTTTTAGAAATAATTTTCAAACCATTTTTAAGACACTGAACCAATCTTAGAAATGGGCAATTTAAAATTATTCTACTCAATACCACTGTTTTGTTTTAGAAAGGCATCAAATTAATATTAGAATAACACATTGATGGTGAAAAATTAATTATAAAGGTTAAATCAAATGTTTTTTGGCTGGCAGGTAGCTTTGAAAATTTTGTACTTTTGCATTGTCTGAATTTGCTCCATAATTATTTTTTTTTACTTGTGGGATGGTCCATTTTATGTGTTAAGCCTAACATCCTTAAATAAAAATATCACTGGATTTCCTATGACCTTCATACTTAAATATTTCTTGAGAAGAAATGGTATGTGTATTGAGGGATTAAGTGATATATACATACACACATAAGCATATATATTATACATATGAAGGAAAATTTTAGACATTATTCTTTCACTCCATTTATTTAGTCTACACAATAAAACAAATAAGCATGTCTTTAAATATGTTAGGCATTTTTCTCATGGACAACACTTTTCAAATTAATTCTAATAGTTTGAGAATAACAAAGATTTCAACATTTGGACCTAAGCAATAAAAATCACTAACCTTAAAAAAATCAAATTACTGCTTAAAAAAATGTATAACCTTCTCAACCATCATATCCCTGTATGTGTATGTATGAGTTTAGTGGTTGCTTTAGAAGGAAAAATCAACTTCTTAAATGAAGTTTTTGTCAATATATTGTAGTCTAACTAAACTGATTATTTTAGTTCTAGGCATTCTCATTTCTTGTAGCTTTTAAGTTTTCCTGACATGGCCTGTGGTTGGCTAACTTATCTATATCATCCTTTAGAAAGGTTATAGGAATAACTTTTATACCAGTTTTTTTCCCTTTTTCTACAGAGTAAAAAAAAAAAAAAACAATATTACCATATAGTTGTGAAATTCTACTAGAAGAAAATCCCAGTGTTCAGAATCTGTTTAACAACTAGTTTATAGACTGAATCAATTAAAAACAAAACCACAGTTTGTAGGAGTTCCTATCTATAAAAGAAGATATGCTAATACTTAAAATGTCTACTTACTTTACTTACTTTTTCCTTTTGTAACAACTAAGACTTTGTGGTGTTTGGCAAATTCTAAATCTCAGTAGAAGGAGATAAAAAACTGAGAAGAAAAATATAAAAGCTGGTACATAACTGTCGAAGGTCAATGAATAATATAAATGCTTTTATCTAACCCTGAAAAGATATATAAGAAATGATGACAGAATTTGCCTCTGGAAACAGAGCCAGGAGTAGTCGGTGGAAGACAGACTTCATTGTGAGGGTTTCTTTTTTTTTTTTTTTTTTTTCTTCTTCAACACTAACATACAGTAAAGAAAAAATTAATGAGGCTTTAACCTTTTAGAAAGCTTTTTTGCCCTAGTCATGGATTTTTAGCATCTTAATATCAAGAAAAGAGAAATACTTAACATTTTTTTCTTGATACTAAAAAAACATGTCTCTTCTTGATACCAAAAATAACCCATAATAAATAAGGAATATTTTGGACATTTATAATAGTAGAGAGAATGGTATGAACCATGTACCCAATTCCCAACTTCAATAATTACCAACTTGTGATTAAGCTTAATTTTCAATATTCCCACCTACTCCACCCCAACTGTTTTTAAGCAAATTGTAGACGTATTTCATGTATAAATATTTCAGTATATAGATTTAAAAGATAAAAACTCCCTCTTGTAACATAACTCCAATACCATTATCATACACAAGAATAATAATTCCTTAATATCGATTATTTAGCAGCATTCACATTATCTTTTTTTTTCTTCATTTTATTGAGATATATTCACATACCACGCAGTCATACAAAACAAATCGTACATTCGATTGTTCACAGTACCATTACATAGTTGTACATTCATCACCTAAATCAATCCCTGACACCTTCATTAGCACGCACATAAAAGTAACAAGAATAAAAATTAAAGTGAAAAAGAGCAATTGAAGTAAAAAAGAACACTGGGTACCTTTGTCTGTTTGTTTGTTTGTTTCCTTCCCCTATTTTTCTACTCATCCATCCATAAACTAGACAAAGTGGAGTGTGGTCCTTATGGCTTTCCCAATCCCATTGTCACCCTTCATAAGCTACATTTTTATACAATTGTCTTCGAGATTCATGGGTTCTGGGTTGTAGTTTGATAGTTTCAGGTATCCACCACCAGCTACCCCAATTCTTTAGAATCTAAAAAGGGTTGTCTAAATTGTGCGTAAGAGTGCCCACCAGAGTGACCTCTCGGCTCCTTTTGGAATCTCTCTGCCACTGAAGCTTATTTCATTTCCTTTCACATCCCCCTTTTGGTCAAGAAGATGTTCTCCGTCCCACGATGCCAGGTCTACATTCCTCCCCGGGAGTCATATTCCACATTGCCAGGGAGATTCACTCCCCTGGGTGTCTGACCCCACGTAGAGGGGAGGGCAGTGATTTCACCTTTCAAGTTGGCTTAGCTAGAGATAGAGGGCCACATCTGAGCAACAAAGAGGCATTCGGGAGGAGGCTCTTAGGCACAATTATAGGGAGGCCTAGCCTCTCCTTTGCAGCAACCAACTTCCCAAGGGTAAAACCTATAGTAGAGGGCTCAACCCATCAAACCACCAGTCCCCTATATCTGTGGTCATGTTAGCAACCATCGAGGTGGGGTAGGCCAATACCCCTGCATTCTCCACAGGCTCCTCAAGGGGGCACTACATATTTTTTTCCTTGTATTTCTTTTTTTTTTTTAACTTTCCTTTCTTTTTTAAATCAACTGTATGAAAAAAAAAATTAAAAAAAAAAAAAACATACAATAAAAGAACATTTCAAAGAGACCGTAACAAGGGAGTAAGAAAAAGACAACTAACCTAAGATACCTGCTTTACTTCCAACCTGTTCCTACTTTACCTCAAGAAAGTTACCTAATATAGCAACATTTCTGTGAACTTGTTTCTACTATATCCATCAGAAATTAACAGACCATAGTCATTCCTGGGCATCCCCAGAACGTTAAATAGCTTATCTGTTCTTGTTGGATTATTGTTCCCCCTTCCTTAATTGCTCTCTACTCCTAGTTCCCCTACATTCTACATTATAAACCATTTGTTTTACATTTTTCAAAGTTCACATTAGTGGTAGCATATAATATTTCTCTTTTTGTGCCTGGCTTATTTCGCTCAGCATTATGTCTTCAAGGTTCATCCATGTTGTCATATGTTTCAGGAGATCGTTCCTTCTTACTGCCGTGTAGTATTCCATCGTGTGTATATACCACATTTTATTTATCCACTCATCTGTTGAAGGACATTTGGGTTGTTTCCATCTCTTGGCCATTGTGAATAATGCTGCTATGAACATTGGCGTGCAGATATCTGTTCGTGTCACTGCTTTCCGATCTTCCGGGTATATACCGAGAAGTGCAATCGCTGGATCGAATGGTAGCTCTATATCTAGTTTTCTAAGGAACTGCCAGACTGACTTCCAGAGTGGCTGAACCATTATACAGTCCCACCAACAATGAATAAGAGTTCCAATTTCTCCACATCCCCTCCAGCATTTGTAGTTTCCTGTTTGTTTAATGGCAGCCATTCTAACCGGTGTTAGATGGTATCTCATTGTGGTTTTAATTTGCATCTCTCTAATAGCTAGTGAAGCTGAACATTTTTTCATGTGTTTCTTGGCCATTTGTATTTCCTCTTCAGAGAACTGTCTTTTCATATCCTTGGCCCATTTTATAATTGGGCTGTCTGCACTATTGTCATTGAGTTGTAGGATTTCTTTATATATGCAAGATATCAGTCTTTTGTCAGATACATGGTTTCCAAAAATTTTTTCCCATTGAGTTGGCTGCCTCTTTACCTTTTTGAGAAATTCCTTTGAGGTGCAGAAACTTCTAAGCTTGAGGAGTTCCCATTTATCTATTTTCTCTTTTGTTGCTTGTGCTTTGGGTGTAAAGTCTAGGAAGTGGCCGCCTAATACAAGGTCTTGAAGATGTTTTCCTACATTATCATCTAGGAGTTTTATGGTACTTTCTTTTTTTTTTTTTTTTTTTTTTTTTTTTTTTTTTTATCATCATTTTATTGAGATATATTCACATACCACGCAGTCATACAAAACAAATTGTACTTTCGATTGTTTACAGTACCATTACATAGTTGTACATTCATCACCTAAATCAATCCCTGACACCTTCATTAGCACACACACAAAAATAACAAGAATAATAATTAGAGTGAAAAAGAGCAATTGAAGTAAAAAAGAACACTAGGTACCTTTGTCTGTTTGTTTGCTTCCCCTACTTTTCTACACATCGATCCATAAACTAGACAAAGTGGAGTTTGGTCCTTATGGCATTCCCAATCCCACTGTCACCCCTCATAAGCTACATTTTTATACAACTGTCTTCGAGATTCATGGGTTCTGGGTTGTAGTTTAATAGTTTCAGGTATCCACCACCAGCTACCCCAATTCTTTAGAACCTAAAAAAGGTTGTCTAAAGTGTGCGTAAGAGTGCCCACCAGAGTGATCTCTCGGCTCGTTTTGGAATCTCTCTGCCACTGAAGCTTATTTCATTTCCTTTCACATCCCCCTTTTGGTCAAGAAGATGTTCTCCATCCCACGATGCCGGGTCTACATTCCTCCCCGGGAGTCATATTCCACGTTGCCAGGGAGATTCACTTCCCTGGGTGTCTGATCCCACGTAGGGGGGAGGGCAGTGATTTCACCTTTCAAGTTGGCTTAGCCAGAGAGAGAGGGCCACATCTGAGCAACAAAGAGGCATTCAGGAGGAGACTCTTAGGCACAAATACAGGGAGGCCTAGCCTCTCCTTTGCAGCAACCGTCTTCCCAAGGGTGAAACCTATGGTAGAGGGCTCAACCCATCAAACCACCAGTCCCCTATGTCTGTGGTCATGTTAGCAACCATGGAGGTGGGGTAGGCGAATACCCCTGCATTCTCCACAGGCTCCTCAAGGGGGCACTACATCGTTTTTTTGTTTTGTTTTGTTTTGTTTTTTTTCCTTGTTTGTCTTTTTTCTTTTTTTTTTTTTAACTTTCCCTTCTTTTTTCAAATCAACTGTATGAAAAAAAAAGTTAAAAAGAAAACAAACGTACAATAAAAGAACATTTCAAAGAGACCATAGCAAGGGAGTAAGAAAAAGACAACTAACCTAAGATAACTGCTTAACTTCCAACATGTTCCTACTTTACCCCAAGAAAGTTACATACTATAGCAACATTTCAGTGAACTTGTTCCTACTACATCCATCAGAAATTAACAGACCATAGTCATTTCTGGGCATCCCCAGAACGTTAAATAGCTTATCTGTTCTTCTTGGATTATTGTTCCCCCTTCCTTAATTGCTCTCTACTGCTAGATCCCCTACATTCTACATTATAAACCATTTGTTTTACATTTTTCAAAGTTCACATTAGTGGTAGCATATAATATTTCTCTTTTTGTGCCTGGCTTATTTCGCTCAGCATTATGTCTTCAAGGTTCATCCATGTTGTCATATGTTTCACCAGATCGTTCTTTCTTACTGCCCGCGTAGTATTCCATCGTGTGTATATACCACATTTTATTTATCCACTCATCTGTTGATGGACATTTGGGTTGTTTCCATCTCTTGGCAATTGTGAATAATGCTGCTATGAACATTGGCGTGCAGATATCTGTTCGTGTCACTGCTTTCCGATCTTCCGGGTATATCCCGAGAAGTGCAATCGCTGGATCGAATGGTAGCTCTATCTCTAGTTTTCTAAGGAACTGCCAGACTGACTTCCAGAGTGGCTGAACCATTATACAGTCCCACCAACAATGAATAAGAGTTCCAATTTCTCCACATCCCCTCCAGCATTTGTAGTTTCCTGTTTGTTTAATGGCAGCCATTCTAACCGGTGTTAGATGGTATCTCATTGTGGTCTTAATTTGCATCTCTCTAATAGCTAGTGAAGCTGAACATTTTTTCATGTGTTTCTTGGCCATTTGTATTTCCTCTTCAGAGAACTGTCTTTTCATATCTTTTGCCCATTTTATAATTGGGCTGTCTGTACTATTGTCATTGAGTTGTAGGATTTCTTTGTATATGCAAGATATCAGTCTTTTGTCAGATACATGGTTTCCAAAAATTTTTTCCCATTGAGTTGGCTGCCTCTTTACCTTTTTGAGAAATTCCTTTGAGGTGCAGAAACTTCTAAGCTTGAGGAGTTCCCATTTATCTATTTTCTCTTTTGTTGCTTGTGCTTTGGGTGTAAAGTCTAGGAAGTGGCCTCCTAATACAAGGTCTTGAAGATGTTTTCCTACATTATCTTCTAGGAGTTTAATGGTACTTTCTTTTATATTGAGATCTTTGGTCCATTTTGAGTTAATTTTTGTGTAGGGGGTGAGGTAGGGGTCCTCTTTCATTCTTTTGGATATGGATATCCAACTCTCCCAGCCCCATTTGTTGAAAAGACCATTATGGCTCAGTTCGGTGACTTTGGGGGCCTTATCAAAGATCAGTCAGCCATAGATCTGAGGGTCTATCTCTGAATTCTCAATTCGATTCCATTGATCTATATGTCTATCTTTGTGCCAGTACCATGCTGTTTTGGCAACTGTGGCTTTATAATAAGCTTCAAAGTCAGGGAGTGTAAGTCCTCCCACTTCGTTTTTCTTTTTTAGAGTGTCTTTAGCAATTCGAGGCATCTTCCCTTTCCAAATAAATTTGATAACTAGCTTTTCCAAGTCTGCAAAGTAGGTTGTTGGAATTTTGATTGGGATTGCATTGAATCTGTAGATGAGTTTGGGTAGAATTGACATCTTAATGACATTTAGCCTTCCTATCCATGAACATGGAATATTTTTCCATCTTTTAAGGTCCCTTCTATTTCTTTTAGTAGAGTTATGTAGTTTTCTTTGTATAGGTCTTTTACATCTTTGGTTAAGTTTATTCCTAGGTACTTGATTTTTTTAGTTGCTATTGAAAATGGTATCTTTTTCTTGAGTGTCTCTTCAGTTTGTTCATTTCTAGCATATAGAAACATTACTGACTTATGTGCATTAATCTTGTATCCCGCTACTTTGCTAAATTTGTTTATTAGCTCTAGTAGGTGTATCGTTGATTTCTCAGGGTTTTCTAGATATAAGATCATATCATCTGCAAACAATGACAGTTTTACTTCTTCTTTTCCAATTTGGATGCCTTTTATTTCTTTGTCTTGCCGGATTGCCCTGGCTAGCACTTCCAGCACAATGTTGAATAACAGTGGTGACAGCGGGCATCCTTGTCTTGTTCCTGATCTTAGAGGGAAGGCTTTCAGTCTCTCACCATTGAGTACTATGCTGGCTGTGGGTTTTTCATATATGCTCTTTATCATGTTGAGGAAGTTTCCTTCAATTCCTACCTTTTGAAGTGTTTTTATCAAAAAGGGATGTTGGATTTTGTCAAATGCTTTTTCAGCATCTATTGAAATGATCAATTGATTTTTCCCTTTCGAGTTTTTAATGTGTTGTAATACATTGATTGTTTTTCTTATGTTGAACCATCCTTGCATGCCTGGAATGAACCCCACTTGGTCATGGTGTATGATTTTTTTAATGTGTCTTTGGATTCGATTTGCAAGTATTTTGTTGAGGATTTTTGCATCTATATTCATTAGGGAGAGTGGCCGGTAGTTTTCCTTTATTGTAGCATCTTTGCCTGGTTTTGGTATTAGATTGATGTTAGCTTCATAAAATGAGTTAGGTAGTGTTCCATTTTTTTCAATGTTTTGAAAGAGTTTGAGTAAGATTGGTGTCAGTTCTTTCTGGAAAGTTTGGTAGAATTCCCCTGTGAAGCCATCTGGCCCTGGGCATTTATTTGTGGGAAGATTTTTGATGACTGATTGGATCTCTTTGCTTGTGATGGGTTGGTTGAGGTCTTCTATTTCTTCTCTGGTCAGTCTAGGTTGTTCATATGTTTCCAGGAAATTGTCCATTTCTTCTACATTATCCAGTTTGTTGCCATACAGTTGTTCATAGTATCCTCTTATAATTTTTTTAATTTCTTCAGGATCTGCAGTTATGTCACCTTTTTCATTCATTATTTTGTTTATATGGGTCTTCTCTCTTTTTGATTTTGTTCAGTCTAGCTAGGGGCTTGTCAATCTTGTTGATCTTCTCAAAGAACCAACTTTTGGTGATAGTTATCCTCTCTATTGTTTTTTTGTTCTCTATGTCATTTATTTCTGCTTTAATCCTTGTTATTTCTTTTCTTCTCCTTGGTTTAGGATTGGTTTCCTGTTCATTTTCTAGCTTCTTCAGTTGATCCATTAGTTCTTTGATTTTGGCTCTTTCTTCCTTTTTAATATATGCGTTTAGTGCTATAAATTTCCCCCTCAGCACTGCTTTTGCTGCATCCCATAGGTTTTGGTATGTTGTGTTCTCATTTTCATTCGTCTCTATATATTTAGCAATTTCTCTTGCTATTTCTTCTTTAACCCACTGATTGTTTAGGAGTGTGTTGTTTAACCTCCAGGTATTTGTGAATTTTCTAAGTCTCTGATGGTTATTGACTTCTTTTTTTTTTTTTTTTTTCTTTTTTTTTCAGTTTATATTTTGAAATAACTTCAAACCTACAGTACAGTTGTAAAAATAATAGATACCCCATGCAGAGAACTTCAACATTCCCCATCTTGTTACCCAAATTCACCAGTTCTAACAATTTTCCATGTATCATTCTACCTATTTGTTTATCTTTCTGTTTTCTGAACATTTGACAGCATGTTGCACACATCATATTCTTTGAACACATTACTTCCAGGTACATTTTCTACAAAGAATATTCACTTATGTGGTCACCTAAAGTAAACATATCAAGTTTAGGAAAGTTAGCACTGATACAAAGCTTATCGTCTATATTCCAATTTTTTTTTTATGTCCAACAATGTCCTTTTTTTTTTTTTTTTTTTAAAAGTTCCTTATATTTGAAAACAATTTGTAGGTTAGATATTTTGCTCATTTTGCAAGAATTCAGAAGTATGTATAACTGTTGAGAAATAACTTGTCATGAATTAAATAGCCTATCATAAATTAAATAACCTATCACAAGAATTACTTATAGCCAAATAATTTCAAAAGCAAAATTATAAAAACCCTTTCAATATTAAATTGCCAGCAAAAATTATACCTGAGCTAGAATGCTTTTTTTTTTTTTTTTAGTTTCCTGGCTGCTAAAACAAATACCATACAATGGGTTGGCTTAAACAAAGGAATTTGTTGGCTCATGGTTTTGAGGCTAGGAAAAATCCCAAATCAAGGCATCATCAACGTGATGTTTTCTCCCAGAAGACCGTGGCATTCGGGGGCTGGCTATTGGCAATCCTCGGTCTTTGCCTTTTCTGTCACAATGCAATGTACATGGCGCCCTCTCCTGGCTTCTCTAGGTTCATTGACTTTTTTTTTTTTTTTTTTAATCATCATTTTATTGAGATATATTCACATACCACGCAGTCATACAAAACAAATTGTACTTTCGATTGTTTACAGTACCATTACATAGTTGTACATTCATCACCTAAATCAATCCCTGACACCTTCATTAGCACACACACAAAAATAACAAGAATAATAATTAGAGTGAAAAAGAGCAATTGAAATAAAAAAGAACACTGGGTACCTTTGTCTGTTTGTTTCCTTCCCCTACTTTTCTACACATCCATCCATAAACTAGACAAAGTGGAGTGTGGTCCTTATGGCATTCCCAATCCCATTGTCACCCCTCATAAGCTACATTTTTATACAACTGTCTTCGAGATTCATGGGTTCTGGGTTGTAGTTTAATAGTTTCAGGTATCCACCACCAGCTACCCCAATTCTTTAGAACCTAAAAAAGGTTGTCTAAAGTGTGCGTAAGAGTGCCCACCAGAGTGATCTCTCGGCTCGTTTTGGAATCTCTCTGCCACTGAAGCTTATTTCATTTCCTTTCACATCCCCCTTTTGGTCAAGAAGATGTTCTCCATCCCACGATGCCGGGTCTACATTCCTCCCCGGGAGTCATATTCCACGTTGCCAGGGAGATTCACTTCCCTGGGTGTCTGATCCCACGTAGGGGGGAGGGCAGTGATTTCACCTTTCAAGTTGGCTTAGCCAGAGAGAGAGGGCCACATCTGAGCAACAAAGAGGCATTCAGGAGGAGACTCTTAGGCACAAATACAGGGAGGCCTAGCCTCTCCTTTGCAGCAACCGTCTTCCCAAGGGTAAAACTTATGGTAGAGGGCTCAACCCATCAAACCACCAGTCCCCTATGTCTGTGGTCATGTTAGCAACCATGGAGGTGGGGTAGGCGAATACCCCTGCATTCTCCACAGGCTCCTCAAGGGGGCACTACATCTTTTTTTTTTTTTCCTTGTTTGTCTTTTTTCTTTTTTTTTTTTTTTTAACTTTCCCTTCTTTTTTTTTTTTTTTTTTTTTTTTTTTTTTTTTTTTTTTTTTTTTTTTTTTTTTTTTGGCTTTTATACAAGGGCGTTTATTTGGTTCCTGCTTTACTTTTTTTTTTTTTTTTTTTAATCATCATTTTATTGAGATATATTCACATACCACGCAGTCATACAAAACAAATTGTACTTTCGATTGTTTACAGTACCATTACATAGTTGTACATTCATCACCTAAATCAATCCCTGACACCTTCATTAGCACACACACAAAAATAACAAGAATAATAATTAGAGTGAAAAAGAGCAATTGAAGTAAAAAAGAACACTAGGTACCTTTGTCTGTTTGTTTGCTTCCCCTACTTTTCTACACATCCATCCATAAACTAGACAAAGTGGAGTTTGGTCCTTATGGCATTCCCAATCCCACTGTCACCCCTCATAAGCTACATTTTTATACAACTGTCTTCGAGATTCATGGGTTCTGGGTTGTAGTTTAATAGTTTCAGGTATCCACCACCAGCTACCCCAATTCTTTAGAACCTAAAAAAGGTTGTCTAAAGTGTGCGTAAGAGTGCCCACCAGAGTGATCTCTCGGCTCGTTTTGGAATCTCTCTGCCACTGAAGCTTATTTCATTTCCTTTCACATCCCCCTTTTGGTCAAGAAGATGTTCTCCATCCCACGATGCCGGGTCTACATTCCTCCCCGGGAGTCATATTCCAGGTTGCCAGGGAGATTCACTTCCCTGGGTGTCTGATCCCACGTAGGGGGGAGGGCAGTGATTTCACCTTTCAAGTTGGCTTAGCCAGAGAGAGAGGGCCACATCTGAGCAACAAAGAGGCATTCAGGAGGAGACTCTTAGGCACAAATACAGGGAGGCCTAGCCTCTCCTTTGCAGCAACCGTCTTCCCAAGGGTAAAACTTATGGTAGAGGGCTCAACCCATCAAACCACCAGTCCCCTATGTCTGTGGTCATGTTAGCAACCATGGAGGTGGGGTAGGCGAATACCCCTGCATTCTCCACAGGCTCCTCAAGGGGGCACTACATCGTTTTTTTTTTTTTTTTTTCCTTGTTTGTCTTTTTTCTTTTTTTTTTTTTTTTAACTTTCCCTTCTTTTTTCAAATCAACTGTATGAAAAAAAAAGTTAAAAAGAAAACAAACATACAATAAAAGAACATTTCAAAGAGACCATAGCAAGGGAGTAAGAAAAAGACAACTAACCTAAGATAACTGCTTAACTTCCAACATGTTCCTACTTTACCCCAAGAAAGTTACATACTATAGCAACATTTCAGTGAACTTGTTCCTACTACATCCATCAGAAATTAACAGACCATAGTCATTTCTGGGCATCCCCAGAACGTTAAATAGCTTATCTGTTCTTCTTGGATTATTGTTCCCCCTTCCTTAATTGCTCTCTACTGCTAGTTCCCCTACATTCTACATTATAAACCATTTGTTTTACATTTTTCAAAGTTCACATTAGTGGTAGCATATAATATTTCTCTTTTTGTGCCTGGCTTATTTCGCTCAGCATTATGTCTTCAAGGTTCATCCATGTTGTCATATGTTTCACCAGATCATTCCTTCTTACTGCCGCATAGTATTCCATCGTGTGTATATACCACATTTTATTTATCCACTCATCTGTTGAAGGACATTTGGGTTGCTTCCATCTCTTGGCAATTGTGAATAATGCTGCTATGAACATTGGCGTGCAGATATCTGTTCGTGTCACTGCTTTCCGATCTTCCGGGTATATACCGAGAAGTGCAATCGCTGGATCGAATGGTAGCTCTATATCTAGTTTTCTAAGGAACTGCCAGACTGACTTCCAGAGTGGCTGAACCATTATACAGTCCCACCAACAATGAATAAGAGTTCCAATTTCTCCACATCCCCTCCAGCATTTGTAGTTTCCTGTTTGTTTAATGGCAGCCATTCTAACCGGTGTTAGATGGTATCTCATTGTGGTCTTAATTTGCATCTCTCTAATAGCTAGTGAAGCTGAACATTTTTTCATGTGTTTCTTGGCCATTTGTATTTCCTCTTCAGAGAACTGTCCTTTCATATCTTTTGCCCATTTTATAATTGGGCCATCTGTACTATTGTCATTGAGTTGTAGGATTTCTTTATATATGCAAGATATCAGTCTTTTGTCAGATACATGGTTTCCAAAAATTTTTTCCCATTGAGTTGGCTGCCTCTTTACCTTTTTGAGAAATTCCTTTGAGGTGCAGAAACTTCTAAGCTTGAGGAGTTCCCATTTATCTATTTTCTCTTTTGTTGCTTGTGCTTTGGGTGTAAAGTCTAGGAAGTGGCCTCCTAATACAAGGTCTTGAAGATGTTTTCCTACATTATCTTCTAGGAGTTTTATGGTACTTTCTTTTATATTGAGATCTTTGGTCCATTTTGAGTTAATTTTTGTGTAGGGGGTGAGGTAGGGGTCCTCTTTCATTCTTTTGGATATGGATATCCAACTCTCCCAGCCCCATTTGTTGAAAAGACCATTAGGACTCAGTTCAGTGACTTTGGGGGCCTTATCAAAGATCAGTCGGCCATAGATCTGAGGGTCTATCTCTGAATTCTCAATTCGATTCCATTGATCTATATGTCTATCTTTGTGCCAGTACCATGCTGTTTTGGCAACTGTGGCTTTATAATAAGCTTCAAAGTCAGGGAGTGTAAGTCCTCCCACTTCGTTTTTCTTTTTTAGAGTGTCTTTAGCAATTCGAGGCATCTTCCCTTTCCAAATAAATTTGATAACTAGCTTTTCCAAGTCTGCAAAGTAGGTTGTTGGAATTTTGATTGGGATTGCATTGAATCTGTAGATGAGTTTGGGTAGAATTGACATCTTAATGACATTTAGCCTTCCTATCCATGAACATGGAATATTTTTCCATCTTTTAAGGTCCCTTCTATTTCTTTTAGTAGAGTTATGTAGTTTTCTTTGTATAGGTCTTTTACATCTTTGGTTAAGTTTATTCCTAGGTACTTGATTTTTTTAGTTGCTATTGAAAATGGTATCTTTTTCTTGAGTGTCTCTTCAGTTTGTTCATTTCTAGCATATAGAAACATTACTGACTTTTGTGCATTAATCTTGTATCCCGCTACTTTGCTAAATTTGTTTATTAGCTCTAGTAGGTGTATCGTTGATTTCTCAGGGTTTTCTAGATATAAGATCATATCATCTGCAAACAATGACAGTTTTACTTCTTCTTTTCCAATTTGGATGCCTTTTATTTCTTTGTCTTGCCGGATTGCCCTGGCTAGCACTTCCAGCACAATGTTGAATAACAGTGGTGACAGCGGGCATCCTTGTCTTGTTCCTGATCTTAGAGGGAAGGCTTTCAGTCTCTCACCATTGAGTACTATGCTGGCTGTGGGTTTTTCATATATGCTCTTTATCATGTTGAGGAAGTTTCCTTCAATTCCTACCTTTTGAAGTGTTTTTATCAAAAAGGGATGTTGGATTTTGTCAAATGCTTTTTCAGCATCTATTGAAATGATCAATTGATTTTTCCCTTTCGAGTTTTTAATGTGTTGTAATACATTGATTGTTTTTCTTATGTTGAACCATCCTTGCATGCCTGGAATGAACCCCACTTGGTCATGGTGTATGATTTTTTTAATGTGTCTTTGGATTCGATTTGCAAGTATTTTGTTGAGGATTTTTGCATCTATATTCATTAGGGAGAGTGGCCGGTAGTTTTCCTTTATTGTAGCATCTTTGCCTGGTTTTGGTATTAGATTGATGTTAGCTTCATAAAATGAGTTAGGTAGTGTTCCATTTTTTTCAATGTTTTGAAAGAGTTTGAGTAAGATTGGTGTCAGTTCTTTCTGGAAAGTTTGGTAGAATTCCCCTGTGAAGCCATCTGGCCCTGGGCATTTATTTGTGGGAAGATTTTTGATGACTGATTGGATCTCTTTGCTTGTGATGGGTTGGTTGAGGTCTTCTATTTCTTCTCTGGTCAGTCTAGGTTGTTCATATGTTTCCAGGAAATTGTCCATTTCTTCTACATTATCCAGTTTGTTGCCATACAGTTGTTCATAGTATCCTCTTATAATTTTTTTAATTTCTTCAGGATCTGCAGTTATGTCACCTTTTTCATTCATTATTTTGTTTATATGGGTCTTCTCTCTTTTTGATTTTGTTCAGTCTAGCTAGGGGCTTGTCAATCTTGTTGATCTTCTCAAAGAACCAACTTTTGGTGATAGTTATCCTCTCTATTGTTTTTTTGTTCTCTATGTCATTTATTTCTGCTTTAATCCTTGTTATTTCTTTTCTTCTCCTTGGTTTAGGATTGGTTTCCTGTTCATTTTCTAGCTTCTTCAGTTGATCCATTAGTTCTTTGATTTTGGCTCTTTCTTCCTTTTTAATATATGCGTTTAGTGCTATAAATTTCCCCCTCAGCACTGCTTTTGCTGCATCCCATAGGTTTTGGTATGTTGTGTTCTCATTTTCATTCGTCTCTATATATTTAGCAATTTCTCTTGCTATTTCTTCTTTAACCCACTGATTGTTTAGGAGTGTGTTGTTTAACCTCCAGGTATTTGTGAATTTTCTAAGTCTCTGATGGTTATTGACTTCTAATTTTATTCCATTGTGGTCAGAGAATGTGCTTTGAATAATTTCAATCTTTTTAAATTTATTGAGGCTTGTTTTATGTCCCAGCATATGATCTATTCTGGAGAAAGTTCCGTGAGCACTAGAAAAGTATGTGTATCCTCGTGATTTGGGATGTAATGTCCTGTATATGTCTGTTAAATCTAATTCATTTATCAAATTGTTTAGGTTTTCAATTTCCTTATTGGTCTTCTGTCTGGTTGATCTATCTATAGGAGAGAGTGATGTGTTGAAGTCTCCCACAATTATTGTGGAAACATCCATTGCTTCCTTTAGTTTTGCCAGTGTTTCTCTCATGTATTTTGTGGCACCTTGATTGGGTGCATAGACATTTACGATTGTTATTTCTTCTTGTTGAATTGCCCCTTTTATTAGTGTGTAGTGGCCTTCTTTGTCTCTCAAAACATCCCTGCATTTAAAGTGTATTTTATCTGAGATTAATATTGCTACACCTGCTTTCTTTTGGCGGTAGCTTGCATGAAATATTTTTTTCCATCCTTTCACTTTCAATTTCTTTGTGTCCCTGTGTCTAAGATGAGTCTCTTGTATGCAACATATTGATGGTTCATTTTTTTTTTGATCCATTCTGCAAATCTATATGTTTTAATTGGGGAGTTTAATCCATTTACATTCAACGTTATAACCGTGAAGGCATTTCTTGAATCAGCCATCTTATCCTTTGGTTTATGTTTGTCATATTTTTCCCCTCTCTCTATTAATATCCTTTGTTGTACCCATACCGAATCTCTTTAGTACTGAACCTTTCTCCAAGTCTCTCTGTCCTTTCTTTGTTTCTCTGTCTGTAGGGCTCCCTTTAGTATCTCCAGTAGGGCAGGTCTCTTGTTAACAAATTCTCTCAGCATTTGTTTGTCTGTGGAAAATTTAAGCTCTCCCTTGAATTTGAAGGAGAGCTTTGCTGGATAAAGTATTCTTGGCTGGAAATTTTTCTCACTCAGAATTTTAAATATATCTTGCCACTGCCTTCTTGCCTCCATGGTGGCTGCTGAGTAGTCACTACTTAGTCTTACGCTGTTTCCTTTGTATGTGGTGAATTGCTTTTCTCTTGCTGCTTTCAGAACTTGCTCCTTCTCTTCCGTGTTTGACAGTGTGATCAGAATATGTCTCGGAGTGGGTTTATTTGGATTTATTCTATTTGGAGTTCGCTGAGCATTTATGATTTGTGTATTTATGTTGTTTAGAAGATTTGGGAAGTTTTCCCCAACAATTTCTTCAAATACTCTTCCTAGACCTTTACCCTTTTCTTCCCCTTCTGGAACACCAATGAGTCTTATATTAGGGCGTTTTATATTATCTATCATATCCCTGAGGTCCATTTCGATTTTTTCAATTTTTTTCCCCATTCTTTCTTTTATGCTTTCATTTTCCATTCTGTCATCTTCCAGGTCACTGATTTGTTGTTCAACTTCCTCTAGTCTTGTAATATGAGTGTCCAGAATCTTTTTAATTTGGTCAACAGTTTCTTTAATTTCCATAAGATCTTCTATTTTTTTATTTAGTCTTGCAATGTCTTCTTTATGCTCTTCTAGGGTGTTCTTGATATCCTTTGTATCCCATTCTATGGTCTCATTGTTCATCTTTAGTTCTTTTAGTAGCTGCTCTAGGTGCTGTGTCTCTTCTGATCTTTTGATTTGGGTGCTCGGGCTTGGGTTATCCATATCGTCTGGTTTTTTCATATGCTTTATAATTTTCTGTTGTTTTTGGCCTCTTGGCATTTGCTGAACTTGATAGGGTTCTTTTAGGATGTGTAGACCAATTGAAGTCCTTATCTCTAATTTATCAGTTCTACAGCTTCGTGGAGTACACTTTCTCTAACTAACCAGCACGTGGCGTCCACGAGCCACCTGTTCTCCACAAGCCAGTTCTCCCCCGCCCAGCCTTTTTGGTGAGTGGGGGAGTGAGTCTTGTGGGGTCCAATTGGTGTACCAAGCTTGCGTGTGTAGTTGGTGTTGCCCGCCCTGTATATGGGGCGTGTTTCTGGGCAGTCAGGGAGGGGGGGTGGCTCTAACAATCAAATCTCCCTGGTGATCCTGGAGTTTTAAAGCTGTTGCAATAGTCTAATCCTTCAGTTCAGTCCTGCCACAGTTTGTCTCTGCCACTGACCCACAGGTCCTTGGTATTGGTGGATGGCTCCTGAGACTTGCAAGTGGGTCCCTCTTCCAGGCCGTGCACCCCCTGGTCCTCTGTTGAGGGATGACTGTGCTATGTCACAGGTGAGTGCCGTCCCCCCAGGGCGGTTCTGGGCTGCTGGGCTTGGTAGGGAGGCTCCCAGTCTGCTGAAATGATGGCTGAATGGGGCTTTGTTAATTCACACTGCTCCACCTTCCCAGCTCTGGGACAATCAGCTGAGGTTGCAGGGAAGGCTAATGTCCATGCCCAGTTTTGTGGAGTGTGCCTGTTATTTGAAGCACTTCCGTCACACTGGGTTGTGTGGGGCAGCTCTGGGCTATGGGGCTGGCGCTGGGCAGGAGTGTTTCCTGTCCACCAGGATGATGGCTGTGAGCAGACACCCCCCTTTTCTTGGGAAGTTGTGGTGTTTAGTGAATTTTCTCATCTACTGGTTTATTGCCTTTTGTCTCAGAGCTCTCTTAGTTCTGCTCTTGTCTTGACCTGCCCAAATTGCAAGTCTTTGAAGCTTTCTATATTGGGCTTCTTAGAGTAATTGTTTTAGAAAAAGAAAAAAGGGATTAAAAAAAAAAAAAAAGGGCCCTCCTCACAGATCTAATGGGTTATTGAAATGCTAAGAGACAAAGCAATTAGGGTCATTAAGGAAAGGTCCACAGGGCAGAGAGATCAGCTTTTCTTCAGGATTTGTATGTGAGCCTCAGGGCCTGAGCTCTGCCCTTCCCCTTTCTATGTTCACCAGAACTCCAAAAATCCTCCGCTTTTATTTTGGAGTTTTTCGTGTTGTTTTTTTCTATGCCTGTCTCCTCTCTGCTGGGCTGGCTGCTCTCAGATTCTCTGGTGTCTGGTCTCAGTCTATCTATGGTTGGAGTTTGGATCAGTTGAATGAGTTTCCGATAAGGGCTGCCGCTGCAGTTCTCCCTTCTCCTTCCCGGAGCTGACAGCCCCTCCTCCCACGGGACTGAGCCTGGCAGGGAGGGGTGTGGGTCCCCTGGCCACAAAAACTTACAGATTTCGCTGATCTCAGCAGTTCAACATTTTCATGAGTGTTGTATGAAGTATGCCCAAAGTCAGATTGCTCTGTGGTGTCCAGTCCACGCAGTTCCTGGCTTTCTACCTAGTTTCCTGGAGGAGTAACTAAAACATACAGCTCACCAGTCCGCCATCTTGCCCCGCCTCCTCCCCATGCCCTTTCATCCTCTGGGAGGCTAGCCCGGGATTGTCCATGTAGCAATCTCAGGTAGCATTTCAAGGAAGCAAAACTGGAACCTGTGAGGCTTCATAAGACCTGGGGTCAGAAGTCTCACTGCATTCTCTTGTTCAAATCAAGTCACAAGGCCAGACCAGAGTCAAAGGTGAAGAGACAAATTCCACCTATTGATGGGAGGAATATCAAAGTCACATTGCAAAGTGGGTGGGAATGGGACGACTTATTGAGGTCATCTTTACAAATTAACTACTGACCTCAACCCTCATCTCAGGGCCTGCCTTTAGGAGAATGTAAACTAAGCTGGGGATGGGTGGGATCAAAGCTCTGCTTTGGACATGTTAAGTTTGAGATACTTATTGGAGAAATCCAAGTGGAGATTTTGAATTGGCAGATGGCTATATGAGTCTGGAACACAGAACAGAGGTCTGGGCTAGAGATACTTGATTTGGGAGTCATTGGCATATGCACAGTATTTAAAGTTACGGACCTGGATAAGAGCAAATAGGGAAATTATATAGATGAGAAGAGGTTGAAGACTGAGCCCTGGGCCACTCTGGTGTTGAGAGGCCTGAAAGAGGAGGAGGAGTGAGCAAAGGACCCTGAGAAAGAGCAGCCAGCAAGGTCCTGTAGTAACAGTGGCATCCTGAAGGTCAAGGAATGAGAGTTTCCAAGAAGTGATAAACTGTGACAGGAAAGAACATTCTATATACTTCCCATGTAAAGTGACATACAGACAGTGTTTCATACGTGTCATTTTATATTCATCTTCCTTGTTTTCTCATTAATTCACTTTTAGTTTTCTTTCATGACTCAAAGGCAGAAGTACATAAAACATTTACTTTGGGAAGTTCTATAAACATGGAAGGCATTGAGAAGGAAGTCAAAGAAAAGCAGCAGCCCTGAGATTCAACACAGTAATGATTTTAATTGGTCTCTGCAGTCCTATGAAGCGTGTCATGATTTTTATACAGTTTAGACCTAGATATAGGAGTTACCATGGGCCTTAGACATGAACAAGGAGAATTAAGCCTTTTTAAAATTCATGTTTTAAAAAATGTGAACATTATATTGGTTGTTCATGATTAGCTTGTGATCAGGTTTTACCATCCCACCCCATTCCCAACACACACATCAAAATGGTATTCTGCTGTGCTATTTGCTTCTTGTTTTATTTTACCCAGCGTGGTCTGGTTCCCCACCCCCATCCCAAAGGTAACAACTTAAATTTTCCTCTCCAAATCTCCTCGAACTTATTCTTGTCATGAATTCCAGAACTTAATAATGCTGTAATTTCCAGAACAGTACATTCTATACCTAACAGAAAAGAACCTGACTTAAAACCTAGGTTTTGCCCAATTTGCCTGTCCAATTTAAGAAGCTTTAAATATGTTTACATTTAATAACTGAAATCTCAGAATACTTCTTCTGAAAAGACAAGTCCCCACATCAGTGGTTGCCAGAAGGCAGGCGGCCTTCACTGCCCCACTCCTTCACCAAGCTCCCTGGGATCACCCCCCAAATTAATACTTGCACCCAAATCCCTGTCTCAGGGTCTGTTTTTGGCAGAGCCCAAATCAGAACAGTGTTCAGAAGAATTCCTGGAAGGCAGCAGTCAGTCTGAGGCCCTGAGGAAGCTGCCCTTCTCATGGCCATGTGTCCCCTACTTTGCCAGGGCCTTCTGTGGGATTGCCCCACTCGGCCCCCCTGGGCATCTGAGTTTGCAATCCTTCACATGTAAGATATAGACAAGTTTTACATTTTCAAACAGAGAGAGAAGACACACACAATGAACGGACATATTTTACACCTTCAAAACCATAGTACACTCTATACATGTAAGTGAAAAAAGTAAATATATACTTAAACAGAAAATATACTTCTTTCCATAAAGATCTCCTATTCTGTACATTTAATTTTTTGTTTTTCTTCCTGCTTCATTTTCTCAAATTGGGATTTTCAGAGTTACATTTCAAGAACTAACTTGCTTTGCTTAATTTTTGTCTCTGGGCTTTTGTTACCTCATTAGCTTGAGTGCTTTCAGGAGGACGAATGTTTAATACTTCAACTTCAATTAGCAAGCTCTCTTGGAAGAAAGAACACACCACCATCATTTCTAAATTAGTTCCACAATCTTACAAAATTTTATTTCCACAAAATAATGTGAAAAATCATCTTAGATAATTTAGGCAGCAATTTCTTCTGACAAATGTGTGATTTGATTCTTTCAACTAAGACATGGAAAGCAAAATTGCTTTCATATGAAAAATGAGCTTAAACACAATCTCAACTTTTAAAAAATCAATTACTCATAAAATCTTCTTTCTCTAGATGTACTTCTATAAAAGAAAGGTTAATCTGTGTGAAAACTAAAAACCAAGAATTATTATTAAAACTTCAGGACCATTAATCCTTTATCTAAAATTAAGTCATGGTTAATGTCCCATTCCCTATGTGTTTAAAATGAACATTTCACAATGAAAGTGACAGAATAATAGGGGGCAACTGCAATCACTGCCACAACCGAAAGCTTCTCATTGTATGGTAATGCTAGATTCCTAAACTGAGACCATAAAGCAATGCAAGTTTTTAAATAGAACTCTAACATGCATTTATTCAAGTAGTGATGTCTCCTCCAAAAGAATGGTTCTAAATATGTTTTGAGCCACCATGGATCAAAACACTTTGAAAACCATTCTTTTGGATTGAAATTGATTTCTGAACATGTGCCATATTCTTTTGACTATCTCAGTAGTGCCAAATATTTCTTCTCTGGGAACAACAGGTTAACTTAAAAAAAAGCTGACAAAAATAACATGATAACAAGACTGGAGAATAAGGCAGATTATCAGACCAGGTGTTATTGGTTTAGCAAAAAATAAACTTGCTTTTGCTGTTACCGTTATTGGTCTAGCAGTAAAATAATGAGACTTGTGTCCTTGCATTACTCATAAACCACCTCTAAGATGAGTCCATTAAGTGGCATCTAGAAGCGTTTTGGGCAATGCAGCAACATCCCCAGCAGCTCAATGAAGGCAGGAGCTATGATTATTTTCCCAATTACTGTACCCCCAGCACCTAGCATCGATCCTGGAGCATACCAGATGCTCGATAAACATTGGTTGAATGAATAAGTGCGTAAATTCACAATGGGACTAATTTAAAGTGCCTGATACTTGTTTGAATGCATGTATTTGAAATGGCTGTTTATTTTGCAAAAAAAAAGAACTTTTACAGAGATTATGTTGGATAGATAAAGCAGAGACAATATCACCCCTATTTTATAGATTAGAACCCTGGGATGCTGAGCAGTTAAGTAATTTGTTCAACATTAGTATTATTAGTTAGTATACTTTGGGGTACTAATAACAGAAATCCTAATTTATATTGACTCATGTCCGTTCCCAACCAAATCATTGGGAAAGGGGATGGTATTACCCATGGTGCTGGGGATGGAGTCAGCTTCTTCTAAGGTCCAGGGGCTGTGGGACTCAGGGTGGATACCTCGGGGGGGGGGGGTTGTGGTGCTACTAGGAAGCAGGAAGGTGGGAATGGCCCCCCGGTGGCACTGTGTTCCCTACAGTCAACAACTAATAACTGGAAGAACTGCACTCCAACCTGGCTCTCTTGAAATCAAATGCAGTGCTTCTGTTTTAAGGGAACTTGCTACAATAAACAGTTCATTTTAAGAAAATTTTTAGAGCTTAATAAATGTTACCTAGAGAATAAATCAACAGTTTTATTCTGACTGAAAGTTAAACTTGATTTATGTATCTTATATGTTTTCCTTCAGTTTAATACATGTTGCAAATGAAGAGTTGCTGGTTGTGGGGGAGATGCAAGTTACAGAAGTTTTTGTTTGTTTTATTTTTTAATTTAAAATTATATTACATTCCTAGATTCCTCCTCATAGCATTATTCTAAGTTTCTTATTAACATTATTTAAGAGAGTATGCAAAATGTGTTCCAGGAATTTTGAAGTGGTGTCATTTAATATTTCCCTACAGAGAAGAATTAATGTTTCCTGTGAGCTTCTGCCCTAAGTTCTAAGAAAGTCCAGAGTTCAATAAATATCAAATTTAAATAACATCCTTAAGATACATACAGTGTGATAGACACTGCAGGTTGCTTTCCTAAAAGCCATTTTTCCTATCATCATTACTCAGAGAATCCAATTTTATTTTGGGCATATTGTACCAAGCTAAAATATTGCTCTCCCAGCCTCTCTTGTAGTTAGGGGTACCAGAGAACATGGTTCTGGCCAAGTCTCAATTCTATAAATAGTGGCTGGCTGGGGCTTCTGGCAAAGTTTCTAATTTCCATATAAAGGATCAGACTTAGCAGGCACATGCCGATTGCCCTTTTCCCTTTTTCCTGGACATGATGCCTGACCGTGGAGGAACGATTTTGTAACCATGAAGATGAAGGCAATATCCTAAAGAAGGTGGACCAAGGAGCTGAGAGGAAGCTAGGTCCTTAATAACTTCTTTGAGCAGTTGCAGCAGCCTAGATTGCCCACCTTTCAACTCTTATCATGTGGGGGAAAAAACCCCTATTTGGTAAAGTGATTGTGGTTGGGTTTCTGTTTATATGCATCCAGATGCAATGCTGACTGATACAATCAGCATTTCCATTTTCGTTCATTCTTTAAAACTCCAACAAGAAGACTGTATAACAGGCCCATCACTACATAACTCCCCTTCCCACCCCACCCCCGCTGACTAATCTACTGAATGCAGTTCATTCTTCTATGATGCATGTTTCTGTAACGATACGCAGTTCATATGTAATTGGTAAACAGGGGAATGAGGACATCATAACATGGAAGTCGTGTTATTTTATATACAATTTTTCCCAGCACATTAATATTTTCAAGCCATATATGAAGATTTTTAAGGGGAAAAACCCTGAAGATCTTGCAGAAGTGCCTTTCTTAAGAGCAAGATGTGGCAATTTAGTGGCTTCAAGAACCACTAATCTTTTCCCAACATTATTTGGCAAAGGGCAACTGAGATGTAGCTGAAGAAATTGGGCATACATTTCTCCCTGTGTGGAAAAACAGGATTTATTTAATTTCATAAGACTTTTTATCCACAAAAACAGTCTCTAATTCTCTCTTATATCGACATCTCAAAGGAGGCAGTATAAGCCCTTGAGGCTTCAAAGACTGACTATTATGCTGGTGTAGATACATGTGAAGATTGAATGTGTTAATATTTTTTATCAGAATTATTAGTTTTTGTTGGTGTTCTGTTGACAATATTAGAATTTGAGTGATTTGTTCCAGTCTTAGTTTCCTGATAAGTTCAGGTGATTTTAGATTGTGATTTTGCAAAATTCAATTCTGCATATATCCATTGTAGAAGAAACGTTTGAGTCTTAGAAACAGCTATTAACCCTAGCCTCAATACCATTAGTATCCTGGATAGAGCAAAGAATCATCTAATTGGAACTTTTAAAAAACACTGAATAATGGAAATGATACTAAAATATGAATGGTCTAACCACAGAGAAGTATCTTGTGCATTTTAGTGTTCTCCATGTAAAAGAAGCCATTTTCACACTTTTACAAGTAGCATATGCTCTATTTACTAAGCATTCTGGAAACCAGCATTTTTGTTCAGAAGAATCTTCTAATTTCTGCCTGCCTGACAGTCTTAAAACAAAATGACCAAACTGCACAAACTTTAAACGTGTCTTAACAAATAACAACACAACTCACTTTACAGGCAATACCACTGATAGCCTTTGTTGAGTCCGATCTTGATTCCCACTAGAAAAGGCAACCTAAACTCACCATCCATCCATAAAACCAAATAACACACTATGAAATTAGAGCCAGGAGGAAGAAGAGGGTCAGCAGAAAGATGGATATGTGAAACCTCCCTTTTCCTTTTAACAGCTGGAGTTCAGAAAATTTACCATCCTTATAAATTCTTTGTAGAGAAACGGTGTAATCTTCCCCCTGCCATTCCAGCCAGTTCCCAACCTTAAAGACCCTTTATGATCTGGTCCCCACCCTGCCCCTCTCTGATCTAATTTCCTACAACCCACTTCGCAGACACACGGGCTGTTCTGCCATTCCCCCCCATTCCTCCAGCACACCAGGTGCTTTCCCACCTCAGGCCTTCGCACTTGCTTTTCCCTCTGCCTGGAACCCTCCTCAGATGGTCACCAGAGGTGCTCTCTGTCATCTTGTTCAGGCCTCTGTTCACATGTCACCTTCTCAGAGAAGACTTTCCTAACTTCCATATCTAAAAGGGCACCACCTCCACCCCAGTCTCTCCCTAACCCTTTCCTCTGCCTTTCCCACACAGCGTATATCATTACTGGTATTATGTAATACTATTTTTTTGCTTATTTATGGTCTCTTCTCCACTGCAGGGACGTCATCTGTCTTGTACTGCATCCCTAAGGCCTGGAATAGTGGCTAGCGCATATTCATTTAAAAATATTTACTGAGTATCTACTACATGCCAGGCACTGTTCCAGGCGCTACATATATAGTAGTGAACAAAACAGAAAAATCTCTGCCCTTTTATATGGAGCCTATATTTTAGAGGCACATAGTAGGTGTTCAATAATTATTTGTTGAATATTTCTGAGCATTAAAACCCAAATCCCCCAAAATAAATATTTTGCTTCGTAAGCTCATTATAATGGGTGTTAACATCTAGTTGTATTAGTTTGCTTTGACTGCTGTAACAAATTAACACAAACTGAGTGGCTTCAAACAACAGAAATTTATTTTCTCAGAGTTCTAGAGGCCAGAACTCCAAAATTAGTATCACTGGGTCAAAATCAAGGTGTCAGCAGGGCCACATCCCTCTGCAGGCTCGAGGGGAGAATCTATTCCTTGCCTTTCCAGCTTCTATTGGCTGCCAGCATTCTTTGGCTTAAGGCCACATCACTCCACTCTCTGCTTCCATCTTCACATTACCCTCTTCTCTGTATGTGTCAGATCTCCCTCTGTCTCCCTCTTTTAAGGATACATGTGATTTCATTTAGGGCCCATCCGATAATCCAGGATAATCTACCATCTCAAGATCCTTAACTTCACCGCATCTACAAATAAATAACATTTACATGTTCCAGGGATTTGAAGCTGATACTAGTGCTTTTATAGCCACAGAGAAGATACTATAAGGAGGGCACCAGGAGGCAGCTTTTACTTTCTGCTTTTGCCTTTTCCCTTTTTGGAAAACATGTTTATTTCTAGAAAACTAAGAAACACTCTGAGTATTTTCTTATATAACAAGAATTATCTTTTCCAAAGAAGCAGTGTAATAGTATTTGTGACTCATTCATAAAAGTGTTTGTCTTCTAGCAAGAAACTCCCACAAAATTAAGTTAATGAGCAGTGGAGGTGGTAAAACAGTACTTGAGAACAAACTGTTTTATGTCTTGTACCAGTAGATCCCATCATGCTTTGCAGACAGGATATAAAAATTGCAAGCGTTTACCAGAGTCATTATAAAAGACATTATAAAACAAGGCCTCAGTGTCCTTGCCAAATGCCAATGAACACGTAGTGTCTAGCTTTATGGGTACAGCTAGATCCCCAGCAGCCTTAGCTGTGTCTGGAAGCCCCTAGAATAGAGGGACACATGGGCACCATTAACAACAAGGTCATTTGGGTATTACAAAGCCTTCTGAAATTTCATTTGGAAGCCCACAATTTAAACTTGCCCTGCTTTTTTGCCCTGTTTTAAAAATGTCATCTACAACTTTTATTCAAATAAAATATTTTCACAGCTTCTTTAGAAGAGAATATTATGGATTATTTAAATATGGCCAAATTTAATCAGTGTGTAAAGCCACACTTATTTTTTATAATAGTATTTTAGTCTATTGTATAACTCATTCTCAAGCAATATATCCTATTGAGAAAGTCAGGTCTAAAATGAGAAAGAGTTTAATGATTCTTATGAATCTTTTATTTTACTTATAATGGATTTGAGAGAACATTGTTATTTTATCTCTCACATTAGTATTTTTTAAAATAAAATTGTAAGAATAAATTGTGAGTTTCTTCATCGGAAAACCTAGTTTTAAAGAAAGAGTGATTCTGATTTAGTCTATAAAACTGGTGGCATTCATTTCTCTAACTGGGAATTTTAAATGCTTGAAATTTGCCATTTTATTTATTCATGCAACATTTATTTTTTGAACACCTATTATGTGCCAGGTATAGTACTAGGTCCTGGGGATATAAAAGTAAACAATACTCAGCCCCTGCTCTCAGGAAGCTTGCAGTCTAAAGGGGGATGGAGACAAGGATACAGCTCTCACAGAGAATGTGAAAGGCTCACTGCTGGGTTTACCCAAAAGGAAGCTAAGGCCTAGAGAATGAGTTAAAGTCAGCCAGTTGCTCAAGCAGAGACTGCAGTGTGTATGTGAAGGACAGTGCTTGAGAAATGGAGAGGGGACCAAGGACCAAGTGTGACACAGGGAATGATTAAAAGAGGAGGCTGGGCCAGCCCCTGAATGGCCTCAGAAGTGCATTAAAGAGTCTGTAAGCCAAAAACCATTGAAGGATTTTTAAGCCGAGTAATAAAATGCTCAGATCTGCATTTTTTTCTTTTGTTTTTTTTTATTCATTTCATTGAGATATATTCACATACCACGCTGTCATACAAAACAAATAGTACATTCGATTGTTCACAGTACCATTACATAGTTGTACATTCATCACCAAAATCGATCCCCGACACCCTCATTAGCACACACACAAAAATAACCAGAATAATAATTAAAGTGAAAAAGAGCAACTAAAGTAAAAAAGAACACTGGGAACCCTTGTCTGTTTGTTTGTTTCTTTCTTTCTTTCCCCCACCTTTCCACTCATCCATCCACAAACTAGACAAAGGGGAGTGTGATCCCCATGGCCCCCCCAATCCCACTGTCACCCCTCATAAGCCACATTTTTATACAATTGTCTTCAAGATTCATGGGTTCTGGGTTGTAGTTTGATAGTTTCAGGTATCCACCACCAGCTACCCCAATTCATTAGAACCTAAAAAGCGTTGTCTATATTGTGCATAAGAGTGCCCACCAGAGTGACCTCTCGGCTCCTTTTGGAATCTCTCTGCCACTGAAGCTTATTTTATTTCCTATCATATCCCCCTTTTGGTCAAGAAGATGTTCTCCATCCCACGATGCCAGGTCTACATTCCTCCCTGGGAGTCATATTCCACGTTGCCAGGGAGATTCACTCCCCTGGGTGTCTGACCCCACGTAGGGGGGAGGGCAGTGATTTCACCTTTCAAGTGGTCAGATCTGCATTTTATATTGATCCTTCTAGTTGCAGTATGAGAATGGATTTGAGGTTGGGGTGAGAGCAGACCAAATGAAAGAGTGTGGTTACCTAGAGCTCAGTGGGAAAGGAAAGAAGCTGACACATTTGAAAACAATTTTCCCTTAGTAACATTCTTGAAACAGTACAATTAAATGCCTTATGGAGTCATGAAAAATCTGTGGTGAACAAATTTCCAAATTGCTGGCTTATCAGCAAAATATCGTCTACAAAATACAGGCTTGAAAATAGCTTTCTCTTATCCTTACACATAAGGTCATATGACAGCCTGAATAAGTAAACCTAACCTGTCCACAGAGTATAAAGACATAATATCAAAGCTGCTCTAAAGCAATAGCAGTAGGTACCAAGTAGCAATGTTTTCACCACTGCCCTCGGCTCTCGGAACCGGCAGGTGAATTTGCCTGCTCGAATTCCAGCTCACCCTATTGCCTCCCTGCCTCCCTGCCTCCCTGCCTCCCTCGGCATAAAGGGATGGCTGCAGGTCACAGGATACACCACAGGAATGGAAAGGCCAGAGAGCCTACTTCTCTCACACACCAATCCCCGGCTTTCCTTGGGGCTATAAGGAGCCACTCTAAGGGATGGGTATGATTTCCAGGGCTGAGAAGAGGAAACACAGGCCTAAGGAGCTGGCAAGGGTGCAGCTGCACGTCTTCTTTACTCCAGCAAGTGGCAATGAGTAAGTGACAGGACTCAAAAGAGAACTAACTATTCATAGCCAAAGCCACAAGGGCATGAATATTTAAAATTCGTAATTAAATGTCAACTTTTAAAGTATTTTAAGTTTGTTAAAAGTGGCATAAGATGGAAGGCCTTCAAAAGTCCTAGGAATTGTAAATAATGATGGCAGAAACAGGCAACTTAAAATTTTAATTAAAATTGAACCCTAAATTTTATGGCTTTTTATATGAAAGGATGATGTTACTGACCAGTGTCAGTGTTGAAACAGACAGGATAGTCTGCAAATGAACCCAGGAGATCATTCTGGATTGCCTGGACAATAAACTAGCCATTACCAGGGGTCTCCCTATTTATTCTCAAATTCAGCTTCTCATGGCACCTGGGGCTTTCTCTCTCCCACCAAGAGGGGCTGCAACTTTCCATAGATACCCAAGGAGTCCAGGTACTAGGGCAGCTGGCTCTTTCAGATAACCTTTGACAACTGGCATCTAAATCCAGACAGCCTGATATCAAGTAATCTGAGTGGAACCCCTTGACACGGATGCTCACAACTTTGGTCTTGAAGAAGAGAGAGCAAAAGAGGAGGGGATGTGCCTTCCCTGGAATGCACACTTTTGACATGTCTGACAGAGCATGCTGACCCCACCCCTCCGCCTCTGTATCTTCTTTTACAGACCCTTGGCTTGCAAGTTTCCCAGTAAAGGCTGTTGCTTACTCTATGGTATGTGAAGTTGTGGAATTTGCCTGGAGCCCTGCTGCAGGACAACATATTCCTTGAATTGCTTTCCAGAAGATGAGTACTCTTTGTGCCGTTTATGGTCTCACCATTGTGATCTCTCTGGGGAACAACAATATACGTATGTTGAGACAGTAATCCTTCTACTTTGAAGAAGGCAAATACACCCATGATCTCTTTTCTAGCGAAATGTCTTTAAAGCTCTTAAAAAGAAGTGTGACAAACATCGAGGACCGGTGGTTTGATATGCCGGCCCCTCTATCATGGAACTTGCCCTTATGAAGCTCGTTACTGCAAAGGAAAGGCTAAACCTGCATTTAAGTGTGCCCTTGAGCACATCTTTGTTGCTCAGATGTGGCCCTCTCTCCTAGCTAAGTCACCTAGGCAGGTGAACTCACTGCCCTCCCCCCTACATGAGACCTGACTCCCTGGCAACACAGGATATGACTCCCGGGGATGAATCTGGACCCAGCATCCTGAGATTGAGAACATCTTGACCAAAATCGGGATGCGAAATGAAACGAAATAAATGTTCACTGGCTGAGAGATTTCAAATGGAGTTGAGAGGTCACTCGGGTGGATATTCTTACGCACTATATAGATAACACTTTTTAGGTTTTAATGTATTGGAATAGCTAGAAGTAAATACCTGAAACTATCAAACTCCAACCCAGTAGTCTGGACTCTTGAAGATGATTGTATAACAATGTAGCTTTCAAGAGGTGACAGTGTGGTTGTGTAAACCTTGTGGATCACACTCCCTTTATCCATTGTGTGGAGGGATGAGTAGAAAAATGGGGACAAAACCTAAATGAAAAATAGGGTGGGATGGGGGGATGATTTGGGTGTTCTTTTTTTATTTTCTATTCTTATTCTGATTCTTTCTGGTGTAAGGAAAATGTCCAAAAATAGATTGGGGTGAATGATGCGTAACTATACAATGGTACTGTGAACAGTTGATTGTACACCATGGATGATTGTATGGTATGTGAATATAGTTCCATAAAACTGAATTTAATTAAAAAAAAGTGTGAGAATGTTGGTATGACACTAATAAATCTATAATTTTCATTTCTCTGCTCTTATCTATGGCATAATAAGCTTCATTGATTTGTAAAATTTACCCTGACATTTTCTGCCGCACATGAACATGGAAACATCTAGGTTTACAGAACACCCCTTTTTCTGTGGATCTGAGGGAGGCACTGAGACTGAGGTCAATTGCAGGAGAATAAGTCCTCAGCCAGAAATTCCATTTTTAGCTTTCCATGCTTCAAAATAACTAAGAGACCTTATCGATCATACTGCAACAACAACAAAGTATCATGGTTTCACACTCCTTAGAATAGGTTTGTGTAAGCAAAATCCTATTATCTTTGATGTACCCAATTCATGAATGGAAAATGAGGAGAGAAGAGCTCTTTACAGTTAAATTATGGAAATCTCTCCTGTAGCACTATAAAAAATGACTATACTCTTGAATGTGACTAAAATACTGGGTTTGTGAGTAACCTTGAGGACTCAATATTTTTAGTCAAACCATGTGACTAAATTCAATAATTTCCCAGCTGATAATCTCCTTAAGATGTAAAAATACACAAAAGCTTTACAATTTTTTTCACTTACTAAAAATCACCATATTATAAGTTTAATTAATCACTTTTTCAGAACAGGAAATTAGACTTTCAGACCAAGCAATTATGGAAAACCCCAAAGTATTCCCAAAGTTGGATAGGGATTGTCATGATACTTTAAAAAAAACGATCATGCCATCTAATGTATAAAGTAAAACAAATCTGTGCATTTTGGTAATGATTTTAAGAAGTAAAGTAGCAGCTATTATTTGCATTTGTCAAGGAAATGTTTTTTTTTTTTATTTATTAACTTATTTTACTTACGAATGAAATCATTGTTTGTAACTTGTTTTTTGCACTCAACAATTTATCTTGTACATCTTTCTATCTCATTCTTTTAAAAGACTATGTGGCTCCAGGAAAGTAGGTAGAAAGCCAGGAACTGCGTGGACTGGACACCACAGAGCAATCTGACTTTGGGCATACTTCATACAACACTCATGAAAACGTCGAACTGCTGAGATCAGCGAAATCTGTAAGTTTTTGCGGCCAGGGGACCCGCACCCCTCCCTGCTAGGCTCAGTCCCGTGGGAGGAGGGGCTGTCAGCTCCGGGAAGGAGAAGGGAGAACGGCAGTGGCAGCCCTTATCGGAAACTCATTCTACTGATCCAAACTCCAACCATAGATAGACTGAGACCAGACACCAGAGAATCTGAGGGCAGCCAGCCCAGCAGAGAGGAGACAGGCATAGAAAAAAACAGCATGAAAAACTCCAAAATAAAAGGGGAGGATTTTTGGAGTTCTGGTGAACATAGAAAGGGGAAGGGCAGAGCTCAGGCCCTGAGGCTCATATGCAAATCCCGAAGAAAAGCTGATCTCTCTGCCCTGTGGACCTTTCCTTAATGGCCCTAATTGCTTTGTCTCTTAGCATTTCAATAACCCATTAGATCTGTGAGGAGGGCCCTTTTTTTTTTTTTTTTTAATCCCTTTTTTCTTTTTCTAAAACAATTACTCTAAGAAGCCCAATACAGAAAGCTTCAAAGACTTGCTATTTGGGCAGGTCAAGACAAGAGCAGAACTAAGAGAGCTCTGAGACAAAAGGCAATAATCCAGTGGCTGAGAAAATTCACTAAACACTACAACTTCCCAAGAAAAGGGGGGTGTCTACTCACAGCCATCATCCTGGTGGACAGGAAACACTCCTGCCCAGCGCCAGCCCCATAGCCCAGAGCTGCCCCACACAACCCAGTGTGACGGAAGTGCTTCAAATAACAGGCACACTCCACAAAACTGGGCATGGACATTAGCCTTCCCTGCAACCTCAGCTGATTGTCCCAGAGCTGGGAAGGTGGAGCAGTGTGAATTAACAAAGCCCCATTCAGCCATCATTTCAGCAGACTGGGAGCCTCCCTACCAAGCCCAGCAGCCCAGAACCGCCCTGGGGGGACGGCACTCACCTGTGACATAGCACAGTCATCCCTCAACAGAGGACCAGGGGGTGCACGGCCTGGAAGAGGGACCCACTTGCAAGTCTCAGGAGCCATCCACCAATACCAAGGACCTGTGGGTCAGTGGCAGAGACAAACTGTGGCAGGACTGAACTGAAGGATTAGACTATTGCAGCAGCTTTAAAACTCCAGGATCACCAGGGAGATTTGATTGTTAGAGCCACCCCCCCTCCCTGACTGCCCAGAAACACGCTCCATATACAGGGCGGGCAACACCAACTACACACGCAAGCTTGGTACACCAATTGGACCCCACAAGACTCACTCCCCCACTCACCAAAAAGGCTAAGCAGGGGAGAACTGGCTTGTGGAGAACAGGTGGCTCGTGGATGCCACCTGCTGGTTAGTTAGAGAAAGTGTACTCCACGAAGCTGTAGATCTGATAAATTAGAGGTAAGGACTTCAATTGGTCTACACATCCTAAAAGAACCCTATCAAGTTCAGCAAATGCCAAGAGGCCAAAAACAACAGAAAATTATAAAGCATATGAAAAAACCAGACGATATGTATAACCCAAGCCCAAGCACCCAAATCAAAAGATCAGAAGAGACACAGCACCTAGAGCAGCTACTCAAAGAACTAAAGATGAACAATGAGACCATAGTATGGGATACAAAGGATATCAAGAAGACCCTAGAAGAGCATAAAGAAGACATTGCAAGACTAAATAAAAAAACAGAAGATCTTATGGAAATTAAAGAAACTGTTGACCAAATTAAAAAGATTCTGGACACTCATACTACAAGACTAAAGGAAGTTGAACAATGAATCAGTGACCTGGAAGATGACAGAATGGAAAATGAAAGCATAAAAGAAAGAATGGGGAAAAAAAATTGAAAAAATCTAAACGGACCTCAAGGATATGATAGATAATATAAAACGTCCGAATATAAGACTCATTGGTGTTCCAGAAGGGGAAGAAAAGGGTAAAGGTCTAGGAAGAGTATTCGAAGAAATTGTTGGGGAAAACTTCCCAAATCTTCTAAACAACATAAATACACAAATCATAAATGCTCAGCGAACTCCAAATAGAATAAATCCAAAAAAACCTACTCCGAGACATATTCTGATCACACTGTCAAACACGGAAGAGAAGGAGCAAGTTCTGAAAGCAGCAAGAGAAAAGCAATTCACCACATGCAAAGGAAACAGCATAAGACTAAGTAGTGACTACTCAGCGGCCACCATGGAGGCGAGAAGGCAGTGGCATGATATATTTAAAATTCTGAGTGAGAAAAATTTCCAACCAAGAATACTTTATCCAGCAAAGCTCTCCTTCAAATTTGAGAGAGAGATTAAATTTTTCACAGACAAACAAATGCTGAGAGAATTTGCTAACAAGAGACCTGCCCTACTGGAGATACTAAAGGGAGCCCTACAGACAGAGAAACAAAGAAAGGACAGAGAGACTTGGAGAAAGGTTCAGTACTAAAGAGATTCGGTATGGGTACAATAAAGGATATTAATAGAGAGAGGGGAAAAATATATATGACAAACACAAACCAAAAGATAAGATGGCTGATTCAAGAAATGCCTTCACGGTTATAACGTTGAATGTAAATGGATTAAACTCCCCAGTTAAAAGATACAGATTCACAGAATGGATCAAAAAAAAT
The DNA here is from genome assembly GCF_015220235.1 of Choloepus didactylus. Classification (NCBI taxonomy): domain Eukaryota; kingdom Metazoa; phylum Chordata; class Mammalia; order Pilosa; family Megalonychidae; genus Choloepus; species Choloepus didactylus. Next base: position 30,141,007 of record NC_051323.1, read on the forward strand.
GAACCATCAATATGTTGCATACAAGAGACTCATTTTAGACACAGGGATACAAAGAAATTGAAAGTGAAAGGATGGAAAAAAAATTTCATGCAAGCTACAGCCAAAAGAAAGCAGGTGTAGCAATATTAATCTCAGATAAAATAGACTTTAAATGCAGGGATGTTTTGAGAGACAAAGAAGGCCACTACATACTAATAAAAGAGGCAATTCAACAAGAAGAAATAACAATCGTAAATGTCTATGCACCCAATCAAGGTGCCACAAAATACATGAGAGAAACACTGGCAAAACTAAAGGAAGCAATTGATGTTTCCACAATAATTGTGGGAAACTTCAACACATCACTCTCTCCTATAGATAGATCAAACAGACAGAGGACCAATAAGGAAATTGAAAACCTAAACAATCTGATAAATGAATTAGATTTAACAGACATATACAGAACATTACATCCCAAATCACCAGGATACACATACTTTTCTAGTGCTCACGGAACTTTCTCCAGAATAGATCATATGCTGGGACATAAAACAAGCCTCAATAAATTTAAAAAGATTGAAATTATTCAAAGCACATTCTCTGACCACAATGGAATAAAATTAGAAGTCAATAACCATCAGAGACTTAGAAAATTCACAAATACCTGGAGGTTAAACAACACACTCCTAAACAATCAGTGGGTTAAAGAAGAAATAGCAAGAGAAATTGCTAAATATATAGAGACGAATGAAAATGAGAACACAACATACCAAAACCTATGGGATGCAGCAAAAGCAGTGCTGAGGGGGAAATTTATAGCACTAAACGTGTATTTTAAAAAGGAAGAAAGAGCCAAAATCAAAGAACTAATGGATCAACTGAAGAAGCTAGAAAATGAACAGCAAACCAATCCTAAACCAAGTAGAAGAAAAGAAATAACAAGGATTAAAGCAGAAATGAATGACATAGAGAACAAAAAAACAATAGACAGGATAACTATCACCAAAAGTTTGTACTTTGAGAAGATCAACAAGATTGACAAGCCCCTAGCTAGACTGACAAAATCGAAAAGAGAGAAGACCCATATAAACAAAATAATGAATGAAAAAGGTGACATAACTGCAGATCCTGAAGAAATTAAAAAAATTATAAGAGGATACTATGAACAACTGTATGGCAACAAACTGGATAATGTAGAGGAAATGGACAATTTCCTGGGAACATATGAACAACCTAGACTGACCAGAGAAGAAATAGAAGACCTCAACCAACCCATCACAAGCAAAGAGATCCAATCAGTCATCAAAAATCTTCCCACAAATAAATGCCCAGGGCCAGATGGCTTCACAGGGGAATTCTACCAAACTTTCCAGAAAGAACTGACACCAATCTTACTCAAACTCTTTCAAAACATTGAAGAAAATGGAACACTACCTAACTCATTTTATGAAGCTAACATCAATCTAATACCAAAACCAGGCAAAGATGCTACAAAAAAGGAAAACTACCGGCCAATCTCCCTAATGAATATAGATGCAAAAATCCTCAACAAAATACTTGCAAATCGAATCCAAAGACACATTAAAAAAATCATACACCATGACCAAGTGGGGTTCATTCTAGGCATGCAAGGATGGTTCAACATAAGAAAATCAATCAATGTATTACAACGCATTAAAAATTCGAAAGGGAAAAATCAAATGATCATCTCAATAGATGCTGAAAAAGCATTTGACAAAATCCAACATCCCTTTTTGATAAAAACACTTCAAAAGGTAGGAATTGAAGGAAACTTCCTCAATATGATAAAGAGCATATATGAAAAATCCACAGCCAGCATAGTACTCAATGGTGAGAGACTGAAAGCCTTCCATCTAAGATCAGGAACAAGACAAGGATGCCCACTGTCACCACTGTTATTCAACATTGTGCAGGAAGTGCTAGCCAGGGCAATCCAGCAAGACAAAGAAATAAAAGGCATCCAAATTGGAAAAGAAGAAGTAAAACTGTCATTGTTTGCTGATGATATGATCTTATATCTAGAAATCCCTGAGAAATCGATGATACAGCTACTAGAGCTAATAAACAAATTTAGCGAAGTAGCGGGATACAAGATTAATACACATAAGTCAGTAATGTTTCTATATGCTAGAAATGAACAAACTGAAGAGACACTCAAGAAAAAGATACCATTTTCAATAGCAACTAAAAAAATCAAGTATCTAGGAATAAACTTAACGAAAGATGTAAAAGACCTATACAAAGAAAACTACATAACTCTACTAAAAGAAATAGAAGGGGACCTTAAAAGATGGAAAAATATTCCATGTTCATGGATAGGAAGGCTAAATGTCATTAAGATGTCAATTCTACACAAACTCATCTACAGATTCAATGCAATCCCAATCAAAATTCCAACAACCTACTTTGCAGACTTGGAAAAGCTAGTTATCAAGTTTATTTGGAAAGGGAAGAGGCCTCGAATTGCTAACGACACTCTAAAAAAGAAAAACGAAGTGGGAGGACTTAACACTCCCTGACTTTGAAGCTTATTATAAAGCCACAGTTGTCAAAACAGCATGGTACTGGCACAAAGATAGACATATAGATCAATGGAATCAAATTGAGAATTCAGAGATAGACCCTCAGATCTACGGCCGACTGATCTTTGATAAGGCCCTCAAAGTCACTGAACTGAGTCCTAATGGTCTTTTCAACAAACGGGGCTGGGAGAGTTGGATATCCATATCCAAAAGAATGAAAGAGGACCCCTACGTCACACCCTACACAAAAATTAACTCAAAATGGACCAAAGATCTCAATATAAAAGAAAGTACCATAAAACTCCTAGAAGATAATGTAGGAAAACATCTTCAAGACCTTGTGTTAGGCGGCCACTTCCTAGACTTTACACCCAAAGCACAAGCAACAAAAGAAAAAATAGATAAATGGGAACTCCTGAAGCTTAGAAGTTTCTGCACCTCAAAGGAATTTCTCAAAAAGGTAAAGAGGCAGCCAACTCAATGGGAAAAAATTTTTGGAAACCATGTATCTGACAAAAGACTGATATCTTGCATATATAAAGAAATCCTACAACTCAATGACAATAGTGCAGACAGCCCAATTATAAAATGGGCAAAGGATATGAAAAGACAGTTCTCTGAAGAGGAAATACAGATGGCCAAGAAACACATGAAAAAATGTTCAGCTTCACTAGCTATTAGAGAGATGCAAATTAAGACCACAATGAGATACCATCTAACACCTATTAGAGTGGCTGCCATTAAACAAACAGGAAACTACAAATGCTGGAGGGGATGTGGAGAAATTGGAACTCTTATTTATTGTTGGTGGGACTGTATAATGGTTCAGCCACTCTGGAAGTCAGTCTGGCAGTTCCTTAGAAAACTAGATATAGAGTTACTGTTCGATCCAGCGATTGCACTTCTTGGTATATACCCGGAAGATCGGAAAGCAGTGACACGAACAGATATCTGCACGCCAATGTTCATAGCAGCATTATTCACAATGGCCAAGAGATGGAAACAACCCAAATGTCCTTCAACAGATGAGTGGATAAATAAAATGTGGTATATACACACGATGGAATACTATGCGGCAGTAAGAAGGAACGACCTCGTGAAACATATGACAACATGGATGAACCTTGAAGACATAATGCTGAGCGAAATAAGCCAGGCACAGAAACAGAAATATTATATGCTATCACTAATGTGAACTTTGAAAAATGTAAAACGAATGGTTTATAATGTCGAATGTAGGGGAACTAGCAATAGAGAGCAATTGAGGAAGGGGGAACAGTAATCCAAGAACAGATATGCTATTTAATGTTCTGGGGATGCCCAGGAATGACTATGGTCTGTTAATTTCTGATGGATATAGTAGGAACAAGTTCACAGAAATGTTGCTATATTATGTAACTTTCTTGGGGTAAAATAGGAACAGGTTGGAAGTAAAGCAGTTATCTTAGGTTAGTTGTCTTTTTCTTACTCCCTTGTTACGGTCTCTTTGAAATGTTCTTTTATTGTATGGTTTTTTTTTTTTTAATTTTTTTTCCATACAGTTGATTTAAAAAGGAAAAAAAGGTTAAAAAAAAAAAAGGAAAAAACAAGGAAAAAAATATGTAGTGCCCCCTTGAGGAGCCTGTGGAGAACGCAGGGGTATTGGCCTACCCCACCTCAATGGTTGCTAACATGACCACAGACATAGGGAACTGGTGGTTTGATGGGTTGAGCCCTCTACCATAGGTTTTACCCTTGGGAAGACGGTTGCTGCAAAGGAGAGGCTAGGCCTCCCTATAATTGTGCCTAAGAGCCTCCTCCCGAATGCCTCTTTGTTGCTCAGATGTGGCCCTCTCTCTCTAGCTAAGCCAACTTGAAAGGTGAAATCACTGCCCTCCCCCTTACATGGGGTCAGACACCCAGGGGAGTGAATCTCCCTGGCAACGTGGAATATGACTCCCAGGGAGGAATGTAGACCTGGCATCGTGGGACGGAGAACATCTTCTTGACCAAAAGGGGGATGTGAAAAGAAATGAAATAAGCTTCAGTGGCAGAGAGATTCCAAAAGGAGCCGAGAGGTCACTCTGGTGGGCACTCTTAGCACAATTTAGACAACCCTCTTTAGGTTCTAAAGAATTGGGGTGGCTGGTGGATACCTGAAACTATCAAACTACAACCCAGAACCCATGAATCTCAAAGACAATTGTATAAAACTGTAGCCTATGAGGGGTGAAAATGGGATTGGGAAAACCATAAGGACCACACTCCACTTTGTCTAGTTTATGGATGGATGAGTAGAAAAATAGGGGAAGGAAACAAACAAACAAACAGACAAAGGTACCCAGTGTTCTTTTTTACTTCAATTGCTCTTTTTCACTTTAATTATTATTCTTATTATTTTTGTGTGTGTGCTAATGAAGGTGTCAGGGATTGATTTAGGTGATGAATGTACAACTATGTAATGGTACTGTGAACAATCAAATGTACGATTTGTTTTGTATGACTGCGTGGTATGTGAATATATCTCAATAAAATGAAGATAAAAAAAAAAAGACTATGTGGTATCCCATGCATATCATTACGCTAACAAGTTCCCTATTTATAGATATTTGCATTGTTTTCAACCTTTTGCTTTTAGGAACAATGCTGCAATAAATATCCCTGTATATGTATCTGTTGTTGTGCCCTTGAATGATTATCTATGTAGGATCAATTGCTAGAGGTAGAACTGCTGAGTTAAATACCATGAATATTTAGATTTTAAAAGATATTTCCAAATATTTCTCCCAGGAGTTTGAACCGCTTCATATTCCTGTATAAATACCATGTCAAGGTAAGGCAGTAACTTTTAGACTTTTCTTACCTGGGATTTTTTTCTCTAAAAGAAATCATCGTCAGAGTCCAAAATGAAAAGCAGAAAAGTTTTATTTTGGTAGAAGTTGACACAGGGGCGGGAAGCCTGGGGCTCTGCCCTCTTAGCCCTTCTCTTAATCCTGCAGCACCTCAACAGGCTTCCTGGAGCACAATACAACGAAGGCCATTCCTTTCTTTCTAATACAATGTATTTTTAAATGTATTTGAATGGCTGAAAGTAGAAGCAATATGATTTAAGACCTAAAAATTATTATAGAATCCCTAATTACACTTCAATTTCAGACACAGTCTTCCAGTAATCTAGTCCCAGTACTTTCTACATGTTTTTTCTTTGGTCTCTTTTCCTTTACAAAGAGCATCTGGTTGAGGCTAAGTTCTATCCCTTTTAGAGAGCCAAGTGATTTTCATCTTTGTTTTAATTGCACTGAGTATACGAAATCTAAATTTGCTCACAGGTATCAACACTTTTGTCTTTCTGTTTCCCTTCATTTTAATAAGATAGGGAGCAAAACAGAATAAAATAGTCAAATATTTGTTTAAAAAAATTCATCAACAAAGGTGGTGAGCTGAAACTCTTGGCTATGTCACCATAATAGTTCAAAATACAAATTCATTAGCTGATACATTAAAACCTGAATTGAATGAAAGGTTGGTTGGGGTGTGAATGTATAATATACAGAAGGGTTGGTGGTAAAATATTGAAGAGCCATCTGTATATGATTGCAATCAGTAGCTCTGTTCCATGGTTTGAAAGATGATTTTCAATGTTTCCTTAACAATTGTATCAGACTTTAACAAGTCTGTTGCTTCCTGGAAATGAGCACTGCACCAGCTAAGGAATACATGAACGTCCACTTAGGTGAGGGAGTTTGTACTAGTAATCTTCAAAACCTAGACTTCCCTCTCAGAGCTCTTGATTCACATACAAACTTCTGCAAGTTTCCTCTAAATGGAAGCCTCCATTTCCCCTGATTTTCCAGGAGAAGTTCAGTCGTTTTTTCTTTCTAAACCTTTTCAGTTTTAGTCTGGGTTTTGCCAGATTGAAGAGAAATCATCCAAGATTTATATGAAGGTTGCTTTGCATGGGCATAATTAGGCTTATTATTTTTAGCCAATCAGATATTGTTCTTCTTTTTATAATTTCATAAAGCTTCTTTAAAGCATTCAGAAATCCTGGCTCTTAGAGACAAAGATGGAATACATTCAGCTATCTAAAAGGAGCAGATCTTTAGCTTCAATCAGATGGTTATTGTGAAGGAAGGAAAAAACCCAATAGGAGAACACACACAAAATGCTAGAATGATTTCATTCATTAATTCAACAAATATATGCATGCCTATAAAGCAATGTGCGAGCTTCCAAGGGGGTAGAAAAATGTATAAACCATGGTCACTACCTTGAATTTATGATCTCACCAGGGCAACTAGGCATGCACATCAAAAAAGCTATATGATCATATATGGCAGCACAGGAATAGACTATGAAATGTATGGTACAGATTGTAGTTGCTACAGAAGTTCCACCCCTTCATATTCCTAGTTAATTAACCCTCTGTAGTTTCACATGTCCTTGTCTCCAGCCTAGATGTCATGCCTACCCACTTCAATTGTGTCAGCATCCCAGATCCTTTGCCTGCTTGATCTTTCATATCTGTGTTATGAAAATCGTGGGTAAACTCCACCATCTTCTTTCTCAGCTCTCCCACAGTGCTAATCATAGCTGGAGGAAGTTATGTCCTTTGCTTTACCTGATTCTCTGTGTGGTATCTCACAATAGCTCTTCCAACTTTTCCTACTCTCCTGGAGCTCCTGATCCCAGGGGCTCCAACATCTCAGCAGATGACCTGACCCCTCTCCTTTGCTAAAGGAATCAAGGACATCTGACTTGATTTCACTTTCCAACCTTCCAGTCTGAAAATGTTTCTGATTCTCATTCTTCCTGTCCAAATATAACTTCTCCAGAGCTATAGTCAACTGAAGGCTTGACAGGGGCTGGAGAATCCACTTCTAAGATGGTTCACTCACATGGCTCGGGGCAGGAGGCCTCAGTTCCTTGCCCAGTAGGCCTTTCCATAGGACTACTTGAGTGACCTCACACATGGCAGCTGGCTTCCCCCACAGCAAGTAACCCCAGAAAGAAAGCAAGATGTGGCAGTGCTTCTTGTGACCCAGTCTCAGAAGCAGCACACTGCCACTTCTGTCTTATTCTGTTTGTTAGGAGCGAGTCACTAAATCCTGCCCACACTCAAGGAGAGGAATTGGTCTCCACCTCTTGAAGGAAGAAATTTAAAAATTGTAGGCATATCTTAAAACCATCATATGTCTCAAATAAACCATAGTTTCAACCTTGCTAGTCTTTCAAGCTACTGTCCTGCTCTTGGTCCTTTTACTGTAGCTGTTCTCAAAACAGTGATCTGTTCTCACTTCCCTTACTGTCTCATCAGTCAATATTCAACTGTTGACAGTCCAGATGATTATCTCCTAACTGAACACTACCACTGTTGAGCATAATATTCAAATTATTCAATAATATTCAAATTATTCAAGGCCCTCCAAAATCTAGCCACAGTCTATCTTTCCATCTTACCTTCCCCAGTTCCCCTTTACACATTAGTCAGTTGGACTTCTCACCATTCCCAAAACATGCCCTCTGCTCTCCCACCTCTATATATTTGCTCAGATGTTTTCCCTTACCAGGAAGGCTCCCTTCCACTTTCTCATTCTTCAAGACCTAGCTCAACTGCTATCTCATCTAATGCAATTTTATTGAGATATATTCACATATCATACAATACTCCAAAGTGTACAATCAGTTGTTCATAGTACCATCAGAAGAACAGTTTCTTGATCTTACCAACCAGAAACATTCTCTCTCTCCTCTGTGCTCCCAGAGCATTAATTGCTCTTTTTGAGGTAGTCATCCCATTTTAAACTGTTATAGTATGGTATACATCTTTTATTGCTTTCAGTACCCCAACAATACCTGACTCATATTAAGTCCTCAACCTTCTTTGAATGAATAAATTTACCTAAATCTTTAAGATTTAATTTTATTCTCATTAAAAGGCAAATTAAAGTCCCTATAATCTCTAATTCTGTTAAATTAACATATTGAGCAAAAGAAATTGCAGATTTGTCCCTGCTAAAGAAGACTAGTCTTTTCTATTATTTGAACAATTTTAACAATATGATTCAAATTAAATTATGATTATTCTCCAAAAAGGTTTGCTTCTGAGATATGTTTGCATATAGTATTTTTACAATTCCTGGCTAACATGAAATTTCCATGGAAACAGATCACACACACTGGAGAAGAAAGGAATTGAATTGTACTTGAGCTGCATTCTGTCATCTCCATAGAGCTATTTGTGCTAGATATTTGAATGTTCAGGGAACCTCCAATTTTAAATCACCAAAGTAAAGACATAATATTTAATACTTTTTAGAAAAAGAACTGGCTGCTATTAATTTTAAAGATTTTTATTAATGTGCTAAGATAATATAAAAAGCAGAATATTTCTTGAATCACACAATATCCAATATCAGTAAATAACATACTTTTTTTTTTTTTTTTTTTTTTTTGCCTCTGCTATACAGGAAAGGGAAACATACCACATGCTCAGCATGAAAAGGGTGGTGTTGCTGTTGCTGTTATGGTTTATCAGTAGAACAATTTCTTCTTGATGTCATTCAGTTGTTTGTCCAAAAAAAGCCTCTAGTCTAGATTCATTGTCTAATGATGAGTTTATCTAACAACATTGATTCAAATGTGTCTAATCAAATAGGGACAGTTTGTTTAACATACATGTATAGAAACTAAAAGGTGAAAATATTTTCTGTTCACTAAACAGTGCTGCAAACCTTTCTGACTTAAGAAATGTGTTCTTTTCTTAAGCACTGTAAAAATTTACCCACAAACTTAAAATCACCAGAAATATTGTATTTTGAAGTTTATCTTTCTCTAATCTGTTTCTCCAATTCAATATTAATTTGTCCTTGTAAATCAACATTTTTAGACACCTATTCAAGGAACTCAAAATGTTCAAGAGGTATCAGAAACACATCAGGATTTTCTTTAGATTCCCATGTACTGCATGTCAACTGTTAATTGTTATTTTTACCTTTCAAGAAATAGGTTCAGAACAAACACAGAAAAAAGGAAAAGAATTACAAACACTGTGCATACCATGCATCAAAAATATACACATAGGTTATTTTTTTAATTAAATTCAGTTTTGTTGAGATATATTCCCTGTATCACCTAAGATGGACCTCCTTCTCACTATGTCTCTGGCAGTCTCTTAAACCTGAAAATTACCTCAGTCTCAAATTCCTTCTTATTACACTACTCCTGTCTCTGAAATTGGAATCATATTCATTGATTCTCCTGGTATTTTCAATTTGACTGCTAGACCCTCCTTGGAGCCTATGCCTGTTAGATGAATTTATCTCCCAGCTCCCATACCTCCTTCTTGGGCTACTGGCCATGGGATTCTGGAACACTTCATCGCCAGGATCACATTACTCATGATCAATAGCAACAGAAGAGGGATGGGCAACATAGTGTCTAAAATAGATAGATAGAAAGCAAGAATCAGTGAGTGTGCTTTCAGCAAAATAGAAGGGATAATGCATTCTAAGCAACCAATGCAAGTACTGCTCAGTTTATTAATGAATTGGCATTTTAAATTACAAGCCAGCCCTTGAAAATCAATTCCCCAAAGTTTAATCACCCTAGGACATTAAAATAATGTTTCTAGATCAAAAAGCCTAGGAAGGTTAAAACCATGGTATTAGTAAAAGTTACTTTGTTGGACACCTACCATGTACCAGGCATTTTACATATACAACAGTATTTACCAGTATTTACTTCACAACTCTGAAATTTTGGTATTTTAGAGATGACTGAGGCTAAGAGAGATTAACTGTCTCAAGTCACACTGCTCACAATTGGGGAACTTGAATTTGAACCCCAGCTTATCTAAAAACCTCACATTCTTATTGCCATATGATGCTGATACGTCAATAAGATAGAATTATGGAAGCCCTTAAAATAACATGATGACTCTATCGACAGAAGAAAATATTTATGAAAATTTAAGCAAAATATAAAAACATAAATATCCAATGACTATAACTATATAAAATGATTTATACAAGGGAACCCAGAGAAAATAAAATAATTGCCACTTTAGAGTAGTAAGATTATGTTTTGATCAGCTTATTCCAAAGTATCTATTGCACATGATACTGTTTTTAAAATTTGTTTTCCAATTGTTCACTATTAGTATAAAGAAATATAATTGATTGTTGTGTGTTGAACTTGTTTCCTACAATCTTGCTAAACTCATTTATTAGTTCTTGGAAAATTTTTTTTTTTTTTTGTATATTGTTTGGGACATAGATAATCATGTCATCTGCAAATAGGAAAGGTTTCATTGCTTCCATTCCAATCTGTATGGTGCTTATTTCTTTTTCTTGCCTAATTGCACTAGCTTCGACCTCAAATACAGAGTTAAATAGGAAGGGGTAAGAGTAGACACCCTTGCCTTATTTCTGATGTTAGGATGAAAACATTCAGCCTTGCAACATTCAGTTTGATATTAGCTGTAAGTTTTTTGAAGATGCTCTTTATCATGTTGAGGAAGTTCCCTTCTATTCCTAGTTTGTTAAGAGGTGTTTTTTTTTTTTTTTAATCATGAATGGATGCTTAATTTTTTAATGCTTTTTCTGCATCAACTAATATTATAATGTGTTTTTTCTCCTTAAGATTGTGAAAATGTGGACTACATTGATTTTCAAATATTGAACCAGCCTTGCATTCACAGAATAAACCCTACTTACTCATGATGTGTTATTCTTTTTTATATATTACTGGATTTAATTTGCTTATATTTTGCTGAAGATTTTTCTGTCTATGTTCATGAGGGATATTGAACTGTAGTTTTCTTTTCTTATAAAATCTTTGGTTTTAGTATCAGGATAATGATGGCCTCACATAATGAGTTGGAAAGTGTTCCCTCTTCATATCTCTCTATTTCATCTTGGGTGAGTTTTGGTAGTTTGTGTTTTTTGAGAATTGACCCATATCATCTAGTTGTTTAATAATGTGTAGAGTTATTCATATTATTCCTTTATTATTCTTTTAATGTCTATAGAGGCTATAGCGATATCTCCTTTTTTCAGTCTGGATATTGGAAATTGGTGTCATCTCTCTTTTTTTCCTTTGTGAGTCTTGCTAAAATTTTATCAATTTTACTGATCATTTCAAAGAACCAACTTTTGGCTTCACTGATTTTCTCCACTGTTTTTCTGTTTTCAATTTAATTGATTTCTACTCTTATCTAAAGTATTTCCTTCCTTCTGTGTGTTTTGGGATTTATTTTGCTCTTTTTTCCCCAACTTCTTAAGATGGAAACTGAGGCCATTGATTTCAGACCTTCTTAAATTAAACATAAGCATTTAATATTATAAATTTTCCTCTAAGCACTTACTTTAGCTGCATCCAACAGATTTTGATATGTTTTCTAATTTTCCTGAGACTTCCTCTTAGACCCATGAATTATTTGTCATTGTATTAATTTCCAATTTTTGGAGATTTTCTTGTTATCTTTCTGTTATTGATTTCTAAACTAATTCCTTTATGACAGAGAACATAGTCTGCATTCATTTTCTATTCATTTAAATTTGTTAAGGTTTGTTTTATGATCCATGATATAGTCTATCTTGGCAAATTTTCCATTTGCACTTTAAAAGAATGTATACTCTGCTGCTGTTGAGAGGAGTACTCTATAAATGTCAATTAGGTCTAGTTGATGGTGTTGTTTAGTTCTTCTATGTGTACATAGAAAATACATATATACTTATACAGAAGATATAAATATAATTATATATCTGTATCTTCTATGTCCTTGCTGATTTTCTTTCTACTTCTCTATTGAATACCAAGAAGGGAATACTGAAGTCTCCAATTATACTTGTGGATTTCTTCCTCCAGTTTTGTCAGGTTTTGCTCCATATATTTTTAAATTTTTTATGCATTTTATTGATATATATCCACATACCATATGTGCTGATTTGAGTGTGTTGTGTCCCCCAAATGCCATTACCTTTGTGGTCTTGTGTGGGGCGGAAGTTTTGGTGCTGGTTGGATTTGCTTGGAATGTGCCCCACCCAGCTGTGGGAGATGATTCTGATGAGATGTTCCCATGGAGGTGTGGCCCCACCCATTCAGGGTGGACCTTGATCAGTGGAGCTATATAAATGAGCTGACTCAGAGAGAGGGAAGGGAATGCAGCTGTGAGTGATGTTTTGAAGAGGAGCAAGCTTGTTAGAGAGGAACGTCCTGGGAGAAAGCCGTTTTGAGGCCGGAGCTTTGGAGCAGATGCCAGCTGTCTTCCTATCTAGCAGAGGTTTTCCGGATGCCATTGGCCATCCTCCGGTGAAGGTACCCGATTGCTGGGGTGTTACCTTGGACACTTTGTGGCCTTAAGACTATAACTGTGTAGCGAAATAAACCCCCGTTTTATAAAAGCCTATCCATCTTTGGTGTTTTGCATTCTGCAGCATTAGCAAACTAGAACACCATACAATCATCCAAAGTGTACAATCAATTGTTCATAATATCGTCATATAGTTGTGCATTCATCACCACAATTTTTGAACATTCTTGTTACTCCAAAAAATAAAAATAAATATAAGAATTAAAATAAAGGTAAAAAAGAACACACAAAACATCCCATATCCCTTCTCCCCCACTACTATTCATTTACTTTTTGTCCCCATTTTTCTACTCATCTGTCCATACACTGAATAAAGGGAGCGTGAGCCACAAAGTTTTCACAATCACATGGTCACACCATATAAGTTATATAGTTATATGATCATCTTCAAGAATGAAGGATAATGGATTACAGTTGAACAGTTTCAGGTATTTCCTTCTAGCTATTCTAATACACTAAAAACTAAAAAGGTATATCTAAATAATGCTTAGGAAAAACCTCCAGAATGACCTTAACTCCATTTGAAATCTCTCAGACACTGAAACTTTATTTTGTTTTATTTCTCTTCCCCCTTTTGGTCAAGAATGCTTTCTCACCATAAGGACCACACTCCACTTTGTCTAGTTTATGGATGGATGGGTAGAAAAATAGGGGAAGGAAACAAACAAACAAACAGACAAAGGTACCCAGTGTTCTTTTTTACTTCAATTGCTCTTTTTCACTTTAATTATTATTCTTGTTATTTTTGTGTGTGTGCTAATGAAGATGTCAGGGATTGATTTAGGTGATGAATGTACAACTATGTAATGGTACTGTGAACAATTGAATGTACGATTTGTTTTGTATGACTGCGTGGTATGTGAATATATTTCAATAAAATGAAGATTAAAAAAAAAAAAAAAGAATGCTTTCTCAATTGTATGATTCTGGGTCCAGGCTTATCCCCGGGAGTCATGTCCCATGTTACCAGGGAGATTTACACCCCTGGGAGTCATGTCCCACATAGAGAGGAAGGCAGCAAGTCCAACTGCCAAGCTGGCTTAGAGAGAGGCCACATCTGAGCAACAAAAGAGGTTCTCTGGGGGTGACTCTTAGGCACAACTGTAAGTCGGCTTAGCCTCTCCTTTGCATTAACAAGCTTCATAAGGGCAAGCCCCAAGATCGAGGGCTTGGCCTACTAAACTGGTAGTCCCCAATGCTTGTGAGAATATCAAGAATTCCCCTAGTGGGGAAGTTTAATATTTCTACATTTTCCCTCAATACCTCAAGAGGGTTTTGCAAATACTTTTTAATCTCTGCCCAAATTACTGTGGTGTGTATCAGGGCTTCTTGCTAACCTGTACAAACCAACCAGATCCCACTCTTTATTCAAGGTTCCATGTAATTATGGTGTTTGAATAAACTGACCATACAAGATAAATTACACAATGTGTTACAGAAAATATAGATTTTACACCAAATAAACATCTCTTCTTTCATCTCACACAGAAGTTGAGGTTTTAAAACACCATCTGTGCCAGTTTGGATGTATTATGTCCCCCCAAATGTCATGTTCTTTAATGCAATCTTGTAGGGGCAGACATATCAGTGTTGATTAGGTTAGAATCCTTTGATTGAGTGTTTCTATGGAGATGTGACTCAATCAACTGCCAGGAGAGACCTCAGGGTTCCTTTTCTGCTTGCTCCAGGTTTATCTGTGCTCGTAGCTTGTATTCAGTACTCCAAATTTGTTTTTTTTCCTTTTCTCTAAAGTCTGCTTTAGTAGTATGATATTAATATAGCCATCGCAGCTGGTATGCTTAGATCATTTACATTTAATGTAATTATTGATATGTTTGGGTGTAGGACAACCATTTTATCATTTGTTTTGTGTTTGATCCTTCTGTCTTTTTATTCCCCTATTTCTCCTTTCCTGTTTTCTTTTGTTATTTATTTGAACTTTTTTGGTATTCCATTTTAATGTATTTACTGAGGTTTTACTATATCTCTTTAACCAGTTTTTTCACTGGTTGCTCTAGGGATTACAATATCCATACTTAAATTTTCACTGTCTATTTTAAATAAAATATCACCCTTTAAGTGGAATTTAGATACCTTACCTTCGTATGGATCCTTTTATCATGCCCCTAATATGTTGTAGTTATCTCATGTACATCTATCTCTATACATTCAAAAATCACATCAGTGTTTTAAGTTTTTGCTTTCAACCATGAAATATACTTTAAGGAACTCAGAGAAAGAATAATTAATTATTTTTACCCATATAGTTATCATATCTGTAGCTCTTCCTTCATTCCAGATATTCTAAGTTTCCTTTTACTATTGGTTCCCTTATGTCTGAAAAACTTCCTTTACCAATTCTTTTAGAGGAGGTCTGCTGGCAACAAATTCTTTTAGTTTTCCCTCATCTGAGAATGTCTTTATTTCACCTTCATTACTGAAAGATTTGTTTTATATATATAGAATTCTGGATTGAGTTTTCTTTTCTTTCAGCATGTTAAAAGTGTTGTTCTATTTCTCCTGGTTTCCATGGCTTCTTATGAGAAATCTACCATCATCTGAATCATTGTTCCCATATAGAAGACAAAGTGTGTTTTTTTCTCTGGTTGCTTTCAAGATTTTTTCTTTGTCCTTAATTTGCTGCAGTTTAACTATGTCTGGGTATTGATTTCATTGGATTTATCCTGTTTAGAGTTCACTGAGATTCCTGAATCTGTAAGTTTATGTCTTTCAACAAATTACAGAAGTTTTTAACAATTACCTATTCAAATATATTTTCTGCACTGCAGCTTTCTTGTTTCTGGGATTCAGATGAAACAGATTAGACCTTTTCGTATTATCCTATAAGTCTCTAAGGCTCTGTTATTTTTTCTTTGATTTTTTTCTCTGCTTTTCAGATCAGTTAATTTCTACTGATCTATTTTCTTTTTTTTCCCCTTCTATAAATGAAATTTTATTTAGATATAATCACATAACATACAATCATTCAAAGTGTCCAATAAGTTGTTCACAGTATCATGACATGGTTGTGCTTTCATCACCACAATCAAACTTTGAACATCTTCATTACTCCAAAAAATAAAATTAAAATTAAAATAATGCAGCAAAAGCAGTGCTAAGGGGGAAATTTATAGCACTAAACGCATATATTAAAAAGGAAGAAAGAGCCAAAATCAAAGAACTAATGGATCAACTGAAGAAGCTAGAAAATGAACAGCAAACCAATCCTAAACCAAGTACAAGAAAAGAAATAACAAGGATTAAAGCAGAAATAAATGACATAGAGAACAAAAAAACAATAGAGAGGATAAATATCACCAAAAGTTGGTTCTTTGAGAAGATCAACAAGATTGACAAGCCCCTAGCTAGACTGACAAAATCAAAAAGAGAGAAGACCCATATAAACAAAATAATGAATGAAAAAGGTGACATAACTGCAGATCCTGAAGAAATTAAAAAAATTATAAGAGGATATTATGAACAACTGTATGGCAACAAACTGGATAATGTAGAAGAAATGGACAATTTCCTGGAAACATATGAACAACCTAGACTGACCAGAGAAGAAATAGAAGACCTCAACCAACCCATCACAAGCAAAGAGATCCAATCAGTCGTCAAAAATCTTCCCACAAATAAATGCCCAGGGCCAGATGGCTTCACAGGCGAATTCTACCAAACTTTCCAGAAAGAACTGACACCAATCTTACTCAAACTCTTTCAAAACATTGAAAAAAATGGAACACTACCTAACTCATTTTATGAAGCTAACATCAATCTAATACCAAAACCAGGCAAAGATGCTACAAAAAAGGAAAACTACCGGCCAATCTCCCTAATGAATATAGATGCAAAAATCCTCAACAAAATACTTGCAAATCGAATCCAAAGACACATTAAAAAAATCATACACCATGACCAAGTGGGGTTCATTCCAGGCACGCAAGGATGGTTCAACATAAGAAAAACAATCAATGTATTACAACACATTAAAAACTCGAAAGGGAAAAATCAATTGATCATCTCAATAGATGCTGAAAAAGCATTTGACAAAATCCAACATCCCTTTTTGATAAAAACACTTCAAAAGGTAGGAATTGAAGGAAACTTCCTCAACATGATAAAGAGCATATATGAAAAACCCACAGCCAGCATAGTACTCAATGGTGAGAGACTGAAAGCCTTCCCTCTAAGATCAGGAACAAGACAAGGATGCCCGCTGTCACCACTGTTATTCAACATTGTGCTGGAAGTGCTAGCTAGGGCAATCTGGCAAGACAAAGAAATAAAAGGCATCCAAATTGGAAAAGAAGAAGTAAAACTGTCATTGTTTGCAGATGATATGATCTTATATCTAGAAAACCCTGAGAAATCAACGATACACCTACTAGAGCTAATAAACAAATTTAGCAAAGTAGCGGGATACAAGATTAATGCACATAAGTCAGTAATGTTTCTATATGCTAGAAATGAACAAACTGAAGAGACACTCAAGAAAAAGAAACCATTTTCAATAGCAACTAAAAAAATCAAGTACCTAGGAATAAACTTAACCAAAGATGTAAAAGACCTATACAAAGAAAACTACATAACTCTACTAAAAGAAATAGAAGAGGACCTTAAAAGATGGAAAAATATTCCATGTTCATGGATAGGAAGGCTAAATGTCATTAAGATGTCAATTCTACCCAAACTCATCTACAGATTCAATGCAATCCCAATCAAAACTCCAACAACCTACTTTGCAGACTTGGAAAAGCTAGTTATCAAATTTATTTGGAAAGGGAAGAGGCCTCCAATTGCTAAAGACACTCTAAAAAAGAAAAACGAAGTGGGAGGACTTACACTCCCTGACTTTGAAGCTTATTATAAAGCCACAGTTGCCAAAACAGCATGGTACTGGCACAAAGATAGACATATAGATCAATGGAATCGAATTGAGAATTCAGAGATAGACCCTCAGATCTATGGCCGACTGATCTTTGATAAGGCCCCCAAAGTCACTGAACTGAGCCATAATGGTCTTTTCAACAAATGGGGCTGGGAGAGTTGGATATCCATATCCAAAAGAATGAAAGAGGACCCCTACCTCACCCCCTACACAAAAATTAACTCAAAATGCACCAAAGATCTCAATATAAAAGAAAGTACCATAAAACTCCTAGAAGATAATGTAGGAAAACATCTTCAAGACCTTGTATTAGGCGGCCACTTCCTAGACTTTACACCCAAAGCACAAGCAACAAAAGAGAAAATAGATAAATGGGAACTCCTCAAGCTTAGAAGTTTCTGCACCTCAAAGGAATTTCTCAAAAAGGTAAAGAGGCAGCCAACTCAATGGGAAAAAATTTTTGGAAACCATGTATCTGACAAAAGACTGATATCTTGCATATATAAAGAAATCCTACAACTCAATGACAATAGTACAGACAGCCCAATTATAAAATGGGCAAAAGATATGAAAAGACAGTTCTCTGAAGAGGAAATACAAATGGCCAAGAAACACATGAAAAAATGTTCAGCTTCACTAGCTATTAGAGAGATGCAAATTAAGACCACAATGAGATACCATCTAACACCAGTTAGAACGGCTGCCATTAAACAAACAGGAAACTACAAATGCTGGAGGGGATGTGGAGAAATTGGAACTCTTATTCATTGTTGGTGGGACTGTATAATGGTTCAGCCACTCTGGAAGTCAGTCTGGCAGTTCCTTAGAAAACTAGATATAGAGCTACCATTCGATCCAGCGATTGCACTTCTCGGTATATACCCGGAAGATCGGAAAGCAGTGACACGAACAGATATCTGCACACCAATGTTCATAGCAGCATTATTCACAATTGCCAAGAGATGGAAACAACCCAAATGTCCTTCAACAGATGAGTGGATAAATAAAATGTGGTATATACACACGATGGAATACTACGCGGCAGTAAGAAGGAACGATCTCCTGAAACATATGACAACATGGATGAACCTTGAAGACATAATGCTGAGTGAAATAAGCCAGGCACAAAAAGAGAAATATTATATGCTACCACTAATGTGAACTTTGAAAAATGTAAAACAAATGGTTTATAGTGTAGAACGTAGGGGAACTAGCAGTAGAGAGCAATTAAGGAAGGGGGAACAATAATCCAAGAAGAACAGATAAGCTATTTAACGTTCTGGGGATGCCCAGAAATGACTATGGTCTGTTAATTTCTGATGGATATAGTAGGAACAAGTTCACAGAAATGTTGCTATATTATGTAACTTTCTTGGGGTAAAGTAGGAACATGTTGGAAGTTAAGTAGTTATCTTAGGTTAGTTGTCTTTTTCTTACTCCCTTGTTATGGTCTCTTTGAAATGTTCTTTTATTGTATGTTTGTTTTCTTTTTAACTTTTTTTTTCATACAGTTGATTTAAAAAAGAAGGGAAAGTTAAAAAAAAAAAAAAAAGAAAGAAAAACAAGGAAAAAAAAAAAAGATGTAGTGCCCCCTTGAGGAGCCTGTGGAGAATGCAGGGGTATTCGCCTACCCCACCTCCATGGTTGCTAACATGACCACAGACATAGGAGACTGGTGGTTTGATGGGTTGAGCCCTCTACCATAAGTTTTACCCTTGGGAAGACGGTTGCTGCAAAGGAGAGGCTAGGCCTCCCTATATTTGTGCCTAAGAGTCTCCTCCTGAATGCCTCTTTGTTGCTCAGATGTGGCCCTCTCTCTCTGGCTAAGCCAACTTGAAAGGTGAAATCACTGCCCTCCCCCCTACGTGGGATCAGACACCCAGGGCAGTGAATCTCCCTGGCAACGTGGAATATGACTCCCGGGGAGGAATGTAGACCTGGCATCGTGGGACGGAGAACATCTTCTTGACCAAAAGGGGGATGTGAAAGGAAATGAAATAAGCTTCAGTGGCAGAGAGATTCCAAAAGGAGCCGAGAGGTCACTCTGGTGGGCACTCTTATGCACACTTTAGACAACCCTTTTTAGGTTCTAAAGAATTGGGGTAGCTGGTAGTGGATACCTGAAACTATCAAACTACAACCCAGAACCCATGAATCTCGAAGACAGTTGTATAAAAATGTAGCTTATGAGGGGTGACAATGGGATTGGGAAAGCCATAAGGACCAAACACCACTTTGTCTAGTTTATGGATGGATGTGTAGAAAAGTAGGGGAAGGAAACAAACAGACAAAGGTACCCAGTGTTCTTTTTTACTTCAATTGCTCTTTTTCACTCTAATTATTATTCTTGTTATTTTTGTGTGTGTGCTAATGAAGGTGTCAGGGATTGATTTAGGTGATGAATGTACAACTATGTAATGGTACTGTAAACAATCATAAGTACAATTTGTTTTGTATGACTGCGTGGTATGTGAATATATCTCAATAAAATGATGATTAAAAAAAAAAAAAAAAAAAAAAAAAAAAAAAGAAAAGTAGGGGAAGGAAACAAACAGACAAAGGTACTCAGTGTTCTTTTTTACTTCAATTGCTCTTTTTCACTCTAATTATTATTCTTGTTATTTTTGTGTGTGTGCTAATGAAGGTGTCAGGGATTGATTTAGGTGATGAATGTACAACTATGTAATGGTACTGTAAACAATCAAAAGTACAATTTGTTTTGTATGACTGCGTGGTATGTGAATATATCTCAATAAAATGATGATAAAAAAAATTAAAATAAAAAAGAACATCCAAAACATCCCATTCCCCTCCTTCCCCCATTGTTCATTTACTTTTTTCCCCACTCATTCATTGTTTTTTAACTTTATCAAAAAATTAAAAAAACAATAAAAAACATTTCAAACAAAATCAAAACTGATCTATTTTCAAGATCACTGACTTTTTCCTTTGCTCCCTCAATTCTGCCCTTGATTCTACCCAAGGAATTTTTTATTTTGGTCATTGTATTTTTCATGTCTAAAATTTCCAACTGGTTCTGCTTTATAACCTCTATTTTTGTACTGAGACTTTCTATCTTTCTATTCATTTCAAGAGTGTTTGCCCTTACTTCTTACAGTATTTTTAGAATAGGTACTCAAGTCCTTGTCAGCTAATTCCAACATCTGTGCCATCTTGGTATTGGTGTTTCTTAATTGCCTTTTCCCATGTGAGTTTAGATTTTCTTGTATTTTCATATGCTTAGTAATTTTAGATTGTATCCTAGGCATTTTCAATATTATGCTATAGATTCTGAGTCTTGTTAAAATGCTATAGAAAATGTTGGTTTTTTTCTTGTAGCAGGCAATCAACCTGGTTGGGATTAATCTATAAATTCCAACCAGAATTCTTATAGGTCAGGATTTAAATTATCAGTTCTGTTTCCAAAGCCTTTATAGTGTTGTTTGGATATGTCTTGAATGTTCACCACCAAGTAGCCAGTCTAGATCCTGGGCATTGGACTATCCTGTAGTTCCATTCTCAAAGCCAATAGTGTGCTGTTGAGGCCCAGATCCACACATGCACAGCTTGGGGGCTTAGCCCAGGAGTCATAAACAATTTTATGGGGTCACTTTCCCAAGCTCCTCTCTCTACACAATTTCCCTGGTACTTTCTGATTCCCTAGAGGCCTCTTCCTTGGTTCTTTAATCAGAAAACTGGGCTTATATACCCCATTCTACTGTATACTTCCTGTGACTGTGCCTGTGTCTGAGTCAAGCAGAAAGAGGACAGAAATGAAAAAAAAAAAAAAATCAAGGAGGGGGAGGTTGTCCTACCCTCAGAATTTTGGGAGCTGTGGTTGATTGGAGAGAATGATTTCCTTCCCTCAGAGTTTTAAGATCCTACTGAACAAAACGCAGGTGATTTACCTCATTCTCTCTGTTCTTTAGGGAACCTCTTTCCCAATCCTCAAGCCAGAACTAGAAGGCTTCTTCTGGAGCTCTCTCTGACCACACTGATGTGCACTTCAGGCTTTGGGGCTGCACTGAATACAGGTTAGCTTGGACAGAGTGGAATGTATTTACTCCATCTTACTCAGAATTGGAAACTTCTTAGAGAGGTTATGAAGTGATAATTTGAGTTATAACATTTTAATTTTCTAATATTTTAAAGTGACAATATAAAATTTTAAAAGAGATTTCAAGGCCCCAATATTAACATTATAATTTTGAACTATTTAATCCTTATTTGAATTTCTACTAATTAGAGGATTTAATGTGTAAGTAAAATACATTATAAGTATATATGTATTATAAGTCAAACATATATTATAAGTCAGTATATTATAAATAAAATGCATTCATGTCCATCCCTCCACTTTTGGTATCTCTCTATTTGCAATATGTGCTAGTAATGCTCATTTATCACATAAAAATTCAAATAATTCAGAAATTTGGAGTGGGAGTCATTTATGCCTCATAAGTTACATGATAGAGTTTGACTTAAAAGGAAGCACATAGTGAAACATACATAATTTAATGTTACCTAGAATTTGGTTCAGCTGTGAATGACAAAATACACATAATGTAATAGTAGCTTGCATAAAATAAGATTACTTTCCTTGCACGTAAAGCAGGAACTGGGATGTCCAAAGTTGAAATGATGCTTCATTATGTCAGGAACCCAGGTGCCAGGTTCCTTCTTTCTAGATGCTCTTCTATGCGTGACCTCCAACTCCTCATGATTATCTCATAATCCAAAATGGCTGTAACAGTTGAGCCATCAGAGAAAGAAGAACAGATGAAGATGAAAGGCACATGACTCTTCCATTTTAAGGACACTTCCTGAAAGTTGCACAGTCCTTCTGCTTATAAGTTTTTGGCCAGAACATAGCCACATGGCCACACCCCACCACAGGAAAGGTTGTGAAATACTCACACAATGGGAAGTTATATCCACCTAAAAATTGGATATCCTGTTACTATTGAATGGGAAAGAATGATTATTGAGGGTCAACTAGCATTCTCTTCCACAAAACTGAGAAATCCTTATATTTCAAGTAACAGAAACTAAATTCAAATTGGCATTAACAATAAAGCGGATTTATTAGCTTATGTAACTGGAAGGACCAGAGTTAGAGTGGGCTTTCAAATTAGTTTGATTCAGGGGATTTTTGATGGCATGATGAACCCAATTTCTTTCTATGTTTCTGGTCAGTCTCCTCCTGTGACAACTTCATTATAAGGTTAGCTTCTCTTTTTCTGGCAAAAAGTCTTCAGACATTACAGGCTTCATATCCTTGTATCACACTGCTCAGAAGGAAAAAAGGCATTGGTTTCTGTTATCTATGGTGACAAACCATCCCAGTTTGCCTGAGACTGTCCCAGTTTTAGCACTAAAAGTTCTGTGTCTGGGAAACCCCTCAGTCCCAGGTAAACCAGGATGAGTGGTCATCCA
This sequence comes from Choloepus didactylus, assembly GCF_015220235.1. Classification (NCBI taxonomy): domain Eukaryota; kingdom Metazoa; phylum Chordata; class Mammalia; order Pilosa; family Megalonychidae; genus Choloepus; species Choloepus didactylus. The sequence continues at coordinate 30,164,210 of NC_051323.1, forward strand.
CCTGCTGGCTCTCTCAGAAAGGAGCACAACCTTCTTTTTCAGAGTCCCCCAACTCACCTTTCATATTGCATTGGTCCAAATTGGAACATATTCTTCCCTTGTTCAGGGGAATACCATGAAATGATTTGCTTAGGCCTGGCAGTTACTGTAACAAGAGGGATAGCTTTGTCTGATTGGGTAAGCAAATCAGAGCTAATCTCTGGAACTAAGAAGAACTAGGTTTCCTTCTCTCACAATGACATGGCTGCTACACAGCTGGTGGACACACTCACAATGTCTACTGCAAGGTTCAACTAATAACATTAGAAACACTTAGTATTTATAAAGCTAAACCCTCCAAAGAAACCAGATGATTTTGTATCCTAAAAGTGAAAAACAGAAGTTCTACTGAGAAGTAACTGTTCTAGCTACAGAAAATGTATTAATAGATATTTTGCTGCTGAGATAATATCTCAATGATACGCTGGCACAAAAACTACACTCCTATAATCACACAACAATGGCAGCAGCATCACTTGATATTTTCTTTGATCCTACGCTAAGGCTGGGGACAGGAGATAAATTGGTCAAAGTATTAGTGCTGGAGTAAGATTAAATATAATTTAAAATAATCCCATTTAAGACCATGGTCTTTACGTGGTAGATAAAGACTATCTATTGACACATATTTGGTGCCCTTTCCTGTGGTGTCTCTCCCTGTGACAGGATTATATATCCCCATCCTGCTGAAATCAGAAGTAATGTGATTTGCTTTGGCAGTAAAATGTGAGTAAACTGGACATGTGTCAACTTCCAGGCAAAATATTTAAGAGCTGGTGTTTTACTGCGTTCTCTTTTCTCTCTACCATGATGACCAACAATGAAGGCTTTTAAAAATGTTTTAACATTCTGGTCACTTAAAGAGAATTTTAACAAATATACCTCCTTCAATTTTCTTCCAAACTCACAAGAAAATAATTCCAGTGAGTCCTAGGTCACTTTATAAATCCATTTGAAGTACAGATTTCTGGGTACCTCTCCTAGAGATTCTGATTCAGTAGGTATTTAGGAATCATTAAGTTAAATAACTGTGAATCACCAGTATAACCAGAACTTAATCCTCAACCCTCAAGTTGTATTTGTCTCTTTCAAGTACTAATCAGGAAATATTTAGAATGCCTTCCCCACCCATAACTCTTTCTATGAAAATCTGCCCTGCATAGTTCCAGTCAAGTGGCTGGCTATTCCTTGAACACCATGTTCTATTCCATATTACCCCTTCCATATTACTTCTTCCATCCATTTCCTCTTCCATTCTGTATTGGACCAAGGGCAGCTAAGCTGCTCATATGAGAGGTGACAAATGGTGACTAAGACAATAGGATAATTTCTCTTGGCAATTTAAACTGAAAAACATGAAGAAAATTTAATTGGTAATAACGGAAGATGGAAACAAAGGCTCCAAAGGGAAGCAGAGATCAAGAGAACAGGTGAATCATGTTAAAGGTGGAACAACACACTGAAGTCTCCAAACCCAGTCTTAGAGACGGATGCCTAGAGTTCTGTCTCTATGAGACTTGGCTGTGCTTTGATTCCTGTTCTAGGATTTCTGTGGGATTCTTGTCTCACTTACCGACTGTGTAGTCCTGTAATAAATCTCCATTACTTGAGAGAGCCCAAGTATTTATTGCTAACACATACATACTGTCATTCACTGGGACCTCTAATTTCTGTGGAATGCTATATTTTTCTAAACCTGCAGTGTTTCTCAAAGTGTGGTTGTATGGATCACCTAGCTCAGAATGATGCAGGTTATTAATAGATTCCCAGTCACTCCCTCAGAATTATTGAATTCAGGGTAGAGCACAGGAATAAACATTTTAAAGAAATTAAAACTTTATTTTTAGAACAATTTTAGATTTACAGAAAAATTGAGTAGATAGTACAGACATTCCTATATTACACTCTCCCACTATACACACACACTTTCTCCTACTATTCACATCTTGCATAGTAAGGCACAATTTGTACCATTAATGAACCAATATCAATACATATTATTAACCGAAATACAAGCTTTATTCAGATTTCCTTAGTTTTTCCCTCAAGTCCTTTTTCCGTTCCAGGATCCCATCCAGGATACCACATTATATTTAGCTGTCATGTCTTCTTAGGCTCTTCTTGGTTGTGACAACTTGTTTTTGATGACCCTGACAAGTTTTAAGGTGTACTGGTCAGGTATTTTGTTGGATGCCTGACTATTGAAATTTGTCTGACTTTTTTCTCATGATTAGAGTGAGGTTATGAGGCTTGGGGAGGAAGAGCACAATTAAAGTGGTAATAACCATTTTTAAGAGGCACCCAGGAGATTTTTATATATACACTGTTGTTAGAGGCCCTGTTGTTAATGTGTATGTCCAGTAACTGTGACTTTGAATGCAACTTTGAGTATTCTATTGCTATATTTTCTATAATTAGATTTTCAAGGGCAGAAACCACGTCTTACTCATCTTTAAATCCTTAGGGTATAGCATAGGGCTTGTCCTGTAGTACAGATTCCATAATGTTTAAGCAAATAAAAAAAAAGTAAAAAAGTACAAAGCTAGAGATTTATCCTACGAATTTACTCTTATACATAAGTATAATAAATCTATAGAAATAAATCTCTTCCCTGGAAATCTGGAGAAACAGTGGAGCAAAAGAGGCTCACTTCAGTGACCTGTACTTGACTAACTCACTGGTTTAACCTCCTTGTCCATTCCCTCTGTAAAACAAATTGAATAAAGCCCACAGTAAAGTGAACATTTGTGTCTGGTAGTCTATTTCTTAACATGCCTGTGCACTTCTGCTTTCACCAGTTGAGTTGTCTGCTTACCAGGAGAGTTTGTTTGTTCCTAAATCTATGTATGTAAGTTGTACTTGTTATTGTAATTGTGTAATTTTATTCAATATTAGAAAAGCTGATTAAATATAAGTGAAAGAGTTGTTTCTCTGAAAATCAAAATGAAAGTGAATTACACACACATACAACACACAACTGCTATCAAATTAGGTTACGGTGAGAAAAGATAAAAACATTAGAGAAAAAAATTTTAAAAATCTAGAATTTTGCACTCCGATTGCTCCATTAGCATCTTTAAGTTCTTACTCCACGTAAAAGAAATGGAAACTCCATAATAGGTAATGCATTACTGTGTGGTTTATGGAGGTATTATCGATGAACTCCAAACAGAGAACTCAAATTTAACAAGTCTTGGCTACATGATTAAGTGGAGCACAAGGCATTTTTAGGGCAGTGATACCATAATAATGGATACATGACATTATTTGTCAAAACCCACAGAATTGTACAAAGAGTGACCCTAATGTAAATTATGGACTTCAGTTACTAATGTATCAATACTGGCTCATCAACCATAACAAACCTCAGTAATGAAAGGCCTTAATAATAGGGGAAATTGTGTGTGTGTGTGTGTGTGTGTACTGGTGGGGGGGTTATTACGGAACTCTAATTTTCTGTAAACCCAAAACTACTCTAAAAATAAAGTTTATTATTAAAAAAAAAAGTCTTAACTCTACATCAAAGGATATATATATACACACACACATTTATCAAATTGCATTTAGTTACTAGAAACGAAGACCCTCCTACTGTGTGCTACGGTGTAAGTCACTCAAGGTCTCTCCGCCTTCTACAGTTCTGAACGGTTTCGCTAACAAGCGATGGCTTGAGCTAGGATGTCCGGAGGAGTCATTTCGTCCCATCCCGCTGTCCTGCGCACGCCTTCCCCGCCCTCGGTTCCGCCGGGACAGGCAGCGGCCTAGCCCTTTCTGCCCTGACCGCCCACAAGCAGCGCGCGGCCTCGCTCGAGGGTCACACGTCTCTTGACCCTGCGGGGCTGACCTTGGAGGAAAGCCTTTCTTGACTCCCGCAGGCTGTTAGTTATGGGACCGAGATTAAACGGAGTCTTCTCGAGGCCAATGCAATACACCCGTCCCTCACCCCACCCATCCTTGAAATAAACGCTCCCCTGGATGGTACAGGAGGGCGCGAGGGTCGCTTCTGCGCATGCGGGCACCCCCGCCCGATCATCGCCACCTAGCGCGCCCAGCCTGAGGGCCGCGGACCAATCAGAGCGTGTCTCGCCTCTACGCCCCCCAGGCAAAGTGCGTCCAATCCTTTCACAGCCGGTTTAGAAACACAGTATCGTGCTTGCCTCGTTCCCTCTGGTCGCCAGTTCTAGAAATAGGTTCGTCAGGGGCGGCTTCGAATCCCTCCTGTGTGAGCCGGAAGTGGAGAGGAGCGGGAGAATCTGTTTTTCATTTTCAAGGGAAAAATCTTCATCCCTCTCCCTCCCGCCCCTACGCTCATCTCAGTATAGGCACGCCCGTAGGCTGCGCTTATGGTAATGGAGAGGTATTAAAGGAAAGAAGAATTGGTTTTTCTTTTAAAAGGTAACAGCGTCTCCTATTTGTGAGAGAATGCGGTGTCCGTTCTTTACCCAGAATTCCTGAGGTCCCGCGTGGCGTGTTTCCGGCCGCCCTCGTCCTCAGGGGCGAGGCTCGGACGTCGGGAGCTACTGTTTTTACTTCCCTCCGCGGGTATGGGATCTTCCCAGCGCCCATCTTCCCGCAACAAGTTAATAGTATAATTTGTTTTTCTGATGGTAAGAATACCTACTTGAAAAAAAAAAAATACCTGCTGTATTTTACCTGCAGTGAAACCATCCAACTATATAAAAGTATATGTAAAAAAAGAAAGTTAAACAGCACAATTTCAGCACCCAAAAATAACACTAACGTTGCTATATAAGCAGAAACTTTTCATATGTACACACGACAGTAATTTTTAATAGAAAAATGTGTTAACGTTTCAACAGGTAAATTACTGTAGATTACAAAATGATCATTTTTGATAGCTGTATGGATATCATAATTTGTTCAACAGTCCTCATATTGTTGGACTTTTTGGGTATCTCCAGGCTTTTGCATCCACAAGCAGTGCTAGGTGAATATTCTTATATATATAAATCTGAACATATACCTGATAAATTCCTTACAATAAGTTCACAGAAATATAATGAACTGGTTCAAAACTAAATCACATTTTAAAGATTGTGTCCTTTAGAAAACGTGTTTTAATTTTCATTTCATTGCTTTAGTATGAAACTGAACATCTTTCATGTACTCTTTGATTATATTTTTGTGAACTGCCTATTCATGATTTATACTCATTTTAAAATTGCAATATTAACGTTTTCTTTAAAAAATTACTAGTGCTCTTTGTATGTTAGAAGTATTAACCTTTGTTAGAAATATAGTTATAAAAGTGTTCCTATTTATCTTGTAATCTGGCCTAAAGTGTGTATTTGCTGAAGGAAGTCTTTTATTTTTATGTAGGCTCCTCTGTCAGTCTTTTCCTTTGTTTCCAGCTTTAGTGTCATGTTTACCTATCTGTGTTTGCTTCTAGCATTTCTCTTTTTAGAGAGGTTGTGGGTTTATAGAACAATCATGCATAAAATACAGGATTCCCACACATCACACCACCACCAACACCTTGCATTGGTGTGGATCATTTGTTACAATTGATGATAGCACGTTTTTACAATTGTACTATAAAGTCCATTGTTTAACTTTGGGCTATTTTTGTACTGTAGTTTCATGGATTTTTTTTTTTACTTTTATTTTTATTCTGTTACCATATATAAATCTAACATTTCCTCTTTTAATCATATTTGGATATATGTTTCAGTGAGTTCAAAATGTTGTTCTACCTTCGCTACCATCCATTACCAAAATATTTCCATCATTCCAAACAGAAACTGTACATTTTAAGTCTTAACTTGCCATTCCTTATCATCACCCTATCCCCCGGCAACCTATATTCTCTATTCTGACACTCTGTGAGTTAGCTTGTTTCATATCAGTGACACACACAATATTTGTCCTTTTGTGTCTAGCTTGTTTCATTCGACATGATGTCTTCAGGGTTCATCCATGTTATTACATGTATCATGACTTCATTCCTTTTTACAGCTGAATTATATTCCATCATATGTATATACCACATTTTATTTATCCATTCATCTGTTGATGGACACTTAGGCTGCTTCCATCTTTTGGCAATTGTGAATAATGCCATTATGAACATTGGTGTGCAAATATCTGTTTGAGTCCCTGCTTTCATTCTTTTGGGAATATACCTAATAGTGGGATTGGTAGGTCGTATGATAGTTCTATGCTTAGCTTTCTGAGGAACTGCCAAAATGTCTTCCACAAAGACAGCACCATTTTACATTACCACTAGCAAGGAGTAAGTGTTCCTGTTTCTCTGCATCCTCTATAACACGTAATTTTCTGTTGTTGTTTTTTTTTTTTAATAGCAGCCATTATACTCAGTGTGAAATGGTATCTCATTGTAGTTTTGATTTGCATTTCCCTGATGGTTAATGATATTGAGCATCTTTTCATGTGCTTCCTGGCCATTTGTATATCTTTTTTGGAGAGATGTCTATACAGGTCTTTTGCCCATTTTTTAATTGGATTGTTTGTCTTTTTGTTTTTAAGTTGAAGGAATTCTTTATATATTCTGGATATTAAGCCTTTATCAGATATGTGGTCTCCAAAGAAGTACTGTTAACTCTAGTCCATAGTTTACATTAGGTGTATTTTTTCCCATATACCACCCTATTATTAACACCTGTTAGTTGTGTCAAACATTTGTTCTAATTCATGGAAGAAGATTCTTATATTTGTACTATTAACCACCTTCATCATCCACAACAGGATTCGCTATGTTATATAGTACTTTGCTTCATTATCTAGCTTTCCTAAGCCTCCCCTTTCAACCACAATCACACTACCAGTTGAGCACTGTTACTTAAACACACAATAACATGCTACCGTCACCTCTATCCACTACCAAACATCTACAGTCAACCTTATTAAAAAAACTCAGCACAAATTAAGAATCAGTTCCCCATTCTCTATTCTCATCCTATCTTCTGGTCACCTATATTCTAGATATTAAGTCCATGAGTTGGTTTATTATATTTAGTTCATATTACTGAGATCAAGCTATATTTGTGCCTTTTGTGACTGGCACTCAACTGATGCATGTTGTTACATGCATCAGGACTTCATTCCTTCTTATAGCTGAACAATATTCCATCATACTTACATACCACATTTTGTTTATTCATTCACTGGTTGATGGACACTTAGGTTGCTTCCATCTTTTGGCAAATGTGAATAATGCTGCTATGAACATCAGTGTGAAAATGTCTGTTCATGTCCCTGCTTTCAGTTCTGAATATATATTGAGTAGTGGGATTGCCAGATCATATGGCAGTTCCATACTTAGCTTCCTGAGATACTGCCAAACTATCTTCCACAGTGGCTATACCATTTTACATTCTCACCAGCAGTGAATAAGTGTTCCTGTTTCTTCACATCCTCTCCAATAGTTGTAGTTTTCTATTTCCTTAATAGTGGCCATCCTAGTAGGTGTGAAATGATATTTCATTGTGGGTTTTATTTGCATTTTCCTAACAGCTAGTGAAGTTGAGCATTTTTTCATGTGCCTTTTAGCTAGTTGTATTTTATGTTTGGAAAAATATCTATTCATGTCTTTTGCCCATTTTTTTGGTAAACTTTATTAAAGTATAATAACATCCTTCAAAACAGTGCACACATTATAAATGTTCAGCTTGATAAGATTTTACAAAATGAGTACACCCATTTAACCAGCACCCAAATCAAGAAACAGAACATCATGGGAACCCCGGGAGGCTCTCATGCAGCTTCCAGTCCTTACCTTCAGTCTTAGGGTTGCACTGTCCTGATGTCTACCACCTGAGATTAGTTAGTTTGTTTTGTTTTCTTTACAATAGGGGCATATATTTCAAGTTGGGTGAACTTGCAGAAGAATATTGTATCTTAAACATGTTACCATAGTTTTTTTTCAAACAAGTAGCTTTATAGGAAATTTCCAAAGTTGTTATGAGTTATAGTACCATAGTTTCAGTTATTTCCTTATTGTGAAATATAACATATATATACAAAAAGTGATAGCTTTAAAATTACAATTTAACAAGTAGTTATAGAACAAATTTCAAAGGATGCTATGTGTTACAGTTTCACTATTTCAGTTCTTTCCTTCTAGCTATTCTAATACCCCAGCAACTAAGAAAAATAAAATTATAGAAAGATTCAGTATTCATAATTCTTTGCTAAATTCCATCTTGTCTGTTGCTACCCCTTCCTCTAGGTTAATCACTTTTCTGATCTTCAGAGATGTCTAGGCAGTGACCACCCTATGTTGTTCATGTAAAAAAGGGGTGTCAACTTTATGAAAAAAGGGGGACACATCTAGTTGATGTTCTTGAAGAGGCTATTGCCTCTGGGTTTTGGGGCTTAGCTGGCATGGGAGTTCTCTGAAGAATTTAAGCTTCTGAAGAATAAATTTAGTAAGTGAAACCTCTATAGAGTCTCAGATAGGGATCCAGGTGTTCTTTAAGGTTTTTGGAACTACTGTTGACTTGTTTTGCCCATTTTTAAATTGGGTTGTCTTTTTATCGTTGAGTTGTAGGCTTTCTTTATATATTCTGGACAATAAACCCTTATCAGATATGTGGTTTCCAAATCATTTCTCCCATTGAAGAGGCTGCTTTTTTCTCCTTCTTGACAAATTCATTTGAAGCACAAAAGTATTCAGTTTTAAGGAGGTCCCATTTATTTTTTTCTTTCATTTCTAATAAAACACTGCCTATCACAAGATCTTGAAGGGTCTTCTCTTTGTTTACTTCTAGGATTTTTATGGTCCTGGCTTTTATATGCAGGTCAATGATCCATTTTGAGTTAGTCTTTGTATAAAGTGTGAGATAGGAGTCCTCTTTCATTCTTTTGGATATGGATATCCAGATCTCCCAGCACCATTTGTTAAAGAGACTGCTCTGCCCAGTTGCTTGGACTTGGCAACTTTGTCAAAAATCAGTTGATCATGGATGCAAGGATCTATTTCTGAACTCTCAACTTGAGTCCATTGATCAGTATGTCTATCTTTATTCCAGTACCATGCTGTTTAGACCACGTAGCTTTGTAATATGCTTTGAAGTCAGGAAGCGTGAGTCCTCCAACTTCATTCTTTTTCAAGATGTTTTTGGCTATTTAGGGCCCCTTACCCTTCCAAATAAATTTGACAATTGGCTTTCCCATTTCTGCAAAGTAGGCTGTTGGAATTTTGATTGTGATTTCATTGAATTTGTAAATCAGTTTGGGTGTGGTTGACATTTTGACGACAGATAGCCTTCCAATCTATGAGCATGGAACATCCTTCCTTTTATTTAGGTGTTCTTTGATATCTTTTAGCAATGTGTTTTAGTTTTCTGAATACAGGTCCTTTACATCCTTGGTTAATTTCTTCTTGATATTTGATTCTTTTAGTTGCTATTGTTAGTGGAATTTTTTTCTTGATTTCCTCCTCAGATTGCTTATTAATAGTGTGTAGAAATACTACTGATTTTTGCATGTTGATCTTATATCCCACCACTTTGCTGAGCTTGTTTATTAGCTCTAGTAGCTTTGTTGTAGATTTTTGGGGACTTTCTAAATATAGGGTCATATTGTCTGCAAATAGTGACAGTTTTACTTCTTCCCTGCCAATTTGGAGGCTTTTTCTTGCCTAATTGCTCTAACTAGAACTTCTAACACAATGTTGAATAATAGTGGTGGCATTGGGCATCTTGTTTTGTTCTCAATCTTAGAGGGAAAGCTTTCAGTCTGTCACCATTGAGTATGATGTTAGCTGTGGGTTTTTCGTATTTGCCTTTTATCATGTTGAGGAAGTTTCCTTCTGTTCCTCTCTTTAGAAGTATTTTTATCAAGAAAGGATGCTGGATTTTTTCAAATGCTTTTTTTATCGATCGAGATGATCATGTGGTTTTTCCCCTTGGATTTGTTAATGTGGTGTATTACATTAATTGATTTTCTTATGTTGAAACACCTTTGTATACGGAGTATAAAACCCACTTGATCATGGTGTGTAATTCTTTTAATGTGCTATTGGATTCAATTTGCAAGTATTTTGTTGAGGATTTTTGTATTTCTATTTATTAGACAGATAGGTCTGTGATTTTGCTTTCTTGTAGTATCTCTATTGGCTTTGATATTAGGGTGATGTGGGATTCATAGAATGAGTTATGTAGTGTTCCCTCCTTTTTCAATTTTTTGGAAGAGTTTGCACAGAATTGGTGTTACTTCTTCTTGGAATGATTGGTAGAATTCGCCTGTGAAGCCTACTGCTCCTGGGCTTTTCTTTTTGGGGAGGTTTTTGATGACTGATTCAATCTCCTTACCTGTGATTGGTTTGTTGAGGTCTTCTATTTCTTTTCAAGTCAGTGTAGGTTGTTCATGTGTTTCTAGGAAATTGTCCATTGCATCTAAGTTGTCTAATTTGTTGGCATACTGTTGTTCATAATATCCTCTTATGATCTTTTTTATTTCTGTGGGGTCGGTGGCAATGCCCCTGTCTCATTTCTGATTTTATTTATTTGCATCGTCTCTCTTTTTTTGTCAGTCTAGCTAAGGGTTTGCCAATTTTATCAATCTTCTCAAAGAACCAACTTTTGGTTTTATTGATTCTCCCTATTGTTTTTTTTTGTTCTCAGTTTCATTTATTTCCACTTTAATCTTTGTTGTTTCTTTCCTTCTGCTTGCTTTGGGATTAGTTTGCTGTTCTTTCTGTAGTTTCTCCAGGTGTTCAATTAGGTCTTTGATTTTTAGCTCTCTTCCTTTTGACACCTAAAACATATAGGTGTTTAGGGCTATAAATTTCCTTCTCAACATTGCCTTCGCTGCATCCCTTAAGTTTTGATATATTGTGTTCTTGTTTTCATTTGTCTTGAGTTATTTATTGATTTCTCTTGCAATTTCTTCTTTGACCCACTGATTGTGAGTGCATTGTTTATAGCATTCTTTGAAATTTGTTCTATAGCCAATTGTTAAATTGTGATTTGAAAGCTATACCTTTTTGTATATCTGCTATATTTCACAATAAGGAAATAACTGAAACTATGGTACTATGACACATAACAACTTCAGAAATTTACTGTCTATCTACTTGTTAAATCATACTTTGAAAGATATTACCTTTTTGTGTATATGTTATATTTCATAATGAGGAAATAACTGAAACTATGGAACTGTAACCTATAATATTCTTTGAAATTTGCTCTCTACTTGTTAAATTGCATTTGGAAATTTATCACTTCTATGTATATATGTTGTATTCTACAACAAAAAATATGATAAAAATGATTTTTAAAAAGCTTATGAAAAACATTAAAAAATAGTGTGTTGTTTAATCTCCATATAATTGTGATTTTCCAGTTCTCTGTTAATTGATTTCCAGCTTCATTCCATTATGATCAGAGAAACTGCTTTGTATAATTTCAATATTTTTAAGTTTGTTGAGACCTCTTTTGTGACCTAACGTGGTCTACCCTGGAGATTCATGACCACTTGAGATGAGTGTATATCCTGTTTGGGGGTGCAATGTTCTATATAAGTCTGTTAGATCTAAATCATTTGTCATATTATTTAGGTTCTCTGTTTCCTAACTGATCCTCTGTTTAGATGTTCTGTCTATTGATGAGAGTGGTGTGTTGAAGTCTCCAACTATTATTGCAGAGACATCTATTACTCCCTTCGTTTTTGCCAATGTTTGTCTCATGTATTTTGGGGCACCTTGGTTAGGTGCATAGATATTTATGATTGTTATTTCTTCTTGGTAAATTTCCCTTTTTATTAATATGTAATGTCCTTCTTTGTCTCTTATACCATTTTTGCATTTAAAGTCTACTTTGTCCAATATTAGTAAAGCTATCCCAGTCTTTGGTGGTTACTGTTTGCATGGAATATCTTTTTCCAGACTTTCATTTTCAACCTATTTGTATCTTTGGGTCTAAGGTGAGTCTCAAGTAGACAGCATATAGACAGATTTTTTTTTTTATCCATTCTGCTAATCTGTGTCCTTCAGGTTTTTTTTTTTTTTTTTTTTTTTTTTTTTTTTTTTTTCAATTTTGTAAACAAGAACTAGCCTTTTATTTTCTGAAATCAATTATAAGTGAATTATATCCTAAGACAATGACAACACCTACAATATTCTTCCTTGCATATAGTACGGATATGATCTAGTTGAGCAAGTTAAACAGAGGAGATGATATGCAAAAACATTTAACAGCCTTTTAAGTTGCCAGAAAGTAAATATGTTTCAATCCCACTATAAGATATATACCCCAAAAAATTGAAAGCAGGGACTTAAACAGATATTTACACACCAGTGTTCACAACAGCATTATTCATAACTGCCAAAAGATGGAAGCAGCCCAAGTGTCCATCAACCAATGAATGGATAAACCAACTGATGAATGGATAAACAAAATGTGGTATATACATACAATGGAACATTATTCGGCATTAAAAAGAATGAAATTCTCCCTAAGTTAAACCATGGGCTTTAATTAAGAGTAGTTATAAAAATGTGCTATCATCAATTGTACCCAATGTTCCACACCTATGCAAGGTACTGGTGGTGGGGTGGTGTATGGGAATCCTGTATTTTATGTATGATTGCACAACTTCTCTAATAAAGAAAAAAAAAATTTTTAATGAAATTCTGATTAATGCAACAAAATGGATGAACCTTGAAGACATCATGTTGAGTGAAATAAGTCAGACACAAAAGGATAAATATTGCATGAGCTCACTGATTTGAAATAATCAGAATAAGGAAATTCATAGAGTCAGAATCTAGAATACAAGCAACCAGGGGCTGCGTTGGGGGTAGGAATGGGGAGTTAATGCTTAAATTGCACAGAATTTCTATTTGAGTTGACTGTAAAGTTTTGGTAATAGGTGGTAGTGATGGCAGCACAACATTATGAATATAATTAACAGCTCTGAATTATATAAGTGAATGTGGTTAAAAGGGGAAATTCTAGGTTATACATATGTTACTAGAATAAAAATTAAAAGATAAAAGGAATTATGTTCAACCACAAATCTAAGTGAAAATTTAAAAGTCTAGGGATTGTTAAATCTAAGTTAAAATTTCTATAAAATCATTAAAAAGAATTACCTAACAACAGTATCAAGACAAAATGTTCAGGTAGCTCAACTTTTTATGCTTTTTATGTCAATATCACCTCTGGAACTAGGAACTGGATGTAAAGGTAAATCCTCAATTTCTGACTTTCAGCTTCCTGGAGGTTGAAAGAAAGAAGTTAAGTGCTTAGCTCTATTAAGTCACAGATTGGCTTTTTGGGTCACTGATTAATGGCATAGAGTTATTCCTATTGTTATCAATACTGTCATGAATAAAGTACTAGTCCTCTAATAAATTTCTACATGTTTCCAATAATCAGTAAATCTGAACTTGTAGTAACCATGTCAAAATTATCATTTTAATTTGAAGTTATTTTCCTTCTTTTACATGGAAGGGGTCTACTCCTCTCTAAGGACAGCAGGCATTCTAGTTGGTATTTATATTTCTGAATGCTTTACACTATAATAATAGAATTGCATAAGTCCTGCATAAAATTGCAAGTCTCTTACCATTATTGTATTTATATTAAAATATCATCAAAATGGTACTCCTTCATAGTTGGTTACTCTTCTATGAGATGAAATAGATGACTTAGCAATAACTATCTCTCTAGAACATTTTCATCAATATCTTAATCTGCCAAAATCCCCATATTTATTTAAAACAAAAGGAACCCTTAAAAAAGTCCTTATAGACAGCAAAGGATTTTTTCTAAATAATGTAAACATGGTTGCCATTTTTACCTAATTGATTCTATAATATCAAGTGAGTTACTATAATACTTGAACTCGTAGTTCAAATATCAAATAAATTTCCTTATATCTTTTATTTTCTTTCTTGGTGCCAGGGACAGAATACAATCAGTTAGTCAAAAGTCAGAGTCAAAGTCAGAAACGGCTGCCTATATAGCTAATCATGGAAACAAACCAAAATAAAAAGGTTCTTTTCAACCTAAAATATCATAACGTTCAAAGTTACTATGTATACCTAACAAATAATAAGCCTTAAAAAATCACCTATGATATGGATTTAATGGCAATTTGTCCCACACTTTTCAGTTCCTTTCAATTCTTTTTCATTAAGAAATTCCAGAAAGTCTTTCAAACTCTAGAAGCACACAGTATTCTTAACCATACTGGTAGAAATTTACTGGGAAACTTGCCTGCCACCACTCTTCACCCTTGTGACAGCTACAAGACATAATTCATCACAGCACTAAATGCATACACTGATTATCTAAGCATTAAAGAATGAGCTCTCTCCAGCCCTTTAAGTCACATTTTTTTCATTATCATATAGTTTGCAATTTTTTTTTTTAGTGTAAGTGAACTATGAATGTGTATTAGAACACATTTTAAGTGAAAGCACCCATAGTTTAGCAAATTCATTCCATATGTGTTTTGGAAGCAGTTGGGGGCATAATCATAAACAAATAAAGTAAACTTAAGGTAATCAAAAAAGGACAGGAAATTTGTTCTCAAATCTTGAACTTCTGGCAGTAAACGGTTACATAATGAGGATTCCTCATACAATTACTCTACACCATTGGTTTTTCCACAAGTTTGGGCAATTTGCTGGCTAATGGATAGAATCTTATTTATAAAATGCCAGTCAATCCCCCAAGGCTGACTTATAGCTCCTCAACGTCATAAAATGCAAATATGTCCTAACTGGCTGAAATCTGTTGCTGGCAAAATGTTTCAGCTACTTTGGGGTCAAACAAACCCTAACTCTAGATGATGACAACATATGCTTATTCAACAAGGGGGAAAGAATGCTCAACAATCCAGAGGATGCTGTTTACTAAATTCAGCAAATTATTTTTTTCCTTGGTTAGGGTGTTTCTAAATATTTTCCTTCTAACTTTAAACATGGACATAACCAGGTCTTCTGAAACTCTGGACCACTCACAAGCCACTGGCAATTAAAACAAGTAACCTTCCCTCCAACTCCCCATAGAAACAAGTATGTGAAAAATGTGCCCTCTGAGATTTCATCTGAATATGGTTTCATTTCTTGAACTTGCAGAGTTAATACAGTAAGAAGAAAAAGACAAAAATCTACCAACTAGGCTGCGCTGCCATCCTCTCCATGTAGTCTTTAGCCATGTCTCGGGCTTCAATGTTCTCAGGATACAGCACACAGAACATTGCCAAAGCACCCAGGTTGTTTCCATAGATTTCGTTCCAGCGGGCGCTGTACTCTTTGGGATCCCAGGGAGGAAGATACTCCAAGGGGCTGGAGAGCATGGTGTGCACAGCCTCGGTGAGGAGGGCGGCGATGTGCTCATGTGTGCTGGCTGCACGGAGCTGTAGCTCCGCCACCTCAGCCCTGGAGAAGTACAGCATTGGGTGGCTGTCGTAGTTGGCATTGGTGAAGGGAATCATGACTTCTGGGTTCTCCTTGGTGATGTATGCTGACACAAAGCAAAAGAGATATATGAAAAACACACTGGGAGCCCCCCGTGTGTGAGTCCTCATCGTGGCATCAGATCTCCAAATCTCCAAGGAAGCCAAACCATCTTCGGAAGATCCGCTCCCCGCCGCGCCTTCGTCCTCTCCGGCGCTGCCGCCCCAGCCGCGGGCTCCGCTCTCGAGCCCCTTCCCCGCCCCCCTCAATCCAGGGCGCCAGGGTCCCCGGCACGGAACCCTTAGCGCGCCTGCCGCGCCTGGGTGCCCTGGGCGCCGCGCCCCAGGACGCGCAGCTGCAGCCTCGGGCGGCGTGACTGCGAGCCCGGCCGGCGCGGGCGGGTGTGGGGCCAGGTTTTTATAATAGACTTTATTTTTAAAATCTAGATTCACAGAAAAATTGGGAAAGTAGTACAGAGTTCCCATACAACCCACACCCCTTTCCCCCCTTATTGACATCTTACCTTAATATGATATGTGTTCCTATTAATGAGCCAATACTGATACATTATTATTAACTAGTATAGCTACCCCATGTCTTCCATGGTTACTGCTTGGGTGGAATGTCTTTTTCCAGCCTTTCACTGTCAACCTATTTGTATCCCTGGTACTAAAAATGAGTCTCTTGTAAATAGCATATACATGGATTGCATTTTTTTATCCATTCTACCAATCTGTATCTTTTGATTGGAGAGTTTAATTCATTAACATTCAGTGTTATTAATGTAAAGGCAGACTTACGTCAACCAGTTTGTCCTTTTGCTTTTATATTTCATAGCTTATTTTTTCTTTCTCTTTTTATTCTTTTGGTTACCCTTACTGATAATCTTCATTTCTACACTCTCCTCCAAGCTCTGTCTCCTGTCTTTTCTTTTTAACCTGCACAGCTTCTTTAGTATTTTTTGTAGAGCAGGTCTCTTCTTAACCAACCCCAGTTACTGTTTATCTGTGAACATTTCAAACTCTCCCTTATTTTTGAAAGACAGTTTTGTGAGACAAAGAATTCTTGACTGGCAGTTTTTCTCTTTCAGTATCTTAAATATATCGTACCACTGCCTTCTCACCTCTTTGGCTTTTGCTGAGATATCAGAACTTAGTCTTATTGGGTGGGTGTCCCTTTTAAGTGATGAATTGCTTTTCTCTTGCTACTTTCAGAATTCTCTCTTTATATTCGGCATTTGACCATCTAATTAGTATGTGTCTTTAAGTAGGTCTATTTGGATTTATTCTGTTTGGAGTACACTGCACTTCTTGGAGATATGTATATATGTCTTTTTTAAGAGTTGGGCAATTTGGGGCCATTATTTCCTTAAGTGTTCTTTTTTCTGCCCCTCTTCCCTTCTCTTCTTTTCCTGGGACACCCATGACAGTTTCATGCTGTTATTCAATTTCCTGCAACCATGCTCAATTTTTTTCCTTTCTTTTATGTATCTGTTCTTTTGTCTGTTTGATTTCAGATGACCTGTCTTCTAACTCACTGATTCTTCTGCCTGTTCAAATTGGTTGTTGTATACCTCTAGTGTATTTTTAATCTCATCTGTTGTACCTTCCATTCCCAGAAGATCTGTTATTTTTCTTTGTATGCTTTCAAATTGTTCTTTAGGATCACCCAGTGTCTTCTTAATGCCCTTTATCTCTTTAGCCATATTTTCCGTCATCTCCTTGAATTGACTTAGGAGATTTGTTTGAACATCTTTGATTAGTTGTTCCAAATTCTGTATCTCCTCCAACTTTTTAATTTGTTCCTTTGACTGTGCCATATCTTCCTGTTTCTTAGTATGGCTTGTAATTTTTTGCTGATATCTGGGCATCGAATTATCTTAATGGGTTTATTCTCAAGTTCAGGTTCTCTCTCTTTTCTAGGATTTTGTTGTTGACTGGGTTTGTGCTAAGGCTTTTCTTTGACAGTTGTTTCATGAGTGTTTCACAGCCAAAACACAGTCAGGTACCCGCACAGGGGCACAGACCAGATCCAAAGGGCCCTGGGGAGGGGTTAGGAAAGACTCCAAACAGTCTTTTAAAATTCAGCTTCTGAAGGCTGGGCTTTCCTGGTCTGCCCAGCAGATGGCGCTATTCACCAAAACGCCTTTTTGACATTTCCCAAAAGTATCCTTTTTAAAATTGAGTTGTTTGTCTTTTTTATTGTTAAGTTGAAGGGTGTCTTTGTATTTTTTATATTCTGGTATTAAACTCTTATCAGATATGTGATTTCCTTTATTTCCTCACATTGTATAGTTGTCTTTTTACTTTCATGATGAGGTTCTTTGAAGCACGGAAATATTTGCTTTTGGTGTGGTCCCATTTATCTATTTTTCCTTTTGTTGCTTGTGCTTTGAGTGCAAAGTCTAAGAAACCATTGCCTAACAGGGTTCTGAAGATGCTTCATTATGTTTTCTTCTAGGAGTTTTATATTTCTGGTTTTTATATTTACATCTTTGATCCATTTTGAGTTGATTTGTATATATGGTGTAAGCTAGAAGTTCACCTTCATTCTTTTGCATATGAATGTCCAGTTTTTCCAGCACCATTTGTTGAAGAGATTATTCTTTCCCAATTGAGTGGGCTTGGCACCCGTGTCAAAAAATCAGTTGGACATAAATATGAGGGTTGATTTCTGAGCTCTCAATTTGATTCCATTGGTCTGTTCTTGTGTCAGTACCATGCTTTTTTTTTTTGGGGGGGGGGGTCTAAGTAAGGTTCATTTATTATTCAATGTTTCCATATTTTCAGTAGTTTCATTGCGATATATTCACATATCATGCAATTGTCCAAAGTATACAGTCAGTGGTACACAATATCATAACATAGTTGTATGTTCCTCACCATAATCAATATTAGAAAATTTTCATTACCCCCCCCCAAAAAAAAACCAGACACATCCCATACCCTTTATCCTCCCCTATTATTGACTCTTAGCATTGGTGTGGTACATTTGTTAAGTACCAAGTTGTTTTGATTACTGTGGCTTTGTAATAAGTTTTAAGATTAGGAAGTGTGTGTCTGCCAACTTCATTCATCTTTTTCAAGTGGCTTTGACTATTTGGGGCCCCTTACCCTTCCACATAAATTTAATGATTGGCTTTTCTGTTTCTGCAACAAAGGCTTTTGGAATTTTTATTGGGATTTCATTTACTCTTTCAGTCTGTGAACACAGAATGTCTTTCCATTAGGTCTTCTTTGATTTTTCTCAGAAATGTTTTGTAATTTTCTGTGGACAAGCTTTTACTTCCTTTGTTGGACTTATTTCTAGATATTTGATTCTTTAATTTCTATTGTATTTGGATTTTTTTTCTTGGTTTACTTTCGAGATTGTTAATTACTAGTGTGCAGAAACACTACTGATTTTTGCCTGTTGATCTTGTACCCCAGAACTTAGCTGAATTTATTTATTATTTCTAGTAGCTTTGTTGTGGAATTTCCATATATGGGATCAGGTCATCTGCAAATAGGGAAAGTTTCACTTCATCCTTTTCAATTTGGATGCCTTTTGTTTTTTTAAGTTTCCTAGGCTGCTCCAAGCAAATACTATGAAATGGTTTGGCTTAAACAATGAGAATTTATGCACTTACAGTTAGAGTCCAGGATAATGTTCAAATAGAGACATCATCAAGGCAATACTTTCTTCCCAAAGACCAGCTGCTGGCATTCCTTGCTACCTCTGCCACATGGCAGCATCTCCTGGTCTCTCTTTTTTCTTCCTGGATTTCAATGATTTCAGCTTCTTGCTTCTGTGATTTTCTATTTGTCTGAATTTAATTTTCTTATGCAGGACTCCAATAAGAAGATTAAGACCTGTTCTGATTGAAGTGGGTCACACATTAACTGAAATAGCATCATTGAAAGGTCTGACTTAAAATGGTTCCGCACCCATAGGAATGGATTAAATTTAAGAACATATTTTTCTGGGGTGCATATATCTTCAAACCACCCCATACCACCCTCTAAACCCCCGAAATACATGTTTTTTCTGTATGCAAAATACATTCATTCCATCACAATATCCCCAAAGCTGGAAGTCATTTCAGTAACATACTAAGTATAGAGTCTCATGAAAAATAGTTATGAGTATGGTCTGCCCCAGAGCACTATTCTTCTCCATCTGTGCACCTGTGAAACCTCAAGAACAAGTTACCTGCTTCCGATACACAATGGAGGGACAGTCATAGGATAAACATTCCATTCCCATAGGGAGAAATTAGAAGAAAAACAGGAATTTGGGTTCCCAAATTATTCTGAAACTCAGCAGAGCATACGCCATTAGATTTGAAGGTCTGAGAGTCATCTGTGGAATGACTTTTTGTCCTCTGGGCCTGATGGAGCAGCAACCTTGCCCTTTCCAAGTGCTTGCATAGCAGTCTTGCTCTCCCTGAACATTGGGGTGAAGGCTCCACCCTTTCCAAGCATTGGGCTGACAGCCAGACTCTCTGAAATCCCTGGGGCACAGGCTCCAACCTCTAAGAACAGTGGGATGGCAGCACTGTTTCTGAACAATGCTGGGTCCTACTCACCCTTTTCGCACACATGGGTGGTCCCGTTCTCTTGACCCAAGAAAATGTCTTCAGTCCAGAACTCAGCTTCCATGGTTCTGCCCTTGAAGTAATTTTTCCTTCAGTTTGTCCCTTTTCTGACCCTTTTCATTCAGGCTGACAGTGGTTTTATCCATACAGATCTCACAAAAACTTGTTGGTTTCACATGTAGTACACAAGGGTCCAAACAATCAGAGAGTAGGACTTTCCACAGATCCTTTCTCTGTAACTGCATCTCCAATACTGATTTGTACAGAATTGGCCAACTGGATCAATGTCCAGTGAAACCTTCACTGTTCCAGTTAGCTAGAGTACCATTATGCAAAAGACCAGAAATGGATTGGCTTTTATAAATGGGGTTTATTTGGTTACAAAGTTATAGTCCTAAGGCCATAGAAGTGTCCAAACTAAGACATCAACAATAGGATACTGTTCTAGTTTGCCAATGCTTCCAGAATGTAAAACACCAGAAATGGATTGGCTTTTATAAAAGGGGGTTTATTTGGTTATACAGTTATAGTCTTAAGGCCATGAAGTGTCAAAGGTAATGCATCAACAATCGGGTACCTTCACTGGAGGATGGCCAGTGGCATCCAGAAAACCTCTGTTAGCTGAGAAGGCATGTGGCTGGCATCTGCTCTGGAGTTCTGTTTTCAAAATGGCTTTCTCCCAGGACGTTCCTCTCTAGGCTTCAGCTTCTCTCCAGAATGCCACTCTCAGTTGCTCTTGGGGCATTTGTCCTCTCTTAGCTTCTCTGGAGCAAAAGTCTGCTTTCAAAGGCCATCTCCAAAATGTCTCTGTAAGCTTCAGCTCCTCTCTCAGCTTACCTGCATTGTTCAAAGTGTCCCTCTTGGCTGTAGCAAGCTCACTTCCTCTGTCTGAGCTTATATAGTGCTCTAGTAAACTAATCAAGGCCCATGCTGAATTGGCAGGGCCACACCTCCATGGAAACTATCTAATCAGAGTCATCACT
The DNA here is from genome assembly GCF_015220235.1 of Choloepus didactylus. Classification (NCBI taxonomy): domain Eukaryota; kingdom Metazoa; phylum Chordata; class Mammalia; order Pilosa; family Megalonychidae; genus Choloepus; species Choloepus didactylus. The sequence goes on from NC_051323.1 coordinate 30,185,202, forward strand.
TACAGTTGGGTGGGTGGCATGTCCATGGAAATACTTAAAGAATCACAATCTAATCAACACTGATACATCTGCCCACACAAGATTACATCAAAGACAATGGCGTTTTGGGGGACATAATACATTCAGACTAGCACAGATATCTTTACTGACGAAAGGCCGATGGAGTCCGGAACTCCTCTGTCAGCTAGGAAGGTACGTGGCTGCTATCTGCTGGTCCCGGGTTGTATTTCAACAACTCTCACAGCTCCTGTGCATCCTTAGCTTAGCATCTCCAAGTATCCTTCTGTCTGCAACTCCAAGCATCTCTCTAAAAGTCTGTCTCAGCTGCTCTTGGGGCATTTTGTCCTCTCTTAACTTCTCCAGAACAAACTCTGGGCTAGCATCTCGAAGTGTCGGCAAGCATGTAGGCTTTGGCTTAGCATATCCTAGGGCATTTTCATCTTTCTGCTCTCTGTGTAAGCTCCCTTTGAAGGACTCCAGTAAACTAATCAAGACCTACCCTGAATGGGGGTCAAATCTCCATAGAAACATCCAATCAAGAGGTCACACCCTAGTCAAAAAGATTAATCAATGTATTTTACCAGAATGTGTTATAGAATAGGTTTTTTTTTTCTTTCTGGGGAACATAATATATATAAACTGGCACACCTATGTAGAGGGCTATTCTGGAGACTCACTTTCCAGAAACTCAGAATTTTCCAAACCATCAATTTCTGGTTTCGTTGTGCCCAGGAGTTCAGTTCTCAGCATATCCCTTTCCTCTTGCACTTTACTATAAGTTGCAAGGAGAAACCAGGCTTCACTTTCCATATTTAGCTTGGAAATCTCCTAAGCTAAATATCCAGGTTCATCACTCAAATTCTGCATTTCATCCAATATCAGAACTCAATTTTGCCAAGTTCTTTGCCTCTTTAAAACCAGGATCATCTTTCCTCTGGTTTCCAATAACACATTTATCGTTTACTTCTAAGTCCTCATCAGAAGTACCTTTAGCATCCATATTTCTATGAACAGTCTCTTCAAAGCAATCTAGGCCTTTTCTCTCAAGTGCCTCATAATTCTTCTGGCCTCTACCCATTACCCAATTCCAAAGCTGTTTCCACATTTTTGGTATTTGCAATAGCAGCACCCCACTCTCCTGGTACTAAAATCTGTTTTCATTTCCTAGGCTGCTCCAAGCAAATACAGAGAAATGGTTCAGCTTAAACAATCAGAATTTCTTAGCTTAGGGTTAGAGTCTGGGAAAATGTCAATATCAAGGCATCAAGGCAATACTTTCTTCCCAAAGACCAGCTGCCAGCGATCCTTGGCTCCTTCTGCCTCATGGCAAGTCACAATGTGGCATCTACTGGTCTCTCTCTTTTATTCCTGGGTTTTATTGATTTCACCTTCCTGCTTCCTGGCTTTCTCTCTCTCTTTGTCTGAATTTCATTCTCTTTTAAGGACTCCAGTAGAGGATTAAGACACATTCTGATTTAGGTGGGTCACACCTTAACTGAAGTAGCCTCATTGAAAGGTCTTACTTAAAATGGGTTCCACACGCATAGGAATGGATTAAATTTAATAACCTATTTTACTGGGGGTACATATAGCTTCAAACCCCATCCCTGATCTTTTTATTTCTTTTTATTATCTAATTACGTTGTCTAGAACTTCCAGTGCAATGTTGAGTAACAGTGGTGACAGTGAGCATCATTGTCTTGTTCCGGATCTTAAGAAGGAAATTTTTTCAGTCTGTCGCCAGTTAGTATGATATTAGTGGTGGGTTTTTCATATATGCCCTTTTTCATGTTGAGGAAGTTTTCAATCTATTCCTAATTTTCCTCAGTTTTTATCAAGAAGGGGTGCTGGATGTTGTCAAATGCCTTTTCTCTGTCAATTAAGATGATCATGTGGGTTTTTTTCCCTTTGTTCAGTTAATGTGGTATATCACATTGATTTCTTATTTTTAACCACCCTTGATTATAAGGGATAAATCCCACTTTATCATGGTATATAATTCTTTTGATGTATTGTTTTCGGTATGCTAGTATTTTGTTGAGGATTTTTGCATCTGTATTCCTAAGGGATATTGGTCTGTAATTTTCTTTTCTTGTAGTATCTTTATCTGTCTTTGGTATTAGGGTGATGAGTTAGGGAATGTTTTCTCCTCTGCAATTTTTGGAGGAGTTTGAGCAAGATTGGTATTAATTCTTCTTGGAATGTTTGGTAAAATTAATCTCTGAAGCCTTCTGGTATCAGGATTTTTGATTACTGATTCAATCTCTTTACTATTTATTGGTTTGTTGAGATCTTCTCTTTCTTCCTGAGTCAGTGTAGATAGTTTGTGAGTTTCTAAGAATCTGTCCATTTCATCTAGGTTATATAATTTGCTGTCATTGTACATAGCATCCTCTTATAATCCTTTTTATTTCTGTGATGTTCGCAGTACTTAGTATCTGATTCTTTTATTTGTATCTTTTTTGTTGTTGTTGTCAGTGTTTCAGTTTGCTAAAGCTGCTGGAATGCAATATACCAGAAATGGATTGTCTTTTAACAGTGGGGATTTATTAAGTTATAAGTTAGGATTCTGAGGCCATGAAAATGTTCAAATTAAGGCATCAACAAGAAGATACCTTCTCTAAAGAAAGGCTGCTGGCATCCAGGGTTCCTCTGTCACATAGGAAGGCACATGGCAATGTCTATTGATCCTTCTCTCCTTGGCTTCTGGTTTCAGTGGCTCACTCTCTCTCAGCTCCTGTGGGTCCTTCTTGCTTCTCTGGATGTTTCTCATCTCTCTCACCCTCATAAAGGACCCCAGTAAAGAGATTAAGACCCACCCTGAATGGGCTGGATCACATCTCAATTGAACCAAAAGGTCCCACCCACAATAGGTCTGCCCTCACAGGGATGGATTAGGAAAACATGGCCTTTTGTGGAGTTCATCGCTCCAAAGCAGCATAGTCAGTCTAGCTAACAGTTTGTTAATTTTATTGACATTTCCAAACAACCAACTTTTGGATTTGTTGATTCTCTCTGTTGTTTTTTAATACTTTTTCATTTATCTGCACCCTAATTTTTGTTATTTCCTGTCATCTACTTGCTTTGGATTTGCTCTTCTTTTTCTAGATCTTCCAGTTTTGTGATGAGGTCTCTGATTGAGCTCTTCCTTTTTAAATGTAGGCATTTATACATATAAATTTTCCTCTCAGCACTGCCTTTGTTGCATCCCATAAGTTTGGGTATGTTGTGTTTTCATTTTCATTCATCTAAAATCATTTCCTAATATCCCTTGTGATATATTCTTTGATACATTGGTTGTTTAAGAGTATGTTAATTTCCACATATTTGTGAATTGTCCATTTCTCCCTCTTCACTGATTTCTAGCTTCACTCCATTGTGGTCAGAGAAGATACATTGCATGATTTCAATAATTCTGAATTTATTGAAATTTGTTTTGTGACCTAACATATGATCTATTGTGAAGAATGATCCATGTACACTAGAGAAGAATGTATATTGAGTGAAGCCTGCCTTTTCTGGGCTTGTGTTTGCTTGTGGGCCTAGGAACTTCCCTATTTACATTCTCCGAGAGTTTCACTTGAACTCCCTTTGAAATAGACCCTGGGTGCTCTCTTTTGTGACTTAATGCAGGTAGTCCTTTGCCCCAGGCCACTTCAACTTAATTTTTTCTCACATTGTTCCAGATGCCTGCAAACCACTTTTCTGCACTCAAGACAAACTCGGGGAGGGAGAACCTGAGACAAGTTCCCCAGCTCAGTCCCTCTTAGTTCCACCCAGTAGATTGGCACTGACATGTATGTGCCCCAGTATGCACACAGGGGCCAGTCTGCTCTCTCTGGAACAGGGCCAGGGACCCACAATGGGAGCACAAGCTGGCTCCACCCTGCATTGTGGAGGGGTTGTGGGTGGAGGGAGCAAGGGTAACAGGAGCTTTTTCTATGGCTTTTGAAGCTGGGTTTTCTTGGTACAACACTTGCCCCGTTAATGCGGCCCTTTGACTGTTTTCCATTGTTTTAAGGAAGGTTACTGTCTTTAAGATTCCTCTGCCACCTTTGCCCAGAGGAGGCTGGAACAATGGCCACCCTAAGAGGGGGCCCCCCACCATCTAAAGTAGACAATCAAAAGCAAAGAGCAGTGATGAGCACACATACCCCCAGAATTCAGAGGACTAGGTCTTTTTCTCCCACTGTGACATCAGCACCTGTGAGAGGAGCCCAAGCTATAATCCCCACTGCTGCCCGCCACAAGGCTGGGGGATGGGGAGTGGAACTTTATCTGTTCCACTGATTTATCTATGACTGAGCATAATACTGTTTTAATTTATATACCTTTAAATTATTTTTTGATTTCTGGTGGAGTAAATCCTCAATAAGTAATAGTCTTTTTTTCAGAGTATTTCTTTAAATTTGTCTTTTAAAAATATATTTGATATGTACAAAAGAAAACTGTGTAATATCTATAAATTTAAAATTATTATAATATGAAACCAGCCCCAACCTAAGACCTAGTATATTGCCAACAATTTACATCAATCTGTGTGCTCTTCTGCCGCCAGACCCTCAATAGCTATGCTATCTTCCATAGTAATTTTGTCAAGGTAAAAAGAGTTGTGCTTTCTGATAGGAACTGCATTTGTTTTATAAATTAATTTAGGGAAAATGGACATCTTTACAAAAGTAATAAATATTCAGTGTAGTTTTTGCTGAGTATTTTGTGTTAATTCATTTAGTCCACACAACAACCCTATCATTATCACCCTCATTTTACAGATAGGAAAGTGAGGGACAAGAGATTGAATAACTTGTCCCAAGTCAAGCTGATAAATGACAAAGTCAAAGTCAAAACCAGGCTGTTTGACCCCAGAGTTATGTTTATTGCCTTTCCACAATATGGAATCTGCTGATCTATAATGAATGGACATGCCAATTTGCCTCCATTCTGCCCCACTTTCTCCTCCCCCCCCCCACATTCCAATCTACATCCTTATCCTTATCCTTATTTCACTTGACTGTGTTCATCCCCCTCACCTTCACAGTTGATTGGGCCAGGGGTAGGTAGAAAACAGATTCAAGTCCAGCCAATCAGATTCTCTCTCCTAGAAATTTGCAACTAGTCTTAGCTGGTCTCTTGAATGGTAAAATAACTCAGAGGCCAAGCTATGAGAGCAGTTTGACCTACAGCCAGGATGTATAGAGAAAGTAGGCCTTCAGAGAAAAGGAAGCCAAGTGAAGTTGCTCTGGGGCCCCATAGAGCAGTGGTGTGATAGCTACCTGGGGTTCTGGGCCTTTCAGGTCCTGGCTTGACCTATAAGCGCCTATTCCCCATCTGCTCTTGGGGTTCACAAGGTACCTTTCTTCTTGGAAATAAACTCCTCTTTCAGTTCAAGCTTGTTTGAATGGGTTCTCTTCCTTGTGAAATCAAATATTCCATCTGAAACAAGGTGGGTCCCTGTATTTACCAAGTTTTCTTTTAAATTTTCTTAGATCCTGTATGTGTTCAGTTCGTTCCTAGATATTTTAGGAGTTTTTTCCTCTTTACAATTATAATATTGGTTTATTTTTCCCTTTACATCTTAATCTACAAAAATTCAATTTGATTGGTTGAAACAGCCAAATGTCAATGACTTATAAATGTGACATTAGTCTTTCAAATATGTTCCAAAATAATGTTTCTAACTAGATATATATTTTTTTTGCTCTATACTTTCAATTGTTCTAGTAATGATTCATGTGAGAATTACAATTCATCGGATGTAAGTGATCTACAAGGATCATAAAGAGGTACAGAATTTCCAATAACTTGATTTAAAAAGAAAGTCTCATATATCAGTAGGAACACTGAGGTTCCAAAAGTACTTAGCCAATATTAAAACGGGTAAAATGAAGACAACTCTTTTCAGTAAGAACAACTTTTCAGATACAAAGCAATAGAGCAATAGAAGGCATTATTTGGATAAATATTTAGGATATAATAGAAAAAAGTAGAGATTAAGAGAAATTGATATCTCACTTTAACACAGGCACATAGTAGTTTATCCAAATACATTGGGCCAAATGTGTTTCAGAATTCAGCGTTGCTTGGATTTTAGACAACAATGAGTATATAGTGTATACACCATACTTTCTGTAAGACCTCAGTGGGGTCTGGAACAGCATCTTGTAACTAAACACAATATTTATGCAACAAAATGAATTAATATTAACCCTAAGTAGGATAAATACGGGCTAGAAATAGCCACACATCTATTCAGTAAGATTTTGCTTCCAAAGGAGGTTGCTGCAAATTTACAAAAAGCTTTTGGTCTCTAGAGTGTTTTGGATTTTGGAATTTCAGATAATGGTATGTGGCCCCGTTTAAGCAAATAAGTTCAGATTTCAACATCAGGCCAGTACCGGGGTGATTTAAAGAGTCCTTTAAAATTCTGGCTATGCTAGATCATCTGTGGTTTGTGGTGTTTAGTTGGAAGGCAAAAGAGAATACTTTTAGAAGAACAAAATAGACTTTGAAGTAATTGAAAAAGTGCTAAAAAAGTAATGGGTCAAGTTTCTTAACATGTATTCTTGACTTTTGCTGTCAGTCTTTATTTCAGTGTGCTATGGTTTGACTGAAAAGAATTGCATTAAATCGTAAATCTTCCTAACACATCTTAACATAAAAAACTTTGCCGGATTTTTCCTTAAACCTATCAATGAAAAGATCCCTGCCGTGATATGTTCATTTTTTTGTTTCTAACACAGAGAAGCACTTCCTTCTAAGTAGCATGTGACTATACAGAATTTGTTTCAGCTGAGTCTTTCACAGCATTAAAATAAGGAAGTTATTCAGCCATCATACATATAAGTGCCTGCTCTGTGTCAGGCTGCATATTAGGTGCTGAAGATACTGTCTGGTGGGAGAGAAACAAACATAATTAGTACATTACAATGTAATGTGATAAGTGATATGACAGGATAAGAATAGTATGCCATGAAACACCATGTTCTGGGGTGAGGGAGGTACTGAAGGTTAAGTAAGAAATCAGGCAGGTAAAGTGGGGAGGGAAGTAAAAATGTTATAAGCCAGTGATGCTCAAAGTGTGGTCCATGGACCAGCAGTATCAGAGCTGTTTTGAAGGTGAATAGGATTGAAAGAAGTTGTTTAAAAGCATATATCCCACAGAGCAGCACTACAAGTATAGACATGTGCTTGCATGATATACTTCTAAGGTGTGACACTGGTACACAGAGTTGACAACAGAATGGTTTATGGAAAAAAATCTGCCTATAGCATACTAGGGACCATAAAGAATACCATACTGATACCACACAAATACTAGGGACAAATAGTTAAGGACTGAAAAGAGCTACGAGGTGTTTTGGGTTGTAAGAATTGTTTAAAATAGAGAGTAATGAGGATTGTACAACTAAGTTATAATAATGTGAGATATGGTTGGATTGATATATACTTTGTGAACTTAGGAACCCTCTACTTGATAAATCAAGCCATCGATCTTGAGGCTTGCTCTGGTGAAACTTATGGTTGTAAAGGGGAGGCTAAGCTCACCTATTATTATGCCTAGGAGTCACCTCCAGAGAACCTCTTTTGTTGCTCAGATGTGGACTTTCTCTCTCTAAGCCTAACTCTGCAAATAAATTCATCACCCTCTCCCCCAACGTGGGACAGGACCCTTCAGGTGAGTGACTCTCCCTGGCAACATGGGACATGGATTTTGGGAATGAGCCTCACCCTGGCATCAAGGGATTGAGAATACCTATTTGACCAAAAAGGGGAAAAGAAAGACAACAAAATAAGATTTCAGTGGCTAAGAGAATTCAAATAGAGTCAAGAGGCTGTCCTGGAGGTTACTCCTGTGCAAGCTTCACCTAGATATGCCAAATGATCTCAGTGTGATAAGCCCAAGTTAACATCCTGAAAACTAAAGAATACCTGGATCCCTATCTGAGACGCTATAAAAGTTTCACTCACTAAGTTTATTCTTCAGGAACTTAAATCCTTCAGAGAACTCCTATGACAACTAAGTCCCAAAACCCAGAGGCAATAGCCTCTTCAAGAACATCAACCAGATGTGTCCCCTTTTCGCATAAAGTCAATACCCCTTTTCAACATGAATAATTAGGATGGTTACTGCCTAGACATCCCTGAAGTTCAGGAAAGTGATTAAACTAGAAGAAGGGGTAGCAATAGACAAGATGGAATTTAACAAAGGGTTATGAATCGTAATACACAGGATATGTATTATGGAATTTAACAAAGGATTATGAACCATAATACTTAGGATTATGAATCTCTATGTGATTTTCTTTTTCTTTTGCTAGGGTATTAGAATAGCTAGAAGGAAAGAATTGAAATGGTGTAACTGTAACCCATAGCATCCTTTGAAATTTGTTCTATAGCTACTTGTTAAATTGGAATTTGAAAGTTATCACCTTTTTGTATAAATGTTATATTTCACAATAAGGAAATAACTGAAACTGTGGTGTTACAACTCATGACATTTATGGAAATTTCCTATATAACTACTTGTTAAATCATACTTTGAAAGATTATGTTTTTGTATATATATTTCACAATAAGGAAATAACTGAAACTGTGGAACTGTAACCCATAACATTCTTTGAAATTTGCTCTCTAACTGCTTGTTAAATTGCACTTGGAAAGTTATCACTTCCATGTATATATGTTATGTTCTACAATAAAAAATTGATTAAAAAAAAAAAAAAAAGACTTTCCTTAAATGCCTTAAAGAAGATTCTCCCATAGCATTGAAGGACTTTGTCATAGATTACATATGGGGTGAGGAAGCAGAATGGTCACGATCTCACCTTTCACTTCTTTTTCCTGCCACATCTCCCTGGCCCAAACCAATTTATGGTGCATCTGGAAACTCCAACTTTTATCCCTACCATCTACTCCAGCTTATCCAGCTATCCTACTCAATTGTCTCTACCCACCCAACACCACTCTGATAAGCTACTTCTGCTCAAAATAGAATCTTAGACCTAAAGAAACCTTAGAAGTCTAAGAAGCTGAAGATGATTCCTCAATTCCATACACTACAAACATTTTGTGGCCTGAGAGCCTTCTCTATTTAGGAATTTGTGAGGTTGAGATGGAAAGGAGGGTTTCATGGAAAACCCTTCAAAACAAATGAAACAAATCAAAACATTCCAACCCACAAGTTACAGCTCACGCCCTTCCCAGGGCTGATTAACTGTACAATACCAGGGAGCATCATTCTTGTCCTTTATATTAAGGGTGTCTCTGTCTAGTGTGACTGCTTGTCCCCTGGGGTTATACTATGTGTCCTTCCCCATATGTCAGAGGCCAGGGACTCTGAAATGGAGCATGGGACTAAAGCAGTAGCCTAGGCTGGGAAATACTTGGGTCTGAGCAGTATCCTTGTTTTGCACCATGACTTGGTTTTCTGCCACCTTCCTGCAGACACAAAACCTTGGCCAGGGGCAAACATCACATCTCTGGAGGAGGAATAGGAGAGGCAAGCCCTGGGAGCCAGCACCCCAGAGTGTGCAGTGTTTGGGGCACCTAGCACCCCATCTCGTCTCTTCCCTAACCTCCCTCATTCCCCTATTTACAGAGAGGGTATGTTTAGAAAAGGGGAACCCTTAGGCAGAAGTAGTTGTATTTAATCAATGAACCCAGCCAATTCTTTGCTGCTTTGAGCTTTATAACTATTGTTACTTAACAGTTAGTGTGTTTATCCTATGCAGAGATACAGGTTAACTAACCCAACATCTGTTCTCCCCAGCTTTCGAATAGAAGCCCCAATTTTTAGCTGGGCACATGGCCACCTTAAAAAAAAGTCTGCTTTTCCCAGATTCCCTTGGAGTTAGGTGCATCCATGTGCTTAAATGGAGCTGCTGAGCCAGCTGGATTACTGTCTACCATTGGACTTTGTTTATAAGAGAGAAAAATAAAATTCTATCATCTTTAAGATTAAAAAAAAAAAAGATTCTCCCTGCTGTTGTCTACTTTTGCTCCTTGTTTGTTTCGCTTCTTAGTACTAATCACAGTTTGTAATTAATCATTTTGTCTTCTAACTTCCCACCCCCCCCCACATACACACACACTGAAATGTAAGCTCTATGATATGTCCCCAGCATCTAGCAAAGTGCCAGGGATATAATAGGTCTCAAAAAATATTTACTGAGTGAATGAATAATCCATATTTGAAGAATTTTTGGCATGCCGTTTGTTAAGAACTAAAGCTTAAGATATAATTTATGTTTAGCGCTGAGTCAACATAGAATAAAAGTAGTTAATCTCTAGCAAAGTGACTAGCTCATAATGGATGCCCATCAAAATAGTTTTTGATGTATAAATGAATCAATACATTTGAGTGTATTGCCACATGTACCCTATGGGAAGTTTACAATTACTAATATATGGATCAGTAATTTTTTGTCTCATCTCACCTGATTCTACATCACTTAAAGTTAAAAATCCTGGCCAAGGATCAAGCTAGTAAAAATTTTTCTTTAATAAACCCATAAATTTATTTTCTATATCTTTTCTTGGAGAACTTTCTGCCACATAGACTAATATAGGCATACCTCGTTCTATTGCGCTTCATTTTATTGTGCTTTGCAGTTATCACATTTTGTGCAAATTGAAGATTTCTGGCAACCAGGAGTTGAGCAAGTCTTTTGGTGCCATTTTCCTAACAGCATGTGCTCACTTCGTGTCTCTGTGTCACATTTTGATAATTCTCACAATATTTCAAACTTTTTCATTATTATATCTGTTGGGGCGATCTGTGATCTTTGAGGTTTCCATTGCATCTCTTTGGACCTCCTTATTCCCTGAGGCACAATATTGAAATTAGGCCAATTAATTAACTATAATGGTGTCTAAGTGTTCAAGTGAAAGAAAGTGTTGCACTTCTCTCACTTTAAATCAAAAGCTAAAAATGATCACTCCTTGGAATATGACTCCCGGGGAGGAATGTAGACCCGGCATTGTGGGACGGAGAACATCTTCTTGACCAAAAGGGGGATGTGAAAGGAAATGAAATAAGCTTCAGTGGCAGAGAGATTCCAAAAGGAGCCGAGAGGTCACTCTGGTGGGCACTCTTACGCACACTTTAGACAACCCTTTTTAGGTTCTAAAGAATTGGGGTAGCTGGTGGTGGATACCTGAAACTATCAAACTACAACCCAGAACCCATGAATCTCGGAGACAGTTGTATAAAAATGTAGCTTATGAGGGGTGACAATGGGATTGGGAAAGCCATAAGGACCACACTCCACTTTGTCTGGTTTATGGATGGATGAGTAGAAAAATAGGGGAAGGAAACAAACAGACAAAGGTACCCAGTGTTCTTTTTTACTTCAATTGCTCTTTTTCACTCTAATTATTATTCTTGTTATTCTTGTGTGTGTGCTAATGAAGGTGTCAGGGATTGATTTAGGTGATGAATGTACAACTATGTAATGGTACTGTAAACAATCGAAAGTACGATTTGTTTTGTATGACTGCGTGGTATGTGAATATATCTCAATAAAATGAAGATAAAAAAAAACAAAAAATAAATAAATAAAAAAAAATGATCACTCTTAGTGAGGAAGGCATGTCAAAAGCTGAGATAGGTTGAAAGCTAGACCTCTTGTGCCAAACAGTTAGCCAAGTTGTGAATGCAGAGGAAAAGTTCTTGAAGGAAATTAAAAGTACCACACACTTAAATTAGAAGTGAACACACAAATCGTAAGAAAGCCAAACAGCCTTATTGCTGATTATGAAGAAAGTTTTAGTGGTCTTGATAGAAGATCAAACCAGCCACAACGGTTCCTTAAGCCAAAACCTAATCCAGAGCAAGGCCCTAACTCTCTTCAATTCAGTGAAGGCTGAGAGTGGTGAGGAAACTGCAGAAGCAAAACCTGAAGCTATGAGAGGTTAGTTCATGAGGTTTAAGGAAAGAAGCCATCTCCATAACATAAAAGTGCAAGGTGAAGCAGCAAGTTATCCAGAAGATCTAGCTGAGATCAGATTTTCAGTGTAAAAGAAACAATGTTATATTGGAAGAAGATGCCATCTAGGATTTTCGTAGCTAGAGAGAAGTCAAGGCCTGACTTCAAAGCTTCAAATGACAGGCTGACTCTTGTTAGAGTCTAATGCAGCTGGTGACTTTAAATTGAGGTCAGTGCTCATTTACCATTCTGAAAATCCTAGGTCCCTTAAGAATTAGGCTAAATCTACTCTGCCTGTGCTCTGTAAATGGAACAACAAAGCCTGGATGACAGCACATCTGTTTACAACATGGTTTACTGAATATTTTAGTAAACTGCTGAAACCACTGTTGAGACCTACTGCTCAGGAAAAAAGATTTCTTTCAGAATATTACTGCTCATTGACAGTTCACCTGGGCTCCAAGAGCTCTGATGGAAACGTAAAATGAGATTAATGTTTTCATGTCTGCTAATACAACATCATTACTTTACCAGTTCTTATTATTTAAGAAATACTTTTCACATGGTTGTAGCTACTATATATAGTGATTTCTCTGATGGATCTGGGCAAAGTAAATTGAAAACCTTCTGGAAAGGAGTCACCATTCTAGATGCCATGAAGAACATTCATGATTCATGGGAGGAGGTCAAAACATCAACATTAGCAAGAGTTTGGAAGAGGTTGATTCCAACCCTCATGGATGACTTTGAGGGCTTCAAGACTTCAGTGGAGGAAGTAACTGCAGATGTGGTAGAAATAGCAAGATAACTAGAATTAGAAGTGGAGCCTGAAGATGTGACTGAATTGCTGCAATCTAATGATAAAACTTGAATGGTTGAGGAATTGCTTCTCATTGTGAGCAAAGAAAGTGGTTTCTTGAAGTGGAATCTACTCCTGGCGAAGATGCTGTGACCACTGTTGAAATGACAGCAAAGGATTCAGAATATTATATAAACTTAGTTTATAAATTATATAAAGCAGCAGCAGTGTTTGAGAGGATTGACTCCAATTTTGAAAGAAGCTCTACTATGGGTATAAGGCTATCAAACAGCATTATATGCTACAAAGAAATCTTTCATGAAAGGAAGAGTTAATTGGTACAGCAAACTTCATTGTTGTCTTACTTTGAGAAATTGCCACAGCCACCTCAACCTTCAGCAACCACCACCCTGATCAGTCAGCAGCCATCAACTTTGAGGAAGACTGTCAACCAGCAAAAAGATTGCGATTCACTGAAGGCTCAGATGAAGGTTAGCATTTTTTTAGCAATAAAGTATTTTTTAATTAAGGTATATACATTGCTTTTTAAGACATAATGCTATTGCACACTTACTAGACTACAGTATAGTGTAAACATAACTTTTATATGCAGTGGGAAACCAAAAAATTTGTGTAACTCACTTTTGTAGGATTTTCACTTTATTGTGGTGGTCTAAAACTGAACCCGCAATATTGCCAAGGTATACTTATATCTGATCTTATAAGCTCTGCAAAACCACATTTCTATAGAATATTTAGATATATATATTCTTTATTTAAATAATATTGAGAAATATTTCTAGAACTATAAACATTAGAGTTGGAGGGAAGTCCATGTTGACCGAACACCTACTGTGTTCGCTTCCCTAAATTATCTCCTTTAATACTCGCAATAATTGAGAAAGTCATTATTATCCTCATTTATTTCTGAGCAAAGTGTGGGTCAGGTAAGGGAAGTAAATTGCCCAAGAAAAATGGTAGGTAGCATCTTAAACGGGGTTCTCTCTATCTCTTTATGCCTACTGTGTCCCAGGTGTTAGAGACAAAAAGATGAATAAGACAAAGTGCTGCCCTCTAGAACCCTAGCTTCTAACTGTTCAGCTAGAAATGAAAGCAGATAATTAAAATTAGTTCTATTCAGTTATTCTCCCTGGAGTAGCATCAGTTTGGGGTTGGCACCACAATCCAGTTCCATTCCTTAGTTTAATATGTATGTTTTTATTTTTAGTGCTTATGTAATACTTACTATGTTTTAGGTTCTTTGAAAATATTAACTCATTTAATTCTTCTTTAACAACCATATGAAATAGGGACTTTTATACCCCCATTTTACAAATGAGAAAATAAGGTATAGATTGGTTGAATTACTTGCCCAAAGTCATATAGTATGTAGCTGAGCAGTCTGGCTTTAGAGTCCATGTTTTAACCACAAGATTATGTGGCCTCCTAAGCATTGTTAACATCCACCAAGGTGATCTGATTCTGGGCATTGACCCAGTAAGTGCCAACTTTTTACTTATCAAGTAGACTGGAGACTCTTGTTCATTGATTGTTCTCTTTCCAGGCAGTTCTACATAGGAAGTCAATTTATAGGGGATGCTTGTTAAAATGAAAGATTCTTAGGCCTCAGAAGCTTCTTGGTGAGCTCAGAATTAAATCAAAGAGAATTAATTAGCTAACTGGTCTTAAGGACTTGGTGATTCCATTTCCACTATAAGGTTATGTCTATAGCCACCATTTCCCTGGATAATACTGAAGGTACACTGCTTCTCTGACTTTCTTTGCTGAACTTACAATGCTGACCAATACTCCTCAAGGTTGAAATACTCTTTCTTTAGACATTCTATTAGTCAGGACTCCTCTGGCTCTGATAGAGTCCTAAGTTAAATAAGTATAAAATGAATTGTTTGACCCATTGGCTTCCCATACCTACTAGCTCAAATGAAATCTTCCTCCATATTTCTCTTCCTCTGTGTGCATGTCTCACCCTCCACAACTCTTGCCTCTGTTTATCTCTATGTGCTGACCTCATTCATCTCTAAAGAAAGATACTTATTGGGCCATGTTGGGTTACCTGTCCTGTTTTGGATCAATCAGTATGGTTAAGAGAATGAGATACCCTTCTTTGATTGGGCTTGGGTCACCTGTCCTTCGAAGTGGCCTTGGGGCTTGGGTTTATTCAGTAATCCTCCAGAAGCACATATTTGGAAGGAAAGAGGGTAAGTTCTTAAAAGGAAGTAGGGATGATGTTCAGACAAAAACAATTTCACCAGTAATAGTACTGTGCCAAACCATATTGTAGCTTAAAGTAAAAGTAAAAATCAGTTATACTGATCCTGTCTTTACTTAAAATCTTGATATTTTGTTCATCATGGATTTTTGCATCAATTCAGATTTTTTTTTAATAATTGCTTTAAAATACTTATCTTGATTGCTGAGGTGTTTTTTGTTTGTTTGTTTTTTATCATCTTAAATTTTGTGCCTGAGGCAAGTGCTTCACTCACCTCATTTGTCTCACCCTAGTCTTGGCCCTGCCATGAGGGGTCGATTTGTTTGCTGTCTTCAGAAATTAGCATGGTGACTGGTTCAAAGTAAATGCTCAATAGGTGTTTGCAAATTGAATAGATTAATGAATAAGTGGAATCAAGTTTTGTCACTGAGCTACGTAATAAAGTTTCTTTCAATTCTATCATGGTTTTTATAATATGAAAAATAGACATTTTATAAACTCATGTAGAACAAACTCATGAGAGACTGAATGATAAATCAGAATGTCAGTTTAAAATTTTGCCATTAGAAATTAAATGTTGAGCCTCCAGGGGAGAAAGCTAGGAGGGTGGAAAGGTTACTAATGTTTGTTGAGCACTTACACTATGGATAGTGTACTATCCACTGTGTGAGGGATTTTGTATATGTCATATCATTTAATGCTCACAAAGCTATGAAGTTGGTATTTTCAGCTATTTAAATGAAGAAATTGAGCCTCAGACTAACTTTCCCAATAACTAATAAGTAGCAGAGCAAATATCGTAATGCAGGTATTTATAACTGCATTGGCCTTATTTTGACCACTTATGTAAGTTGGAGACAAGGCAGGCTGGAGAAAAAGGGAAAGACACCAATAAAAATACAATTGTCTCTACTTACATGCTAATCCCATGTCTAATGCGTAAGTACTCAGTAAATAATTATGAAGCAAATGTAAAACAAAATCTAACTTCCAATTGAACCAGAATACTTATCTTGGCTAACTAAGGCATTATTCTCTTCTCAATAGGAAACTACCTTTCTTTCTTTTTTAAACGTGAACAGAAAATAGCTTGCCTCTTACCTGCACTCCTCCAAATGTAAAAGTAATTCACAAGAACAAAAAAAGTAATTCACAAGATGGTGGATTGGGAACATGCATCTATACTGCTTCTTACCTAAAATCTTTATGTATTATGTACGTGTGTGTATTTACCTGTGTGTGTAAATACACACATACACACACAGGTAAATACACACACATATATAAATACACAAATATGTACACTCATTCATTTGTTCATACATTCAAACTATACAGTATTTACTGAATACCTACTATACCCCTAGGACTGTTCTATGTCACACACACACACACCAACAATTTATAAAAGCCCAGAAAAACAAGAAAGAAATTCATCAGAAATGTTAAGAAGTTCCTGAGAGATAGATATCAGACAGGATCATATATATATAGGAACAAAAGTGAAAGAAACTACAGTCCAAAACACTTACAAGAGAAGATAGCTATAAAGGTAGCAGCAGTTCATTCCAACTCCAGCATCAGTGGATACAACAAGTGAGAGGGATAAGCTCTGGGCATTCATCAAGGTGATAATTTAGGAGCAACAAATGTAATTAATTCTGGTTGACCACTGACCTGTCTCCCACTCCACTAAATAGCAGGTAGCAGCAATGTTTATTCATAGGCTAAAGAAGAGAATGTGGACACTGAAGCCAGAAAGAGAGGCCCAGAAAGAGAGGACCATGCTGCCCCAGTTAACAATAGAGCAGGAGGAGGGATGGGAAACCCCACCCCAAAAAGGAAGTTACTAGCACACCTTTCCCAATTGTATATCCTTTCCCTCCGCTCTAGTTATGAAAGGCAAGCTAGAGTAACACATACTGTATTTATTGAGCAGGAAAACAGGGATTAACAAATACAAACAGATACCAAAAAATCAAAATTTTGAGGAAAACCAACCCCATTTTAAAAACACTGAACTCAACAAAACAAGAACTAAATACTCAAGGAAAGAGAATGAATATGACAAAAGGAAAGAGATCTTGGAATAAATTAATAAAAATTTAAATTAATAAAATTAATAAAATAAATTAATAAAATTAATATTTTCAGAGTGATATGAAAGGATACTACAACCATTATAAAAAGTCAACCAGAGAGCTTGAAAATTAAAATTTTTATTTTTGAAATAAAACAACCAAACCAACGGATAGTTTGAATAGAAGAGGCATAGCTGAAGAATAAATTAGTTAGCTGGAAGACAGATGCTGAGGAATTCTCCCTTAATGCAGTTCAAAGGACAAAGAAAAGTTAAGAAAAATTATGAAACCAGTGGTTTCACACATAATAGAGGTACTAGAAAGAGAGAAAGGAGAGAATGGAGATGAGAAAATAAGTAAAGCAAGTATATTTCTCAGAGTTTAAGATACAAATTTTCAAATTGAAAATGCTGAATAAGATGAATGAAAAAGGACCAACAGCTAGCTATGTCAAAAAAGCTTCTGAAGAGATAAATAGGCTAAATTCAAAGGAATGAGGTTCCGTGTGGCATTAGATTGCTCATTGGCAACACTGCTGGAAAACAATGAAACAGTCTTCAAAGATCTGAGGGAAAATGATAGAAAAACCAGCTTTTAAGTGGGAGTACAAAATATAGTTATTTTTTCATATCCAAAGATTCATAAATTTTACCGCCCACACATCTTTGTTGGAATAATTATTTGAGAATATACTTTAGCAAAATGAACAGTGAATCTCAGAAAGAGGAAGATGTGAGATTTACAAACTAATGTAAGAGGGAGACTGGGTAGGTTTGAGGCACAGTACCCTGGGCTACTTCTAATTAATTACCTTGTATTTAGGCTCTCCAAGCCCACAGCAAGTAGGACCCATTTCAATCCCTGATGGTACTTAGGATACTCATCACCAAAAAGCACCTCTTCATTAAAGAAAATCATAAAATCTGTTTGATATGAAGCACTTTTCAACTCAGACCTAAACTCGGGAATATGGTTGTATAGTACCGTCTCTTGGAGTGGTAGCGAGGAGAGAACTTTTGCTGGGAAAATAGTTAAATTTGCATTTTGCTCATCTTTCTTGTAGAGGCATAGAAAGATGAGAACTGGTAGAGCAGTGCAGCTTGAGAAGTCAAGCCAATCTGGGTTTGGGTTATGACTCTGCAGTCTGATCTTGAGCAAGATATTTAACCACACTGAAACACAGTTTATTCATTTATAAGGGATAATAAGACCTACATCTTAGGTTTGTGTGAAGATTTAATGAGTTAACATATGTAAACTAACAGTGGTTTTTCAAGTTTGTTATGCATTGGAATTATCCAGGGGGCTTTAAAGAACTCTATATAGTCAAACCCCACCCCCAGAGATTTGATTTCATTGTTTCCAGCTTGGTATATTTTAAAAGCTTCCCAAGTGATTCTAATGCAACAGCAGCATTAGGAAAAACTAGCAAGCATGTATATGTTTGCACAAAGCAAGTACCCAACAAATGGTAATTTCAAAAAATTGAAAAAGAAATTGTAATAGAAGGCTTGCAGAAAGAGGCAGATATAGCTTGAAACAAACGAGGTGTAAGCTCTGGAACTGCTCACCTGCACAGTCTCCTTCCAAGGCTCAGCAAATCCTCCTCAGGCATAAAGGGGAGGTGGCAGCAGCCCTGGCCCAGTGCTGGACTCTTGCCCCCACTTAGGGGTACTTTCTGCTCACCCTCATGGTGACTGCAAGGCTGTTATAGGTTTTAAAAGTTTTATCATTTTACGCTATCTAATTCTCTTTCACTTCATTTTCGTTTCTCTTTCTTCCCACTGTAAAAGGAACTTTAGGTCATGAAAGGGGTCAGACAATTCAGACCAAGGATTAAATTTATTTTCATTGGAAGATCTTGGCATGCCCCACAGATAGGTAATTCTTGTTACTCTCATTTTACTAGTGTTGAAACCAACACCTGGAAATGATCTGCCTCAAGTCACAAATCTGCAATATGGTAATGGTAGCAGCAACATGGTAATAGAATCTGTGAGTCTTGTCTTATACTCCTGTGCCTAAGCACATAGATATATCTCCTGAGCAGTTAAGCAGTTTGTTGGATGAACAGGCATAAATTTCAGAGGACAGTGCCACTGACCTTTCAAAACTTGCCCCATTCCTTGTGTAATTGATATATCCTCAGGACTTAGTAGCTTGTGACCTCAGAACAAGGCCACATGGTTTAATATCCAAACTACAGCCCTGAGCCCACAGAACTGGGAAGCCTATTTCTCTACTGGATCCATGTCCTCCCGCTATCCTCCCCCAAACCCAAGAAATACTTAGGAATTACCTGTCATTTCCATCAGCCCCTCACTTGTCAGGCCTTGTCCAAGGCCCTGGGAGAAGCCCTAGCAATGTATTCAAACAGACATGGTTTTGTAAACTCAAAAGTTTCTTCATGCCCTTTTGTAATTCCTTCATCCTGACCCTCACCCCCATCCCTAGGCAACCATTGATCTGCTTTCTGTCATTATAGATTAGTTTGCATTTGCTATAATTTCCTATAAATGGAATCATGTAGTATGTACTCCTTTTTGTTTGACTTTTTCACTCAACACAGTTATTTTAGATTCATTCATGTTGTTAATATGTATCAATTTTCATTCCTTTCATTGCTAGATAATATTCCATTGTATGGATATGCCATAATTTGTTTATCCATCCAACTATTGAGAGACATTTAGATTGTTTCCAGCTTTTGGCTATTGCAAACAAACTGCTATGAACATTTGTAAACAAGTCTTTGTATGGACGTTTGCTTCCATTTCTCTTGGGTAAATACTTGGAAGAAGAATGGCTGGGTAATATGGTAGGATATATATGTAATTTTAAAGAAACTACTCTTTCCCAAAGTGGTTGCATCCTTTTGCATTCCCACTAGCAATGTATGTAAGTTCCAGCTGATTCACATTCTTGCCTATACTTAACATGGACAGTCTTTTTTATTTTAGCTGTTCTAATAAATGTAGTGGAATCATGTTGTGATATTAATTTATGTTTCACTAATGAATAATGAACCACATATCTTTTCATGTGCTTATTTGCCATCTCGTTGTCTCCTCTGGGAAATGTCTTTTCAAATTTTGCCCATTTTTAAAAATTTTGGATTGTTTGTTTTCTTGTTATTGAATTTGAGAGTTCTTTATAAATTCTGAATGCTTCCAGATGTGGTCTGGCTCCATAGGACTAGAATAAGGTAATCACTGTAGGCCACAGAATATTTCCAAAGCCATTGTTATTCGTGGTGTCCAGTTAACACCACCTGCGAGACCCCCCTGCGATGTAGTCCAACACTGAGCCAAAACCAGTCTATGTCCTTTTCACAGATTTTCTTCTAGTATGGAGGGGGAAGAGAAGTTCAGATCTTCACATCATCCTGCCTATGGCCTAGTCTTATAATCTCCCATGAGCAAGTGCTTTACCAAAAATCCACACGCATCTTCCAAGAACCATTAATTTCAGGGATACTCCAGGCTACATTTGCTTTAAAAAGCAAAACAAAACAGAAAAATTTCCCTTAGTCTGAAAGTACATCGTCCTACTAAAGATACTCACAATTTATACACCTGAATGGAAGGTTTAACACTTTATGCCTTCAGAGGCTTTACAACTGGCTGCAATTTGTCTTCACAATTTTCTTCAAGAACAATCACTGGATTTCTGCTTGTCATTTGCATAATGGAAGGTCCCATTAAATAATTTTCTTGCAGCCACAGGCTAATAAATGGTGGAATTAAAAATCAAACCCAGGTACCAAACTTAGAATAAAGAGCTGAAGAACTCAATGCAAAGGCAGTGGAGTTCAGACATAGTGCTGATTTACCACATTGGCACAGACTCACCAAACCACAAACAGCAAGGCACAAGAAGCCTTTGTGGTACTGCACCTGATTAAAGGCTGGAGTCTGTGGCAACAGGCAGTACAGACTGGGTCTCAGTGGAACCCCTACAATGACTGCGAAAAATAAGGAACATTAAATGAGAACACACAAGGTCTACATTCAGAGCTTGGTATAGCGAGGGAGTCAGCCATCATCACTTGCATTTGGCAGAGATCAAAGGCAGACAGAGGAATGGGACAGCTTTATAGTGGAATAAAGGGAAGAGTTCATTTGTGTCACAACTGGAGGCTGTTGGTATGGGGAGGCTGGATGTGAGCTAACTAGAGGTTGGACAACCAATCCCCTATTGGTTAGGGGAGCATATGTGGCTTTCTCCAGTTAGTCCTAAATTGGCAGCAGGGGCAAAAATTAGGGAAGCCATCAGTTACTGATCAAGTCCTGGCTATTTGGGGCTCATTGTTACAGAGATGTGGTATAGCTTTCTGGACTGGTTGTTATGGATTGTGGTTAGCTTCCTGGAGAGGTTGCTGCAGATAGCAGGTCAGAGTTTCCTGGTCTAGTGGCTGCAGATCGTGGTTCAAAGTTCTATTTTTATACAAGATCTGGCCATTGTTCATTTGTATATTCAGTCTCACTAATTAATGTGATATTTTTATGTAGATCAAAACCACTTTTATGTTTAGTTAAGTTATTGCTACCTATGTTGTATAGAACTGTCTTTTAATAATGCTCCTGCCACTCATTGTGTTAACATATCTGGTGTTGTGACAGTTAAAAGAGTTAAAAAGTGGTAGGAAAAAAGAGAAAAAAGAGGCATTTAGAGCAAAAATATGTATATTTTTGACATTTTAAATTAAATGTGTACAAGAATTCATATAACTTAAACAAAATTAGGCTCCTTACTATTAGGATTAATGAATTAAATCATTAAATGAGGTACAGTATAGTCCTTAATACATTTTGGAGACACTTTATATACATGGTTTATATAAATAAGCATAATTTTTCTTGGTAATGTGCTTATATAAAGCAGCTTATTTCCCCTATTGTGCCTGATGAAGCATGAATTTGATGGAGAAAGGATCTTGGCATATGATCATGTGATGCATAGTCCTCCCAGCTTGAATTGTTGGGTGGAGAGTGAGAGACCTGCTTGGTACATACTTAGTGATGCATTTGTTCAATGAATAAACAAATGAGTGAATGAATCATCAGATTTATAGGGTGAAGAGAAGAATTGCTTCAGCCCCATCGTTCTCCAGAATGAAATCCCCTGGTTCAGAGAGGCTGATTGACTTACCTCCTTATCGGAATAGTGGCAGGGTGAGTAAGGATTCTGGTTACCTGTGCTCTTTAATAAGATTCCAAATTGTGGATATTTTCTAGAAGGCTTTAAACAAATCTCACCATTTCCAAAATAGGATCATATTAGTGGATGAAAATACATCCTTTACTTACTAACAACTGTTGTCTTTCTATGGAAAGGGATTCCTCCTTAGCAAAGCCAGGAAACAAGGCAGTGATTGTTTTAGATTTGCCTTCATTTTATGTGACTTGATACTGATAAACAAGGTATCAAAAGAGTTTTAGAGGGGGCTCTCTACATTAAGGGTTTTCAAAATGAGGTCTTAATGACACTATGGTCTGAGCGGTTAGTGAAATCAATTTAGTTGCTCATTTTTTTTTTTTTTTTTTCTGTTTGGGGTGTGCTGTACTTGAATCTCTAATTTTGTCTTTCATAAGAGTTGAGAAATTTTCAGTGATTATTTCTTCTATTATTCTTTCTGCCCCTTTTCCCCTCTCTTCTCCTTCTGGGACACTCATAACACGTATATTTGTGCATTTCATGTTGTCACTCAGCTCCCTAAAACCCTGCTCATATTTGCCATTCTTTTCACCATCTGTTCTTTTGTGTGTGTGAATTCAGATGTCTGGTCTTCCAGTTCACTGATCCTTTCTTCTGCCTGTTCAAATCTACTGTTGTATCCTTCCATTGTCTGTTTCATCTCCTCCATTATGCCCTTCATCTCCATAAGTTCTGCCATTTGCTTTTTCAAGTTTATGAATTCTTCCTTATGGTCATCCAGTGTCCTCCTTATATCCTTCATCTCTTTTGCTATGTCTTCCCTCAGTTGATTGACTTGATTTTTGAATTGAT
The DNA here is from genome assembly GCF_015220235.1 of Choloepus didactylus. Lineage (NCBI taxonomy): Eukaryota > Metazoa > Chordata > Mammalia > Pilosa > Megalonychidae > Choloepus > Choloepus didactylus. The sequence goes on from NC_051323.1 coordinate 30,208,248, forward strand.
TTAGATTTGTTTGAACATCTCCAATTAGTTCTTCCTTCATTGAATTGATTTAGCAATAGTTGCTTCAACTCCTGTATCTCAGTTGAACTATTAGTTTGTTCCTTTGATTGGTCCATATTTTCATGTTTCCTAGTATAGCTCATTATCTTAAGCTGTCTAGGCATCTGACTTTCTTGATTAGTTTATTCTGGAGCTTGTTTTCACTCTTTTACCTAGAGTTTTCTTGTTGGTTGGCTTTTTCCTCTAAACTTTGGTGTTCAGTTTAGCTTCTTCTAGACCTTTAACTGATTCCATTTAGTTGATCAGAGTTTTTCATCTCTTGTTTTTCTGTTTCTTGCCCTGCCTCTATATAGCCTTTTTGTGTGAGGCTGTCCTCAAATATGGTCAACCCCAGTCAGGTTTTCCCAGTCCAGAGAGGCTCAGGTCTCAGGAGGAGGGTATGGAGTTTCCTTGAGAGTGAGACCCTCCTGTGAGGCCTTTAGACTCTGTGCTTCTACTATACTGCCCAGCAGGTGGCGCTTGCCAGTCCGCAGCTCCCTCACCAGTGTGAGAAAGTATGGAGCCTTTAGCTCTCCCGGTGACCCTGACCCTGTCGAGGGCATGGCTCAGTGAAGCTGTTTTCTGAATTCCAGCCCCTGGGATCTGAGTTCCCAGAAAGAGGGCTACCACTGGAGCTGGGCCGTGCTCCCCTTTTCCTCAGAAGTTACGTGTTTAGCAAATTTTCTCTGCCCCTAGACTTACTGCTTTGTCTCTCAGAGCTATCTTAGCTCTGCCCTTGCCTGGGCCCAAATTGCAAGTCTTTGAGGCTTTTTGTAATCTCTTTCTGAATATTGTTTTAGAAAAGAGAAAAAGATTTAAAAAAGAAAGAAAGAAGAAAGAAAGAAAAAGAAAAGAGTGCCCTATGGACTATTTACAATCCTTGCAGATCTAATGGGCTATTGAAAAGCTAAAAGACAAAGAGTTGAGGGCGATTAAGGAGCAATCAAGAAAGTAGAGAAACTGGCTTTTCAGGCAAGGGCCCTCACCCCCTGGATTTGCATATGTGCCTGATTCTGTTTGAGCCCAGCCCTTCTTCGTATTATGTTCACCCGAACTCCAAAAAGTCTGTTTTTGTTTTTATTTATTTGCTGTTTTGGTTAGCCCTATCTCCTCTCTGCCGGACTGACTGCTCCCAGATTCTCTGGTGTCTGGTCTCAGTTTATCTGTGGTTCTAGTTTTTGTTCCAGACTCTGAGTTTGTTAATCAGTGATGCAACTGCAGTTCTCCCTCCTAGTTCCCAGCACCAACAGCCCTTCCTCCCACGGGACTGTGCCTGGCAGGGAGGGGCACTGGCCCCCTGGCCTCGAGAACTTACAGATTTCGCTGATCTCAGCTGTTCCATGCATTCGTGAGTGTTGTATGAAGTATGTCCAACCTCAAATTCCTATGTGGTGTCTGGTCCACACAGTTCCTGGCTTTCTACCAACTGCCCTGGAGGAGTAACTAAAACCCACACCTCACCACTCTGCTATCTTGCCCCGCCTCTCATTTTTCTTTAATATAATGAAGAAGGAAATACCAGATTGCAGTGCCAGATGATAAAGGATTGTTTAGGAAAAGCTCTATGCACCTTGTCACAATGTAAAACATATTCTTTATTGTAGATTTGGTCAAAACTATAAAAAAGGGAAAAAGCTAGGGTTGGTGACAATGTGCCCAGCGGAGAATAAGAGTATAACATTCAGGACAGGTATTAGGGTATAAGCCTGGGGATATAAATGTAATTGTTTTGGGTTGAGGGGCAAAAAAAGGGAGGAGGACTATCACGGTTGGGCTGAAACCTTTAAATGATGCACAAAGAAGGAGAAGCTCAGAGCCCATGTGGAGGAGATGGAGGTTGGGGCCTGGAGGTCTCTAGAAAATGAAAGGGAGACCCAGGATCCTGGGAAACCTCTCATTAGGTGGAAAGTTAACCTGAGCTTGGGACTGTGATTGAGTCTAATTGGACTTGATGTGGACAGGCTTGGCAAGAAGCCAGATGGGGTGGAGATATCACGAGAGGATTGGGGAAGATTGAAGGTGTTAGCTTTTAAGTTCACTGAGCCCCAGTTGCAGCTGGAGTTGATTTTTATTCAGTGCTATATTTTAAAGAGGCTTGAGGGGATATGTCTAGAGTCCATTTTGAGTGAGTTTAAAAACACTAGGAAACTGGAACTGGAAACCTACTGAGTTGTAGAGGATCCTACAGACAAGGAGGTAGGAGGTAAGCAAGGATATAAGATGGGTTTAAGAAAGCATCTCTATTACCTGCTTTTCTTAAGAGTACTACTTAGTCCATGAAACAGTTATATGTTTACAATATCACAATGCTATACCAAATAATATCCAAGTGGACTAATAAGTATATAAGTGCTATATCTGCCTTCTTTCTGTTAGCATTTTTCTTGTGAATCTTTTACTTCCTTTTATTTTCAGCTTTTTCTTTGACATTTTGTTTTAGGTGTGTGTTTTATAAATAGAATACAGTTATATTTTTATTTAATTAAAATATACTAAAATGTTACACGTATTTTGATTAGGAAGTTGATAATTATCAGATGCAATTATTGTTTGAAGAAACAATTGTTAGAAAAGACTAAAAATGTTAATTGAATAACTGGATGGCTTATAATAAATAATTCAGCAAGTAACTTGTAATACAATTCAGTAAATCTGAATCTATGAAGGTATAATTACTTTAGAATAAGTAAGTAATCACAAAAAGGAGGGGGCAAATAGTACTATCAGTATTATATAGTACTAAAGTACTGTAATACCAGGTTATTAGAGATTTGACATCCACCAAATATAACCAGGAGAAAAAAAATGATTAAAAAAATGTGATCTATTTTTAAGTAATTTGGACCTTGGAAAAGGATTAAAATTTAATTTGAAATTTTTATATAAGAGGAATTCTCTAAAAAAAATCTACATCTTAATGAGATATTTGTTGTTGTGCCGGTTTGAATGTATTGTGTCCCCCAAATGCCATTATCTTTGTGGTCTTGTGGGACAGACATTTTGTGCTGGTTAGATTTGCTTGGAATGTTGCCCCACCCAGCTGTGGTGGTGACTTTGGTGGGAGACTCCCATGGAGGTGTGACCCCACCCATTCAGGGTGGGCCTTGATCAGTGGAGCCATATAAAACATGCTGACTCAAAGAGACTGAACGGAGTGCAGCTGTGAGTGACGTTTTGAAGAGGAGCAAGCTTGCTAGAGAGGAACGTCCTGGGAGAAAGCCATTTTGAAACCAGAACTTTGGAGCAGATGCCAGCCACGTGCCTTCCCAGCTAACAGAGGTTTTCCGGATGCCATTGGCCATCCTCCAGTGAAGGTACCCAATTACTGATGTGTTACCTTGGACACTTTATGGCCTTAAGACTGTAACTGTGTAGCCAAATAAACCCCCTTTTTATAAAAGTCAATCCGTCTCTGGTGTTTTGCATTCCGCAGCATTAGCAAACTAGAACAGTTGTCTTCTAGCTATAAGAAAAAAAAAATCCCATTCTTAAAATTCCTGAAAGAAAATTTTGCACTACAGTCACTATATCTATATTTTTTTAATTTTAAATTCAGTTTTATTGAGATATATTCACATACCATACAGTCATCCATGGTGTACAATCAACTGTTCACAGTACCATCATATAGTTGTGCATTCATCACCCCAGTCTATTTTTGAACATCTTCCTTATACCAGAAAGAATCAGAATAAGAATAAAAAGTAAAAATAAAAAAGAACACCCAAATCATCCCCCCCATCCCACCCTATTTTTCATTTAGTTTTTGTCCCCATTTATCTACTCATCCATCTATACACTGGATAAAGGGAGTGCGATCCATAAGATTTTCACAAGCACACTGTCACCCCTTGTAAGCTACATTGTTCTACAGTCATCTTCAAGAGTCAAGGCTATGGGGTTGGAGTTTGGTAGTTTCAGGTATTTACTTCTAGCTATTCCAATACAATAAAATCTTAAAAGTGTTATCTATATAGTGCATAAGAATGTCCACCAGAGTGACCTCTCGACTCCATTTGAAATCTCTCAGCCGCTGAAGCTTTATTTAGTTTCATTTCACATCCCCCTTTTGGTCAAGTAGATGTTCTCAGTTCCATGATGCCAGGTCCAGATTCATCCCTGGGAGTCATATCCTGTGTTGCCAGGGAGATTTACACCCCTGGGAGTCAGGTCCCATGTAGAGGGGAGGGCAGTGAGATCACCTGCCAAGGTGGCTTAGTTAGAGAGAGAGGGCCACATCTGAGCAACAACGAGGCACTTGGGGAGAATCTTAGGCACAATTATAAGCAGGTTTAGTCTCCTTTGCAGTAACAAGCTTCATAGGGGCAAGCCCCAAGACAGAGGGCTCAGCATGTCAAGCTGTCAGTCCCCAGTATTTGTGAGAACATCAGCAACAATGCAGGTGAGGAAATCCAACACCTCCGCATCCTCCCCCAGTGCCTTAGGGGGGCCCTGAATATATATTCTTATTCTCCACCCAAATTACTTTGGAATGTGTTGCTATTTCACTCTAACCTATACAGACCTGCCATATCTCACTTCCTATTCAAAGTTCCATGTAATTGTGGTGTATGAACAAACTGACTGTAGAAGTTATATTGTTTAAAAAATATAGATCCTACACCAAATAAACATTTCTTCCCTTGGTCTCACATGGAAGTTGAAGTTTTAACACACAGTCAGTTTCAGCCTTTACCCTTTGGCCCGATTTGCCCTTGTCTTAACCAGATCTGCTTCATTCATATCTCTAATTGATGTCTGGGCTCTTTTTCGCTTTTTTTTTTTTTTTTTTTTTTTTTAACAGTTGTACAGCCACTATATTTGTATAAACATACAATATTTTGGCTCCACTCTCAAGAATACATGGACATGAATTTATTTCTGTTATTGCTATTATTTTTACTCATGTGATCATGTGACAGGATAGACTTTGGGTCAGAATATTCATGCTGTCTTACCTCGTCCACTTTGTCACATCTTGGAGAAGGCTGGCTGAGGATCAGAAGTATAGCTTGTGGTCACAGAAGCATGAAAGTCATCTGGCCCACAATGGCATCAGACCTGTGAGATTATGAGCATCAGGTAACCCTTTGAATGGACCCCTTATGAATAGCTATGAATTACACTGTAATTTACATTTTCATTATTTAAGCAGCTGAATTTTCTGTTTGGATTATCTTTGTAGAGGATAAATGTCTTCTGTTTCTGTGTTAACAGAAAGAGGGTTAGGATTAAATTGTCAAAGAAGGAGGAGAAGGAGGAGAAGAGGAGGTTATCCTTTCCTAAGGATAACAGGAGCTGTGTTATTCTTCTTTGCATCCTCTGCACCACCAGTTAGAAGCAGAGATGCCTGGGAAGCAGTTGAAAATAAAGTCTGGAGCCCAGCCAGAGGATGAGTCCCCACACAGGCTGAGCCCCACTCTAGCTGTGTTCTAGAAGCATCATTGCCAATGGGCAAGAGCATGGAGTCCCGAACCAGACTGCCTGGATTTGAATCCCAGCTCTACCACTACCAGTGGTGAAACCTTGACCAAGTTACTCAACTTTTCAATTTCCTCATCTGTAAAATGTAGACAACAATAGAGGCTACCTTGTTGAGTTGTTATGAGGATTAAATGAGACAATATATGTTTATTGCATAAAACCTGCCTGGTACATTGTAAAATCTATACAAGTTTTAGCTATTATCCACCCGCTTGTAGACTGCCCTCCTGGCCTTGGAACCAAAGGGAGTTCTACCAGGCAGGACTTCATAGTTGTAAGTAGGGTTAGGAAATATTTTTCTAGAGTGTTTAGTGCAATAGAAAAATATTTCCTCAGTCTATGTGAGGACTCATCCTCTGGCTGGGCTCCAGAGTTGATTTTCAACTGCTTCCCAGGCATATCTGCTTCTAAGTGGATGGCTCAGTGACTTGGGGGGTGATGCAAAGGGTGCAAAAGATGATAAAAGCAGCTCCTGTTATCCTTAGGAAAGTATAACCACCACCACCTACTCCTCCTCCTCCTCCTCCTTCCAATAACAATCAGAAGAAGAAATCAAGAAAAAAAAAATTCATTCACAGTAGTAGCTAAAAGAATCAAATATCTAGGAATAAATCTAAACAAGGATGAAAATGACTTGTACACAGAGAACTATAAAACATTGCCAAAAGAAATCAAAGAAGACCTCAGTAAATGGAAGGACATTCTGTGTTCATGAACTGGAAGACTAAATATCATTAAGATGTCAATCCTACCCAAAGCAATTTATAGATTCAACACTATCCCAATCAAAATTCCAACAACTGTCTTTGAAGAAATGGAAAAGCCAATCATCAAATTTATACGAAAGGGTAAGGGGCCCTAAATAGCTAAAGCCATCTTGATAAAGAAGAATGAAGTTGGAGGACTTACACTTCCCAATAATAAAACTTATGACAAAGCCAGAGTAATCAAAGCAGCATGGTACTGGCACAAGGACAGACTTATAGACCAATGGAATAGAATTGAGAGTTCAGAAATCAACCCTCACATTTATGGCCAATTCATTTTTTGCAAGTGGCAAAGACCACTCAGTTGGGAAAGAATAGTCTCTTCAACAAATAGTGCAGGGACAACTGGATCTCCATTTGCAAAAGAAAGGAGAAGGACCCCTACCTCACACCTTATATAAAAAATCAACTCAAAATGGATCAAAGGCCTAAGTATAAGAGCCAGAACTATCAAACACCTAGAAGAAAATATAAGGAAGCATCTTTAGGACCTTGTGTTAGATGATGGACTTTACACCCAAACACAAGCAACAAAAGAAAAACTAGGTAAATTGGACCTCATCAAAATTAAAAATTTTTGTGCCTCAAAGGACTTTATCATGAAAGTAAAATGGCACAATGGAGGAAATATTTGGAAATCACCTATCTGATAAGGTTTTAATGTCCAGAATTTAAAAGAAATCTTTCAATTTAACAACAAAAGGGAAATAACTCAACCAAAAAACGAGCAAATCACTAATATGAGCTAATTATAATGAACAAACTCTGGGATTAAAATCTAGAGTATAAGTTACCAGGAGATAGAAAGAGGGTAGAGAATGGGTAGATGATACTTAAGGTGTACAGAATATTTAATAAGGTTAATTATAAAGGTTTGGAAATGTATAGAGATGATGGTAGCACACTACTGTAGGTATAATTAACAATGCTGAGTGTGAGTATGGTTGAAAAGAAGTCTTGGGTCATGTATGTCACTGAAAGGAAAGCTATAGGATAAAACATGGGACTGTATAACAGCAAAACCTGTTGTGGACGATGACTGTGGTTAATTGTAGAAGTATAAGAAAATTCTTACATGAACTAGAATAAATGTACATCACTATTACAAAGTATTAACAATAGGGTTGTATAAGGAAAAAATACAATTAATGCAAACTAAGGATTATAGTTAATAGTAACATTGTAATATTCTTTCATCAATTGTAAGAAAGGTACTATACCAAAGCTAAACATCAATAATGGGGGATAAGGGGTATGGGATTTTTTTTTTTCTTTTTGGAGCAATGAGAATGTTCTTAAATTGATTGTGGTAGTGAATGCATAACTATGTGATTATATCAAAAGTCATTGATTGTACACTTTGATGGATTGTATGGTATATGAATAAAACTGTTTAAAAAACAAACAAAAACTTGAATAAAATAAAATAAGCAAATGGCAGAAAAAAAACACATGGAAAGATGCTCAACATCATTAACCATCAGGGAAATGCAAATCAAAACCACAATGAGTTACCATTTCACACCCATTAGAATGGCTGCTATTTTTAAAAAATGGAAAATAACAAGTGTTGAAGCGGATGTGGAGAAATAGGAACACTCATTGCTGGTGACAATGTAAAATTGTGTAGCTGCTGTGGAAGACAGTTTGGTGGTTCCTCAGAAAGCTTAGAACTACCATACGACCAAGTAATTCTACTACTAGGTATACCCTAACGAACTGAAGGCAGGGACTCAAACAGTTATTTGCACACCAATATTCATAGTGGCATTATTCACAATTGCAAAAGATAGAAGTAACCCAAGTGTCCATCAACCAATGAATGAATAAATAAAATGTGGTATATATATATATGTAATGGAATATTATTTAGCCATGAAAAGCAATGAAGTCCTGATACATGCAACAACATGGATGAACCCTGAAGACATCATATTGAGTGAAGTAAGGCAGACCAAAAAACAAATATTGTATTACCTCACTGATATGAAATAATTAGAATAAGCAAACTCATAGAGTCAAAACTAGAATAGGAACTTTTTAAAAAAATACATGGAACTATACTACACAAACAGTGAATTGTGAATCCTAAGTTAAACCATGGACTGTAGTTAATAGTACAATTACAAAAATGTGCTATCCATCAATCGTAACAAATGTTCCACACCAATACAAGGTGTTAATAGTAACATAGTATATGGGAATTCTGTATTTTATGCATGATTGTTCTCTAAACCCACAATTTCTCTGATAAAGAAAAAAATTGTAAAGAAAAAAGACACCGCAATTTAAAGATGGGCAAAGGATTGGAACAAATATTTCTCCAAAGAAGATACACAAATGGCCAATAAACACATGAAAAGATGCTCAACATCATTAGCCAATAGGGAAGTGCAAATCAAAGCCACAGTGAGATACTACTTTATACCCACTAGGATGACTATAATGAAATGATAGATAATAACAAGAGTTGGCAAGGATGTGGAGAAATTGGAGCCCTCCTACACTGTTGATGGGAATGTAAAATGATGCAGCTTTTTTGAAAAACAGTCTGGCTGTTCTGCAAATATTAAACATAAAGTTACCATATGACCCAGCAGCTATATTACTAGATATATACCCCCAAAAAATGAAAACATATGTCCATGAAAAAACATGTACATTGATATTCATATCAGCATTATTCTTAATACCCAAAGTATTAGAAACAACCTCAATCAACTGAACAATAGATAAATAAAATGTGGTTAGCTCTGTACAATGGACTATTGTTTGGCAATAAAATGGAATGAAATATTGAGATACGGTACAACATGGATATGGCCTTGAAAACATTATGCTTTCTGAAAGAAGCTAGTCACAAAAGACTACATATTGTATAATTCCATTTATATTATGTTTGAAATAGGCAAATAGAGCCATAAAAGAGATTAGTGGTTGCCTAGGACTAGGGAGGATTAAGGAAAAAAATAGAAGTGACTGCTAATGGGTATGGAGTTTCTTCTTCGGCTGATTAAAATGTTCTAAAATTTATTGTAATGATGTTTGCGCATCTCTGAATATCCTATAAAAACATTGAATTACAGAGTTCACATAGGTGAACTGTATGGTGTATGAATTATATCTCAAAACATTAAAAATAAGCTTGAAATTATTTTCAAGAGTCTTGGTTAAAGATATCTTAATCCATTAGCTACTAATGGATTATTGTGAATGATATGTGAATAGGAACTATAGAATACTGCCTAACAGCAATACTATAATTTTTACACGACACATAGAAAAAGTGAATAATGCCATAATGAATATCATTAGCCTTTATCACAAATTGAATTCATACTCATGAAAATTTTTATTGACTTTTGTGCATATATGTATGGGCTAGAATTCTTAGAATATGTGTGGTAATTTTGGGTAAAATGCTTTTGTAAGCATAAGATACTCATATGATTCATTCTGAAAAGTAGCTGTGTCCAGATGTCACTGAAGCTGCTAGAGGGCGGCATGGTCTTATTCTAGCAACAGATACAGAAAAATGGGCTGTGATTCCAGTTTTGCTTACTAAAGAACTAGATCAATTCAATCATTATTTAAATGACACTTAAGGGTTCAACACTGTACTGGGACAGTGTGCATAGTGGTTATGCATAATGGCAGGTCTGGAGTTACACATGGTTAGAATACTGGTTTAGCCATCTACCAGCCATGTGCTCTTGAGCAAATTAGCTTAAACTTAACTGGACAAAGTTCAGTTTCCTATTCTGTAAATGAGGACAATAATACCTAACTCAGAGGGGTATTGTAAGGATAAAATGAGATAGGGTTCATTAAGTATTTAGAACTGTGCCTAGTATTTAGTATGTGGAATAAACGATAATGGTTATTTTTACTATCTGCCCCAGTGAGTATTATAATAGGAGGACAAGAAACAAATATACAACAAATTTTAAAAACAGTAAATATGCTACTGATTTTAAAAACAGAGTAGAAGTTGAAAGAGGATCTGGCTGGGGGCTTCAAGGAGAGGTAGCATTTCCCAAGAACATAGGAAAATGTGGGTCCTTCAAGGAGATGAGTTAGAGAGATGAGTTAGTGATTCTATTAAACTAGAGAAAACAGTGGGTAAAGGGCAGTTGGGGCATACACGTAGGTAGATTGAGGTAATGCCATGAAGAACCAAGATAAAAGAGAGGAGACCATAAAAGATTTTTGAGCAGAGTACCATGATCAAATATTTTAACAAGGTGTGTCAGGAAGCAGTAAAAAGAATAGATAAGTGAAAAGAAAAGACAAGGAGACAAGATAGAGGACTATTAGTATAGCTCAGAAAAAGTAACAAAAGCTTTAATGAGAGGAGTGGTGGTAGATAAAGGAGAGAAGAAAATAAGAGCTATATGCTGCAGGATTTGAGAGCAGAATGAATACAGGGGAAAGAGGTTGTGTCAAAGAAATGGGAACGTATTTTGGAGAAGGAGTTTAGTTGTCCATTTGGAACACCAGACTTTGCCATCTCTCCCATCTACCAGCTAGAGTATCCTTGAGGACAGGAGCTGCATTTATCATCTTTGCATCCTCTGCGTCACCCCCAAGTATCTGAGCCATCCAGTTAGAAGCATAGATGCCTGGGAAGCAGTTGAAAATCAAGTCTGGAGCCCAGCCCCACTCCAGCTATGTTCTAGAAGCATCATTGCCAGTGGGCAAGAGCATGGAGTCCTGAACCAGACTGCCTGGATTTGAGCCCCAGCTCTACCACTATCAGTAGTGAGACCTTAACCAAGTTACTCAACTTTTCAATTTTCTCATCTGTAAAATGTAGACAACAATAGAGGCTACCTTATTGGGTTGTTATGAGGATTAAATGAGACAATATATGTTTATTGCATAAAACCTGCCTGGTACATTGTAGAATCTATACAAGTTTTAGCTATTATTATCCACCCACTTGTAGGCTGCCCTCCTGGCCTTGGAACCAAAGGGAGTTCTGCCAAGCAGGACTTCAGAGTTGTAAGTAAGGTTAGGAAATATCTTTCTATTGCACTGGACACTCTAGGACAGACACAGACACAGGGTTACCTAACTCTTGACATGAGTAGCATTATTTGGGCCAATTTCCTTGGGCCAGTCTGCAAGGCTCCTTTTCTTTTGGTGATATATTACTTGGGATTCCTCAGCCTCCTAAGGCTGGCATTTTGAGGAATCAGCCAAATATCCTAACAGGCCTGCTGAGACTGGTCCTTCCCTCTCCCTTTGTGCCCACCGTCTCCATAGCTGCATTGCTTTTCCAGGTGCTTTGTTTCCCACTGATCTGATTCCAGGTCTGCCCCTAGAATCACGAAAATTGCTCAGAGCTTCCATCTCACCCCTCAAATCAGGCCATCACTTGCATGATTTGCCTGTTTGCATTCAGCCACTCTCCTTAAGACTGAATGTTAAGACTTCTATGCATATTCTCAGCTAAGAGACAGTCTACCTTTCCTAAGGATAGTTTTCCCACTGCTGCTTTCTCCTAGGTTCTGTCCCCCCACCCCTGACCCATTTTAGCATGCTGCATGACATGCATACATATCTAGCATGTAGAGGATGTTCAATAAACATTTGTTGAATAAATGATGTTTATGTTAATGACAGGGTAGAAGGATAATTCAACTGGTATCGCATGGTACAGGCATGGGTGTGGGCATGGAAACCAACTAATCAGAATGGACACAAGCCATGGGGCTGGAGTAGGGTCCTGAAAGGCCACTACAGTGTGAGTCTTGTGACCAGATTCATTATCAAGATCAGTTTTTAGGATACAAATTAACGGAAAATACATTCAGAACTTTCATTTGATGACAAATATGTGAAACAAAGAGACCAAAAAATAGAAAACATACTAAGAGAAGCCTCTAACTTTTTGAATTCTGTGAAATACAATCAGAAATAGAATTTTCTTTTAAAGTTAAAAATGGAACATTTTAACATTTTGTAACGCTAAAAGCTGAAATTGGTTAGAATTACAAATTAAATCTAGATAAAATTCCATTTCTAGCAGCAGAAGAAAGAGAATGTCAGGCGTCAATCAAACACAACAAATGAATTTGGTGAAGGGGAACTACCCATATCAAGTCAGGAGCTTCAAAAGTCAAGTTTTGTAGATTGGGTCCCAACTGGATACCAATATTTTAAATGGAAGAAATTAAGTAGCAATTCCTCCACAAAAAGGAAGGGGCAAAACTTTTGTAGATGAAGCATTTGGATGGCAGAATACAACATAATTCATTTTTAAAAGTCTAGTATTTGTACCAAACATTTTCCCTTCTAATTTCCCATGTTACTTGGACTTGATTTGTGGAATGATTGAAAAACCCTTTTTTCACTGATTTCCTACTACATCTCCCTTACCAGCAATTAAGAACCCCAAATTACTTAAATCAGTAACTTTGATTTCTACTACTAATTCACAAAAATACTCAAAAAAATTATTTTAAAAACCCTCTCATATACAATTTAGCTATATTATATCTATGTTTCTAGCTGTTATAGTTACAAAGGAGTACTTATATAAAATAATTAATGTAGCACAGTAAAAAGTGGCATAATATTACTTTTGAAAAAATAAATAAAACAAATCCTTTTATTGTTTCTTGTATTCTTGCAGTAGAAGCTAAGTACTGATTCTGTTTTTATCTATTTTTATATTCATACTGTACATTCAGAACAATTGGGTAACTAGATTTCTCAGTTTGTGAAGTAAAGTGAACTTTGTGAAGGGGATATGAAAACTCTCCACAAATTTAAATAAAATCTCTCCAGTGACTCAGCTGGATATTCCTAATTTTTAATTTGAGGCACTTTTCAGGCTTTTCAAGTTCAGGTTGAGTTGGAACTTGTTAGATTGTAGGAATATGCAGTAAGTTATATACATGCATGCCAGTTTAGAAATTCCAGATCTGTTCTTTTATGGATTATAAACATTACTGTGATATGGGCTGAGAGTGTAAGTGTATTTGCGGGGCCCCCAAGGAGCTGGGGAAAAATGCAGAAGTGTTGGACTTCCCTACCTGGGCTATTGCTAATTTTCCCACAAACATTAAGGACTGCCAGTTTAGTGGGCTGAGCCCTCTATCTGGGGACTTTCCCTTGTGAGGCTAGTTGCTACAAGGGAGAGACTAAACCCACTTATAATTGTGCCTAGGACCCCCCCCCCGCCCAAGCCTCTTTGTTCAGATGTGGCCCCCTCTCTCTCTAAGCCTGCTAGGCAGGTGAACTCACTGCCCTCCCCCTTACATGGGACATGACTCCCAGGAGTGTGAATCCCCCTGGCAACATGGGAAATGACTCCTGGGGATGAGCCTGAACCCAGCACTGTGAGATCCAGAGGATCTTCTTGACCAAAAGGGGGAAGAGAGATGAAACAAAATCAGGTTCCAGTGGCTGAGAGATTTCAAATGGAGTCAAGAGGTCACTCTGGAGAGTATTCTTATGTGCTGTATAGATATCATGTTTTAGTCTCTAATGTGTTGGAATGGCTAGAAGGAAATACCTAAAGCTGTCAGATTGCAACCCAGTGACCTTGATTCTTGAAGATGATTGTATAACTATGTATATTTCATAGTGTGACTCTGTGACTGTGAAAACCTTGTGGCTTCGCACTCCCCTTTATCCAGCGTATAGACAGATGAGTGGAAAATTGGGGACAAAAAATTAGATGAATAGGGTGATGAAGGGGATGAAAAGGTGTCTTTTTTGCTTTTATTTTTATTTTGGAGTAAGGAAAAGGTTCAAAAATTGATTCTGGTGATGACCGTGCAACTGTATGATGATGCTGTGAATAATTGTACACTGTGGATGACTGTAGGATGTGTGAATATATCTCAATTCAACGTATTTTTTTTAAAAGTAAATAAACAATGGGGGGAGGGGGGAAATGGGATGTTTTGGATGTTCTTTTTTAATTTTAATTTTATATTTTGCAGTAATGAAAATGTTCAAAGTTTGTTGTGATGAAAGCACAACTATATGACGATACTGTGAACAACTGATTGTACACTTTGAATGATTCTATGTTATGTGATTATATCTCAATAAAATTGTATAAAAATTATTGAAAGATGATTATGGCTTTATAAAGGTGTTGCAGAATTTATAATTTATTATAATTTTGCTGTATTCCAACTTTGCCCTTGCATTTGTATCCTTCACATACAAATACATACTTCTTCAAATTATTCTCCCATTTCTCAAAAATCCAAGAATTCTGTATGTGAGGTATAGCTTGTTCCTGGATATTTTCTGACTTTTCATTTTTGCACAATATTTTACTCCTCATAAATGCATTTCTCTGGCAATTCAGGGTTACTAAATTTTCCTTCCCCTGATCAGTTTAGAGAAACTCTTTCATTTAATAGGGTAGATAGAGCATTCAAGATTTATCATGATAGTCACTGCTCCTCTAGGGAAAAATAACTATTCATATCATTACCTTCACAAAAATGTCTCCTGTTGAATTACTCAGATCAAATGACTCAGTCCCTTTCCACAACAGCTGTTTCAGACTTTTACCTCTCTTCACAAACCTCAGACAATTCCCTCCTACCCTCTCATTGGCAATAATTAACTTTACTTCCTACATTATAGAAGAAACAGAAGCCCCATCTTCTCAATACAAAGCATTAACCTACCTTCCTTCCTTCCTGTTGTTACAGTAGAGAACCTGTCTGTACACCTGTTAAAGTTAATCCCTCCTTTCCTGATTTAGATTCCATTCCCTCCCTCCTTCCAAGGAACACTCCACTATCAATTATCCTTTTTCTCTATTGTATATTCAAACTCTCTCACAATTATATCTTTTCATTGAGTTTTAAACATATCCAAGTCATTCCCAATTTTTAAAAATAGTCACTCAATCCCACATCCACCTCCAACTGTCATTGTATCTATCTCCCTCCCTTTATGAATACCCTTTATGAACACATGATGTGTACTTGCTGTGTACCTGCTGTAATTGCCCCCCTCCATACTTATCTCCCTTTCTTCCTAATAGAAGCTGATTCTGTTTGGAGCAGCAATATGAACAGCTAAAGAGCTACATTTCCTAGCCTCCCTTGCAGCTATAGGTGGCCACATGACACAGCTCTGGCCAGTGACATATGCGCTCGGATTAATTGGAGATTTACAGAAAAGTTTTGCTTTCCTGACATTTCCCCTTGATATTTCTTCCTTCTTTCTACTTGAAACACAGACTTGGGGCTCGAGAGTGAGCAATCATCTTGTTGCAGTCACGATGATAAAAAGCTACACGCTGAGGATAACAGAGAAGACAGAAGGATTCTGGGGCATAGATGACATCATGGAGCCACTGCACCCGCCTGAACTGCCACCTGTCATTCTTGTTATGTGAGAAAAATAACCCTTTTTATTTAAGCTATTATCAGTTTCTATTACATGTAGCCAAATGCAATTCCTAATTAATAACCTGACTGCCTACATTTCCTCACCTGCCACTCACTCTCAAACTGCTCCTTTCTGGCTTCTGGCCCATTGTTCCACTGTGCTCACCAAGGACCTGCATGTTGTGAAATCCAAGGGAGCATTTTTCAGTTCCCTAATTACTTAACTGCTCAACAGAATGTGACTCTGTTGTCCACATTGTCCTTCATGAAACATTCTCTTCCCATGGCTTCCATGAACAGTATTCCCTGGATTTGCTTCTTTAACTCCAGCTGTTCTCTGTCTCTCCTTTAGGGATGCAGCCTCCTCTTCCAGCCACACTAATCAACTTTCAGCTTCTCGGATATGCCATGATCTTAGCCACCTGCTTCTCCCTCTGATCGAGCTTGCCTGACCTCTTTATAAGGTCAAATTTCTTTATGATATGCTCCTTCATAGCTCTTGGCACAGATACTTTACTTTTTTTAGCATGGCTCTTTGATTAAGTTGCTTCTCCCCCAAGATTGTAAGCCCCATGAAGGCAGGGACCGCGTCTATTTTTGTTCATCACTGTCTCCCCAGAACCCAACATATCCCCCAATATATAGTATGTGCTCAGAAATATTTGTTGAATGAGTAAATGGATGAATGTGTAATTACATAGTGATTTATTTGCTTACCTTTAATTATCTATCTTCTTCTACTTAACCATGTACTCCATGATAGAAGGAAACATCTTTTTTATTCAGTACTGTATGTGCAGTACCTAGCACACAGTGCACGGCACCTAGTAGGAAATACAATAAATTAATTTTTAAATGAATAAGAGAATAAATCAACAAATAGTGTTCTAAGGAATATATTCCATTAGTTCTACCCCTAGCATGTCAATATTTGGGATATGTTTTACTGTGTTTGGATAAAGCATTTGGTTACAAATCCCTTTATTGTCTGTAGAGAAGAGTATTTTGGAAAATATTACCTGCTAGCTTGTTCTCACCATGTTGTGTCCAAAATAGCCTCTCTATGAAGATGTCAAATCCATATATTTCTCCCCCTCTTCATTTGCCATCACCCCACTCGAACTCACTATCATAATTCCCCTGGACTAAGTTGGACCAAACCTTTCCTTAAGCCTAATTTATTAAATTACGTATAAACTTACATGGTTCAGAGTTTTGGTTGCATCTTAAGGACAAGGACTATATTTGTTTATGTTATCCCAAGAAAGCAAGACACATATGAGTGCATAAGTTATGGCATTTGTTATGACAAAGGATTATTTCTGTTCTGCATTTGGAAATCCACATTTAGTTAAGGAAAAGAAGTATTTTTAACTAGCAACAAGTCTGTTTTAAAATTACCTAACTGAAAATATTGGGTTAAAAAAAAATCTGCCAGTGATCTTTTTAAGTCCTCCCCCCACCTCCCTACACAAATGAAGTTTTTGGCCATTGAAGTACCTGAGATCTCGATGAGGTTGGCAAGGAGAGTGGCTTCCCTTTCATTTATGCACTTGTGACAGCCCTGAGAATGCCCCCTGCCTTGTAGTCAGCTAATCTGCATCCGGCTCCTCCTCCAAGGCCAGCCTCTTTGGCCTGTCTCCTCCTCAGCAAACCTTTTCAGCTGCCCTTGCCCACTCACAGTATGCTATCTCAACTTACTATAATGTTTACATAAATGTGTGTATAGAGCCTTTCTCGCCAATCTTCCTGGGAAAGGTAGTCTGTGTATCTTAAATGCATCCTCAGAGCCTAGTATAAAATCTTTAGACACATGATGTTTTATCGATGATGATAGTTATTTTCTCTTTAGCTATAAGATTTACCAAGCACTTACTATGTGCCAGGTAATCTGTTAAGTTAAGCTATTATCATTCCCTTTTAACAGATGAAAGTTTAAGTAACTTGCACAAGTTCCATAGCTAGTGTACAGTGGACCTAAGACTCAAAACCTAGCTTACCAGATCCCAGACCTGGTGCTCTTCATCACCAGGCTACCCTGCCCCTCATGAACTTTCCTAAGTACCAAACTAGAAACAGGCTGCATTTTTGCTCCTGACTAACTTTGAAGGCACCAGGTAACCAGTTTTGCCCATAACTAGTCAGGGTCATTTCAAATGGTTCCCAATGAAACTGTAAGTCTGCAAATAATTGAGAAAGAACCCATTTTGGCAACAGCAGGAAGGGTAGTTGTGTAGAGATGGAAGCAGATGTGTAGAGGCCCACTTTTACAATTGGGTATGCATTTAAAGACATAGCACAGGGCTATTAAAAGCCACTACACTAAGATTGCAGAAGCATTAAAAATCAAATTGCCTTATAAATTTTTTAGGGAACTGTAAATGGCATCCTATCATCTCTGGGGAAATCTTTCCCTGAAGCTCTGAGCCTCTTGGTGACTGGGATGAATAAATTGGCCTCCTTCCTTTTCATCTCTCCATTCTGTGCCCCAAAGGGTGAAAAGGAAACCATCTCATTTTAAGATTTAAGCTTTGTTCACTGAAGTTTCTGGCTAGTTAAACTGAAAGTAAGAAAAGCCATTTCATGTTGGCATGATAGCAGAAAGCATTTAGCCGCATTCCTGCTTAATCATAGAAGATTAGCACAGGCTATTATTGAGTGTTAATCTCTTCGTTTAACTAATAAGGTCAATTAATACCCTTCCTGTCAAGAAAAAAAAATGCTTTACAAGGTCTTGACATATTGCTATTTTAACCAGCTTTACCCTTTTGTATTTTGACTGAAAGGCACTATATCATGGACCACTGAGTTACCCCCAAAAGCTCAAGAGAATCTGATAGTTGGGGAAAGGATCCAGGGTAAAATAACCCAATGACTTGAACATGCAGCAGAATGGAGTTTATCCAAATTAGTCATTGTGAGAAGCAGCAGATAAGAGCAACTGGCAACTCTCTTTATTCTCTGGGTTAGAAACATGCTGGCAGAAGCTTTAACTAACTAAATTTTCTTGCAAGTTCTCTGAAGGGAGCGATCGTATTGCACCAGGATCTCTTTTCATAACACACTAGTTTGTAAGCAAGTTCCTGGGACCTTGTAAAACATTTGCATTCTAAACTGCAATATAAGTTACAAAAATGATGTTATGTCCATTGCTAGGCACCCCAACCACTATATAGATAGTGAATGGAAACTCCAACAGTATTTGTATTTCTTAGAACATACAGTCTTCGTTTGAAGGATTGAAAGCCTTGAAGAGGTGTTTATCCAAAATTAGCATCCACTAAGAACACGTTAGGATATCCCTGTTTTGGCAGTGTCTGTAGCCAGATCTGGTTACAGTTAATAAATCTAATGCAGCAGCCGCTGACCTCAGAAAGACAGGTGTCCTCTCCAACAGCATATCTGCAGTCACATTCTGGTCAATAAGAAATGTGCTTGATTAAATTGCTTTGAGGCCTGGCCTGCTTGCTCAAGTATCTGGCCAGCACAGTGGCCTCTTCACAAAGAATTAGTGGAGTTTTCATCTCTTCCTCCAAATAAGTTACATTATAATGAATTAGGCATTACATTTCTGCAAAGAAATTCTTGCATGGTTGAATACACAGTATCTTTTAGCCATGTATTTCTTGATTAATCCAATATTAATTGAATACTTACTATGTGTCAAGCATTTGGCAGGCCCAAAGATTAGAAAGATAAGTGGCAAGGAATCCCTTTCATCAATAAATTCAGCTTAGTAGCCTAATAATTGTTCAAAGAACCCAGAGTAGATCGTTTATCTATATTTTATCTATCCAACCCAATTTTCAGAGTCCATTTCAGGTCTGACCTCCTTAGTCAATCATTTAAGAAAACTTTATTGGGTTCCCAAAACTGTATTAGGCACTAGATTAGTGAAGATGAGGCGAATACAATCTCAGTCACCAGGGGCATCTAGCCTTCTGGGGAAATAACAAGGTAAGCAGGACCAAATCGTGGAAGACATTGTGACCAGGCTAATCAAGGAGGGTGGGATTTATCCTGTAGCAGTGAGGAGCTAGTAGATAATCTTAAAGAAGAGAGAAGCGTGATGAAATTTGCATTTTGGAAAAATCAGTGTAATAATAATAAGGAAGATGGATAGTAAGGAAGTGTGGCTGGCGGGAAGGAGACCAGAGGGGAAGAAAACTCAAATTCCAAAGCTATTAAAGAAACAGAAATAACAAGATTGAACAATAAATTGAATGTGAAGACTGAGGGAGAAGACAGTCTGGAATGACCTTTTTTTAAAATTCAATTTTATTGAGATTTATACACATACCATATAATCATCCTCAGTGTACAATCAATGTTCACAGTACCATTATATAGTTGTGCATTCAATGCCACAATCAATTTTTGAGCATTTTCATTACCACACACAAAAAAGAATAAGAATAAAAGTTAAAGAGAACACCCAAAACATCCCATACCCCCATCTCTCCCTATTATTCATTTACTTTTTGTCCTAATTTTTCTATTCATCTGTCCATATGGTGGACAAAGGGAGTGGGAGCCACAAAGTTTTCACAATCACATGGTCACATAGTGTAAGCTATATAGTTATACAATCATTCTCAAGAATAAAGGCTACTGGGTTGCAGTTCAACAGTTTCAGGTATTTCCTTCTAGCTATTCCAATCACTAAAAACTAAAAAGGGATATCTGTATAATGCATAAGAATAACTTCCAGAATGACCTCTCGACTCCATTTGAGATCTCTCAGCCACTTTCTTTTCCCCATTTTGGTCCAAGAAGGCTTTCTCAATCCCATGATGCCAGGGCCAAGCTCATCCCCGTGAGTCATATCCCACATTGCCGGGGAGATTTACATCCCTGGGAGTCATGTGCCACATAGAGGAGAGAGCAGTGAGTTCACCTGCAGTGTTGGTTTAGAGAGAGAGGTCACATCTGAGCAACAAAAGAGGTTCTCTGGGGGTAACTCTTAGGCACAATTCTAAGTGGGCCTAGCCTCTCCTTTGCAGTAACAAATTCTTAAGGGCAAGCCCAAGATCAAGGTCTCGGCTTTCTAAATTGGTAGCCCCCAATGCTTGTGAGAATATCATTAATTCCCCAGGTGGGAAAATTTAATATTTCCACATTTTGCCCCAAATTATTCTTTGTCCAGATTACTCTGGGATGAATTGGGGCTTCACACTAACCTGTACAAACCAACCAGATTTCACTCCCTATTCAATGTTCCATGTAATTATGTTTTTTGAATAAACTGACTATACAAGTTAAATTAAATAGTGTGTTACAAAAAATAGATTTTGCACCCAATTAACATCTCTTCCTTTGGTCTCACACAGAAGTTGAAGTTTTAAAAACACTGTCAATATTATCCTTTACCCTTTAGTCTAATTTACCTTAGTCCTAGCCAAGTCCATTTGGTTCATATCTCTAATTGAAGTCTGATCTCTTTTTTCAGACTCCTTAACATTGCTCTATGGGGTAATGCTGACATTCATAGCTGCCAGACTCTCGCTTTGAATCTCAGGTGTCACACAGATACCCAAAGTTCCAGGGATCAACCAGATTATACACAAAGAGCTCAGTATCTCAGAATTTAGAAGTAACAACTCAGAAATAGATATAACTTCTGTTAGAGCTTACAATTTACAAACCTTTACAGTAAGCCTTCCCTGATAACCTATGCTCTCAGACTCAATTCTCAGAGCTTGCACATTATATTAGTCCATATTAGTGAGGCATTATAATGTTTATCTTTCAATTTCTGGTTTATTTCACTCAACATACTGTCCTTGATGTCCATTCACTTCACAACTTCACTCCTTGTAGCAGCTCAATATGCCATTGTATGTATACACCACAGTTCATCATTCCATTCATCAGTTGGTATACCCTTAGGCCACCTCCATCCACAGCAAATCGTGAATACTGACATCATAAACCCCACTGTGCAAATGTCCATTCATGTCCCTGTTTTCAGTTCTTCCAAGTATATACCCGTTGCAGGACCTACGGCAATCCCATGTTTAACTTCCTGTGGAACCACCATACTGCCCTTCAGATGGTCTGCACCATTTTACTTCCCCACCAAAAGTAATTAGGTACATCCCTTTCTCTACTTTTTCCTCCAGCACTTGCATCCCTTTGTCTGTTTTTTAAATGGTTTTATTCACAAACCATACATTCCATCCTAAGTAAACAATCAATGGTTCCCTATATAATCACATAGTTATACATTCACCAACACTATCTCTATAAGGACATTTCCATTTCTTCCACAAAGAGGAAGAGGCAAAAAAAGTAAACGGGGGGAGGCGGGGCAAGATGGCAGACTGGTGAGCTGTATGTTTTAGTTACTCCTCCAGGAAAGTAGGTAAAAAGCCAGGAACTGCGTGGACTGGACACCACAGAGCAATCTGTCTTTGGGCATACTTCATACAACACTCATGAAAACGTGGAACTGCTGAGATCAGCGAAATCTGTAAGTTTTTGCGGCCAGGGGACCCGCGCCCCTCCCTGCCAGACTCAGTCCCGGGGGAGGAGGGGCTGTCAGCTCCAGGAAGGAGAAGGGAGAATTGCAGTGGCTGCTCTTATCGGAAACTCATTCTACTGATTCAAACTCCAACCATAGATAGACTGAGACCAGACACCAGAGACTCTGAGAGCAGCCAGCCCAGCAGAGAGGAGACAGGCATAGAAAAAAAACAACACGAAAAACTCCAAAATAAAAGCAGAGGATTTTTGGAGTTCTGGTGAACACAGAAAGTAGAAGGGCGGAGATCAGGCCTTGAGGCGCATATGCAAATCCCGAAGCAAGGCTGATCTCTCTGCCCTGTGCACCTTTCCTTAATGGCCCTGGTTGCTTTGTCTATTAGCATTTCAATAACCCATTAGATCTCTGAGGAGGGCCGTTTTTTTTTTTGTTTTTTTTTTTTAAATCCTTTTTGCTTTTTCTAAAACAATTACTCTAAGAAGCTCAATACAGAAAGCTTCAAAGAATTGAAATTTGGGCACGTCAAGTCAAGAGCAGAACTAAGAGAGCTCTGAGACAAAAGGCAATAATCCAGTGGCTGAGAAAATTCACTAAACAACACAACTTCCCAAGAAAAGGGGGGTGTCCGCTCACAGCCACCATCCTGGTGGACAGGAAACACTCCTGCCCATCGCCAGCCCCATAGCCCAGAGCTGCCCCAGACAACCCAGTGTGACGGAAGTGCTTCAAATAACAGGCACACACCACAAAACTGGGCGTGGACATTAGCCTTCCCTGCAACCTCAGGTGAATGTCCCAGAGCTGGGAAGGGGGAGCAGTGTGAATTAACAGAGCCCCATTCAGCCATCATTTGAGCAGACTGGGAGCCTCCCAACACAGCCCAGCAGCCCAGAACTGCCCTGGGGGGACGGCACTCACCTGTGACATAGCACAGTCATCCCTCAACAGAGGACCCGGGGTGCACAGCCTGGAAGAGGGGCCCACTTGCAAGTCTCAGGAGCCATACGCCAATACCAAAGACTTGTGGGTCAGTGGCAGAGACAAACTGTCGCAGGACTGAACTGAAGGATTAGACTATTGCAGTAGCTTTAAAACTCTAGGATCATCAGGGAGATTTGATTGTTAGGGCCACCCCCCCTCCCCGACTGCCCAGAAACACGCCCCACATACAGGGCAGGCAACACCAAATACACACGCAAGCTTGGGACACCAATTGGGCCCCACAAGACTCACTCCCCCACTCACCAAAAAGGCTAAGCAGGGGAGATCTGGCTTGTGGAGAACAGGTGGCTCGTGGACGCCACCTGCTGGTTAGTTAGAGAAAGTGTACTCCACGAAGCTGTAGATCTGATAAATTAGAGATAAGGACTTCAACTGGTCTACAAACCCTAAAAGAACCCTATCAAGGTCAGCAAATGCCACGAGGCCAAAAACAACAGAAAATTATAAAGCATATGAAAAAACCAGACGATATGGATAACCCAAGCCCAAGCACCCAAATCAAAAGACCAGAAGAGACACACCTAGAGCAGCTACTCAAAGAACTAAAGATGAACAATGAGACCATAGTACGGGATATGAAGGAAATCAAGAAGACCCTAGAAGAGCATAAAGAAGACATTGCAAGACCAAATAAAAAAATGGATGATCTTATGGAAATTAAAGAAACTGTTGACCAAATTAAAAAGATTCTGGACACTCATAGTACAAGACTAGAGGAAGTTGAACAACGAATCAGTGACCTGGAAGATGACAGAATGGAAAATGAAAGCATAAAAGAAAGAATGGGGAAAAAAATTGAAAAACTCGAAATGGACCTCAGGGATATGATAGATAATATGAAACGTCCGAATATAAGACTCATTGGTGTCCCAGAAGGGGAAGAAAAGGGTAAAGGTCTAGGAAGAGTATTCAAAGAAATTGTTGGGGAAAACTTCCCAAATCTTCTAAACAACATAAATACACAAATCATAAATGCTCAGCGAACTCCAAATAGAATAAATCCAAAAAAACCCACTCCGAGACATATACTGATCACACTGTCAAACATAGAAGAGAAGGAGCAAGTTCTGAAAGCAGCAAGAGAAAAGCAATTCACCACATACAAAGGAAACAGCATAAGACTAAGTAGTGACTACTCAGCAGCCACCATGGAGGCGAGAAGGCAGTGGCACGATATATTTAAAATTCTGAGTGAGAGGAATTTCCAGCCAAGAATACTTTATCCAGCAAAGCTCTCCTTCAAATTTGAGGGAGAGCTTAAATTTTTCACAGACAAAGAAATGCTGAGAGAATTTGCTAACAAGAGACCTGCCCTACTGGAGATACTAAAGGGAGCCCTACAGACAGAGAAACAAAGACAGGACAGAGAGACTTGGAGAAAGGTTCAGTACTAAAGAGATTCGGTATGGGTACAATAAAGGATATTAATAGAGAGAGGGAAAAATATGGCAAACATAATCCAAAGGATAAGATGGCCGATTCAAGAAATGCCTTCACGGTTTTAACGTTGAATGTAAATGGATTAAACTCCCCAATTAAAAGATATAGATTCGCAGAATGGATCAAAAAAAATGAACCATCAATATGTTGCATACAAGAGACTCATCTTAGACACAGGGACACAAAGAAACTGAAAGTGAAAGGATGGAAAAAAATATTTCATGCAAGCTACAGCCAAAAGAAAGCAGGTGTAGCAATATTAATCTCAGATAAAATAGACTTCAAATGTAGGGATGTTTTGAGAGACAAAGAAGGCCACTACATACTAATAAAAGGGGCAATTCAGCAAGAAGAAATAACAATCGTCAATGTCTATGCACCCAATCAAGGTGCCACAAAATACATGAGAGAAACATTGGCAAAACTAAAGGAAGCAATCGATGTTTCCACAATAATTGTGGGAGACTTCAACACATCACTCTCTCCTATAGATAGATCAACCAGACAGAAGACCAATAAGGAAATTGAAAACCTAAACAATCTGATAAATGAATTAGATTTAACAGACATCTACAGGACATTACATCCCAAATCACCAGGATACACATACTTTTCTAGTGCTCACGGAACTTTCTCCAGAATAGATCATATGCTGGGACATAAAACAAGCCTCAATAAATTTAAAAAGATTGAAATTATTCAAAGCACATTCTCTGACCACAATGGAATACAATTAGAAGTCAATAACCATCAGAGACTTAGAAAATTCACAAATACCTGGAGGTTAAACAACACACTCCTAAACAATCAGTGGGTTAAAGAAGAAATAGCAAGAGAAATTGCTAAATATATAGAGACGAATGAAAATGAGAACACAACATACCAAAACCTATGGGATGCAGCAAAAGCAGTGCTAAGGGGGAAATTTATAGCACTAAACGCATATATTAAAAAGGAAGAAAGAGCCAAAATCAAAGAACTAATGGATCAACTGAAGAAGCTAGAAAATGAACAGCAAACCAATCCTAAACCAAGTACAAGAAAAGAAATAACAAGGATTAAAGCAGAAATAAATGACATAGAGAACAAAAAAACAATAGAAAGGATAAATATCACCAAAAGTTGGTTCTTTGAGAAGATCAACAAGATTGACAAGCCCCTAGCTAGACTGACAAAATCAAAAAGAGAGAAGACCCATATAAACAAAATAATGAATGAAAAAGGTGACATAACTGCAGATCCTGAAGAAATTAAAAAAATTATAAGAGGATATTATGAACAACTGTATGGCAACAAACTGGATAATGTAGAAGAAATGGACAATTTCCTGGAAACATATGAACAACCTAGACTGACCAGAGAAGAAATAGAAGACCTCAACCAACCCATCACAAGCAAAGAGATCCAATCAGTCATCAAAAAGCTTCCCACAAATAAATGCCCAGGGCCAGATGGCTTCACAGGGGAATTCTACCAAACTTTCCAGAAAGAACTGACACCAATCTTACTCAAACTCTTTCAAAACATTGAAAAAAATGGAACACTACCTAACTCATTTTATGAAGCTAACATCAATCTAATACCAAAACCAGGCAAAGATGCTACAAAAAAGGAAAACTACCGGCCAATCTCCCTAATGAATATAGATGCAAAAATCCTCAACAAAATACTTGCAAATCGAATCCAAAGACACATTAAAAAATCATACACCATGACCAAGTGGGGTTCATTCCAGGCATGCAAGGATGGTTCAACATAAGAAAAACAATCAATGTATTACAACACATTAAAAACTCGAAAGGGAAAAATCAATTGATCATCTCAATAGATGCTGAAAAAGCATTTGACAAAATCCAACATCCCTTTTTGATAAAAACACTTCAAAAGGTAGGAATTGAAGGAAACTTCCTCAACATGATAAAGAGCATATATGAAAAACCCACAGCCAGCATAGTACTCAATGGTGAGAGACTGAAAGCCTTCCCTCTAAGATCAGGAACAAGACAAGGATGCCCGCTGTCACCACTGTTATTCAACATTGTGCTGGAAGTGCTAGCCAGGGCAATCCGGCAAGACAAAGAAATAAAAGGCATCCAAATTGGAAAAGAAGAAGTAAAACTGTCATTGTTTGCAGATGATATGATCTTATATCTAGAAAACCCTGAGAAATCAACGATACACCTACTGGAGCTAATAAACAAATTTAGCAAAGTAGCGGGATACAAGATTAATGCACATAAGTCAGTAATGTTTCTATATGCTAGAAATGAACAAACTGAAGAGACACTCAAGAAAAAGATACCATTTTCAATAGCAACTAAAAAAATCAAGTACCTAGGAATCAACTTAACCAAAGATGTAAAAGACCTATACAAAGAAAACTACATAACTCTACTAAAAGAAATAGAAGGGGACCTTAAAAGATGGAAAAATATTCCATGTTCATGGATAGGAAGGCTAAATGTCATTAAGATGTCAATTCTACCCAAACTCATCTACAGATTCAATGCAATCCTAATCAAAATTCCAACAACCTACTTTGCAGACTTGGAAAAGCTAGTTATCAAATTTATTTGGAAAGGGAAGATGCCTCGAATTGCTAAAGACACTCTAAAAAAGAAAAACGAAGTGGGAGGACTTACACTCCCTGACTTTGAAGCTTATTATAAAGCCACAGTTGCCAAAACAGCATGGTACTGGCACAAAGATAGACATATAGATCAATGGAATCGAATTGAGAATTCAGAGATAGACCCTCAGATCTATGGCCGACTGATCTTTGATAAGGCCCCCAAAGTCACCGAACTGAGCCATAATGGTCTTTTCAACAAATGGGGCTGGGAGAGTTGGATATCCATATCCAAAAGAATGAAAGAGGACCCCTACCTCACCCCCTACACAAAAATTAACTCAAAATGGACCAAAGATCTCAATATAAAAGAAAGTACCATAAAACTCCTAGAAGATAATGTAGGAAAACATCTTCAAGACCTTGTATTAGGAGGCCACTTCCTAGACTTTACACCCAAACCACAAGCAACAAAAGAGAAAATAGATAAATGGGAACTCCTCAAGCTTAGAAGTTTCTGCACCTCAAAGGAATTTCTCAAAAAGGTAAAGAGGCAGCCAACTCAATGGGAAAAAATTTTTGGAAACCATGTATCTGACAAAAGACTGATATCTTGCATATACAAAGAAATCCTACAACTCAATGACAATAGTACAGCCAGCCCAATTATAAAATGGGCAAAAGATATGAAAAGACAGTTCTCTGAAGAGGAAATACAAATGGCCAAGAAACACATGAAAAAATGTTCAGCTTCACTAGCTATTAGAGAGATGCAAATTAAGACCACAATGAGATACCATCTAACACCGGTTAGAATGGCTGCCATTAAACAAACAGGAAACTACAAATGCTGGAGGGGATGTGGAGAAATTGGAACTCTTATTCATTGTTGGTGGGACTGTATAATGGTTCAGCCACTCTGGAAGTCAGTCTGGCAGTTCCTTAGAAAACCAGATATAGAGCTACCATTCGATCCAGCGATTGCACTTCTCGGTATATACCGGGAAGGTCGGAAAGCAGTGACACGAGCAGATGTCTGCACGCCAATGTTCATAGCAGCATTATTCACAATTGCCAAGAGATGGAAACAACCCAAATGTCCTTCAACAGATGAGTGGATAAATAAAATGTGGTATATACACACGATGGAATACTACGCGGCAGTAAGAAGGAACGATCTGCTGAAACATATGACAACATGGATGAACCTTGAAGACATAATGCTGAGTGAAATAAGCCAGGCACAAAAAGAGAAATATTATATGCTACCACTAATGTGAACTTTGAAAAATGTAAAACAAATGGTTTATAATGTAGAATGTAGGGGAACTAGCAGTAGAGAGCAATTAAGGAAGGGGGAACAATAATCCAAGAAGAACAGATAAGCTATTTAACGTTCTGGGGATGCCCAGAAATGACTATGGTCTGTTAATTTCTGATGGATGTAGTAGGAACAAGTTCACTGAAATGTTGCTATATTATGTAACTTTCTTGGGGTAAAGTAGGAACATGTTGGAAGTTAAGCAGTTATCTTAGGTTAGTTGTCTTTTTCTTACTCCCTTGCTATGGTCTCTTTGAAATGTTCTTTTATTGTATGTTTGTTTTCTTTTTAACTTTTTTTTTCATACAGTTGATTTGAAAAAAGAAGGGAAAGTTAAAAAAAAAAAAAAAGAAAGAAAAAAGACAAACAAGGAAAAAAAAAAAAAAGATGTAGTGCCCCCTTGTGGAGCCTGTGGAGAATGCAGGGGTATTCGCCTACCCCACCTCCATGGTTGCTAACATGACCACAGACATAGGGGACTGGTGGTTTGATGGGTTGAGCCCTCTACCATAAGTTTTACCCTTGGGAAGACGGTTGCTGCAAAGGAGAGGCTAGGCCTCCCTGTATTTGTGCCTGAGTCTCCTCCTGAATGCCTCTTTGTTGCTCAGATGTGGCCCTCTCTCTCTGGCTAAGCCAACTTGAAAGGTGAAATCACTGCCCTCCCCCCTACGTGGGATCAGACACCCAGGGAAGTGAATCTCCCTGGCAACGTGGAATATGACTCCCGGGGAGGAATGTAGACCCGGCATCGTGGGATGGAGAACATCTTCTTGACCAAAAGGGGGATGTGAAAGGAAATGAAATAAGCTTCAGTGGCAGAGAGATTCCAAAACGAGCCGAGAGATCACTCTGGTGGGCACTCTTACGCACACTTTAGACAACCTTTTTTAGGTTCTAAAGAATTGGGGTAGCTGGTGGTGGATACCTGAAACTATTAAACTACAACCCAGAACCCATGAATCTCGAAGACAGTTGTATAAAAATGTAGCTTATGAGGGGTGACAGTGGGATTGGGAATGCCATAAGGACCAAACTCTACTTTGTCTAGTTTATGGATGGATGTGTAGAAAAGTAGGGGAAGCAAACAAACAGACAAAGGTACCTAGTGTTCTTTTTTACTTCAATTGCTCTTTTTCACTCTAATTATTATTCTTGTTATTTTTGTGTGTGTGCTAATGAAGGTGTCAGGGATTGATTTAGGTGATGAATGTACAACTATGTAATGGTACTGTAAACAATCGAAAGTACAATTTGTTTTGTATGACTGCGTGGTATGTGAATATATCTCAATAAAATGATGATTAAAAAAAAAAAAGTAAACGGAAGAAGAAAAAAAAAAGATAATGAAAAAGCAACAAAAGAAAAATTAATATTAAAATAAAATACAATAAAAAAAGCCAGACAACACCACCAATGCCAAGAATCCCATACCCTCCCTTATATCCCCCCTTATAGGCATTTAGTTTTGGTATATTGCATTTGTTACAATTAATGGAAGCATATTGCAATGTTACTATTAACTATAGACTCTAGTTTGCATTGATTGTATTTTTCCCAAATACCCCATTTTTAACACCTTGCAAAGTTGACATTCATTTGTTCTCCCACAAATATGTGAAGACATTTGTACATTTAATCACACTCATTGACCACTCTAGATTTCACTAAGTTGTACAGTCCCTTTATCTTCTATCTTTCCTTCTGGTGTCCTACATGCCCCTAAGCTTCCTCTTGCAACCGTACTCACAGTCATCTTTGTTCAGTGTACTTACATTATTGTGCTACCATTACCCAATATTGTGCTCCAAACCTCTCTCTCCTGTCTTTTCCTATCTGCCTGTAATGCTCCCTTTAGTATTTCCTGTAAAGCAGGTATCTAGTTCACAAAATCTCTCTGTCTGTATGTCTGAGAATATTTTAAACTCCCCCTCATTTTTTTTTTTTTATTTCTGACAACTGTTTCTTTTATTTTTTTTTTAATCATCATTTTATTGAGATATATTCACATACCACGCAGTCATACAAAACAAATTGTACTTTCGATTGTTTACAGTACCATTACATAGTTGTACATTCATCACCTAAATCAATCCCTGACACCTTCATTAGCACACACACAAAAATAACAAGAATAATAATTAGAGTGAAAAAGAGCAATTGAAGTAAAAAAGAACACTAGGTACCTTTGTCTGTTTGTTTGCTTCCCCTACTTTTCTACACATCCATCCATAAACTAGACAAAGTGGAGTTTGGTCCTTATGGCATTCCCAATCCCACTGTCACCCCTCATAAGCTACATTTTTATACAACTGTCTTCGAGATTCATGGGTTCTGGGTTGTAGTTTAATACTTTCAGGTATCCACCACCAGCTACCCCAATTCTTTAGAACCTAAAAAAGGTTGTCTAAAGTGTGCGTAAGAGTGCCCACCAGAGTGATCTCTCGGCTCGTTTTGGAATCTCTCTGCCACTGAAGCTTATTTCATTTCCTTTCACATCCCCCTTTTGGTCAAGAAGATGTTCTCCATCCCACGATGCCGGGTCTACATTCCTCCCCGGGAGTCATATTCCACGTTGCCAGGGAGATTCACTTCCCTGGGTGTCTGATCCCACGTAGGGGGGAGGGCAGTGATCTCACCTTTCAAGTTGGCTTAGCCAGAGAGAGAGGGCCACATCTGAGCAACAAAGAGGCATTCAGGAGGAGACTCTTAGGCACAAATACAGGGAGGCCTAGCCTCTCCTTTGCAGCAACCGTCTTCCCAAGGGTAAAACTTATGGTAGAGGGCTCAACCCATCAAACCACCAGTCCCCTATGTCTGTGGTCATGTTAGCAACCATGGAGGTGGGGTAGACGAATACCCCTGCATTCTCCACAGGCTCCTCAAGGGGGCACTACATCTTTTTTTTTTTTTTCCTTGTTTGTCTTTTTTCTTTCTTTTTTTTTTTTTAACTTTCCCTTCTTTTTTCAAATCAACTGTATGAAAAAAAAGTTAAAAAGAAAACAAACATACAATAAAAGAACATTTCAAAGAGACCATAACAAGGGAGTAAGAAAAAGACAACTAACCTAAGATAACTGCTTAACTTCCAACATGTTCCTACTTTACCCCAAGAAAGTTACATAATATAGCAACATTTCAGTGAACTTGTTCCTACTACATCCATCAGAAATTAACAGACCATAGTCATTTCTGGGCATCCCCAGAACGTTAAATAGCTTATCTGTTCTTCTTGGATTATTGTTCCCCCTTCCTTAATTGCTCTCTACTGCTAGTTCCCCTACATTCTACATTATAAACCATTTGTTTTACATTTTCAAAGTTCACATTAGTGGTAGCATATAATATTTCTCTTTTTGTGCCTGGCTTATTTCGCTCAGCATTATGTCTTCAAGGTTCATCCATGTTGTCATATGTTTCAGCAGATCGTTCCTTCTTACTGCCGCGTAGTATTCCATCGTGTGTATATACCACATTTTATTTATCCACTCATCTGTTGAAGGACATTTGGGTTGTTTCCATCTCTTGGCAATTGTGAATAATGCTGCTATGAACATTGGCGTGCAGATATCTGTTCATGTCACTGCTTTCCGATCTTCCGGGTATATACCGAGAAGTGCAATCGCTGGGTCAAATGGTAGCTCTATATCTAGTTTTCTAAGGAACTGCCAGACTGACTTCCAGAGTGGCTGAACCATTATACAGTCCCACCAACAATGAATAAGAGTTCCAATTTCTCCACATCCCCTCCAGCATTTGTAGTTTCCTGTTTGTTTAATGGCAGCCATTCTAACCGGTGTTAGATGGTATCTCATTGTGGTCTTAATTTGCATCTCTCTAATAGCTAGTGAAGCTGAACATTTTTTCATGTGTTTCTTGGCCATTTGTATTTCCTCTTCAGAGAACTGTCTTTTCATATCTTTTGCCCATTTTATAATTGGGCTGGCTGTACTATTGTCATTGAGTTGTAGGATTTCTTTGTATATGCAAGATATCAGTCTTTTGTCAGATACATGGTTTCCAAAAATGTTTTCCCATTGAGTTGGCTGCCTCTTTACCTTTTTGAGAAATTCCTTTGAGGTGCAGAAACTTCTAAGCTTGAGGAGTTCCCATTTATCTATTTTCTCTTTTGTTGCTTGTGCTTTGGGTGTAAAGTCTAGGAAGTGGCCTCCTAATACAAGGTCTTGAAGATGTTTTCCTACATTATCTTCTAGGAGTTTTATGGTACTTTCTTTTATATTGAGATCTTTGGTCCATTTTGAGTTAATTTTTGTGTAGGGGGTGAGGTAGGGGTCCTCTTTCATTCTTTTGGATATGGATATCCAACTCTCCCAGCCCCATTTGTTGAAAAGACCATTATGGCTCAGTTCGGTGACTTTGGGGGCCTTATCAAAGATCAGTCGGCCATAGATCTGAGGGTCTATCTCTGAATTCTCAATTCGATTCCATTGATCTATATGTCTATCTTTGTGCCAGTACCATGCTGTTTTGGCAACTGTGGCTTTATAATAAGCTTCAAAGTCAGGGAGTGTAAGTCCTCCCACTTCGTTTTTCTTTTTTAGAGTGTCTTTAGCAATTCGAGGCATCTTCCCTTTCCAAATAAATTTGATAACTAGCTTTTCCAAGTCTGCAAAGTAGGTTGTTGGAATTTTGATTAGGATTGCATTGAATCTGTAGATGAGTTTGGGTAGAATTGACATTTTAATGACATTTAGCCTTCCTATCCATGAACATGGAATATTTTTCCATCTTTCCTCCTCATTTTTGAAAGACAGTTTTGCCAGATATAGAATTCTTGGTTGGCAGTTTTTCTTCTTCAGTATCTTAAATGTATCATATCACTGCCTTCTTGCCTCCATGTTTTCTACTGAGAAATCCACGTATAGTCTTATCAAGCTTCCCGTGTATGTGATGGATCACTTTTCTCTTGCTGCTTTCAGAATTCTCTCTTTGTCTTTGACATTTGATAATCTGATTATTAAGTGTCTTAGTGTAGGTCTATTCAGAGCTATTCTGTTTGGGGTATGCTGCACTTCTTGAATCTGTAATTTTATGTCTTTCATAAGAGATGGGAAATTTTCAGTGATTATTTCCTCCATTGTTGCTTCTGACCTTTTTCCCTTTTCTTCTCCTTCTAGGACACCTATAACATGTACATTCATGTACTTCATGTTGTCATTCAGTTCCCTGAGATGCTGCTCATATTTTTCCATTCTTTCCCTATCTTTTCTTTTGGGTATAGGATTTCAGATGTCTTGTCCTCCAGTCCATGAATCTTTTCTTCTTCCTCTTTGAATCTGCTGCTGTATGTCTCCACTGTGTTTTTCATCACTTGTATTGTGCCTTTCATTATCATAAATTCTGCCAATTTTTTTTCAAGCTTTCGATTTCTTCCTGATGTTCACCCAATATCTTCTTTATATCCTTCATCTCTTTTGCCATATCTTCCCTCAACTCATTGATTTGATTTTTGAATTGATTTAATAGATCTGTTTGACTAATAATTAGTTGTTTCAATTCCTATGTCTCAGTTGAAGTGTAGATTTGTTCCTCTGACTGGGCCATATCTTTGTTTTTCCTAATGTGACCCATAATTTTTGTAGTCTAGGCATCTGCTTTCCTTGATTACCCCAATCAGATTTTCCCAGACCAGATGGGCCCAGGTATCAGGAGGAAGCTGTAATCAGTATCAAGTTTCCCTTAGGAGCAGGTTGTGAGACTTTCCTGTGAGGCCTCTAGACTTGGTGCTTTTTGTTTCCTGTCCAACAAGTGGCAGTTGTCAGCCCGCAGCTCCCCACTGGTGTAAAGAGGTACAGTCCCTTTAATTCTCAGTGAACCCTGTCCTGGCTAGGGGCTAAGTGTGTCAGAAGCCAAGCTTAAGTTGTTTCTGTTTTTTGTTGTTTGTTTTGTTTTTTTCCCCCAGGCCCTGGGGTCTGAATTCTCTGAGGGCAGGCAGCCATTTGAGCTGGGACCCACCCCCCTTTTCTTAGGGAAGAGCCACTCTTTAGAGTGTTATCTTCCACACTTGAATCCCTCCTTTATCTCTCTGACTCTATTAACTCCACTCTTGCCTGGGTCAGTGCTGAGAATTGAAAATGCCTGTGGCTTTCTCTAGTGAACTGTTTAGAATGAGATTTAAAAAAAAGGAAAAAGAGAAAAGGCCCTTTTTCAGAGCCAGTCCCCAGTACCCCAGTTTTGCTGGTTGACTGGTGTTGGTACTCAGTTCTCTGTGCCCCTTTTCTTGGGACACAGCCATTTTCCAGTATTCTGAGCTCGGCTGTCTCCAAAACCCTCTGTTTTTATTTATTTATGTTTTGTTTTGTTTTTTCCTTCAGCCATGCCTCCTGTCTGCTGGGAGGAACCTCAGATTCCTTTCCTGTTTGTTCTGGGTTTATCTTTGCCTATAGCTTGTATTCAGTAGTCTAAATTTGTTACTGAAAACCACAATTGGAGGTTGGTTGAATTACTTTCCCATGCTCCAGGTAACCAGCTTCTTTTCTCCAGAGGGAAGTATTTCATCTCAGCTTGCTGTGCCAGTGGGGAAGGGGTACCACCTCCGCAGTTTGGGGAGCTTTATTTACAGTTTATGCTGCAATCTCAGCCATTCCACCCATTCCAGACTGGTGTACAATGTGTGTCATCATGAATTTCCCCCAACAATTGTTCCAGACTATATACTAGTTGTTCCTTGCTATTTACTAATTGCTCTAGAGGACTAACTAAATTCCACACCTCTCTAATCCGCCATCTTGCCTCACCTCCCTGGAATGACTTTTAAGATTCTGTCAAGGGTGCATTAGCAGGAGAAGAAGGAAAACAGGTTTAGTGGGAAAAGTGAGTTCAATTTTGGGTATGTTTTTTTGCATGTGCCTTTGTAACATGTAGGTAAGTGTAAACATTAAGCCTTCTGTTGCAAATGCTTGTCTAAAACTCACAAAAGAGGTGAGGGCTGTAGGTAAGGATACAGGAGTCATCACCTTTGTTCCAGTTTGCTAATGCTGCCAGAATGCAAAACACCAGAGATGGATTGGCTTTTATAAAAGGGGGTTATATGGTTACACAGTTACAGTCTTAAGGACATAAAGTGTCCAAGGTAACACATCAGCAATTGGGTACCTTCACTGGAGGATGGCCAATGGTGTCCGGAAAACCTCTGTTAGCTGAGGTGAAGGCACGTGGCTGGCGTCTGCTCCAAAGTTCTGGTTTCAAAATGGCTTTCTTCCAGGATGTTCCTCTCTAGGCTGCAGTTCCTCAAAAATGTCACTCTTAGTTGCTCTTGGGGTATTTGTCCTCTCTTAGCTTGTCTGGAGCAAGAGTCTGCTTTCAACGGCCGTCTTCAAAATGTCTCTAATTTGCAGCTCCTGTGCATTCTTCAAAGTGTCCCTCTTGGCTGTAGCTCTGTAGCTGCTTGCTCCTTCTGTCTGATCTTATATAGTACTCCAGCAATTTAATTCAGACCCACCCTCAATGGGTGGGTCAACACCTTCATGGAAATTATCCAATTACAGTCATTACACACAGTTGGGTGGGGCGCAAAGAATTCCAATCTAATTAAAACTGATAGGTCTGCCCATATAAGATTACATCAAAGATAATGGCATTTGGGGGACATAATACATTCAAACTGGCACAACCTTAATAGACGGTATCTGAAACTTGATTATGAATGACTGCTAATTCTGTAGCCATCCCATACTCCCCCCTATCCAAAATCTGTTGTACTTATCCAGAATTCATTTATCCATTAACTTATTCTTCATTAACTCATTCCTTCATTTGATCGACTAACATATGAGGAAGATCATATTCCAGGTAAAGTAAAAGGCTATGGCTGTACCTAGATGAATAATCTTTGATTCCCTACTCTGAAGGATCTCATAACCTGGCTGTTCTGTGTATTTAAGTCTTATATCTCCAAGAAGAGAATACTCTCCATGAAGTAGAGAACACTCCCTTAGGCTTCTTTTTAAAAATCCCCATGAAGACCTAGCATAAAGTTCTGTTCTTTGTAGATGCTTAATATGAACCTTGAGTGATGGATTGATTACTCCTTTAAAAGGTGGACCTTTTAATTTGTTTATTTTTATTTTTAGAAATAATGGCAGCAGCTTTAATTTAGGTAAAGCAATCTTGATGAATGTGATTTGGCTATTCCTGCAGGGATTCTTAAGCCTCCTTTCCAAGATATGGGTTTTATATATGCTCTCTGTGCAGGATTGTAAGGGATCCTATTCTCAGAGTGCTAAAGTGACTTAAAAAAAAAAAATTTGTGGTAACATAAATAGAACACAAAAGTTCCCAGTTTAGTCACTCATGTATATACAGTTCAGTGATAACAATTACATTCACAATATTGTGCTGCCATCACCACAATCCATTACCAAAACTTTTCTGTTACCTCAAACAAAAAACTTGTACCCATTAAGCAAAAGCTCCTATCCTCTAACCCCACTCAGCCCCTGGTAACTTCTAAACTACTTTTGGTCTCTATGAATTTACTTATTCTAGGTATTTCATATAAGTTAAATCATACAATATTTGTCCTTTTGTTTCTGGCTTATTTCACTCATCATAATGCCTTCAAGGTTCATTCATGTTGTAATAAGTATCAGAACTTTATTCCTTTTAAAGGCTGAATAATATTCTATTGTAGGTACATACCACATTTTGTTTATTCATTCAAGTGTTGATTGACATGGGGGTTGCTTTCATCTTTTTACTATTGTGAATAATGTTGCTAGAAACATTGGCATATAAATATCTGTTTGAGTCCCTGTTTTCAATTCTTTTATGTAGAATTGCCAGGTCATATGGTAATTCTATGTTTAACTTTCTGAGGAACTGCCAAACTGTTTTCCACAGAGGCTGCATCATTTTACATTCCCACTAACAATGTACAAACTTCCTGTTTCTCCTCATCCTTGCCAACACTTGTTATTTTCCACTTTTTAAAAAACAATAGCCATACTGGCCTAGTGGATATAATTGTGGTTTGCATTTGCATCTCCCTAATGGCCTGAAAAGTTTTGATTAGTAAAGTATCACATTTTCATTTTAGAAAACTTAGAAACTACATGTAAAAGATAAAGAAAATAATAATAATTTTAAATATATTGTCTAAAGATAGCCACTAGTATTTTATGTAAAATACTCAATCTTTTTTCTCAGTGTAAAATCATGAACTTACTACATTTTGGGAAAAGGGGTCAAATTGAACATCTTTGTGCCACTTCTTTTCATTTACTAATGCTGTATCACATAGTCCCATGTCATTAGACTTTCATCATCATTTTTTAACTGTTTCATTGTACTCCATTGTATTACTATACCATAATTTATTTAGCGGGCCCTTTATTGATGGAAATTTAGGTTCTGTTGGTAAGGAAACACACCTAAAGAGATGCCAACCCATTCTAATACAGGCATCGAGGTTGCCAGCAAAAGCACAACTCACACAGGCTCTGATGGAAAGACATTTTACTCACATAAAGAAGAGACAGAATAAGGTCAGTTTCACTAGTGGATGTTGGTTTCCTATATAGCCAGCAGGGACACAGGAGATGTTCTATGTACAGCACCCCTCTCTTGCATCCCTGAGCTGCTGTAGTGGAGGAAGCCCGTTTCCTCCCCACCAGGGACACACATACCACCAGGTTGTAAGCTGGATGTCATAAAACATGCCCACCAGAGTCAGACTGTCTCCAGTGAATGTTTACATATCCTTGGGGGCAGTGGGGGAAGGAATGTACCAGCAGTCCTCTTATCCACTTGAGGTTTGTGTTTTATCCCACCAAGCTGACACACCTGGTCCTGGGCACAGGATGTATTTGTAGGTCCCAGGGAAAGGTGGCAGGCTACACCGGGACTGCTCACCACCACATGTTCACTACTATAAGTAATGTGATGATGGAACATCCTTGTACTTAAGACTTTATACATTGTGTGATCTTTTCCATCCGCACAAAGAAATGGGTGTAGATGTTTCTAATACTTTCTGGGTAGATTACAAAACTGCTCTTCAAGTATGAGTAGTTAGGGTTTGAGTTTCAAATCCCAATTAAGAGTTGCTAGCAATTTTGCCATAGGCAGAGACTTATGACTTTTTTGGTAAATTTTATTGTGGTTTAGCATATATACATAAAAGGTCACAAATCAAAAGTGAGATTGATAAAATTTTATAAAATGAGCACATATACAAAATCTGCACCCAGGCTAAGAAATAGGTGATTACCAAAATCCCAGAAGCCCTCTTCTGCCTTCCTCTTCCAGTCACTATGTGCCATAACCCCATTCTCCCCAGGAAGCTCCCAGCCCATGACAACACAACAGAGTAGCAGAACCTGGACTCTTCTGCCCAGCATGAGCCCTCTCTATAGGCTGACTGAGATACTCTCAGTCACACCTCAGGTTGAGGCTCTTCCTACCCAATCCTTCTTCCTCTCCCCTTTCCTTTCACAGATGTCAGACCTGCATCACAGACCAAAAACTTTCCCTGACTTCACCGGCTCCTTTTCCCTTTTATCCTTTATCATGTATTACCCACAATAAATCTCTTGCACTTCCAACTCTGCCTTGATGGTACTGGAAATGGTCCAAAACAACCAAACTCTCTTTGGAGACTAGATTTCATACCTCCTGGCTGGCAAAGAGGACCCCATCCAAAGTGGAATGTGGGCATAGATAGTCCAAGGCACAAGTAGTACCCCAATTGCTAAAAATATCACCAGTAGTGACTTGAGAAAACATCCCAGCAGGGAATGTCCTGGCTGGTGAGATGACTCTAGCTTTTGAAAAGTATGGGGAGTGGGAATTGGGGTGTGGGAGAGGGGAGGGGGAGAGAATGCACACAAGGACAATGGGATTGGCTGCTTATCAGTTCAGATTGGCTTTTGCTCTGGAACTCTGAGTCCACCCACACAGCCCCCTCCTTCTCTTCCTACCTAGAACAAATGATTAACCACGCAAAACCACCATCATCGCTCTTTCCAAGGACATTAGTCACCTCAAGTCCAAACTCACTGGCGTTTTCTCCCCAGCCTCTGCAGTGTGACACTTGATCCTCCCTTTTCCTCCTGGTTCTCCTCTAACACCCTGCAGGTCTTTCCTTTCTACTTTTGCAAAGGCAAATCCGCTTTGTACAGCTTTCTAAGCCTGAGACTTCTCCTAAGCCTGAGACTTCTCCAAAGCACAGTCTCACTTGG
This sequence comes from Choloepus didactylus, assembly GCF_015220235.1. Classification (NCBI taxonomy): domain Eukaryota; kingdom Metazoa; phylum Chordata; class Mammalia; order Pilosa; family Megalonychidae; genus Choloepus; species Choloepus didactylus. The sequence continues at coordinate 30,247,926 of NC_051323.1, forward strand.
GTGATTTTTTTTTATTCCTACACCTCAGCTCATACCTTTAAGCTGATGACTCCCAAACCTCCTGTACCTTTAGCTCTCACTCTAGGCCCAATTCACAGCGCCCTGCTGGTCTCTCCTCCTGGGTGATCCACCTCTAGAGTCATGGTTGTTTCTTTCCAACCACCCCGGTTCCCACTGGCTGGGAGGGGGGAAGAAATGCATGCTGGCTGGGAGCTCCTGTGGGCCACATACTGTGCTAGGACTTTATATGTGTCAACTCATTTAATCTTCACAATTCTGTGAGGAAGAAATCACCATCTCAGCTGAAATAAGCAAGACTCAGAAAGGGAAGAAATCAAAATCCGGGTCTGTCTGAATAAAAAGTCCATGTTCTTTCCAAGCCATAGGACCGCTTCCCATATGTCATTCAACAGATTATATACCATCTGGGTTACACACTGTTCTAGTTTGCTAATGCTGTTGGAATGCAGAACACCAGAAATGGATTGGCTTTTATAAAAGGGGTTTATTTGGTCACAGAGTTACAGTCTTAAGGCCATAAAGTGTCCAAGGTAACGCATCAACAATCGGGTACCTTCACTGGAGGATGGCCAGTGGTGTCCGGAAAACCTCTGTTGCCTGGGAAGGCACATGGCTGGCATCTGTTCCAAGTTCTGATTTCAAAATGGCTTTCTCCCAGGATGTACCTCTCTAGGCCGCAACTCCTTTTCAAAATGTCACTCTCAGTTGTTCTTGGGGCGTCCTCTCTTAGCTTCTCCGGAGCAAGAGTCTGCTTTCGACGGCTGTCTTCAAACTGTCTCTCACCTGCAGTTACTCTCTCAGCTTCCATGCATTCTTCAAAGTGTCCCTCTTGGCTGTGGCAAGCTCACTCCTTCTCTCTGAGCTTATATAATGCTCCAGTAAACTGATCAAGGCCCATGCTGAATGGGCAGGGCCACATTTCCATGGAAATTATCCAATGAGTCATCACGCACAGTTGGGTTGTTTGCATCTCCACGGAAACACTCAAAGAATTACAGTCTAATCCACACTGATATGTCTACTCACACAAGATTACATCAAAGATAATGGCATTTTGGGGGACATAATACATTCAAACCAGCACACACACCATTTGCCCTCTAAATGCTCACAGGTTAGCAAGAGAAACAGAGCATTACAGATAAATCCAGTTGTGTGATTAAGTGCTGTGCTAGGGTCCTGTGGGAACTCACAGAAGGGGCACCTAATGCAGCCTTTGGCATCAGGACAGACCTCCACCAAAAAGAAAATCACTATGCTGAGTCAAGGACTAGCAGGAATTACACGGAAAGGGAAGGGAGTAGGAAGGGTGCTCTCAGGCAGAAGGAGCAGTGAATGCAATTGCCTGAAAATAAGAGAGTTTGGAGGCTACACACATTTCAGAGTAGCAGGAGCCAGAGCAGAAGTAACCGGAGATAGAGGGGAGCAGGGGCCAGCTGGACTCCGTTGAGAGCACGGGAAACCATTAAATGCTCTCAAGCAGAGGAGAGGCAGGCTCAGATTGACATATTAGAGCTAATCGCTCTGGCTGCAGTGTGGAGAAGGATCCAATCTGTGGGTAGAGAGACCAATGAGCAAATGACTACCATTGCCATAGGTAGCAAGCCCCTAGATGAGGAGGAGTGGTGAGATATCGAGGAAGTAGACTGCACAGGACATGGTGTTTGGTTCCATGTGATTAGATGTGGTGATTGGTTTGATGTAATAAGCTAAGGAATCAGGGATAATGTCCACATTTAGAGACTGGGCAGCTGTAAGGATGGGAGTAGAGTCAGAGAGAGAGGGAATACAGGAGGAGAGGCAGGTGTGGGGAATGATGATGCATGTCACTCAGGGCACGTTGAATTGAGGTACCAGTGGGATATCCAGGTCAAAGAATCAGTGGACTGTGGCTTATGGGTTCCTATAGCTCAAGAGAAAGAATTGTTTGGGGTAGAGATAGAGGTTTGAGTGTCATTGATGGTAACTTAAGCAATAGAAGTCTATGAAATAATCCAAAGAGATATCAAGTGAAAGGAAAAACAAGCAGAACAAGGAACTCTGAGGAAGAGGAACATTTAGGAAGGGAGTAGAAGAAAGACCTTGAAGAAGACTGAGAAGAAGTAGCCAGAAAGGTAGCAGGAAAACCAGAAGAGTACGGCTTTGTGGAAGCCACTGGAGGAGAAGACTTAAGAACAAAGTTGAAAACATTGAAAGTGTACTGGTTTCAACAATAGAGAAGTTATTGGTGTCCTTACTGAGAGCAGTCTAAAAGGAGTTTGGGTGGCCAAAGCCAGTCTGCAGCGGGTTGTAGAGAGATTGGTTGACAGGAAAATGGGGATGGTAAGGAGAGACACCTCCTTCGAGATGTCTGGCTGCATTAAAGTCACTTTGAAGATTAAATCAGCTGATGACTATAAAACAATTAAGATAATACATGGCACATAACAATAATTGAATAATTGTTAGCTACTGTTATTATTACTATAGTAAGGGGCGTATTTTAAGGAAGAAGAAAGAGGGTGCTAACTATAAGGAGATGTGAGTTCAGGGAAAATTTTTTTAAGGCCTCAATCCACATCATTAGGAAAAAAAAAAAAAAGCTTTAAAAACCTCATCAAAGAAATACATACACATGATTGAAAAAAAACGACAATCCTCTGAGCTACCCTTCCCCAGCCCAGAGGCAAGCACTTTGACCTGCTTCTGTCTTGTGTTAACCTCCGTATCTCTAATTAACCTGCTAATATGGCTATTTCTTTATTAATCAGCCTTAGGTATTATCTATTAACTTCCTGATATGCTGAATGAGGATTTGGTTCACCTATGCCTCTTAGAATGGTGATATAACAGAATTATATCACCATTCTGTTTCTCCATTGTCCACCTTTGCAACATATTCAAGCCTCCATTTTTTTGTTCCATTAATTATGAATAACATCCCTTGACTCTCTACTTTTTAAGAAAAGGACATGAGTAATCGCCTCTTCCTACCACCTCTCAAGGGGAAAGGTTTATTTTTCTTGGTTTTGATCTTTTTTTTTAAATGTGGAAGTAACTTGAATAGGCTTAAATGGAAAGGAGCCAATGAAAGTGAACAATTAAGGATAGATGACAAAACAGTTGTTGGAGTAATGTCTCTGGAGGGGAAGATGAGGATGAGGTTCAGAGCCCATAGTGGGACATCGCCCCCATTATGGCACCACCAATTTTCTAGCACAAGTATTGGAATCTTCTGGGATATGTAGAGCTCCTTTCAACCTGGTTCCAATCAGCTGTAACATTCTAGAGATTCCACCTCGTCTACTAGCATCTCCCCATTCTTTTCCCTCCTGCCCATTGCTTTAATTCGGGCTTTTGTTATTTCTTTCTTGGACAAGACACCTGTCTTGGTCTCTTCTCATCTCTTTCCCCATTAAGTCCATCTTGCACTGTTACCAGGTTAAATTTCTTAAAGTAGAGCTCCCATCATATTACTCCCCTGTTGAAAATCCTTAATCTGGATTCAAGACCTTCCACAAAGTGGTCCCATTCCAGAGTGAGGTGGTGGAAGGAAGGTTCATTCAGGTAGGGGTGGGGTGGAGGTCAAAGGCAAAGGGAGCATGTTCCCCATATACTTGCATGAATTATCCCACCCATCTATTCAACAAGAAGCTCAGGGCCCTTCCACAGGAGGAAATGGCTAGTTAGTTACCCCAAATGTAACTATTACAAAGTTAAGTAACCATAGTAAGAGTTCTGGTTCAGACATACTCTCAATATTTCTTCTAGAAATTCACACACACAAAAAGAAATGCAAACAGTCAATAAACATAGTATGGCAGCCATGAGACATTACCTAGCATTCCTCCAACTACTGGGAACATAATTTATCAAATCCCCAGCTGTTGTGCTCTGAAATGCATCTCTGTATTTTCACAGAGACCATGCTACTCATGGGTTGCCCCCAGCTGATGGCTGCGCACAGCAGGTATATTAAAGAGGGCCCATTCCTGACACGACTTCCCTGACAACATTGATGACTTCCTGACAGCATTACCAAACCTTCCCTAGACTGCATGGCAATCCAAGACTTTTCCACCCAACTTTCCCTCCTTCTTTCCTTCACTCAGGTTCAGGCTTGCATTGCGGTGTGATGGCTCTCCCAGCCTTATTCGACTTCTTCCCCATTTTCCCTCATGTAGGCATTTCCCTTAATCAAATATTTGCACATTTATCGCATATTCATGTCTCCTTCTCAGGGGACTCAGACTAACATATCTTGTAATCATAAATGTCCATTAAAAAACAAGATACCGGTTTGCCCATCAAATTGGCAAAGACTAAAGAAAAAAAAGCTCTCAAGAATTGACAAATGTGTAAGGAAATGGCACCTTAATATTCTGCTGGGCAGAGTGGTATAAATTGATCAAATGCTTCTGAAAAGCAGACATGGCAATATGTGTCAGATTTAAAATGTTTGGTTTGTATGTATCCACCCATATACACATAGGAAAATGACTAGATGGATGAGCACTAGAAGCTCCCAGAAATTGTCCATATGTGATGGATTATGGATTTATTTTCTTTTTGCTAATTTGTATTTTCTAATTATTCTACAACAAATGCCTTGCTTTTATAATGAGAAAAGTTATGAACTATTTTTTTAAAAGGGTTTCCTTTGTATGCATTATTAAATGAAATCAATAGCTGACAGCTGCTTTCCCTTCTTTCTTGGGTCTGAGCCGTTTGGGGAACTGGATATGCCTGGCTTAGGGCAATAGCTGCGTGGAGCATGCAAAATATGTACCTCCTGTCACAGAAGCTCTGACACCGAGCAAGACTATTTTTAGAGGTGACCTTCTAGGTTCCAAGGAAAAGTAAACAGACAGATAGATGTACATGATTTCTTCTGAGAGACTCGCTGTAAACAAATTGGCACATATGCACTCACTATTATCCTGTGTTCTGAATACAGGTGTCTTAAAGAGGGAGCTCAGGTGAAAAGCGTGTTAAAACTCGGAAACCAACCAGGATGTAGAGAGGGACAATTGAGTTAAAGTTAGTTCTGGCTACTCTGTAACAACTTGTCTATTCCAAATTCTTGTAAAATATGTTGTTCTAAATAGCAAAGTTTCAATACTTCCCCCAAGAAAATATTACTAAAACAATTAATTTCTTGACTTTTATTGTGTACTATTCTATTTGTTTTACCTGTGTGTTTTTTCCTCTGTAATGTGTTTATTTTTAAGTGAACATTATAAAAAAATGTGGAAAGAATCTCTATAATCCTGTGCCTTATTAATAGCCTGTCCTACTATATGCCTTCAGATATTTTATGCTTATACTTATAGCTATATATCAACAAAAGAATAACATTACTTTATAACCTTCTTTTGTCATCTAGCACTATATCTTGGACATATTTTCATGTTGGTAAATATAAGTCTCTTTCATTCTACTGATGGGCATTTAGGTTGTTTCCAGTTCTTCACTATTACAAACAATGCAGAAATAAACATCTTTGAACTGCTCACCATCTTTGGGCACTTGCATGAAAACTTCTCTTGTACAGCTCCTGGAAAGAAGAATTTCTGGATCAAAAAATTTATATATTTCAAAAGCTTTTAATATATTGCCAAATTGCTCTCCTCCTGTCTTTTGAAACATATGAAGGTAAATTAATTTCTCATGAAGACTTAGCACCTAGCACAGTGCCTGGCACAGACTGGCTGTCCAGTAATTACTGGTTAGATTGAATCATCATAAATATTAGTCATTGTTCTGGCTGTGAAAGAGAGATGCCTTCCCACGCTATTAAAATGCAGTGCCCAGTCTGCCTCACTCTTGATTGTCCCATACAATGGTAAAAATATTATATTCAGAGTAGTATAGTCAGAGTGGTAGTAAATATAATACAAAGTAATAGTTCATACCACAATACATATTTTTGGTAGAACTTCTGATTGCTTCCTTGCTGGCAAGATATTCACTGTCACCTAAAATCATAGAATTCTGGAGTAAAAAGGAACCTAGATGCCAAATTGTCTAAGTGTCTCTTTTACCATATGAAGAAGTAGAAGTCCAGAGAAGTAGTAATTTGCCCAAGGTTTGAAAATTATAGAGCTGACATAAAATGCCTCTTATTTCCCACCTTCCTTTGTTGACATAAATGCAGATTAAATATAATCTCCTTTCGTTTGGTCATATCATTTAAATGAGGGACATTATTGACTGAGATGTGTTTCTTCTAGTCTTTTTAGTTCCATCAGTTTATCTGCCTAGAACTTTCCTCCTTCCCCTTCTAACTTTCTACTTCAACTCTGTCAAGGGTTGGAAACCAGATAACCATGCTTATTAGAACTATATGTCAAGTGTGAACTTGGTGGGATCTGAGTGTGAGTCTAAGGTTTCCTATGAGTGAAACAAAAGAGACTTGGTACCTTTTTGTCAGCTATTTTGGCTGCTCAGTGAGCTTTTCTGTGTGAGTGCATGTCTGTGAATGCACTTCTTAAGTTTTAGCTGTGTTGCCATGTTCCAGGTAGATGAAATGATGCTTACATTTTTCATACTTTTGGACATGGTAATCTCACTTCTAGGAATCCATCCTGAGGAAATATTACATGATCTAGTGAAAGTGTTCCATACAAAGCTCTTCTCCAAAACATTAAACCTTCATTTATTCATTCAACAAATTTTTATTGGTTGCTTATTGGCCAATAGTAAGATCTATTTACTTTGATCAGAAACCAGAATGTACTCAACTAGGGAAAAATCTGTCTGACAAGCTGCAAGTCAAGACACAATTGATTTTCCCTATAGGTATGTTTTCATGCTGGTTTTCTTTTTAACAATCATTATGATTGGTTTTGGATAAGTGATCAAGAGACAGTAAATGTATTATTCTCATTTGTTTAAAGTCCTACTTAGAAATGGAATTCAGCATGTTTCCAACTGAGTTTAGCTGAATTTCAAACCCATATCCAGGGAATATATGTTCTCTCACACACTATATGTAGAAATGTACATTGGTAAAACCTTTTTAAAAGGACTTTTTGATAATATCTGCTAAATTTTTAAATATTCCTTCCCTTTGACCTAACAATTCTACTTCCAGGAATAGATCCTATAAAATATACTCACATAAGTGTGAAAAATCATTATGCAGAAAGATGTTCTTTGCAATATTGTTTGTAATAATAATAGAAAATCAGAGACAACCCAATTTCTAATATAGGGAATTGACTAAATAAATTATAATACTTCCATTCTATGGAATAGTATTCAGTCCAGTGGGCACTGGGTAAACCGACTCTCAAAAAAAAGCTTCATTTGTAGTGTTTGCCAATATAAATTGTCCCACCATGACCCATTTCAACATTTCAAGCAAACAAGATGATGCCACTGAACTTGAAGTTGGAAAGACATGGGCATATTTGGCTCTCTCAAGCTCTAGAAGCAGGCTCCAGCAGACCACTGATTCAGTCTCAGGAAAAAAGTGATAGATCTAATTATACTGACATAGAAAGATGTCCAATATATATCGTTAACTGAAATACACAAGTCACCAAGTGTTATGGCATAGTTTTGTAAAATCATATGCATAAAATATATGTAGTATACTCATAGGAAAAGCTGAAACTCAACATACCTGATAATCAATATTTACAGATACATATTGTTATCTGTAGATGATGAGTATGGGAACTTTCACTTTCTACATTATATATTTATTAATGTTTGCATTTTTATAATCCATAGACATTATTTTTGTAACCAGAAAAAAAAATAACAATATTTAAAAATAAAACCTACAGCCAAAGGTCTTAACAAACTGTGTTACTGGGAGGACTGTTTTTAAAGTAATAGCACACTGTGCTTTTGGAGGTGAGGATGCTCTCACACTCGGTTACCAGGAATATAAATTGGAGCAACCTTTCTGGAGAGCAATGTGGAACATAAACCAAACCTCTAAAAATGTGCATATCTGTCAACCCAGTTATTCTGCTTCTGGGAATTTATCCCAGGAAAATGGCTAAGAATGTGAGCAAAGATTTAGCTATAAGGATATTCCTTGTCTTGTTTCTGTCAAATAACCTAAATGTTCAATAAGGAATAGGTTACATAATCATCATTCATTCACAAAATAAAGTGAAAAGATGCTTACAATTTGTTTGAAAGTGTAAAAAATAAAAGAAGATTATAAAGCCATATGTATAGTGTGATCCCCACTTTTATAAAGCTGCAGATACTATGACTTCACTAAGTCCCTGACCTGAGTTCAGCTTCCTGATTTGTAGATGGGGCTTCAGATATATGAGGCTAGATGTAAACTGTGACTTTTGCAGAGCAGTTTGTAACTGGGGTTGTGCAGTTCCCATGCCTGGAATGCCCTTCTCTGCCTGCCCTGACTGAAGATTCTATTTGGGTTCCTTATGACCTCTCTAGTATACTGTTTGTGGTAGTGTAAATTGGTAAAACCTCTTTGGAGGGTTATTTAGCAATACGTATCACTTTTTAAATTAAGTGCATGGCTTTTGATCTAAGAATCCATTTTTAGAAATCTATTCTCATGCAAATGACCAAAGATATATGTACTACAATGTTTTTCATGATATTGTATATAATAGCAAAAAAAGAAGAAAGAAACATACATGGCTATGAAGAGGGTTTAAGGAAACATACATGACCATGAAGAGGGTTTAGGCTAAATAAATAATGGTGTATCCAGTGGAACACTATATGGTCACTAAAAGCAATGTGAAATCTCTATATGTAGTGACGTGAAAAATAACTGAGAATGTTTAAAGAAGAGCAGAAAAAAAGTTACTACACAATAATAATAATTGATATATATTGAGCACTTACTATATTCCAGATATTGTGACTTACAGAATTTCATTTAAGCCCCACAACAATCCTATGATTTAGGACTGTGGAATATTAAACAAATAAAAAATAAATTATAAAGAAGGTGAAGAATTTAACTTTAATTAAGAACTGAAGAGATTAGTTAAACTCTTCAGTGAGAAGGTACAGAATTCCATCCTCTCAAATCAAATGGAAAAGTTGAAAGCAGTTATCATAAAAATTAAGTAAAGGTAGCTTGGCGCCCAGGCCTCCACCGACCACAGGCAAAGTTCCTTAGGCTGCGGAAATGGCGGCGAGGAGTACCCAGGCCCTGGAGACCCTGCATAATAAACCATCTTTCCTCTTCACCTGGGTTCAGTGTGACTTCTATTAGCTGCATCCAGCAACAGAACCATATTTGGGAAGTGCTCCTTCTTCAGTTTGGTGACCATGAAGAGATGAAAACATCTGAATGACATGCTGCTCAGTGAGCTCCTGGACCCCTGAGGTGCCCACTCATCCTTGTCTGCACCTAAAACATGACTGGATCCTTAACAGAAGTCCTGCCTTGCCTCTCCAGTGTAAGAAGAAACAGTTTTGTAGTTCCTGACTTTCTACCACCTGTCCCAGAGGAGTAACTAAAACACAAATCACCACTCTGCCATCTTGCCCCTCCTGTATTTGCATATTTTTACTGAAAGATAAAGGTGATCCTTGTTTCAAAGTGGTGGAGAATTTGGCAAGATTGAGGCCTGGTGTCAGATGGAAAGCAGAATTTGAAAGTGGCAACCTGGGATACATAGCACAAGAGATCTCAAACTACTTTTGTAAGATGTAGCCTGGTTTCTTCTTGCAGCTTATAGTAAAATGCAGGAGAAGAGCAATACACTGAAAAAATTTAACTCTTTGATACATAGAAAGCAGAAACTGATAGCTTGGAATATTCTGGCATCAAAAAGTTAGACCACAGAAGCTGCAGCCCTACATGAGGATTTAACCAAACATGGAACCCAACCACCATTTCAGTACAATCCAGGATTGGAGATGTTGTTATCCAGATAAGATTTATGGAAGATCCTACTGTTTTTTACCCTTGTATGCTTCATGCCCAGTCTACACTTTTTTTGTGAGAACTGTGTTACTGGAATCACTGCCATTCTGCCCTGGAGAGAATATAGTTGGGACAAATTGAAGGAAAATATTCTTTTAGGAAAATCATGGAAGTTGAGTTCTGGAGTCAAGAAATCTCATGCAAGGTGGTGAGTAGGGTAACCAATTCATATGGAAAGGGTAAGTGTGCCCAAGTATTAGTGTGTAGGTTTTCCACCTCAGTGCTCAGGAAATGTATTGCCACCTAAGGTCTCAGAGAAGGGGGAGCATATTCCACAGGGGTTTGGGAGAAACTGGCCACCACCCCACTATTTGGAGAGGGCAGAATGTTTGCCCTGCAGAAGCAGATTCCATGTTGCAACCTGATGTTTTTGTAAGGTGGGGCCATGTAGAAGTTGGTCTTTCCAGTGCATGGGTATGTTTGAGCACTCATCCTTGGAGAAATAAGACTTCTGCATAAGTCTTTGGAATAGGTTGGACTCCTGTTCTCTCAAGCTCCAAGGATACAATACCATTACTTAAATGATTCTCAGACTTTGCAATCTAATGAAGATTTCCCTGAGGGTTTTAGAAACTGTTTTGTTCCTGTGAACCCTCCTTTCCTTTCAGTTTGTACCTATGGCAATGTGAACCTTTTTCCTATGACTGTTCCTCCTTTGTATATTGGTAGCAGATAACTTGTTCTAAGTTTCACAGGTCCACAGCTAGAGGGGAATTTTGCTTTAGGACATGACAACAACTGTGACTGATTTTGATGGGATCTTGCACTTACCTACTTTTACTGAAAGGATTTAAGTTGCTGTGATATGATGGGATGAATTTACTTTGCATATGGAAAGGTCATGATTTCTTGGTTCCAGGTGTGGAATGTGCCAGTGTGGATATATTATGTCCCCCAGAGAAGCTATGTTTAATGTCATCTTGTGCGGGCTGATGTATTAGTGTTGATTTAGTGGGAAATTTTGGATTTGGTTGTTTCCATGGAAATGTGACCCAACAAAATCTAGGTGAGAACACAGTTTAGATTATTTCCATGGAGGTGTGTCCCCACCCATATAGCACAGGTCTTGAATAGCTTACTGGAGCCCTATAAGAGCTAAGAAGGATCTCAGTGCTGTAGCTGAGAGAGACATTTTAGAGACAACCACTGAAAACAGATTTTGCTGATGCTCAGAGATGTTAGCCCAGAGATTTCCATGAGAAGCTAAGCCAAGAGACATTTTGGAGAATGCCAATTTGAAATGCAACCTGGGAGTTAGCAGCTGCCATCCACGTGCCTTCAGAGGTAACAGAGTTTTCCCAATGATAACAGCCTTTTTTCAGTGAAGGTACCCCCTTTTTGTTGTCCTTGCATGGATACGTTTCTAACTTTTGAACTGGAAATTCATCACCAAATTCACCTCATTTATAAAAGCCAATCTATTTCTGATATTTGGCATAATGGCAGCATTAGCAAACAGGAACAAAGGATTTGATTGTTTTTCTTTCCCAATTTAATTTGAATTCTGGTGACTATTGGAGAGAGTTTTTTTCCCAGATGATCAGTCCTCCCTTTTTTCATAAATTAAAATTTAGTCAGAAGATCATCATTTAATCTGACTTAGGTGTTTTGGGCAGACATTCTGAGGGTAAGTTAGGAGGTTGTAACTTGATATTTCTCTGTATTTAAAATGTATCCCTAGTTGTCTAAATGAATCTTGCCAGATCTTAACATTTAGCATTTTAATTTTTCTGCATTTAGACCAGTAGGGGAGAGAGACCATAGATAGGTAGTTGGATGGAGATATACTTTGATAGATTTTCATACTTGCAAATTGGTGAGTTGCCTGAAGGAGTAATAGGATAGTAATTAAGTGGGAGATGGAGGGCAAAACTAACTTTGATTGTTGTTCATTGAAGGAAATTCTGAGGAATTTTCATTTAAATTAAAATTGAAAAGAGATGAGTGTAGTATGAGAAAGTATGCTCATGATTGAGGTGGAAATGTAGCATGAAAATAGTCCTCAGTAGAGATAATAGCAATGCTTAATTAGGCTTGGTGATTTCAAGAGGACATGTAAAAGGTGAATCACTGAATGCCTGTTGGAGAATTTAACAAAGATTAGAGACAGGGGAGGAGTAATATTTATATTTTGTCTATTAAGAAGATAATATCTTGTGATATATTTCATTTTAAGTGCACGCAATTAAGCAAGTAGCCATGATAGCTCTGAAATGGAATCCAGAAAAGTGTTTTTTGACTTTCTGTTTAGAAATATCAATGGAAGAAATTAATGAAATTGCATAAATGTGAGAACAGACCAGTACAGCCCATCAAATGAGGAGAGAAGGGGGTTAGGATTTAGTTTCAAGATGTTCTAGTAGTGTTCTTGGAGGAGTTCTTTGCAGTAGACATGGAGAAGTGTCTAGAGTAGTTTGAATACAATCATGAGATGTGATATCAGAAAAAGAAAGGAAAGAGGAAGTTCTAAAAAGGATATTGTGGTCCAATAATTTTGTTCCCAAATAAGTATTTATGGGTAGATCATTAGTGATTAGTGAGAACACCAGCCTTGATTTTTATGAGTCAGAGAGTGAGTTGAATGTGAGGCCATGGTAGGTGCACTTTCAGTTTGTCAAGGGAAGATCTGGAGAGTTAGAACTTGAGAGAAAATGCACACACAGTAGATTTACATTGTTTTTATTTTTTCACAATGAAAGAGTCAAAAATGAGCTTAAATGAGATTGATTGTGAAGAGAGCAGGAGGTTCCTGATAAAGGCAATTGAATTTATAGTCAATAATATAGTGCACAACAAAACATGAGATTGAGATCAGTTGGAGACATTGGACTTGGTCAGGGATACCATGACTTTTCTATTTAATAGGAGAGATGGAGTAACTAATAATGTGTATATATTCAGGGATACTTGAAAATATTATGGTATTCTAGTGTAATTTGGCAAATTACATTTCCAATTTGCTTAGGAGGAGGTAATTTCATCTGTTAAAAATGAGGGTAAATGATAGAGTGCATGAGATTCAAAAGGTATGGAGAAGGTTTGGAGTAATTATGGAGTATGCAGAAATGATCTAATTAGCAAGACATAGTATAGTTCCCAGGTATATTTGAAAACCTCTGGAACTTGTGAATCTGTGCTTATTCCTGGATCAATATCTTACTCATGTATTGTGTAAGATGTAGTAATGTATTTGAAGTCATTGAATATTGAGGTTTTTGTCAGTAAATGTTGTAAACAGTCAGAGGGACATAATGTTTGCCTTGGTAGTATCTGTTGAAATTACAAACTCTGGAGTAAACTTGGCAGTAAAAATGAGAGCTACCAAATGATGTTTCTTGAGAGGCCAGTGCAGTATACTTTTCCCTGTAGTATGAGAATCTAGGTATAGGGATTATCTTTGTGGAGAAACCAGGAGAGCAGGTTGTACCCCACAGTGGGAACTCTGATGTTTGTTGTGTGAGGGACATTCCCTGTAAAAACCTGTGAGTGATGTGTAAAACTCCAGGAATTTATACTTGGGGAAAAGCAGAGAAAAATTCTAATTCTAACTGTTTAATTTTCTATCATGTAATTTTGTCATAATAAAATATTCTAAAATTTCAAAAAAAAAAAATTAAGTAAAGGTAAAACTTGTAAGATTCTTAAGGGACAGGAGGGGCACCAGGTTGTGAAAACAAATCCCAGCTGAAATATGTAGGCTTTGAATCCCCACTACATAGCAAGCAGATCCCACCTAATAGAAGGGGCTCAGCTTAACTGGCAGCCCAGGAGCAAGTCATGGAATTCTTTGTGACTCTGTTGTGTCATCTGGCATCCCAGGAGGTGCACCCCCCAACCCACCCACTACCACCCACCCCCATTTGGAATCTTTGACTGAAAACCCTGAATCTGTAACCCCAATCTCAAGTCTTTGATTGACAACCCTGAACACATAACATCAAGATATCAGTTCCAAATAAAACTGTTCCCCTCAGATAACAACTGCAACCCCAGTAAACGTATATGTGATGAAGACATGAATGTTGTTTTAATGACACCAGATATAGTAACAAATTTTGAACTCACTATGTATTTATGTGTTATTTGTTTTTAAGATATTTGAAATGTTTTTAGAGAATCTGACAGGTTAGAAAATATCTGGCATTTTAGACAATTTTAACTAAAATACTTAGGATTTGACCAATGAAGGATGTAGTGAATGCTTAAATGCCTAAGTGGATTTGGTTTCATGTATAAGTTTGATTTTCATGCTATACAGATTTTAAGAGCATTTGACCTACTAGATTTAACTAGCTGCCAGGCACTGGTCCAAGTGCTTTGTATGCACTAACTCAAGTAAAACTCACAACAACTCGATGAAGTGTGTCCTATTGTTATAAATGAAGTTTATAAACAGTGTTAAAATGTGTAAGAGAATTTGATTTGTTAGATTTGTATGCTTTTGTGACTTTAATGTGCAATGCTTAAAACTTCAGTTGCATTTATAAATAGCATTTAAAGGGGAAATTTTAAATGCCAAATTAAGTTCATTGAGCATTGTAATCAAAGAATAAGTGAAAGTATTTATCATAAAATTGATATTTTTTAAATGAATTTTTGAGATTTGTGTTTAAATGCTTAACAACTAGGCTTAAAAATGCACAGCCCTTAACAGAGATTATATGTGGGTGGGATTGTGGTTGAAAGGGAAAGTTTAGGGTCGTGTATGTCACTAGAAGGAAAGCCAGAGGATGAAATGGGACTGAATAACATAGTGAACCATCTTCAAGGTGAAAATGTTCTAGAATTGATTCTGGTGATGAATGTACAACTCTGTGAATATAATAGAAGACACTGATTTTACACTTTAGATGGGTTGTATGGCATGTAAATTTATCTCAAAAAAAAAAAACCACTTAAAAAAAAAAGAACGCATGCACTTAACCATAAAAAAAATACAGCCCTAATAAATTAAATATTAATTACGACAGAAGCAGCTTTGAGTTTCTTTCCATATACACACACACGAAAAAAACCCTTCATACATTTAAAATCTCAATTGACGATAGTTATAGCACTATTTCACAAAGGGGGAAACTGAAGTAAAGTCAAATATCTTCCCAAGGTGATAGAAGTAGGAGTGCCCTGCCCTGCATTCCAACCCAGACAACACCAGACTGGAAAGACAGCACACTCCACTGCTCTTCCATATCACCTCGCACTTTGTGAAGATTCCACTTCTATAGAAACATTATGAATACATGATCTGAAGAAACTTACACCAATATGGCAACATTGGTCTTTCCAGGAGTGAGAATTACGAAGGGCTATTATTTTATTTCTCTGATATTTAAGATTTTGTTACTGGACCAAGACAGTGGATTCTTTTGTCCTATGCGCTCAAATGACCAATTCCTGAGATTCCGGGGTTTCAGAGAAAGTTTAATTGCTAGGCGTGAAGCAGGAGAAAGATGGCGTATCGGTCCAAAATCTTTCTCTCCAAACTGCAATAATTCTGATAGTTTTATAGTTTCAAAAGATGGGCAGGTTTTAGGATAATGAGTACAATGGCCCCAGATGATGTCATTAAAGGTGATTTAATTACTGAGCATGTACAGATTGATTATATGCTTAGTCACAGAATGTATGTAAGAAAATGGTGGTCTTAATATGGTGATGGGCATGATTTTTAGTATTATGAGGTACAGGTGACTTGTAGGTTAAAGTCTAAGCTATTGCCCATATCAGGCTGGCCCATTTTGGTTAGATCCTGCTTCAGTTATCAATATAACTTTGGGCTTGGGGTGAGTTAGTTCTGGGGTGACCTAAGACCCTTCATTAATAAACATTAGGGGCTGTCTTTAGTGAGCATAAGACTTTGAAGTCAAAAAACTGGATAATGGGTACAAGTAAAGGTTAGTCACAAGGTTTTTACAATCACAAGGGCACAAGATAGAGGCTATGCAGTCATTATCAGAGATCAAGGCAGCTGAATTACAATTCAGGTTTCAGGTATTTCCCTCTGTCTACTATAATATACCAGAAAGTAGAAAGGAGTATCTATCTAATGACAGTGATCATAATCAGTCCTGTGCTGGTTTGAATGTATTGTGTCCCCCAAATGCCATTATCTTTGTGGTCTTGTGTGGGGCAGACCCTTGGGTGCTGGTTGGATTTGCTTGGAGTGTGCCCCACCCAGCTGTCGGTGATAATTTTGATGAGATGTTCCCATGGAGGCGTGGCCCCACCCATTCAGGGTGGGCCTTGATCGGTGGAGCTATATAAATGAGCTGACTCAAAGAGGAAAGAGAGTGCAGCTCGGAGTGATGTTTTGAAGAGGCGCAAGCTCGCTAAAGAGGAACGTCCTGGGAGAAAGCCGTTTTGAGGCCGGAGCTTTGGAGCAGATGCCAGCTGCCTTCCTAGCTAACAGAGGTTTTCCAGAGGCCACTGGCCATCCTCCGGTGAGGGTACCCGATTGCTGATGTGTTACCTTGGACAGTTTGTGGCCTTAAGACTGTAATTGTGTAGTGAAATAAACCCCCGTTTTATAAAAGCTTATCCATCTCTGGTGTTTTGCATTCTGCAGCATTAGCAAACTAGGACAAGTCTTTAAATCCTGACTTCTCAGTTATAATTTGAGTAAAAATTTTCCCATCCTTTGACCCCGTTTCTCAACTATCTTTGCTGACAATTTAAAATTAAGGGAATTTTACACTCTTTATATTTGACTTTTTTCTCTGTGCAGCCAGCATTCTGTCATTTATGAATACCTACTTCATGGCCTTTTTTTAAAATTCCTGTTCTTGCTTCAAATATCACCTCAAATTGACATCATTTCCTGGTGAAATATTTTCTTATGCCCCATAGAATTACTCTTTAAACTATGCTACATTTTTACCTACTACATGCTTTTATTATTAAACTTATAACAGTAAACTATAATTGTTTTTCTAGTCCTCTGCCTCCCCTATTAGAATTTCTGTGTTTTACTTGCCTTGTTTCTCAGCGTCTAACACAGAATCTGCTTGTTTAAACCCAACATATTCTGCAGTGATGGAAGCTGCAGAATACTTTGCATAGGCAATTATACAGATTTTTTTTTCTTTTCTTAAAAGCCATACTCTCTTTTGATCCTTTAACTTTTTGGTCTAGCTTTGGGATATATGAGACAATCAGAAATTCAGGTTAAGAAAATGTCAGAAAACTCGAAAAATTGAACCCTGTCTCTGAAAAACCGTTCCAAGTATGTGGCTAGAGCGGGGAAGGGAAAACAAAGCAGAAATTCCCTGATTTGCCACTTCTCGGCCTGGCAAGGCGGGGAAAGAGCGCGGGATCGCGGACTGGTGACCCTAAGAGTTTGCCTTCTCTTCTAGGGAAGGGGGTTTCTTGCCCTCTGCGAGAAGATGATCTCGCTCCAGCCCACTGTGAGGAAGCCCTGCGGCTACCACGCGCTCTCTGGTGCTTCACCCCTCCCCTGAGTCTCCGCCCCTGACGTCCCGGCCAGTTCTGCACCTCCTTCCCGCCGCGCACTTCCGCCTCCTGAGATCCGGCCTCCTGAGATCCCGCCCCGCCCGCGCGGCCCTTCTGGGCTCGGGCCTGCGCGGGGCGGAGCCTAGTGGAGGGCACTTCCTCCCCTTCCTCCTCCCCTCCGGTGAGTCCTCCGCGCATTCCCTCATATTTCGCGGTCACTTGATCCCGAGGACGAGACAGAGAATGGGCGGAGGCAAACTCAGGGCGTATCCCCCTTAGTGCCCTGTCCAGGACGGGGTTCGGGCGACGACGGGTGGCCTCGGGGTTGCGTCGCCTTCCCTCAGGTGCATCTTTGCTGAGAGAACCTGACGGGGAGGCTGGGTCCTCAAGAACCGTGTGGGCATTTCCTCCCCTTGGCTCTCTAGCCGGACCGAAGTGGAAGTGATAGGAATTGAATAGGTGAATAGGTTGTCGAAAGGGGAAGAATACAGCTAAATTACGAAGTACCTAGCCGAAGAAAAATCAGGGAGCCAGGACATGAGACAGTGCTAAATTTTTCTGAAGCGAATTCATTATCAGTTAAAAACATACAAATGGTTAGAATCACCATCTAAATGTCACTAATTTCAAACTACCTTTTAATTAATTACAGCCCACCGGATGTCTGTTCATTACAGTAGACACCTGACCTGATGCTTGCTGAACAAGTTCGGAAACAATATTTAGAGAAATGCAGGTAGGAAGCAGGAAATGACTGTATTGGTGTTTTCAGGATTCCCTTCAGGTGTCTGAAAGATTGTGGGGTAAAAAACTCCAACGAATGTATATCCCAGACATAATCAAGACTGACATGAAGCCACCGCCATCTAGGTTTCTCCATGTCTGTATGAGGTCAGTTTGTATTCACAGCAAATTATTGGCTGCTGTAAGCCCCTGTGATCAAAATGAAGCCAGATGATTTAGCACGAAGTTTTCTGCCTGTGTTATGGGAAGCTGAAAACATTGCTTTCACACATCTTGTAGGGAGTTTAAAGGGGAAAAAAATACCTGCTTCTGCTTTTAGTGCTTAGCATTGTACTGGAATAATAGAAGCTATCCTCCAGCTTCTGTGAATTTTTGCCTAAGGAAATGTGTAGTGCGGGGACATACTTCATAACTAACTAACCCTAGTGAAACCTTGTCCTTTAGAAATAATTCAGGAGTAGTTGGTAGCAGAGTGAAAGGTGAACCTACCCCACTGACAAAGACAAAGTGAAAATTCCTAGTGTAAGCATCCATGCAAATCTATCGGGGAAAGGAGATACAGAAGTTCTTGCTGTTTCTGTTCTTTCTGCTTCTGACGTAAAGGATGGGTGAACATGGTTAACAGCTAGAACTCAGGAATAAAGCATGAGAAAAGGAAAGAGTTCTTAATTTTCTTTTTGAGATGCCCCAGGTAGAAATTTTTAAATGTGACGTTTGTTTTTATCCCACCTAGTATTAAAAGGTTTATTGAAAACTGGCTATATTCTGGATGCTTTCTGTTCACTAAACAGATATTCTGGACACTTTCTGTTCACTAAACAGAACTAATTATTTCATTTTCACAACTCTTTGAGATTGCCATGATCCTCTTTTTACAGAGAGAAAAACTGAGGTTTTAAGAAGTTAAGATAACTTGCCTAAGGTCACGTGGCTAGTAAGTGACTAGTTTAGGATTGAACTCAGATCATCCATTTCACCAAATTAAAAATCATGCAGAAGAAAGAAAAAATCTTGCAGAATGCAGGTGTATAAATTTGTCTAAGTGCATCAAACTATACAGTTAGAATGGGTGCATTTTATTGAATATAAATTCTACTCTAGGAGGGTTGTTTTTTTTTAAATGCAAAATAATGTGTTTTTTTAAGAGAAAACTCACCAAAGAAACTGAGCATTATGATGATTTAACACACAGCAGTTTCTGAGGACAAAGGGAGGGCAGTGATGTGTGTGTGTGTGTGTATATATGTTAACTACACTAACCTACACATGGAAAGATTGGTGACACCACTGCCAAGGACTATTCATTCAGGTGACTTTCCCAAAATTCAGATAATGATGTATAGAAATATCAACCAAGATGCTAGCCTAGGTTAGGGACATGCAAGTCGGTTCTGGAAATCAACCAAACACACATAAAATTGGAAAAGAAATCCAAAGTACGTGATGCCATACCTGTCTAACAAAAATAATATCCCAAGCACAAGACACTAAAAGGATCAGAAATTTTTGCTATTGGGTATTCATTAAAGTCACATTTTCTGTGTGTAATATACTGTGTGTTAATACTAAGCATTGTGATTATAATCTGTGCAGCAGAACTTAGAGGTTTTTTATTTTTCATTTATGATTTGTTGAACAGTTGGTCAAAACAAGCAAGCCACCAACTGTTAGTACTTTTGTATTTGAAGTCTCCATTTGGCTATTTAAAGAGAATGTATGGAATACTTTTTTCATTTTATTAAATTCTATTTTAATGCTTCACCAGAGTTTCAGAAACATTTTGAATTTAAGTTTTCTTAATTAAAGTTTACAAATCAAATATTTTGTGAATCAGATATTCTGAGTAATCATGGTGGCCAGACACAAAATAACTCAGTTCTTTCCACAAGTGGGAAAAACTGTCTTTGTTAGGATGCTTAAACTGAGAGTTGTCACCCCATCCAACCTCTCCATATGTCTGTATTGTTCAACTTAGCTCAAATATTGACAGGTTCCACCAGGCCTCAGAATGGAATATGACCAATGGAATTTCACCATTAGGAATTCTGCACAACCTTTCATTTTCCAAGAGAATATCTTCTTCAGCAACAATCTCGAAGGCAGTGACATATCTTGGAATGAAGAAGAAAATGGTTGTGAGATAAAGTATGAGTTATAAGGCAATTTGAGCAGGACATATATTCAGCACCCTGCATGAAGTACAAGAGGAGACTCTGGCCCAGCGCTCTCCATCAGCAGAGTTCTTTTGCAAGGTCTAGCATGACAGAAAATCGCTACTCTTAGTAATTAGATATAACCAGGATAGTTGGGGAGCAGCAAGGGCCGGAGATGAGACTTGGTTAATATGACCATCGCAGCTTCTTACTGGTGTAGCTAACGTTCCTATTTTACTTCTTTAACGTTTGTTAAATACTAGTGTCGCTTACTTAGCAAAAAGGCAGCTGTGTCTTCTCAGACTTGTGTAAGACTATAATTGAGGGATACCAAAAATGGGTCTATTTCAACTAATTTCTTATACTGTTTTTCTTAACTTATCAATTGAATTATAATGATTCATTCCAGAAATGTGCCAATTTATTTACCATAATCTTGAACAGATGGAAGCAACTTCAATACATAGGTGTGTTATCCATAATAAATGCACCTTTTTTTACCCTGTCCAATAGCATATAACCTTTGTCTGCCTGATAAACATTGGGATAAATTTTCAAAACTGTACTTAAAATTGTTAATATCTTAAAAAAGTTTATGACCTTTGATCCAATAATTGCCCTTCTCGGAATCTATCCAAAGGAAATAGAAATTCAAGTAAGATTTATATATGAAAGATTCTCACTGAAGTGTCATTTATAATGACAAAAATTGAAAAATCTAATCTAAATCAATGATAGTAAAATTATTGAATAAATTGATATATCAGTTTATGATTATTTAAAAATTTGGTCATTTAAAATTTATTGGCACTTAAAAATGTTTTTCAAGTTTACTTGATCATATAAAATATCCCAATTTTGTAAAAATATATGTATATGCATGGAAAAAAGACTGGAAGCAACCACATCAAAATATTAACTCATTGCTGAAGAGTAGGATTTTTCATAATTTCATTTCATTTTCTTTGTACTTGAAATTTTTTCATATTCTCTATAATGAGCATTTTTTTATAAATAAGAAAATAATAAATTCTACTTTAAAAAATTTTTAGGAAGTGTATTAAAGTTCTCTGGGGAAAGTTAATAAACATTTGACTTCTTGATTCATAGCTAATATTAGGGCCCCATGCTAAATACTGTAGAAGTGCCAAAAGAGAAGGTTTTTTCTATTGAAACAGTCAAATACAGCTGTGTATAAATATGTCCTAGGAAAAGGTCTGGAAGGCTAGACATTAAGGTAGTAAGTCTCTGGGCTGGTGGAATTATGAATGTTTTCACAGTATTTTTGCTTATCACTATTTTCAGATTGCTCTATAATGTGCAAATATGGCCTTTTATCAAAAGAGGAAAAAAAGGAGTTTGTCCTTTGTGGCTTTAGAGTGTTTTAAAATAAAAATTAATTAAAAAAAAAACACGAAAGAAAATTTTTTTAACTTTGTTAAAAAAAAAAAAAAGATGCTACCCAGAGCTGTTAGAATTAGCCCATTTGAGACCCTCCTAACTTGCAATTAGGAATACAAATTACTAATTACTCATCATATGGAGTTTTGACAGATTAAATAATATAGCCTTGTATTTGGTATCTTCTTAATACTTGGGAGTAAAAAAAAATAAATCCTTTGACATTATCTATAAAGCAATTTAAGAAATCTTAGAAATCTCAGTTATGCAACTGATGCTATTCCTAAACTAGATTAAACAAACGTCTTACATTGGCAGTTGTATCAATGCAATGGTACATCAATAAAGGATTTAAAAACCAGGAAGGTATTCCAGTAGGGATGAAAAAAACACCACCATGTGGAAATAGACAAGATTCCTAAAAGAACAGCATCAAGTTTATAGCTGGTCTTTAAATAAAAACAACTGGAACATTTTTTCTTGTCACAGGATTTTGAGATAGAACCTTATCAGTGGTTGGTAATCTGATCCATTTTACAATGTATATAAGCACTGTGTTTGATATAAAATAGTTGTTCAATATCTTTTTGTAAATTTTTTTATTCAAACTTATGCAAAACAAAATGATTCCTACATTTAGTTTACAAACAAAGTTGGATTACTTACTGAACAAAATATACAATGGTAATATTTTTCCCTAAATTTGAGTACCTGGAGGAAAATACATCTAACTAATTTGAATGCAAATCTGAAAAACAATGAAACAAAGTCATCTGATTGAGACAACGTGATGTACTAAAATGAGCTTTGAATGCTGGAGTCTATTATCAACATTGCCACTAACTAGCTTGTAACCTTGGGCTTCACTTTTTCCAGCTAATAAATAAGATGATTAGACAAGATAATCTCTAAGATCTCCTCAGACTTTAGAAGTGTATGATCTGAAACAAACATAAGAAGATTCTGAAACGTGAAGAGAAGACCAGCTAGGAACCTTAGTACCCAAGGAATAACATGGTAATAAATTCTCTTGAGTTGTCTTTTTGCTTCATGTATCTCAGATTAGGAACTGAAGAAGCTGGCCAC
This sequence comes from Choloepus didactylus, assembly GCF_015220235.1. NCBI lineage: Eukaryota > Metazoa > Chordata > Mammalia > Pilosa > Megalonychidae > Choloepus > Choloepus didactylus. The sequence goes on from NC_051323.1 coordinate 30,270,699, forward strand.
AGGTGACACAGATTTAAGAAGAAAAAAAAAAGCCCAACAAAAGCCTGCTTTCTTTAGCCACGCAACCCTGTAAAGGAGAGCCTAGCCCTGGGGTATGGTAGCCAGGGTCCTCATCAGCCAAGTCATCTTGTCCATCGACACCAAGCCTCAGAACAAGGACCATGTGATTTAGGCACAACACAGGGCCAAATTCAAGTTCCCCGGCTGCCAAAAAAATCCCTATCTCCAAGAAGTGGGGCTTTACCAAGTTTAATGCCAATGAATTTGAAGTTAAAGTGGCTGAGAAATGCCTCATCCTGGATAGATTAGGAGTCAAATACATCCGCAACCATGACCCCTTGGATATGTGGTGCATCCTGCACCCGTGAAGGCTTTGCCAGCACTGCCCTCACTGACTTGTGCTCACCAATAAACTACTTCCTGGCCTTCTAAAGAAACAGCAGAGATCGATGAAATGGAAAACAGAAAAATGATAGAGAAAGTCAATGAAACAAAGAGCTGATTCTTTGAAAAGATCAATAAAATTGGCAAACCTCTAGCAAGAATGACAAAGAAAAAGAGAGAGAAGACACAAATACTAGGGATGAAACGGGGTATTGTTACAGACCCTGCAGACATCAAAAAAGATGGTGAGGGAATACTGTGGGCAACTCTACACACAAAAATTTTACAACTTAGATGAAATGGACCAATTCCACAAAAAAACACAACTCACCTAGTATGAAATAGATTATTAAGATAGCTTTAATAATTTAAAAACTCCAAAAAATGAACTCCCCAGGCCAACGTGGTTTCACTGGAGAATTCTACCAAATGTTTAAAGAAGAATTAACACCAATTCTACACAATCTTTTCCAGGAAATAGAAGAGGAAGGAACACTTCCCAACTTATTTTGTAAAGCTAGTATTACCCTTATATCAAAACCAGACAAAGGCAGTACAAAAAAAGAAAACTAGAGACCAATATCCCTCATCACAGTAGATCCAAAAATTCTTAACAAAATTTTAGTAAATAAATTCAGCAATACATAAAATACTTATACATCATGACTATGGTGTTTATTCCCAGGATGCAAGGTGGGTTCAATATTAAAAAGAAAAAAAAAAAAAAAAGAATCAATGCAATCAGCCATTAACAGGACATAATATATAATCCAATATTAACAGGTTAAAAAAAATTGCGTGATCATATCAGTCAATGCAGAAAAAGTATTGGACAAAATTCAGCACCCATTTATGAATAAAAACTCTTAGAAAACCAGAAACAAAGCAGGAACTTCCTCAACTTGAGAAAGACCTTCTTCAAAACCTACTGCTAACATAATACTTAATGGTGAAAGACTGACTGCTCTCTCCCCAAAATGTGGGACAAGGAAGTCCACTCTCATCACTCTTGTTCAACATAGTGCTGGAAAATCTAGCCAATGCAGTGAAGCAAGGAAAGGAAATAAAAGACATACAGATTGGGAAGGAAGAAATAAAACTGTTCCTATTTGCAGATGACATGATTGTCTATATAGAAATTCCGAAGTAATCTACAAAAAAACAAAAAACAAAAAACAACCTCCTAGAACTAATAAATGAGTTCAGCAAGGTAAGAGGATACAAGATAAATGTGCAAAAACCAATTGCATTTCTATATACTAACTATGAACATGTGGACACCAAAATTAAAACTACAATATTATTTATATTCACATATACAAAAATGAAATGCTTACATGTAAATCTTTACAAAGCTGAAAGGTACAGAGCACTAATGAAAGAAATCAAAGATCTAAATAAGTGGAGGGTCATAACATGATCATGAATTGATCAGCGAAGATGCCAGTTTTTGCTAAGGTGATATACAAGTTTAATGCAACTTTTATAAAAATCCCAGCAAGGTGTTTTGTAGATATAGACAAGATTATTCTAAAATTTATATTGAAAGCTATGCTGGTTTGAAGCTGTTTTGTACCCCAGAAAAGGCCATATTCTTTTAATCTGTTCTTGTGAGTGCAGATCTGTTGTGGGTGAGACCTTTTGATTAGGCTGTTTCAATTGAGATATGACCCGCTCAATTCAAGGTGGTTCTTAATCCTTTACTGGAGTCCTTTAAGAGAGGATAAAGGACAGAAAAAAGCTAAAGAGCTCAGAGAGAGAGACAGGCATCCAGAGAAACTTGGAGGAAAGACCTTAGAGGAGCTGAGAGAGCCATTGAAGCCAGGAGCTGAAAGCAACAAAACCCAGGAGAGAAGGACCAGCAGATGCCAGCCATGTGCCTTGCTGTCTGACAGAGGAACCCCGGATGCCAGTGTCCTTTCTTCAGAGAAGGTATCATCCTGTTGATGCCTTACTTTGGACATTTTCATGGCCTTAGAACTATGGATTTGTAAACTAAAAAATCCCCATTTTAAAAGCCAACCCATTTCTGGTATATTGCATTCTGGCAGCTTTAACAAACTGAAACAAAGGATAAAGGAACTAGAATTGCTAAAATACTTTTGTAAAAGAATAGTGAAGTGGAAGGAATCAGTCTACTCAATTTCAAGACACACACAGCTATAGCAATCAAGACTGTGTGGTGTTAGCAGAGGGTTAGACACACAGATTTTTGGAGCAAATTAGAGAATCTAGAAATAGACCCATACAAAAATGCCCAACTGATGTTTGACAAAGATGCAAAAGCAATAAAAGGAAAAACTGATAAATCGAACTTCGTTTAAATTAAAAACTTTTGCTCTAATGAGTGTATGGTTTTCTATTTGGGGTGAAAGGGAAGTTATGATAATGGGTGGTGATGTGATTAATTCCACTGGATGGTATGTTTGGGAGGGGTTGGGATGGTGTGATTTATGTTTCACAATTGAGAAAGAGAGGAAGAGAGAGAGTAACAAGATAATGACAATTAAATGGATAGGATTGAAGAATGGAGGAGAGAAGGCTCAAGAGAACATTAATGGGACATAAAGAAAAAGTAGAATGTAGATTGTAAACTGTATATCAATATTAAATGTTTTGAACTTGATAACTGCACTGAAGATGATTACATAAATGAATACTCTTGTTCATAGGAAATATACAGGGAAGTATTATGTGCGACCTACTTGCAAATGTTAAGAAAACAGATGATAGGTAGATAGATAGATAGATAGATAGACAGATAGATAGATAGAAAGAATGATACGGCAGAAGTGGCAAAAAATTAAAATTGGCGGATCTGAGTATCTGGAGATGGTGGTGAGGGGAAGTTGGAGTTCTCTGTATAAGATTTATATTATTTTTGCAACTGTCCTCTAAGTTTAAAATTATTTCAAAATAGTTTTTTTTTTTAAGTAAACAAAACAACCAACCCCTCCCCCCCCAAAAAAAAAAAAAAAAAACCCACCAACCTGTAAATCACATATCCAGTGAAGGACTAGAATCTCTAGAATGAAAGAAGAATTCTTAAAACTTGACAATTAAAAAACAATCTAATTACAAAATATGAGCAAAAGGCATGAAGAGACATTTTGCCAAAAAATGTACAGATGGCAAATTAGTACATGAAAAGATGTGCAACCTCATTAGTCATTAGGGAAATGCAAATTAAAACTACAATGAGATATCACTACACACTTATCAGAATGGCTAAAGTAAAAAGTGACACACCATATGCTGGTGAGAATATGGAGAAACTGGATCACTCATACAGTACTATTGAGAATGTAAAGTGGTACAGCCACTCTGGAAAACAGTTTGGTAGTTTCTTTAAAAACTAAACATGCAACTACCATATGGCCCAGCAACAGCACTCATGGGCATTTATACCAAAGAAATGAAAAGTTATGTCTACACAAAACCCTACAAATGTTTGTAGGAGCTTTATTAGCAATAACCCCAAACTGGAAGCAGCCTATATATCCTTCACTGGGGAATGGTTAAACAAACTGTGGTATATCCATACCATGGAATAGTACCCAGCAATTAAAAGGAACAGACTTGTCTTGGATACATGGAACGGTCTGGATGAATCTCCAGAGAATTATCTTGAGTAAAAAAAAACAATCCCAAAAGGTCACATACTATATGATTCTACTTATAAAATATTCATGAAGTGCCAAAATTGAAGAAATGGAGAACAGATTAGTGGTTGCCAGGGATCCCAATGGTGATGGAAATGTTCTGTATCTTGACTACATCAACATCAGTTTCTTGGTTGTGATATCATATTATTTTTACAGGATGTTACCTTTGGGGGGAAGTAGGTAAATGATACATGGGATCTCTCTGTATTTTTTCTTACAACTGCATGTGAATCTACAATTACCTGAAAATTTAAAGTTTCATTTTTAAAAAGTCTGTGATCTGGTATGCAGATAAGTGAGAAATCTGGCTTCAAAACAATATGATACCACTTTTGTTTGAAAGAAATATTAACTGTGTGTTATGGTTTGAATCATGTCCCACAAAAAGTTATGTTGAACTCCTAATCCTCAGTACCTCAGAACGTCATCTTTTTTGGAAATAAGGTTATCGCAGATGGAATTAGTTATGATGAGGTCATACCGGAGTAGAGTGTCCCCTTCATCCATTATGACTGGTATCCTTCTAAGAAGGAGAGAAGATACACAGAAGAGAAGAACGCTGCGTGACTACTGAGGCAGAAATTGAAATGCTGCAGTTACAAACCAAGGAATGCCAAGCTTGCCACCAAAACATCAGAAGCTAGGAAGAGGCAAGGAAGGGTTCTCCCCTACAGGTTTCAGAGGAAACAAGGTCCTGCCAGCACCTCGACTTCAGACTTCTAGACTCCAGAACTGTAAGACAATAAATCTCTGTTGTTTTAAACTTCCAAGTTTGTTTACAGCAGCACTAAGAAACCAAGGCACTATGATTATCTGGTTGGCGAAGTTATAGTTGTGTTCTTTTTCCTTTGTACTCCTCTGTGTTTTTTTATGTTTTCTTCCTTGAGCATGCTTTACATTTGAAATTGGGGAAAAGGGAAGAAAGAAAAGTATTCTATAATCTGTGTGACACAGTGTTGCCTAGAGAATCTGAAAAAGAAGGTAGAATATGGATCAGACACTGTCCTGAACTAGGGTTCTTACAGCAAAACCTTTTTGAGTTAATGATAAGATTCCATTAAACCATTACTTGTCATAGTTCTGAGACACCAAATCCTTAAAACGGTATTTGCTATTAAATATGTTTTGGCGGCTATACGTAGGGTGATCTACGTATAAATAATAATTTATTATCTAAACCAGGACATTTTTGAGAATGAAGAGGGACTTTTTAAAAAATGTTTCTTAGTTTCTAAACTTTTTTATTGTGGTAACAAATAGACAACTCCAAAGTTCCCATTGTAACCACATTCCAGTATGCAATTCAGTAGGATTAATTATATTCACAATGTTGTTCTACATCACCAATAACCATTGCTACTTACTTTTCCATTACCACAAACAGAAACTCTTTACCCATTAAGTTATAACTTCCTCTTCTGATTCCCACTCCCACCCCCAGCCCCTGGTAATCTATAAAGTGCTATTTGTAGGAAAGGCGTTTTAAATTATTCTTGAAAAATGAGTGTAAACTAGTACTATCCCAAGAGTACTGGGACATATGCTCTTCCTAGCCTTAGGTCATGCTCATTTCTTATAAATCCAGAATTTGTTATATTAATATTTAGCAACTTTAACATATCAGTTAATGTATATATAATAACTATGTCAAATACACAGTTAATCGTCCCCTCCTTGAAACATCACTTTCTTCACTCAGCTTCCAGGACCTCACTCTTCTGATTCTCCTGTTTAGTTCCCTTGCCTCCAGTTCCATATCTCTTCTTGTCTCTTCTGTAGCCACACTCTTCAAGGTGACCTCATCCAATTCTGTGGCTTTCAATCTTATTGAAATGCTGGTTATGTCAAAACTTGTATCTTCAACCCTGATCTCTCTGATCTTTAGGCTCTTAACCTAACTTTCTACCCAACATGTCCATTTGGATATCTAATAAGCATCTCAACCTAACGTGCCCCAAAAGAATTCTCAAATCCCCCCCACCAAAACCCTTTCTATTGTTAGTAGTTCCTATCTCAGTAAGGGGCACCAAGTCATCCTTGTACCCTGGCTTTTACTCACAACCTACATCCAACTCGTCACCAGATCCTTTTGTTTTTATGTTCAAAATATATCATGAATCTGACTTCACTTCCTAATCTCCCTTCTTCAATTTTTGGTTTTGCTCACCTATAGATTATTCTCCAAATATCTGTCAGAATGATCCTTTTAAAAAGTGACTCAATCACATCATTCACCTACTCTCCAGGCTGCAGTGGGGTCCTGATGCCCTTACTGTGGCTTATGATGTCTTATGTGATTGGCTCCCCTGCTTTCCCTACCACTTTTCCAACTTCATCTCCCAGCAGGCTCCCTTGGGCACACTGCCCTCCGTCCTGACCTCCTTGCCTTTTTTTTTTTTTAGTACACCAAACACATTCATTTGTCAGAGACTTTGTATTTACTATTCCCTCTGTCTGGAAAACTCTTCCCCCTAGATATTTCATAATTTTCTCCTGTACCTGAGTACAATCTCTGATCAAATGTGATTTTTTTTTATGGGATCTGGTTACCTGACTACCTTATCTAAAATAGCAGCCCTGCCACTCTATCCCCTGACTCTTTTTCTGCATAGCACTTACCTCCACCATGACATATCCATTGCATTTCATCTGCCTCCTTCTCAAGAACAGAAGCTCAGTGAGGGCAGGGACTTTGTTCACTGCTGAATCCCTGGACCCTGGATCAGCAATTGGCACATGGAAGGTGCTCAATAAATATTTGGTTAATGAGTGATTTAGAACAATAGAGGTAATGAAACATTAGATTTGCCAGAGATTGACAAGAAAAAAGATAGACATAAGAAGAGCATGAAGGAAATATTGCACTGATATACACTGAATGACTCAAAGGGAGCAGATCGCTGCTTGAGTATCAGTGGCAGTATTCTGTCCTGCTGAAGTCAGGATTTGACATGATAACACTCTGAAAATATCCTTAATAGAAGACAATGTACAGAGGAAGGTAATTTTGTGAGTCAAGTAAAAGTGTCTGTTTCCATGCTTTTAGTACATATTTCTAGGAATTAAAAATGGAAAGGCATGGGGGCAAAACTCTTTTGGGGGTTTCGTGATGTGTAAGACAATTTGGGGTGATGGTTATGGCTATGGTTTGATGTGAACTTTGTTCACATTTTTCTGAGTAGCTTTTATTCCTTATTAGACATGGTGGGAGAAAGCTTGGCCTGATTTAGCCAAAGTGACACCAATTTCCTGAGGCAGCAGTAAGCCACCCATCTCATACCAGCATAAACTACTTTCAGACTAATTTGTAGACAGATGGGTGGTGATTCTTGGATATAGGGTATTTATGACTGTTTCTGATACCCACAGTGCAGCCCAGAACTATTGGAATACTTCCTGACCTTCGTATTCACTGTCCAATCAAGCAGTAAATGTCATAGAACCTGTGCCCAGCAGATCCAGAGCCAACCGGGTTCTCACCCAGTTTCAGAGTACAGATGATCCAGGTGGTTCAGCAGCATCTCTGTTTGGAAAGGGGATTTTGGCCCTGCCCTCATATTGTCAGTGCCCTTCCCTGACCTTCAGTAGTTCATTACGGAGAGGATGAAGTATGAATTCCTGCATTATTAGGCTTGGTTTTACCTCTTATTCCCCTCCTCATTGTCGGAAATAAAGTGGTACCTGTAAGGGAATAAATGCTCTCTCGGTTCTGGAGGAGAAAAGAATTTATTTACGATCTTGCAAGATGGGGCGTCCAGCCAAACACGCGGAAGGCTGGCGCGCCAGAGGAAGAGAATGGCGATGTTTAAATCTCCTACTCCTAATTCGCAAGTCCCTCCCCTGTTTCCCCATTGACTGGGTACTACAGAGGTTACAGCCTATCCGAGAACACTAACTAATTCATCTTTTGAGATTTTAATTTGTACAGCCAATCCCAGAGAGCCAACTAGCTCATTATTGAGATTTTGAACTGATTAGCCAATGCCCCCCCCCCAAATTTTTATTTTTTTGCTGTGAGTTCCCGCCTCTGATACTACCTCATGTCTCTTTACATCAGGCAGATTCTCTCTTCTCTTTGTCTGGGGCTTGTTTAAACTGGTTTTGCCTCCATTTCCCTTATTCCATGCTGTCTCTATGTGAAAACGAAACTTATTCCTTTCTTACACTCATCACTTATCCTTTAACTAAATTAAATATTCCTAAATATGATCCATGCTTCCTGACTTTCACTTTTGCAACTAGAATGCCTTCAACTTAATCTCTACCTATTGAAATGTATGGAATACCTCTGAGAACCTAGATATCCTTCAGAGATCTCTAGGGAATAGTTGTACAAACAGATATGATAAGGCCTTGGCTCTCAAAGACTTATTGTCTGGTATAGTGTTTCCTAAAATGTCTTCTTCAGAGCAGAAATCCTATAAGATGCAACTTAAAAATAAGACTCTATGATGAAAGACAGTGAAATGCTCTATATTATTCCTTTTGTAGGAATTCATAATTCTTATTGGTGTGTTAATTGCTCTAAGAAGTACTGCCATAGAGAAGTTCAGTGTTTCCACAGAAGTATTTGACCACAGAACCCTTTCTTTGCATAACATCTAATAACAACCCAAGAACTTCTGTTCCATGGAACACATTTCAAAAAATGGTAGACTGGTAGGGAAGAAGAAACATGTACCCAAGTAATAATAGTACCAGGAAGAATACCATAATTGAGAACTAGTCCTTGAAACATATGTAGGAAGACAGAAAGGAAACATAAAATGAAGCATTCCAGGAAATAGAAAAAGAAGAGAAGAGATGGGGAAAACTAGTTAAGGAAGCTCAGAGAAGAGAGGTCAACAATGTCAGATGCTGCAGAAAGGCCAGAGACCAAGAAATGACTCTTGAATTTAACCGTCTTGAAGTCAGTGTCAATCTTCAGAGGAACAATTCCCAAAGAATGGTGGAAGCAGAAGATTAGAAGAAAATAGGGTAAGTAGAATAGTATATACATTCCAAGATAGCAAGGATTTTTGTCTGTTTTATTTGCTGATCTTCCCCAAGTCTTAGAACCATGCCTGGCATATTTTGAAAGTTCTCTATAAATATTAGTTAAATAAGTGAATGAATGGGTAGATGGAAGAGGTGGTGGTTTAAAAAAAAAGATAGAGGCAGTGGGGTTAATGAAGGAGAGATTAAAATTGTGCTGTTGAGGAAGGAGCAACTTGAACTTGCTTCTAGGTAGAAGACTCTAGTGGAAAAATAGAAGTAAAAGATGCCAAATAGGGGGAAACTGGTGGAATGCTATCACAATTGAGGCAAGAGGAAATGAGAACAAGGTCACAAATAGAAGGAAAAGACAAAGCAGATCAAATGCTATCATCAGTAGTAACAAATATTCTGCACCATTGTAAGGGGTTGGTAGTCAGGTGGTGTACAGAAATCCTGTATTTTATGCATGATTGTTTTGTAAACTCAAAACTTCTTTAATAAAAAAAGAAAGAAAGAGAAAGCAGGTAACACTTAACATATAAAATTAATTCATCCACAACTCTCTGGGGGGAAAAAGTATTTCATTATGAAAGTATATGGGATTATTCTATATCCCCATTAACTATATCAAGACTCATTCAACCACCCAAGCTAGGGACTCCAGTCTGCTTTAACACCTCCTTGTCTTTCATCTTCTCTGTTTAAATGGGCACCAAGTTTTCTCAGTTCCGCCCCTGTAACGCTCCATACCCATTCCCTTATTTTCATCCTCATTGTCACTGCTCTAGATAAGGCACTCATTGTTTCTTGCTTGAAATATTTTAATAGTTTTCTAACTACACTCTATTTCAGTAGCATTCTGCTCTCAGTGTTTTCTCCATACTGCCACCAGTTGTCAGCCTAAAACATAGCTGTGATCGTACCATTTTTCTCTTCAAGGGAGTAGTAACAACATCTTCTTGACCAAAAGGGGGATGTGAAAGGGAATGAAATAAGCTACAGTGGCAGAGATTCCAAAAGGAGCCGAGAGGTCACTCTGGTGGGCACTCTTATGCACAGTATAGACAACCCTTTTTAGGTTCTAGTGAATTGGAGTAGCTAGCAGTAAATACCTGAAACTGTCAAACTATGAGGGGTGACAGTGTGATTGGGAAAGCTATATTGACCACACTCCCCTTTGTCTAGTGTATGGATGGATGAGTAGAAAAATGAGGGAAGGAAAACAAACAAACAAACAAACAAAGGCACCCAGTGTTCTTTTTTACTTTAATTGCTCCTTTTCACTTTAATTTTTATTCTTGTTATTTTTGTGTGTGTGGTAATGAAGGTGTCAGGGATTGATTTTGGTGATGATGTACAACTATGTAATGGTACTGTGAGCAATTGAATGTACGCTTTGTTTTCTATGACTGCATGGTATGTGAATATATCTCAATAAAATGAATTAAAAAAACAATTTGCCTACACCAAGGAAAAAAAAACCGTAGCAACAGACCATTCCTGTCTTCTACATGCCTTCATTTATTGAGTGCCTAGTGTGTGTTAGGCACTGAGGATGCACTGGCGAATTATGGTAATGGTGGCATTTCAAATTAGGGGCAAAGAAATCAAATGGTCAATAACAACACAAAAAGTGCTCATGAATAAGATGTTATTTTTCTCCCGTTAGATTAACAAAGATTAAAAAGAATGAAAATATGAAATATTGTCAAGCATGTGGGAAAACAACCTCAAACACTCTTGATGGGAATATGAATGAACACAAATTTTTGGAAGGCAATTTAGTCATATCTATTAAGGTTTTAATACTGCCCATTTGTCTTAATAATGGTTATTTGTGGGGTTGTAGAATTATGAGAGACTAACTTTCTACTTTTCACCATTCCATGGTATTCACATTTTTATAATGTATAAGTATTTTTTCCAGTTAAAAATATGAAGACACAAAAATGGAAAAAATAGTTACCTTTCTTTGATGGATTTATACTTTTTAGGTCAACATTCGCAACTCTTCAAAATAAGCCCCCAGTCCCACAATTCCAGCCTCACTTTCTTCCATTCCCATCCACAAGTTCATCACGCAGGACTATCCCATATAATGCTTGATACATACACTTCTCTCTGTCTGTGATGTTCCTCTAACAGGAATATCTGCCCCCCCTCCCCTGTTAATCAAAATAGTTCTCATCTTTCCAAGACAAGCCAGGAAATCACTTCCCTTTCTCTGTGAAACTTGTCTTTCCATCTGGTTTAAATTGCTCCTCCTGCTTTGGGGCTGAGGGGGTAGTTTGTTTATACCTCTAGCAGAGCAGTTTGGCTTGCATTATTGTTACTTGTGGCTGGTGTCTCCCTCTACAGCATTTATTTTCCGCTTTGCTTTTTTTTGTGAATTCAAAATATTTATTCAGACACTTGTATGTTCCATAAAAGCCCAAACTTAAATTAAATAGCTTATGGAGATATACAGCCTAATCTTCAAGTCATAAAAATGCAGTTTTCTATTGTTTATTTGAAGAGATTGCAGGAATTAATTAAACATGTCTATAGAAGCTTGGTGTTTATTCACTGACAATGAGCCGGAATTATTACCTCACTTTAAGCCTTTCTGTGGTGATTTGTTTACAGAGAGTTGTGCTAAATAGCTGAATTGTTGTTATGACCCTTTGCCTAGTTCTTTTCAAAACAGTCATTAGACTTGAGTTTTACATAACAAATACACACACACAAATCTCATAACCAGGAGAGGAACCAAAAGCAATTCCTAGAATTTTAAACTGTATATCAGTTACTATTGAGTTTACAATAATGGACATAGCCCCAAATTTTGTAACTTAATAATTAAATAAGACCACTTGTAAGTGCTGAAGTGTCTGTGGTTGCCCAAAGTGAACTGTGATAATGTGTAGAAAGAGCCAATAACCTTAAATGAGCTAGATCAATAGGTCTCCTTTCAGTAAATCTAGGAACTAACTGCTTTTTATTGTTTTGGTGACTACACAATTTTGGTTCCCCAGAGTAGCTCTTAAAGCAGAAGTAGCACCCCATTATCGTTTGTAAATTTCCACTCACAAGCCAGCCTGGCAGTGTCTGTTGGCAGCGGTGGCTCTGACCTTTCTAACAGCATAGTATTCGTCATTGTTTTGTTTATGAGCATCTATATATGCCACAAAAGTTCTGGGGAGAGCGTTTCAGGAAAAGAAAACTGAAACTAAGAAGGAAATCAAAAGCAAAAAGCCAGAAACCACTTCTTTAGCCCTTTCTCTATGATCTCAGGACTTCAGGGACCTTGAAAGATTGATTTCCTCTCACTCAAATTTCTTATAAAATTAACTTTGGCTCATAGATCTGTAACACAGTAGTTAATTTTACAAGATAAGCGATAGAGGGGAAATGTATCTGAGGGGAAAATCGAGTGCTAGAAGCTCAAGAGACACTTATAGGTCACAGAACAAAGCTAGCAAGTAAAGTGGTCCTACTACAGACCTGCAAAGAGCAAAGGGTCTGCTATGGGTTAATTTCATTGTATCTTTCATCACATTTCACTTTTCTTCTCAACCAGCGTTAAATATAAGTGGGCTTTACTCAGCCTGTTCTGTGAGAGCCTTTTGAATTGTTCAGCCCAAGAGCAATCGTGATTTAAGTTCATTTAACTTTGTATTTTAGTATTTTAGTGTTCACCTTCCTTGTAATGGCCCCTGGGACTGTACCCATCACAGCAATGATTGTATTAACCATTTCTTCAAGTGCAGAGCTATTTATGCCATTCCTAGATACTAATTAATTGTGCTTTTGGATAAGCACCATCGGCTATCTGAGCTGGAAGGAATATTGCAGTCTTTTTAGTTCGGTCCTCTCACTTTATAGAAGGGGTCCCTGAGGCTCTGAGAGGTGACCAAAGATCAACCAGGTTATTTGGAGGCAGACTGAATTAGAACCTGGTATCTCAACTCATCTAGACTCCTAATCTAGAACTTTTTATTTGCCTGGTTACTAAACCTCACTTAGGCAATCAGAGAAAGTCCCTGTGAATTAATCAATCTTTTTATTTAGATATATTAATCTTTAAAAATATACCAAAGACTCATTTAGCTTCAATATATGTCAGCACTGGGAAAATGCTTACAAATAAGCTTCCCTAAAAATATCTTAGAGATGTCTTCTAAAATAGTTTGATCCACAAATTATCAGTTTTCAAGAGACCACTAATTAGGACTATTAAATTTTCATCTGACTATCCAAATGCACTATGCTGACAAACTTGTTTCAACAAAATTCCCCTCGAGTCAGTCAAATCACTGGAGTTCCTCTCCTGTGCTCCAGGTGGGTGTCGCAGCTTACCAGGCAATTTCTGGGGTATATAGTATTCCTGTAGTATACACAGGGCCACTTATCATCACCTCCTCTTCCTTCTTTTCCATAATAAATGGACTTAGAATTTCCCAAGTGTGTCCCTTAGAAAAACTTGGATTTGAGCAAATGGTTCGATGATCAAATAAATTTAATAAGTATTGGGTAGAATGTAGTTAACCTAGTTTCTTTGATTAGCTGATTCAATTGTTTATTCATTTACCAAATATTCGTTGAGTGCCTACTATGTTTCAGGCACTGTTTTAGGTGCTTTAGGATACACATCCGTGCTCTCATGGAGCTTGTATAATCGATAAGCATTAAACAATAAATTCCATAATTAATAATTGGCAAAAATAATAAGTGCTTTGAAGGAGAAATACAAGGTGCCTTGGAAGGATATAAAAGGATTGATTATGGACTCGTGATCAGAATCACTTGTGAAGGGGTTGCTAACCCTTCATGAAATTTTGAATCTGGCTGGGAGAGGAGGGAACTTGGTATTTTGAAAACCCTTCCAGGTATTTCTGGTCCCCTCCCCAACTCTCTCCTCCCACTTTGAGAAACTGTAACACACTCTGGAGCTCCATTCCTGGCAGAGCAAAAACCCAGCACAGCCAGCCACTGTGGCCTCATGTTCTTCTTCCCACTCCTAGGTGTTCTGGCTGTGCAACATGCAGCAACTTCTCTAGGACTGAAAGTGGGGCCAAGTGATAGAAATTTGGACAGAAGATAGTGTCTCAAGGCCCTCACCATTCAAAACTTTGACATTTCCTGTCAACTTAACATTGAAGCAAACTTTTCCCAAAGTGTAAAAAATGTTCACTTTTGTGTCTAAAGCCATAAAAGTGTCTAAACTTTTTTTTAATTGAGGTGAAATTCACATAATATAGTATAAACCGTTTTAAAGTATAAAATTCAATGGCCGTTAGTTCATTCACAGTGCTGTGCAGCTCCAAACATTTTCATCACCCCAAAAGAAAACCCTGTACCCATTAAAGCAGTCACTCTCCATTGTCCATATCCTTTGACTTAGCAATCTCACTCCTGGGAATTTAATTTAAGAATAAATTCAACAGAAGGAAAAAACTGCATATACCAAACTGGTCATTATTGTGTTAAGTATAATAGCAAGAAGAAAAACAAACAATATTTCAATATTTTAAAATGGTAAATAGTTAAGTAGCTTATGGTATAATAACTTGTTAGAATTATTAACTTGTGACCATTATATAAACTGTGGAAAAATAGGGATGAATTTAATAGCAATGAAAAAGCAGAATACAAAATTGTATGCTAATGAAGACAAACACAGATGTCAAGGCAAAATGGAAAAATGGAATCAATTTGCTAGGGTGGCAGGACATCAGGACAGAACCCCATCTTGAACTGACTTAAGCAAAAAGAACAAAATTCATTGACTCACATAAACTTAGGTAAAGCAGGGGAAGCCCTGGCCTTAAAGATGTCTCTAAATTGCCCTCAGAACTTTCTATCCCTCTCTCCTTCAGTTCTCTCTGTAGGGAAGCATCTCTCTGCAGGGAAGCCTCTTTCAGGCCAGCTCCTTCCCAAGATGAGGCTCTGCTCTCTAAACTCACCTTCTGAATTAGTCAGGGTTCTCTAGGGAAACAGAACCGACAGAAAATTGTGTGTGTGTGTGTGTGTGTGTGTGTGTGTGTAATGAGAGTAAATATTATGAGAGTTCTTGAAGGAGTTGGCTCATAAGACTGCAGGGATGGTAAATCCACATTCCATGGGGCAAGCCATAAGCTGGGAATTCCGATGAAGATTTTCAGTGATTTCCCTAGAAGCTGGCTGGCTAAAGTAGAGATGGCAATTCTCCCTTCTGACTGCTGAAGTTGTCACTTCTCCTTTTAAAGCCTTCAACTGATTGGATGAGACTTCTCTCATTGTTGAAGGCATTCTCTTCAGTTGATTGTAGATGTAATCAACCATAGATGCAATCAACTTACTGATGATTTAAATCCATGAAAT
This sequence comes from Choloepus didactylus, assembly GCF_015220235.1. Taxonomy (NCBI): domain Eukaryota; kingdom Metazoa; phylum Chordata; class Mammalia; order Pilosa; family Megalonychidae; genus Choloepus; species Choloepus didactylus. Next base: position 30,286,067 of record NC_051323.1, read on the forward strand.
ATCCTCACAGTAACAGGCCAGGTCTTGCTTGACCAGATAACTGGACACTGTAACCTGACGAAGTTGACACAAGAACTTAACCATCACACCTTCTTATATTTTCCAACCAGCTGTCAGCTCCAGTATGAATAATTCTGGGGGAGGATTCCAATTGGCCTGGTTTGCCATGTGTCCATCTCTAGAACAGCATTGGCTAGGCTCCTGTGATTGGTACCCACCTCCCAACCAATCACTGTGGTCAAGAAAGCTGGGTCATTTAAGAAGGTGGTAACCTAATTAAGATCCTCTGTTTAGAAGAGGAGAGAAGCAGTATCCTAAAAGAAGAGAGATGCTGCTTCCAGTGGAAGTTAATTTGCTTATTGCCCAACTTAATTTTTTAGAAAGATATGATTATCTTAGCACTACTCCCAGTAGGAGGTTGAGATTTCCTTAGGCAGTGGACTTTATTATAAGGTCACAAGGTACAATGGTAAGAACACTAGACTAGCTGCCAGGGAAATAGATTCCAGGCCTGACTCTGTCATGAATCGGCTACCAGAACTTGGGCCATCCTCAGACCTCCCTTGATTTCAGTTTCTTCATCCCTTCCAGAATATTGTTATCTCCATGAGGGCAAGAACCAGATTGGTCAATGCTTTAGGTCGGGTTCCCCGAGGTAAAGACTCAGAGATGGAGATTTGCATACAGGAATTTTATTAGGGAGGCTCTTGGGAACAACTGTCGGGGCTTGAGATGGGCAGAGGGGGATGTTGAACTGTGATACAGTTACAACAAAGGCCTCAGCTGGCTCTATGAGGAGCACTGACCTTAGGATGGTCTTTCAGTGTTTTCCCAAATTTCAGCAAGGGGGCCTGGCCTTTATACCCCTATACAGCCCAGTCGTTAGAGGTTGGCTGTCTCTGGGGAGAGGTCATAAACTTGGACAAAGCAATTTCCTCGGCCTCAGACAATTTCTGGAGAGGAGTTCTGTTATGAGATGATGGCAGCCAGTACACCCAGCTGCTGGCAGTATGGGTACCTTGGTCCCAAAGGCGGTAGGTCTGGGCAGCACACCCAAGTGTCCACTGCAAGCATTTTCTCCATAAGCACCAGTAGGTACAGTGCCTGCCACAGGGTAGGAGCTCACTAAAATATATGTATTAAGTAAATAAACTCTATAAAATGGAAGCTGAAGTGACATAGTCTTTTTCAGCAATGTTGCATGTGTTTCTTTGTCTCCTGGAAGATAAGTGAGAAAGATGATAAATCACAAATGTGCAGTTTGTTTATTTTTTTTAAATAAAGGAGTGGGAATAGAAGAATATCTACTAAAATTAAGGCTGACTGACACATTTGGCTAGAGAGAATACGGCATTCTTTGTGATGCAGTTAACAGTAGCAAGTATTAAGTAAGCAATTACTATAACTATTACATAGGGTAGGCCTGCGTTGTCCAATGCAGTAGCCACTAGCCACTGGAGGCTATTTAATTTAAATTATATTACATTTAAAATCCAGTTCCTTGAGCCCTCTACCACAGGTTTTACTCTTGGGAAGACGGTTGCTGCAAAGGAGAGGCTAGGCCTCCCTATGGTTGTGCCTAAGAGCCTCCTCCCGAATGCCTCTTTGTTCTCAGATGTGGCCCTGTCTCTCTAGCTAAGCCAACTTGAAAGGTGAAATCACTGCCCTTCCCCCTACGTGGGATCAGACACCCAGGGGAGTGAATCTCCCTGGCAACGTGGAATACGACTCCCGGGGAGGAATGTAGACCCGGCATCGTGGGACGGAGGACATCTTCTTGACCAAAAGGGGGATGTGAAAGGAAATGAAATAAGCTTCAGTGGCAGAGAGATTCCAAAAGGAGCCGAGAGGTCACTCTGGTGGGCACTCTTATGCACACTTTAGACAACCCTTTTTAGGTTCTAAAGAATTGGGGTAGCTGGTGGTGGATACCTGAAACTATCAAACTACAACCCAGAACCTATGAATCTCGAAGACAGTTGTATAAAAATGTAGCTTATGAGGGGTGACAATGGGATTGGGAAAACCATAAGGACCACACTCCACTTTGTCTAGTTTATGGATGGATGAGTAGAAAAATAGGGGAAGGAAACAAACAGACAAAGGTACCCAGTGTTCTTTTTTACTTCAACTGCTCTTTTTCACTCTAATTATTATTCTTGTTATTTTTGTGTGTGTGCTAATGAAGGTGTCAGGGATTGATTTGGGTGATGAATGTACCACCATGTAATGGTACTGTAAACAGTCGAAAGTACGATTTGTTTTGTATGACTGCATGGTATGTGAATATATCTCAATGAAATGAAGATTAAAAAAAAATAAAAAAATATATATCCTTAAAAAAAAATGTAATCTAAATAAATATAGCTGGTTTCAGTCTAAAAAAAAAAAAAATCCAGTTCCTTAATCACATTAGTCACATTTCAAGAGCTCAATAACCATATGTAGCTAGAGGCTACTGTATTGAACAATGCAGATACAAAACGTTTCTATCCTCACAGAAAGTTCTATTGAATAGTGCTGGTTTACTCTGAATAGCTATGTTTTTTATCTACACCTAATAAAAATCTAATTTACTCATGAATTCTGCTGCTTATTATTGTGAGGGCACTGGAACTTGAGCTAAATATTAAAAAGGCTTTACCCCACCTCCATGGTTGCTAACATGACCACAGACATAGGGGACTGGTGGTTTGATGGGTTGAGCCCTCTACCACAGGTTTTGCCCTTGGGAAGACGGTTGCTGCAAAGGAGAGGCTAGGCCTCCCTATGGTTGTGCCTAAGAGCCTCCTCCCGAATGCCTCTTTGTTGCTCAGATGTGGCCCTGTCTCTCTAGCTAAGCCAACTTGAAAGGTGAAATCACTGCCCTTCCCCCTACGTGGGATCAGACACCCAGAGGAGTGAATCTCCCTGGCAACGTGGAATACGACTCCCGGGGAGGAATGTAGACCCGGCATCGTGGGACGGAGAACATCTTCTTGACCAAAAGGGGGATGTGAAAGGAAATGAAATAAGCTTCAGTGGCAGAGAGATTCCAAAAGGAGCCGAGAGGTCACTCTGGTGGGCACTCTTATGCACACTTTAGACAACCCTTTTTAGGTTCTAAAGAATTGGGGTAGCTGGTGGTGGATACCTGAAACTATCAAACTACAACCCAGAACCCATGAATCTCGAAGACAGTTGTATAAAAATGTAGCTTATGAGGGGTGACAATGGGATTGGGAAGGCCATAAGGACCACACTCCCCTTTGTCTAGTTTATGGATGGATGAGTAGAAAAATAGGGGAAGGAAACAAACAGACAAAGGTACCCAGTGTTCTTTTTTACTTCAATTGCTCTTTTTCACTCTAATTATTATTCTTGTTATTTTTGTGTGTGTGCTAATGAAGGTGTCAGGGATTGATTTGGGTGATGAATGTACCACTATGTAATGGTACTGTAAACAATCGAAAGTACGATTTGTTTTGTATGACTGCGTGGTATGTGAATATATCTCAATAAAATGAAGATTAAAAAAAAAAAAAAAAAAAAAAAAAAAAAAAAGGCTTGGGCAAAAAGGATTGCCCTGTGTCCATTTTTCTTCTTGGAAATGCAAGTAGCACGGGATGATGCTAAAATGCATCCTGTTCCTGCCAGGTGAATCATCTGGACGTAGCCAAGATGAAAGCCCTAGGTTGCTAAAATATGTCTCCCCACAGTCTGAGGCAAGAGTGCCTCTTCCAGCCTCAACTTGCCATGATTTAGATGTAAATAATCAAATTTGTGTTCTTTTAGAAATGCCTCCTAGAAACTAGGTATTAGCTCTGAGTCTGATATATTGAAATCAAGAATTGTTGTTACCTTTTTCTTTTCTATTAAAAATTTTTTGACCCTGTTATATTATTGAAAATTTTGAACATATACATAAATACACTTGTATTATGAATTTCCATGTACCCTAAAGTAGTCTCAACAATTATCAAATCATATTTCATTTATATCTCTACCTGCTCTCTCAATTCAGGATTATTTTGAAACAAACCCCTTTATGATTCTCTAAAAGACAAGGAGTCTTTAAAAATTAATATAAACCATGATACTATTTTAACACCTAAAAAAAACCTCCAGTAATTCCTTAATATCTTCAAGTATCCAGTCACTGTTTACATTTCCAAACAAGTTCCATGCAGGGCAAATGGTTGATATGTCTCTTAAGTCTCTTTATATCTTTGTGATGTAAGAATCTTTATATGGACAGTCAGCTACAGCAAGGATGAGTGACACTGGAAACGTATGAAAGAAAACGTTATTAGTACTCACAGGTTCTAGATCAGAGAGGAGCAGCACACCCCGTAGGGTCACACAGGGAACATGTCAGAGGCTCTGGTTCAACCAAGCAGGTGGACCTGGGGACCGTGCCCTTATAAGGTTACATAGTGGAGCTATAGCAGTTTGTCAAACAAGAGTGGGGATTGAGGAACTTGTATTTGATTTCTGTGGGGCATAAACCTGGCAATGATGGAGGGAGGAGAGAGGGAAACTCTTTACCTTATATAAGCAGGTGTCAGGGGTGGTCACTGAATGACCTAACGGTAAGGTCTGAGATGCTGAGGCAGCATGACAGTGCAAAGGCCCTAGGTTACTTTAATCCACTAATGTCTTTAAGTTCCCTCCCATCTCTCTTTTTTATTCTTCACAATTGTTTGTTGAAGAAATCAGATTTTCTGCCCTATAAAGTCTTTCAGTCTGGGCTTTGCTCATTGTATTCTCATAGTATAATTTTGCACATTCCTCTGTCCCCTTTATGTCCTATAAAAGGTAGATCTAGATACTTGATCAGATTCAGTTTTGGCTTTTTCTTTTCTTGCAAAACATTTTATACATCGGGTTGCATACTCTTATCTCATTGAAGTACCAGATAGTGATGTGATCAGTCATTGATAATCATTACCCAGATCCTTGAATTCAATTTAGGTCACATAACTGTGATATTCTAATTCTATCATTTTTCTTTATTTATTAGCTGGAATATTTCCATAAAAAAGAAATTTCCCCTCATTAACTATTTGGTTACCTCAAAATAAAATTAATATAGGAAAGGCAGAATAAATGTTTGCCCTCTCTCTTTATTACCAGTTTTCAAATGAATGAATTGATTCCCTAGTACCCTCCTGAAGGTGAACAATGAGTTTTTGTTTTGTTTTGTTTTTTAGGATCATTTCGGTGGATGTAAACATATTTGGAGTGCTTCAGTTTATTGTTGTTATTTTTCTTATTGATACTCAAATTTGTCCCATCTTTGGCCATTGGGAGGATATTCAAGTTGGCTCTTTTGATATGATCAGGTCATATCAAGTCCTTTTGATATGACCTGAGTGGTCTTTGATAGTTTCCTTACTGTCTGGAATAGCAATATATTCCAGGCACATCTTCGTACCCATTTTCTAACACGTTTGCTTTGATATCATTCTATATTTCCCCTGTAAAGATACCAGTCACTCATGCTTGTGCCATCCCAGAACTTGAGGTGTTCCTTATTTAAGGCCGTAGTAAGGAGCTCTTGAATCTTCAATATATTATGCATAATTTATATACATTTCTTCATTTAACAAATTGTTATTTAGAATTGACAGTGTATCAGGCACTGATACAATTTATAGTAGCAGGAGAGACAAACAATAAACAATTATATGAAGAGTTATAGGAGAGTGCTATGGTAGAAAGGGCTGTGAGAAAAAAAGGATAGGGTTTAATGGAATATATAACATCTAGCCCAAGGTGTTAGGGGAGGCTTTCCTGAGGGAGTGAGAAGCCAAAGTGTGAAGGATAAGTGGAAGGATGTTAGCTAAGCAAATGAGAGTAGAGACAGAAGCGCTTATACAAAGGTCTTGGGGTGGGAAGTGCTTGTCATATTCAGGGAACTGAGAGGCCTAATGCAAGCTGGACTGTGATAAGTGAGGAATAGTGGGTACTCAGTGAAGCTGGGAATGGCTGCAGAAGTCAAATAATACAGGTCTGGTGGATCATGTTAGGGATTTTAAATGTTGTCCTAGGAGGGATGGGATGCCACTGAAATGATTTAAGAGAGAAGCTTCATGATTAGATTTCTGTTTTTACAAAGTGACTAGCTGCTGTTCAGTTTGTGGTTAGGAACAGAGGAAAGCTAACTGAGGTTTGAGCAAGACCCTGACAGTATCCTACCCCAAAGAGTTAACAAATGACATGATTGTGTAGATCTAGGAAGCCCCAATTTAACACACCTAATTAATGCCTTATTTCCTGTCCCAGAGAGCTTGGGCACTAGGAAGGTGACTTTAAGTCCATTTCTTGGAACAAAGGCACACAGCAGTCCTGCTCCATGAGCTGCCAAGTAAAACCGTCAGAATCTATTTAAGAAAACCAGGCCAGTCGAGCTGTGCTTATTGAGAATGGCCATTTGAGATAAAAGGAAAAGAGCTTTTATTCAGTTCATTCTGATATTTATTCAGCACCCACCATGTGCAATCCTGGGGGCATACAGAACTGTACCAAATGAACAAAACTCCTGCCCTCACAAAGCTTACATTCTAGTGGGAAGAGATACACAATAAATACAATAGATAAATTATATATATAAACATATAGACATATATATTAGAAGGCAGTGAATGCTAAAGCTTCAATTAGCATAGAGAAATGTCTATAGGACATTTTTAGGATACAAGTAGCGTATTCGTAGAGAGCACAACAAGGCCCTAAAGTTAGTTAGAGCAGTCAGTGAGGAACTTTCTGGGGAGGTGACATGTAAGCTGAGACCTGAAAGATGAGGAGCCAGCCATGTGAAGAAGGGAGAGAGAGAAATGTTACAAAGACCCGAGTGATGCAAGAACTTGGAATGTTCACCAAATGGAAAGAAGGTCAGTTTCTGGAGTGTATTGTGCTAGGAAAGAGATCCTAAACAGAAGACTGGGAGGCAGGCATGCCATAAGGGATGGTGATTTCCTAATTCATTTTGCCCATTATGGTGCAATAACCCATTCTCCTGTAACACTGCCCACTCAAAACTCACTGGCTAACTCAACTGCCTGGGCCTCAGCACAAAGAGAAGACATAAGTAAGAAAGCCCCAAGACAAGAATGGCCAAAATAGAACTAATCAAGTCAGTCCTCTAATGCTCATATGCAATACTCCTGATACCTCCTGGGATTTTCACTCAGTCATTTACTTTCATCTTGAATACCCCTTTTAATAAATTTCCTTATCTGGTTTCCAAGCCCACAGCAGATTAGAAGGGAAGGAAGGGCAGGCAGTATTTTCAGCTGACATTTTAATTCAGTGAGTCATTTTGCTTGGAAACCACCTTTCCCATGACTGACCTGATCTGATACTACAAGGACTCCAAGAGCCATCTAAACACCCTTATGACATTTATATTTCCTGTCCATGGTATAGTGGGAGGAACACTGATACACATTAGTAGTCCTGAAAACAAATCTAGCGCCACCATTTTATAATTCTGTGTCCCCATTAGATTACAAGTGATTCAAGAACACTATCTTAGTTGTCTTTAACACAACCATTACCCCATCTCCATACTCCATGCATAGGATAATACCAGTCATGTAATAGTGCTTGGCCAACAAATTTTGAATGAATATATGAAAGTATGATCTTGGATGAGTTACTCTCTGATCCTCAATTGTCTCATCTATAGAATGAAGTAACATCACCACCTCAAAGGGTTGCTTGGAATACTAAATAACATAATATAGGTAGAAACACATTGTAAAGTATAAAGCACAAGATAAATGCAAGGTATTTTGCCACATGGGCTGAATCAGACAGAGGTTCCTTCTTCCAACAGGTCAAGGGAACCTTTAGGTCCTTGTGTCTATGAGTTGAAGTCATTGCCACTAGGTGGCAATATTTATTTTCTTAGTGCACATTAAGCCATTTTTGAGTCGACCTTTGTGGTCTTTAAACTTTGGGGTTCTCATACACTGGTAGTATGGAATACTTTCCAAAAGGTATTCAAATATGGATAGCTTTGAGAAAATCAGTTTTCCAATCTCAACTTCCATGTCCTTGTTCCTAAAACTAACCTGCTTGAGAAAGCACACATGTCCACAATAGCCCTTTTCCAACTTTTCAAAGAATAGGAATACCCATTAGTCATCCCAAATCTTATTATGGCATTGCCAGGTGAATATTATCCATAAGGGCATCAAACAAAGGGGAAGTCTCCTTTGAAGATTAACAGGGAACCAGTCTTTTACTGTCTTTCAGATGTTTATGTTGAGTGAAACTTTCAAAATGGGGTGTTTTGGCTAATGTAGTTATGCTCTAATACAAATACATTGTGCACTGGGGATGGCAGGAATAAGACCTTTTCCATCCCCTAACAATTATCAAGAAAGCATTGCTCTTCCTTTGTTTTCTTAGGGGTTGTTAATTTTCTTGGGGTATGGTAGGAACATGTTGGAAGCAATGTAGTTATTTTAGATTATTTGTTTTTCTTACTCCTTTGTTTGGACATGGTTTATTAATTTTCTTGGGGTATGGTAGGAACATATTGGAAGCAAAGTAGTTATTTTAGGTTATTTGTTCTCCTTAATCCATTGCTTTGTTTGAAATGTTGTGGGGTTTTTTTGGTTGCTGTTTGCCTGTTTGTTTTTAATTTTTTGATAAACAAAGTTAAAAAATTGAAAAAAAATCAGTAGAAAAATGGGAGTAAAAACTAAATGACAAATAGGGTGGGATAGGGGGATGGTTTGGGTATTCTCTTTTCACTTTTATTTTTTATTCTTATTCTGATTCTTTCTGATGTAAGGAAAATGTTCAGAAATAGATTGTGGTGATGAACGCATAACTATATGATCATACTGTGAACAGTTGATTGTATACCATGGATGACTGTATGGTTTGTGAATATATTTCAATAAAACTGAATTAAAAAAAAAAAAAAAAAAAAAAAGAAAGCATTGCTCTTAGGAATCAAAGCACGGAGAGCATCTGTTAAAAAAACGAACTAAAATATAGTTTTCGCATATATAAATATAATTATTTTCAGCTATACTCCTTCCAAAGACCTGCCCTAAGCAGGAAAGAAATATGTTGGAATGGCCAAAGCAGCACAGATTAAAGATGCTGATTATTTAGGTGTAACTGGAATGTTTTCAAGAATTACCAATTTTTTCACATCATACTACTAAAACAAGTAAAGCTTTTATATGATCTCTTTCAAATTTGATGTGTGATATTCAAAAGGAAGTAAAAAATCATTGGTATCAAATCATATGATAAAACATTTTTTCCAATTTTAATCAATTATCTTTATTTTATTTTATGGAGGGTTTAATATTTTTGACTTCCCATTAATGAAAATAAAATTATATATTACACTCCAGTTCAATTAATTTTTTGCAGTATATATTTTTCTATTTCACTAAATCCATGAAAAAACTTTAATCATTAATGGTGCTATTTGTGATTTTTATATCTGAGACTTATTAATTTATTGTCGAAAGATGAACCTCAGAGTTTGATACATGCACATACATATATATTTTTTGGGGGGGGGTGTTTTTTTTTTTTCGTTTTTATTGAGATTGTTCAGATACCATACAATTATCCAAAGATCCAAAGTGTACAATCACTTGCCCCTGGGTACCCTCATACAGCTGTGCATCCATCACACTTAATTTTTGTTCAATTTTTAGAAACTTTTCATTACTCCAGACAAGAAATAAAGTGAAAGATGAAAAAAGAAAAAAAGAAAAGGGAACTCTAATCCTCCCCATCCCTAACCAACCCCCCTCAATTGTTGACTCATAGTATTGATATAGTACATTTGTTACTGTTTATGAAAAAATGTTGAAATACTACTAACTGTAGTATATAGTTTGTAATAGGTATATAGTTCTTCCCTATATGCCCTCTATTATTAACTTCTAATTGTATTGTCATACATTTGTTCTGGTTCATGGAAGCGATTTCTAGTATTTGTACAGTTGATCATGGACATTGCCCACCATAGGATTCAGTTTTATACATTCCCATCTTTTGACCTTCAACTTTCCTTCTGGTAACATATATGACTCTGAGCTTCCCCTTTCCACCTCATTCACACACCATTCAGCACTGTTAGTTATTCTCACATCTTGCTACCAACACCCCTGTTCATTTCCAAACATTTAAGTTCATCCTAATTGAACATTCTGCTCATACTAAACAACCACTCCCCATTCTTAAGCCTTGTCCTATATCTTGGTACCTTATATTTCATGTCTATGAGTTTACATATTATAATTAATTCCTATCAGTAAGACCCTGCAATAATTGTCCTTATGTGTCTGGCTTATTTCACTCAGTATATTGCCCTCGAGGTTTTGTCATCAACCCATTTTTTTTTTAATAAGGTTTTGTTCACTCACCATACATTCCATCCCAAGTAAATAATCAGTGGTTCTCTGCATGGTCATACATTTATGTGTTCACCACCTTCACCACTATCTATATAAGGGCATCTACATTTCTTCCACAAGGCAGGAGGGAGAGTCAAAGAAGGTAGAGAGGCAAAAGAAAGGGGAAAAAAAAATGACAGCTAGGAAGCAGCAAAAGGAAAAATAACCTTAAATCAAAGTAGAATAAAGAATCAAACAATATCACCAATGTCAAGTGTCTAACATGCCTCCCCTATCCCCCCCTCTTATCTGCATTCACCTTGGTATATCACCTTTGTTACATTAGAGGAAGCATAATACAATGATTCTATTAGTTACAGTCTCTAGTTTATGCTGATTGCATCCCTCCCCGAATGCCTCCCCATTTTTAACACCTTGCAAGGTTGACATTTGCTTGTTCTCCCTCGTAAAAGAACATATTTGTACATTTTATCACAATTGTTGAATACTCTAGATTTCACCAAGTTACACAGTCCCAGTCTTTATCTTTCCTCCTTTCTTGTGGTGTCTCACATGCTCCCCACCTTCCTCTCTCAACCGTATTCATAGTTACCTTTGTTCAGTGGACTTACATTGTTGTGTTACCATCTCCCAAAAGTGTGTTCCAAACCACGCACTCCTGTCTTCTATCACCCTGTAGTGCTCCCTTTAGTATTTCCTGTAGGGCAGGTGTCTTGTTCACAAAGCCTCTCATTGTCTGTTTGTCAGAAAATATTTTGAGCTCTCCCTCATATTTGAAGGACAGCTTTGCTGGATATAGGATTCTTGCTTGGCGGTTTTTCTCTTTCAGTATCTTAAATATATCACACCACTTCCTTCTTGCCTCCATGGTTTCTGCTGAGAGATCCGCACATAGTCTTATTAAGCTTCCTTTGTATGTAATGGACCACTTTTCTCTTGCTGCTTTCAGGATTCTCTTTGTCTTTGACATTTGATAATCTGATTATTAAGTGTCTTGGTGTAGGCCTATTCATATCTCTTCTGTTTGGAGTACGCTGCGCTTCTTGGATCTGTAGTTTTATGTCTTTCATAAGACATGGGAAATTTTCATTAATTATTTCCTCTATTATTGCTTCTGCCCCCTTTCCCTTCTCTTCTCCTTCTGGGACACCAATGATATGTACATTATTGTACTTTGTTTCATCCTTGAGTTCCTGGAGATGTTGCTCATAATTTTTCATTCTTTTCTCCATCTGCTCCTTTGCGTGTAGGCTTTCAGGTGTTTTGTTCTCCAGTTCCTGAGTGTTTTCTTCTGCCTCTTGAGATCTGTTGTTGTATGTTTCCATTGTGTCTTTCATCTGTGTTGCGCCCTTCATTTCCATAGATTCTACTAGTTGTTTTTTTGAACTTTTGATTTCTGCCGTATATATGCCCAGTGCTTCCTTTACAGCCTCTATCTCTTTTGCAATATCTTCTCTAAACTTTTTTACTTGATTTAGCATTAGTTGTTTAAATTCCTGTATCTCAGTTGAAGTATATGTTTGTTCCTTTGACTGGGCCATAACTTTGTTTTTCTTAGTGTAGGTTGTAATTTTCTGTTGTTTAGGCATGGTTTCGTTGGTTATCCAAATCAGATTTTCCCAGACCAGAACAGGCTCAGGTCCCAGAGGGAAGAAATATTCAGTATCTGGTTTCCCTGAGGGTGTGTCTTAGAAAATTGCTCCACCCTGTGTTGCCTCAGGTCACTGTGCTTTTCTGCCCAGCAGGTGATGCCTGTTAGCCTATAATTCTTGACTGGTGTAAGGAGGTATGGCCGTGTTCCCCCAGGCTCTGGGGTCTGGTTCTGAATGGAAAGGGCCCCACCCCTTTCCTCCTAGAGAAGACAGACCCCCCAGGTGGAGGTCATTAGCATTTCAGTGGTCTCGCTCTGTGCTTGTGCTGTCTCCACCCTTCCCTGAGTCACAGCCCTGGAAACTGAAAATGACTGGGGCTTTCTCCACTGAGCCGAAAAAGAAACAGATAGTCCCCTTCAGACCCAGTCCAAGGCGTTCCTCCGGCTCTCCAGGGTCAGTCGTCACCCAAAGCCTCTGTCTGTTTTTTGGGGATGCGTACCTGTAATGAGCAGTTCACACTTGCTACTTAAAACCCCAGTTGGAGCTCAGCTGAGCTATATTCGCTTGCTGGGAGAGAGCTTCTCTCTGGCACCATGAGGCTTTGCAGCTCGGGCTATGGGGGAGGGGGTCTCACGACTTGGATCCACAGGTTTTACTTACAGATTTTATGCTGTGTTTTCGGGTATTCCTCCCAATTCAGGTTGGTGTATGATGAGTGGATGGTCTCGTTTGTCCCCCCACAGTTATTCTGGATTATTTACTAGTTGTTTCTGTTTTTTTGTAGTTGTTCCAGGGGGACTACTTAGCTTCCACTCCTCTCTATGCCGCCATCTTGCCCCCCCCTCACACACATACATATTTTACCAAAGTAATATCAAGACTTATATTATATTCTTTGCTTTATAAATAGCTTATAATTTTGGCTACATATCATATTGCATTATTACAAATTAGGTAATAAAAAACAGTATATTCATTTATTACCTTGTTTTTTTGTTTGTTTTTTACCTTATAGAATTTTTTTTATTGTGGTAACATATATATGCAATGTGACATTTTCCATTTTAACTGCCTTCAAGGATACAACTCAGTGGCATTCATCATAGTCATAAGATTGTGCTACTGTCACCATTCATTACCAAAACTTTTCCATTAAGAAAATAGGAAGTCTGCACCCATTAGGCATTGACTTTCCATTCTCCCTTGCCTTTCTGTTTCTATTCATGTGCATATTCTAGTTATTCCATGTAAGTAAATGATGTAAAATCTGTCTTTTTGTGTCTGGCTTATTTCACTCAACATAGCATCTTCAAGGTTCATCATGTCGTAGCATGTGTCAGAACTTCATTCCTTTTTATGGGTGAATAATATTTGACCATAAAGTGGGATTGCTGGGTCACATAGTAATTCGATGTTTAGCTTTTTGATGAATTGCCAAACTGTTTTCCACAGCACCTGCATCATTTACACTCCCACCAACAATCTACAAGGGTCCCTATTTGTCTGTACTTTGCCAAGATTTGCTATTTTCCATTTTTTAAAATAATAGCCATTCTAGTGGGTGGGAAAGGAATCTTATTATGGTTTTGACTTGCATTTCCTTAATTAATAATGATGTTGAGTAGGTTTTCATATACTTATTGGCCATTTGAATGTCTTCTTTGGAGAAATGTCTATTCAAGTCCATTGCCCTTTTTTTAATTGGGTTGTTTATCTTTCTTGTTTTGAGGTATAGGAATACTTTATATATTTCTAGATACTAAACCCTTATCAGATAAATGGTTTCCAAATACTGTACTTTCTTCCATTCTGTAGGTTATCTCATTACTTTCTTGATGATACCCTTTGGTGCACAAAGGTTTTTAATTTTGATGAAGTCCAATTATCTTTTTTTTTTCTTTTCTTGCCCATGCTTTTGATGTAAAGTCTAAGTCATTGCTTAATACAAGGTCTTAAAGATATTTCTCTCTGTTTTCTTCTTAGAGTTGGGTAGTTTAAGCTATTATATTTAGGTTATTGATCCATTTTGATATAGGGTGTGAGGTCAAGGTCCACTTTGCTTCCTTTGTGTGTGGATAAGTAGTTTTCCCAACACCATTAGTTGAAGAGACTATTCTTTCCCCATTGACTTAGGAGTCTTGTCAGAAATCAACTGACCCTAAATGTGGGGGTTTATTTCTGAACTCTTAATTCTATTCCAATGTGCCAGTATCACACTTTTTGACTACAGTAGCTTTGTAATAAATTTTGAATTCAGGATGTATGAATCCTACAACTTTCTTCTTATTCTTCAAGATGGTTTTGGATTTTAAGGGACTGTTCCAGTTTGCTAATGCTTATGCAAAATACCAGAAGTGGATTGGCTTTTGTAAAAGGGATTTATTTGGTTACAGAGTTACAGTCTTAAGGCCATAAAGTGTCCAAGGTAAACCGGTATCAAAAGTAGGGTACCTTCACTGGAGAAAGGCCATTGGCGTCTGGAAAACTTCTGTTAGCTGGGAAGGCACGTGGCTGGCATCTGCTTGTTCCCAGGTTGCATTTCAAAATGGCATTCTCCAAAATGCCTCTGTGTCAGCCTACTTGGGGCAAACTCTGGGCTAGTACATCCAAAGTGTCAGTGAAACTCTGATTTCAACAGCGGTCTTCAAAATGTCTCTGCAAGTTGCAGCGGCAAGCTCCTTCTATCTGAGCTCTTATATAGGCCCACGCTGAATGGGCGGGGCCATGCCTCCAAGGAAATGATCTAATCAGAGTTACCACCTACAGTTGGATGGGTCACATCTCCATACAAACAACCTAATCCAAAGGTTCCAACTTAATCAGCACTAGTACGTCTGCCCCCACAAGATTGCATCAAGGAACATGGCTTTTTATGGGAGACATAATGTATACAAACCGGTACAGAGCCTTTTGCCCTTCCGTATGAATTTGATGACTGGCTTTTCCATTTCAGCAAAGAAGGCTGTTGGAATTTTGATTGGGATTTTGTTGAATCTGTAAATCACTTTGGGTAGCATTGTTATCTTAACAATATGAAGTCTTCTGATCCATGAACACAGGATCTCTTTCCATTTAGGTCTTCTCTAATTTCTTTCAGCAATGATTTGTAGTCTTCGATGTACAAGTCCTTTACATCCTTTATTACCTTGTTTTTATAACTTTAAAAATAGATAATGAAATAAATGGAGAAATTGAATTATATTAAATCTATATCAAGTTAATCTTGACTAATTTTAATTCTTACAAGCCCTTGAAATAGGTGCTGTTATCTCCCCACAGAAAGGTTAAGTAATTTATCCATGGTCACAAAAGCAAAAAAGGCCTCTGAGCAAGCTAATATAGAGGTCAAAAAGCCATGCATTAAAACTTAGGCATGATGTTACTTTATATATTCCAATTTTACACTGTTAAAATAAGCTTGATTATATGATTTCCAAGCTCATAGAAGAATAGTAGGAGAAAACTAGAAGCAGCCCACAAAATCTACTATCAACAAACATACTGACACTAGTGAAAACTGACAGTAAACATCCTAATAGCAAGGAAGAAATAAGCGAGTTATCCTCAAGATGAAAGGCAGGTTCTAAATATCCTATCTATATCACTTTTAAATTAAATTAATATTTAGTGTTTACATTATTATGACTATGTAAACATTCTTTACTGAGTCTTGTTGTCATGTATAGTTGTAAGTTGGAAAACTTATTGCTTTGTTTGGAAAGAACAGTTGCCCCATCTTCTCTATTACTTAGTTTTCTGGGTACCTATTACTAATCCATTCCCAAAATCTAACACTACAATAAAATTTTTCACATTCTATTAAAGTACTTCAGATAATGTTTCATTTTTTTCTTGGTGATATCCCTTCTGGAGCTATTCATTCTGCTCCAATCTAGACTGGTTCTCTGTATACCTGTTACTCATCTATCATTCTAGGACTTCTCATCACTACTTTCCAATGAATATTTTCCCCTCTCTCCTGTGTTTAATCTCTCATTTCTTTGATACCTTCTCTTTCTTGGTTTACTCTCTCATTTTGGTGGGATACATCATCCAATAATCTTTCTTGGAGAAGTGAGGCATGGAAGGTAAATAATTTAAGACTTTATATGCCTGAAAATAGCTATGTTCTACCCTTAAATTTTATTGATAATTTATCTGGTTATAAAATTCTTCAGAATTTTGAAGGCCTTGCTCAGTTGTCTTCTAGATTATGGTCCCAAGTCTTTATATGTGGCCTGTTTTGTCTGTGGAAAGTCCAGAAGTGTGAAGTCACAGGATAATGAATTTTTCTTTATTGAAATATAATTTACATACTATAAAATACACCAATTTTATGGTGATGGTAGCATAAGAATGTAAAAGTAATTAATGCCACTGAATTGTACATTTAAAAATGGTTAAAGTGGCAAATTTTATGTTAGATATATGTTACCACAATAAAAATAAATTATTTGAGGAATGATTTAGGAACAACAAAAACCCTACTGGTTTTAAGTGTACAATTCAGTGCATTTTGACACATATATACAGTCATGTAACTTTTATCATATGATATAAAATATTTCCATCATTCCAAAAAGTTCCCCTTTTGCAGTTAATCCCTTACTCCCTGGTGCCTTACAACTACTGACTGGCTTTCTATCACTATAGTTTTGCCTTTTCTAGAATGCCATATAGATGGACTCATACAGTATGTAGTCTTTTGGGTCTGGCTTTCTTCCTGAGCATTAATTCTTTTGAGAGTCATCCATTTTATTGTGCATATCAGTAGTTCCTTTCCTTTTGTTGCTTTTATCAATATTCTACAACTTATTTGTGTATTCATTCACCAGGAGATAAACATTTGGCGTGTTTCCATTTTGGGGCTATTAAAAATAAAGTTGCTATGAACATTCATATACAAGACTTTGTGTGATCCTATGTTTTCATTTCTCTTGGGTTAATACCTAGGAGTGAAATTGCTGGTTCATTTGACAAGTATATATTTAACTTTGTAAGAAATTGCCAAACTGTTTTCCTAAATGGCTATACCATTTTACATTCCCAGCAGCAATATATGAACATTCCAGTTGCTCACACATCCACCAGTATTTGATGTTGCAGTCTTTTATATTTAAATTTTTTAATTTTAGCCCTTCTAGTGGGTGTGAAGTGGTATCTCATAGTGGTTTTAATTTGCATTTCCCTAATGACTAAAGCTGTTGAGTATCTTTTCATGCACTTATTTGCCATCGGTATATCTGCTTTGATAAAGTTGTCTCTTCAAATCTTTTACACATTTCTTATTGGGTTGTTTCTCTTGTTATTGTAGAATTATAAGAGTTCTTAAATATTCCCAATACAAAACTTTTGTTGGATGTATGTTTCATACATATTTTCTCCCGGTCTGTGGATTTCCTTCTTTTTCTTAAGCATGTCTTTTGAAGAGCAAAAGATTTTAATTTTGATGAAGTCCAATTTATCAATTTGTTATTTTATAATTCTTGTTTTTTATGTTTTACTTAAGAAATTTTTACTGTATGAAAGGTCACTAAGATTCTCTTTTTGGTTTTCCTCTAGAAGTGTTATAGTTTTAGCTTTTATATTTAGGTCCATGATCCATTTCATGGTAAAATTTTATTTGCTGTGAAGTAAGTGTTGTGGTTCATTTTTTAAAATATGAATATCCAATTATTCCAGCATCATTTGTTGAAAAAGTTATCCTTTCTCCATTGAATTACCTAAGAACCCTGGTCAAATAATTAATTGACCATAATTTGCAGGCCTATTTTTGTACTCTCTGTTCTATTCCATTGATCTATATGTCTACCTATTTGCAAATATCACAGTGTCTGGATTACTATAGCTTTATAATAAGTCTTAAAAACAGATAGTATAAGTCCTCCAACTTTGTTCTGCATTTTCAAAATTGTTTTGGCTTTCCTAGGTCGTCTGTGTTTCCATCTAAATTTTAGAATCAGTTTGTTGCTTTCTACAGTTGAGATTGCAATTGGAATTGCAATTAATCAGTGGTTCTTAACTGAGGGTGGTATTATTCCCAGGGGACATTTTTCAGACATTTTTGTGAGACAATCTTAGAATCTAATGGTTAGAGATCAGGGATGTTGCTAAACATCCTACAGTACAGGACAGCCTCCCACAACAAATTACCAGCCCAAAATGTCAATAGCACCACTGCTGAGAAATCCGGCATTGAATATATAATCATTTTGAGGAGAACTGACATTTGAAAGATACGAAGTCTTGATCCATAAGCATGGTAGATATCTTTATTATTTAGGTCTTTAATTTCTTTCAGCAATATTTTGTAATTTTCTATGTACAAGTCTTTCCAATCTTATGCTAAATTTATTATTAAATAATTCATGGTTTTTTATGCTATTGTAAATGATATTTTTTATCTTAATTTTTGATCTTTTGTTGCTAGTATGTAGAAGTACCATGGCCTTTTGTATATAGACCTTGCATCCTATGACCTTGCTAAACTCATTTATTACTTCTAGTAGCATTTTTATAGATTCTTTAAGATTTTCTACATAAAGATCATGTCATCTGAATAAAAATAATTTTGGTTCTTCCCTTCCAATAGGTCTCCTTTCCCTTCCCTTTTTTTTTTTTCTTACTGAACTGGCCAGGACCTCCAGCACAATGTTGAATAGAAATGGTTAGAGGGGGTATCCTTTCCTTGTCCTGATCTTATGGGGAAACCATTCAATATTACAGCATTAAACATGATGTTAGCTGTAATTTTTTCATAGATGCTTTTTATCAGGTTGAGGACATTACCTTCTCTTCCTTGTTTGCTGAGTTTTTAGCTGAATGGGTGTTGAATTTTGTCAAATGCTTTTATTTGCATCATTAAAATGATCATATGGTTTTTCTCCTTTAGTTTATCAACATGGTGAATTACATGACTGTTTCTTTTTAAATTTTATTTTAGTAACATATATACAACACATATACAACACATTTTAACCCCTTTCAAGTATACAATTCAAGGGTTTAATTACATTCATAATGTTGCACTATTATCACCACCATCCATCACCAAAACTCTTTCATCATCCTGAATAGAAATGTACTCTGGTTTTAATTTGCTCTTCTGTTTCTAGTTTCTGAAGGTAGAAATTAACACCATTGATTTGCAATCTTTCTTCTTTTCTAATATAGGTATTTAGTATTATAAATTTATGTTTAAGTACTGCTTTATGGTGATACGTTGTTGTTTTCATTTTCATTCAATTCAGAATACTTCCAAATTTCCCTGATGCTTCCTTCTTTGACCCACAAGTTAAATAGACTGTGTTATTTAGTTTCCTAGTATACATTATATATAGTGTGTTTTTTTTAGTTTCCAAGTATTTGATGATTTTCCAGAGAACTTTCTGTTACTTATTTCTAATTTAATTCTATTTTGGTCAGAGAAAATACTTTGTATGACTTGATTTCTTTTAAATTTATTGAGACTTGTATTATGGCCCAGAATACAGTCACATATATAGGCTGCCTGTTGAGAGAAAATGAGTTAGCTGTTGTGTCAATGTGAGGACTCAGGTCTAAGCAACAATATGTTTCTATCCTAGGTCAGGATATTGGAGTTTAGGTTTATACATCAGTCTGATGAGCTCAGTAAATGTGTGGTCCCTCCTGAAAGAGCAAGTTATCTTTAGTGTTCTCCACACACAATGCCAAAGATCTGAATTGAAAACTGAACATTTCAATATTCCAAGTATTTTGAAATATCGGTGTGTTTACCCTCTCATATTTGTTTTAGCTTTAGAACATGAAGATCCTAGGTCTCTGAAAAAAATTTTCCTTTTTTAGATTACCTTGTTTCTCATCTCAGAATTAAAAATTAAGTAAATCTGACTTTATATTTAATTATATTTATACACTAATGTATTTTGGGGGTAAATGTCATTGGTATTGATCAATATCACTGAATTTAACAGTTTAAGGACCAGTAAATATGTAGAGTCTGAGTCTCTGTGGAATTGGCCCCAAAGTTCTGTTCATAGACATAGTGAAATTGAGCATTTCTAGAGACGTTAGATGGTGTGCAAAGACACTGTTGACCCAAAAGATTTTTGAATATGCTATTCGGGATCATAATTGTAGTATCTAAATTAAAATTGTTGGCCTATTAAAAGAAATTGTCATCAGTATCAAAAAGCAAAAGCAACTCAAACAAATGAAAACATTTACTTCTGCCTCCCACACAGATGAGAGGGGAGAAGCTGGAGAAAGAAATGCCCCATCTTTCCTAGGCTTTCCTCAAAGCCAATTGTTAGTCTCTTTATTGTGCCCAGAAGCCCTCTGTCCTTACATGACTGTGGGATGTTAGCTTTTAACTGTGGTAAAGAGGGAACAGTGGCAATAGGATCAGCTTAGGCCATAAGGTCCTGTGAAACTGTTTCCTTGCACAAAGGTATTTGGAATCTCAAGTCCTAATTTTCGGTATCTTCTTTATATATGTAGGTAGGACCCAAATGCCTATATGCTAGGTAAGGGTCTTTCAATTACGAACCCTAAAGTCATACAGAAAACTAGGTATTATAGCACTAGATCCATGGAATGAATTCTACTCCCAATCATCTATTTTTTTCAGGGAATTTTTGTTCTAAAATACCCACAAGTTTGCATGTACAAGACTAAATTAAATGTTCCGATTTATAACATTTCAGTGATAACTCAACCCATCTCATTTTGTAAGTGTTTTTCAATTAAACATTCTTGGCATGCTGTAAGTTTTATTTTAAAAAAGAGAAGAAGAAAATATTATGAAGTTTGGCCTTATACTTAAAGCAGGGAAATAAAAGTAACATTCCTTGCTTCTGCATCTAAGTCTATTGCAAGGACAGCAGCCAATCTGTTCAGGAGAAAAATTCTTGACGGTCTTTAATAGCTTTAAAAAAGAAACAAACAAACAAAAAACTTTAGACTTGCTAGAAGTTCCCTTCAAATGCCGGTGTGATCATTCAAAGGGAAAAAGGAAGAACTAAATTAAGAATATATATAGTTCAAGGATTTTTTGTGAGAGATAATAAAGTTAGGAATCACACCTCCAGCAAGAGAGCACTCCAGAGTCTCTGATTTACCTTCTTCCTGTTCTTATCTAAGGGTGAAAAAGATAGAGATGACCTACAAATGATGCAAGGGGGAAACATAGCTTTAAGAACATTAGATGGGGAGTCAGAAGACCCAAATACTGGTTCTGGCTTTGTCACTAACTTGTCGAATGAATTGGAATTTTCTTACTCTGGAGTTCCTCATTTTTAAAATTAGGAGATTAGATTAATAGACCTCCAAGCTTCCTATGGACTCTTTCCATCTGCTTTCTTGTCTTCTTGGCTCTCTGCTTCTTGTTCTCCTTCGTCTCTAGCATCTCCTTCTCTAACAATTCTTTGAATTGTCATATAAATGCAGGAATCTCTCCAGTGAAGTGTCCTTGACTCCCTTTTTTTCTAATCCTTTCTTGCAATTTCGTCATTTGCTAACTGCCCAGTTCTAAAGGTGGATGCTGTGATGCATCACCCAGATCCTTCCTTTGGGACAGAAACTTTCCTTCCTCCAGCTACTGGGAAGGTTAGAGCTACTCAGCTCTCAGCTCTCAGCTGAGTCCCTGTCTGGGAATTGCCTTCAACCAAAGAAAATGACCTCACACATGGTCACATATCCTCCCTGGAGACAGCCCGTATCCAGCGATTATCTGCATTGATGAAAAGGGCTGGCCCCCTTGCCTCAAGGTTGGAGGACTCTGAAGGGGCATCTCTGCTCCAGAGCTCTATCTCAGTTGTGACTGCATTCAGTTCAACGCCTCCTTCTACCAGTCCTACAGGTATTGATTTTGAGAGCACTCCTCAGTAGACCACTTGTGCAAAAATCTCCATCCCAAAGTCTATTTCCTGGAGAACCAAACCTGAGATCACTGAGGAAGGAGACTCTAAAATGGGTTTTGGAAATGGGATCACACATCTGACAGCTGGCAATGAGGACCCCATCACTTGCGGTAGGAGGAGCACTACAATCTCCTGACATGCTGTCCAGTGGTCAAAACTTTCA